>NC_083717.1:150442053-151692053 GCF_028564815.1 Eubalaena glacialis
AGGCCCAAGAGCCTCAGGAAGAGCTTTCTACCTCCCCTTTAACTACATAAAAGAATTTATGTAATAGAGAACTATTACCAGAGATAAGTTTTCATCTGAATGACCTATCCCTATGGCAGGGCAAACATCTAATTACTATACTTCTGCTCTACTTACTGTCCTGTGAGTTGTCCTCCCCTTGGAAGCCCCAGGCCCCTATGCCATTCTTTAGCTCAGGATGGCATATGAGCCTCAACCGCCCATCTTGCCTTTGTGCCTCATATTTTTATGGCACCCCCGTGCGTACAAAATTAAATTGGTTTTTCTCCTGTTAATCTGTCTTATGTCAATTTGAGCATTAGACCAGCCAAAGAACCTAGAAGGGTAGAAGGAAAAGTTTTCCTCCCCTACATTCCTCAATTTGCTTTTGGCCTCAGCCGTCTGGAGCATTACAGCTCCCCTTTCTCTACCCTCCCCGCCACCAAAAGCCCAGGAAATGGGGCCAGTCCCCTATTTGTGCTGCACTCCAGGCAAAGCTTCTATTATAATGAGCTCCCTTGTGATGCAGAAACCAATAAACCTCTGCTACGAATGCCCAATAGTGAACCAAATTATACATTTTTTCCCCAATTGAGTATTGTTTTAAATATGCTCATACCTTTTTAATGGTAGGCATAAAGTTGTCATGTGTATGGAAAAACATACTTGCCTCTGATTGTGTGTGTGTGTGTGTGTGCACGTGTGTATGTGTGTAAAAACTTCTCTAATTAGCACTACCATGAGTAAAGATTCTTCTGGGATGAAGCGTTGAGATTGGGGGTACTGAGACCCCATCCAGCTATATTTCTGAAGGCCTAAGGCAGAGGAAATTCTTGGCATATGGAATATAATTATTCAAAATGGAAAGTGGCCAAGGTGCTGGAGTTAAGATTTCCTATTCTTACACACAGTGGGATATTTCAAGAACTTCCTTGCCATAACCAGTTGGACACAATTTCTAGGGATGAATGACAATGTGCTGGGACAGGAAGATAGCAGCTGGCCGTTTGGCCAATCCATTATTCTGCATTAATTTGACGGTTTTTTTTTTTTTGGTCAGAGCCCTGGTGGCGATGAACTCATTTAGAATCTCTCTGCCTGCCACATGTCAGTTCAGAAATATTCCAACACAATGTGGCATTAGTTATGTGGCCTGGGATCGGGGCCAACCAATTGGATCCAATGAATGTGGATAAGCTTTATTTATTGGCAAAATTAATAAACAGTAACAGTGACTTGAGCCAGTCAGAAAGCAGCTTATTCATAAGAGTTCAATGCCCCTGGGATGAACTGGTCCAGTCTTTGATTGGCTTCAGCCACAGTGGTTCTGTTGTGTACACCAATCAGTGTGTTGGGGTCTGCAGGGGCACTGTCACAGCTCTGCACTGATATCCATCTGAGAAACTGATTAAATCTGCATTAATCACAGGGCCCAGCCTAAGTGCTGTCAGTGCCCTTGAATATTGCCAGGAGGATCAATTGCTTTGGCTTGGAAATATAAATGCATTTCTGTCATTGCTGGAAGCTATTATCTGGTGACAACGTTCTAGGACATTGGTGTTATTTTCAGTTAATGAGCACCGAGGAACAAATTCTGACCATAACCACATGTACACGCTATTCAGAGATGGGAGAAGGTAGAAAAGAGAGACTGAGTAACATGCGAAGTCTTTTCAGTGGCCTATGAGACTCGACCTTGTTGACTCCTATCTGTCTGATAACTCCCATCCCTCTGATATTATAGATTGCTTCTTGCATAGCAACCCTCCAAACTGCCCCACCACATACGAAGACTGAATAGATGTGATTTGTTCAGAAATAGAGACACAGACGTAGAGAACAAATGTATGGATACCAAGGGGGAAGGGGAGGTGGGATGAATTGGGAAATTGGGATTGACATATATACACTACCATGTATAAAATAGATAACTAATGAGAACCTACTGTATAGCACATGGGACTCTACTCAATGCTCTGACCTAAATGGGAAGGAAATCCAAAAAAGAGGGGATACATGTATACGTATAGCTGATTCACTTTGCTGTACAGCAGAAACTAACACAACATTGTAAAGCAACTATACTCCAATAAAAAAATTAATTTAGCTCTTTTCCGGTTCTCGCGGCGCCAGGGAATATGAGCAGCAAAGTCTCCCAAGACACCCTCTACGAGGCAGTGCGGGAAGTCCTGCACGGGAACCAGCGCAAGCGCCGGAAGTTTTTGGAGACGGTGGAGCTTCAGATAAGCCTGAAGAACTATGACCCTCAGAAGGACAAACGCTTCTCGGGCACCGTCAGGCTTAAGTCCACTCCCCGCCCCAAGTTTTCCGTGTGTGTTTTGGGGGACCAGCAGCATTGTGATGAGGCCAAGGCTGTGGATATCCCCCACATGGACATCGAGGCTCTGAAGAAACTCAACAAGAATAAGAAACTGGTCAAGAAGCTGGCCAAGAAGTATGATGCCTTTTTGGCTTCAGAGTCTCTGATCAAGCAGATCCCACGAATCCTGGGCCCAGGCCTGAATAAGGCCGGCAAGTTCCCTTCCTTGCTGACCCACAATGAGAACATGGTGGCCAAAGTTGATGAAGTGAAGTCCACAATCAAGTTCCAGATGAAGAAGGTGCTGTGTCTGGCAGTGGCTGTTGGCCACGTGAAAATGACAGATGATGAGCTTGTGTACAACATCCACTTAGCTGTCAACTTCCTGATGTCATTGCTCAAGAAAAATTGGCAGAACGTTCGGGCTTTGTACATTAAGAGCACCATGGGCAAGCCCCAGCGCCTGTACTAAGACACAGCTTAATAAACCGTACTCCCACCATTAAAAAAAAAAAAAATAATAATTTAAATAAATAAATAAATAAATAAATGGAATCATAAAAAAAGTGAATGTGCTTTGTTTTCTTCCTGAAGAAGAAAACATGAAAATGGTAACTTTTCAGAAGTGCTTTCTGTTGCAAGAAAACTCTGCCACCAGTGAAAAATTTTCCTGTGTTCTACATGAAAAATACAATTATTTTATATCCAATCAGCCTATGTTCCTTAACAAATTATTTTATTGTAGGGAAAACATGATGCTTTTACTGAAACCTGTTTTGGTTTTTAAAAATTGATGATTAAAAAAAAATTGGTTATGAAGAACCTGGGGGCAGGGCAGGAAATAAAGACGCAGATGTAGAGAATGGACTTGAGGACACAGGGAGGGGGAAGGGTAAGCTGGAACGAAGTGAGAGAGTGGCATGGACATATATACACTACCAAATGTAAAATAGGTAGCTAGTGGGAAGCAGCTGCACAGCACAGGGAGATCAGCTCGGTGCTTTGTGACCACCTAGAGGGGTGGGATAGGGAGGATGGGAGGGAGACGCAGGAGGGAGGAGATATGGGGATATATGTATATGTACAGCTGATTCATTTTGTTATAAAGCAGGAACTAACACATCATTGTAAAGCAATTATACTCCAATAAAGATGTTTTAAAAAAATAAATAAAAAAAATAAAAAATGATGATTTAATACACAATGTGTTAGGTTTCTGGCTGTGATAAGGCTATCACTTGTACCAGACCATTGCATCTGCCAAGAATGCCTAGAAAATGTGGATAAAGTACAAAAGAAAGCTTTGTTTGAAAGCATCAGAGAGATGCCAAGCCTGCTATGATTTGAAGGGCCAGATTCTGGAAAGAAAGAAGGCTCATTGAAATAAGCATATTTTATTTTATGTGCTACCTTCTTCATGGGGCATTTAGTAAGTATAGACATGGATAAGATGCTGAGACTCTGGGCAGTGGTTTGGCTTCTAAGGGTCAGAGAGGACTTCTGAGCTTTTAGCAATTTCATGAAGCTGGGGAGACAACTATTAGAGTCCAGGCTTGCAAGAAAACCAGGAGTCAAGGGCCCAAGAACTTGGAGAGGAGTGGATCAGATGCTGCAGTGATCAGTTTTCCCTTTGAGACATTTACTGTTTAATATATGTAGAGTAAGCAACCAGAAGGCTGTTGAAACAGAGTGGAATCTTAGTGCTGTGGAGACAAAACTTGAGTTCAGGGCCCATTAAGGAGGAGGAAGCATAGGAAACATCCTAGATTCTCAGTTGGGACCCCTGGGAGGCCTAATCTCTAGGAGTGCGGAAAGAACCAGAAATACTGTGAACCTAATGAGGACTGAAAACAAATCTTGAGCAAGATGGGATCCTGACTGGGTTGATGTTATGTGCCGCTACAGCATCTGGCAGAGAATAGGGAGTATCTTCTCTGGAGTGATATAATGTAGACTCCACAGCTTTTCATGTACAACATTTAGTATTCAATAAAAAATGATAAATCAAGCCAAGAGAAAGAAATAGAATCTAGAAAAGCAGACCAAGAAGTGACCCACAAAATGGAGAATTTCACTGAGAATAAGAATCTATACAGAAAAATATCAAATGGAAATTTTAGAAATTAAAAAATCCTACACCTGAAATTAAGACCCAAGTAGATGGGTTTAACAGCAAATAAGACACAGGTAAAGGGGGATTGATGAGCTATACAATGGGTGAGTAGAAATATCCATACTGGAGGGTGGAGAAAAAAAAATGGAAAATATATAAAAGAGTATAAGAGACATAATAGATCTATAGAATTTGAATTCTATAAGCAGAAAGAGAATGGGGTAGAAGAATATTTGAAGAGATAATGGTCAAGAATTTCCCAAACTGATGCATCAAGCCATTAATACAAAGATTCTCTGTGAACCCAAGCAGGGTAAATAGAATGAAAACCATGACTAGTCACATAAGGAAACTGATGAAAATCAACACAAAGAGAAGCATCTTAAAAGTAGTCAGAGAAGAAAGATACATTTACCTCTAAAGGAACAACAATAAGACATTTGACTTCTCAACAAAAACAATGGGATCCAGAAAATATTGGCATAAGATCTTAAAGTGCTGAAAGAAAATAATTGCCAAGCTAGAATTTTACATTAAAAAATTTCCCCAAAAGTTTATATCAGAAAAAGATGTTATAGACAAATAAAGAGCTATATTGCAATAATCGAAAAACAGATAAAATTTAGAATGGGCAAAAGGCATGAATAAGTATTTCACAGGAGAAGAAATACAAATGGTAAGTTAACACATAAAAAGAAAAGGAAAGTAAAGGGTCAAAAGAAAACTATTTTAGGCTCCAAAGCATATTTTTTTTTTTTTAAACATCTTTATTGAAGTATAATTGCTTTACAATGGTGTGCTAGCTTCTGCTTTACAACAAAGTGAATCAGTTACACATATACATATGTTGCCATATCTCTTCCCTCTTGCATCTCCCTCCCTCCCACCCTCCCTATCCCACCCCTCTAGGTGGTCACAAAGCACCGAGCTGATCTCCCTGTGCTATGCGGCTGCTTCCCACTAGTTATCTATTTTACATTTGGTAGTGTATATATGTCCATGACACTCTCTCACCCTGTCACATCTCACCCCTCCCCCTCCCCATATCCTCAAGTCCATTCTCTAGTAGGTCTGTGTCTTTATTCCCATCTTGCCACTAGGTTCTTCATGACCTCTTTTTTTTTTTTTTCCCTTAGATTCCATATATATGTGTTAGCATACTGTATTTATTTTTCTCTTTCTGACTTACTTCACTCTGTATGACAGACTCTAACTCCATCCACCTCATTACAAACACCTCCATTTCATTTCTTTTTATGGCTGAGTAATATTCCATTGTATATATGTGCCACATCTTCTTTATCCATTCATCCGATGATGGACACCTAGGTTGCTTCCATGTCCTGGCTATTGTAAACAGAGCTGCAATGAATATTTTGGTACATGACTCTTTCTGAATTATGGTTTTCTCAGGGTATATGCCCAGTAGTGGGATTGCTGGGTCGTATGGTAGTTCTATTTTTAGTTTTTTAAGGAACCTCCATACTGTTCTCCATAGTGGCTGTATCAATTTACATTCCCAGCAACAGTGCAAGAGTGTTCCCTTTTCTCCACACCCTCTCCAGCATTTATTGTTTCTAGATTTTTTGATGATGGCCATTCTGACCGGTGTGAGATGATACCTCATTGTAGTTTTGATTTGCATTTCTCTAATGATTAATGATGTTGAGCATTCTTTCATGTGTTTGTTGGCAATCTGTATCTCTTCTTTGGAGAAATGTCTATTTAGGTCTTCTGCCCATTTTTGGATTGGGTTGTTTGTTTTTTTGTTATTGAGCTGCATGAGCTGCTTGTAAATCTTGGAGATTAATCCTTTGTCCGTTGCTTCATTTGCAAATATTTTCTCCCATTCTGAGGGTTGTCTTTTGGTCTTGTTTATGGTTTCCTTTGCTGTGCAAAAGCTTTTAAGTTTCATTAGGTCCCATTTGTTTGTTTGTGTTTTTATTTCCATTTCTCTAGGACCTGGGTCAAAAAGGATCTTGCTGTGACTTATGTCATACAGTGTTCTGCCTATGTTTTCCTCTAAGAGTTTGATAGTGTCTGGCCTTACACTTAGGTCTTTAATCCATTTTGAGTTTATTTTTGTGTATGGTGTTAGGGAGTGTTCTAATTTCATACTTTTACATGTACCTGTCCAATTTTCCCAGCACCACTTATTGAAGAGGCTGTCTTTTCTCCACTGTATATGCTTGCCTCCTTTATCAAAGATAAGGTGACCATATGTGCGTGGGCTTATCTCTGGGCTTTCTATCCTGTTCCATTGATCTATATTTCTGTTTTTGTGCCAGTACCAAACTGTCTTGATTACTGTAGCTTTGTAATATAGTCTGAAGTCAGGGAGCCTGATTCCTCCAGCTCCATTTTTCGTTCTCAAGATTGCTTTGGCTATTCGGGGTCTTTTGTGTTTCCATACAAATTGTGAAATTTTTTGTTCTAGTTCTGTGAAAAATGCCAGTGGTAGTTTGATAGGGATTGCATTGAATCTGTAGATTGCTTTGGGTAGCAGAGTCATTTTCACAATGTTTATTCTTCCAATCCAAGAACATGGTATATCTCTCCATCTATTTGTATCATCTTTAATTTCTTTCATCAGTGTCCTATAATTTTCTGCATACAGGTCTTTTGTCTCCTTAGGTAGGTTTATTCCTAGGTATTTTATTCTTTTTGTTGCAATGGTAAACGGGAGTGTTTTCTTAATTTCACTTTCAGATTTTTCATCATTAGTATACAGGAATGCAAGAGATTTCTGTGCATTAATTTTGTATCCTGCTACTTTACCAAATTCATTGATAAGCTCTAGTCGTTTTCTGGTAGCATCTTTTGGATTCTCTATGTATAGTATCATGTCATCTGCAAACAGTGACAGCTTTACTTCTTCTTTTCCAATTTGGATTCCTTTTATTTCTTTTTCTTCTCTGATTGCTGTGGCTAACACTTCCAAAACTATGTTGAATAATGGTGGTGAGAGTGGGCAACCTTGTCTTGTTCCTGATCTTAGTGGAAATGGTTTCAGTTTTTCACCATTGAGGACAATATTGGCTGTGGGTTTGTCATATATGGCCTTTATTATGTTGAGGAAAGTTCCCTCTATGCCTACTTTCTGCAGGACTTTTATCATAAATGGGTGTTGAATTTTGTCGAAAGCTTTCTCTGCATCTATTGAGATGATCATATGGTTTTTCTCCTTCAATTTGTTAATATGATGTATCACGTTGATTGATTTGCGTATATTGAAGAATCCTTGCATTCCTGGAATAAACCCCACTTGATCATGGTGTATGATCCTTTTAATGTGCTGTTGGATTCTGTTTGCTGGTATTTTGTTGAGGATTTTTGCATCTATGTTCATCAGTGATATTGGCCTGTAGTTTTCTTTCTTTGTGACATCTTTGCCTGGTTTTGGTATCAGGGTGATGGTGGCCTCGTAGAATGAGTTGGGGAGTGTTCCTCCCTCTGCAATATTTTGGAAGAGTTTGAGAAGGATAGGTGTTAGCTCTTCTCTAAATGTTTGATAGAATTCGCCTGTGAAGCCATCTGGTCCTGGGCTTTTGTGTGTTGGAAGATTTTTAATCACAGTTTCAATTTCAGTGCTTGTGATTGGTCTGTTCATATTTTCTATTTCTTCCTGGTTCAGTCTCGGCAGGTTGTGCATTTCTAAGAATCTGTCCATTTCTTCCAGGTTGTCCATTTTATTAGCATAGAGTTGCTTGTAGTAATCTCTTATGATCGTTTGTATTTCTGCAGTGTCAGTGGTTACTTCTCCTTTTTCATTTCTAATTCTATTAATTTGAGTCTTCTCCTTTTTTCTCTTGATGAGTCTGGCTAATGGTTTATCAATTTTGTTTATCTTCTCAAAGAACCAGCTTTTAGTTTCATTGATTTTTGCTATTGTTTCCTTCATTTCTTTTTCATTTATTTCTGATCTGATCTTTATGATTTCTTTCCTTCTGCTAGCTTTGGGGTTTTTTTGTTCTTCTTTCTCTAATTGCTTTAGGTGCAAGGTTAGGTTGTTTATTCGAGATGTTTCCTGTTTCTTGATGTAGGCTTGTATTGCTATAAACTTCCCTCTTAGAACTGCTTTTGCTGCATCCATTAGGTTTTGGATCGTCGTGTCTCCATTGTCATTTGTTTCTAGGTATTTTTTGATTTCCCCTTTGATTTCTTCAGTGATCACTTCGTTATTAAGTAGTGTATTGTGTAGCCTCCATGTGTTTGTATTTTTTACAGATCTTTTCCTGTAATTGATATCTAGTCTCATAGCGTTGTGGTCGGAAAAGATACTTGATACGATTTCAATTTTTTTAAATTGACCAAGGCTTGATTTGTGACCCAAGATATGATCTATCCTGGAGAATGTTCCATGAGCACTTGAGAAAAATGTGTATTCTGTTGTTTTTGGGTGGAATGTCCTATAAATATCAATTAAGTCCATCTTGTTTAATGTATCATTTAAAGCTTGTGTTTCCTTATTTATTTTCATTTTGGATGATCTGTCCATTGGTGAAAGTGGGGTGTTAAAGTCCCCTACTATGATTGTGTTACTGTCGATTTCCCCTTTTATGGCTGTTAGTATTTGCCTTATGTATTGAGGTGCTCCTATGTTGGGTGCATAAATATTTACAATTGTTATACCTTCCTCTTGGATCGATCCCTTGATCATTATATAGTGTCCGTCTTTGTCTCTTGTAATTGTCTTTATTTTAAAGTCTATTTTGTCTGATATGAGAATTGCTACTCCAGCTTTCTTTTGATTTCCATTTGCATGGAATATCTTTTTCCATCCCCTCACTTTCAGTCTGTATGTGTCTCTAGGTCTGAAGTGGGTCTCTTGTAGACAGCATGTATATGGGTCTTGTTTTTGTATCCATTCAGCCAGTCTGTGTCTTTTGGTGGGAGCATTTAATCCATTTACATTTAAGGTAATTATCGATACGTATGTTCCTATTCCCATTTTCTTAAATGTTTTGGGTTTGTTATTGTAGGTGTTTTCCTTCTCTTGTGTTTCTTGCCTAGAGAAGTTCCTTTAGCTTTGTTGTAAAGCTGGTTTGGTGGTGCTGAACTCTCTCAGCTTTTGCTTGTCTGTAAAGGTTTTAATTTCTCCATCAAATCTGAATGAGATCCTTGCTGGGTAGATTAATCTTGGTTGTAGGTTTTTCTCCTTCATCACTTTAAGTATATCCTGCCACTCCCTTCTGGCTTGCAGAGTTTCTGCTGAAAGATCAGCTGTTAACCTTATGGGGATTCCCTTGTGCGTTATTTGTTGTTTTTCCCTTGCTGGTTTTAATATGTTTTCTTTATATTTAATTTTTGACAGTTTGATTAATATGTGTCTTGGTGTGTTTCTCCTTGGATTTATCCTGTATGGGACTCTCTGTGCTTCCAGGACTTGATTAACTATTTCCTTTCCCATATTAGGGAAGTTTTCAACTATAATCTCTTCAAATATTTTCTCAGTCCCTTTCTTTTTCTCCTGTTCTTCTGGGACCCCTATAATTCGAATGTTGGTGCGTTTAATGTTGTCCCAGAGGTCTCTGAGACTGTCCTCAGTTCTTTTCATTCTTTTTTCTTTATCCTGCTCTGCAGTAGTTATTTCCACCATTTTATCTTCCAGGTCACTTATCCGTTCTTCTGCCTCAGTTATTCTGCTATTGATCCCATCTAGAGTATTTTTAATTTCATTTATTGTGTTTTTCATCGTTGCTTGGTTCCTCTTTAGTTCTTCTAGGTCCTTGTTAAATGTTTCTTGCATTTTGTCTATTCTATTTCCAAGATTTTGGATCATCCTTACTATCATTATTCTGAATTCTTTTTCAGGTAGACTACCTATTTCCTCTTCATTTGTTAGGTCTGGTGTGTTTTGACCCTGCTCCTTCATCTGCTGTGTGTTTTTCTGTCATCTCATTTTGCTTATCTTACTGTGTTTGGGGTCTCCTTTTCACAGGCTGCAGGTTCATAGTTCCTGTTGTTTTTGGTATCTGTCTCCAGTGGCTAAGGTTGGTTCAGTGGGTTGTGTAGGTTTCCTGGTGGAGGGAACTAGTGCCTGTGTTCTGGTGGATGAGGCTGGATGTTGTCTTTCTGGTGGGTTCGTCCACGTCTGGTGGTGTGTTTTGGGGTGTCTGTGGCCTTATTATGATTTTAGGCAGCCTCTCTGTTAATGGATGGGGCTGTGTTCCTCTCTTGCTAGTTGTTTGGCATAGGGTGTCCAGCACTGTAGCTTGCTGGTCGTTGAGTGAAGCTGGGTCTTGATGTTGAGATGGAGATCTGTGAGAGATTTTCGCCGTTTGGTATTACGTGGAGCTGGGAGGTCTCTTGTGGACCAGTGTCCTGAAGTTGGCTCTCCCACCTCAGAGGCACAGCCCTGATGCCTGGCTGGAGCACCAAGAGCCTTTCATCCACACAGCTCAGAATAAAAGGGAGAAAAAATGGAAAGAAAGAAAAAAAGGATAAAATAAAATAAAATAAAGCAATTATAATAAAAAATAAAAAAAATTATTAAGAGTAAATTTATTAAGAAAAAAAATTTTTTTTAATTTTTAAAAATAGATTTATTAATTTTTTATACTAAAAATAAGAAAAAAATTATTTAGAAAAAATTTATTAAGAAAAAAAAATTTTTTTAAATAAAAAATATGAAAAAACTTATTAAAAATTTTTTTAAAAATAGAAAATAAGGAAAAAATTATTAAGAAAACATTTATTAGGAAAAAAAGTTTTTAAAAAAAAAAAACAAAAAAAAAAACGGACGGACCTAACCCTAGGACTAACGGTGAGAGCAAAGCTATACAGACAAAATCTCACCCAGAAGCATGCACATCTACACTCACAAAAAAAAGGAAAAGGGGAAAAGTTAATATATCCTGCTCCCAAAGTCCATCTCCTAAATTTGGGATGATTCGTTGTCTATTCAGGTATTCAACAGATGCAGGCACATCAAGTTGTTTGTGGAGCTTTAATCCGCTGCTTCTGAGGCTGCTGGGAGAGATTTCCCTTTCTCTTCTTTGTTCGTACAGCTCCCGGGGTTCAGCTTTGGATTTGGACCCGCCTCTGCATGTAGGTCCCCTGAGGGCGTCTGTTCCCCGCCCAGACAGAACGGGGTTAAAGGAGCAGCTGATTCGGGGGCTCTGGCTCAGTCAGGCCGGGGGGAGGGAGCGGTACGGAGGAGGTGGGGCGAGCCTGCGGCGGCAGAAGCCGGCGTGACGTTGCAGCAGCCTGAGGCGCGCCGTGCGCTCTCCCGGGGAAGTTGTCCCCGGATGGGAGCCTGGCCGTGGCGGGCTGCACAGGCTCCCGGGAGGGGCGGTGTGGAGAATGACCTGTGCTCGCCCACAGGCTGTTTGGTGGCGGCAGCAGCAGCCTTAGCGTCTCATGCCCGTCTCTGGGGTCCGCGCTGATAGCCGCGGCTCGCGCCCGTCTCTGGAGTTCGCCTAAGTGGCGCTCTGAATCCCCTCTCCTTGCACGCCGCGAAACAAAGAGGCAAGAAAAAGTCTCCTGCCTCTTCGGCAGCTGCAGACTTTTTCTCGTGCACCCTCCCGGCTAGTTGTGGTGCGCTAGACCCTTCAGGCTGTGTTCACGCAGCCAACCCCAGTCCTCTCCCTGGGATCCGACCGAAGCCCGCGCCTCAGCTCCCAGCCCCCGCCCGCCCCGGCGGGTGAGCAGACAAGCCTCTCGGGCTGGTGAGTGCTGCTCGGCGCCGAGCCTCTGTGCGGGGATCTCTCCGTTTTTCCCTCTGCGTCCCTGTTGCTGTGGGATCCGCGCTGATAGCCGCGGCTCGCGCCCGTCTCTGGAGCTCGTTTAGGCGGCGCTCTGAATCCCCTCTCCTTGCGCGCCGCGAAACAAAGAGGCAAGAAAAATTCTCTTGCCTCTTTGGCAGCTGCAGTCTTTTTCCCAGACTCCCTCCCGGCTAGCACCGAAGCCCGAGCCCCAGCTCCCAGGCCCCGCCCGCCCCGGCGGCTGAGCAGACAAGCCTCTCGGGCTGGTGAGTGCTGGTCGGCACCGCTCCTCTGTGCGGGAATCTCCGCTTTGCCCTCCGCACCAATGTGGCTGCGCTCTCCTCCGTGGCTCCGAAGCTTCCCCCCTCTGCTACCCGCAGTCTCTGCCCACGAAGGGGCTTCCTAGTGTGTGGAAACCTTTCCTCCTTCACAGCTCCCTCCCACTGGTGCAGGTCCCGTCCCTATTCTTTTGTCTCTGTTATTTCTTTTTTCTTTTGCCCTACCCAAGTACGTGGGGATTTTCTTGCCTTTTGGGAGGTCTGACGTCTTCTGCCAGCGTTCAGTGGGTGTTCTGTAGGAGCAGTTCCACGTGTAGATGTATTTCTCATGTATCTGTGGGGAGGAAGGTGATCTCCGCGTCTTACTCTTCCGCCATCTTGCCCCTCCCTCCTCCTCCAAAGCATATTTTTATAATTCATTAACTTTTTTGGATGGATCAAATAATAATAGATGCCAAGCCAGACCTTGAATAATGAAGCTAGAAAGATAGAGCCTCATCTTTTCATTTTGTAAAATACATTTTATCACATGTGCCTTATGGGAAGGAAACATAGAGACAAAGAGGTTCACTTGCCCAAATTTAAGAAGGAGGTAGTAATAGAACTTGTGTTTTAATGGCTCTGTGGTCTTAGGCTATTTATGCCTTTAACACTTCAACTGTTACTGGGAAAAGGCAGAGTTTGGCATTGATCCCCGTCCACATGGGAGTTAACATTCTAATAGTAGGAGACAGACAGCAAACAAACAAGTGATAAGCACTTTGAAGGAAAATGAAGCAGGTAAGAGGATAGAAAGGAAAGAAATGACCTTTTAAGATAAATTGATCAGGGGCCTCCTCTCAGAAGAGGTGGTGTTTGAACAGAGATCTAGATGAAGTAAGGGAGCAAGCCACGTAAATATTGAGGAGAAGAGCATTTTAGGCTTCAAGCAACAAGACCAGCATGACTGGACAGAAAGAGTGAAGGGGAGAGTGAGGTCAGGACAAATAGTCTTAGGAAGCTGTGGTGAGGACTTCAAATTTTACTTTCACTGTTGAGCACTTTGGAGGACTTTGTGCAGAGGAGTAACAGGATCTGACCTAAGTGTTAAAATAATTACTCTGGGGGCTTCCCTGGTGGCGCAGTGGTTGAGAGTCTGCCTGCCAATGCAGGGGACACGGGTTCAAGCCCTGGTCTGGGAGGATCCCACATGCCGCGGAGCAACTAAGCCCGTGAGCCACAGCTACGGAGCCTGCGCGTCTGGAGCCCGTGCTCCGCAACAAGAGAAGCCGCGATAGTGAGAGGTCCGCGCACCCTGATGAAGAGTGGCCCCCGCTCGCCGCAACTGGAGAAAGCCCTCGCACAGAAACGAAGACCCAACACAGCCATAAATAAATAAATAAATAAATTAAAAAAAAATTACTCTGACTACTCTGTGGAGAGCAAAGGGGGCTGAGAGTAGATTCAGGGACTCTACTTAATGGGCTTGTCTTATTAGTACAGGCAAGATAGTGGCTTGGACTAAGATGGTTGTGATGAGTTACTGAGAAATGGTTGTAAATATTTGGAACATATGTTTAATATAAAGCCAATGGGATTTATTGATGGATTATTTGTATAGGATGAGGGAAAGAGAGGAGTCAATGATGAGTCCAGAATCATTAGGAACTGAAGGAACGGAGGAAAAGTTTTGCATTTACAATACACTGGATAAATACTGATAGAGGTGAGGGCAATGGGAATTTACAGCCGGAACACCTAACATAGATGTAGGGTGGAGTGGCGTGTAGCCAGGAAAGGTTCACTGCTCTCCCTTTACATGCTAGTTTCTTTTTTTTTAAATTAAGCATCTCAAAAACAGATTTAATTTTTTTTACATATACATGTATCTATTCTTTTTCAAATTCTTTTCCCACTTAAGTTATTATAGAATATTGAGCAGAGTTCCCTGTGCTCTACAGTAGGTCCTTGTTGGTTATTTATTTTATTTATTTTTTATTTTTAAAATTTTTATTGGAGTATAGTTGATTTAAAATATTGTGTTAATTTGTGCTGTACAGCAAAGTGAATCAGTTATATTTATGCATATATACACTCTTTTAAAAATTCTTTTCCCATATAGGTCATTACAGAGTATTGAGAAGAGTTCCCTGTGCTGTACAGTAGGTCCTTATTGGTCATCTATTTTATATATAGTAGTGTATATGTGTCAGCCGCAGTCTCCCAATTTATTCCTCTGGTAACCGTGAGTTTGTTTTCTACATCTGTGACTCTATTTCTGTATTGTAAATAACTTCATTTGTACCTTTTTTCTTTTTAGATTCCACATATAAGCGATATCATATGATTTTTGTTTTTCTCTGTCTGACTTACTTCACTTAGTATGATAATCTCTAGGTCCATCCATGTTGCTGCAAATGACATTATTTCATTCTTTTTTTATGGCTGATTAATATTCCATTGTATATATGTACCTCATCTTCTTTATCCACTCCTGTCAGTGGACATTTAGGTTGCTTCCATGTCCTGGCTATTGTAGATAGTGTTGCAATGAACATTGGGGTGCATGTATCTTTTCGAATTACGGGTTTTTTCCGGGTGTATGCCCAGGAGTGGGATTGCAGGATCATATGGTAGCTCTATTTTTAGTTTTTTAAGGAACCTCTGTACTCTTCTCCATAATGACTGTACCAATTTACATTCCCACCAACAGTGTAGGAGGGTTCCCTTTTCTCCACATCCTCTCCAGCATTTATTGTTTGTAGATTTTTTGATGATGGCCATTCTGACCGGTGTGAGGTGATACCTCATTGTAGTTTTGATTTGCATTTCTCTAATAATTAGTGATGTTGAGTATCTTTATATGCTAGTTTCATTGCCTTTTTTGGCTTTGGCTGTTCCTGTCTTTCTGATTTTGTGAGAGTTTTTTCTTTTTGAGGGGGTAGATTAGTATTTCTTTATTTTTTAAAAAAATTGAGATATAATTGATAAATAACATTGTGTAAGTTTAAGGTGTACAGTGTGTTGATTTGATACACATATATTGCAATATGATTACCACGGTGGTGTTAGCTAACACCTTTATCATGTCACAATTATCATTTCTTTTTTTGTGGTGAGAACAATTAAGATCTAGTCTCTTAGCAACTTAGAAGTTTATAATATATCTGTTGTTGACTATAATCACTATGCTGTGCATTAGATCTCCAGGACTTTTAAATCTACTAGTTGTAATGTTGTACACTTAAAAAACATCTCCCAATTCCCTGCAATCTCCAGACCCTGGTAACCACCATTCTACTCTCTGTTTCTATGAGTTCAGTTTTTTGTTTGTTTGTTTGTTTGTTAGATTCCACATATAAGTGAGATCATACAGTATTTGTCTTTCTGACTTATTTCACTTAGTATAATGCCCTCAAGTTCCAACCATGTTGTCACAAATGGCAAGATTTTCTTCTTTCTCATGACTGAATAATATTCCATTGTGTATATACACTGTGTATATACACTATATATACCACATCTTTATCTGTTCATCTGACAGACATGTTGTTTCCATGTCTTGGCTATTGTGAATGATGCTGAAATAAACATGGGAGTGCAGATATCATTTAAAGTTTACATATCCTGTATTCATTTCCTCTGGATATATAGGCAGAAGTGAGATTGCTGGATCATGTGGTAGTTCTGTTTTTAATTTTTGAGGAATCTTCATACTGTTGTCCATATTGGCTACACCAAATTTACATTCCAACAGTGCAGAAGGGTTCCCTTTCTCCACATCCTTGCCAACACTTATCTCTTATCTTCTTAATGATAGCCACTCTAACAGGTATGAGGCAATATCTCATTGTGGCTTTGATTTGCATTTCCTGATGATTAGTGACATTGAGCTTCTTTTCGTATACCTGTTGGCTGTTTGGATGTGTTCTTTGGAAAAATGTCTATTCAGTTCCTCTGTCCATTTGTTTTTTGTTAGCAAATAAACATGCACATTTATTTTATTTTATTTTTTTAACATCTTTATTGGAGTATAATTGCTTTACAGTGGTGTGTTAGTTTCTGCTTTATAACAAAGTGAATCAGCTATACATATACATATATCCCCATATCTCCTCCCTCTTGTGTCTCCCTCCCTCCCACCCTCCCCATCCCACCCCTCTAGGTGGTCACACAGCACCGAGCTGATCTCCCTGTGCTGTGCAGCTGCTTCCCACTAGCTACCTATTTTACATTTGGTAGTGTATATATGTCCATGCCACTCTCTCACTTTGTCTCAGCTTACCCTTCCCCCTCCCCGTGTCCTCAAGTCTATTCTCTAGTAGTTCTGGGTCTTTATTCCCATCTTGCCCCTAGGTTCTTCATGACGGTTTTTTTTCAGATGCCATATATATGTGTTAGCATACGGTATTTGTTTTTCTCTTTCTGACTTACTTCACTCTGTATGACAGACTCTAGGTCCATCCACCTCGCTACAAATAACTCAATTTCGTTTCTTTTTATGGCTGGGTAATATTCCACTGTATATATGTGCCACATCTTCTTTATCCATTCATCTGTCGATGGACACCTAGGTTGCTTCCATGTCCTGGCTATTGTAAATAGAGCTGCAGTGAACATTGTGGTACATGATTCTTTTTGAATTATGGTTTTCTCAGGATATATGCCCAGTAGTGGGATTGCTGGGTCGTATGGTAGTTCTATTTTTAGTTCCTCTGTGCATTTTTAAATCAGATATTTTTTTTGTTTGTTATTGAGTTGTATGAGTTTTAAAATATATTCTGGATATTGACTTCTTATCTGATACATGGTTTGCATATATTTTCTACCATTCCATAAGTTACTTTTTCATTTTGTTGATTGTTTCTTTTGCTGTGCAGAAGGTTTTAGTTTGATGTTGTCCCAATTGTTGATTTTTGCTTTGGTTGCTTGTGCTTTTTGTGCCATATCCAAAAAATCATTGCCAAGGCCAATGTCAAGGATCTTCTTCCCTATGTTTTCTTCTAGGAATTTACAGTTATCAGGCCTTATGTTTAAGTCTTTAATCCATTTTGAATTAATTTTTATGAGTGGTGTAAGATAGGGGTATTTTTTGGTTTTGTTCTCTTCTAGGAATTTTCACTTCTTGATCTTGTCCCATGAACCTTGAGACTAGATCCAGGCTTTACTACTAAACTAGCCATCCAAGGGTAGAGCTCCCTGGTCTTCAGGACTGGGATCTGGACCTTTGCTATGAACTCTACAGAGTTCCCAGAAGAACCCACAGCTGAGATCTAGCTGTCAGGGATGGAGCTACAGTAACTCACTAGGGAGGACAGCTCCCTCCTCTCACTGGAACTGCAGGATGACATAACCAGGAGTGTCCCCTAGTGCTCAGCCATTCTGAGCACACTCAGCCAGTTTGTGGTTTAAGTTAGTCAAGGTTCACCCATAGAGCTAGGAGTAGGGTCAGTTTTTCCCAGTGCATATGGTAGATATGCAGGTAGATACTTGAATGAGAATTAAACTTCTCTTTTCAAGAGACAGGAAAAGTATAAGCTGAGTGGTCCAAACAAAAAATGCCCAGTACGTGAGGGGAGAGAGGCAGCATGCTCAGGGAACAGGTGGAGAGAAAAGTGCTTTGGGTCACTGTGGTCCATGAATAATGACCCATCCAAGGACAATTATTGGGAGAACATGATGTAACGATCTAATCGGAGGTCACTTATAGTTAGACATCTCCAAGGACACATACTTAAGCTGAACCACATCCTGCCTTTAAGCATTATAAGGAAATTATAATGTATCTAATGTATCTAAGTCAGAGCCAGTACTACCAGGAGCAGAAGTGTCTCAAAAATAATGTCAGTATTGACTTGTTTTCAGTTATCTTAGAAACAAGCTATTCCTCTCTGCAGTTGATGGCAGTACTAGCCCTGCTTCTGGTTTAAAGAGATCAGAGGTCAGAGATCAGAGATGGGAAATGGATTGGTCTCCCCAGATGTGCATCATAGGTCATGCTATGTTACAGCTGAAAGGGATCTCAGAGACTGTTCAGTCCAATCCTTCAACTAGATGATGGGGAGGAAAAGTTTAGGTAGAGTTCTAGATACAAAATTACATATATGTTTAAAGACTTAATTAACCTCTCTGTGCAAACTATATGAATATTGTCCTCATAATTTGCTATTTCTGCTGGGTTCATGTCTGAATGAAGGGAAACTTGACCTTTATGGTATATGTCCTTTGTCCTTTCCTGTCAGTCATTTATTAATCAGAAAACATTTCTCTGAGTACCTATCACACACAACTGTTCTCAGCTGAGAATAAAGCAGTGATCAAAACAGACGTGGAGCTTGCTGTTATGGTCTAGAGGGAAGAGACAGAAAAACTCAAGTAAGTGGTCAAATATATTGTTTACAAATAATGGTATTATAAAGGAGACAAAACCAGGATGGTATAAACTAGTGAAAAATGGAGGGAGCAACTTTAGCTAAGAAGGTCAAGGAAGAATTCTCAGAAGAATGGAGTAATTAAAAAATTTTAACTCAAGGTAATCTGAGAAAATTTCATCAGGCCTAGTTGAACTCTAGCCTCTGAGGACAGCTCAGGTCTGGACATGTAAGGTGATCCTAGAGCTATTCTTCTTGTCTGACTTTCCTCAGGTTAAGGATTCCCTAAGCTGCTGGGAGTTTCACCAACTCTGCCTTGACCAATTTATGGAGACCATGGCCAAGAATGGCATGAGAACCAGCTGCTACTTTGGGGGACGCATGTACAGTAGCAGGTTGTGTCCCAGACAGCTCTAGGGTCACCATTCACGTAGACTCAGTTGAATACAACTATATATGGCAGCTTTGACCAAGACAAGGTTTCCTATTAATGTGGTTTTCTCCTTTAATTTATTTTTTGAAATAGTCTGGGTTAGAGGCAGGGTGGGACCAGGGGAATAATGGTAGGGGAGGTGGATTTGAAGAAGACAGTAGATTCTGTTTAGTCTAATCTATTGCTCCCTATCTAAATTCCATGACGGTGGTCTAGAGGGAGGGAGCATCAGGACTTTCAAGTTTCATGAACTTTAGCCCTGTATTTTTTTAAGCAGAATCATCGCTGCAGAACATGGAATCCAAAAGTCTTGAGGGCCTCATATCTAGTTCTTTGTTCCAGGAAGGAAGTCCAGAAACTTCATAATGTTGATAAAACTTCCAAATATAATGAACAACTTGGAAAGCTCAGGTGTCATCAGTGCCACCCTCCCACCCCAAACCTAGTGATAATGTGTATTTATTCACATGCCCTTTGCCCTCTCTCCTCTTTGTCCCCAAATTTAAGTTCCCTGAGAACAGAATCTTTGATTCATTCATGCCTTCCAGAGCCCCTAGGATGGCATTGCTTTATACATAGTAGGTGCTCAATAACTATTTTTTTTTTTTTAGGATGCTTTGTATTTCTGCGGTGTCTGTTGTAACTTCTCCTTTTTCATTTCTAATTTTATAGATTTGAGTCCACTCCCTCTTTTTCTTGATGAGTCTGGCTAATGGTATTTCAATTTTGTTTGTCTTCTCAAAGAACCAGCTTTTAGTTTTATTGATCTTTGCTATTTTTTTCTTTGTTTCTATTTCATTTATTTCTCCTCTGATCTTTGTGATTTCTTTCCTTCTGCTAACTTTGGGTTTTGTTTGTTCTTCTTTCTCTAGTTCCTTTAGGTGTAAGGTTAGATTGTTTATTTGAGATTTTTCTTGTTTCTTGAGGTAGGCTTGTATAGCTATAAACTTCCCTCTTAGAACTGCTTTTGCCCCATCCCATAGGTTTTGGATCATCGTGTTTTCATTGTCATTTGTCTCTAGGTATTTTTTGATTTCCCCTTTGATTTCTTCAGTGATCTCTTGGTTATTTAGTAATGTATTGTTTAGCCTCCATGTGTTTGCGGGCTTTTTTTTTTTTTGATTTTTTTTTTTTTTTAACATCTTTATTGAAGTATAATTGCTTTACAATGGTGTGTTAGTTTCTGCTTTATAACAAAGTGAATCAGTTATACATATACATATGTTCCCATATCTCTTCCCTCTTGCATCTCCCTCCCTCCCACCCTCCCCATCCCACCCCTCTAGGTGGTCACAAAGCACTGAGCTGATCTCCCTGTGCTATGCGGCTGCTTCCCACTAGCTATCTATTGTACATTTGGTAGTGTATATATGTCCATGACACTCTCTCACCCTGTCACATCTCACCCTTCCCCCTCGCCATATCCTCAAGTCCATTCTCTAGTAGGTCTCTGTCTTTATTCCCGTCTTGCCACTAGGTTCTTCATGGCCTTTTTTTTTTTTTTTCCCTTAGATTCCATATATATGTGTTAGCATACGGTATTTGTTTTTCTCTTTCAGACTTACTTCACTCCGTATGACAGACTCTAACTCCATCCACCTCATTACAAATACCTCCATTTCATTTCTTTTTATGGCTGAGTAATATTCCATTGTATATATGTGCCACATCTTCATTATCCATTCATCCGATAATGGACACTTAGGTTGCTTCCATGTCCTGGCTATTGTAAATAGAGCTGCAATGAACATTTTGGTACATGACTCTTTTTGAACTATGGTTTTCTCAGGGTATATGCCCTGTAGTGGGATTGCTGGGTCGTATGGTAGTCCTATTTGTAGTTTTTTAAGGAACCTCCATACTGTTCTCCATAGTGGCTGTATCAATTTACATTCCCACCAACAGTGCAAGAGTGTTCCCTTTCCTCCACACCCTCTCCAGCATTTATTGTTTCTAGATTTTTTGATGATGGCCAATCTGACCGGTATGAGATGATATCTCATTGTAGTTTTGATTTGCATTTCTCTAATGATTAATGATGTTGAGCATTCTTTCATGTGTTTGTTGGCAATCTGTATATCTTCTTTGGAGAAATGTCTATTTAGGTCTTCTGCCCATTTTTGGATTGGGTTGTTCGTTTTTTTGTTATTGAGCTGCATGAGCTGCTTGTAAATCTTGGAGATTAATCCTTTGTCAGTTGCTTCATTTGCAAATATTTTCTCCCATTCTGAGGGTTGTCTTTTGGTCTTGTTTATGGTTTCCTTTGCTGTGCAAAAGCTTTTAAGTTTCATTAGGTCCCATTTGTTTATTTGTGTTTTTATTTCCATTTCTCTAGGAGCTGGGTCAAAAAGAATCTTGCTGTGATTTATGTCATAGAGTGTTCTGCCTATGTTTTCCTCTAAGAGTTTGATAGTGTCTGGCCTTACACTTAGGTCTTTAATCCATTTTGAGTTTATTTTTGTGTATGGTGTCAGGGAGTGTTCTAATTTCATACTTTTACATGTATTTGTCCAATTTTCCCAGCACCACTTATTGAAGAGGCTGTCTTTTCTCCACTGTATATGCTTGCCTCCTTTATCAAAGATAAGGTGACCATATGTGCGTGGGTTTACCTCTGGGCTTTCTATCCTGTTCCATTGATCTATATTTCTGTTTTTGTGCCAGTACCAAACTGTCTTGATTACTGTAGCTTTGTAATATACTCTGAAGTCAGGGAGCCTGATTCCTCCAGCTCCATTTTTCGTTCTCAAGATTGCTTTGGCTATTCGGGGTCTTTTGTGTTTCCATACAAATTGTGAAATTTTTTGTTCTAGTTCTGTGAAAAATGCCAGTGGTAGTTTGATAGGGATTGCATGGAATCTGTAGATTGCTTTGGGTAGTAGAGTCATTTTCACAATGTTGATTCTTCCAATCCAAGAACATGGTATATCTCTCCATCTATTTGTATCATCTTTAATTTCTTTCATCAGTGTCTTATAATTTTCTGCATACAGGTCTTTTGTCTCCTTAGGTAGGTTTATTCCTAGATATTTTATTCTTTTTGTTGCAATGGTAAACGGGAGTGTTTTCTTAATTTCACTTTCAGATTTTTCATCATTAGTGTATAGAAATGCAAGATATTTCTGTGCATTAATTTTGTATCCTGCTACTTTACCATATTCATTGATTAGCTCTAGTAGTTTTCTGGTAGCATCTTTAGGATTCTCTATGTATAGTATCATGTCATTTGCAAACAGTGACAGCTTTACTTCTTCTTTTCCGATTTGGATTCCTTTTATTTCTTTTTCTTCTCTGATTGCTGTGGCTAACACTTCCAAAACTATGTTGAATAATAGTGGTGAGAGTGGACAACCTTGTCTTGTTCCTGATCTTAGTGGAAATGGTTTCAGTTTTTCACCATTGAGGACAATATTGGCTGTGGGTTTGTCATATATGGCCTTTATTATGTTGAGGAAAGTTCCCTCTATGCCTACTTTCTGCAGGGCTTTTATCATAAATGGGTGTTGAATTTTGTCGAAAGCTTTCTCTGCATCTATTGAGATGATCATATGGTTTTTCTCCTTCAATTTGTTAATATGGTGTATCACGTTGATTGATTTGCGTATATTGAAGAATCCTTGCATTCCTGGGATAAACCCCACTTGATCATGGTGTATGATCCTTTTAATGTGCTGTTGGATTCTGTTTGCTAGTATTTTGTTGAGGATTTTTGCATCTATGTTCATCAGTGATATTGGCCTGTAGTTTTCTTTCTTTGTGACATCTTTGCCTGGTTTTGGTATCAGGGTGATGGTGGCCTCGTAGAATGAGTTGGGGAGTGTTCCTCCCTCTGCAATATTTTGGAAGAGTTTGAGAAGGATAGGTGTTAGCTCTTCTCTAAATGTTTGATAGAATTCGCCTGTGAAGCCATCTGGTCCTGGGCTTTTGTGTGTTGGAAGATTTTTAATCACAGTTTCAATTTCAGTGCTTGTGATTGGTCTGTTCATATTTTCTATTTCTTCCTGGTTCAGTCTTGGCAGGTTGTGCATTTCTAAGAATCTGTCCATTTCTTCCAGGTTGTCCATTTTATTGGCATAGAGTTGCTTGTAGTAATCTCTCATGATCGTTTGTATTTCTGCAGTGTCAGTGGTTACTTCTCCTTTTTCATTTCTAATTCTATTAATTTGAGTCTTCTCCCTTTTTCTCTTGATGAGTCTGGCTAATGGTTTATCAATTTTGTTTATCTTCTCAAAGAACCAGCTTTTAGTTTCATTGATTTTTGCTATTGTTTCCTTCATTTCTTTTTCATTTATTTCTGATCTGATCTTTATGATTTCTTTCCTTCTGCTAGCTTTGGGGTTTTTTTGTTCTTCTTTCTCTAATTGCTTTAGGTGCAAGGTTAGGTTGTTTATTCGAGATGTTTCCTGTTTCTTGAGGTAGGCTTGTATTGCTATAAACTTCCCTCTTAGAACTGCTTTTTCTGCATCCCATAGGTTTTGGATCGTCGTGTCTCCATTGTCATTTGTTTCTAGGTATTTTTTGATTTCCCCTTTGATTTCTTCAGTGATCACTTCGTTATTAAGTAGTGTATTGTGTAGCCTCCATGTGTTCGTATTTTTTACAGATCTTTTCCTGTAATTGATATCTAGTCTCATAGCGTTGTGGTCGGAAAAGATACTTGATACGATTTCAATTTTTTTAAATTGACCAAGGCTTGATTTGTGACCCAAGATATGATCTATCCTGGAGAATGTTCCATGAGCACTTGAGAAAAATGTGTATTCTGTTGTTTTTGGGTGGAATGTCCTATAAATATCAGTTAAGTCCATCTTGTTTAATGTATCATTTAAAGCTTGTGTTTCCTTATTTATTTTCATTTTGGATGATCTGTCCATTGGTGAAAGTGGGGTGTTAAAGTCCCCTACTATGATTGTGTTACTGTCGATTTCCCCTTTTATGGCTGTTAGTATTTGCCTTATGTATTGAGGTGCTCCTATGTTGGGTGCATAAATATTTACAATTGTTATACCTTCCTCTTGGATCGATCCCTTGATCATTATATAGTGTCCGTCTTTGTCTCTTGTAATTGTCTTTATTTTAAAGTCTATTTTGTCTGATATGAGAATTGCTACTCCAGCTTTCTTTTGATTTCCATTTGCATGGAATATCTTTTTCCATCCCCTCACTTTCAGTCTGTATGTGTCTCTAGGTCTGAAGTGGGTCTCTTGTAGACAGCATGTATATGGGTCTTGTTTTTGTATCCATTCAGCCAGTCTGTGTCTTTTGGTGGGAGCATTTAATCCATTTACATTTAAGGTAATTATCGATACGTATGTTCCTATTCCCATTTTCTTAAATGTTTTGGGTTTGTTATTGTAGGTGTTTTCCTTCTCTTGTGTTTCTTGCCTAGAGAAGTTCCTTTAGCATTTGTTGTAAAGCTGGTTTGGTGGTGCTGAACTCTCTCAGCTTTTGCTTGTCTGTAAAGGTTTTAATTTCTCCATCAAATCTGAATGAGATCCTTGCTGGGTAGAGTAATCTTGGTTGTAGGTTTTTCTCCTTCATCACTTTAAGTATATCCTGCCACTCCCTTCTGGCTTGCAGAGTTTCTGCTGAAAGATCAGCTGTTAACCTTATGGGGATGCCCTTGTGTGTTATCTGTTGTTTTTCCCTTGCTGCTTTTAATATGTTTTCTTTATATTTAATTTTTGATAGTTTGATTAATATGTGTCTTGGTGTGTTTCTCCTTGGATTTATCCTGTATGGGACTCTCTGTGCTTCCAGGACTTGATTAACTATTTCCTTTCCCATATTAGGGAAGTTTTCAACTATAATCTCTTCAAATATTTTCTCAGTCCCTTTCTTTTTCTCCTGTTCTTCTGGGACCCCTATAATTCGAATGTTGGTGCGTTTAATGTTGTCCCAGAGGTCTCTGAGACTGTCCTCAGTTCTTTTCATTCTTTTTTCTTTATCCTGCTCTGCAGTAGTTATTTCCACCATTTTATCTTCCAGGTCACTTATCCGTTCTTCTGCCTCAGTTATTCTGCTATTGATCCCATCTAGAGTATTTTTAATTTCATTTATTGTGTTTTTCATCGTTGCTTGGTTCCGCTTTAGTTCTTCTAGGTCCTTGTTAAATGTTTCTTGCATTTTGTCTATTCTATTTCCAAGATTTTGGATCATCCTTACTATCCTTATTCTGAATTCTTTTTCAGGTAGACTACCTATTTCCTCTTCATTTGTTAGGTCTGGTGTGTTTTGACCCTGCTCCTTCATCTGCTGTGTGTTTTTCTGTCGTCTTATTTTGCTTATCTTACTGTGTTTGGGGTCTCCTTTTCACAGGCTGCAGGTTCGTAGTTCCCGTTGTTTTTGGTATCTGTCTCCAGTGGCTAAGGTTGGTTCAGTGGGTTGTGTGGGCTTCCTGGTGGAGGGAACTAGTGCCTGTGTTCTGGTGGATGAGGCTGGATCTTGTCTTTCTGGTGGGCACGTCCATGTCTGGTGGTGTATTTTGGGGTGTCTGTGGCCTTATTATGATTTTAGGCAGCCTCTCTGCTAATGGATGGGGCTGTGTTCCTGTTTTGCTAGTTGTTTGGCATAGGGTGTCCAGCACTGTAGCTTGCTGGTCGTTGAGTGAAGCTGGGTCTTGATGATGAGATGGAGATCTCTGAGAGATTTTCGCCGTTTGGTATTACGTGGAGCTGGGAGGTCTCTTGTGGACCAGTGTCCTGAAGTTGGCTCTCCCACCTCAGAGGCACAGCCCTGATGCCTGGCTGGAGCACCAAGAGCCTTTCATCCACACGGTAGACCACTGGTTGATTATAAAAGGATGTAAGTCAGGAGCAGGCAGATGGAAGAGATGCAGAGGGCAGGTATGGGGAAAGGGTGTGGACCTTCCATGCCCTCTCCAGGAGCCACTCTCCTAGCACCTCCACGTGTTCACCAACCTGGAACTGTGCGTTTTTTACGTTTTTTTTCCTGTAATTGATTTCTAATCTCATAGCGTTGTGGTCAGAAAAGATGCTTGATATGATTTCAATTTTCTTAAATTTACTGAGGCTTGATTTGTGACCCAAGATGTAATCTATCCTGGAGAATGTTCCATGCGCACTTGAGAAGAAAGTGTAATCTGCTGTTTTTGGATGGAATGTCCTATAAATATCAATTAAATCTATCTGGTCTATTGTTTCATTTAAAGCTTCTGTTTCCTTATTTTTTTATCATTTTGGATGATCTGTCCATTGGTGTAAGTGAGGTGTTAAAGTCCCCCGCTATTATTGTGTTACTGTTGATTTCCTCTTTTATAGCTGTTAGCAGTTGCCATATGTGTTGAGGTGCTCCTATGTTAGGTGCATATATATTTATAATTGTTATATCTTCTTCTTGGATTGATCCCCTGATCATTATGTAGTCCTTCCTTGTCTCTTGTGACATTCTTTTTTTTAAAGTCTATTTTATCTAATATGAGAATTGCTACTCCAGCTTTCTTTTAATTTCCATTTGCATCCCCTCACTTTCAGTCTGTATGTGTCCCTAGGTCTGAAGTGGGTCTCTTGTAGACAGCGTATATATGGGTCTTCTTTTTGTATCCATTCAGCAAGCCTGTGTCTTTTGGTTGGAGCAGTTAATCCATTCACGTTTAAGGTAATTATCGATATGTATGTTCCTGTGACCATATTCTTAATTCTTTTGTGTTTGTTTTTGTAGGTCCTTTTCTTCTCTTGTGTTTCTCACTTAGAGACGTTCCTTTAGCATTTGTTGTAGAGCTGGTTTGATGGTGCTGAATTCTCTTAGCTTGTGCTTGTCTGTAAAGCTTTTGATTTCTCCATCGAATCTGAATGAGATATTGCCAGGTAGAGTAATCTTGGTTGTAGGTTCTTCCCTTCATCACTTTAAGTATATCATGCCACTCCCTTCTGGCTTGTAGAGTTTCTGCTGAGAATCAGCTGATAACCTTATGGGAGTTCCCCTATATGTCATTTCTTGTTTTTCCCTTGTTGCTTTTAACAATTTTTCTTTGTCTTTAATTTTTGTCAGTTTGATTACTATATTTCTCGACATTTTTCTCCTTGGGTTTATCCTGCCTGGGACTGTCTGTGCTTCCTGGACTTGGGTTGCTATTTCCTTTCCCATGTTAGGGAAGTTTTCTACTATAAGCTCTTCAAATATTTTCTCGGGTCCTTTCTCTCTCTCTTCTCCTTCTGGGACCCCTATAATGCGAATGTTGGTGCATTTAATGTTGTCCCAGAGGTCTCTTAGGCTGTCTTCCTTTCTTTTCAGTCTTTTTTCTTTATTCTGTTCTGCGGCAGTTATTTTCACTATTCTGTCTTCCAGGTCACTTCTCTGTTCTTCTGCCTCAGTTATTCTGCTACTCATTCCTTCTAATCTATTTTTCATTTCAGTTATTGTATTGTTCATCTCTGTTTGTTTGTTCTTTAATTCTTCTAGGTCTTTCTTACACATTTCTTGCATCTTCTTGATCTTTGCCTCCATTCTTTTTCCGAGGTCCTGGATCATCTTCACTATCATTATTCTGAATTCTTTTTCTGGAAGATTGCCTATCTCCATTTCATTTAGTTGTTTTTCTGGGGTTTTATCTTGTTCCTTCATCTGGTACATAGCCCTTTGCCATTTCATCTTGTCTACCTTTCTGTGAATGTGGTTTTTGTTCCACAGGCTGCAGGATTGTAGTTCTTCTTGCTTCTGCTGTCTGCCCTCTGGTGGATGAGGCTATCTCTCAATAACTATTTATTCTGTCATTTAACCTGGTAATTTGTAGAATGCATGTGATCATGAGTCAGAGCTTTTTTAGCTGGGGCCTCTCAGAAAGGTTTGGCTCCTGGTTCTCCAGCAGAATAATCCTGTCTCTGGGAGTTGGAAACATATGGAGGCTCCCAGCCAGGGAAGATGGAAAATCCAGTGTCAGGGTTTAGTCTGGAAACAGAATGCCCCCAGAACTCACATCCCATTGAGACCGTAAAGCCCTTTGCTTGAGCAGGGGTGGGAGAAGGGACGGGGGCTTCCTGGGATGCCCTTCTCTCTCAGTGGCAGTGGTCTGAGCACCTCACCAGCACATTCCATCCAGTATGCCCAGGAGTCTATCCCAGAGTTTGTATTTAAGGGAACCCTACCTAACCTTGCTTTTCATTTTAGCCTTAGAATCAAAAAGGCAAGTCCACTTCATTGTACCTCAAGAACGTACTTAATGACCTTTCCCAAATGGAAGGCAAGGTGCCCATAGCCCACACTTTCAATCTAAATCAATTCCTTTCCTAGCATAAAGAACAAACAAAAATATCTTCCCAGGAAGGTAAATGCCAGAGGGGACTTGAAGGGTTCCTGGGGTACCTGCAATGTTCAGCAGTTGATCTTTTACAAAGGTAAACAGGATTTGCCTTGCTGGTTTCTGAGTAGTTTGTGGGGAGATGTGTACCAGGCTTCAAGAAAACATGGTTGTGAGGCTGAGTGCCAAGTGCTTTGCAAGAAGGGTGAATCCGCGTGTGAGTAGGGTGTGCAGCCACATGTGGCTCAGATGCCTGCTGCTTGGAAAGAATTGCAGTGCAATTAAAAGACTTTTTGAGACTTGGCAATATTGTTAATTCCTTTGCCATTTTACATGAGCAGGAGGATTAGTTAGCATTGGCTTTATAGAGTTATATCTAAATGCATATGTTTTGGGTTAGATATTTCTTTTTACTAGATTAGTCAGATTTGTTCCTAACTGTGAAGGCTGCCGCCTGAGATTCATTTGTGCCTGCCTGAATGCTTCTGGTTTGCCGGAGTGTGTTATCCAGGGCTGACACCAGGACCATCTACAGGAAGGCTGACTCTATCCTTACCTTGCAATATTACTTTCGAAGAAGAAATCAGAAGGAAAATGAGTAGGGATTTGGAATACAGGAGCAGACTCAGCCACAGAATTTCCTTTGTTTTTGTCCATTTCTGCAAATGACTTTTAAAAACAGTCTCATTTTCCCAATTGCATTTCCTTAATATTTCTTTGTTTTCACACTTTTGTAGGAGAGAAAAGGGGACAAAACTCTTTGCAACAGGGGTATCTTTTAATGAAGCTCAGAATAGCCCTCCAGAGCTACTTACTCAGACCTCTTCAGTGTTCACATCTGAGCCCATGAGGTTCCCAGGTCTTCCTTCTGTCAATTAAGCCATAATAAGAATAGTTTTTCTTGTATACTTTGGTGACCTTGGAAATATAGTATATTCCAAAAATAGACATATGCATGAATCTCTTTCTTATTGCTTATAGTAATGAGGGTAATGAGGGTAGTTAGTCTTACTTATCTCCCAGCACTAGGCTTAGCACATGGAGGTGTACAGTAATGTTTATTGAATGAATAAATGTTTGGCTTGGTGCTTGGGCCATTGTCTGGGGCAGTAGTTCTCACTTTAGCCTGCATGTGGTTCACCAAGATGGCTCATTAGAGTCTTTCCAGGCTCAAGCCTCCCAAGTTATGATTTGGTAGGTCAGAGAAAGGGTTCAGGAATCCATATTTTTAACAACTCTCCTGATGATTTTGGAAGCAGGTGCCCTTTGGGCCTCGCACACTAGGGAAAGAAATTTCTCTGGGGGATATGGCATTTCAGAACTTTAGAGGGAAAGTTTCTCCTAACCAGCTTAGGCTCCTTCTCATTTCTGTCCAGGCCCATGTCCTCCTCTGAGGGTCCCCATGATGGCTCCCTTCCTCCAGTGAGCACCATTGCTCAGGCAGTCTCTCCAGGTACCATTCCCTAGCCCTCTACTTCCTGACCATTGCAGAGTCCACTTTGCTGCAGATCAGATTCCTCCTGTTCCTATGGCGCCACCTGAGAATGGCATGACCAGATCATACCCCTTGATCTTACTCTGGGATTGTACAAATTCACTGGTGGCCAGGGTGACTTGGGCCTGTTAGTCTGGCTTAGGTGACATTTCTGCACATTTTCTGTGCTGTGTGTTTGCACAAGACACCGAGTAAGGTTAGTTAAACGAGCTTAGGTGTATAAATGAGATGATGTATAAATGAGATGATGTATTTAAACTTAGCACTGTTCAGGGTCTATAACCTATGCTCCATACATTGTAGATGATTTTTCCTCCATGGATTATAAACTCCTTGAGGGGTAGGACTGTGTCCCATTCCAAGGAATCCCTGAACCAAGCTAGATTTCTCAAGGGTTAGGGCTGGAGTTGACATTCACCTGAAAGTTAGACATCAGTCTGACATAGTCATAAAATAACTAAATAGCAAAGCCCCAGGATGTATCAAGTGGGCAGTTTTTAGCAACAGTTGATGCCTACCACCCAGAGAGATGTTGATAAAGCGAGACAGGAAGTAACTGTGTGCAGAGACCTCCTAAGTAGACTCAACAGGATGATGTTCTCTTCACATTCAAAAGCTGGGGATGCTTAAAAACAACCTCCCCACCGCCCCGGACTCCTCTCCGCCACTGCAGGAACACAGAAGGCCTTTCATAGCAGGCAGAGTTTGTTGGGTCTCATTAAATGAGTTATACTTTCTATAATAGCATAAATGTGTGCCTTAGCGAATAGGAGTAAAAATAGCAAAACAGAAAAAATGTAGCTGCAGAAGAATATATTTTAAAATCTAAACTACCCATCACTCCAGACAGAGACAGAATTCTTTCTAGTTTGCCAGCCCTGATTAGGGCACTCAGTGGCACAGCCTGAAGAGAAGCCACAAGGTGTCCTTTCAAAGCCTGTGGCACACATGATGTCCATACACACTGGGTGGGCTGCCTTTTTCTGCAATTTGCCAGTTAACTGGACTACGAGTGGCTTAAAGCAAAGAAAACTTACTCTTAATAAGGAGTTGGTGGTCGGCAGTTTCAGAATTTGTTCAGCAGTTCAGCCCTCTGAGTTGGTGATTCTTTAATTCTTCTGGCCGTTTTTTTGTCAAGATCACAAAATGGTCATCACAGCTCTGAGGTTCCAACAGGACTCTAAGAGGGAAAGAAAGGGTATTTTTCTCTTCTTCTCTCCCTCCCCCCCCTCCCTCCCCATCTGTCTGTCTCTCCCCTTTTCCTACGTTTCTCCCCCTCTTCCCCTCCTTTCTTTCTTCTCCCTCTCCCTTTCTTCTTCTCTTTCTCTTTCATCCAGGAGAAAAATCCTTCTCAGAAACTTCCAAAAGGTTTACCTTACCTCTCTTTGACTAGAAGCAAGTCACATGCTCATCTCTAAACCAATCACTAGCCACTGCCTATGGGGCTACCATTTTGGTTTAGACCTATGATGGTTCCTTTCCTGGGTCTAGAGAGGGCCTCCCTTTTTCTGAGCCTGTAGCTCCATGAATGTTATCAAGAGTCAATAAGAAAGTAGAGAGGAATGGCTGTTGGGTAAGTAGATGTATTAGGTTCTAGGGCTGCTGTAACAAAGTACCAAAAACTGGCTTAAATAATAGAAATTTATTTTCTTATGGTTCTGGAGGCTAGAAGTCTGAGATCAGAGTCTTGGCAGCGTTGGTCCTTCTGAGGGCCGTGAGGAAGAATCTGTTCCATGCCTTTTCGCTAGCTTCTGGTGGTTTGCTGGCAATCTTTGGAATGCCTTGGCTTGTAGAAATCACCCCCATCTCTGTCTTAATCTTCACATGGCATTCTCCCTGTGTGCATGTCTGTGTCCAAATTTCCCCCTTTATCCCCTTTTATAAGAACACCAGTTATAGTGGATTAGGGCCCCACCCTACCCCAATATGGCCTCATCTTAACTAATTATGTGTGCAATGACCCTATTCCCAAATAAGGTCTCATTCTGAAGTACTGAGGGCCAGGACTTCAGCACATGAATTTGCTGGGGGACACAATTCAACCCACAGCATCAGTCAACAGTTTCTGCCCCATGAGGTGAAGTGGTCAGGTTGACCTGACCATGACAATCTCAGCTACCCTACTTTCTTGTTTGCATTTAGCATTTAATTCAGTCTAAAGAGAACTTGCATTCTTTAAATGTTAGAGGAAAATTTTTAAAAAAACAATTGGAAAAGGGCAAGAACTAGAATTTTCAAAGAACATAAAAAATTAAAAAATCTTCACTGTCATTATCATCATCAATCAATCCACTACTTCCTTGCTATAACAGCAATAGAAAACCACAGCCACTCAACTGGCAAATAATAGGAAAGTCCTCAGATAGAAATCTAAGGAGCAATACACTATGTAGTTACTCAACTCCATACTCATGAGAATCATTAAGTAATTCTAATCATTTATGAAATTTAGTCTAGTGGAGTCATAAAATTGATTTTTCAAACATTTATATTCATTATTTAAACATTTTTTCCCCCAGACATGGCCATGGAGAACACATAGAAAAGTCAGATTGTTCATTTCAGACATTTTGGGGCTATGTATATGTCAAAATTGATAAATATTTAAAATACTTTTTAGAGCCATAAATGTTGTTATGTAACATTTTTCTCTTAGAGTAACTGAATCTGTTTACTCAGTCTTTTTATTTCAGTGGAAAGCTCACTGCCAAGAAGATAAGAGCATGACATTTTTCTACCTAAAATCTTGTTTTTTATAAAAGTCATTCAAAGAGGTATCAAATAAAGATCATAAAGCACCCTGAGATAAGATTATTTTGAACTTATTATAATAATTTTTCAGTCACTGCCACTGTTCTCTAGTGCTTTTTGGGTGGGTGCTCATGGCCTGTGGGGCAGACAGGAAGAAGGAGGTGCCTGACCCTATAACAGATGGTGTGTGGTGTGCAGGAGGCGGCTGGCTGTGCTGAGTTGTGTGCTCTGAATATGGGGAGAGGCCCAGTTCAGGCAGTGCTGTGCCCTCCTCCCCCATCACGAATTTGAGAAGGGGCTGGAGCTTCATCTGGGCTCTGCTCCACCTGTTGCATGGTCTTTCTCTTTCTTCAGTGGTATTATGCAAATGAGGTCTCTGTCTAGCAAAGCTGTCCTAGGGGATTGACAGTCAGGGCCACCCCTCCTTTGGCTGGGCCACCAAGAAAGGGTCTAGACTTTGGCAAAAATATGTGTTCTCAAGCCCTTCCCCAGCAAGGGAAGACCTGCTAAATGTCTTTTCACTGGATATGCCCAGGACTTTTCCTGGATCACAGAGCCTGCGAAATTTGTACTGAGCTCCCCTCTGCCCAGTGGCCTGTCTCTGATGCTTTTAGTGTCTTCAGATGCTTAATTTCTCCTGCTTCCATCACACCTCCCTCATGTGCTCTAGCAGTCACTCTCTCTAAAGCATGAAGATCATCCATTTGAGTGATGCTATGAGTTTTTTAAAAATTAAGGTGGAATTCATATAACACACAACCAGTTTAAAGTGTACAGTTCAGTGACATTTATACATTTCTAATGTTGTGCAACCATTACCTCAATCTAGTTGTAGAACGTTTTTATCACCCCAAACAGAAACCCTGTACCCCTTAAGCAGTCACTCCCCATTCTTCCCTGATTCCCCACCTTCCAGTGCCCAGCAGCCACTAATCTGGTTTCTGTCTCTATGGATTTACCTATTCTGGAAATTTAATATAAATGAAATCATACAACATATGGCCTTTTGTGTTTGGTTTCTTAGCATGATTTTTTTCAAGCTTCATGCATATTGTAGCATGTATCAGTACTTCATTATTATTATTATTTTTTGCCATGCTGCGTGGCATGCCATGTGGGATCTTAGTTCCTTGACCAGGGATCGAACCCAAACCCCCTGCAGTGGAAGCGTAGAGTCGTAACCACTGGACTGCCAGGGAAGTCCTAGTACTTCATTATTTTTCATGGCCAAATAATATTCCATTGTATTGATGTACTATAATTTGTTTATCCATTCCTCTGTTGATGAACATTTGGGTTGTTTCCCTCTTTTAGCTATTGCTATGACTTTTTTTTTAAAAGGCTGTTTTCTTTGTTTACTTCTGTTTTTAGACATGGAACCATAGGCTAAGATCATTAACTGTGGACTCCTAAGAGTCTTGAAAAGGTGGCATGCACCAGTTTCTAGACTCTGGGGTCTGAGCTTCAACTATTCCAGAAAGTGTTTGCCTATCTCTTTCTTAAAGGACTTTCTTTTTAAATTTTATTTTATTTTTTAAATTTTTGGATGCGTTGGGTCTTCGTTGCCGCACGCAGGCTTTCTCTCTAGTTGTGGCGAGCAGGGGCTACTCTTCGTTGCAGTGCGCGGGCTTCTCATTGCAGTGGCTTTTCTTTGTTGCGGAGCACGGGCTCTAGGCTCATGGGCTCAGTATTTGTGGCACACAGGCTCAGTGGTTGTGGCGCACGGGCTTAGTTGCTCCGCAGCATGTGGGTTCTTCCTGGACAGGGCTCGAACCCCTGTCCCCTGCATTGGTAGGTGGATTCTTTTTTTTTTTTTTTTAAACTTAGTAGGATTTAATATAAAGTCTGAATTTAATTCCTAAAACTTAATAATATAAATTTAGAATGGGGGCTTCATTTTCTTCTTAGCTTACAGAAAAAGCCTGGATGCAGCCAAAGAATGATTAAGCAAATCACACTTGTGCAGCAGATATGAATGTCAGTCACCAAACTTAGATGTGCAAGAAATGTCTGGTTATTTTCTATAACTCAGTTTAACTTCTAACCTGGAGACCTCAATCTGCCAAGCAGGCAGAGAATTTTTTTTTTTTTTTCACACACACACACACACTGTATTTTATTTTTACAAGAGATAAATAGACTGACACCAAGCATTGTAAATGAATGACCACAACAAAAGCAACAATGATTGCAATTACCAAACACGAAACACACTCATACTATGTCATAATATTGACATTCAGTCCAGTAATCCTCCACTGTAACAGCTCCTTTACTTTGCAGTGAAAATTGATTTGTATATTCTTTGCCTCTGAGTCCTTGTGGGATTTTATTTTTTTTTAATTCAAACAAAGTCACAAAAATTATAATCATCCTCATCAGTTCACTCAGTGCAGGCAGAGAATTTAATCGAAGTTAATTCTTGAAGATTCTTTACCACCCCAGGAAGGTTCAAGGAAACATATACAGTGGTGAGACATGGGGAATAGGGTGGCCCCACCTGTCCCCTGTCATCTACCTGCACAACCTGCGTGGACGCAGGAGCCCTGCCACTCCAGGCACTGTTGGGCCATAGGGTCTTTGCAAAGACTCTGTGCCCGAGCTCTCCCTACTTTCCACCTCCCTGGCTCTGCTGCCAAGCAGTAGGATGGGACCCCTGCTACTCAGGAATACATACTTCTTTCTTATACTCCCTCCTTTGGTAGGTGGATTCTTAACCACTGCACCACCAGGGAAGTCCTCTTAAAGGACTTTCTGACTCTATCGGCCACCTGCTCGGGACTAACAGCCCTTGCCACAAGGGTGGTCTTCCTCATATCAGGAGCACCTGTACATCGACCGGATGAGTTAGTCTCTTCTTCCTTTCAAAGTGGTTCAACATCTTTCTTGCAGGTTATCTTTCCTGTCCTGTAAGCTTGCCCTTTGCTTGTTTTCACTGATCTTAGATTTCTTCAAGGACTCAGAACTCCCCACACTCCAGGCACAGAGCTAGAATTTGGAGGTTGTGATATAAGCCCAGCAAAGCGGCTAGCCCTTTTTGGCATTCACGTTTCTTGCACTTGAAAGTGGGGCCCATGGGAATGTTAAGCTGCCTCCTGGTTTTATAAATGCCTAGTGCTAAAAAAATTATGTGCAAAATGGAAGGCCTAGGGGAGTGTGATTTTAAAAAACCTCAGCTGTTGGGCTCCCTATGGTGAAGGGCAATAATGGATGGCCACCCTGCTGGACTTTGAATGATGGGCCATAATTCTCCTTGGTCTGTTTGCTGACTGCACAGGCCATTGGAGCCCTGTCTTAGGTTTCATAATGTCACCAGGACACCCGCTGGTGTTTTAGCCCACATCTGTCTAAGAATTCTCCTCTGTCAGTTACAGGGAGGTGTTCCTATAAGGCTGTACCCTGGAAGGGCAGTCCATAGGGCTAATATGTGTTTTGGCTAATTTTCCTTGTCAAGACAGTTCAGGATTGCCAAGAAGTGACCCTACACTTTTATAAAGCCGCAATCTGCTAACATGATTAAGTGATAATTCTTTAAATGTGCAGAGTGTTTTTTTACCGGGAAGCCCAGATGGGCCTCCACAACATGTGGGAAAACCACTGCCAGCTTCATCGCGTCTTTGGGGGCCTCACCGGCTTCTTGTTGCCCATGTTACTGATGCCCCCTTCAGTTTGTATTATACTTGGAGCATTACAGGAGTCAGAAGATCACATCACAGAGGAGAAGATTTTAGCTCCATTGTGGATGAAAGAAAAATGTATCCTACCCTTCCCCTCCCGAACATGCTTAATGAAAAACCTATAAAGCTTTCCTGTTCCTATGAGGCTTGATTCACCTGTTTATTCAGGCTTTTCCTGAAGCTGGGGTGACTGACGTGGTTGGGTGTGATGGAAGGGCCTTGTGGGTGATGTCTGGGCCACTGTGTTTTAGGACAATGCCCGTCAGCTCAGAGCTTGGAGAGGGAGGGATGTTTTCATTCCAGGCTTTGTGCAGCTTTATGAGAAAAGGAACGCGGGGAAATCTCTGACTCCCAAACTACCCTGTAGGCACAGGACCGAAGGGGGCACTCTGTCTCCTCCACTCCCTCCTGCCTCTCCCTCCCCTAGCCCCAGTTTGCTTACAAGCAAAACCCAGCACAAATTCTTCCCCACCACCTCCTTCCACATCATTACCAGGGCACCTTCCAGAAAGAACATGAAGGCCAGCTCTGAGAATTCCAGGGCAACACGCTTTACAGGGCCTTGTGACCTGCAGTGGAAGGAATTTTGGGCCTTGTGCCCACAGTTTGATGGCAAAAAGGTTAACTAGTATTGAAAACAGGGTGGGGGACCCCGTCAATAAACAGGAGGAAGTAAGATTTGTGACTGCTTTTGCAGCATGATTAAATGGGGAGATCTATACTGGAAATGTACCCACACCCACATGGGACTCACCCCGGGTCCACAGTGGAAGCGTTATTCTCTCTTGCCCCTGCCCCTCTCCTGCCCATGCCCCTCTCCTGCCCCTGCCCCTGCCCCTCTCCTGCCCCTGCCCCTCTCCTGCTGGTGCCTGCCTTTCATGGATGATCAGCCCAGGACTGTCCACCAGGCTCACACTCTAGCAGTCTATCCTGGGCAAAAGCAATCAGTAAGAAATATTTCTCTGTGAAATGCAGTCTGAGTCCTCGAGGTCCTTCGACTTGGCTGAAAGGAGGCAAGGTTGGTGGGGAGGAGCCCGGCACCTGGTGAGCCCCTCCCTGGTCTGCTGCAGGCCCTCCGCTGGGCCATTATGCAGGCTGACTTAACCTACCCTCCCCGTGAGCCTGTGAGGTAGCAATTATTTTCATCATCTTTTCTAGATGAGGAAACACAGTCTCAGGGAAGTTAAGTTTATTTATTTCACTCCCTGCTGTTCTTTGAAGGATTTGAGATAGTTAACAAAAGCACTTAGGATTCAAAAGGAAAACAATAAAACTTGATGCAGAGACAAGGAGTGAAGGCAAAGCATGGAAAGAATATTAAGCTACCAGAAATGCACAGCACACTGGCAGAGTTGCTAGATATGGCCATAGATTTAGCTCAGGGTTTCCTAGAGGCCAGAACAGAAGGAATGACAATTTATAGTTAGAAAAGTTGTGACTTACACAGTAAATAGAGGAGTCACGATTGGAATCCAGTTTTGTCTGATGCCAAAACTCATTCATTCATTCATTCATTCATTCATAGGGTGGGACTTGTGCAGTGGTCTTCAATGGTGGCTGTGGCCCAAGTCTGAAACAAGAAGTTAAGCAGCGCTTCCTGAAGATTTGGGCCAGACCCTCGGTGCCAGGTTAATCAAGAAGCAGCAGGATGGGGCCTGCCACCACCCACTGCTCTCCCGCTGGCCCCTGCTGAGGCTATTTGGGAAGAGGACTGGGAGGCGAGGGGAAGAGTGGTCTTCCTAGCACTCAGGCCATGTGTGCAGTGAGGAGCTGCTATCTTACCAGGGGGAAGGGAATGTTTTTCCTCCTTTGATGCCAAATGCAAAGACTGGGGACCCATGAGAAGGGAAACTAGCTGTTGGAGGTTTGCTGAGTGGCAGAACCCACAGGCTCACACTGTGCTGTCACCAAAATTCAGCATGATGAAGAAGTCCTTGGAAAGGCCAACCTGGGCCCCTGAGGTGAGGAAGTATGGACATAAAGCCTGGTGCCCACGATGTAGAGTCTAGAGAGTTCTGAAGACAGAAGGCCCACTGCAGTTGCTAGTGCCAGTAAGACTTAAGGGATTGTGGGGCAGTGTCCCTGGGAAGAGGAGGGAGCAGCTGTCACCCTAACTTGTTCTCCACAGCCCTTGGAGGGTAGTGAAGGTACCCCTAAAGCTTGTCATCTTCTTTGTTTATTCTTAAAAAGGTTACTTGGTGTTAAAAAGAAAAACCACAGGGCTAAAATGGTATCACTTGAATTGAAGCCCATGCCAAATCTAGACTTAATACCTGACTTAATTGTAGTTTTGACCTTCCCCAGAAATGTAATCCTAATTAACCATTCTGGAATTTTCTGGTCAGCACCAATGATGTAGTCTGTCACATGGGCCCACTCTGTTCCCACCCCACCCCCCCATCCCCTAATAGGAGGCAATCTGCATGATAAAATCCCTGTCTTCCCCTTCCTCCCCAGAAGAGGATGTGCTGGCCTAAAAAAAGTAATTTCTTTTGCCAATACCTCCCTTTCCCCACCCTTCTTCTGAGAAGCCAGGACAGCCAAGGAGAGGTGGTACTTTGAAGAAGGAAGAAAAAGGAATGGAGGAAGAAGACAGTCATCCCCACTTAATAAATATTTACATCATTAATATTTTTTAATGTTTCATTTTGAAGAATTTCAGACTTACAAAAGAAGTTGCAAAAATCTTACAAAGCTTCCCTATACCCTTCTCTCAGCTTCTTTAAATATTAACTTCTTAGAAACCATAGCCCTATGATCAAAACCAGGAAATTAACATCAATATGATACTATTACTTAATCTATAGGTTAATTCTGTAGAATTAAATTGAAATTTAATTTAAAAGCAAATCATTCGACTTTCTCCAGTTGCCCCACTAATGTCCTTTTTCTGGTCCAGGATCCAACCCAGGATCCCCTAGTGCATTTAGTTGTCATATTTCCTTAACCTCCTTGAAGCTGGAGTCAGTCTTCTTTGTCTTGCAAGACATGCTTTTGAAGATTGCTAGATAGTTATTTTGTAGAATGTGTGTGAGTTTGGGTTTGTCTGATGTCTCCTCCTGATTAAATTCAGGTTATTCATTTTTGGCAAGAATACTACAGGAGATAATGTTCTCTTCTCAGAGCATTACAGGAGGGTGGTGCAAGATTAGAAGTTTGTATATTTTCCCCCAGAAAAGCATCACAGAAGAAAATATACCCAGCTTATCTCCCCTCCTAGGAGTCCTTGCCACCAATCTCTCTGAGGCCGTGGAGAGGGGAAAATAGCTTTCCTAAAAGGAAATATAGTTTGTAGAAATTAATTGTACCCACACTGAGGATAATAACATTTACCCTGTTATGCTGAGTGATTTAACTTAGTGTGTGAAACCTCCCCATTTCAGGATGAGATCTTATGATTGCATGACCAAAAGGCCATTAAAGAGACCCTTCCCTTTACTCCCTTTACTCCCCAGAACAAAGAGACAATTTGAAACATCAGTTATCATTCTGGAATACAAATATTTCTTGTAGTAATAAAAGGAAATATTGTACTTCTGCCCCATGCCTTTGCTTTTTACAAAGGATGTTTCCAAAAAAAAAGAATTCAGTTTCAACTAGAACACTTAGTCTCTCTCTCTCTCTCTCTCCACACACACACACACACATCCTTGAAGAGACATACCTTAAAATATAAACATCAGTGATATCTAGGGACAGGAGGTATATTAGTCATCTATTGCTGTGTAACAAATTACCTTAAAATTTAGCAGCTTAAAGCAACAAGCACTTACTATCTCACAGTTTCTATAGGTCAGGAATCTAGATGCAGCTTAGTTGGATGTCCTCTGGCTCAGAGTGCCTCACAAGGCTGCAGTCAAGGTTGTGGCTGGGCCTTAGTCATCTCAAGGCTCAACTAGGGGAGGGTGTGTGTGTGAGAGAGAGAGAGGGAGAGAGAGAGGAAAGAGAGGCAGAGAGAGAAAGAGAGAGTGGAAGGGGAGAAAGACAGACACACACAGAGATAAAGAGAGAAATCTTAGTCTTTTGCTAGCCTAATATGTTGAGGGTCCCCCAGACCCACCCCAGGTTTGATGGTTGGCTAGGAGGGCTCATAAGACTCAGCACATAGTCATATTCTATATAGTTTTAGCATTTAGACTATGACTTATTACAGTGAAAGGACACAACACAAAATCAGCGAAGGGAAAAAGTACATGAGGTGAAGTCTGGAGGAAACTAGGCAGAAGCTTCCAAGAGTCCTCTCCCAGTGGAATCATGCAGGACACACTGAATTCACCCAGCAGTGAGTTGTGACAACAAGTGTGAAATGCTGTCTACCAGGGACCCTCATTAAAGACTCAATGCCCAGAGTTTTTACTGGGGGCTGGACACGTAGGCACCCTCTGCCTAGTTCATATCAAAATTCCAGACTCCTAGAAAGGAGGCTGGTGTTTAGCATAAACATATTGCTTGCACAAACAGTTTAGGCACAGCGAGCCTTTCTTATCAGGGAATAGTGGGAAACTTTCATCCTGAAATCCAAGTTCCCAGATGCTGGCCACGGGTCAACCTTGCAAGCAGGCCTTTCTAAGGATAACAGTCTCAGGCCTGCTCTGTTAACTCTCTTCTACACACCTAATCTTGGAAGTGATAGCCATGCCTTCTTCTGTATTCTGTTCATTAGAAGTGAGTTACTAGGTCCAGCCCACAGTATGGAGGGGATTTCACAAGGATGTGAATACCAGGAGGAAGGATCTCTGGGGGCCCTCTTAGAGACTAACCACTACACGGGGGGACTTTGCTTTTCTCATCTGTATTTTCTATTTTCTCTCTAACGACCCACAGTACTTTTATAATAAAATCTATTTGAAAACCATGATTAATTATATATACAGCAGTACTTACTGTGGTGGAGGAAGCACTATATTCCTTGTGGAAGAAAACTGGGATTTCTTTAGGCTCCACCACACTCAGGTGTGGATCCTTATGGCCTAATAACTGTTGTTGATATTTGAGATGGTGAAGTTACCTGGGAGGAAAAGTTGGAATGTTTCTAATTATAAGAATAAATGCAGGCTTAAAAAAGAGGTTTAGTGTTTTAGAACCAGCAACGGTAGTGGCAGGAGAGCTGAAGTAGACAATAACTTGTGAAATGGCAGGATGCGGAGGCTAAGGAAAACCTTGCCAGGATCCAGAAAGCTTCAGACCAAGGCAGATGTTATGCCTGGAAATATTTGGCAAGAACCCCTGCAGGTCATTGATAAATGCATGTAAATATGGGGGCAGGGCAGGGAGCCTGGGGAGGATGGAGCTGGGGTGGTGGTGTTTTCAGGGGTGCTCTGGCCGGAAGAGATGAAGGAGGAGGAACTTCTCTCTCTTCTGAACTCAGGATTTCAGAGAGGAAGTGAGTCTGGCCTGGGGATGGAGCTATCACAGAATGAGTGAAGGGTGCTGCCTGCTGGTGTATTGCCCGTGGTGGGAAGGATGCCCACTAACTTTCAGAGGCGGGCCATGGCATGGAGGTTGGGGTACTCCTGCTGTCGGGCGTCTGGAAACACAGAAGGCATTAGGACAGCACCTGGGTCACAACTGGGCATTTAGTGAGGCGGGGGAGGGAGAGAGAGAGAAATAAGAAAGGAAGAAGTATAACATATTCCGGAGGCCATTCAGAAGGCCTCCTCCAGCATCCATGATCCTCCAAATCTGCTCGTTTCCACGCACAGTAATTAAAATACTCTAATATGCTATTCTTATTATGTTTATTTATTTATTTTTTTGGTCTGTTTCTCCCCACCGTAATGAAGCTCTATGAAGGCAGGGATTTGGTCTGTTTTGTGTCTGGCATATAATAGGCGGTCAATAAATGCTGTAGAATTGGATTAAAAAAACACATTGATGCAAGTACTTCACATTCATTGCCTTGCTTCTGTATTTAAATAAAAATTGAGTATGTTTGCCTTTCAACTTAGTGGATTTCATCTGTAGCCTCCACGAACTTTAAAACAGACCCGTCAATATTGTGCTAAACGAAGGAAGCCAGACACCGAAGGCCACATAATGGTGTGATTCCATTTGTATGAATGTCCAGAATAGGCAGATCCACAGAGACAGAAAGCAGATTAGGGATTGCCGGAGGCTGCAGGGAGGAGGGAAGAGGGAGTGACCGCTAATGGGTGTGGGGTTTCCTTTTCGGGGTAACAAAAATATTCTCTAATTAGATAGTGGTGACGGTGAAATTCAGCTCCGTGAATATCTTAAGAACCATCAAATTGTATACTTTAAAAGGGCCAATTTTATGGTATGGGAATTATGTCTCAACAAAGCTGTTATTAAAAAAATACAGGTTTGTCATTAATTTCCAACGAGGCAGGGTGAGAGCTTCTTTTCCTGCAGTTCCCCAGATTACTAAAACGAGGCTCGTTGGCAATGTGGTGGGATGCAGAGTGTGGACACTAGCATCAGACATACCCAGATTTGCATCCAGGCTCCTTACCACCGTGTGCCCTTAGGCAGGTTGCTGTTCTGACCTCCTGATGCCTCATTTCCCTGCTTTGAGCAATGGGTATTCCAACTCTGAGACATAAGACCATGTGAGGGTCAACTTCATTAACTCGTGTGAAATGCCCAGCACTGGGCTGGACAGCCTGACAATGAACTCGGTCCTCTTCTTTCCTCCTCCTGCTCAGAGCTACAGAGTGGCCAGGTGAGTGGCAGAGCAAGTAATTAGAATCTGATTACTGAGATAGGATCCATTCTGTGGCATCCAAAATGATGAATCTGCCTCTTGAAGTCCCTTTGTCTGCAGCGGTTCAGCATTGTTGTGTCCATTATTTGCCGTGGAAGGTCACCATCCCTTAGCCTCCTTTCTCATCAGATCCAGAACAAAGGCCCTACAGTTGTCACTGAGCACAGCCAACAGGGCCTTGCCACTACTCTGGAGAGGGGGTGCTCTGTCCTTGTCCTTTCCAAGAAGGAAAGAGGCAGCCAGACAGAGCTCATTCCACTGATTCTTGTTTGCTGGGCAGTTCTGCAAATGTTTAATAATTGGTTCTCTGGGACATAAAAAAGCCCTGACTTGTAGTGTGTGCCAGCTTCCATGGTGTGCTTTCCCCAGGGCTGACTTCAAGCCATCAGTGTGGTATCACTGAGTTTGGAGCTGAGAAGAGAAGCGCCCAATCAGTTATCTCAAGACGAGGGAATGGGTTCCGACATATTGTTGCCTTTACAGGGTAATTACACCATCATGGCTCAACAGAGCTTCTAGGCAGTTTCTAGACATGACTGCTTAGGGAAGAAGGGGCTTCCTGGTGTGAATTTTCAAAGCATGACACCTCTGTTGGGCCTTGTGCCTCCTGCGAACTCAGCATGGAAGGCACAAAATTGTGAGCTTGCTTCTAAGGCTGGGAATCTGCACAGGGATTTATTGGAGAGTGGGGGAGGGGTGGTTAGGAGTCCAAACTAAGCCTCCTTGGGAGAGGAGCTTTTTGACCATCTGTGAAGGTGTATTGGAGTCAGCACATTGAGGCTCCTCTGAAAGCCTCAGACACTGTTTCTTGCAGCCTGATGTGCATGCAGATTTGACAAGGTCAGAGTCACACAACTAAGGTCAAAGGATTACAGGATGCATGTTAAGGAGAAAGGCAAAGGCGTCTGGCAAGTTGGCAGCCTTACAAACAGAAGCTTTGCAAACCCAAACAAATGAAGCCTCCACTCCTCTGGAGGGCTGACCCATCTAAATTTGGGTGGCAGGTTACAGATAGAATACATTCCTGGAAGCCAAAGCAAATATTGATCAAGGTGATTGTAGAAATAATCTTCAATTCTGGGGCTGTTTAGAGTTTTTAGGATAGAATGTTAGTGGGTGGGTGGTGATGGGGAGGTGTGCTGTTGTTTGCCATGAGAGTAATGACTGGGTTCATACTCTTCTAGTTAAGAATAGTGGGTTAGTTAGAGCAACCTAACTGCTATGACAAACAAACTCCCGTGGTTTAATACAAGCATTTTATTTCTTAGGACTTTCTTCTGGTTGGCTGAAAGTGGGGTGGCTCTACTTCCTGTAGGCATTTAGGGATGCAGGTTGACGGAAGCTCTGCTATCTTAAATACAAGGCACACAACATGTCCCTTCCATTGATACCAGGACAGCAAATGAGGGAAGAACAAGCAGAGAAACATCTGCTTTTGAACCACATCCATTCCACTCATGTTCCTCCTTTTTTTTAAGGACTTTTTCCAGTTTTATTGAGATACAGTTGACATATAACATTGTATAAGTTTAAGGACATAATGATTTTTTTTTAATTGGAGTATAATTGCTTTAAACCCTGAGAAAACCATAATTCAAAAAGACACATGTACCCCAGTGTCCATTGCAGCACTATTTACAATAGCCAGGACATGAAAACAACCTAAATGTCCACTCATGTTCCTGAATGGGCCCCCTTTTGCAAGAGGAAGTATTTCTTGAACTGGGTAAGTATTAATTGAAGGCCCTCTGCATTTATGACAAGTTCTTTGACTTTTAGATCACCAAGTTTTCCCCGGCTGGGCATCTACTTCCCAAGAACAACTCTACAGAGAGCAGCAAAATCTTTGCTCTGCAGCAAGCTCTGTCTGCCATAGACAGGAACAATTCTGTGGTCAGCATGGTGCTGACAAAGAGTTTTCTTTTGCTAAGAGTATCTTTACTTAAACAGATTGGGCAAGTCAGCATTTTGTCTCGTGTGTTTCCTTTCCAGAGGAAAGTCAAGAAAGGATGGTCCTATGTTGAGCCCATAGGGCACCAATAATTGCATTTGGTCTCTGTTCCCCCAGTGGGACAGTTCTTGAGGATGTGGGAGCACTACGTGGGGGAACTAAACTGGGGAGCAGTTCTTTCAGCACTGGGGGGGCCATTAGCTGAAGTTCCCCTGCCCCTCCTTCCATAGCAACTTCTCTGATTCTTAGATCCCTAGGCTCTCGTTAAATCCACTGATTTAGTAATTTACTGCCCTGAGGGTTTTAACTGAAGCCAGCATGAGTGACAGTTAAGGCCTCCTGGAAGCTATTGGTACCAATAAAGTGCCCTTCCCCACCCACCCCCAACCACTAGAGCTGTGTGCTAAGAATTCAGACCTCATCCATTTCTCTTCATGCCTAGAGATTTCTGATGATTTATGTCTCCAGGTTCAAGCCTTGAGAGACAATCAACAGAAGATGAACACGTTGAAAACTGACTTTTGGGCCAGAGGGGACATCTGTGCCTCAGTGCTTTGCGTATGTAATGGGAAAGTGACTCACTTCATTTGTTCTCATTTTACAGAAAAGCAGACATAATTTAGCACGTGCCAATCAGTGTAGACTTCAGGTGTATCACCAGACAAGGGCCCAGTGCCGATGGAAACCTAAGGTGGCAGAGAAGGGTCATGGTCATGGCTTACCTGCATGAATACCATGCAGAAGAATGCAAGTCTTCAGCGGCCCCCAAGAAGCTTTGTATTCATAAATGAAGATAAGCAGCTAGACACCCTTGGGACTCTTTTGATGATGTTCCAAAAGCCATTTGGTGAGCTTTAATATTTGTGCCCAAAGGGAATCATAGATTAGTATTACCAAGTATTTCCAGGCAGGTCAGGCACTGGGGGTTGAAAACATTGAAGGGTCTGTACCTTCTTATGAGCCACTCTCCCCATCTCGCTCTCTGTTGTCTTTCTGTGACTTTTTTTCCCTTTCAGTGCTGTCCTTGATATGTGTGATAATTAATCTCATGTGTCAACTTGACTAGATCACAAGATGCCCAGACACATTATTTCTGGATGTGTCTGTGAGGGTGTTTCTGGAAGAGGTTAACAGTTGAATCAGTGGACTGAGTAAAAGTGATTGCTCTTCCCAGTGTGGGTGGGCATCATCCAATCTGTTGAGGGCCTGAATAGAGCAAAAGAGTGGGGAAGAGATGACTCACTCTCTTTCTGCCTGGATACTTGAGCTGGAACATCAGTCTTCTCACGTTCTTGGTGCTCCTGGTTCTCAGGCCTTCAGAGTCCAACTGGATTCTCCAGCTCTCCAGCTCTCCAGCTCTCAGGCCTTTGAACTGCATGACTGGCTTTCCTGAGTTTCCATCTTGCAGATAGCAGATAGTTGGACTTCTCAGCCTTTGAAGTCACGTAAGCCAGTTCCATGTAATGGATCTCTATGTATAATCTATTGGTTCTGTTTCTCTGGGGAACTGTGACTAATACAACATTTCATCTGTGTGAAGTTGGTGAGAGAGCATGACACCCAGATGATGAACCAGATCCCAGACACTGGATATTTCTAGAGTTATCACGGATCAGAGATGTCTAGTTGCAGGGGTGAGGATATCTCTCAGAACTGGTTTTCTTCTACATGGTTGGGATGAGAAATTTGATGGCTTCCACAAGGGTCTAGAAATGTATAGTTGCCTGTAAGGACTCCAAGTGGCCTGTTCTTATGGGGTTTTCACTGATAAAATGCATTTCCTTGCTCTAGTCAGGATGATAAAAATACAAATTCTTATGCAGATTAGATTAAAATATTCATTCATATTTATATTTATCTTCTCTGAGTGACAAATAGTCTACCTTTTAGCATTTCCCTTAAAACAAAAGTTGAATGTGGAAAAATTCCAGAGTTTGTCCAGGTAAGGCAAACAGATATCATTTCACACATGGGCGCCAGTAGATTGGTGGTACCTGTCTGGAGAGTTGTGCTGAGAAGAATTTTGATACTGCATCCAGTTTCAGTGTGAAAAACTATCACAATTGATTAGCAGTGTCTGTCAGGGGTGAAGAAATCAGGAGCAATGACATGTTTGACACATCCATTCATTCAACCACCAAATATCAAATGCTTGTTATATGCATGACACTATTTTAGTTGCCGAGTCTCTATTCTAGGTGCAGAGGCATTGTTCTAGCAGCTGACTCTATTTGCTATCCCTGACTGACCCGTCATTTTACGGTCTAGGTAGGTCAAATGATTCATCTGAGGCCACAGAATTATTTGGTAAAAGTCAGCCAGAACACAGGGCTCCTGACTTCACAGGTGTGCATCTTGTAACCGTCTCATCATCACCCGGGTGAGCTGATTGTAAGCATTTTTATTCTAGGCCATAAATTGCAGAAAACTCCTTGATCTTCTTGTATGTCTTTGATAAAGAGTTGACCCTCAACTTCGGCTGTAGCATAGGAATAAGGAGATTTTTCCTTTTCTTTCGGAACCTTCCAGGCTGAATCACCTGCTACTTTTGAGAATGTAACAGAGTCAGCAATGCCTGTGGAAAATTTGTCTTTGTCGGCAAAGAGCAATGTGGTATTTAGTTGAAGCAGGATGTTATCAAAAGACTCTACAGGAGTTTCAGAGTGCCTGAGGTGGGTGGGAGCTCCATGGATCAAGGTATCAAATGGTAGTTGGGTGAATTTTTCCATGGCTGAACTCCAGGAAAATTCCCCCTGATATGATTTCTATTGTTCAAAGTAAGCCTGTTCCTGCCCAGGGCTTGTGAGAGTAGGCATGTCTAGATGGGTGGGTGGAGAGGTGCTTGGGAGAAGAGATTATTTTTTCTCATTAGGATGCAGTTTATTCCACCAGGTCTTAGCTCACTTGGCCCCATAGTTGGGGGAAGGGTGTGCGCCTCCCTGCTGAGCTTTTAATCTGAACTTCAAAGCTTTGCCAAGCAGGCTCCTCTATCTTTTTTCCTGCTTGGTCTCCATGGAAAACTGGTGAGATCTGACCTCCTCCCAAAGTGTCCAAAGCAAAGTGTCTACTCAGGGCTCTGTGGGTCCTGATGATGAGTCCAGGGAGGATGGAACTTGGGCCATTTGTCTGAATGGCTTTGCTTCATGTCATTAGAAATCATAGAAAGGCTGATTTATACAACTATATCTATTTAAGGATTATTGAAAGGATTTCTAGGATGTTATGAGAAATTTGAAATAGATATTCTAAAATGCCTCTACCCACAGGGCATTGTTCTAAGAAGCTCATTACTGGCCATTAGAAAGCTTTATGTAGCAGGAATTGTCTGGCCAGGCCCAAATCTCCTTGGCCCACCTTAAATATTGGCCACAGACAGATCCTGTATAGGCCCCATGGCGTCCGGGCTCTCTGCTGGAGAACATTCTCTGGTAGTGCTTGCTGGGAACAGATTTGAAGTCCTGAGGAGTTAACACTTCAGTCAATAAGGGCAGGAGTTGGTGGGTAAATCCCCCAGCTTCCTTGCCAACAATGGCCAATTCTGAGGTGGGTTCTACACATTCTTTACGAGGGTCCCCGTGGCATGGAGCATCAGCTACCTGCAGCCATAAGTTTCTCATTTGTGCCTTTTACTTGGCTTGCATGCCCGCCCTGTCTCAGTTTCCATCTCTGTCACCATGCGTGCTGGTCACCTCCACGTAAACACTTGCACCCAGTCCTGGTCTCAGGTTTATGAGGGAACTCCAGTGAGACCTGACAAATGTCTAGGTCTTTTCCTGCCAGAGCTAGAGTGTCTGGAAAGTGGAGGGGTGGTTAGACCAACTGTGGAGAGCTCACAGGGCCACATGGGCTGAGCTGTGAGAACTCACTGAGGTCCACAGCCTTCTCCTCCCTCTGCTGTTGGTAGGTAGATAGATGTTTGTCCAGCTGGGGGCTGATCTCCTCTGCAGTGGGGGAGTACAGTGCCACAATGTAGACAAAGTAAGAATAACAACTCAGTGGGGAAATCAGACGGAGCTGCAGAATTGGTATTATTACTCAATATAGCATTTGCCCTGGCAGTAATAGAGGACGAATGCTAGGTGGGCCCCAGGGGCCACTGGAATGACCCCCACACCATTCATTGAAATACCAGGTGGTGTCTGGATCAGAATGTAAGAGCATCAGCTGGGTCTTGATGGGAGGTTCCAAGCAGCTGGCTGGTTTGGGAAGGAGAGGGGCTTGCAGGGCCCTCTCTGCTGGGGTGGGTGTTGGGAGAGGGTATGACAGAGATCATCTCTGGTCTGGAGGAGCACACAGTTCCTTTTCCTAGTGAAAACCTGTGTCCCCCATTCCCTTTGGGTGGCTAGAGAAACCGTCTCCTACGGAATGCCAAGTTCCAGGGCCCAGTGGCTTTGTTACCTTGTGCACAGAGTATTAACGGTGTCGTAGGCTTGAGTCCGTACTGAACTGTGGTCGCAACCAAAGGAGACTGACCTTTCTCCCGTTCTTGTCATATCCGAAGTTAAATTATGTGACTTCTTGGACATTTTTCCTGTACTATTATTAGGTGGCACAGCTAGGAGGGAGCTGTCACTTGTCCCCTAGCCTCAGGCAAGGTGGCGGGACAGCCCGGTTGGAACACTAGGCTGCCCTGACTGTAGAGCATCACTCTGACCTCTACTGCTCCTTGACAAGTGTAGGGCCAAGCTGAGTCCTGTGGGGTTGGTAGGGACAGGAAGAGAAAGGGAAGGGGGAAAGAAAGAACCCTTCTGAAAGGAGTAGCTCTTATTGGAGAAAGGGGAGGTGTTGCTTTCTGGCCTGGCTCTGTGAGCTTTCCTGTGACATTCTTCCTCTGGTGCACTTCCCCATGGTGCTGCCCCTCTGTCTGCCCTTTTCTGTGGCCTCGACTCCTCTCCGTTCTTTCAGGACCCAGCCAAGCTGAGAAACTAGTGAGTGCTGGGAGGTGACTAAGCGCTTATGGGTTAACATGTTAACAGTGATAATAGCTGATGTTTGTTGACTGCCGCTTTGTGCCAGGTGCTCTGCGAAGGCTGTGCAGGGGTGATCTCATCTAATCCTTTTAACAATCCCCCAAATTAGGAACTGTAATTATTCCTGTTTTTAAGATGAGAAACTGAAGCACAGAGAAGTTAAATAACTTTCCTAAGATTAAGCAGCTAGTAAGTAGTGGGGCCAGTACACAAACTCCATGTTTTCAACAATTATTTATGTATTCAGCACCCACTACATGCCAGGCACCTGTTCTAGGTGAGCAAGGTAGGCAATGTCCCTGCTTCTCTGCTAGCGGGTCAAGTCAGGTAAAAATCCAAGAAGCAGATGTATTAACAAACTCTCAGATAGTGATGAGTGCCACGTGGAGAATTAAAATAGGCTGATGTTGGTGGAGCCCCTGGGTGACCACTTTAACCTGGGAGGTCAGGGAAGGCTTTTTGGAGGAGGTGATATTTAAGCTGCAGTCTGAAGGACAAGGAGCCAGGCTGCGAAGATGATGGGGAAGAGAAGTTCTGCAGACCAACAGCCAGAACAAAAAGCAGTCAAGGCAGGAACAGAAAGGAGAGGGATAGGGGAGAGGCAGGAGGGGCCCCTTCCAGAGCCTCGCAGTTCACATTCTTCATTTGCTCAGGGTCTTCAAAACTTAAAGGGGCCCTGTGGCTCCCCTGAAGGAGTCAGTGGACCGAGGGGCCTTTTCACCTGTGATTCAGCTATGTGAGTACAGTGTGTCTGGGACCAGCGTGTGAGCCAAGTGCACACCTAGCCCACTCCCCTGCTTGGTGCACGCTGACCTCACCCAGGAAGCTGGGCAGCAGTGTAGGGTGGGAGCCACCCAAAGATACGGTGGGAGGGCTATCAGGCCTGTGCTACCCCCACTGCCTGGCAGGGCGAGGCCTGTGCAGCCACTGCTGGGCTTGGTGCCAGCACCTCTCATTGAAAAACAGCAGGGCTGATTGCAATGACGTTTTGCAAAGGAAACAAGGGAGAGAACTTGACGTGGGCTGAGATTACAGCTCACAGCATTTCAGGTCCAGGCCAGTTCTGGTAGCAGAGGTTCAAATTCCTCCCTGAGAGTGTTTCCAGGAAACCTCAGGGCATGAAACTATAGTGCCAGATGTTCTAGTAAAAGGAAAACCTCCCAGAACAAATAATAATAAGGGCAAATTAATCCTGCAGGTAATGGAGAGAGAGAGAGAGAGAGAGAGAGCACTCCAAGACTGTAGCTAGCAGGCATCTGGGTGGTTCTGGATGAATTCCATATGCCACATGCCTTGTTTCTTCCTATTTCCTAATACTTCTCCTCCCTGTGATTTTTGGGACCAATTCTTTGGAACCACCAAGGTATTGGTCTCACAGAGGCAAGCAGCTGGAGAAAAGGGATTTGCAGTCACCCAGGAGCAACACATTTCCTACATTAAGAAGGATACTCCTGATGGCGTGTGTAGATCGCATGGCCGAGGCAAAGGTTACCCTCTAGGTCCTGAGCTAGAATTCTGTGCCGTGAGGGTGGGCATGTGTGGTACGATAAGTCAACACTATCCCAGTGTGCTTAGATGAAACAGCTGTCTCAGAAGAGACAGGTGTGTGAGTTGTTTTGAAGAACAAATGCCCTGAGAAAAGTGAAGAACACACATGGGGATAAAGAGGATGTGGAAGACATTAACCAAACCTCATCTAACGTGGGTAATTTAGAAGTAGGTCCAGGAAATTATGTTCACGCCAGTCCCAATATAAGCTTAGATTTTCCTTTATGCTTAAGTGTTCCCATGTCCTGACAAAACCATTGCAGTCTGGGCGGGGGTGAGGGTTTCAGTGGGATGGGCTCTCCTAGTCTCCATGCTTTGGATGATGGCAAGGACAGGGAATGTGTCACTGATTAGTCTAGGGTCAAGTAGGGTCTCCATGCACAGTGAAGTTGCTTGGCTGAGGGGGTGAATGTGGAGGTCAAAATCTAGCCGGCTCCATTGGCAAAGCTGTTCGCCCAGGTGTGCAGCTGTGTCAACCTGAAGAAGGGACACATTTTAAAAATGGATTCGTCTAGCAGGATACCTATTTCTAAATCCCAGATAGGGGTTATCGTGTGAGTCCTTGTCATCAAGGAAGATGCTTCTCAGATCCCCCTTCGATGTGCCTTCACTCTTTTTTTGCTTAAAACACTTCCCCAAATATCTTCTGGGAAATTGACACTCAGTATGTAAAACAAGAGTTCAGTGGTAGAATAACTTTGGGAAATGCTTGGTTAATCACAGACAGATTTCTTTTAATTGCAGGATTTCTCAGAGCATTTAATATATGACTTGCATTATGAATCTCCTAGAGGCGGTTTCGGTGAGCAGGATGTCTCAGGTGTATATGGCCATGGAAGCATCTTAGAGGACTAATGCTCTGTGAGCACATATAACACTGATTTAAATGATTGATGCTTCATTCCTTAGATTTACGTTAGGCAAAGGTTGCTCTGGAAGCATGTCATTGTTCTATCAAATGGGGGTCTAGCACAGATGTCAAACAACTTGCCTTGACCTCCTAGTGGAGTCATGGCCTCCTTGGTGAAGGAGACAGCATGCTTTTCTGCAAGCACTGATGGAATATTTGAGGGTGCACACAGCCTTTAGCACATGGGAGTGCATCTCCTTGGATAGATGCTTGGGGTTTAACAGCCACTTATCCTTCTTATTCTCCACAGACAGGATTCTTCAAGCATCAACAACCAAAATGGTCCCTTGGGAGCTAAGAATTTTTGGTGCAGTTATTAAAGAAAGAGAAAAGGAAGTGGTAGTAGAATAAGGAATTCATTCTGAGGAAAAAAAACCACACAAAACACCAAGTTTAAGCTTGCTGACAATAAGGAACCATCCAGACAATATCTTTGACGTGTCTTCCAAATATTGAAAATTGTCTGTCCCCTCCCCCTGCCCCCAACAAACAAAGAAACAAGGTCAGGATGTTCTATGTGCCTCTGCTTCTTCCCATGTACCTACCTCACTAAAGTCACTATTGAATGGAGAGAAGTTTGTGAAGGACTAAAGAGTTTCTAAGGGAGCATGGCACACAGCTCTGCTTGTGGCCCTGAGGGGTGAGAGGGCCTGGCTGCCAGGTGGGTCCTGTCCTCACTGGCACAAGCTCTCTGCTCCTCCATAGTTGGTTAGGGAGCCACCCTAGACTCCAGCGGAGTGAAATTTGAGGACATGATCCTTAGGTACAGTTGCTGCACCTGGAAAGCTGAGAAAGAGCAGGTTTTCAAGGCATCTGAGGGTCAGGGAGCTGAGATAAGCCTCTAACTCACCCACATTTTGAAGTCCCGTGGATTACCCTTTCTAAATTCAGATAGACTTGCTTGTTATTTTAGTTTGCTCATTCAACTCTGTGATTCATGTAAACTGGAAACATCCTTATCCAGAAAATCACCAAAAATATACACTAATATGTATAAAATGGATAACTAATAAGAACCTGCTGTATATAAAAAAAAATTCAAAAAGTCAAAAAAAATTATAGCAGCTGCCACTGTATTTTTTTGCTACAAATGTTCATTTTGGTTGGTTCTATATGGATATGGAACTAGTCAGAAAATTTGAAGGACATCACAGCATCATAATAATCATGGCACCAGTGAGAGGTATCTCTGCTTTTGTGCTTGGAGAAGGGAAGATTTCTTACACTGATTGGAAAAGCAGATAAATTCAAATGTCAATCCCCTTGGCTACATGTGGAATTAGAGAAGGTATACATTATAATGATTTGAATATCCATTTAAATTTGGCTGTATTTGTCTTCCCAGATTTTTACTCACATCTATTCTCTGTGTATTTGCCAGCCAGATAATGAGGAACTTGGCAAGCTTTAAAAGTATAATAATTTCGGGCTTCCCTGGTGGCACAGTGGTTAAGAATCTGCCTGCCAATGCAGGGGACACGGGTTTGAGCCCTGGTCCGGGTAAATCCCACATGCTGTGGAGCAGCTAAGCCCGTGCACCACAACTACCGAGCCTGCGCTCTAGAGCCCCCGAGCCACAACTACTGAGCCCTGTGCCACAACTACTGAAGCCCGCGCGCTCTAGAGCCTGTGCTCCGCGACAAGAGAAGCCTGTGCACCGCAACAAAGAGTAGCCCCTGCTCGCCACAACTAGAGAAAGCCTGCGTGCAGCAACAAAGACCCAACACAGCCAAAAATAAAAATAAATAAATTAAAAAAAAAAAGTATAATAATTTCCCTTTTTGTACCCTGAGCTAGCCCCATGGAAGACGTTCTACAGATTTATGAGTAGAATGAGCATACATTTTGGTTTGCCTGGACGGTCCTGGTAAATGCTTGTTGATTAATTAATGATTGTTAATTATTTTTAGCTCCCAATTTCACTATCTGAAGTGTTCTATTTGGATGATAAATAATGCGGTCTCCCTATTTATGAGTGGTAGAAGTGGGTAGGTGGAAAAAATGGAAAAAAAAATGGAAAAAGATTTACCACAGTTGGTAAATCTCCCCTTTTATGTGTATGCCTGGTTTTGCAACCATGCTCTTTTTTTTTATTTTATTTTATTTTTTTATTATTTTATTTTTGGCTGTGTTGGGTCTTCGTTTCTGTGCGAGGGCTTTCTCTAGTTGTGGCAAGTGGGGGCCACTCTTCATCACGGTGCGCGGGCCTCTCACTATCGCAGCCTCTCTTGTTGCGGAGCACAGGCTCCAGACGCGCAGGCTCCGTAGTTGTGGCTCACGGGCCTAGTTGCTCCGTGGCATGTGGGATCCTCCCAGACCAAGGCTCGAACCCGTGTCCCCTGCATTAGCAGGCAGATTCTCAACCACTGAGCCACCAGGGAAGCCCCAATCTCCCCTTTTAATCACTTGAATCATTTTGCCTACCACCATAATTTAAAAAAATACACACATATTTATATACACACTTATACATTTATTTCTTGAGTCATCAACTTTAGACAGCATTTATTAATTCCCTACTATGTAAAATAAGGCATATAGAACGTCTGGAACTTCCACCACTTCCATCACCCTTTCTCCCTTCCTGCTTTGGTCAGTCATTGTATTACTTTTACATTGTCAGGATTTACATTTATTGGTTGCATGTATATTCTGTTGCATAAATGCAGTCAAGCTTTCTGCTTTGTCTGTAGGTAGATTCTAAAAGCTGAAATGCAATGAATAACTTTTATAATGCCATAATTATGTAACTGTTCTTCCTGGTAGAATCAACTACTGTGAATGAAGCTTCAGAGAAGGAAATGTCATTTTATACCACAAACAGGAGTATGTTTCAAGTCAAATGAATTATTTTTCCCTACATTGTAATAATTGCTCAATTTTTTTTCACATTTTAGTTTGCATTATATATGGAGTGATGTTTTATACAGGCTTTGTTTGGTTGTTTCCCCCTGGAGTTTCTAAATATCTTTCTTTTTTCTTGTTAACTGAAGAAACATGTCTTTAAGATCTTCCAGGTTCTTAATCATAAATAGAACCATCTTCTTTTTGAAGATCTTCATAGAGCCTTCGGACTTCTTGGTTTAATTTGGATCAGTTGCTTTCTAAGTGGATTTCAAAGTTGTCATCCTAATTTTCTTTTCATTGGGTTCTTGTAGTAGTTCCTTTATTTTCAGAAATCATTTATTATTCTTTCTTAAATTCTTTTGTTGTTTTGCTGAAGGTCATCGTCAAATAATTACTAGAAATAATATATAGAAAAATTTTCTTCATTGCTAGACTTCTGAAAATGTCTTTATTTTGCCTTCATACATGATTGATACTTACCAAGATTTAAAAGTCTAGTGTATCAGTCTTGGTCCAATCAGGAGACAGAAACCACACAGTAATTTGAACAGGGAAAGTAATATAGAGAATTACTGACTCTGATAGAGGATTGGAGTAATGAGGAATTGTCTAGTAAGAAGTAGAGAGAACTCCGAGGAACGTAAGAATAGCAGTTATAAGGAGCAGTTCTACCCATAGATTGAGACAGAGCACCCAGGAAGAGCAAGCCTCTCCTCCCCTGAGCCAGAGCTGAGATCCAGATCTTGTTGGAGAGAGCACAGCCATGGCTTACCAAGTAGCAGAGAGGTCACTGTGGTGACATGCCAGTTGGAAGTCCACCCTCTGGAACTTGCTAGGAATCTACTCTCTAGGTGCTGGGGAAAACTGTTCACGGGGCAGTATCTCATCGGGGTGTTGCATGACAAAACTGCTCGAAAGATGATTCCAGGAGAACTTCTGGCCACTGGGTGCTGCAGCCTTGGACTATACTATAGGAATCGGGTGCTGGAGCAGCTGCTTGTAGTACTGTGGGAACCTGCTGAGTAAGCATACCCAAACCAGGACACAAAACCCTGTGGTGTCTCTCCAGAGCCCTCTAGTGGCAAACTTAGTGACAGCAGCAAAGAGAAATATTTAAAGGGCCCAGATGTATTTTCATATAACAAGCGAAAAAGGAGAATTTGGAGCCAAGAGGCAATAAATCAATAACTGGCACATCTAGGTTCAGGAGCACGTCATTAGAATGCTAAAGATTTTGCTTCAATGCCTTCTGATAGCTTGTGGTGCAGATGAGAAGTCTGATAGCATCCTCTCTATTATTCCTTCATGGGTGACCTGTTTTTTTCCCTCTTTGAGAGGTTTTAAAATTTTCTCTTTATCTTTTGAGTTGTGAAATTTTCTCAGACTGTGTCTAGATGTCAACTTTTTCCCCAATTCACCTGTTTGAGACTCTGTAGATCCTTCTAATCTAAAGACCTAAGTCTTCAGCTCAGAAAATTCCTATATTGTTTATTCTATTATCGCTTCCTCACTCCAATTTCTGTTTTCTGTTTTTTACACTCCTGCTGAGCAGGTGTTGGACCTCATGGATTGGTCCTCCCTGTCTTTTCAACTTTCTTCTCAAATTCTCTCTTTGTCTTTTGGTTTGAAGTTGTGGGAACTTTCCTTGGCTTTATGTTGTACCAATTCAGTCTTGGCCACATCTATGTTAATATTCCAGCCCTCTGCTAAATAATTTTATTTTGACAATCATATTTTAAATTTTCACATACTCTTCTTTTTTCCTGATGATTTCTTTTCATAGCAGTATTCTTACTTTATGAATGCAATATCCTCTTGAATCTTTCTGAGGATACCAATTAAAAATTTTCCTTTTAAGTTTTCTCCTATTCCTTGAATGGTTTGTTTCCTGAAGTTTCAATTACTTTGTTTGTTTATTTTGGTCCTTCCATTTCACATTGCTGATTTTCCTCAAAAAATCTAGCTTTTTTGAGGTTCCTTTCATTTATGAATGAAGGACTAGCCTGATTAATAAAGGGGACTGATGTGAGCTTCCTCTATAGCTGTATGGGAAAGTTTTCCCAGCAGATCCTTTCCCTGAATAGGATAGCCAACTTTAGGATTTGTGTAAGTAGGTGAGGTATGCCAGAAATCAGTCCACTGCATCCCCCAGCAACAGGGGATGCAAGTTGAGTCCTCTGAAATGAGGAGCTATTTGTGTCTGTTCCAGTCCTTAGTAGGAGATGAGACTCATCATAGCAACAGCTCTTTCCTGAAATCATTAAACAGAATCTTTCAATTTTAAACCCCTTTTGTATTCTCAATGTGCATGAGGGGTTTTTTGAGTTGATTAACTCATTATCAGCCACCTACTTCGAAAACTGCTATATCTTGTTTAGTATCCTATTTTGGAAAGCAATGTCTAATTGAATCTTGTTGTCTGCCAAAATTTTAATTTTAATATTACTTTAGAAATATATTTTGAGTATTTATAAAAATATATATGTAGGGTAATATTCCTAAAAGTGTGTCAAAGGGTGTTCAGCCTTAACTTGGAGAATCACTGGCTTAGCTGAGAGGAGTGGTTATGGCTGACTCAAATATTAGCCATCTCAGGGCTTTTTAAACAATTGCAGTCATTGCTTCCCTCCCACCTATGCCTCCTTAAATTACTGCCCAGAGTCAGCTGTATGGCAGGGGAAGGGGAGTCTCATGCCACCATCAGCTTCACTTTGTGACCCTAGGTGATAACCATAACTGCTCCCCTGGCTGAGGGCTTTCTGTTGGTCAGGCACTGTGCCATGCCCTCTATAAACATGTTCCTAGTCACTTGTCATAATGTCTTCATGAGGGTGGCACCATAATCACCCCCAGGTTTACTGAGGCTCAGAAAGGTCTCCTGTGATGGCTGCACAACTCTGTGAATATGCTAAAGTCCCCTGAATTATACTCTTTAAATGAAGGAATCTTATGGCATATATGAATTATATCTGAATAAAACTGTTATTGTGATTATTAATTATTGCCAATCTGAGGTGGAAGTGATTAAAATTATGAATGAAGTTAAGCATGTTTTCATATGCATACTGGTAATTTTTATTTTTCTTTTCATACTTAAAAATGGGGTTGTTGGTCTTTTACTTATTGAGTCATAAGAGCACAGGATTGGTCTATCATATGTGTTGCAAATATTTTTCCGTGTTGCTATTTGACTTTTGACTTTATTCATGTTCTTTTTGCCCAACAGAAAATGCTAAGTTTTATTGAGGTAAATTTATCAAGTTTTCCTTTGTGGGTTTGGGGTTTTATGTCATGCTTAAAAAGGTCTTTTTTTTTTTTTTTTTTAACCTTGAAGTTGTTTTTTTTAAATTGAGGTATAGTTGATTTAAAATATTGTGTTAGTTTCAGATGTACAGCATAGTGACTCAGTATTTTTGCAGATTATACTCCATTATAGATTATTACAAGATAATGGGTATAATTCCCTGTGCTGTATAGTATATCCTTGTTGCTTATCTATTTTATATATTGTAGTTTGTATCTGTTAATCCCATACTCCTAATTTGTCCCTTCCCCCTTCCCTCTCCCCTTTGGTAACCACAAGTTTGTTTTCTATATCTGTGAGTCTATTTCTATTTTGCATATACATTCATTTGTATTATTTTTAGATTCCACATGTAAGAGATCATACAGTATTTGTCTTTGCCTGACTTATTTCACTACGTATAATATTCTCTAGGTCCATCCATGTTGCTGCAAGGAGCAGTATTTCATTCTTTTTTTTATGGCTAATATTCCATTGTATATATACTACATCTTCTTAATTCAGTCGTCTGTTGATGGGCACTTGGGTTGACATGGAAATCAAAACCACAATGAGATATCACCTCACACCTGTCAGAATGGCTGTCATCAAAAAGTCTATAAATAACAGATGCTGGAGAGGGTGTGGAGAAAAGGGAACCCTCTTGCACTGTTGGTGGGAATGTAAATTGATACAGCCACTGTGGAGAACAGTATGGAGATTCCGCAAAAAACTAAAAATACAACTACCATATGATCCAGCAATTTCACTCCTGGGTATAAAGGCCTTTTTAACCCTATCACCAGGCTCAGGATGATTTGGGGAAAAAAAGAAAGCATCTATGCTTTCTTCTAGTACATTTATGGTTTCTTTTAAAAATGTTTAATGTTTTATCCATTTGGAATGGGAGTAATATGTAAAAATCTAACCCATTTTTCTTCCACATGGTTGGCCAACTATCTTAACATTGTCTAATAATTAATATATCTTAGCCTCATCCATTAGAAATGTCACCTCTATCATGTATTAAACTTCTGTGTGTGATTGATTGAATGTTTTTACCTTTTATTCTGTTTTGTTGATGTTTCTGTCAATTTACTCATCAGTATTAAACTCTTTCATTGCTGTAGCCTTATAATCAATTTAAAACATTCTTGTTCCTTTTGCTTTTATTTGGGAATTTTCACTGCTTGTCTCTTATGTTTATTTTTTTATAAGTGATTTTAGTTTAAATGATCAAGTTCCAACAAAAAATTTGTTGGGTTTTTTGATAGCATGACATTTACACACTTCATTAGAGGCCTGTCCCCACATGGTTAAAGATACCTCCTTATCCTGTTTTCTCCCACATCTTGATATGCTTTCCTGTCTCCTTCAGTCTTTGCTTGATGGTCCCCAGAGCTGGGTTATTGGTAGGGAGACTATATAATTCATTGTCTAAACCGGGACAATTTTGAAATTAAGCAGGGTGCTGTGGGTAATTATGCTGGGACAGCAGGTGTAAACCAGGACTGCTGTGGGGATACAAGGATGTATGGTCACCCTAGTCATTGGCCCCTTTCCAATTTATAATTGTTTCCTTTATGATCATATCTGTTGCCATGATGTCAAGTACGACCCACATGTTAATACTTCCCCAGTTTACATCTAAGTTCCCTCTTGAGCTCCTGATCCGTATTTCCAGGTCTGGGCCAAATATCTCATTCTTGTGCCCCACAGTCATCTCAAACTCAGGTGGGTCCAGCGTCCCTTCAAAATCGCCTCCTTCCTGCTTGTCTCCTAGTGAGGACAGCATCCAGTCTTCTGAGCTGGATACCTGGCTAGGATCTGGAACCCATCCTTCCCCACGCATTGCCCCTTGTTGGTCTCCAGATCCTTTCAATTCTACCACTGAAATAGATTCTGAATCCAGTCCCATTTCTTGCCACTGTCTTGTCTTTTGTAGGGTCTCATTTTGTCTTTTCTGGATTATTACAACTGCTTCCTTTTTGGTCTTCCTGCCAAAGGCTTTCCTCACTTCAGTCCAGCCTCCAGTGTCCTATCAGAGTGAAAACACAAACCTGAGCTTGTTATTCATCTGCTTGAAGCTTTGTGCTGCTCCCCCTTTTGCCAAGTCCCTTATCATGGCTCGCAAGGTCATTACAACCCGGTTCTATCCTCCTGTTTAAGTTCTCACTTCACCTGATACACACGCCCTCCAGTCACACTGAAAGTCATTCCATTTCTCACACAACACTGTGCCCCTTCTGCAACTCTGACTTTGCACAAACTGAGCTCCCTAAAGGCCTTTCTTGCTCTTTACCAAAACAGCCTCCTCAGGGACTGAAATAAAGCCTTGCCTCCTTTGTGAAGCCTTCCCTGGTTCTCCCAGGCAGTGAGCCCCCTTTCCAGTGCTCCTGTGGCTCCCCCCTCATGCCTTTCATCCACTCATCCCCTCTCTATTTACACCTCTCCCTCACTCTCCAAACTGGTTGTATTTTAAAGACAGGAACTTATTTCCCTAGAGCCTGGTACTCAGCAGTTGCTCAGTAAATTTTTGTTGAACAATGATAACGTGAGTGATGGTTTGTGATAATATGTGATTGCCTGTGAAATCCATCTGGGATGCAGCCAAGGACAACCTCTGCCTTCTCCTTCTTAATCTTCTTTTTCCCCTTCCCCTCCTCTCACTTCTTCCTCTTCTTCTGCTCCTCCTCTTCCTCCTCCCCTCCCCTTCTTCTTCTTCTTATTATTATTATAAATTACAACAATAAATTCAAATTATTAATAGTAGGAGTTCTATAGGGGGCCTACTTTATCTATTGATAGGTATTATTGTAGGCCCTTCAGAGGCATTTTCTCCTTTAATCTTCAAAATAGCCTAGCAAGATGGGTTTTTTCTCTAGCTATTTTACTGTTAAGGAAGCTAAGATCAAAGGAGGTTGAGTAACTCTTCTTAAGGAGTTGCTAGTAGGTGGGGTTAGAACCAACTCTATTTGACTCCAGAATTCATAGTCTTTTCTCCCTATGTTCATTTGGAGGCAGCTTTTCCCTCCTAACGTGTTTTTTTGGATTATGTGTCTTTCTCACCATCCCTGACCTCCCTTTTTCTCTCCCTTCCTTATCCCTTTACCCAGAGGCTGGTCCTGGGTGGTCCACCATGAGGGCCTACCCTCTCTGGTTCAGGACTCCCAAGTTTTCCCTAACACCCTCAGGCCATTGAAGTCACCTGTTACTGCCATCCGAGGTGAGAATGAACTAATATGAGAAGGAAACCAGCTCCTATGTACCAATGGGAAAGGCCAGATGAGGCTCTCAGGACCCCTGCTTTCCTCCAGAAGAACACTTGGGCATTTAACAGGGGCCTCTGGGGGACACTGCTGTGTTTGTTGTTCAACACAGATAGGGTGAGATGAACGGTGGGAATTGGGGCTGAGGGGGATAAGCTACAAAGGAGCCACAGCTCACAGAGATGTTTGGGGATTTGGGAGGCTCAGGCCAGGGTCAGAGGCTGCCTGCCTGGCCTATGGGCAGAGCAGATTCAATTTATAATCCTATTTCAATTTTATTCCAAAACAAATATATGCCAATTGTAGGACACTTACAAAATTCAGCAACCACAAGGAAAAGATATCAGTCATAAACCTGCCATGGTGGATGCACTTTAAAACGTTTCTATGCATGCACCTCTCCCTCTATACACATGCTCACCCTTTCCTTTTATAAAAATAAGACAGTACTCTGTATCAGTTTTAAGATATCAATATCATGTTATTGAACAGTCTTCCTCCACACCCTTTTGCATGCATTCATAGTAGTTGTGTGATCGCTTGTTGGACATTGTTTTGGTGTGGCCTCCATGGTTAGAAGTGAGGGAGTGGGCAGGATGGAGATGAGGAGGCGAAGGATGGCACCAAGGTCTACGTGACACCTGAGACCACTACATCGACCTGCAACATCCGGCTCAGGTGTTGTAAGTCAGCACAAAAGGGAGCTTCAGCAATGACTTCAAGGCCACCTCCTTTCACATTGGGGGACACTGAACTGAGAGATGGACACTCTTGCCCAAGGTCACAGAGGCTGAAACTGAAATCCAGGATTCCTGATTGTTTGTCCAGAGTCTTTTCTGTTCTTCCACTAAATACTGTCTCACATTCTTTTTAAAAAATTTTTTTATTAGTTATCTATTTTATACATATTAGTGTCTATATGTCAATCCCAATCTCCCAATTCATGTCTCACATTCTTAAAGGCATGTGACGACTTTGGGAAAATGTCACTTACCATGGTCGCGTAGAGCTTGGAAAGTGAGAGCTTTGAGGGAAGAGAAAAGCTGAAGTTATTTAGACAAGAAAAAGACAAAGTGTGAGTGATGTGATGTGATGATCATTAAGAGTTTGAAATAGCAACATAAAGTGAGGATGACCTGCTAGGCATTCCACTTGATTTTAAGGAAGAATTGGATCGAAGGATATGTTTGTTTTTTGTTGGCAAGTGGGTTTTAAAGGGTTACAGCTGATATTCACAATACTAACCACGTGTCACATAGTTATCTTTAAAGTAAATCTTCAAGGTAAGTAATAGCATACTCATTTTTGGAAAAGGTAATAGAGACCTGGAGACATTCAGTTACTTCCCCAAGGTCACAGAGCTATGTGTGGCCACCGCTTGGGGTGACTGTGTGATCTGTCTCACAGGACCATTGAAGGTGTCAGAAGCATCCACCTGGAGAAGGAAAGGAGGAAGCATCTCTCTGTTGGCTTATTTCCCCAGTAGTCAGGTGTTGCTCCATGGGTGTTAATTCTCCTGCACTTCTGGGTTGTTCTTGTCTGAGCCTACGCTTCCTGGTCAGGCAAAACCCAGGGTGGGACGTGAGAAGCTTGTGTAGAGGTGCTGCTGTCAGGTTGTACCTGCATGATCTGTTCAAAATCTATACAGAACTGGTTGTTCTAGCTGTGGATGGATAAGAGGTGAGGCGGAGAAGATTTGAAGTTGTGTACAAAAAGTATTCTGTGCATTTGGACTAGAACTCAGACCTGGCTGGTTCCAGATAAACATCCTGTGTAGCTGAGACTTCTTTTATTTCTAAAGACCTTTCTGAACTATGGTGCTTCAGAGCTTATTCTCTTAACGTTATGGCCCCGGGAGCAGGTTGCCATGACCGTTCTTACTTGGGTTAGGTACTATCTCTAGACAATCACTGTGGCCAGGGAGGCACGGCTCATAAAATGACAGCAGCTTTCATTTAATCATATTTAGAGTTTAGTGAAAGGCACCTTCCTCAGAAGACAAAACAGTAGATATCCATTAAGACAGCAACTAATAATAATGCACGTATCAAAACTTCTTTCATCCAGAGCTCAAAGTGCTTTAAGTTTTATTTAAAGCTCAGTCTTCAGAGGAACTCGATGAGGAAGTTAGGTAGAAAATGTTTCATAAAATGAAAATAGTGCCCCTTTGGAAGAAAGCCTCTAAAACATTTGCAGGATCTTTCTTGTTTCCCTTCTCCACCAAGTGCTCAGAATACCTTGAGTATTGCATCTAGAGGGCTGGCAGAGTTGGTTCCTTTTGAACCAAACTGGAAAGGAATTTCAGAGACAAAGACTTAAGAATACTTTTAATGGCTATTTCCCACAGTAGCCTTCCAAGGTAGATTCAATTCAGTATTGTCTAGTGGATACAAAGTTGAATGAAACACAAAGGGATTATTCTACTAAATGGATTGGGACAGTCTAGCCAAAGGATTTCAGAGTCCCCCTGCCCATGGGTTAAGGGCACGTCTGAGCTTCCTCTCCCTGGCCCCTTTGTTCATCCCCAGAGCTTCTTTGGGCGGGGCACAGGCAGACTCAAAATCCTCTTGCCTGTTTTAATTGGACCTTTAATCTCATCCTTTGTTCCTTGTTGATTTTGCTGAAGAAACCAAGAGCAGCAGGTGGCTTCATGTAGTGTGGTTGCCTTTGTTATTATGAAAGGCTATGATCAAAACAAATCTGCAGTCCTAGTTTCAAATAAGCCTACCTTTCCTAACCCCATTCCAAATTCTTTATATGTGTATGTGTGTGTGTGTGTGTGTGTGTGTGTGTGTATGCATAAAACCAGCTCAGGAGGGACAGCTGCGCTCAGATTTGTGTTTTGGATGGATTTACATCATTTGCTCAAGTAAAAGTACATTTGGGGCTTCCCTGGTGGCGCAGTGGTTGAGAATCTGCCTGCTAATGCAGGGGACACGGGTTCGAGCCCTGGTCTGGGAAGATCCCACATGCCACGGAGCAGCTAGGCCCATGAGCCACAACTACTGAGCCTGTGCGTCTGGAGCCTATGCTCCGCAACAAGAGAGGCCGCGATAGTGAGAGGCCCGCGCACCGCGATGAAGAGTGGCCCCCACTTGCCGCAACTAGAGAAAGCCCTCGCACAGAAACGAAGACCCAACACAGCCAAAAATAAAAATAAAATAAATAAATTAAAAAAAAAAAAGTACATTTGCTTTCAAGTACATTTTATTATTTTTTTCTCTTTTTTTTTTTTTGGTGCTGGAGCTCACAGGCTTCTGACTAAGTTCTTGATGTTTCATCCATTTGAACTGTGTGTTATGAGCTAGGTTTTCCTCTCCCCTCATCTCAGCGTTTGCCTCTTGACTCCATGTTTTACATCTCTGTCTCCCTGGATTTTTCTTTATCCATTTAGGCCCTTCTCCAGAAAATTTCTTACAAAGCAGAAAGAAAAAGAGATGTTCTTGATTTGACTTTTGGTGCTGGGTGTAAAGGTAGGGGAAAGAAGGTTCCACTTCAGAATAAAGAAATATTACGGAGCGAGTGGGTGATGAGAAATCCTGAAACACTGGGTAATTTTTGGCATTTTTCCCTAGAAGAAGGTGAGAATCAGTATGTTGGCATCAGCTCCAACTCCAAGTTCAGTGATCTCATTTTGGTAGCTTGAACTCAGCCATAGTGAAGGTATTTACACCATGGAAATTGACACACACAAGCCTCTCTGGAGTCCTGGTTGTTAAACTTTTACCAGAGAATCATAGGTGCCCTCACAGAGTGCTTGCTTTATTACAGTTGGGAGGCCTGGATTATAATGTCTTCATAATAGATTTTATGCAAAAGGCTCATTTATTCTATTTCCCTCCCCCATGTCAGATTACACTGGGTGAGATGCCAAAGGCTCTGTACCAGATGTCAGGGGAACTGGGTTCTTACCCAAGCTGTTCTGCCTGCCTGGAACTCTCCCCCCAGATAGCAGCATGGGTCATATGCCCTCCGCCTCTTCCAGTCTTTGCTCAAAATTCACCATCTCAGTGAGGCCTTTCCTGACTCCGCATTTACCCCTGCCACCGCACTTCCTGTCCCTCTTACTCTGTGCTTTGTTTTCATTTTCCGTGTTCCTCACCCTCTTCTAACATACTATACACTTTATTTCTCATGTTTAATATGTGTTTCCCCTTCTGGGATGTAAACTCCTTCGCCTCAGAGATCTTTGTCTGTTTTGTTCACTGATATATCCAAAGCAACTAGAATGGTGTGTGGACCGTAATAGGCGCTGAATAAATGTTTGTTGAATGAACTGAACGAATGCATCATCCTGTCTCTAAACAAATTGGTGGAAGGTATAGAATGGCAACAAAGCCCTGGTCCATGGGTCTCTGCCCCTTTCTGAAGGAGGCGCCCCTAGGAATTCCACGGAGGATGCAGCTGGAGGCCTCAGATCTGGAAGGGGTTGCCTGAAATGAAAGATGACGGGAGAGACAGATTATTGGCTCTGCCCTGTGGCCATCACCAAGAGGACGTTGTGAGCCAGACTAAGTGTCTCGTCACCTATCTGCCTTCATCACCTATCTGTAGGCCAAGAAGGCAGCAAGGATCACCAACATTCCCGACTCTGGCTCCGATCAACTGGCCTGTGTGCTGCACATCCACCGGCCGTGCGAGTTCTCTGAGAGTCGCTTGTCCCCTCCGGCCCTGCCCTCCTCCCCAACTCCACCTCAGGACTGTCGTTGCCTCTGTGTGAGCCACTGCATGGTTACCACCTTCATGTGTTTACCGGAGGCTGTGCAGCAAAGACATGAACACAGGACAGCCTCACCAAGTGGAGGAAGTGGAGGGACACAGGACAGCCTCACCAGCTGGAGGAAGAGGCTGCTGGAGGAAGCCGACTCCACGGCCAGCCGCCAGCCTCGTGCCCTCCTGCCCACCTGGCTCAGTAGGACAGATCTCCTCTGGGCAGTGCTGCTGCTACAGTACTTGTACACGATGCTTCAGCCCAAGGACAGACCACCAACAGATGGGTTTCTCTCTCCTCTTTTTGGAGAAAAGAAACAGGGCAGTGGGATTCTTTTGTTTGTTTTGTTTGTTTGTTCGAGCGGAAAGTATAGAATGGCAACTCCAGTCTTCTAACCTGCAAAATAATGGTAGAGTATTGGTTTTATTTCATGGGATTTTCACTAGGCTCAAAGGAGATAATACCCAGGAAAGTTGTACTTTAGAAGTACAAAGCACTTTGCCAAAGAAAAAGGCATTTGTATTGAGTGTAGTAAGTTCCTTATTTAAAAAACAGCCACATTTTCTGAACTTGAATTCATTTTTCCTTCCAGGAATTACCTTCAGAAGGAAGGAAGGAAGGGAGGGAGGAGGGAATGAAGGAAGTAAACAATGATGTGGAAAGAAAAGGAAAAAGATAATAACAAGAAACAGAACAGGCTGCCCCAAATTGAGTCTGCCCTTGTTAGCGTACCACATTAATGCGTTTCTGTTATTAAAATGAGGGTTAAAAATGCCCCTCAGGCTTGGCTAATGGCATGGTTATGTCATAAAAAAGCCACTGTTCTCTGGGAATAAAATGCCACTCTTTTATTTTTATATATTTATTTATTTATTTTTGGCTGAGCTGGGTCTTTGTTGCTGCGCGCGGGCTTTCTCTAGTTGCCGCGAGCAGGGGCTACTCTTCCTTGCGGTGCATGGGCTTCTCATTGAGGTGACTTCTATTGCTGTGGAGCACGGGCTCTAGGCGTATGGGCTTCAGTAGTTGTGGCACAGGGCTCAGTAGTTGTGGCTTGTGGGCTCTAGAGCACAGGCTCAGTAGTTGTGGCACACGGGCTTAGTTGCTCCGCGGCATGTGGGATCTTCCCGGACCAGGGCTCGAACCCATGTCCCCTACAATGGCAGGTGGATTCTTAACCACTGCACCACCAGGGAAGTCTCAATGCTACTCTTTTAAAGACAAAGGATTCTTATAGCCCTAGAAAAAATCAGCTACTAACACCTGGAGAATGAGATTCACTTTACATGGGAGGAAACAATTGACTTCCAAAGAGATGCTCCTGTGATCGAAGATAAAACCTAGTGATTGTAGAGTTTTATGTGTTCATGAAATACCTGTAGCACAAAATGCCCAGTTGTAGTGTGGTTTTATACAGAAAACTCTAAGTTGCTAAGAAGAATCAACATCCATCCGTCCACCCACCCATCCGTCCACCCACCCATCCATCCACCCACCCATCCACCCATCCACCCATCCATAATGGTTAAGAGCAGAGACTCTGACTCAGACTTCCAGGTGTGAATTTCACCTCCACTACTTAATAGCTGCATGATCTTGAGCATGTCCCTTAATCTCTTCATGAAATTTCCTTGTCTATAAAATTGGAATAATATTAGTACCTACCTCATAGCATTGGTCTGAGGATTAAATGAGTTAATATACAAAAATAGAGCCTGGCAGATAATATACATTATATGTGGTAGCTATTATTCATTTAACCAATATTTATAGAACCCTACTATGTTCTGGGCACACTTTTCCCTTCCATTAAATATTCATCTATAAGAACAATTTTCATGGTTGCAGAGTATTTATGAAATATATATGGATATACAGTAGTCTCCCTTTATCCATGGGGAATACATTCCAAGACCCCCAGTGGATGCCTGAAACCATGGACAGTACCAAACCCTATATATATTGTACTATGTTTTTTCCTCTACATACATACCTATGATAAAGTTTAATTTATAAATTAGGTAAAGTAAGAGATTAACAATAATGAGATAGAACAATATATTGTAACCATATACTGTAGTAAAAGTTATGTGAGTGTGGTCTCTCTTTCTCAAAATATGTTATTGTACAAATTCAATGCCTTTTCCAAATTTAATGCCATTTCTGGGTAACCAGAATTCTTACCAATCCCTGACAGATAAGTGTGAGTTAGTTTATCAGATAAATGTGGAAAATGATTTAGACAAATTCCAAGATTCCTATGTCAGATACCTCTTAAGCATCACTTTAGATCCTCTTAGCCTCACCTGTGTCTTATTTTGGCCACTGCTGTGGGGACCAACTCAGGGAGAGCTCAGACCAGCTTCATGCAGGTGCAGCAAGCCTTGCCTCACCTCAGGCCCACCTTCTGCATCTCTCCACACCCACCCCAGAGCTTTGTTACTGATGTCTCAGCTTGGGATTCCTCAGATATCTGCGAGGTTCATAGGCTGTGCCATCCAGAACAGTTCATGCCTCCCCCTCCCCCCTTCAGGTGGCAAACTCCATAATACAACCTTCACCCCTCCCCCATCCATCTCCCTGGGATCAGACTTCCCAATGAAGTGTTCTATTTTAAGCTTTTGTCTCAGGCTCTTCTTTGTGGGGAACCTGGGTTGGGAAATACTTTTCAGTACAAAATTTAAATTTTCTGACTGCTTTCCCCCATGATTGCTTAGAGAAAAAAAAGGCAGAAGTCAAGAGTTCTTAAGTTGTGATAGGTGGATAAGACTTCAGGAGGTCTGAAAACTCTAAAATTGAATGCAAAATTGTGTGGGTGCGTTTTTTTTCTGAGAGAGTTCATTGCATTCATCAGATTATCAAAGTAAACAATCAATAACATAGATAGAAGAGGGAGAAGGAAGGAAAGGAGAAGTTTGTGTTCTAAGGCAGTGTTTGAGAGAGTAGATAGAGATGGGACACCATGGTGTAGACTTCTGGGTAGCTGGGGGTGATGGCACGAGGGAGAAGAAAAGGGTGAAAAAAAAGGAAATAGGAGTAGGTGGTGTTAAAAAATAAAAATTCAATTGAGTAAATTTTAGAGATCTAATTGGCTTTATGAATGAGATCTAATTGGCTTTATGAATGATTCATGAATGGGCAGCATCCCATCTGGCAAGTAGTGAGTAGCTCCAAGGAGTTGTACAAGATGGAAGCCTTTTATGGGCAGAAGAGGCAAAAGAGTGAACTGTTTTAGGCTTAGGTAACCTACCTATGGGGGATGGAAGGGAGCTATGTGGCAGATTACCTCATTGATGCTGACCAGAAAATTCCAGACTGACCGGGTCAGACTACATTCCTGCGGGTGGTTGTAACTGCAGTTAGGTTAGATATTAAGTCTTGGTTTATTGATGTGGGGCTTAGCACAAGTGACTCTATTTTGGGCCTGTCCTTTCTTCTTTTAACAATGGAAAACACATTTCTCTGATTTTACAGCTGGACCTAGGTCGGAAGCTGCCTCTGGCATTCAGTCCAGGTACTCACCCACTATTCAGATAGCCCCTCCTGAACATCTGCATCAGAACCCTCCCATCTCTGCACTTGGAGCCTCAGTGTCCTGATGTGTCAAAAAAGGGGGTTAGCATTAGAAATTTCTGAAGAACTTCCAGCAAGAAAATACTTGGCATCCTCTGATTCATGTCCCCGAGGTTTGATTTATAGTGACTTTTACCTTAGGAAAACCTAGCCTTTTCTGGTTCTGCCAAAAGTAGAGGAACCCCAGCCCAGTCCTCAGTTAGGGGCTCTATCCAGCCTTCATCAACAGAAGTGTCACACTAGAATAAAAATTATGTTAATTGAATTTTGAGAGTTTGTGCCTTTGGAGCAGGTGGCCAGAGAGTCAATCTAATTTACATACTGATAAGAGTTGAAAAATGATACCTTCTAATGAACAAAATGCCTGCAACTGATCTGGCTTGATATTAGCATAAAACGTTCATTACATTGGCATACAGTTAGAAGGCTGGGTAAATTCCATTGAAACAGAGGTCTTTCTCCATTTTTGGTTTGTTATACAGCTTATAGGTATTATGACAGGCTTGAAAGCAAAAACCATAATCTGGTTAAAGACCCATGTTTGACCCTGTCCTATTGGCTGGTTTATGTTCTTTTGATTGGTGAGAGCCCTGAAGAGTGAGAAGGGAAATCTCCAATGTCTGTGAAGTGACAACTCACAATGGCCTTGGCTAGAAGATCTCGGTTTGGAGAGGAGTAAGTTTTCCCCATTTCTCCCCCTTGAAACGTGGGGGCTCAACAGCTCTAGGCCGGACAGACTTCTATAAACTTCACAGGACTAGGTAGAAACTAAAATTTCTTTTCATAATGCCACCCAGCTGCTTTGATTGACTTCTGCCACCACCAGAATGTTCATAGCAGCACTCTTCACACTAGCCCACAGTGGAAACCCCCAAACGTCCATCAGTGAATGAATGGGTAAACAAATTAGGGTATATACATACAGTGGAATATTACTCAGTCATGAACAGGAATGAAGTACTGATGCTTGCTACAACATGGATGAATCTTGAAAACATTAAGCTAAGTGAAAGAAGCCAGACACAAAAGGACAAATATTTCATGATTCCATTTACACAAAATACCTAGAATAGGTAAAGCCATAGAGACAAAAATCAGATTCATGGTTGCTAGGAATTGGAGAGAGCACGGGAATGGGGAGTGATTGCTTAATGGGTATGGAGTTTCCTATTGGGATGATGAAAAGCTTTTGGAACTTGATATAGGTGGTACATGCACAGGACTGTGCATGTACACTAAATGCCAGTGTATTGTAAACTTTAAGTGGTTAATTTTATGTTATGTGAATTTCATCTCAATAAAAAAGAAAACCACATTGCTCTGAATGCAATGTGGAGGCTGCTAGAAGGACAGGTTTTAAGGCTATTGCAATAGTCCAGGTGAGAAATTATGATAGCTTGGATGAAGGAGGCGGCTATGAACGTGGAAAGGCATGTATGGATCCAAGGGGTATTTAGAGATAACTGTAAAAGACTAATGACCAACCCTCACATCACAGGATCCCTAGTGTGGTGTCAAAATAAAAGGGAAATGGCAGGAATTCTTCCCTGGGATGTTCCACTTGAATTTTTTGTTTTACGTACCTAGAATTCCTTGATTATGTATCAATAGGTGCATGTAGAATAGAACATATTCTATTGGCAGCCATTATGCTGCTGTGCCATTGTGGAGAATTTTCGGCTTTGTGCGGGAGAGGATATTTTGGAGCTTCTGTACTGGTCACTTTTCTCTCATCTTATTGTGACTGAGAAGCATCTCTGGAAGTGAGGAGCAGAGATATCAGAGAACCACCTAGCCCTGGGTATCACACACACACATCACACACCACCTAGGAGGCTAAGAGCATATGCTTTGATGTGCAATTGGCACAGATGACTCAATAAGCTTGTTGAAACCAGACAGAAAAATCTATGACATGTTTTCCTGAGCATTCTCAAGAAAGTGCAAATAAAAGAGAAATTGTTAAACTGGCCTATGTAGTTAGACCAGGTGAATTCCCTGCTTCCCTCATCCCCATATTGAGCCTCTCCAAGATTAGCTTTTGGGGTATTTATTTATCTGTTTTCTACAATAGGAGACCCTTGTCTTGAGTATTTCTGTTTTTATTGTAAGAAGAGTCAGGTTAATGAGGCATTGACTGGTAGTGGGGCAGTCTAGTAGGGCCCATTAATCTGAATGTGTAGCATCTGAAATTGTTGTTCAAAAGTCCTCTCCCCCCATCGTATCATCTTTCTCTATGATAAATTTTATCATTTTAAAAAAAATTTCCAAAGCAGAGAAGGCCCCAGTGAGTGTTTTTATCACGAGTTAATCTCCTTCCTGGAGACTTAAGGCCCTCTGGGAAGGCCTTGCTGCTAAAACCATCCTGAGTGTACAATTACCTTATAATAAGCATAGTCTCCATCATTATTGCTTAATAGCTTAATTATATTACCTAGGATGAAGGCTGTCCCAGGCCTAGTCAAAGACAGTTCAGACAGTAAGCTCTAGTCTGAAGTTTCCTGGTGGAAGAGCTGGTTGCCTGGAGCCGGACGACAGTCCCGGGATGGCATGGTGAATGGTCATGTATTTCAAGCCCCCAGGGCCTGCTCTGCCTGTAAAGCACTTAGCTCTTGGCCTGAGGGTTGGTGCTTCTAAGGACACTGGCCCCTGCCTCAGGTGGACTGAAGTCTGAGCAAGTGGGGGGACTGAGTTCAGACCTAACATATTTAAAAAGTGGTGTGGAGGGACCTTCAAGATGGCGGAGGAGTAAGATGTGGAGATCACCTTCCTCCCCACAAATACATCAAAAATACATCTACACATGGAACAACTCCTACAGAACGCCTACTGAACTCTGGCAGGAGACCTCAGACTTCCCAAAAGGCAAGAAACTCCACATGCACCTGGGTAGGGCAAAAGAAAAAAGAAAAAACAGAGACAAAAGAATAGGGATGGGACCTGCACCTCTGGGAGGGAGCTGTGAAGGAGGAAAAGTTTCCACACACTAGGAAGCCCCTTCACTGGTGGAGACGGGGGTGGGGGGAAGCTTCGGAGCCATGGAGGAGAGCACAGCAACAGTGGGGCAGAGGGCAAAGTGGAGAGATTCCCGCACAGAGGATCGGTGCCGACCTGCACTCACCAGCCCGAGAGGCTTGTCTGCTCACCTGCCAGGGTGGGTGGGGTCTGGGAGCTGAAGCTCGGGATTTGGAGGTCAGATCCCAGGGAGAGGACTGGGGTTGGCTGCGTGAACACAGCCTGAAGGGGGCTAGTGCGCCACAGCTAGCCGGGAGGGAGTCCGGGAAAAAGTCTGGACCTGCCTAAGAGGCAAGAGACCATTGTTTCGGGGTGCGTGAGGAGAGGGGATTCAGAGCACCACCTAAACGAGCTCCAGAGATGGGTGCGAGTCGTGGCTATCAGTGTGGACAACAGAGATGGTCATGAAACGCTAAGGCTGCTGCTGCAGCCACCAAGAAGCCTGTGTGCAACACAGGTCACCATGCACAACTCCCCTCCCAGGATCCTGTGCGGCCCGCCACTGCCAGGGTCCCATGATCCAGGGACAACTTCCCCGGGAGAAAGCGTGGCGTGCCTCAGGCTGCTGCAACGTCACAATGGCCTCTGCTGCCGCAGGCTCGCCCCGCATACTGTACCCCACCCTCCCCCTGGCCTGAGTGAGCCAGAGCCCCCGAATCAGCTGCTTCTTTAACCCCGTCCTGTCTGAGTGAAGAACAGATGCCCTCAGGCGACATACACACAGAGGCGGGGCCAAATCCAAAGCTGAACCCCGGGAGCTGTGCGAACAAAGAAGAGAAAGGGAAATCTCTCCCAGCAGCCTCAGGAGCAGCGGATTAAATCTCCACAATCAACTTGATGTACCCTGCATCTCTGGAATACCTGAATAGACAATCATCCCAAAATTGAGGTGGTGGACTTTTGGAGCAACTGTAGACTTGGGGTTTGCTTTCTGCATCTAATTTGTTTCTGGTTTTATGTTTATCTTAGTTTAGTATTCAGAGCTTATTATCATTGGTAGATTTGTTTATTGATTTGGTTGCTCTCTTCCTTATATATATATATATATATATATATATATATATATATATATATATTTTCCTTTTTCTCTTTTTGTGAGTGTGTATGTGTATGCTTCTTGGTGTGATTTTGTCTGTATAGCTTTGGTTTTACCGTTTGTCCTAGGGTTCTGTCTGTCTGCTTTTTTTTTTTTTCTTTTCTTTTACTTTTTAGCACTTACTATCATTGTTGGATTTGTGTTTTGGTTTGGTTGCTCTCTTCTTTCTTTCTTTTTTTTTAAATTACGTTTTTATTTTTTAATAATTTTTTCTAATTTTTATTTTAATTACATTATTTAAAGTTATTTAAGTAACTTTGTATTATTTTATTATTTTTTCTTTTTTTCTTTCTTCCTTCCTTCCTTTTTTTCTTCCTCCCTTCCTCCCTGCCTCTCTCTCTCTCTTTCTTTCTTTCTTTCTTTCTTTTTCTCCCTTTTCCTCTGAGCCGTGTGGCTGACAGGGTCTTTGTGCTCCAGCCGGGTGTCAGATCTGAGGCTCTGAGGTGGGAGAGCCAAGTTTAGGATATTGGTCCACCAGAGACCTCCCGGCCCCACGTAATATCAAACAGTGAAAGCTCTCCCAGAGATCTCCATCTCAACACTAAGACCAGCTCTACTCAACGACCAGCAAGCTACAGTGCTGGACACCCTATGCCAAACAACTAGCAAGACAGGAACACAACCCCACCCATTAGCAGAGAGGCTGCCTAAAGTCATAATAAGTTCACAGACACCCCAAAACACACCACCGGACGCAGTCCTGCCCACCAGAAAGACAGGATCCAGTCCCATCCACCAGAACACAGGCACCAGTCGCCTCCACCAGAAAACCTACACAACCCACTGAACCAACCTTACCCACTGGGGGCAGATGCCAGAAACAAAGGGAACTACAAACCTGCAGCCTGTGAAAAGGAGACCCCAAACACAGTAAGTTAAGCGAAATGAGGAGACAGAGAAATACACAGCAGATGAAGGAGAAAGGTAAAAACCCACCAGACCAAACAAATGAAGAGGAAATAGGCAGTCTACCTGAAAAAGAATTCTCAGTAATGATAGTAAAGATGATCCAAAATCTTGGAAATAGAATGGAGAAAATACAAGAAACGTTTAACAAGGACCTAGAAGAACTAAAGAGCAAACAAACAATGATGAACAACACAATAAATGAAATTAAGAATTCTCTGGAAGGAATCAATAACAGAATAACTGAGGCAGAAAAACGGGTAAGTGACCTGGAAGATAAAATAGTGGAAATAACCACCACAGAGCAGAATAAAGAAAAAAGAATGAAAAGAATTGAGGACAGTCTCAGAGACCTCTGGGACAATATTAAACAGACCAACATTCGAATTAAAGGGGTCCCAGAAGAAGAAAAAAAGAAAGGGACTGAGAAAATATTTGAAGAGATTATAGTTGAAACCTTCCCTAATATGGGAAAGGAAATAGTCAAGTCCAGGAAACACAGAGAGTCCCATACAGGATAAATCCAAGGAGAAATACGCCAAGACACATAGTAATGAAACTATCAAAAATTAAATACAAAGAAAAAAATATTAAAAACAACAAGGGAAAAGCAACAAATGACATACAAGGGAATCCCCATAAGGTTAACAGCTGATTTCTCAGCAGAAGCTCAGCAAGCCAGAAGGGAGTGGCAGGACATATTTAAAGTGATGAAAGGGAAAAACCTACAACCAAGATTACTCTACCCAGCAGGGAGCTCATTCATATTCAACGGAGAAATTAAAACCTTTACGGACAAGCAAAAGCTAAGCGAATTCAGCACCACCAAACCAGCTTTACGACTAATGCTAAAGGAACTTCTCTAGGCAGGAAACACAAAAGAAGGAAAAGACCTACAATAACAAACCCAAAACAATTAAGAAAATGGTAATAGGAACATACATATTGATAACTACCTTAAATGTAAATGGATTAAATGTTCCAACCAAAAGACATAGACTGGCTCAATGGATACAAAAACAAGACCCGTATATATGCTGCCTACAGGAGACCCACTTCAGACCTACGGACACATATAGACTGAAAGTGAGGGGATGGAAAAAGATATTCCATGCAAATGGAAATCAAAAGAGAGCTGGAGTAGCAATTCTCATATGAGACAAAATAGACTTTAAAATAGACTATTACAAGAGACAAGAACACTCCATAATGATCAAGGGATCAATCCAAGAAGAAGATAGAACAATTGTAAATATTTATGCACCCAACATAGGAGCACCTCAATACATAATGCAAATGGTAACAGCCAAGAATGGGGAAATCGACAGTAACACAATCATAGTAGGGGACTTTAACACCCCACTCGCACCAATGGACAGATCATCCAAAATGAAAATAAATAGGGAAACACAAGCTTTAAATGACACATTAAAGAAGATGGACTTAATTGATATTTATAGGACATTCCATCCAAAAACAGCAGATTACTCTTTCTTCTCAAGTGCCCATGAAACATTCTCCAGGATAGATCATATCTTGGGTCACAAATCAAGCCTTGGTAAATTTAAGAAAATTGAAATTGTATCAGCTATCTTTTCCGACCACAACACTATGAGACTAGATATCAATTACAGGAAAAAAAAACTGTAAAAAATACAAACACATGGAGGCTAAAGAGTACGCTACTAAATAACCAAGTGATCACTGAAGCATTCAAAGAGGAAATCAAAAAATACCTAGAAACAAATGACAATGAAAACACGATGACCCAAAACCTATGGGATGCAGCAAAAGCAGTTCTAAGAGGGAAGCTTATAGCAATACAATCCTACCTCAAGAAACAAGAAACATCTCAAATAAACAACCTAACTTTGCACCTAAAGCAATTAGAGAAAAAAGAACAAAAAAACTCCAAAGTTAGCAAAAGGAAAGAAATCATAAAGATCAGATCAGAAATAAATGAAAAAGAAATGAAGGAAACAATAACAACGATCATAAAACTAAAAGCTGGTTCTGTGAGAAGATAAACAAAATTGATAAACCGTTAGCCAGACTCATCAAGAAAAAAAGGGAGAAGACTCAAATCAACAGAATTAGAAATGAAAAAGGAGAAGTAACAACTGACACTCCAGAAATACAAAGAAGCATGAGAGATAACTACAAGCAACTATATGTCAATAAAATGGACAACCTGGAAGAAATTGACAAATTCTTAGAAAAGCTCAACCTTCCGAGACTGAACCAGGAAGAGACAGAAAATATAAACAGACCAATCACAAGCACTGAAATTGAGACTGTGATTAAAAATCTTCCAACAGACAGAATCTAACAGCACATTAAAAGGCTCGTACACCATGATCAAGTAGGGTTTATCCCAGGAATGCAAGGATTCTTCAGTATATGCAAATCAATCAATGTGATAAACCATATTAACAAACTGAAGGAGAAAAACCATATGATCATCTCAATAGATGCAGAAAAAGCTTTTGACAAAATTCAACATACATTTAGGCATAGAGGGAACTTACCTCAACATAATAAAGGCCATATATGACAAACCCACAGCCAGCATCGTTTTCAGTGGTGAAAAACTGAAACCATTTCCACTAAGATCAGGAACAAGACAAGGTTGACCACTCTCACCACTGTTATTCAACATAGTTTTGGAAGTTTTAGCCATAGCAATCAGAGAAGAAAAAGAAATAAAAAGAATCCAAATCGGAAAAGAAGTAAAGTTGTCAGTGTCTGCAGATGACATGATACTATACATGGAGAATCCTAAAGATGCCACCAGAAAACTACTAGAGCTAATCAATGAATTTGGTAATGTAGCAGGATATAAAATTAATGCACAGAAATCTCTTGCATTCCTATACACTAATGATGAAAAATCTGAAACAGAAATTAAGGAAACACTCCCATTTTCCATTGCAACAAAATGAATAAATTCCCTGGGAATAAACCTACCTAAGGAGACAAAAGACCTGTATGCAGAAAACTATAAGACACTGATGAAAGAAATTAAAGATGACACAAACAGAATGAGAGATATACCATGTTCTTGGATTGGAAGAAGCAACATTGTGAAAATGACTATATTACCCAAAGCAATCTACAGATTCAATGCAATCCCTATCAAACTATCAATGGCATTTTTCACAGAACTAGAACAAATTTTACAATTTGTATGGAAACACAAAAGACCCTGAATAGCCAAAGCAATCTTGAGAAAGAAAAACAGAGCTGGAGGAATCAGGCTCCCTGACTTCAGACTATACTACAAAGCTACAGTAATCAAGACAGTATGGTACTGGCACAAAAACAGAAATATAGATCAATGGAACAGGATAGAAAGCCCAGAGGTAAACCCACGCACATATGGTCACCTTATCTTTGATAAAGGAGGCAAGAATATACAGTGGAGAAAAGACAGCCTCTTCAATAAGTGGTGCTGAGAAAACTGGAAAGCTACATGTAAAAGAATGAAATTAGAACACTCTTTAACACCATACATAAAAATAAACTCAAAATGGATTAAAGACCTAAATGTAAGGCCAGACACTATCAAACTCTTAGAGGAAAACATAGGCAGAACACTCTATGACATAAATCACAGGAAGATCCTTTTTGACCCACCTCCTAGAGCAATGGAAATAAAAACAAAAATAAACAAATGAGACCTAATGAAACTTAAAAGCTGTTGCACAGCAAAGGAAACAAGAGGAAAAGACAACTCTCAGAATCTGAGAAAATATTTGCAAACGAAGCAACTGACAAAGGATTAATTTCCAAAATATACAAGCAGCTCATGCAGCTCAATATCAAAAAAAAACAACCACCCAATCCAAAAATGGGTAGAAGACCTAAATAGACATTTCTCCAAAGAAGATATACAGATTGCCAAGAAACACATGAAAGGATGCTCAACATCACTAATCATTAGAGAAATGCAGATCAAAACTACAATGAGGTTTCACCTCACACAGGACAGAATAGCCATCATTAAAATATCTACAAACAGTAAATACTGGAGAGGGTGTGGAGAAAAGGGAACCCTCTTGCACTGTTGGTGGGAATGTAAATTGATACAGCCACTATGCAGAAGAGTATGGAGATTCCTCAAAAAACTAAAAATAGAGCTACTATGCAACCCAGCCATCCCACTACTGGGCATATTTCCTGAGAAAACCATAATTCAGAAAGAGTCATGTACCACAATGTTTACTGCAGCTCTATTTACAATAGCCAGGACATGGAAGCAACCTAAGTGTCCACTGATAGATGAATGGATAAAGAAGATGTGGCACATTTATACCATGGGATATTACTCAGCCATAAAAAGAAACGAAACTGAGTTATTTGTAGTGAGGTGGATGGACCTAGAGACTGTCATACAGAGTGAAGTAAGTCAGAAGGAGAGAAACAAATACCGTATGCTAACACATATATATGGAATCTAAAAAAAAAAAATGGTTCTGAAGAATCTAGGGGTAGGACAGGAATAAAGATGCAGACATAGAGAATGGACTTGAGGACACCTGGGTGGGGAAGGGTAAGCTGGGACGAAGTGAGAGAGTGGCATGGACAGATATATACTACCAAATGTAAAATAGCTAGTGGGAAGCAGCCACATAGCACAGGGAGATCAGCTCGGTTTTTTGTGTGCACCTAGAGGGGTGGGATAGGGATTGCGGGAGGGAGATGAAAGAGGGAGGAGATATGAGGATATATGTATATGTATAGCTGATTCACTTTGTTATAGATCAGAAACTAACACACCATTGTAAAGCAATTATACTGCAATAAAGATGTTAAAAAAATAAAATAAAATCCTTCCTTGTGTGTGGAAGGAAAATCTGAATATTTGTGAACATATAAATGATTATCATAATTATATAGTCCTTATTGGTCTGCTAGTATTTCCAGTATGTTGACCTTACTTTAGCAAATTATAAGAATTTTGAAGGCAGAAGTCTGTGTCCTTCTTATTTTGAAAAACCATAGTGTCCAGCAGAGGGCACAAAACCAGGCATATTATATACATTTTTGTTTGACTTGAGATTTTGTAAAATCCTGATTAATTAAACCCAGTTTATTTTTCCTTCAGATTCTGGCTTTCATGTGTGGATTAAAAGCTTTAGAGAAATCGAAGGCTCTGGCTCGGTTTGTGTTTCTTGCTGGCAGAGCCTAGTGAGGGAGTTCCAGGCAGGAACCTGAACACACAGAGGCCTTTTCTAATTCTCAGACCTGTCTAACTGTCCCCAGTGATTGTCATTAATGTACCACCTCTCCCAGATACAATCATTTGTTTAGCTTATAACAAACCAGGCAAGATGACAGACAACTCACATTTATCAAGTTTCAGGAGTGTACATACCAGATGACCATTGAGATTCCTTCTGAGATTCTTCAGAGTTTTTCTCAAGGAAGGTGTTGATGAGATAGAACCTGTACCTGTAAGCTTGCTGAAAGACTCTGGAGCCCCACGGCCAAAGTCGGGTACTCAGCTTCATGATGCGTCAGTGTCTCAGGCTTTTGAGTCCTATCTGTCCTTAGACCCATCCACCTAGGCCTGTTCACAGTCACCTGATTCCTGAGGTCCTGCTTCACCTCTTGTCTATGATGCCTCCCCAAACTGTGCGTGCTTCAGACAGACTAATCATTTGGTGCTCTTTCAAGCTGACTCTTTACGTTTTTGTTTGACATTTAATGAGGTTGCACAGGGGAGAATGGAGAAGCAGGATGATGTTAGCACTCACATTGTCCTTTGTTGCCCTAAAAAATTCAGCTCTGGCTCTACATCAGTTACTTATTGCCAACATAGTACCATGTAACAAAACACCCCGAAATAGTGGCCCAAAACAATAGCCATTTATTATTTCCCATGCATCTTGGGTTAGCTGGGCCCATTCATGCATCTGTTCAGCTGGTGAGTCCGATGAAGACCGCCTGGGCTGGGGTGGCCACAGCTGGGCATGCTGAGGTCTCCTCCATGGGTCTGTCACATGCACATGTCCCACATGTGCCCCTGGCATGCTAGCTCAGGCATGGTCTCAGGCTGCCCTGCACATACACTCATGATAATCACGGAGACGGAGGAACAAGAGAGAAAGCAGAAGTACTCAAACACTTTGTAATACCTCTGTTAAGTGTCAGGTTTGTTATGGTCCCACTGGCTAAAGAAAGTCACATGGTCAAGCCCAGAGTTACAGTGGACAGGGCCTACAAAGTTACAGGACAAAGAGATGAGTATAGGGAGGACATTCATTGGGGCTGTTGATGCAATCGGTCTCACAGGCCCCAAACATGCATATTGCACACTGCAAAACTAAAGCCCTACAATAATCAGGGTCTACCATCTCAGAAGCTGGTTTATCGTGGAAAGAAATTTATACGCTGTTGCTGCACATTCAGGAAACAACTGGGATTTCACTGTGGGTGGTTGGGAGCCAGCTGGGATTGGTAGGACCCAGGGCAGGGACTGAGACCACTGGACACTTATTTCATTTATGTTTGAGACCTGGCTCCTCGGAATTAATGGAGTACTCTTGTTAAGTGATGTGGAATTGGTCATTATCATTATCATAGTCATGCATTTGCAGATAGATGGCAAAACTGTTGTCTTTCCTCTTGCTAGGACTTGAATTTACAAGGGAAAGGCAGGAAGTGCAAAGTTTTCCATATTATGGCTTTATCGCCCGAGGAGGTGCCGTCAGTTTTGGAGAGCCAAATAATGTCCTCAGTCAGAATTCAAGAGCCACTAAAATGATGTAATGCAAACAGTTCTTTATCAAAGGCCTCAGAAACCAATTTATATGCTGGGCCTTTCTGACCCTCTCTACCTTTCAAACCACAGGAGATAAGTGATAAATATTATTAAAATATTACACAGTTCCAGAGGGAGCCCAGAACCTCTGCAGCACTGCATCTATGTCATGTTACAAAACTTCTCTTTAATTTGGCAGGAAGTTTTTTAAAAATAGTTTTGGAGTCTGCAGAGAAATGCCTTGAGTTCCTTATTTCATCTGGACTGGGACCTGCCTGACAGCTAGGCGTGCCATATTAACTGCATCTCACATGTATTGCCAGGGGCAAGCAGGCTGTTGCTTAACAAGGATGCATAATAGCTAATTGCATTTTAGGCCATTGGTTTGTCACTGTGACAGTGCCAAGTAACGGTTTCAAAAGCAAAGCAATGAGGCCAAATCTGATTCACTTATGAGGCTGAAAATCGTAAAACAGCCTGCTCCCCAGGAATATGAAGTTCCCAAGGATTTTGGCTTGTGCCGTAGTGCATCCTGTGCTCTGTTAGACTTGACTGAAATCTGTGTCTGGAATATATTATGGATTCTTGATGTCAGTCATCAACTGTCATAATCCTCCAATGCACTGGCTTTGTCTTTCCCCACGTTCTGCATCAGTAGCCTGTAGAGACAAAGATTGCATATGAGGAAGGCAGTGTCTAGCCTCCCTGATTAATGGCTTTGAATGGAAGAACATCTCCAAGGTGTCCAGAAGGAAAATATTCTGAGGAGATTTACTCATCGCTCTCTTGAGATGCTTTGCATACTGGTGTATAATTTGCGAGTACATAAGGAATTGAATGCTCAGAATAAAATATTCAGAGCTCATCTATTTATGTTTGGGTTTATTAAGTTCTTTGTAAATCTCAATTTAGCAGATGTCTTCTGGCTCAAAATAAAGCTCTTCATGAGGGAGTCAGTGTGGCTGTTCAACAAAAGTCACATTATCATTTGAGTACAAATATTTGCAAAATAGAACAAACTGGAAAATTGAGGAAAAAAATACCCCCTGGAATTTGTGACTCATTAAATTCTCACGTGCATGACATATTGTGAAAAACTTTGTTCAGTCTTTGGGTCAAAGGATCCTTTCCCTCCTCCTTTCTTGGCTTTTGATGCTAATAAAAACTTTATGGGAATGTGTGTGTGTGTGCATGCGTGAGCCTTCTCATGCCGCACGCCAATCTTCATACTAGAATATGTTTTTAGAGGATGTTATAATCTGTGTATGCATTTCATGTTGCAAAGAGTATACGGAAAGGTCACTGGTCCATTGGCAGGCTTTATCCTTGAAGGGGTGCCATAGTTTTGTGCCCATGACAGCCTGCTCCTCACCCATGGCCAAGCCCTTGCCCCCTAGATAAACTCCTATATTTGTGTCTTGAAACATCTTTCCAGTATCTACCTCCTTCCTCGCCTCTGAACTTGCTGCTTCTGTCTTTTTGCTATTAAATGCCATTCTGTTACTTTACATGTGGCATCTGGGTTATCTCAGTTCTCAATTCTGGTCTTAGTCCAAGATGTTGACATTCAGATCTCTATCAGCTCCATGTTCTGTAACCTGTGGGCAGTCTTGTCTTACCTCTGCATTTATTTGAGGCTTGGGAGGTCCTGGCTTTTCCGGGAGGTGAATTTAGGCAGAAGATGGTATCAGGATGGCATTTACAAATCTCTCTAGGACTTCAGGCTTACACAACTAGTTATGTTTCCCCCAAATAAAAGTCCCTTGCTAATACACAATGATGCCTCTGCCAAGAAAGGGATCCAAAAATTTTCAACTTGATTTATGTTTTTAGCTTCTGTTACCTCTAGAGCTAAGAATTCCATAAATTTACGACCCACTGTGTAAAGTAATGCTACTTTTACTTCCTTTAAGCCATCGTCCTGCAAGCCTTGGTTCTGGAATTCTGAGGCTTTGGAACATGATGACTCCATCATCACTTTTCTGGATTTATCAGTATATGTGAGTTTCCTTCAGTCTTACCTTCAGCCTTTGAGTTTCTGGATTTGAGAATCTTATTATCATTATTTGACAGTGTTCCTATTTGTGGGTACAGATATGACTGGGAAGACATGCCTGGCCAGCAACTCTTTCTGCAGGGTGTTCAGAAAGGAATTACTTTTATTTATAGTTACCATGAGCAGGAAATGCCTCTGAGTTTCCATCTCTTCACTATCCTCTCTGAATAAGCCCCCTGTCTCACATCCAAGTCTCCTATCCAGTTAGAATTTTTTCCTTTCTCCTGAATGTTGTCGCGTGGTCTACACTGTCTGATACTGTATTTATCCTATTGAAACATTTTTTTTCTGTACTGCCAGTTGTTCTCTCTCTATAGGCGTGTTCAATTGGGGAATTCATATCTTATGAATCATACAAGTAGAGATGGGAAGTAGGCAGTTGGATACTAATTTCTAGAGCTCAAAGGTGAGATCACAGGTGGAAATATGAAGTTGGAGTCATCAGCATTAGATGCTGTTGCAGCCATGGAAATGGACAAGATCCTCCAAGGAGATAATGCAGAGGGACGAGAGGAGGATGTTGTTATAACTCAACTCACAATGACATTTCGATTCTACACAGCTGATGCTCTGTTCATCTCCTGGTCATACTTATTTGTTCATGCCTCCCCTTGTACAACTCTGCATACTCTGGTACAGCATTTCTTAGTCACCCTCAAATGTTTGATTTTTAGGTATGGTTAGTTGTTTCTTTCTTAGTGATTACAATTAATTGAAAATGTTGTCCAGAAAGTCTTTTTTTCTTTCTGGGAATTAGTTAATGACTACGCTTCTCTGAGAACCTCTGTCCATCTCTCTCTTGCTTTCTTCCATTCTTTCCTGCCGCCACTTCCTTCCTCACCTGATTCAGAAGTCCTGAAGAGGGTTGTACCAGAGTCACCAGTATCTCAGGATTAGGAAGATTAGACCCTAACAGGCAAATATTTCTCAGGACCATGGTCAGCAGCACACTTGTCCTGATATCCACTCCTCTCCCTAATTTTTAGTTACCGCTATACCTGTGGGCCTCCATCTTCAGCTCCTGGCCTGAGGCCTTGTTTATTTCTTCCCAGGGGAAACAAACAGTGTCTGCAGGGATAAACTGTGTTTCTCAAAGTTATCTCTCTTGCTCTTATCCCACCATCACATCTTCCTTCACATGAATCAGAAGTCCAGGGTAAGTTGAATGTGATTTGCCCCCAGTACTGTAAAATGGCAGATGAAACTGAGAAAACTGTATTTAAGAGCACATAGGTGACCTATGTGATATGTTCAAGATTTAGCTAAGAAAAATGGTTCTTCTGTATCTCCCCACAGGCCTTCAGTTTGTATGAGAGAGAAATGGGCAATGACTCTTGGAGAGGCATAGCCATTGAGAGATTGCCTGGGAGAGAAAAAAAGCTTTTGGGACATCATTTTCAAATAAGTGATTTTCCAAGAAAGAACCATATACTAACCACTAATGAAATGTGAAAATAACTCTAAGGAGAGTTGAGAAAACACTCAAGAAGGAAATGTGAGATCTGTAGCAAGTTCTGCAAACAGAAAGAGTTGTTCTTAGCCCCGCTCAGTTAGGGATGGAGCTTAATGTCACACCAGGGTCCCTAAGAACACTTAAAATTTCTTGATCATGGGAAGTGTGGTGCCTCAGAGGATACATTCAGCGATAGCTTCAGCTCTGAAGCCGATAGAAGATGTGCTTTTTGGATTGCCCTAATGCGGAAGGGTGTTTAATCTTGGGTTTTGTGTTTGTTCATAGAGATGCTGACTCTGCTAAGTGAGTCATAATTGTGTGCATGCCATCATGCGCGTGCCTCTGGAGGCATTCTCATGGGATTACAGACATTTCTTAATGACTCTAAGAGATTTGGTGAGGTTTATGGGTCAAAAGATTTGATTGTATGATAGCTTCCTGCTCTATTCCTACAGGCTAAATTAGAATATGTTCTGGACTATTTTTAGGACGTGTGTGTGTGCATGTGTGTGTGCTTGTATACATTTTTATGGTAAAATAAGAATTTAGTAGAAAATTTGATAGAGAAGGCCATTCAGGTCTCCAAAAAAAGTCACTCTAAATTCACTTAGTAAAAACATATCCTTATTAGAGCTTAACCATGACTAAAGGGTGAGGGATAAAAAGAAATCTCTGGTGTCAGCAGCATTGCCCAGCAAGCTTAAATTCGTTGCTAATATTCACTACCCAGATCTCATAGGATTTGGTGGAAGTGACTGGTTCATTTCTCCCTGGATCCTGGCACTCTGTGCTCTCAGCTTACTAACCCCTGCTCAGCTGAAGATACTGTGGCTTTCATCCTGTGGGTGTAGTTCTGTCCTGTAATTGAGCATAGCCAATGAGAGCCGGCTTTGCAGTTCGATCGGAGTGAATGTCCACCCTTAGATGATGCCTGGATTTAATCTGCTACCTGAAGGGATAATCCTTTAATCATCTAAAGGGCGCTGAGTGTCCAGGAAACTATAGCCATTTTTTCTAGTTATCCTGTCTGTGTAGGGAAGCTTCTGTCCCGGTTTCGAGTTTGTCTGCCATAGTGGTCTCAGCATACTGCACAGCCCAGCCAGCCCACCGTATACCACCAACATATTTGAAATAGGACATTCTTACTCTCATAAGCCTTTTTGTATTGCTGATAGATTTCACTGGTAGGCTATGTTACAGGCTAAACTATGGTCTCCTCTAAGTTTCCACGAAAAACCTTAGATAGAAAATAACTGACAACTCTATTTTATTAACAACATAAAATCAGTTTACTCATACATTGCATGAAACTGAATACACATAGGATAAGCAACGATGACAGATTTTCTTGAATGTGGCTCCTCTCCTCACTCAATTCCCTTTGGAGGGAGGCATGCTGGGTTTGTCGGGCCAGCTGCCCTCATGATAGCGTGATGGCCAGGGATACATGAGATGGAAAGAGATCAGCCTCTCTGGGTTGGGTCTTACACACCGTCTTTAATCTGGAGAGTCAGGTTATAGGCATTGCATCCTAATTATTACCTTACAAGGATTAACTAAGCACGTGTACCCATCTCTGCCCTTTCTTTTATCAAGGATCACCTGCCTCTTCATAACAGGGCTCCTTCCTTTGCATCCACTCTCTCCTACATCACCAGTTTTTCCTTCTTGGCTGACAATTTCCATAAGCACATAAATATTCTCTAAGCTCTCCCATGTTGAAAAACTTTCCCTTGAGCCCACTTATCTGCTCTCCTGAATAGCTGAACTTTCACAGTGCATTACCTATGCTTACCACCTCCATTTCTTTACTTCTCATTTGTACTTTAACTCTAGTCAAGTTTCTGCATTAAAACTGGTTTCCTTCCACTAAAACGTTCTCCTTAAGGGTATCAATGTCTTCCATGTTGTCAGTCCAAAGGGCTGTTCTCTGCCCTCATCTGATTTGACGCGTGAGCAGCATCAACCACTCCAGTTGTTGGCTGGTTGACCATCCTCTCCATCTACCAGCACTTTCATGTCTTGGCTTCCAAAGCACTGAACTCTCCTGGTCTGGCTTCAACATCACTGGCCTTGCTTTCTCATTCTCCTTTGCTGGTTACTCCTTCTCTACTTAATTTCCAAATGTTGGCACACCTTGGAGTTCAGTCCTGAGCTCCTCCCCAAGGGTTCAGTATATTCCTTGGTTAAGTCTAACTTAGACCTATCACCTGAGCAACTTACTCACATATCCAGTTACTTTCCATTTCTTCCCATGTGAATGTCTAACTGACTTCTTAAACTTAATGTGCTCAAAACGGAGGAGTTTCTTTCTCTCACGAACTGAATCTTCCTCCAGTATTAACCTTCTCAATAGATGGCACTGTCAAACTCTCAGATGCTCAAACCAAAAGTATAGGAGCTATGTTTGATTTCTCCCTTTCCTTCAACCCTCCACATGTCTACTCAATCAGGAGATGTTGTTGATTCTACATCCAAAGCAGGTTTAAAATCTGTCCACTTCTCCCCATCTGCATTATTACCACCTACGTTCAAGTCATCATTATCTTTTATTTGAATTTCTACAGTTGCTTCTTAACTTGGGTACATCTTTGCCCCTTTTCAACCCATTCTCTTAGGTACCAACCAGAGAGATTTAAAAAAATAACAAATTATATATGTCACTTGCATGCTTAAAATTCTTTAGTAGCTTTCTATTTCTTTTGGAAAGAAAAGAATGCTTGACCCACAAGTTTATGCCTGATTAGTCTATAGGACTCCTCTGACATCTTTCCATACCATGCTTCTCTCTCACTCACTGCTCCATGAACACACTGGCCTTTCTGTTACTCAGATACACTGAGCCTTCTCCTGCCTTTGGGCATTTTCCTTCACCATTTAGGAATCCCATTCCTTCATTTCCTCACAGCCATCTCATTCTCATCCTTCAGGTCTTGGCTCAAATCTTACTTTGCTAGTGGGCCTTTTCTGACCATCCCCTCTTAGGTTGCCTCTCCCAATTACTCTCTATCACCTCACCTGGACTTTCCTTCCTGGTGCTTATTATAATCTGTGAATATCTTATTTATTTGGCTATTTATTTGATTATTTTTGACCCTTCCCCCCCCATCCAATTGTAAGCTGTATGAGCAGGGACCTTGACTGTCTTATTCATTAGCATAATGCCTATCACACAGTTGCTACTGTGTAAATATTTCTTGAATAAATGAATGTATGAGTAAATGAATGAGTGAATGTCTTTAGAAATGATACTATTCTAGAGCTTCTTCATTATCAGTTTGCTTTTACCCTGCTCAGAGATTTTCCACCCACACCTGTCACTGATTTCCAAGCAAGAAAAAGCAAAGTATTAAGTGCCCAAGTATCATATTCTGTATAAAGCTTGAAAGCACTATATTTAGAAAAAGTTGGCAAACATAAGCTCTCAGGTCCAATTAAATTCTGGCATAGTGAAAGTACTAATGGAGACAGTGGGCAGTAGTTGATATCTGAACAGGGAGTTTCTGACCATTTGTATTTTAGATGTCTATTAAAAACAGGCAGTGCTAGGAGAATAAGACATAGCAAATAATATTTAGTAGATTGAAGAAGACTGACTCTTTTAGCCAACCTGGCTTCAGTCTCTTTGTTATGAAGAATATTGATCATAAAATCCAACTTGATTTGGCCCATCATATCATCAAGGAATAGCTTGTAAATGTCTCTAGACAGGCAATCTTACTTATGATAAATTAGACTTCTGCTATAAAATTCTATAAGGTAAACAAATACCAAGTAAAGATTATGATGTGTTTCCTTACTCTAGGCCAGTAAATACAACACTGTCATGTTCATGTCCACATTATCATGTTATATCCAAATTTGCAATTTGATTCTGGACACTCACAGCATGGTCACTGTAATACAGTTATCAAACCCAATGGAATTTGGTCAAAACGATGCTAGCAATGCAATGTTTTTACTTCTGTTAAAAAAAAATTACTTTGTAAATTAATATACAGTAAAATTTACTCTTTTTGTATATACATTTTTATGGATTTTAACACATTTAAAAATTTGTGTAACTATCCCCACAATCGGTACAGATGGTTGCACCACCCAAAAAATTTCCATTGTGCTACTCCTTTTTAGTCAGGACCTCCCCCCATCACAGCCCCTGACAACCAATGATGTGTTCTCCAACACTATAGGTTTGTCTTTTTGAGAATGTCATATAAATGAAATCATTACAAAACATAATCTTTCGATACTGGCTGCTTTTTAAAAAAAATTCTATTGGAGTATAGTTGATTTACAATGTTGTGTTAGTTTCAGGTATACAGCAAAGTAATTCAGTTATATATATACATATACATATATTCATTCTTTTTCAGATTTTTGCCCATATAGGTTATTACAGAATATTGAGTAGGGTTCCCTATGCTATACAGTAGGTCCTTGTTGGTAATCAATTTTATATATAGTAGTGTGTGTATGTTAATCCCAAGCTCCTAATTTATCCCTCCCTGCCATGTTTCCCCTTTGGAAGCCATAAGTTTGTTTTTGAAATCTGTGATTCTGTTTCTGCTTTGTAAATAAGTTCATTTGTATCATATTTTTGATTCCACATATGAGTGATATCATTATTATATTTGTCTTTCTCTGTCTGACTTACTTCACTTAGTATGATAATCTCTAGGTCCATCCATTTTGCTGCAAATGGCATTATTTCGTTCTTTTTTATGGTTGAGTAATATTGCATTGTATAAAAGTACCACATCTTTATCCATTCCTCTGTCAGTGGACATTTAGGTTGTTTCCATGTCTTGGCTATTGTAAATAGTGCTGCAATGAACGTTGGGGTGCATGCATCTTTGAATTATGGTTTTCTCCAGACATATGCTCAGGAGTGGGGTTGTTGGATCATATGGTAGTTCTATTTTTAGTTTTTTAAGGAACCTCCATACTGTTCTCCATAGTGGCTGTACCAGTTTACATCCCCACCAACAGTGTAAGAGGGTTCCCTTTTCTCCACACCCTCTCCAGCATTTATTATTTGTAGATTTTTTGATGATGGCCATTCTGACTGGTGTGAGCTGATACCTCATTGTAGTTTTGATTTGCATTTCTCTGATTAGTGTTGTTGAGCATCTTTTCATGTGCTTTTTGACCATCTGTATGTCTTCTTTGGAGAAATGTCTATTTAGATCTTCTGTTCATTTTTTGATTGGGTTGTTCATTTTTTTTTGATATTGAGCTGCATGAGCTGCTTGTATATTTTGGAGATTAATCCTTTGTCAGTTGCTTCGTTTGCAAATATTTTCTCCCATTCTGTGGGTTGTCTTTTTGTTTTGTTTATGGTTTCCTTTGCTGTGCAAAAGCTTTTAAGTTTCATTAGGTCCCGTTTGTTTTTTTGTTTGTTTTTATTTTCATTACTCTAGGAGACAGATCAAAAAAGATATTGCTGCAATTTATGTCAAAGAATGTTCTACCTATGTTTTCTTCTAAGAGTTCTATAGTGTCCGGCCTTACATTTAGGTCTTTGATCCATTTTGAGCTTGTTTTTGTGTATGGTGTTAGAGAATGTTCTAATTTCATTGTTTTACATGTAGCTGTCCAGTTTTCCCAGCACCACTTATTGAAGAGACTATCTCTCTCCATTGTGTATTCTTGCCTTCTTTGTCATAGATTAATTGACCATAGGTGTGTTGGTTTATTTCTGGGCTTTCTATCCTGTTCCATTGATTTATATTTCTGTTTTTGCACCAGTACCATACTGTTTTAATTACTGTAGCTTTGTAGTATAGTCTGAAGTCAGAGAGCCTGATTCCTCCAGCTCCGTTTTTCTTTCTCAGGGTTGCTTTGGCTATTTGGGGTCTTTTCTGTTTCCATACAAATTAAAAAAAATGTTTGCTCTAGTTCTGTGAAAAATGCCATTGGTAATTTGATAGGATTACGTTGAATCTGTAGATTGCCTTCGGTAGTATAGTCATTTTGACAATACTGTGTCTTCCAATCCAAGAGCATGGTATATCTTTCCATCTGTTTGTGTTATCTTCAATTTCTTTCATCAGTGTCTTATAGCTTTCAGAGTACAGCTCTTTTGCCTCCTTAGGTAGGTTTATTACTAGGTATTTTATTCTTTTTGATGTGATGGTAAATGAGATTGTTTCTTTAACTTTTCTTTCTGACATTTCATTGTTGGAATATAGGAATGCAAGAGATTTCTGCATATTAATTGTGTATCCTGCAACTTTACCAAATTCATTAGTGAGCTCTAGTAGTTTTCTGGTGGCATCTTTAGGATTTTCTATGTATAGTATCATGTCATCTCCAAACAGTGACAGTCTTACTTCTACTTTTCCAGTTTGGATTCCTTTTATTTCTTTTTCTTCTCTGATTGCCCTGGCTAGGACTTCCAAAACTATATTGAATAAAAGTGGCAGCAGTGGTTATCTTTGTCTTGTTCCTGATCTTAGAGGGAATACTTTCATCTTTTCACTGTTGAGAATGATGCTAGCTGTGGGTTTGTCATATATGGACTTTATTATGTTGAGGTAAGTTCTCTCTATGCCAACTTTCTGGAGAGTTTTTATCATAAATGGGTGTTGAATTTTGTCAAAAGCTTTTTCTGCATCTATTGAGATGATTGTATGCTTTTTATTCTTCAGTTTGTTAATGTGGTGTGTCACACTGATTGATTTGCGGATGTTGAAGAATCCTTGCATCCCTGTGGATACTGGCTTCTTTCACTCAGGATAATGCCTTTGAGATTTCATCCAGTTTGTTGCACACATCAGTAGTTTATTCCTTCCTATTGCTTAGTAGTACTCTACTGTATAGATGTATCATAGTTTATCCTTTTACCCATTGAGGGACAGTGGGTTGTTTCCAGTTGTGGGTGATTATGAATAGAGTTAATATTAACAGGCTTTTGTATGCACAAGGGTTTATTATTTCTTTATAGTAAATACCTTGTAAATACTAGGAAATTCCAGTTTCTGGATTATATGGTAAGTGTATGTTTAACTTTATAAGAAACTGCCAAAATGTTTCCAGAAAAGTTGTACCATTTTGCATTTTCAAAGAAACATATGAGAACTTTATTGATCCATATCCTTGTCAGCACTTAGTATTGTCAGTGTTTTTAGTTTTTAGTTTTAGTCTTTCTAATATGTGTGTAGTGATATCTAATTGTGGTTTTAATTTGCATTTCTGTGATGGCTAATGATGTTGTACATCTTTCATTTGATATCCATATATCTTCTTTACTGAAGTGTCTGTTCAAGTCTTTTGCCCATTTAAAAATTGAGTTCTCTGTTTTCATACTGTTGAATTTTGAGAGTTCTTTATGGGTGCAAACTGTCTGTTGGATATGTGACTTGCAAATATTTTCTCCCAGTCTGCAGCTTATCTTTTAATTCTCTTAACAGTGTCTTTTGTTGAGCAAAAGGTGATAAGTTTTATGAAGTCTGGTTTATTAATTTTTTCTTTTGTGTGTGTGCTTTTGCTTCATGTCTAAGAACTCTTTGTCTAACCTTAGGTCACAAGGTTTTCTCTTAAGAATATGAGAGTTTTATTTTTACATTTAAACCCATGATACATTTTAATTTTTGTGTAAGTCAGGAGGTTAAAAGTACTAATGGAGTGACCAAGATTCTTATTGGATATAAGGATATCCAAGTTTTCCAACACTGTAGCTGAAAAGACTATTCTTTCTCTGTTGAACTGTCTTTACCTTTGTCAAAAATCAATTGACTGTATTTCCATGAATCTATTTATTGGCCATCTATTTTGATCCATTGATTTATATGTCTATTCTTTGACCAATACTATATTCTTTTGATTACTGTAATTTTTAGTAAGTTGTAAATTTAAGTAATGTGGTTCTTCCAATTTTATTCTCATTTTTAATGATTGTTTTGGCTATTCTAGCTGCTTTGCCCTTCCATATGTATTTGAGAATTAGAAAAAATATGGTTGGTGTTTTGTTTGGAATGGTATTAAATCTCTAGATCAACTTGGGTGGAATTAACATCTTTACTTTGTTGAGTCTTCCAATCCATAAGCATGGTGTATTTATCTGTTCAGGCTACCATGCCAAAATACCATAAACTGGATAGCTTAAGCAACAGAAATTTATTTGCTCACAGTTCTGGAGACTGGAAGTCTAAGATCAAGATGTCATCAGGGACAGTGTCTGGTGAAGTCTATCTCCTTGGGTTGCAGACAGTCATCTTCTCACTATGTGCTCACGTGACTTCTTCTTTTTGTCCTTGGAGAAAGAGAGAGAGTGAGCTCCTTCAGTCTCTTCTTATCGGAACACTACTCCTATCAGAGCAGGGCTCCACCCTATGACCTCTTTTAACTTTACTTGCTTAGAGGTACCATCTCTTACAGCCAAACTGGAGCTTACGACTTCAACATATGGATTTTGGGGGGACACAAACATTCTATACATAAGACATGGTAGGTCCCTTATTTTACTGAAGTCTTCTTTAAATCTTGTCATCAGTATTTTGTAGTTTTCAAATATAGATCCTGTACATATTTTGTTAATTTATACCTAAATATTTCATTTTTGTGTCTATTCTACATGGTACTGTATTTTTAAATTTTGGTTTTCCATGTTCGTTGTAGTATATAGAAATATGATTAATTTTTGTGAGGTGACCTTGTTTTCTGAGGCCTTACTAACTCACTTATTCTTTTTTTTTTCAGATTGCCTAGGCTTTTATGTAGACAACTGTGTCACATATGAATAAGTAGAGTTTTATTTCTTCCTTTCTATTTGGTGTGTCTTTTATTTCTATTTGTTGCCAGTTGCACTGGCTAAGACTTCCTGATACAGAATAGGACTGGTGAGAGTGGACATCCTTGCCTTGTTCCCTGTATTAGGGATAAAACATTCAGCTTACATCATTAAGTATGATGTTAGCTCTAGGTTTTTGTAGATGTCTTTTATCAGGGCAAGGAAGTTCTCTTGTGTTTCTAGTTTGCTGAGAGTTTTTGTCATAATGGATGTTGATTTTTTTCAAATGTTTCTTCTACATCAATTACTATGATCATATGGAATTCTTTCTGTAGAATGTTAATGTTGTGGATTAAATGATTGAGTTTTAAACATGAACCAGCCTTACATTCCCTGTATAAACCCCACTTCGTTGTGGTGCATTATTCTTTTTATGTATTGTCGGATGCAATGTACTGATACTTTGTTGAGGATTTTTGCATCTATGCCCATGAGGAATTTTGGTCTTTCTTTTCTTTTCTTTTCTTCTTATTACTTGGTTTGGTATCGGGGTAATGACTTCTGGTTTCATAAAATGAGGTGGGACCTGTTCTTTGCTTTTCTATTTTCTGAAAGAGTTTTGTAGAATTTGCATGATTTCTTTTGAAAAAAATTAATAAATTAATTTTTGTTGAGGTATAATTGACATATAACATTATATTAGTTTCAGATGTATAACGTAATGATTTGATATTTGTATACACTGCAAAATTAACACCATAATAAGTCTAGTTACCATCCATCACCATACACGTTACAAACAAATTTTTTTTTTTTTGTGAGAACATTTAAGATTTACTTTCTTAGGAACTTTCAAATATGTAACACAGTGTTATTAACTATAGTCACCATGATGTACATTACATCTCCATGACTTATTTATTTTATAACTAGAAGTTTGTACCTTTTGACCTTCTTCATCCATTTTGCCCACTTCCCCATCCAGCTTTCCCTCTGGAAACCACCAGTCTGTTCTCTCTGTCTATAAACTTGGTTTGTTGTTGTTTTGTTTTGTTTTTTCTTTTGATTCCACATGTAACTGAGGTAATATCATGTGATATTTTTCTTTCTCTGCCTGACTTACTTCACTTAGCGTAATGCCCTCAAGGCCCATCCATGTTTTACAAATGGCAAGATTCCACCCTATTTTATGGCTGAGTGGTAAGAGTTTCCACACTTTTAAATTTAATAATAATAATAATAGCAGTTGATTTAGTGGGCACTTGATGTTTTCCCTTTCCATACCTAATCTATAATCTTATAATAATTCTTCGAGCTTAAGTAATTTTTTTCACTTTATAGATGATTAAAACTGAGAATTAAAGGAACTTAAATGTCTTGCTCAAAGTCACCTTAATGGTAAAGAGAGGGGTCAGGAGGCCAACCTCCATCTAGCTCCAAAGCCTATGTTCTTTCCATGGCAACTTCCACAATTTTGGCATGTATGACTTCTAGACACAGGATTTTACTAATTGTGTGGCTATTGACATGAAATATGAAATTACCTGACTGTTAAAATGATCAATGTAAAACACATTTTGTATCATAGCAGATAATCCATTTTCCTTCAGCTTCATGCTTTGTGTAGGAAAGGCTTTTATTTTAATCCTTGTGACCAGGAAACTCATAGGTAACCACCCTTAAGGTTCTCTGACCAACTGTCCCCAGCTGTAAGTAATACCACACTACCTGTTTGGACCTGCTACAGATAGTTTAGTTATACTTGATCACTCTCCCTTTCTTTAGCTGCAGATGGTGTACCCCAGTGTCTCTTGAGCCTCACTGTTATATTGGGTTTGTATATTGATGCAGTGGTCTGTTGTTTCCATTTTTATTGGGTCATAAAGCTCCATAAAGACCGGATGGTGTATATTTGCTTTTGATGTTGTGAAGTCTTAGGACTCTGCAAGGGGTGTTTTATAGTGTCGGCTGTATTTATCAAGTAAACAATGTTACCAGGAATCACCCACTTGCTGTCTGTGCTGGGTATTCAAGCTCCAAGAGATGATTCAACTACACACTCTGTAGGCTCTACATTTTCCAGGAACTTTGGATTATGTAGTCAAGATGGTCCATTAAGCCACTTAGATACCATGCATCAATTTTATTTTGCTGGTGATAATCAGGACATGGTCTATTTAGCATGAGGCATATATTTTGATGTGATCATCTGAATGTGTTCTGCCCTATTTAAAAACAGTGTTTTAGATGTTAACAAGGAGAAAAGAAACAAGCATTTGTTGAGTATGTACTATATAGAATTACTTTACCTGTATTAACTTAAATAATCCTCTCAATGAGCCTGAAATGTAGGTACTTTTAAATTTTACTTCACAGATTATTCAATTCATGCCCAGACAGATTAAATAATTTATACAAGGCCATATAGGTTAGAATTGAGGGAACTGATATCCAGTTCAAATTATATGCCTTCTAATTCCATAAGCATGCCTAGCAATGTATCTGTTCTGCCATTCTTTCTCTATGCTGGTTGTCATCAACCATACATGTCTAGAAAAATTCTGCCTTTTTCATTATTTTAGGATCTGACTTAAAGTTTTACTTTTACTCCATAATAATAATAATAAACAATGGCTAAATAGCATAATGATTAATAGCACAGACTTTAGAGCCAGACTATATGGGTTCAGACTCCAGCTCTGCTATTTATTTGTTGTATAACTTAGGGCAAATTATTTAATTTCTCTTTGCCTCAGTTTCCTCATTCAATAATAATTGTACTTACCTCAGAGGCTTGTTATGAGGACTAAATGAGTTAATATTCAGAAAGATCTTAGAATAGTGCCTGGTACATTGTGAGTACTATACGTGTATGCTTGTCAAATAAATAACATTTATTGTGTATCAGATAATTTGCTAAGCACTATAGATTAATACCAAACATAAGGAAGGTACTATTATTATCTCCATTTAGTGAGTGAGGACTGCAAGGCTTAGAAAGGATAACAGCTAATCCAAGATCATACCAGTTGTAAGCTCGTCGCAGAAAACCAAAAAGAATATTGGAGAGGAGAATAAAGCTCATCTGCAATTCTATCACCTAGAGAGTATTATTGCTGACATTTGGAGTATTTCCCTCTTTCTATCCATATCATTGTAAATTATTGAAATCATGTTGAATGTACAGTTTTCCACCTTCATTTTGTCCCTTAGCATTATGTTAAAAATTTTCAACTCATCATGTGATTGAAATTTTGGGGGTTAAAATTGTCTTAAATGCAGTATGGTAGTGGCACAAAAACAGAAATATAGATCAATGGAACAGGATAGAAAGCCCAGAGATAAACTCACACACATATGGTCACCTTATCTTTGATAAAGGAGGCAAGAATATACAATGGAGAAAAGACAGCCTCTTCAGTAAGTGGTGCTGGGAAAACTGGACAGCTACATGTAAAAGAATGAAATTAGAACACTCCCTAACACCATACACAAAAATAAACTCAAAATGGATTAAAGACGTAAATGTAAGGCCAGACACTATAAAAGTCTTAGAGGAAAACATAGGCAGAACACTCTATGACATAAATCACAGGAAGATCCTTTTTGACCCACCTCCTAGAGAAATGGAAATAAAAACACAAATAAACAAATGGGACCTAATGAAACTTCAAAGCTTTTGCACAGCAAAGGAAACCATAAACAAGATGAAAAGACAGCCCTCAGAATAGTAGAAAATATTTGCAAACGAAGCAACTGACAAAGGATTAATCTCCAAAATATACAAGCAGCTCATGCAGCTCAATATCAAAAAAAACAAACAACCCAATCCAAAAATGGGCAGAAGACCTAAATAGACATTTCTCCAAAGAAGATATACAGATTGCCAACAGACACATGAAAGAATGCTCAACATCATTAATCATTAGAGAAATGCAGATCAAAACTACAATGAGGTATCACCTCACACCGGTCAGAATGGCCATCATCAAAAAATCTACAAACAGTAAACGCTGGAGAGGGTGTGGAGAAAAGGGAACCCTCTTGCAGTGTTGGTGGGAATGTAAATTGATACAGCCACTATGGAGAACAATATGGAGGTTCCTCAAAAAACTAAAAATAGAACTACCATATGACCCAGCAATCCCACTACTGGACATATACCCTGAGAAAACCGTAATTCAAAAAGAGTCATGTCCCACAATGTTCATTGCACTCTATTTACGATAGCCAGGACCTGGAAGCAACCTAAATGTCCATTGACAGATGAATGGATAAAGAAGATGTGGCACATACATACAATGGAATATTAGTCAGCCATAAAAAGAAATGAAAGTGAGTTATTTGTAGTGAGGTGGATGGTCATAGAGACTGTCATACAGAGTGAAGTAAGTCAGAAAGAGAAAAACAAATACCATATGGTAACACATATATATGGAATCTAAAAAAAAAAAAAGGTTCTGAAGAAACTAGGGGCAGGACAGGAGTAAAGACACAGACATAGAGAATGGACTTGAGGACACGGGGAGGGAGAAGGGTAAGCTGGGATGAAGTGAGAGAGTGGCATGGACCATATATACACTACCAAATGTAAAACGATAGCTAGTGGGAAGCAGCCACGTAGTACAGGGAGATCAGCTCGGTGCTTTGTGTCCACCTCGAGGGGTAGTATAGGGAGGGTGGGAGGGAGACGCAAGAGAGAGGAGATATGGGGATATATGTAGATGTATAGCTGATTCACTTTGTTATACAGCAGAAACTAACAGACCATTGTAAAGCAATTATACTCCAATAAAGATGTTTAAAAAAATTGTATTCAATGGTTGCAGAATATTCCATCATTTGGATATGATATTTTATTTAATCCCTCCTTAGATGTTGGACACAAAGTTGCTTTTAGGATTTTTTGTTAGCACATATTGTTACAATGAACATCTTTTTCTGCATTTTGAATTTTTTCTCAGGCTATAATTCTGGGCTTGGAATTACTGTGTCAAATGATCAAACATGTTAAAAGTCTCTTAAATATACAAACAGGCTAATATTTTCAAAGAAATTTACCAAAAGTTATACGCAAAAAAATATATAGATAAAAATGTAAAAAGAAAACAATCAAGTTCCCAAGATGTAGGGTTTTTAAAAATATTAGAATTTTCATTTTGAGATAATTGTAGATTCACATGCATTGCTAAGAAATAATACAGAGAGATCCTGTGTACCATTTGTGCCATTTCTCCCAAAGCTAACATCTTACAAAACCATAGTATAATATTACAACCGGGATATCTCATTGATACAGTCAAGGTAAAGAACATTTTTATCACCACAAGAATCCCTCATGGTGCCCTTTCATAGCCATGTATACCTCCCCCTAACTCCCATGCCTGACTCTTGGCAACGACTAACCTGTTCTCCATGTCCATAATTTTGTTATTTCAGGAAAGTTATATAAATAAGATCATAAAGTGTCTGACTTTTTAGGATTGGCTTTTTTTCACCCAGCATAATCCCCTGGAGATTCATCCAAGCCATGTGTGTCAATAGTTTATCCTTTTCATTGTTGAGTAGTATTCCATGGTATGGATATACCACATTTGTTTAATGATCACCTGGTGAAAGACATCTGAGTTGTTTCCAGTTTTTGTTTATTATGAATAAAGCTGTTATGAACATTTGTACACAGATTTTGATGTAAACATACATTTTAATTATCTGGGGAAAATGCCCAAGAGTGTTATTGTTGGATTGTATGTTAGTCATATTTTTGTTTTGTATGGAGCTGCCAAATAGTTTTCCAGAGTTTTATTTTTCATTCTCAGCAGCAGTCTATGGATGATTGAGTTTTTTACATTCTTGGCAGAATTTGGTGCTGTTACTGTTCTTCATTTTAGCCATTTTGAAAGGTGTGTGGTGATAATATCATTGTAGTTTTAATTTGCATTCTCCTAATGGATAATGCTATTGAACATCTTTTCATGTGCTTATTTGCCATCTGTATATCCTCTTTGGTGACATGTTATTAATGTTTTTTGCTCATTTCCTAATTAGATTATTTGTTTTTTAATGTCAGGTTTTTATGTATTCTAGTCCTTTGTTGAATATGTGGTTTGCAAGTATCTTTTCCTAGTCTGTGGCTTATCTTTTCATCCTTTTAAGAAGATCTTTTACATAGCAAAGTTGCAAGTTTTGGATGAGGTCTAATTTATCAGTTTTTCCTTGTATAGATTATGCTTTTTTAGTCAAGTCTAAGAATTCTTTGCTTAGTCCTATGTCCCCCAATTTTTCTCCTATTTTTTTTCTAAAAGCTCGAGTTTCACATTTTTTTCCCCCCTATGGAGGTCTTCTGGTAAGGACCAGAAACCTGCCAGACCAATTCTAAAAGAGCTATAACACTTAATTTTACATTGTACATTTAAGTCTGTGATTCATTATGAGTTAATTTTTCTGTAAGGTAAGAGACTTAAGTCCAGGTTCTTCCTTTTTTGTTCTGTTTTGTTTTTTTCACTGCAGATGTCGAATTGCTCCAGTACCATTTTTTGAAAAGGTTATCCTTCCTGCATTGAATTGCTTTTGCACTTTCATCAAAAATCAGTTGGGCATATTTGTGTGGGTCTATTTATGGGTTCTGTATTCTGTCCCATTGATCTATGTATTTATCCCTTTGACAATACCACACCGTCTTGATTACTGTAGTATATTGTAGTCTTTAATATCAAGTAGAGTGATTCCTCCCACTTTATTTTTCAAAATTGTTTTAGCTATTCTAGTTTCTTTGCCTTTCCATACAAATTTTAGAATAATGCTGTCTGTATCTGCCAAAAAATCTTGCTGGGGATTTCAATAGGGATTGCATTAAAACTATGTATTGATTTGGGGAGAAATTACATCTTTACTATGTTGAGTCTTTTCAATCCATGAATTTCATATGTCCCTCAATTATTTAGGTCTTTGATTTCTTTCATCATTGTTTTGTAAATTTCAGCATAAAGATTCTGTACATGTTTTGTTAAGTTTATATCCAAGTATTCATTTTTTTTGTCATGAGTGGTATTGTGTTTCTAATTTCATTTTCCATATATCATTATTAGTACATAGAAATGTAATTAATTTTTAAAATATTGACCTTGTATCCTACAATGCTGCTGAGCTCACTTACTAGTTCTAGAAGGGTTTTTGTTTTTTGTTTTGTTTTTGTAAATTCCTTGGGATTTTCTACACAATTATGTTATCTGCAAATAGGGACATTTTAATTTCCTCCTTTTCAATCTTAATGCCTTTTATTTCTTTTTCTTGACCTATTGCAACATAGAACTTCCAATACTATGTTGAATGAGTTGTGAGTCATACGTTGAATAAGAGAGAGAGAGAAACAATCTAGTCCTCTTCCTAATCTTAGGGAGAAAGCATTCAGCATTTCTTTATTAAGTATGATGTTAGTTGTATAGGGTTTATTTTTGTTTATTTTTTTCTTTTTGTTTTTAGAAACTCTGTATCAAGTTAAGAAAGTTCCCCTTTATTCCCAGTTTGCTAAGAGATTCTTGTTTTTGTTTTTTTTTTCCCTTATCAAGGATGAGTGTTGGATTTTGTCAAATGCTTTTTTTAAGATATAGGTTTTTGATCTTTAATAATGTTTGTAAGGCACTCAGGCAATGATCTTTGTAGGTGCTGAATCACCTTCCTCAAGATGGATGCATGGCACCTGCAGGTGGTCAAAACTGACCTTGCCCAGGTGTTTTCCCTTTCAGCAACTTGTCTTACTGTGTTGGGTGACATTTTATTGGTTTATTTTTCATGTTCCTTGAAAAATGTGAAAGGACTTTGTTTATTAAAACTCAAATATTTTCCTTATTCACATCTCCCAGGTTTTTCCACTCAAGTCTTATTTCTGGCTTGAGAAATGTGTCTGGCTCAGAAATGATTGTCAGGGTGGTGATACATGAGGGATCATACAGTGGTGGTGCTACAATATATGAACTGATTTAGATTTCCCTGTCTTGGATTATTCCCACTTCCCACCTTTGGAACTTTCTAAAATAACTTATTCACATGACATCCACAGTGACATCCTGGCAAAGCTTTAATAACAAGTTCTCAGGGTTGGAAGTGACCTCTGATTTGCTGATTTCCATGATGTAAATACTCCCACCATGGCTAATTTTAGGCACCATTATGACGTCACTGAGCATAGAGTTGGGGTGATGAATGGTACAAGCTGACTCCAGCATACCACTACTTACACATAACTCAGTGTAACATTAGTGACAGCCACCCCTAACACAAACTGCCCAGGCACTCAATTTCCCAGACTATTATGGGATTGCCACAGTCTTTTTTCCAAGTGTTGTTAAGAATATATAAAAGAAAGGATAGGTGGTCAGCCCTACAGAAATGGAGTTTAATGAGTAGCAAGTACAACTTTGGGGGGCATGTATCAATAGTTCATTCCTTTTTATTAGTAAGTAGTAGTCCATGGTATGGATGTACCACTGTAAACTCTTCACCTATTGTAGGATGTCTGAGTTATTTCTAGTTCTTGCTTATTGGCAATAGAGCTATTGTGAACATTCATGTACAGATTTTCATGTGAACATAAATATTTTTGAAATATGCCTTTATTATTCTCCTTCTCCCTCTGTCCCCCACCAAAAGCCTGAAATCCAGGAGTAATATTTTCCTTTTTTTTAAACTCCAATTTGAGATATAAGAGAATTACTGGAAAAGTACATTTGTTTACTTAGCAATGACATATTAGAATCTTAAGAGAAGTTGGCCATTGGAAGCTCATGCTCTAAATATGGACAGGTCTTGACTCACACATTAATTGTAACAATGTCCTTGAGCATTCACACAGAGCATCATGGGGATGGTTTGCTCTCCTACTGGCTTTTAGGACCTGCTGACACCTTCACCCCGTCAGCACGAGCTTCTCCTGCTCCACTTCCAAGTCCGATAGAATGAAGACTTTTTAAGCAAATAAACGTGAAAGCCATGTGCTGCACTTATGTGGCTGAGCTGTCTCAGTTATACACTCCTGAGCCGCATCTTAGATGCCTGTGTTGACTGATGCTGGCCTGGCTTCATGACTGTATGGATTTTCATTTCTCTGAAGCATGACCATCTTCCAAGGGGGCAGAACGGCTCAGTAATTAACAGTGTGGGTCCAGGGCAGGCAGCCAGGGTTCGAAATCCAGCTGTGTGGGTATTAGCTGTGGGAACTTGGGGAAGTTCTGTCATCTCTCTTGTACTCAGGTTTATCATTTGCCAAATGGGGAAAATAATAATATTTACCTCATAGAGTTGTTACAAAGATTAAATGAGATAACATTTTTCTATGTTTAGAAAAATGTTTGGCACATAGGAAACACTCAATACATCATCATCATCACGCACATGTTGGGAGCACAGGAAAATCACAGGGCCCTTTCTCTCCCCTAAGGGCCATCGGCTTCTGCACAACCTTGGCTCTCCCTCCTTTGTGCAGACATGTAAGCCTCAGGGTGGGCGGCTCCTCAGTTCAGCCTCACAGCTCCCACTTCCCTGGAGCTCCGCTGAATACACTAAATTTTGAGCCCTCCGATCTCTGCATTGGACGCTGGACGTGCTGCTCACTCCTCTCTCAGGGCTGGCCCTGAGCTCAGCTTGCACAACAGCTTGGAGGCAAACAGAAGCCAGCTGACCAACCCGCAAGGTGTGCGCTTGGCTCTCCTCCACTGCCTGCCTCCGCTCCAGCTCCTCCACACAACAGGCAGTCCTCACAGGCCACTCGCCCGTGCTCAGCTCTTATCTTGCAGGTCTCTAAACCCCTGGTGTTCCTCCAGGGGAGAGGGGAGCTGTTTCCTGCCACCAGTATCTACCACCTTGCTCGTTTTCAGCTTCTTCTGCAGGTCTTTTCTCTCTAACCAATCCAGACTGATTGCCCTTTGGCACCTCCTTCAACTCAGGGACTTGGGTTTTCTCTACGTGCAGCAGGAAGCAATCTGCGCATATGTGGGGTGGCAGGGCTTCACACAGATCCTACCAGGTCCTCTAATTCCCACTAGCCTGCAACTCCTTAAGGCTGAAGTGCATTAATCTTTGAGTCCTGCTAAGATCCAGTAGAATGCCTCTATGTAGTATATCAGTATTTATTAAATGAATGCTTGAATAAATGATGAATTTCTTGGAAGCATTGGGGAAAATGCCCGGCTAACACGGATCCCTGCCACCTCCCAGGGATCAGCCTTCTGCTGGAAAGTTGGCCCATAATCCCTGCAGCACTCTTTGGCTGCTGATTTTCCAACTGTGGCTTTACACCTGTTTCATTTTACAATATTTATTGGGAAAGCATTTTACCTGCTTATTATAGTCAGATATCATCCGTGACAAGCCATTTTCCTTGAATTAGCCCAGTGAGAAATATTTCTAAAGGCGTTAAATGAAATCATCCAGACATTTCCCGTGGCCAGCTGGACCTGGCAGCCACACGCAGTACCCTGGCTTGAATACAGAGCGGATTTTGCTTTTAGTCTACTTCAAGCCGCAAAGCTGCTGCTAATTCTCACACTAATAAACGGGGTTTTAACAAATTCTCCCAAGCAAAAGCAATGGGAGAATTTACAACTGTGCTTTCAGTAAATTAAATGAGATAATGTAGTGCCTGGCACATAGTAAGCTGCCAGTAAATGCTAACTGTTATGACTGGACACCACTACCAAGAACCGTTGCACAAAATATCACCAAAAAAAGATGGGGGCTGGTAGGGAAAATACTTTCAAAGGTTAGTAGAAAATAGGGTCATGTAAATAATTATTTCTTTGAAGTTGGGAATAAGGAAGATAATGATAAAAAAAATCATTTAATAAAAATTAAAGGGATGAAAATAGAAGAGTTGGGAGATTGCTAGAAAGCTAATAAGCAACGTGCATTTCACAGCATGTATTTAAAAACATGAATTACATGCTTATGCACTCACCCTGGAAAATTTCACACAGTCAAATCACATTGTCTCAAACTGCTGTTCCAAAAACTTTGAGATACACCAAAACAACTCCAACAATGTGGTAAGTGGAAAATCGTGATTACATCCTTACATAATTATTTCAAAGGTTTTTGGGTAAATGCAGAAATCCTCACTGAAACTTGAACTTACGAAACACGTGCTACATAGCTCTGTGATTCCATCTTGGCTCCGAAATACCGCTTGTGATGTTATCAACATGCTTGAACTCGTGGAACTTGTGTAGGGAAACTCATTAACTCCAAGAATGAGATCCTTTTCCCAAAATATCTTTTCCTGGCTTCCTGATGCCACTCTTTCTTTGCTTTTGTTATTAAATATGAAAATATTGATTTTAACCAGACTTTAAGTTATCAGCTTTGGTTTTACTAATGCCTTTTCAAAGTATTGCTTTATTCCTATTAATTTTGGATGTACCTGTCTTTCATAACTTGAGTTTATAAGCCTGGAAATAGAATGTTACAGCCTAATGCCTCTTGATGATTACCTTTTATTCCTGGGTGAATAGAATGCTTATTCTCTTACAGCTTGTGAGCAGGAGTGGTGATCTTGGTGGAAGAAAAATATAGTGTAATTTTAGCAGCCAGCCATGCTGGGTCATTAGCTGAAAGAGAGATATGACCCAATTTTTTTTTTCCTAATTTAAAAAAAATGTTTATTTTTTAAAAACCACTTTATTGAGGTATGATTGACATGGGAAAAGCTGTACATATTTAATGTATACAACTCGATGAGTTTGGGGATAAGTATACACCCATGAAACCATCATCACCTTCAAGGCTACAGACATATCCATCACCTTGCAAAAGGGGCCACTTTCCTCTTGCCTCCTTTATTATTATTAATATTGTTATTATTTTGTGTGTACATGTGTGTGGTAAGAGCACTTAAGATTCACCCTCTTAGAAAACTTTAGGTACATAATACAGTGCTGTTGGCTGTGAGCACCATGCCAGCGAGTAGATCTCCAGGATGAGGTTCTATTAGAGCAAGACTGGAGGTCAATCCAAAGGGAAGAGAGGTTAACTGCAGCACAGAACTTCTGAAGGAGCCTGCTTTAAAGGTGGTCATGAGATGGTGCCAGGTGACACTGTGGGGAACAGACCAGTGATCACATTGGGCTGAAGCTGCTCAGATGAACGCGGGCCACGAGACACAATGGTTTGGAGCTGATTTTGCCCTGAGTCAGAGATAACAGCATAGCAGGATGGCATCTCCCCACCTCCATCCAGGTAAAAGTGGCAGTATTTTACTCTAGCAAAAAGCTAGAAATAAATAATACTTTTGCTTTAGAAGTATATCTCTGAAGTAGTTGAAGGGATTTTTCAATAAATACCTCCTGAGTAGAAGCAGTTGTCATAAAACAAGGTAATTAGAAAACGTTCCTGCGTAACTTACTCATAGCACAAGAAAAACCCTAATTTCCTCCCTGAATTTATTGGCTGGCCAGAACCAATTACAGCTACTCACAGAAAAATATCAGTAACTTTATTTTTTAAGTGAGGGAAATAAATAAATAAACAATGGCAACAAAAATCCACAAGCTTTTTTTTTTCGGACGTTGGCAAAAAAGCAGTATTTTTTAATGAAAGTAAAAGACTTTTATAGTTTATCTCAGTGGACTAAAATTAACATGAACTTACATTTTTGACATTTACCCTATCATAGCAATGTATTATTTAGCACAAACAACTTTCTTCCTTTGGATTTAGAAGTAGCGCTTAAACAGAACTGCTAATTGACGCTTAGTGAAAAATAATTTATGGTACATTTTATTCTCTTATTGCTATAAAACTGGTTTAAAATAATGAGGCTCATGAAAGGATATGACCTGGACCATAAAATGTACTTATTAGAGTTGTTTGATAAATCATGATGGGGAGATTCTCACCTCTTAATAAGTATAAGACACTGCAATGCAAAACAGGGCTTAGATGGGGTATGGCTGATCTCCTGGTAGCACTTAGTGTGCTCTCTCCCTCTTTCTCTCTCTCTCTCTCTCTCTCTCTCTCTCTCTCTCTCTCCAGATGTCAGGAAACAGAGTGTTTCTGAATGCCTAACTTCCCTCATGACTCCTGCTGTTAGCATCCAATCTGGTGTCCAGACACAGGGAAGCTTCTGTCAGAGTAGGAACAAGATCCTGTCCAAGGATCCTATCCGAGTTCTGACAGACCCAGAAGACAGAAACAACATCCCCAGGATTACAGAAGTCAAGTGCTAGGCAGGAAATGCTCCTCTCAGGGCCACACTGGTGCAGGAACCTCATTTATGTTATGAACCTCATTCATTCATTCATTCATTTGTTCATTCCTCAAATGTGCCTTGAGCACATATAATGCCCTTTGCAGGGCAGTGTGAACTCAGTAGTAAACACAGCAGATGTGGTCTCCACCCTCATGGAGCTTGCAGATTGAAGAGGAATGTGCTCCATGCTTGGATGGGGGAGGCTAGAGTACAATGGGACCTCTATACCCTGACAGCACAGAGCAGAGAGGAAGACTCCAAAGATGGGGAACTCTAGACCCCACAGAGGATGGGGAGGCAGGTGATTGGACACCTGGATCCCTTAAGAGAATTCTAAACCCAGCTGGGTGGTGTTTTACTGATCACAGGCACTGCTATCAGGAGGGTTCCGGGCCAAGGAGGTACTAGCCACTGCAACCTCAAGGAGCTTTGGGGGTGCTGAGAGCCCCACTGAATGAGCAGGGACTGGGGGCAGGTGGAAGAGGCTGCCAGAGTTGGGACCTTTGAGATCAGGGTCAACTGAGTGAGACTGCAGCAGGTCTGTCTCCTGGGTGGGATAATCAGGCAGCCACCCTAGGCTTGCAGATGTCTGTCTGTAATAGTATATACCCAAGGGTGCAATGGAAGATGTCAGCAGTATAGTCTCCTTTTAAGTGTGCTACCTTGGGCACCCCTACACTGGTTGAGTTGCCTGGGAGCCCCACTCCTTTCTGGGGATCACCCTGACCATGGTGGTATATAGTGGTTGCTCTCATGGGTGGATTTCGCTCATTGCCTGAACAAAAAACCAAGATGGCCAGTTGTACTTCCACAGCCTCTGTTCAGGAGGCAGGTAACACCTGCCACATCATTGGAAGTCCCAGCTAGGATCCAGCAGACCAGGCAAGGGAGGTGCACCTGAGAATCCTTCTCCCTTGTTACCATACTGTCACATAATCTGTACCCTTTCCTGTTACACAGCCACACTTTTATCAGTAAAAATATGTGGGAGAGAAATGAATATGAGAGATTAAGAATTTTGCCTAGAAAAGAATATTATCCTTTGAGGACCATTCACATTATGGGATTGTACTGAGATTATGGAATTGGACTAAATTATTTTTTCTCCACTAACTGGTGAAAGGCTCCACTTATGACCCATAAAGAAGCCTTATTTCTTCGCATGTATGAGTGTAGTTAAGTGATTTCGTGACTCACAATTTGTATAATGGAATTTTGGGCATCTAGTTGAAATAATGATTTAGGTCTATATTTAATAATTTAGAAAGCTGTCCACAATACATGAGTGAATAAAAAGTAAATCACAAAACTTTAGGTATGCTTTGATTCTATTTATGTAAAATTATTTATGTGTGCTCATGCATAAAAATGTCTGAAAAAGTGTTCACCAAAATGTTAACATGGGTTATCTCTCAGTGATGATATCAAGTGACTATTTTTTCACTTTCTCCTTCATGCTTTTCTGAATTGCATTAATATATTTCTACATTGAGAAATGTTTTGTTTTTATAGAAGCTATTTTAATCTACAAACAAAACAAAATAAACACTTGCTAGTAGCTTTTGGGAGTTGGGTCATTATTTACTAAATTTCCTCCATGTTATTCTTTTGCTTGGTTAGGAAGCTAAAATCCTTTTGAGAGATGGATTGCCTAGCTGAGCAGTTTCTAGAAACAGTTTTCTCTTGCTGAGGTGCTACCTGATAACTTCCTACAGTCAAGCATGCTAGGTGACTGTGATTTCCCCTTATAAAGAAATGATCCTTCTTTGACATTATTGTGGCATGACTCCATGGGGTCCTGAGACACTGGCCCTTCCCATACACTAGTAACGGAATTCCTCAGAGATACGAAGGGGGAAAAATAACTCATGAAAGTTGTTGATATATTTTAATTTTTTAAAGTGTAGGATAAAGGCTAAGTCATCAAAGGAAGAGGTGAGAATTTGAAGAACACTTCTCTTTGGGTCAGGAATGACACCGGGGTGGGTTTAATGTGCTTCTTAGCTCATTCATGTTTATCATCAGGAATCTGGAGGTCAGCATCAGAGAATAACCTTTCCAGTGAATATTGCATACGAGGCCGTCAGCAGCTGGTGTATCAGAAAGCCTTCTGGGAGTTAATGGTGCAACACAAAGACCTAATCAAAAGCAGAGTGGAATTAAGTACGTGAGAGTACCATCCTTTCCTCTCTAGGCCTGGGTAGCTGACAGCACATTTATTGAGTGAGAAGCAATCATTGTATACCGTGTCCAGCTTGCCATGGATATCCTGGTGTAAAGTTACAGGATATTGGACGGAACTTGTTTTTTAATCTAAAATGTGTTTAGAGTTCCTAAATTTGGTTTAGCATTTTATTATTGAATTTTCTAGAGGAGTCAGGGAGATTCTGGGTCCTGACTATATGCTGCGCATATCGAGGACTATTTCAGAACAAATGTCTGCTTCAGGCAGTTCAGACATAAGTTCTGGCTCGTTCTCCAACCTCACACTCTTCCACACTCCCCTTTGCAGGTTCGACCCCAGCTGCACCAGGCCCCAGCCATGCTAGCCTGCTTTGCTGTTCCTCAAACACACCAAGCACGCTCTGACTTCAAGGCATGTTCTCTTTCTTTCCTCTGCCCACATCTTCTCAGCTCAAACATCACCAAGCAGAGTGGCCTTCCCTGTAGAGATAGCACCCCGTTCCTTTCCCAGTTACTCTGATGCCCCCTTTGCTCTGTTTTATTTTATATATAGCACTTTTCCCATCCTAACATATTACATATTTACTGGCTATTTGTCTACTCCCACCAGAATGTCAGCTCCATGAAAATAACCATTGTCTGTTTTGTTCACTACTGTATCTAGAACAGTGCCTGGCACATAGTGGATACTTAATAAAATTTTGTCGAATGAAAGAATGAATGCTTGAACTCATTTTACCCCATGGACATGTTCCTGGGCAATTGTGTATAAATTAGTTATTATAAATGGAGCATGTTTTTTTTTTACTGAGGTATAGTTGATTTACAACGTTGTGTTAGCTTCTGGTAGAACATATTTTAAATGCATTAGGAGAAAGCTATTGTTCAAATGAATCCTATCTTTCATCAATCCTATAAAAGGAATTAGAATTCCTAGTTGGCCTTTTGTTTAGACCTAAGTTTTAGAGTTAGATTTTTCTTCAAGCAAGATCTACCTATATATGGCTGTGTGCATGGTAGAGAACATTCCAAAGGTCATCCAGACTCACCTGGGCTTCCTGTGTAGATGATCAGAATGATCACTATTCCTGGGTTTGTTTTTGGTCCCTAATGAAGACCAGTAGAACTGAAGGACTTGGAAAATACTAGTTGGAAGGAGGGATAATATGAAAATATTAACAACCAGTGTGGTTCCCATCTCCTGCTGTGTTAACCCTTTAGTTGATGGACCTTGGGGAGCTGACACAGGGTGGCACATGCTGGTGCCTCTAGGCTGATCATCAGCCCCAAGGGAAAGAGTTTGCAGAGATTGCTTAGGCAGTGTGCTGGTAGATGCCCCCACTTGGCTGTAGGATCTTCCTGGTATGGGCTGGGAGCACCTGGCCTGGTGCCTGCCCTTGGTGGGTGCTTAATTAACATTTGATCAATGAATTCATTATCTGAGGGAACTTGGTGAGAAAATCTAACTTTAAAGTGTTTTTTTTTTTTCAGTCTGTGGAGGTGCTTTTATCACTGACACAGTTAAGGCTTTCCCACAATAGCAGCATGGGAGGCCCAGTTCTTTCTTCCACTCACCAGAGAGAGTAAGAGTAAGGTCTGGATGGGACAGATCCAGGTTTTGTGGAGCCAGAGCTGTTCACATTTTGGGTGGCTCTGTTCGAGAGAAAGAATATGAAATTAGGCACAGGGTCTGGGAAGCAGTATGGAAGCTTATGTTTCAGTAGTTTGACGGTCATTCTGCTTCTGGGGCTGGGTGCTCTACACCTTCTGGGACCCAGCTTTATCAGGGACTCCTGGGGTGGGCTCACTGAGGGCCTGTTTGCAGGGAGGATGGGGCGCTCCCTGGGAACAAACCTGCTCTAAGGAAGGGTCAGGCCTACTAATAACAATGCCCCAGTTATCAGAGAACTGATTCTGAGAAGAGTGTGAGGGCTTTTCCTCAGAACTGGTTCCTGTCTGGCTCTGTATGATATTGCAGCCCAGAGCAGCACCCACTGTACCCAGGGATAAAGTACTGAACGTGACAGGAGAGGTGTCCTCCGGCCTCTGTTAGAAGTGGGCTTCAGTGCCCAGGGACTGCCGCTGCCACACAAAGGTAGGGACAGCTTGACACTGGCCCCAGGGACCATGGTCCATGCATCTTCTCATCACCTCAAGGCAGCAGTGGAGGCAGACAGATTTTATAATAACAGTCATAGTTGCCCTTCACAGAGCACGTATGTGCTGGGTGACTTTATGTTCATTCTCTGTAATTCTTACAGGAACCCTGCAACGTAAGTATCGTTAGCCTCACTTACAGGTGCAATAGGATGGTGTATTTGCTCAGATGGCACTCGGTGCACAGAGACAATGTAAACCCTTTTCTCCAGCTGACTTGAACCTCCTTATGTGTCCCCGCCCTGCTGGGTAGCATGGAACTGAGTCTCACCAATTAACAACACTTGCGTCTCTCCTGGTTTATAGCCTCTCTCCTGTTTCAATAGTCAGGGTTTTCTAAGCCGAATTCCCTCTCCGGGCTGTTTCCATTGGTGTCTTTTGGATGACTCATCCTCCCTCGATGAGCATGTACTCTTGCTGCATATCCCCAAAGACGGTCCTGGGTGTTGGCGGGACTCACTGGGATTCCACAGGCAGGGGACGGGGCTGCTGGACACTTGTTGCCCTGCTGCATATGGGCTGGCTGACCAGGGAGGGTAAATGGGCCCATCTGGTCTTCCGGAGTCGCATGAATCTCACACTACTGGGGGCTGATCATCTGTGCTGTTGTGAAGTCTGTAGGAGGTGATCGTCCGTCTGTGCTGGGGCTCGTGGAAACTTCCCGAATGCCACACATGGGCCATGGGGTGCCCGGAGAACAACCTCAGGCCGCCCTCCATGGGAGGACACTGCGCTGACTCATTGCTCTCCCTGCCTCTCTTGCCCTGATCCCTGGGCTGCAAAGGACCATGGCTCCCCCTACCTCTCAGCCACCTGTGTGTCCTCTCCCTCCTTGGCATGTAGTACAGCCCTATGATACAGCCCCGTGGTCTTCATACTCTTGTTTTGTGTGCCCCCTCAAAGACTTCTGGGAAGCTCTGACCTTTTCAGATTGGTATCACATGTTTTTCATCTAAACGAAAGAGTTGCAAAAGGGTCTAATTTTTGTCTTATTGTAAATACTGACATTTTATTTATTTATTTATTTTTCTTTCTAAAATGAGGATCATATTTATTTATTTTTCTTCCTTTAGATGTTTTTATATTGAAGTATAGTTGATGTACAATATTATATAAGTTATAGGTGTACAGTATAGTGATTCACAATTTTTAAAGATTATACTCCACTTACAGTTATTACAAAATATTGGCTATATTCCTTGTGTTGTACAATACATGAGGATCATATTTATTTTTTGAATTTTATTTTATTTATATTTTTATACAGCAGGTTCTTATTAGTCATCAATTTTATCCACATCAGTGTATACATGTCAATCCCAATCGCCCAATTCATTACACCACCACCCCCACCGCCCGGATCATATTTATTTTTATTTTTTATTTTTTTAGTGTGTTAGTTTCTGCTTTATAACAAAGTGAACCAGCTATACATATACATATATCCCCATATCCCCTCCCTCTTGCGTCTCCCTCCCACCCTCCCTATCCCGCCCCTCTAGGTGGTCACAAAGCACCGAGCTGATCTCCCTGTGCTATGCGGCTGCTTCCGACTAGCTATCGATTTTACGTTTGGTAGTGTATATATGTCCATGCCACTCTCTCACTTCATCCCAGCTTACTCTTCCCCCTCCCCGTGAATATTGACATTTTAGAATAAAACTGTTATAGTGCTCTTTTAAATTTACCCAGTGAAATCTAAATACCATAGTGATTTAATACCCATGGTTCAAAAAACACATGAACAAGCTGTTTTTTTAAGTTGGAAATTTTACAGTATTTTCTTTTCCTTTTTGAAATTGCATTTCCATTTCGCTTCTCCTGCAGAGCTTTATCCTAATGTGATATATTTTATGCTTGAAAGTCTTTTTATTAATCACCCTATCATTCTGCTCTTCAACAAAAATATGTATATACATTGAAAATTTTAAATTGTTAATTTTGGAGGAGTCACCACAGCATCCTGTTAGAAAAAGTATTATGGATTAAGTTTTCAATAGAATTATTATTAGTACACAATTGATCAAAACTATATATATATATATACATATACATATTACATAGTTTTATGGTTAATCATTAAACAGAAAAACAATTGTGCTAGAAGTGTTATCTCTTAATGAAATGGACGGGAGGGTTGTTATGGCAATTCAAGTGGGCTTTGTAGCTACTAATATTTCAAAGTGCCCTTTTGTTTGTTGCCAGAGGTTCTGCACTTTAGGAAAATGCCTCTTAGTAAGATTTGAGTCAGCTTCCTTTCTTTGAGTTGTCTACCTTTCTCTGTGCAGTGAGGGAAGAGGGAGGTAGGAAAGTGTAGCAGACAACACTGATTCCCATACAACTCTCCAGATTGGGGTGCCTTGGAAAGTGAGAAGTTTCTGGAAGTTTGAAGACCACAGTCTCCAGCCCTGGCTCCCCATATATTAAAAGGGGAGGGGTCCCCACTGGTCTGCCCTCTCCTCTGGGACACTAAATCTCATGGAAAATGCAGTCTTAGAAGGCAGCAAGAAAATACAAATAAAAATCACTGCTTTAAAAATATCAATAGATTACCTGTACCATAGAGATGAGGAAATCAAGGCCCGGGGATGTTAAAATAGCTTGCCTAAATATTAAGCTGGTTGGTGACAGAGAAGAAATTTGACTTCAAGTCTGGACTCTTGTTTTACAGGATTGTGGTTTCCAAGCCAGCCTGTGGATGGCTGCATCATAATTATCCGAGTCTCTTTTTAAAATGATTTACAATTCCTGGGCACTACCTCTAGTGGTTCTAGAGGTGGGGTCTGAACATTTATTTCTTTAAGAGCTCCTCAATGCTTCTGCAGTAGGGTCAGAGTTAAACCACAGAGCACACCTGAGAAGGGCCTGTGTTTTTTCACAAGCAGGGAAGATCCCCTCCCTGACTGAGCACTGAGACCCAAGAGGGAGGGACTCAGCAGGAGACAGAAATGGAAAATTTCCTAACACTGAATGGATGTGCTCCAGGGAGGCACCTTCTGGGTTTGTTGGTGGGTTTGTTGGTACCACTAAAATGGCCCAGCTTTGAAGCCCAGGCTACTGAAACCTAGGAATCCTGGGTCACAGGGATATCAAGGAGGGGCAGGAAGCCCCGCTTTCTTCCTGCAGCTTCTTAACAGGGCTACTTTTACAGCACCTTCCCAGGACTCCAGGGCTCTCCTTCTGATCCCCTGTGAGAATCTCTGTGGCTCTTAAAAGTCAGTCTGGAACAAATTCAAAGTCTTGGGGAGACTAGTTTTCTTCTATATCCAGTTTGGAGAACTGGACGTCCTGCTGTGAACCCGTTTCTTTGCTAAATCCAGCTGAAGGACATCCTCGGTGCCTGCTGGCAAGGCAGCATCTTCCCCTGTGCTCCTCTCTGGACCCCTCCCCGCATCAGGTTTCCCCTGTAGCTGTTCTGACTTTGACAGTCCCCAAGATGAATTGCCTACTTCGCAGGGCAGCTGGGAGGGAGGGTTAAATTCTATCCTGAAAATCTCGGCGTTTTCTTCTGGGGTGCAAAGACCTCGAGGACAATCTGGTATCATCAACAGTTACCAGGCTCCAAATCCAGCTCAGTGCCTACACTCTGCTTCAAGCTCAGTTTGGGAGAACAGGTTTAATACACGCCTCCTTCTATCAAGGTGCTACTGGAAACAGTTTTCATATCCAGCAGGGCCAGAGGGTGAGTACTACAACAGAGGGAGACACAGGAGACCTATTCATCACCACGTTGTCAGTTTAAGGGACAACAAGCTTTATTCCCACTTGCCACGGGGCCCAGGTGGATGCCAAATGCTTTACTAAATTTCTGTCTGAAAAGTGGTGCCCAGTACTAGAGCCTTCAGGGGACATCTATAATGGGAAACGGCAGCAAAGCAATAAACATCGGGCTGCAGTTCTTGCCTGGGCATGCTGGCTACGGCCCCAAGGCCCGCACTTGTCTGCCTGTCTTCTTCTGGAGATGCTCCCTGGACCTTGGAATCCAAGGGATGCTCCCAGACTTCCACTAGGTCAGTACTGCCAAGCTCTAATGGGGCCTGAATTTTACACCAAAACGCTACCCCTCCCTCCTCATCAACTGAGTTTTACTCTTTCTCTGCCAACTCTGGCAATTGGCTCCTGAGAAATCCTGTTAGAGAATTTTTTTTTCCCCCTTAAAAACACTCACTCCACACCTCATGAAGGTTGCAGAAAAGTGCAGTAATAATCTGGTAGATGTTGACCAAGTGAGACAAATTTTCTGTTGTGAAAGCTACTACTCCTCAATTTAGTCAAGTGTAGAAGGCACAGAATTCCTTACCTGACTTCCTGAAAGTTACTAAGATGGGACAGAGAAATAGAATATCAGGGGCCCAGGGGATTTGGTCCTGGATCTCGTTAAGGGCATTGAATCTTATGGTATATCAGCATTTGAGTGGGTTGAAGAAGAATCATAAGGAAGATTCAAGGTTTGGACAGTTAATGCTGTGATATAATGGGTATAATGGACATTTTTGTCCATCCAGCAAAAATTCCCCATCCTCAATGGGAAGGAGAGCATAAATACTTAAGGATTTATTCTCAACCTTAAGAAATAGTTTAATTTTGGCTCTTCTACCTAATGACAGGAGAGTGACCTCTGGTCACAGAGAATAATCAGGGTCCCTAACATCATAGGGAACTCAAGACTTAACCCCAGTGCCCTCCACTCCTTCAGGAGAACAGCTGTCACCAGTGTCTTCCAGCAGTGCTACATTCATTCATTTGATCATGTATTCATTCAAGAAGCTATGTTGTGCTGTTTAAACAAAACAGACAGGTTCTCTGGCTTACAGCTGGGCAAGAGGGAGTTAGGGATGAGTGGAAGGCAATCGTACAGATCAGTAGAGAGCAGATGGTGGCTTGAACCAGGACTCAGCTGCTACCAGTGGCACTGGATTCATAGTATATATTGAAGATACCATTAATGGAACTCAACGAAGAATTGGAAGTGGAAGGATGGTCTCCTAGTTTCCAGCAAAAGCAACTTGGAGGATGCATCTTGGAGGTTTATGAGATGAGGCAGAACACACACAGACTTTTCCTCCTGCAGTTCTAACCATTCTTTCCTAGTTTTCTTTGTGAGTGTCTTTTACTCTGTATGTCCTTTAAATATGGAAGTTCTCAAGCGATTTGTCCTTGGCCTCCTTCTCCTCCTTGTGTGATTTCTTGCCCATCTCTGGCTTCTCTTTAAAGCAGACAACTCCTAAAGCTGGGTAGACAGCCCAGGTCTGTCTACTGAGCTCCATATTCATATTTTCTACCAAACACTAGGATGTTTGTTAAGTGTTTTAAATTTAGCATGTTAAAAGTCTTCTCATCCAGCCATGTCCCACCACCCCAATACCTGGCCTGAACTTTTCCTGCTTCTGTACTTCACTGCCTTGGTCACTGGACCACTGGCCCGCTGGTCACATAAGTCAGCACGCTGGGAATCATTCTAGATCCTTCTGCTCTTACAGCACTTCTCACTATATCTTATTGCCTCTCTAGCTTATATATTTCTCATCCCTGCCCTCTACTCTTCATTTCTTCTCCAGTCGCATAGTTTAGGTCCTTGTCATTTCTTACCACATTGTCTTTCAACTGGTCCTGCTGTCTCAGTCTTGAGCCCTTCTGGTACACCCTCCATGGTGCTCCCAGAGTGATCTTATTCTTTCCCCTAAAGCTGGTGGCTGGTTCACTTCCTTCAGAATAAAGCCTTTTGCACATTATTTAAATCCTTCCATAACCCAACTCCTCCTAACAACCGTCACGTCATTCTCATTTTTTCCTTCATGGAAGTCACTCCTGCACCTTCCTTCACTCTTGTCTCATGACCCTCCAGTGCTTTGTGCAGGGGGGTCAAAGGCCTCCTCTTTCTTCTCCCTTCTTCACTTGACTTGTCTGCACCCTTCCATTTCATCTAAAGCCTCATTTTTCTTGGAAACTGCCCTGAGCCCTCAGGCTGACATGGATACCCCTTTTCTGTGTTCTTACCCCACGATTAGGCACTTTGTACCCTGGGCTGTCACTGTTAATTCTGTTTGTCTACCTCCCCCTCTAGGTTACAAGCTCCTTGAGAACAGAGACTCTTTCTTATTTTCTTCTGTATTCTTAGTACCCAGCAGCAGCGCATGGTTAACTGTCAATTCATTCACTTGAATCAGTGAACAAACTGGTTTTATGCATTTTTCAGGGAGGATCTATGAGAAAATTCTATAAACTATAGTTCTGTCCCTTTTGTTTTGACAAAGCTTATTATTTATTAATACCCCTCAAATTGATTATAATGAAAATACAGAAAGCCTCAACTGAATCTGAGGCTCAGCTGTGAAGGATAAGACTAAGAAATTCAAACATACTTCTGGAAATCACACACACTCATTAACTCGTATCCTCTCTTAATCTTGGAATAGCGTCCTATTAGACAAATGATTTACATTCACAGTAGAAGTGTAAACAGCATTCTAAAGCATGAATATTCAGTAGCGTTGGCATGTCATTTAAATAAGGGAATTGCTATCCTGGGAAAGTTAGGAATGGGAAAGCATGAACACAAATCAGGAAAGGAAAGAATTAGGGAGAGCTCAGAATGTTTGTTTGTCTTACCCTCTACGAGGATCTCACCCTCACGGGAGTAGGAGCCCTGTCTGGTTCACTTTGTATTCCCAGTGCCAAGTGCCTTGCTTAGCATATAATGTGTGAAGAAGGGAGGAAGGAAGGAAAGCAGGAATAAGATGATGGGAGGTGGGCAGATGTGGGAGCAACAATGAGGACAGTTTTAAATACATGTGCAGCTTGCTCTTGCACAAGACACACACAGGATTTTCCACTGGGGGGTGTGCCAGATGCTGTCTGTGGTTGCTCAGGTCCTTACCGATCCTTCTTCACCCATCTCTCTACTTTTGGGGCGGGAAGCCTGTAAACTACATTTCCCAGACTTTTTAGCCAGCTGGCTTATTAGATTCTGCTGGTGGGAGGTACTGGTGGGTGACTGGAAGGTGGAAGAAAGGGAGGAGCTATTTCACTTTCCAGCTCTGGGCAGCAGTAGCAGCAGTGAAAGCAGGTATCAGTGGGCAGCAGGTGCCTCCCCTGGTTCTTGCTCAGCAGCCAGATTCTGACAGAGGCAGCGTACATGAACCCCTTGGACATAATTTCCCCTTTGCTCCTCTAGGGGCTTACTTAAATTGGAATTTTTTTTTACGTTTTGGGCCCCTCAATCCTTTCACCACTTTTGTAACCAATTACCTGTATTAAATCTCCTCCGAAATACCTGGAATACTTTCCGTTTTCCTGGTTAGACACTGGCTGCTACACAAACACTGACCATTAGACATCAACAAATGAACAAATCAATATCTAGATGCATCCATATTTGGTTAAAGGTATATATACAAAGCCTCTTTGAACTATAAAATGCATTTGAAATCAAATAATACATGAAATAAAGAGACAAGTGAGTAGCAACTGGTATATTAAATGTAATCTCCGTTCAATAGTAGGAGATGTGTTTAAAATCAGAAGGATATAATGGTAAGAAAATGCAGGGAGAATTAGTGGAGTCAGAAGGCATCCAAACCAGGGCATCCGCTAGCCAGCTCTCTGCCTTTGGCAACTGACTTAAACTCCTCTGCCTCAGTTTCACTTTCTGTAAAATGAAAGGGTCAGATTAGATCAACTCTCAGTATACTTCTAAGGCTGGAATTTTAAGGATTTATGCCTTTGAGTAAAATCTCCCTTGGATAGCTGGGGAGGAAAATGCCCCATCTGTAGGGGAGAGTCTGGACTTGGCTGGAGCTTCCATTTAGCCTGACCCTGAAACGCATGTCTGTGTGTGGGCCCTGTTAGCACATCCTGAACCCATCCATTGCCAGATGTTTGTCTTTGCTGGATGTACAAGAACCATTTCAAAAGCTGTGGATATGCCAAGTCATTGCCATGGCAGTGACCTCTATTGACCCTTCACATACTCACAAATGAAATAAAGCAAGTTCACACAAGGTACATATGATGAAATTAATAACCCTGTAATGAACAGGAGTATTGTTCCAGGAATCTGTCACATTATTAGATACAAAAGAAAAACATTTCTAGACATTGCAAGCCTGTTTTCCACTAGTAAGTTTGTTCTGCTGTATTATCTTAGATTTATGTCTCTTAATGTGTTCCTCCACCACCATATATATTTTATTAATATTAATGTACTTATGCATCTTGAAATTGCTTAATTAATCCCTTGCTTTCCCAGTGAGTTATGTAAGTTGGTGGATTTACATGATAAATATTATAATGAAGAAAACACAGCAATGGAACATAAAATACTAACTTAATTTACCATACCCATAACAGAGAAGTTTAGGCTATGATTTCCCCTTATTAATAAGAAATTAATATTTCTTATTGCTTTTTCTAATTAAAACTTATCCCTTTTCTAGATCCTAAGGGTACCATTTTTTATTCCTAAAAATACCTAGGAGCTACTGTCTATCAAACCACTATGTTGGGTGTTCTGGAGGATGTTAAACTAAACAATAAACAGATTCCCACCCCCACCCGCCCCTGTGCATTTTGCACGTAATCTCTCAACCTCATCACTTCTGACATTTGGAGCCAGATAATCCTCTGTTGGGTGAGGGCTATTGTGTGCCTTGCAGGCTGTTTAGCATCATCCTTAGCCTCTATCTGCTCAATGTCAGTAGCACCTTCTTTCCCACATTGTTACAACCAAAAATGTCTCTAGATATTGTCAAATGTTCCTTAGGGTGTGAAATTGCCCTGCACCCTGTTTTGGTTACCACTGTATACTTAGCACTTAGCACAGGGCTTGGCACGTCATAGATTCTAAATAATGCTTGTTGAATGTTGAATAAATACACAAATAACTATATTGCCAAAAAGACCAAAAGAGAGATACAGGTAAAACACTACATGAGTCTAGAAGAGGAATGAGTTGCTCCTGGAGGAGTGCGGGTCCAGGAAGAAGGATTCCTGGAGGAGATACTGTAGGGAAATGGGAATGGAGAGGGCACGTTTAGTAGAAATGCTCTCGGAGTGGATAAGGGTGAAATGGGAGATCAGTTGAACTGGAATGGAGGGTGGGAGAGGAGCAGGTTAAGGATAAGATAGAAGGGACTTGGATTCAGATTATGAATCCACGTCTGAAATGCCAGATATGAATCAAAGCAGGTTCACAAGACCATGGGAAATCATAGCAATGATTGAGTAGGGATGGGACATATGTCCTACCAGCAGGAGAGGGAATGGAGATGGAGAAACCAGTTAGGATATTTTTATAACAGTTATGAAAAGATCATGAACTAGGCTTATAGCAGGCACAAGAGTTCCAAGGGAGATTGAGTTGAATAGGGAGGATTGAGGTAGTGCTGGCTCCTTCCCTCTTGTTAGTTTCAGGTATACAGCATAGTGATTCAGTTTTTTTGCAGATTATATTCTGTTATAGGTTACTGTAAGATACTGGGTATAGTTCCCTGTACAGTTAGTCCTTGTTGCTTATCTATTTTATGTATAGTATCTTGTTAATACCATACCCCCAATTTGTTCCTCCTCCCCCCTCTCCTTTGGTAACCATAAGTTTGTTTTCTATGTCTGTGAGTCTATTGCTGTTTTGTATAAACATTCATTTGTATTATTTTTTAGATTCCACATATCAGTGATATCACATTGTATTGTCTTTCTCTGTCTGATTTATTTCACTAAGCATAATATTTTCTAGGTCCATCCACATTGCTGCTAGTGACAGTATTTCATTCCTTTTTATGGCTGAGTAATATTCCATTGTATATATATACCACATTTTCTTAATCCAGTCATCTGTTGATGGACACTTAGGTTGCTTCCATGCCCTGGCTATTATAAATAGTGCTGCTATGAACATAGAGGGGCATGTGTCTTTTTGAATTAGTGTTTTCGTTTTTTCCAGATATATGCCCAGGAGTGGAATTTCTGGATCATATGGTAGTTCTATTTTTAGTTGTTTTTTTAAGGAACCTCCATACTGTTTTCCATAGTGGCTGCTCCACTGTTGGCTCCACCAACAATGTAGGCGTGTACCCTTTTTTCAACACCCTCTCCAACATTTGCTATTTGTAGACTTTTTGTTGATAGCCATTCTCACCAGTGTGAGGTGATACCTCATTGTGGTTTTGATTTGCATTTCTCTAATAATGAGGGATGTTGAGCATTTTTTCATGTGCCTGTTAGCCATCTGTATGTTTTCATTGGAAAGATGTCTATTCATGTCTTTTGCCCATTTTTTGATTGGATTGTGTGTGTATGTGTTTTTGTTTTTGTTCGATATTGAGTTGTATGAGCTGCTGGTATATTTTGGATATTAACGCTTTGTTAGTCTAATCATTTGCAAATATTTTCTCCCATTCTGTAGATTGTCTTTTCATTTTGTTGGTGGTTTCCTTCACTGTGCAAGAGCTTTTAAGTCTAACTAGGTCCCATTTGTTTACTTTTGCTTTTATTTCTTCTGAGTTTATGGCCCTTCTTTACTCTCCAGCCCCTTCTCCCATCCTCTATCAATCAGTTCCACCCTCCTGTTCCCATCTTCTTAGAGTCAACTGTAGCTTATTCCCCACGACATTGAACCTGAGCCTTTCAAACAGTATCTGCCCTTTGCAATCTTTTTGGAACACTTTCTCTACCTTTGTCTGCTTGGAAAATTCTTATTCACCCTTCAAAATGCTGTTCAGGTGCCATCTCTTTCACAAAGCTTGTTTGGACCACTCAGGATGGGGTAAACAATCTTCTGTATCTTGTGCACATTTATATTTTTACACAGGTCACACTGTGTCGTGATTGCCTTTTCTAATGTACAAAACTCTTCGCTCCTTGAGAGTAAAAATTGTGTCGTCTTGTACTTTTTCTATTTGCTTGGCATAATGACTAGAAAATAACATTTGTAAAATGAGATTCTTTAGGTTTGGTTCTCAGGAAGTCACTGGTAGTTTTCCAGAAGAGTTTAAGTAGAATAACAAGGGTAGAAGTTAGTTAAGTAAGAATGGAGGGTTAAGGAGTGAGTCAAAGGTGGGAAGCAGACATACTGATGGAGATGGCTCTGTTGAGAAGTGTGCAGGCAAAGGGCAGTGTAGTGATCAAGCTTGTGAACTCTGGAGCAAGGATGCTGTGTTCAAACCCTGGCTGTGCCATATACTAGCTGTGTGACCTTGGGCAAGTCACCTAACTTCTCTGTGCCTATTTCCTCATTAAAAACAAAAACAAAAACTGGGCAAGATAATTTTGTACCTTCCTTATAGGGTTGTCAGGGATTAAATGAGTTAATCCATGTAAAGATTTTAGAATAGTGCTTGACACATAATGAGTGCTCCACAAATACTAACTTAAAAAAACTGGACTAGACAACCAAGAGATAATAGTCAGTGAAGTGTTGGTTGGTTGGTTGTTTTCAGCTTGGCAGACTTAGCGTATTTGTAGGCCGAGTGGAAGGAACGAATTCAGAGGGAGGGATTGAGGTAGCAAGCAAAAGGGGGAGGATAACTGATGGAAAAAGACATCATTGATGCAGCAGGCCTTCCTCTGAGACTGGAGGGAAGCAGGAAATGAGTGAAGATGCTAAGGGAGAGGACGGAGTTGAGGGAACACACTTGGATGCCACTCCTCTTTTGTGAAGTGTAAGAGACCTGGTAGCTTTGCATCTGTGTAGCTTTGTAGATAGGTTCTGTTTCTCTCTACAGCACTTCTCTCATGATTGTTTTTCCCAAAAGCCATTTCCCTTGCACGTATGTGAGATGATATATGTGTAAGTTATTAACTGAACTATGGTTTATAATAGCAGAACATTGGAATCAACCTAAATGTCCCGCCTTTGGGGACTGCTTATATACATTATGGAACTCAAGAGAATACTATGCAGCTGTAACAAAGAATGAAGAACTCTTTATATACTGATGTGGAATGACCTCTGAGAGCTATTGTTGAGTGAGAAAAGCAAAGTGCCTAACAGTGGCATGGCATGCTACCATTTTAAAGCCATTGTAATAAAAAGAGGAAGGGTGAAATTTAAAAGGGTGTGTTTGTAGATGCCTAAAGTATCCCTAGAATATATGCAAAATATTGATAAAATTTATTCCTCTCAGTGGAAAAGAACTCACTTGCTGGGGGACCAGGGTGGAAGGGAGCCTCCTCACCGTATATCCTTTGAACTCTTTGAACTTAGAACATGAAAATGCACTATCAATGCAAAAGACTGAAACTGAAAATCTTAAAAGTGATTGTCCACAAATGGGTCCAGTTCTATTCCTGATGTTCGGTTTGATTTCTTGGGGATTACAGTCATAATAACAAGAAGTAAGGACCATAACACGAGTATCAACCAAACCTGATTTTTATAATCCCAGCTACCTTCTCAGGAAAGTCCTCACTACGCAGAGTGAATCACCTTGTTCTGCTGAGCACCATAGTCATTTCGTACATGAGAATTTGGAAATAGGTGCTCTGAGTAAGCAGGATTTCCCTGCATAAGATAAGATTCCTAGACTAATACCGGACAGAATAAGTGAGAAGGAAATTTATGATGGGAAACAATAGAAGCCAATAAGACGAGGTTGCAAGGAGGGCTTGCCACAGGGGATAGATAGAGCCTGTGAAAAACTGAAGGCCAGGGAAGCCAGACAGACCAAGACAATTATAAGTCGTTTTTCTTTTGTGCAGAACGTGATGCCACTTTCCTGTGATCCCCAAATCTTGATTCTGCTACAGGTAATATTCTGGATATTTTTTAAAGTATTGTTGGGATGATCAAATGAAAACATACACATAAGTGCTCTGAATAGAGTCTGATATACAGTAAGCACCCAATAAATCTTAGTTGTTAATAATAATTATTTGAACTTGTTTTGAAGCTGAGGATTTTGGAGAGTGGGTACCAAGTTTGGGTCAATTCCAGATGAGATCAAGGGATGCCAAGCGAAAAACAAAATTTCAGCAGAAGCAGGAAATTTAAGGTCAAGGATGATATAGAAATATAAGCCTATAGGGAGCTGAGGAATTTTGCGGACAGGGCTTTGGGCTTTGGTAAAGGTTGTGAATCCATCTTATCTAGATCTGAAGTAGCTGTGAAACTCCAGCTAACATCTGAGTTACAGAGCCAACCAGCATCCCAAGTTCATATGGCTAGTGATCATAGAGGGACAGCAAAAATGTTCCTATTGCCATGCCTGGAACTCAGCACCTGCAGTGACCCCAGGGGTGAACATTGAGGAGGCAATCGTGGAAGAATCTGTCCTTACTGCTCATTTAATATTTTACAGCTAGTTTTGATATGTGAGCCATCCTAATGAAAGCCAATAGCATAGAAACTGGAATTATCCAAATTTTATAGAAATGGTTGCTGTGGTTTTATAGCTTAAAAATGAATGTAGCTCCAGGAGGAGGCCACCCAAACATATCCAGCACTTTTGGGCATCTTTACTTATAGAGAATGGAGATCTGATTAGCCTCAGGGTCATTGCTGATGGCCACAGTTCACCAGGATTTGATGCCGTGATTTAAATTTCTCTCTTCAGGAGGAGGTACCTCTAGGGAATTACGTAGCACCATCAGCAGCTGTTGTGTGGACTTAAACTGGATTTGGGTAATAGGAAAATGGTTTTATGAGTCAAAAAATGTCGTGTTGCCTCCTGTCTCAATTGTCTGAATGCTGTCATCATTGTCCCCAAATTATTATCTCAACTTTGGTTCTATAGCAGGTTTTGTGTCTTGGAATGAATATTTAAAAGCAGGAGTAGCTAATTATCCATATTTATTTCCCTAAGGCTATAATGCCATGTATAAGTGCAGCCTGGGATGATGACTTGGAGTTAGAAAACCTGTGTCTGAGGGCTGGCTGCCACGTAGCTGGCAATTGGGCTGTCCCATGGATTTCCATATAGAGGCTTTTCCATCGTAAAGGTTTATATTCTCTTTTGAAATGCTAATACTTCTGGGACAGTATCTTGAATTAAAACCCCCTCCCTCTGTATCTCCATCCATCCATCCATCCATCCATCCATCCACCCATCCACCACCATCCATCCATCACCATCCATTCGTCTGTCTATCCAATCTATTCTTCACTGTTTATTATATCCATTTAAAAAAGCAATTTCTAGGTGAGGAGGGCAAGTAGAAGAACTGGCTGAGATCTAACAAACCTCAGAGTATTTCTGCACTTGCCCTGGGCTCGTGCCCATCTCCTGGTTTTTATGCATAGTCCCTGACCCTCCTTTGTATTTTTTTTTTTAATTTGATATCTTTAATAGAGTATAATTGCTTTACAATGTTGTGTTAGTTTCTCCTGTGTAACAAAGTGAATCAGCTATAAGTATATATATATCCCCATATCCCCTTCCTCTTGAGCCTCCCTCCCACCCTCCCTATCCCACCCCTCTAGGTGTTGAGCCTCCCTCCCACCCTCCCTATCCCACCCCTCTAGGTGGTCACAAATCACTGAGCTGATCTCCCTGTACTATGGAGCAGCTTCCCACTAGCCATCCATTTTACATTTGGTAGTGTATATACATCAGTGCTACTCCCTCACTTCGTCCCAGCTTCCCCTTCCCACCCTGTGTCCTCAAGTCTGTTCTCTACCTCTGTGTCTTTATTCCTGCCCTGCCGGTAGGTTCATCAGTACCGTTTTTTTTTAGATTCCATATATGTGCGTTAGCATATGGTATTTGTTTTTCTCTTTATGACTTACTTCACTCTGTATGACAGACTCTAGGTCCATCCACCTCATTACAAACAACTCAATTTCGTTCCTTTTTATGGCTGAGTAATATTCCATTGTATATATGTGCCACATCTTCTTTATCCATTCATCTGTCGATGGACATTTAGGTTGCTTCCATGTCCTGGCTATTGTAAATAGTGCTGCAATGAACATTGTGGTACACGTATCTTTTTGAATTATGATTTTCTCAGGTTATATGCCCAGTAGTGGGATTGCTGTGACCCTCCTTTTTAAACTAGGGATGTCCTGGCAGCAGGAAACCATGGTACGGATATCTCAGCAGCGTTGGTTGCTTACTCTAGGCATGGATTCATACATTTCAGCCTGGGCAAGCTGCTCCTGGATGGATCCCTGATCCAGCCTAGACCATGTCCACCATGGCAGACTCATCTCATTCCAGTTCAGGGTCTAGGCATTTGTCATGGACTCATATGCCCCAGGATGGATCAGTGCCTCTGCTAGAGCCGTGAAGTCTGACAGTTGACAGCCTCCTGGCAGAGTGGGTCTCAGAAAGTCTGCTTAAGCTGGGTGATTAAGCTCTGGTCATACCCAGCTTTGGGATAGGCTGGTAGACAGCAGGTGGCCTACATATCAGATTCATGCATTTGTACATTCTACACGTATTAAGCACCCTCTGTGGACCAGGCACTCTGAGCCACTGAATATCAGAAAGTGCCCAAGACCTCTCAGTCGCCCCCACTCAGTTGCTGGAGCTCTGCACTCATCTGGAGGTGAGCCTGAAGGCTCTGCAACTCTTCCAGGGCCAACTGGGCACTTGTTTGGTGGGAGTGAGCTGGAAGGGGACCCTCAGAGGCTGAGCCAGAGTGGGATGACCAAAGGGTTGTACTTCCTGCTCCCGGCTGGAGCGCCAGGGTCTGCAGAGCTGTGTTCTTTTGCTTCCTGATGGAAAGGACTATGGCAAGGTGGGGGAGGGAGTGAATTTCCACTCTCTTCACTGGGGTTAGGACAGTCTGACCTGAGCCCCTGCAGGGGCATTATGAGTCTGGCCTCTGCAGGCCTGAGCAGAGGTTCTGATGGGCAGCAGAGGTCAGGACCTGGGGGTTTGTGGAGAGGAGGAATGAAAGTGGCCAGAGAGATGCATTCAGGACTAGAGAACTGATCACAGATGACAACCTAATAGAGGCAAAGTCCTAGGAGGGATGAGGACAAGTAGGATGGGTGGAAAGTGCAGGCGCAAGGCCCAAGACAAGGAGAAATAGGTTTGACACTCCTGGCAAGGAGGGATTAGAGCTTTCCCCTTTATATTGCCTGCATCTAGGGCAGCACTTAATACAAATGTTGGTTAATTTGAATTAAGTTCTGTAGACGTTCCGTAAATGTCTTTATATCATAAGGTGTATTAAATTCAGCTGAAGCTGACAGATCACCACCACCCAAGACGTGAAGGATAGGGAAGAGGCAGTCTTTGTGCATTGCCTTCTGCCATGCACAGGCTGAGCATTTTACATTATTAACCCACTGAAACCTTTAAAGAACCCCACAAAGTAGATAAGATCATCCTTCTGTAGATGAGGAAACTGAGCCTTAGGGAAGTTATTTGCCCAACTTCACATGGCTATGATGTGGTGAGGATGGGGCTACAATGTATGGGAGTCTAAGATGGTTTGATTTTCAGACCTCAAATCTACTCCTCAAACTACTTCCGAGAGCTCTGTGGGGACAGAAGTCATGCTTTGGCCATCTTTGTGGTTCTGGCACTGGGCCTGAAAACGGAAAGCAATCAATACGTTTTTGCAGAATGAATGAATGAGTGAATGATGAATGATGGATGAAGTTGCATCTTTGCTCATGAATATGTGTTTGGTGAGTTCTTGGCCATGGAGCTCACCCATGTAGGATGGATGGAGACTCAGTTTTTGAGGTCTTATCAATAAAAGGCAGGGATCACATTTTCTCTTTCTTTGATATTCTGTATTCAATAGGTGCTGCATTAATACCCTGTTTATAAAAATGCTTCTGCTACCTGAACTCTTTCAGAAACAGCTGAGGTCTCCAAAAGATAATATCACATTGGTTCAAATCTGGGGAAGTTTTGAGCATTTGTTCAACTCTTGGAGGAATACTTGGGACTTTTTTCCTTCCTTTATCTGACCCATCTTTATTGGCTCACAGAATTGAAAGATTACGAGATCATTTCTAACTGTTTCTGGGATTTACTGCTGCTCCTTTCAGGAAGGCAATTCAAAATCGGTCTATTCAAACACACATTTTCTTCAAACAAAAGTTTATTTGCTATATGTAGAAAAATGCCACCAGAGGACTAATTTGGTGGCTTTGTTGATTACCCATTGTAATGAGCATTATTACATAATTAAAAGAATTTTTTTCCTAACTGCCTTTCACTACTAATTAACATTTTACACATTCTTCAGTGGACACTTTGGGTTGAATCAGAGACATAATTATGTCATTTCTATGCAAAGGCAGCTTATGAATTATTAATTAATATTAAATCTGTTGACTAAAGGCTAATTCATAAGTAAACGTATTACAGCTCGCCAAGTACTGCTCTCTAGAAGCTTTCTTTTGCAATTTCTGTGGTCCCTCATCCCTTGCTAAAGAAAGACATAAGCTGGCTACACAGATTCTAAGGAACAAAAGTAATCCATTTCCAACTCTGTCTGAATGTTTAACTATTATTAACTTTTTGCCTTCCAGTTGCTTTTAAAGTTGTGAAGCACATGCAGGGTGCAAGCAGGCTATGGAAAGCAGTCACTCACTTCCTTAAGTTTTTCTTTAACTCTAAAGTGGAGAGTTGTTCTCTTGTAATACACAAGCACTGTGCTTCCTGAGACCACACCAGCCTGGTGTGCACTAAGGAATGAGGGTCTCCATAGTGTCTGGGGCAGCCCCTCCCAGGAAATCACTGGAACCCCAGTCAACCTTCATCTGGGGAGGAATAAACTCACAGTACTGCTGAAGGGAAGTTGTCTTCTCAGGCACATTGGGGCATCTCCGCTGCCCCCTCCTTTTAGGTTCATCCTCGAGCCCCAGGTCCTGGCTGTCAGTGCTCCAACCTGGCACTGTGGTGGCACCAAAGCAGGCTGTGAATGCTGCTTATCTCACACCATGGATGGCACAGCTGTGGCCGTCCTTCTCTGGAGTAGTCAGCTAGTGAAACTGACAAGGCACCCATTCCTTAATTACACTTTATTTTAGGCCACGAATCATACTCCTGGTTTCCATCACACCTCACCAGGCTGTCTGCCCTGGAATTAGCATCCTTGTTTCAAATCACTTGCTGATATCTGTGGGTTATTCCTATTTCTGCTTTCTAAAGTTTACTTTAAGTATTGGGTTGACCAAAAAAGTTCATTTGGGTTTTTCTGTAAGATGTTATGGAAAAACCCGAACGAACATTTTTGGCCAACCCAATAGCAAGATTTTGTCAGTTATTTTTGTGGGAGGCTATTTTTAAAAAATTACCAGCATAGATTCAATAAATCCCTGTCTGACTATTTTACTCATTTATCATGGGTTAACTTTGATCTGTTCCTTGGCCTGGCAGCTCTCTCTCTAACCTGAGTTCACTGTCCTACATGCATGTTCCGTGTCGCAGTACATCTGTATGTGTTTTGTTTCCTTGATGGGAAGAGTCACCTTCTGCTGCTTGGGTGGGGTACAAGGTGAGAATTATTATTGTAAAATATTGTGTAAAATATAAAGTATTGTGTTACTTTCCACATTGCTGTTTAACAAATTCACACACAACACACACTCCCATGCTGGCAACATTAGCACAATAATATGTTTTGTGTTCATATGTATTTAGTAAAATTATCCACACCTATCACTTCATTAGATCCTCATAATACCCATGTAAGAGCAAAAAGTATTGTTATTCTTATTTTATGCAGAATATGTTACAAAAAGGCTAAATGGCTTGGACATCGTCCTACAGCTATTCACTCTTGAAGGTGGGAATAGACCCTCGTCCTTAACTTCTATTTCACTGCTCTTCTCAGTACATAAAATCCCACAAATCCTCACCTCAACCCTTCCCTACATATGCCCATCTGGTGAAAGGTGAACATGTGGGAGAGCCTAGTTATTAGACTATGTTGATCTCCCAGTTCTTCAACCTGGTTGATTGACTCTTTAAGATGAAGACTTCTCATGGCTGGTTAAAGTATAAACATCCCTAGAATGAACACTATATCATATTATCAAAGTCACTTCTCCTTGAGTGATTGAGTTTAATGATTCCTTTCCCGAGAGCATGTTTTTCTAGAAGTGAAGAAAGCATCATCGGCCTTAGTCACACAAATTTGGGGGATCTAAGATGTCTCTTCACACTGTAGGTATAGAGCATCTAAATTCAGTATGGGCCATGAGTTATAACCTGACATAAGCTCGTTACAGAACTGAATGACTTGATCTTGCGGGAACATTGCTGGCAAGAAAGGCTTCACTTGAGACCCAATAACAGTTGGAGGGAACCAAGCATCCTTTTGTGCTGGCTCTGGTCACATGTAATGACCCTTCTTTGTCTTCTTTCTTAACTTCCAGACAAATGTCTGCCTAGCTTCTGACTTGGAGAGCCAAGGCTTTGTCATTAAAACTGGAATTCCAGCTTTGGTCTGAGGACATCAGAACCCCTGGCTTTTTGACCAGGGAATGATGTTGTTCATCAGCCCAGTCTGGATTTCATGTTGCTAATCAAGTTCCTGCAGTAAGAAGACTCTTCATTCAAGAGCAATTCTTAGCTCTCTGATCTGCCGCTCTTCCAGCTGTCACATTAGAGACTCTTATGCTGATAATTACACCTTGACATCCTGGTTGGGGATGCCTCTTACCCATAGATCATAGCTTTTACCTGTGCTGCTGCTTTTCCCTACCTCATCCCCTTCCTACCCATGGACTGTTCAAGATGGGGACTTCAAAGTAGCCCAGTCGAAACATTTGTATAAAATTTCAACAGTTTCAACAAAGGAAGACCTTGTGGTGGAGAGATATGGCCATACACTCTGCTCTTGGTTTCCATTTAGCTTTATTTAAAAGATGGGTACACTGCTTCTTTAGATGGTTACGTAGCGTCAAAATTCTACATCTGTAGTTCCTGGAACCTAAAAGATGTTGTATAATTGTTTTTCCAATGAATGAACCTGAAATCTACAAATTTCAGTTCCTTAGTGACCTAAAGACCCATCCTATCCCCATTGCTTTCTCCTGTGCCTTGGCACAATGCCAAAATGCTTCTCCAGTGCACCCCTTCACCAGCCTCAGATCTTCCTATGTACCCTCAATCCTCTGGAAGGGGGTCTAATCCAGAGGTCCAGAACAGAGTTTCTTTAGCATTCTGCCACTTAGCCTGGCCTGAGCTGTCCTGGCAATGCAAATGGAGTTTAAGCCCTGCCCCAAAACCCAGCTTTCAGGACTCTATCCCATCCTGTTGTAGGGGCTCAGAAGACTTTATTTCAATCCAACCTTGTGCTATCCCTGGGAGATGGCACAGATAAGAAAGTAATCATGAACCTGCAGAAATAAGACTCCGAAAGATTTACCAGGTATGATTAGAAGAAAAGCCTAAGCTCTTCTAGAACAGAGCCCAATGTTCTTTACAAACTTAGCAATAGAACCAAACCCAATGAGAATGATCCCTGGTGCTATTTTAATCCATTCTCCAAGCTTCTGCCTCAACAGTCTCCAGCACTGATCACACATTAATTCTTCTAAAATGCCTTCTTCCTTGTCCGTGATTCAACCTACATCCACACTTACGAGGAATCCCAAAGCTCAGCCTAGTCCACCTTCCTTTGTACCTTCAGCTGGATTATCTAGTCCTACTCGAGGTGTTTCTGCAGCTCTGATTCACATCCAGGTGTAGTCCTGACTGCTCATGCTGCTGCAGCGAATCAGGGCACTCGTGATCCAGTTGAGGAATGAATTATTTAGAGAGGGCTGAGCTGTTGTAACAAGATCCAGCAAAATTTCAGTGGCCCCAGAAATACAGAAGTTTTTATGCTCTTATCCAGGGAAGTGTTCCAGGTTAGTGTCTAACTCTCCTCTTTGGGGGCCCAGGCTGGTGGCAACTCTGCAACCTTCAACACCTGACTCCCAAAGCCACTTGCTCTTTGCTTTTCCCCACCCCAGAGGAAACAGAAAAAGAAGCATGGAGAGGTACAACCTGGTCTTAAGCTTCCACAGCCTGGAAGTGGCCTGCATTGCTTTCACTCACGTTCCATCGTCCAGTAGTTACATGGCTACACCTAGCCAACTGCAAAGGAGGCTGGGAAATGTAGTCCAGTTATATGCCCAGTTACATACAAGAAGAGGAACTGGGTTTGGTAAAGAGCTAGCAATCTCTGCCACAAGGAAGGAGAACACACACACGTGAAACTGCAAATCATGTGTCTGAGACAGGAACCCAGGGAAGAATAACACCAATTCTGAGTAGCAGCAATCTGGGAAGATAATCCATTTCCAAAGACTTCATGAATGTATTTTGCTCTGATTATTGTGGTGAGGGACAGAGATAGCAGAGGAGAGTTCAGGTTTGGGCATATACACCCATTCTGTGTATCCATCCATCCATTCTTTGATTCAATTAATTCTTTTGGAATACCAGTAATAGGAACAAGCAAGCAGTATATTGGAGCCAGAGCACAAATAAGCTTGTCTGGAGGACAGGGCCCATGTTAGGGTTGTAACATGCAGAAGAAGCTTGTGGGGGTAATGGAGTAGGGAGAACAGATAAAAGAGCAAGGCCCTGTAATGGAAATCAGAGTTGTGTTGTGTTTTTGTTTTTTTTTAATAAATTTATTTATTTTATTTATTTTTGGCTGTGTTGGGTCTTCGTTGCTGCGTGCGGGCTTTCTCTAGTTGTGGAGAGCAGGGGCTACTCTTTGTTGTGGTGCCTGGGCTTCTCATTGCTGTAGCTTCTCTTGTTGCGGAGCACGGGCTCTAGGCGCGCGGGCTTCAGTAGTTGTGGCTCACGAGCTCTAGAGCGCAGGCTCAGTAGTTGTGGTGCACGGGCTTAGTTACTCCGCGGCATGTGGGATCTTCCTGGACCAGGGCTCGAACCCGTGTCCCCTGCATTGGCAGGCGGATTCTCAACCACTGCATCACCAGGGAAGCCCTGGAAATCAGAGTTTATATGACAGTCAAGAGGAGAGTTCTTTCTTATGGATCTATGTGTAGAATTATATAGAGAAAAATCAGAGGAATCTGGATGAGGTGGAAGGCAACTGCCAAAAAGTTAGAGATAAGGTAAAGAGTCCTGGATTAAGAGTGGAACTAAAGAAGTAAAAAGGGAGCTATCAATAGCAACAGAAATGAGCAGGACATGGTGATCTGATGTGGGAGGCGAGAAAGGATGAGGTTCTGAGCCTGGAGACCCTGGTACCATGGATGGAAGGAGAAACTGGGAGAGGAGGGTGGCAAAGCAGTGCTTGGATTATTAATTTTTATATCCAAGTAGAGATATTCCATGGTTAACTGGAGATATAAAATTCAGGACAGGATGAGGAATTAGGGCTAGAACTTAGAGGCCTGGGAGAGAACTGCATGTGGCAGGTTTTGAACATTTTATAGGACCTCAAGAACGAGTATAGAGATAGAGAAGAATGACCATCTCAGGACTGAGCCAGGTGTGATATGCACCTGATGCTATTTTTGTGTCTGTTGAAATATTACAACACTGGCTTTGCCCAAGGAATTCTGACCCCAGGAATCCAGCAAGAAGCATAAGAAGCAGCTACACATTCCATTTTACTGTGTCTTTTACATGTGGACTCAAATGTTTTCTTAATTGAACGCCCTCATTTTTCTAAATTCTTCGGGAAAGGTTCAAGGGAGATAAGGCACAAGGAGGTGAAGTCATTTGCTTTTAGTTGCATGAGTTAATGGCTGTAGTAGTAATATAACTCGAGACCAAATCCATTAGGACAGTGTTCCCGAGTCTGAGAATCGATAACCTACGGTTTCACTAAAGCAAAAGCATGTTGCTTCAAGACAAAAGCATGTCACTGTATTTCCTGGCACCATAAAAGTTATTTTAATATCGAAATTTTATCCTTGTTGTTCAGAGTGTCATGCTTTGCAGTATTATTGAGTGTTTGAGTCCTGAAAGCTAGCCCTGAGGAACCTTCCATGCTGCTGGATTTGGCTATTTTAGTCTCAGGTCAGGCTTCCATTCATTTCATCTCTGAAATCTAATGATCTAATCTAATAAAATTATAAAAGATTCTAAACTGCTCTGCACTTAATCAGTTTAGTGCAAGAGAATTAAATCAAAGCCCTAGGTGTGCACCCTTCATCGCTCAGATGGAATCTCACCCTGGGAGACAATCTTATTATTTGGTTACTTATTATTTGGGAGGCTGGAAGGTTGGGAGGGGATTGCATGAATTTTAAAAGATATGTTAAGAACCTAACAGGATGGGGGCAGCTTTGTGGCTTTACTGGTGAAGCTTAGTGTAAAGAGTGGGGTTTGGGCTAGAGATAGGTCTGAGATCTGATCCACATGCCACCGCTTATTATTTATGTGACAGTGGGAGTTAGTGAGCCTCAGATTCGCCATCAGTTGAATTGAATTGGTGAACAGAACTAACATGGTATTGTTATTGTAAGGACTTGTTGAGATTTTTTAAATATATAAAGTTTTTTAGCATATACAGTCAGCCCTCTGCATCCACGGATTTGGAGGTCCAACTGTACTTTGCCTTTTGTATAGAAGGCTTGAGCATCCGTGGATTTTGGTATCCGTTGGTGGGGGCATGTCCTGGAACCAATCCTCTGCAGGTACCAAGGGCCTACTGTGTAAACACACACACACACACACACATTTGTATATATATTATAGTAGCGTGTGTGTGTGTATCCTAGCAGTGTCTGTCACGAAAATTATTTGTCATTATTATAATTACTAATTATTATATATTTAAAATATTTTCCTTATATATTTTTAAAAAATAGTAGTGGGCCAAAAGAGTGGGGGGAAGGCTACTGAACACAGTGTGGAAATAGATTTGTTCTGCCTGCATCATAACAGACTTTCAGGAAGCCAAAAACAGATAAATGTACGGTCATTATGGTGTCCTCCTAGAAGGGACTCAATTGAAAGAACATAGCTCTGGTGACAGTTTTGAAGGGTAAATGTCACTGAGTGAGGTCCTGAGAAGACTTATAGAGATAGCCCACTTCATGCCTTACTCCAAGTGAAGAATAGAACATGTCTCCTTGGACTAGATTGGGATGAACCCAATATCATGAGAATCCCAGAGAGTCTTGGGAGTTTTCTCCGGTGCCTGGCCTTCCTTTGCTGGCTGTGATGTGGGAGGAAAAGCTTTTTAGCATCAGCCCTGGTCAGGCAAGTCATTCTGATTCATTTCTGACAAAAATTCGGTTTCTCAACAAAATTTTCTACAAATATGGGATCTGTTAATAATCAGAGAGGCCTCCTCAGAAGTTATAAATTCATCCATTCACTGAACGTTTATTGATACCCTGCTCTGTGCCAGGCACTGGTAATGCAGAGATGAGACACACAGTCCTTCTGGCTCGCCGGAGCCTCCCAGCTTGGGAAGCTCCCAGGACACAGGCGGACGTGCTCAGCACTGCAATAAATACTACAATGAGGGTGAGCCTTAGCTCTAACTGAGGCCCACAAGTGGACGGCCCACCCGGTCCTGGCAGCTGGGGAATATTGATGACTGGCCCGTTCTTGCTTCATAGAAGAATTCTCTTAGAATCATTTCATCACTCAGAGCACTTATTTCATACATCAAAATCCTATTTTAGGTTTTTGGCCCAGAGCTGTTTTAAACAGTGGATCCTGTTGTGACTAAGCACTACCAAAGTAACAATTGGTATTATGAGGATATTTATAAAAGTGCTTTGTCCTTTCGGAAGAGAGAACTGTTTAGCATTGCAAAAAGAGGTGGTAGTGGTACTGAGCACTATTCCCTGTGCTTCTGGAAATCATAGAAATTTCTGATTATATCTACACGAGTTCCTTAACAATATGTAGCTTCTGCAATTTAGCTCCTCACTTCCAGTGTCCTCTTAATCCCAGTGCATAACAGTGGTTCTGCAGTTCACGAGTCAGGTACCCTTAAGGCTGCTGTCTGTGTAAAAGGCAAACTCTAGAGTTGTGCGGTGTACATCTTGTACAACTGAATATGCCACCCTCAATTCAGGCAGTTTCAAATTACCTTTGAAAGGTAATCTGAGAGATTTTTCTTTCCTCCCCCAACATGGGTCAGGGTTGATTATAAATATTACAGAAATGAGAATACATTTGAGTCTCCTTCTGATAATATGGAACTTATTATCATTTTTTTCCATTATCTATGATCTGTATATGAGGACCCGGTTCACTTGGATTCACATCTATGTTTTATCTCTGGGACTTTGGGCAAATTACTCCACCTTTTTGAGTTTCATCTATAAAATGGGATAATAATAGCTAACATTTAATGAGCTCTCACCGTATGTAGACAATGTTCCAAGTGCTTTGTATGCATTATCTAATTTAATGCAAAACACCTCAGTAAGGTTTTGTTGTTACCAAGGCTTAAACCTTGGGATCAATGTCTACCCAAGGTCACCCAGCAATTAAGTGCAGGGGCCAGGACTTGAACCCAGATCTGTCTAGCTCAGATGCCTATGCACTTCACTATGCCATGAGCTAGTCACATGGATTGATATATTACTGTCCCCATACAAAATGGATTTCTCACTGAAGTTAACAGATTGTCATTCTGGTTTATCATTGTTTTAAGCCAAACACTATTGATGCTCAGATTTGCCTTGAGGGGTCTAGTTCAGGGAATAGGTCGCAGCACCTCCTCCTGATACTACCTTTGGTTTAATACACTCTACAGGATCAATAGCTCTAGTAGAAATTTTACTTTATTTATATATTACCCTTTGTGTTAATGCTAACATATTTATTTCTCTTCCATTCTTCAAATGAGATTTGAATCTACTTGATATTTTTTTCTCTACTGCTTGGTACAGTGGACAGTGAATTCCATGGACTTAAAATGCTGTACCTCTGTCTGAGTAATTAATATATTCTAGCAACAGCAATTACTGAACCTTTTGGCTACTCACTTTGTGTTCATCCAGTTGGATAGAACATCAGTTGTAGCAACCTGAGCTTTTCTAAATAAGGGATTAAAAATAATCTAATCCGTTGTCTGGGCTGCTTTCCCATGAAGAACAGGCATTGTAAAGTAATTGAGTCCCTAACAGTGTCCCTGGAATAAAAGAGGTGAAGACAAGTTGAGCTTGGGTTCCCATACAGATGCCCAGAGAGCCTCATGTAGGACGCTGAATGCTCCAAGGCTAAACTTTGTGTCCAGAGCTTAAAGTTCAAGGCCCTTCCCCAGGCCAAGTCCAACACCCTGTACCAGCTGGGTCATGTTAGATTTTGTTTCTCATCTTCATCTTTTTTTCTTAACTCTTTGAGTGACTTTTTTTTTATTATAAAAGTAATACACACTTGCTATGCAAACTGTTGAAAAATAAAAAGCACAAAGAGAAACATAAAGAGACTCCTAATGCCAATCCCTAAAGACAACTGCTATTAACATTTTGATGTATTTTCTTTTATATATATATGTGTGTGTGTTTGTGTGTGTGCGTGTATACACACATATGTAATATGTAGCTATGAAATAGTATATACAGTTATGAAATGTAACAGTGTATACAGTTATATATGGTATATAATATATATCATAGTAATAGTATATACGGTTATATAATAAGAAATATAATAGTAAATATAGTTATGAAATAGTAATGCAGTTGTGAAACAGTATTACTATTTGCAAAAAACGTGACAGCTTATATATAAGAATGCAAAAAACCTTTCACATTTATGAGAGTTTCTAGCTTGGGTTTGTAGTGTCTTGTTTTTATGGTGGAGGCATTTGTTTTTGTTCATTTACTGGAGTGTTGAGGAGCCCCTGGGCTTCTATCCTTCCAAACCTTAAGAAGAGGCTGACAGCATTATTGATCACCTGCCTGTCACAGTGATTGGCCATGTTCTGCTCCTGCAGCGTTTGACCATTGCATTTCTATTGCTGGAAGCTGCACTGATCGCTGGGGATGGCAGAGCATGCATTTTGCCAAGTTCATAACTCACTCAAAACTCCTGGCTTCAGCGTTTTCACCTGAAGTGGAAACTTCTGATGTTCAAGCTAATTTACTCTTAAAATAAAAATGTTCTGTTTCTGAGAAAAAGAACTCAGAAAAGCCCTTGCAAATGGCTTTCAAAGGTATCCAAGAGTTTATGGCATACAACATTTAATGACTTAAGTGGAAAGGAGTAGTGGCATAAACATCTTCCTTAAATTACTTGGCTTTAAAACTGGAAAGTATTTGGCAAAAAAAAAAAAAAAAAAAGGCTTGCATTTTCCTATACTTGGGGTTTGGAAAATAACTGTAGGCTCCTCAAGGAATATAATCTGACCATCCAAACATGATCTGAACCTCAGAGCCTGATAGACCCCATTACTTGCCTTAAGAAATCATTTACACATCTTTAAAAAAGACCTTGGCATTTCCATCACAAAGATTTGTTGTTTATTATTATTATTCTTTTAATCCTAGAAAGAACATGGTTATGTTGAAATCTTGGAAATTTAAAGTACATGAGGTTTTTATTTTCCTAAGTCAAAATCTTTGTAATGAAATACCTTGTATGTGTTCTTCATTTTGCTACAGATTGAGATTTTATTTTCTAAAACAAGAACTGATAGCACTGAATGAAACACAGCCTAGACAATAAATTTTATGAAGCAACGAATCTGTTTACAGGTGCAGTGGTTGGCTACTGTGAATTTAGTGACTGGCATGCAATATGGAGGCCAAATGGGGCTCAAGAGTGACTGAAAACAAGCCCAGAGGGAAGGACACCACAGAAGGTGAGCCAGACAATTCCATTTTCTGAGCAGTTGTTGGAAAGAAGGTCCTGGAAGCTAATAGTTTAGTGTCTAAAGGAAGCTGGGTTTTTTCTTCTTTCCTTTGTCTGCTGTAATTAAATTATTCCAGAGCCACATTTGCCCAAAGATAAGAAGATTTTAAGTGTGTATATTTGCATGTGTGGGTTATAGTGACATAAACAAGAGCGAGCCTGCTGTGGAAGAACTTCCTCTGGTAGATGAGCTTCTGACATCTTTTGAGCATTTTATTTTATTTTAATTGAGATATAATTGACATATAACATTCTGTAAGTTTAAGATGTGTTGATTTGATACACTTATATATTGTAATATGATTACCACTGTAGCATTAACTAACACCTCTATTATGTCACATAATTATTATTTTTTTTGTGGTGAAAACATTTATGATCTCATCTCTTAGCAACTTTGAAGTATGCAATACAGTATTGTTGACTATAATCGCTGTGCTGTGCATTAGATCTCTAGGACTTATTATTCATCTTCTAATTGCAAGCTTGTACTCTTTTGACCAATGTCTCCCCAATTCTCCCACCCCCCAGCCCCTGGTAACCACTGTTCTACCCTCTGTTTCTATGAGTTTGGCTTTTTTCAGATTCCACATATAAGTGAGATCCTACAGTATTAGTATTTGTCTTTCTCTGTCTGACTTATCTCACTTAGCATAAGGTCCTCAAGGTCCATCCATGTAGTTGCAAATGGCAGGATTTCTTTCTTTCTCATGGCTGAATAATATTGTCATATATGTATGAAAATCCTCTTTATCCATTCATCCATTGATGAACACTTAGATTGTTTCCATATGAGCACTTTAAAATATATTTTAAACAAGTTTTGGAATTTAATAATAAACACTTTAACCTTACTTCTGCCCTCCAGAGACACTAAATGGAAGGGTAGAGGTTCTAGAAATTGGAGGGATGGGGGAGAGAAGAAGAAATTCTCAGAAGGTCCAAGTAAAATAGAATAAGTCATTTAAGATGTAGTCACAACTCCAAGTGTTGGAGATTGTATGGAGCCACAGGAGTTCTTACTGCTGGTGAGAATGTAAAATGGCACAGACACTTTGGAAAATAGTTTGGCAGTGTCTTCGAAAGTTGAACATACACTTATCATATGACCCTGGAATATCATTCCTAGATATTCACCTAAGGGAAATGAAAACATGTCAAAAGACTTGTATGTGAATATTCATAGCAGCTTTATTCATAAGAGTAAGAAAAACTGGAAACAACCTAGAATGTTCATCAGTAGGTGAATCAATTTTTTAAAAAAATGTATTATAGTCATACAATGAATACTGCCTAGCAATAGAAAGGAATGTACTACTGATACATGCAACAAAATAAATGAATATCAAAAACATTATGTTGATCGAAAGACGCCAGACAATACAGGCTACATATGGTATGTTTCCATTTAAATCAAACTCTAGTAAAGACAAGCCTAATCTATAATAGATGCAAGAGTGGTTGTCTGGGGATGGAAGTGGAGGTAGGGATTGATTGGGAAAGAGCACAAGGGAGCCTGTTTGGAAATTTTCTACATTATGATTTATCTGGTAGTTACACGAGTGTAGAAATTGATCAAAACACACTACACCGTACACTAGAATGTGTCTATTTGTTACATGTAAATTGTGCCTCAAATAAAATTGATTTTAAAACTTTAGTTACAGAATTAACAAAATGATGATAATGTGGTTCAGAACCACTTCACTGTGTTGCAAATAATTATGGCAAGAAGTGAAATTACTTCAGAGTGGTTTTAAAAAGTGCTAATATGAGGCTAATTGCTCTGTCATCAGTGAGTGAGTTGTTAGATGTTTGAAGTCCCTGTAAGGGAATTCCCTCTATTTTTCAGGTGAACCATGCACACACAGACACAAACTAAGATGAGATATACAGGGGAGAAAATTAAAGTGAGAAACTCCTTATCCTAATTTCTAGCTTTCAGTTCAGCAGTTTTGTTGGGCCAATGTTTATTGGTTCTGCCAGGTACAGGGTGTTCTAGGATGAAAACACGATGCCAGCCCGTTAAGGGTGAACAAACAGTCTAGAAAAAGACCCAGTGATCTTATCAAGGACTCAGCACAGTGGGCTTAGTTAACAATGATGATAACAATAATAACTACTGTTTATTGCATGTTTACCTTGTGGCAGGCATTGAGCTCCATGATTGACATATTATCTCATTTAATCTTCCCAACAGCTTTACAACATGGGTGCTGTTAGCTCCCTATTTTATAGAAGATGCAGCAGAGGTTCAGAGATGTTAAGTAACTTACCCAAGATTACACAGTTAATGAGTAGTAAATGGTAGAGTTGAAATCTGCTCATAACCATTATGTTGTATCCCAACCGCGGAATATGTGTAATATTAATGGAGGACGATTATTTGACTTGAAAGGTTCAAAAACCATTACAGTTTGTCCAACCTGATCAGACCCCTCTCAAATTCCAAGTGGCAAGAGAAGCACAGTTTTCCTTCCCAACAGATACTATTGTTACCTTGTCCAGCTTCTCTTAAAGACTGTCTTTCTGGACAAAGCCTGGGCTCTCTAATTCCTTACACTGACATTCTTCCATCAGGGGAACCTGCAGAGCTGAATAATGTTCTTGGATTTGTGTCTCTAATCTTGTCACTGATTACTCCTAACTTTTCCTGGCAAGGCTCCTGCCAGGCTATTTCAGGAAACAAAAATTCATTACACACATCCTTATTGATCTTCCCTCTTCTTTGCTTATTACTGAAATTCTTTTCCCTCCATCTCTTGAAGAAACGGCATTGCAATTACTGGAAGCTTGCTCTCCCAGCAGCCTACCGCCAGGACCAGAGGGTCTTGCTGATGTTCCTAGGAGGGGTGGGCGGAGGGGCCAGAGCCACACGTCCCTACTCTGCTGTCCTCCAGGAGTGAGCTGGTTGATTGCTTCATTCTAAAGTTGCTCCTAGGTGAGTGACTTAGTAATATCTCATCAGATAAACACCAGAACCGTGTCTGGTGATTGCCCGAGGTTACTGGTTTCCTTTCTCAGTAGTTTTGGGTGTAAATGCTGCAGTGAGTATCCCAGGAAAGCCACCCAGCTTTGGTTGCTAGCTCAGGAATATTTGACTTACCCATGGGGTCAAAAGAACAAGAGAATCTAATTTTTATTGAATGAATTAATACATTATTGAAAATATTCTTATTGAGTACTTATTATGCGCTAGGCTCTGGGAACACATGTGAGCAAGACAGCCTTGCTCTGTGTTCTCAGGGATTTTATAGTCTGATGAGGGATGTAAACAACAGCAAAAACAATAGAAATAATGAAGTCAAAACACAAAATAATAAAATTACAAGTTACAATAAATGCAGTGTCAGAACAGAAGGTGGCTGAGATAGAAAATAAAAACCTAGATATTGTTTTAGACACATTCACATACAATATCACTAACCTGCCAAACATCCATGAAACACCTGTTCTCCCTGATCCTATACACATTGAGTAGTCTGTTCCACGTGACACAGGGGGAGCTGGATGCAAGACCAGTGCTTTTTCTTTTTTTTTTGCAGTGTGTAAGTTTTATTTGGGTCCTAATTCAAACAAACTTAAAAATTTGTAAGGCAATTGGGAAAATTTGTAAGGCAATTTTTAAAAAATTATTCTTTTAGAGCTATATATTGAAATATTTACAGATTAAATGACATGATGTCTGAAATTTACATCAAAATATCCTAGAGGCAGAGCAGGGAATAGGTAGGGGAACAGATGAAACAAGGTTGACCAGAAGCAGATAATTGTTGAAACAGGGTGATCGGTGTGGAGGTTCTTTATACTGTTCTCTCTTTTTTTTTAAAAATATGGGCAAAGAACCTAGGTTCTGTAGTCAGATTGCCTGGGTTCAAATCCATCTATTAGTTGTATAACTCATCTTATAGAATTGAAGATTTGAATGAGAATAGGTTTTTGTGGTAAAATATACATAATATAAAATTTACTATTGATACTTTAGCCATTTTTAAACGTACAATTGAGTGGCTTTAAGTACATTCACAATATAGTGCAGTCATCACTACCATCCATTTCCAAAATTTTTAAATCATTCCAAACAGAAACTCTCCTCATTAAACAATAACTCCCCATTCTCCCCTCCTCCTGGCCCCTGGCCACCTCGCTATTCTACTTTCTGTCGCTATGAATGTGCCTATTCTTGGTACCTCATATAAGCGGAATCATTCAATATTTGTATTATTGTGTCTGGTTTGTTTCACTTGGCATAATGTTTTCAGGGTTCATCTAGTTGTAACATATGTCAGAATTTCCTTCCTTATTGAGGCTGAATAATATTCCATTGTATTATTATATACCACATTTTAGTTATTCATTCATCCATTGAAAGAACATTTTTAAAGAATTTAGAAAACAGTTTAGCATAGGAGCTTGCTAAATGGCACCTAGTAATTATTATTGTTGTTATAGGAGAAATGTTAGAAGAAAAATTTAATCAATTTTTAAGTAATATTTTAACCATATTTGTTTTTGGGTAGAGGGATTCTGTTTTCTTTTTTTACTATAGGCTTTGCATTTCTCGGTGATGTGGTTTGATAATTGAAAAATCATTTTAAATACACACACACGCATTTTAGCTCCTCCTTTCTGTCTTTATATTTTTACCAAACTATTTTAAAAAGGTGTATACATACTGTCTCAACTACCTTTTTTTTTTTAATTTTTGAATTTTATTTTATTTACTTTTTTATACAGCAGGTTCTTATTAGTCATCAATTTTATACACATCAGTGTATACATGTCAATCCCAATCTCCCAATTCATCACACCCCCCCCGACTGCTTTCCCCCCTTGGTGTCCATACGTTTGTTCTCTACATCTGTGTCTCAACTTCTGCCCTGCAAACCGGTTCATCTGTACCATTTTTCTAGGTTCCACATATATGCGTTAATATACGATATTTGTTTTTCTCTTTCTGACTTACTTCACTCTGTATGACAGTCTCTAGATACGTCCACGTCTCTACCAATGACCCAGTTTTGTTCCTTTTTATGGCTGAGTAATATTCCATTGTATATATGTACCACAACTTCTTTATGCATTCATCTGTCGATGGGCATTTAGGTTGCTTCCATGACCTGGCTATTGTAAATAGTGCTGCAGTGAACATTGGGGTGCATGTGTCCTTTTGAATTATGGTTTTCTCTGGGTATATGCCCAGTAGTGGGATTGCTGGATCATATGGTAATTCTATTTTTAGTTTTATTAGGAACCTCCATACTGTTCTCCATAGTGGCTGTATCAATTTACATTCCCACCAGCAGTGCAAGAGGGTTCCCTTTTCTCCACACCCTCTCCAGCATTTGTTGTTTGTAGATTTTCTGATGATGCCCATTCTAACTGGTGTGAGGTGATACCTCATTGTAGTTCTGATTTGCATTTCTCTAATAATTAGTGATGTTGAGCATCTTTTCATGTGCTTCTTGGCCATCTGTATGTCTTCTTTGGAGAAATGTCTATTTATGTCTTCTGCCCATTTTTTGATTGGGTTGATTGTTTTTTTAATATTGAGCTGCAGAGCTGTTTATATATTTTGGAGATTAATCCTTTGTCTCTTGATTCATTTGCAAATATTTTCTCCCATTCTGAGGGTTGTCTTTTGGTCTTGTTTATGGTTTCCTTTGCTGTGCAAAAGCTTTGAAGTTTCATTAGGTCCCATTTGTTTATTTTTGTTTTTATTTCCATTACTCTAGGAGGTGGATCAAAAAAGATCTTGCTGTGATTTATGTCAAAGAGTGTTCTTCCTATGTTTTCCTCTAAGAGTTTTATAGTGTCAGGTCTTACATTTAGGTCTCTAATCCATTTTGAGTTTACTTTTGTGTATGGTGTGAGGGAGTGTTCTAACTTCATTCTTTTCCATGTAGCTGTCCAGTTTTCCCAGCACCACATACTGAAGAGGCTGTCTTTTCTCCATTGTATATCCTTGCTTCCTTTGTCATAGATTAGTTGACCATAGGTGCGTGGGTTTATCTCTGGGCTTTCTATCTTGTTCCATTGATCTATATTTCTGTTTTTGTGCCAGTACCATATTGTCTTCATTACTGTAGCTTTGTAGTATAGTCTGAAGTCAGGGAGTCTGATTCCTCCAGCTCCGTTTTTTTCCCTCAAGATTCCTTTGGCTATTCTGGGTCTTTTGTGTCTCCATACAAATTTTAAGATTTTTTGTTCTAGTTCCATAAAAAAATGCCATTGGTAATTTGATAGGGATTGCATTGAATTTGTAGATTGCTTTGGGTTGTATAGTCATTTTCACAATATTGATTCTTCCAATCCAAGAACATGGTATATCTCTCCATCTGTTGGTATCATCTTTAATTTCTTTCATCAGTGTCTTATAGTTTTCTGCATACAGGTCTTTTGTTTCCCTAGGTAGGTTTATTCCAAGGTATTTTATTCTTTTTGTTGCAGTGGTAAATGGGAGTGCTTCCATAATTTCTCTTTCATATTTTTCATCATTAGTGTATAGGAATGCAAGAGATTTCTGTGCATTAATTTTGTATCCTGCAACTTTACCAAATTCATTGATTAACTCTAGTAGTTTTCTAGTGGCATCTTTAGGATTCTCTATGTATAGTATCATGTCATCTGCAAACAGTGACAGTTTTACTTCTTCTTTTCCAATTTGTATTCCTTTTATTTCTTTTTCTTCTCTGATTGCTGTGGCTAGGACTTCAAAACTATATTGAATAATAGTGCTGAGAGTGGATATCCTTGTCTTGTTCCTGATCTTAGAGGAAATGCTTTCAGTTTTTCACCATTGAGAATGATGTTTGCTGTGGGTTTGTCGTATATGGCCTTTATTATGTTGAGGTAGTTTCCCTCTATGCCCACTTTCTGGAGAGTTTTTATCATAAATAGCTGTTGAATTTTGTCAAAAGCTTTTTCTGCATCTATTGAGATGATCATATGGTTTTTGTTCTTCAATTTGTTAATATGGTGTATCGCATTGATTGATTTGCATATATTGAAGAATCCTTGCATCCCTGGGATAAATCCCACTTGATCATGGTGTATGATCCTTTTAATGTGTTGTTGGATTCTGTTTGCTAGTATTTTGTTGAGGATTTTTGCATCTATATTCATCAGTGATATTGGTCTGTAATTTTCTTTTTTTGTAGTATCTTTGTCTGGTTTTGGTGTCAGGGTGATGGAGGCCTCATAGAATGAGTTTGGGAGTGTTCCTTCCTCCGCAATGTTTTGGAAGAGTTTGAGAAGGATGGGTGTTAGCGCTTCTCTAAATGTTTGATAGAATTCACCTGTGAAGCTATCTGATTCTGGACTTTTCTTTGTTGGAAGATTTTTAATCACAGTTTCAGTGTCATTACTTGTGATTGGTCTGTTCATATTTTCTGTTTCTTCCTGGTTCAGTCTTGGAAGGTTATACCTTTCTAAGAATTTGTCCATTTCTTCCAGGTTGTCCATTTTATTGGCATAGAGTTGCTTGTAGTAGTCTCTTAGGATGCTTTGTATTTATGCGGTGTCTGTTGTAACTTCTCCTTTTTAATTTCTCAGTTTATTGATTTGAGTCCTCCCTCTTTTTCTTCATGTGTCTGGCTAATGGTTTATCAATTTTGTTTATCTTCTCAAAGACCCAGCTTTTAGTTTTATTGATCTTTGCTATTGTTTTCTTTGTTTCTATTTCATTTATTTCTGCTCAGATCTTTATGATTTCTTTCCTTCCGCTAACTTTGGGTTTTGTTTGTTATTCTTTCTCTAGTTCCTTTAGGTGTAAGGTTAGATTGTTTATTTGAGATTTTTCTTGTTTCTTGAGGTAGGCTTGTATAGCTATAAACTTCCCTCTTAGAACTGCTTTTGCTGCATCCTATAGGTTTTGGATCATTGTGTTTTCATTGTCATTTGTTTCTAGGTATTTTTTGATTTCCTCTTTGATTTCTTCAATGATTTCTTGGTTATTTGGTAACGAATTGTTTAGCCTCCATGTGTTTGTGTTTTTTACGTTTTTTTCCCTGTAATTCATTTCTAATCTCATAGCGTTGTGGTCAGAAAAGATGCTTGATATGATTTCAGTTTTCTTAAATTTACTGAGGCTTGATTTGTGACCCAAGATGTGATCTATCCTGGAGAATGTTCCATGCGTACTTGAGAAGAGAGTGTAATCTGCTGTTTTGGATGGAATGTCCTATAAATATCAATTAAATCTATCTAGTCTATTGTGTCATTTAAAGCTTCTGTTTCCTTATTTATTTTCATTTTGGATGATCTGTCCATTGGTGTAAGTGAGGTGTTAAAAGTCCCCCACTATTACTGTGTTACTGTCAATTTCCTCTTTTATAGCTGTTAGCAGTTGTCTTATGTATTGAGGTGCTCCTATGTTGGGTGCATATATACTTATAATTGTTTTATCTTCTTCTTGGATTGATCCCCTGATCATTATGTAGTGTCCTTCCTTGTCTCTTGTAACATTCTTTATTTTAAAGTCTATTTTATCTGATATGAGTATTGCTACTCCAGCTTTCTTTTGATTTCCATTTGCATGGAATATCTTTTTCCATCCCCTGACTTTCAGTCTGCATGTGTCCCTAGGTCTGAAGTGGGTCTCTTGTAGACAGCATATAGATGGGTCTTTTTTTTGTATCCGTAAAGCAAGCCTGTGTCTTTTGGTTGGAGCATTTAATCCATTCACGTTTAAGGTATTTATTGATATGTATGTTCCTGTGACCATTTTCTTAATTGTTTTGGGTTTGTTTTTGTAGGTCCTTTTCTTCTCTTGTGTTCCCCACTTAGAGAAGTTCCTTTAGTATTTGTTGTAGAGCTGAATTGGTGGTGCTGAATTCTCTTAACTTTTGCTTGTCTGTAAAGCTTTTGATTTCTCCATCGACTCTGAATGAGATCCTTGCCGGGTAGAGTAATCTTGGTTGTAGGTTCTTCCCTTTCATCACTTTAAGTAAATCATGCCACTCCCTTCTGGCTTGTAGAGTTTCTGCTGAGAAATCAGCTGTTAACCTTACGGGAGTTCCCTTGTATGTTATTTGTCGTTTTTCCCTTGCTGCTTTCAATAATTTTTCTTTGTCTTTCATTTTTGCCAATTTGATTACTATGTGTCTCAGTGTGTTTCTCCTTGGGTTTATCCTGTATGGAACTCTCTGAGCTTCCTGGACTTGGGTGGCTATTTCCTTTCCCATGTTAGGGAAGTTTTCGACTATAATCTCTTCAGATATTTTCTCTGGTCCTTTCTGTCTCTCTTCTCCTTCTGGGGCCCCTATAATGTGAATGTTGTTGCGTTTAATGTTGTCCCAGAGGTCTCTTAGGCTGTCTTCATTTCTTTTCATTCTTTTTTCTTTATTCTGTTCCGCACTGACACTATTCTGTCATTTATCCGTTCTTCTGCCTCAGTTATTCTGTTATTGATTCCTTCTAGTATAGTTTTCATTTCAGTTATTGTATTGTTCATCTCTGTTTGTTTGTTCTTTAATTCTTCTAGGTCTTTGTTAAACATTTCTTGCATCTTCTCGATCTTTGCTTCCATTCTTTTTTGAGGTCCTGGATCATCTTCACTATCATTATTCTGTATTCTTTTTCTGGAAAGTTGCCTATCTCCACTTCATTCAGTTGTTTATCTGGGGTTTTATCTTGTTCCTTCATCTGGTACATAGCCATCTGCCTTTTCATCTTGTCTATCTTTCTGTGAATGTGGTTTTTGTTTCACAGGCTGCAGGATTGTAGTTCTTCTTGCTTCTGCTGTCTGCCCTCTGGTGGATGAGGCTATCTAAGAGGCTTTTGCAAGTTTCTTGATGGGAGGGACTGGTGGTGGGTAGAGCTGGCTGTTGCTCTGGTGGGCAGAGCTCAGTAAAACTTTAATCCGCTTGACTGCTGATGGGTGGGGCTGGGTTCCCTCCCTGTTGGTTGTTTGGCCTGAGGCAACCCAACACTGGAGCCTACCCGGCTCTTTGGTGGGGCTAATGGCGGACTCTGGGAGTGCTCAAACCAAGGAGTACTTCCCAGAACTTCTGCTGCCAGTGTCCTTGTCCCCACGGTGAGCCACAGCCACCCCCGCCACTGCAGGAGACCCTTCAACACTAGCAGGTAGGTCTGGTTCAGTCTCCCCTGGGGTCACTGTTCCTTCCGCTGGGTCCTGATGCGCACACTACTTTGTGTGTTCCCTCGAAGAGTGGAGTCTCTGTTTCCCCCATTTCTGTTGAAGTCCTGCAGTCAAATCCCACTAACCTTCAAAGTCTGATTCTCTAGGAATTCCTCCTCCCCTTGCCAGACCCCCAGGTTGGGAAGCCTGACGTGGGGCTCAGAACGTTCACTCCAGTGGGTGGACTTCTGTGGTATAAGTGTTCTCCAGTCTGTGAGTCACACACCCAGCAATTATAGGATTTGATGTTACTGTGATTGTGCCCCTCCTACCATCTCATTGTGGCTTCTCCTTTGTCTTTGGATGTGGGGTATCTTTTTTGGTGAGTCCCAGTGTCTTCCTGTCGATGATTGTACAGCAGCTAGTGGTGATTCTGGTGTTCTCGCAAGAGGGAGTGAGAGCACGTCCTTCTACTCTGCTATCTCGGTTCCAATTCAAAACCAGTGCTTTTTCCCTGGGCTGTGTTTCAAGGCACAGGAGACCCCCACTGCCACCCCGGGGGATGTGGTCAAGTTTCCAGACTACTGTCAGCTCTAGGTGCAGTTCTGCTGTCCTGTCTGCAAGCTCCCTGTCTTCCAGAAAAAAAAGGGAAGAGCAAGTCCTCCAAACAAATAAATGGTGGACTGGATAGAATTCACTCCTTGGGGAAGGCCTTATACTGTTTGTGAGTGATCCAGGCCAGGCCTTGTCTTGGTTTCCAGTGGCGAGTTCTACAGGGGGCACCTTGTGGCTGGAGGTGGTCTCTTGGCCAACTCTGGGGGGCTCTCCTCCTGGACCCAGAGCCATGTGCCCTCTAGGTATTTTTTTCAATTAATTTTTATTGGAGTATAGTTGATTTACAATGTTGTGTTAGTTTCTGCTACACAACAAAATGAATCAGTTATACACACACATATATTCACTCTTTTTTAGGTTCTTTTCCCATATAGGTCATTACAGAGTACTGAATAGAGTTCCCTGTGCTATACAGTAGGTCCTTATTAGTTATCTATTTTATATATACTAGTGTGTTTATGTCAATCCAATCTCCCAGTTTATCCCCCACCCCCACTTTCCCTCTTGGTGACCATAAGTTTGTTTTCTACATCTGTAACTCTATTTATGTTTTGTAAATAAGTTCATTTGCACCATTTTTTTTTAGATTTCACATATAAGCGATATATATTTGTCTTTCTCTGTCTGACTTCCATGTCACTGCAAATGGCATCATTTCATTCTTTTTTATGGCTGAGTAGTATTCCATTGTATATATGTACCACATCTTTTTTTTTTTTTAACATCTTTATTGGAGTATAATTGCTTTACAATGTTGTGTTAGTTTCTGCCATATAACAAAGTGAATCAGCTATAGGTATACATATATCCCCATATCCCCTCCCTCTTGCATCTCCCTCTCACCCTCCCTATCCCACCCATCTAGGTGGACACAAAGCACCGAGCTGATCTCCCCGTGCAATGCAGCTGCTTCGCACTAGCTATCTATTTTACATTTGGTAGTGTATATATGTCAGTGCTACTCTCTCACTTCATGCCAGCTTCCCCTTCCCCCTCCCCATGTCCTCAAGTCCATTCTCTATGTCTGCATCTTTATTCCTGTCCTGCCCCTAGGTTCATCAGAACCATTTTTTCTCTCTTTTTTTTTTTAGATTCCATATATATGTGTTAACATACAGTATTTGTTTTTCTCTTTCTGACTTACTTCACTCTGTATTACAGACTCTAAGTCCATCCACCTCACTACAAATAACTCAATTTCATTTTGTTTAATGGCTGAGTAATATTCCATTGTATATATGTGCCACATCTTCTTTATCCATTCATCTGTCAGTGGACACTTAGGTTGCTTCCATGTCCTGGCTATTGTAAATAGAGCTGTAATGAACATTGTGGTACATGACTCTTTTTGAATTATGGTTTTCTCAGGGTATATGCCCAGTAGTGGGATTGCTGGGTCATATGGTAGTTCTATTTTTAGTTTTTTAAGGAACCTCCATACTGTTCTCCATAGTGGCTGTATCAATCTACATTCCCACAATGCAAGAGGGTTCCCTTTTCTCCATACCGTCTCCAGCATTTATTGTTTGTAGATATTTTGATGATGGCCATTTTGACTGGTGTGAGGTGATACTTCATTTTAGTTTTGATTTGCATTTCTCTAATGATTAGTGATGTTGAGCATTCTTTCATGTGTTTGTTGGCAATTTGTATATCTTCTTTGGAGAAATGTCTGTTTAGGTCTTCTGCCCATTTTTGGATTGGGTTGTTTGTTTTTTTGTTATTGAGCTGCATGAGCTGCTTGTATATTTTGGAGATTAATCTTTGTCAGTTGCTTCATTTGCAAATATTTTTTCCCATTCTGAGGGTTGTCTTTTCCTCTTGTTTATGTTTTCCTTTGCTGTGCAAAAGCTTTTAAGTTTCATTAGGTCCCATTTGTTTATTTTTGTTTTTACTTCCATTTCTCTAGGAGGTGGGTCAAAAAGGATCTTGCTGTGATTTATGTCATAGAGTGTTCTGCCTATGTTTTCTTCTAAGAGTTTTATAGTGTCTGGCCTTACATTTAGGTCTTTAATCCATTTTGAGTTTATTTTTGTGTATGGTGTTAGGAAATGTTCTAATTTCATTCTTTCACATGTAGCTGTCCAGTTTTCCCAGCACCACTTATTGAAGAGGCTGTCTTTTCTCCATTGTATATTCTTGCCTCCTTTATGAAAAATAAGGTGACCATATGTGCATGGGTTTATCTCTGGGCTTTCTATCCTGTTCCATTGTTCTGTATTTCTGTTTTTGTGCCAGTACCATACTGTCTTGATTACTGTAGCTTTGTAGTATAGTCTGAAGTCCGGGAGCCTGATTCCTCCAGCTCCGTTTTTCTTTCTCAAGATTGCTTTGGCTTTCCAGAGTCTTTTTTGTCTCCATACAAATTGTGAAATGTTTTGTTCTAATTCTGTGAAAAATGCCATTGGTAGTTTGATAGGGATTGCATTGAATCTGTAGATTGCTTTGGGTAGTAGAGTCATTTTCACAGTGTTGCTTCTTCCAATCCAAGAACATGGTATATCTCTCCATTGGTTTGTATCCTCTTTAATTTCTTTCATCAGTTTCTTATAGTTTTCTACATACAGGTCTTTTGTCTCCTTAGGTAGGTTTATTCCTAGGTATTTTATTCTTTTTGTTGCAGTGGTAAATGGGAGTGTTTCCTTAATTTCTCTTTCAGATTTTTCATCATTAGGGTATAGGAATGCAAGAGATTTCTGTGCATTAATTTTGTATCCTGCTACTTTACCAAATTCATTGATAAGCTCTAGTAGTTTTCTAGTAGAAAACATCTTTAGGATTCTCTATGTATAGTATCATGTCATCTGCAAACAGTGACCGCTTTACTTCTTCTTTACTGATTTGGATTCCTTTTCTTTCTTTTTCTTCTCTGATTGCTGTGGCTAAAACTTCCAAAACTATGTTGAATAACAGTGGTGAGAGTGGACAGTCTTGTCTTGTTCCTGATCTTAGAGGAAATGGTTTCAATTTTTCACCATTGAGGATGACATTGGCTGTGGGTTTGTCATATATGGCCTTATTATGTTGAGGTAAGTTCCCTCTGTGCCTACTTTCTGTTGAGTTTTTATCATAAATGGGTGTTAAATTTTGTCAAAAGCTTTTTCTGCATCTATTGAGATGATCATATGGTTTTTCTCCTTCAGTTTGTTAATATGGTGTATCACATTGATTGATTTACATATATTGAAGAATCCTTGCATTCCTGGGATAAACCCCACTTGATCATGGTGTATGATCCTTTTATTGTGCTGTTGGATTCTGTTTGCTAGTATTTTGTTGAGGATTTTTGCATCTATGTTCATCAGTGATATTGGCCTGCAGTTTTCTTTCTTTGTGACATCTTTGTCTGGTTTTGGTGTCAGGGTGATGGTGCCCTCGTAGAATGAGTTTCGGAGTATTCCTCCCTCTGCTATATTTTGGAAGAGTTTGAGAAGGATAGGTGTTAGCTCTTCTCTAAATATTTGATAGAATTCGCCTGTGAAGCCATCTGGCCCTGGGCTTTTTTTTGTTGGAAGATTTTTAATCACAGTTTCAATTTCAGTGCTTGTGATTGGTCTGTTTATATTTTCTGTTTCTTCCTGGTTCAGTCTTGGAAGGTTGTGCTTTTCTAAGAATTTGTACGTTTCCTCCAGGTTGTCCATATCATTGGCATATAGTTGCTTGTAGTAATCTCTCATGATCCTTTTTATTTCTGCAGTGTCAGTTGTTACTTCTCCTTTTTCATTTCTAATTCTATTGACTTGAGTCTTCTTCCTTTTTTTCTTCATGAGTCTGGCTAGTGGTTTATCAATTTTGTTTATCTTCTCAAAGAATGAGCTTTAAGTTTTATTGATCTTTGCTATTGTTTCCTTCATTGCTTTTTCATTTATTTCTGATCTGATCTTTATGATTTCTTTCCTTCTGCTAACTTTGGTTTTTTTTTGTTCTTCTTTCTCTCATTGCTTTAGGTGTAAGGTTAGGTTGTTTATTTGAGATGCTTCTTATTTCTTGAGTAGGATTGTATTGTTATAAACTTCCCTCTTAGAACTGCTTTTGCTGCATCCCGTAGGTTTTGGGTCGTTGTGTTTTCATTGTCATTTGTTTCTAGGTATTTTTTTATTTCCTCAGTGATATCTTGGTTATTAATAGTGTATTGTTTAGCCTCCATTTGTTTGTATTTTTTACAGATTTTTTCCTGTAATTGATATCCAGTCTCATAGCGTTGTGGTCGGAAAAGATACTTGATAGGATTTCAATTTTCTTAAATTTACCAAGGCTCGATTTGTGACCCAAGATGTGATCTATCCTGGAGAATGTTCCATGAGTTCCATTATACAATGGAATGTCCTATAAATATCAATTAAATCCATCTTGTGTAATGTATCATTTAAAATCTGTGTTTCCTTATTTATTTTCATTTTGAATGATCTGTCCGTTTGTGAAAGTGGGGTGTTAAAGTCCCCTGTATGATTGTGTTACTGTCAATTTCTCCTTTTATGGCTTTTAGCATTTGCCTTATGTATTGAGGCGCTCCTATGTTGGGTGCATAAATATTTACAATTGTTATACCTTCTTCTTGGATTGATCCCTTGATCATTATGTAGTGTCTTTCTTTGTCTCTTATAAAAGTCTTTATTTTAAAGTCATTTTGTCTGATATGAGAATTGCTACTCCAGCTTTCTTTTGATTTCCATTTGCATGGAATATCTTTTTCCATACTCTCACTTTCAGTCTATATGCCTCACTAGGTCTGAAGTGGGTCTCTTGTAGACAGCATATGTACGGGTCTTGTTTTTGTATCCAGTCTGTGTGTTTTGGTTGGAGCATTTAATCCATTTATATTCTAGGTGATTATTGATATGTATGTTCCTATTACCATTTTCTTAATTGTTTTGGGTTTGTTTTTGTAGGTCTTTTCCTTCTCTTCTGTTTCCTGCCTAGAGAAGTTTCTTTAGCATTTGTTGTACAGCTGGTTTGGTGGTGTTGAATTCTCTTAACTTTTGCTTGTCTGTAAAGGTTTTAATTTCTCCTTCAAATCTGAATGAGATTGTTGCTGGGTAGAGTAATCTTGGTTGTAGGTTTTTCGTTTCATCACTTTAAATATGTCTTGCCACTCCCTTCTGGCCTGCAGAGTTTCTGCTGAAAGATCAGCTGTTAACCTTATATGGATTTCCTTGTATGGTATTTGTTGTTTTTCCCTTGCTGCTTTTAATATTTTTTCTTTGTATTTAATTTTTGATAGTTTGATTAATATGTGTCTTGGCATGTTTCTCCATGGATTTATCCTGTATGGGACTCTCTGTGCTTCCTGAACTTGATTGAGTATTTCCTTTCCTATGCTAGGGAAGTTTTCAACTATAATCTCTTCAAATATTTTCTCAGACCCTTTCTTTCTCTCTTCTTCTTCTGGGACCCCTATAATTCGAATGTTGGTGCATTTAATGTTGTCTCAGAGGTCTCTGAGACTGTCCTCAATTCTTTTCATTCTTTTTTCTTTATTCTGCTCTGTGGTAGTTATTTCCACTATTTTATCTTCCAGGTCACTTATCCGTTCTTTTGCCTCCATTATTCTGCTATTGATTCCCTCTAGAGAATTTTTAATTTCATTTATTGTGTTGTTCATCATTGTTTGTTTGCTGTTTAGTTCTTCTAGTTCTTTGTTAAACGTTTCTTGTATTTTCTCCATTCTATTTCCAAGGTTTTGGATCATCTTTACTATCATTACTGTAAATTCTTTTTCAGGGAGACTGCCTATTTCCTCTTCATTTGTTTGGTCTGGTGGATTTTTACACTGCTCTTTCATTTGCTGTGTGTTTCTCTGTCTTCTCCTTTTGCTTAACTTACTGTGTTTGGGGTCTCCTTTTCACAGGCTGCACGTTCGTAGTTCCTGTTGTTTCTTGTGTCTGCCCCCAGTGGGTAAGGTTGGTTCAGTGACTTGTGTAGGCTTTTGTGGAGGGGACTGGTACCTCTGTTCTGGTGGGGGTGGGCTGGATCTTGTCTTTCTGGTGGGCAGGGCTGCATCTGATGGTGTGTTTTGGGGTGTTTGTGAACTTAGTATGATTTTAGGCAGCCTCTCTGTTAATGGGTGGGGTTGTGTTCCTGTGTTGCTAGTTGTTTGGCATGGGTGTACAGCACTGGAGCTGCTGGCTGTTGGGTGGAGCTGGGTCTTAGCATTGAGACGGAGATCTCTGGGAGAGTTCTCTGGAGTCCAATGTCCTGAACTCAGCTCCCCCTCTCAGAGGCTCAGGCCTGACACTAGGCCAGAGCAACAAGACCTTGTCAGCCACATGGCTCAGAAGAAAAGGGAGAAATAAAGAAAGAAAAAATAATAATTAAAAAAAAAAAGGAGAGAGCAACCAAACCAATAAACAAATCCACTAATGATAACAGGCGCTAAAAACTATACTAAGATAAACATAAAAATCAGAAACAAGTCAGTTGCAGACAGCAAACCCAAAGTCTACAGTTGCTCCCACAGGCCACTGCCTCAATTTTGGGTTGATTCGTTGTCTATTCAGGTATTCCACAGATGCAGGGTACCTCAAGTTGATTGTGGGGATTTAATCTGCTGCTCCTGAGGCCGCTGGGAGAGATTTCCCTTTCTCTTCTATGTTCGCACAGCTCCCGGGGTTCAGCTTTAGTTTTGGCCCCACCTCTGCGTGTAGGTCGCCCTCAGGATTCTGTTCCCACGCAGACAGGACGGGGTTAAAGTAGCGGCTGATTAGGGGACTCTGGCTCACTCATGCCAGGGGGAAGAAGAGGTACGGTAGTTATAATTGGAATGCAGGATGAGCCTGCGGCAGCAGAGGCTGGCATGACGTTGCAACAGCCTGCGGTGCACTGTGTGTTCTCCCAGGGAATTTGTCCCTGGATCACGGGATCCTGGCAGTGGCGGGCTGCACACTGGGGGTGAAGCGTGTGGATAGTGATCTGTGCTTGCACACAGGAATCTTGGTGGTGCAGCCACAGCATTAGCATTTCATGCCTGTCTCTCGTGTCCGAGCTGACAGCCATGGCTCACACCCTTCTCTGTAGCTCATTTAGGTGGTGCTCTGCCTTCTGTGGGCAGACAGGGAAGGAATCCCCTCTCCTTGCACACCTCGAAACAATGGTCTTTTGCCTCTTAGGCTGGTCCAGTGTTTTTCCTGGACTCCCTCCCAGCTAGCAGTGGCACATTAGGCCCCTTCAGGCTGTGTTCCCGCAGCCAACCCCAGTCCTCTCCCTGGGATCTGACCTCTGAAGCCGGAGCCTCAGCTCCCAGTCCCCACCCGCCCCAGTGGGTGAGCAGACAAGCCTCTCGTGCTGGTGAGTGCTGGTCAGCACCGATCCTCTGTGCGGGAATCTCTCCCCTTTGCCCTCTGCACCCCTGTTGCTGTGCTCTCCTCCATGTCTCCGAAGCTTCCCCCCCACCCACCCCCTGTCTCCGCCAGTGAAGGGGCTTCCTAGTGTGTGGAAACTTTTCCTCCTTCACATCTCCCTCCCAGAGGTGCAGGTCCCATCCCTATTCTTTTGTCCTTGTTTTTTCTTTTTTCTTTTGCCCTACCCAGGTACGTGGGGATTTTCTTGCCTTTTGGGAATTCTGAGGTCTTCTGCCAGAGTTCAGTAGGTGTTCTGTAGGAGTTGTTCCACATGTAGATGTATTTTTGATGTATTTGTCGGGAGGAAGGTGATCTCCATGTCTTATTCCTCCACTGTCTTGAAGGTCCCCGGTCGGTATATCTTATTTTTCTCTCTCCAGTAAACATTTTCTTTAGTTTTAGAAAGTCACTCAGCTGACAGTGTCTCACTGCTCTGCAGACTGACCCCAAACTTTTGTTCCTACTGGTCTAAGTCATTCATGTTCCTACTTGTGTTAGTTTGTTGATGTCTTCTAGTAAGCCACATCTTCTTTATCCATTCATCCATTGATGGACATTTACATTGTTTCCACGTTCTGGCTATTGTAAATAGTGCTGCTGTGAACATTGGGGTGCATGTATCTTTTCAAACTATGGTTTTCTCTGGATATATGCCCAGGATTGGGGTTGCTGGATCATATGGTAGCTTTATTTTTAGTGTTTTTTTTTTTAAGAAAACTCCATACTGTTCTCCATAGTGGCTGTACCAATTTACATTCCCACCAACAGTGTAGGAGGGTTCCCTTTTGTCCACACCCTCTCCAGCATTTACTGTTTGTAGATTTTTTGATGATGGCCATTCTGACTGGTTAGACTATACTACAAAGCTACAGTAATCAAAACAGTATGATACTGGCACAAAAACAGAAAATAGATCAATGGAACAGGATAGAAAGTCCAGAGTTAAACTCATACACCTATTTTCACCTAATCTATAACAAAGGAGGCAAGAATATACAATGAAGAAAAGACAGTCTCTTCAATAAGTGGTGCTGGGAAAACTGGACAGCTGCATGTAAAAGAATGAAATTAGAACATTCTCTAACGCCATACACAAAAATAAACTCAAAATGGATCAAAAACCTAAATGTAAGGCCAGACACTATAGAACTCTTAGAGAAAAGCTTAGCGGAACACTCTTTGACATAAATCACAGCAAGATCCTTTTTGACCCACCTCCTAGAGAAATGGAAATAAAAACAAAAATAAACAAATGGGACCTAATGAAACTTAAAAGCTTTTGCACAACAAAGGAAACCGTAAACAAAACAAAAAGACAACCCACAGAACGGGAGAAAATATTTGCAAATGAAGCAACAGAGAAGGGATTAATCTCCAAAATATACAAACAGCTTATGCAGCTCAGTATCAAAAAAAGAAACAACTCAATCAAAAAATGTGTGGAAGGTCTAAGTAGACATTTCTCCAAAGAAGACATACAGATGGCCAAAAAGCACATGAAAAGCTGCTCAACGTCACTAATTATCAGAGAAATGCAAATCAAAACTACAATGAGGTATCACCTCACACCGGTCAGAATGGCCATTGCCCTCTAGGTTTTTGCATAGCCTATTCTTCACTCTGCCAAGCTGCCTCATCTTAACTCAGAGTTATTTACATCCCTGCTCCGGCCTCTCCACCCAGTCAGGGCTGCCAGCCCCTTCTCTCAGGTAGAAGTGGGAGTTGAGGCCATTCGGTCTGGGAGAACACAGTTGGGGTTGCAGGCGCCCACCGGGGTGGAGGGGGCTACTGGAAGGCTACCCCAGGCTCGGGCCTCAGATCGCACACCCTGCAGAGCAGGGTGAAGTCAGGAAGCGCTGGGAAGTATGTCCAGGGCCAGAGTAGACCTGTTTGTTAACGTGTGCACGCTCCTGGAGGGTGCTGGGAAATCTTAGGCCTGGGCCAAGCGAGCGGAGGGAGTGTGGGTGGAGAGGTCTGTAAGGGAGCTCGAGCTCGGGCGTGGGCTGGGGGAGCCTGCTGCCAGGCTGCCAAGGGGTTGGTGATGTGTTCTGCTGTTCCCAGTCTGCACTCCATAACAACCAACAGCTGACTCACTCTCCCATCACTCTCTCCTTTTGTGGAATGCACATACATACTCACACAGAAGCACCTCACAGGTTACAGTCAGATGTGCAAAAAAAACCAAAACAAAACCGTAATCTCTCATGGCAAAAACAATTTCCATCTCAAGCCCATGGCGGAAAACTCCACTTCATTCTTTCCAAATAGGCTTGGTCACTGCAGTGTTTTTCAGAATTTTCAGATTTAATCCCAGTGAATTCAGGATAACTACCACCACCTGCCTTTTTTTCCCCTCATGGGGACCCAAGAGCCCTGGTCTTGCATGATGTCAGGGATTCAGGGTGTGGTGGAGGGCTGGGGCAGTGGTTTGGCCCTTGGCTGGTGTCTACAGGGTGCAAACCCTCTTGTCTGGTTTTTGATGACTGGCCTCTGTTCCATCAGTGTCTCCTGAATGTCACATCTCTCATCTGGTCTTGGTCAACAGGCTCTCACAGGTCACTTGACTATTATAATTATTATTCATGTGTGCACATTATATACATACATATACAGGTCGCTTGACTATTATAGTAATAATAATAATAATTATTATTATTTTGGAGCCATGAAAGAGAAATATGGACTCATAGATCCATGGCCTGTCTGGTTCCAGTTTTTCAAACCATCTTCTTCCATTCTTTGCCTGGCTAACTCCTGCCCGTTCCTCAGGCTTTAGCTAAAATGTTATCTCCCTCAGTCTAAAGTAGATGGTTCCCCCTCTGAGAACCATGTGCTTTCTTTTCATAATATTTGTCAGAGTCTGCAAACATATATGTATATTTGTCATTCTCTGTTTCAGGTCTATCTCTCCCCACACCTCCACCCTGCTGCATCAAATCATAAACCCCATAAAGGCAGGGATTTTTTTATCTGTTTTGTTTGCTCCTGAATTCTCAGCACCTTGACAAATACTTGGTATGTAGAAGTCACCAAAAAAAAAAGAAAAAAGAAAAAAGAAAAAAAGAAAAAGGATGAAACTGGGCTTGCCCAAGACCCCATGGCTAATTAATAAAACAGTAACACTTGATCCCACGCCTCTGGTGCCCCATAACTCAGCTCTTTCCAATGCACCATACTGAGCCAGGTTGCCTTTGACAAGGTGTTAAAAATCCAGCTAATTCCGTTCAGATTTGAAAGCCCTGTTTTTAATTAAGAAATGGTAGAGTATAAGACGGTGGTGTGAAAGGGGTGCCCAGTGAAAAGTGGCTTGGAATCCCACTCCTGCCCAGCAGTGTTCCCCCAAAATCCTGAAGAAACCCTTGATGTGGGACCTGCTGAGATCATGTCAGGGAGCCAAAAGAAACACGAGGAGAAGGCAAGGCCTCTCTCCACTGACCTGGTGGGGAAAGCCTGTCCTGTCTTCACCCCTGGACAAGGGCTCTCAGTCTCTCTGGAGGAGGGCCAAAGTCAGAGGCAGCCGGGCAGGGCTGATTCCAGGCGAGAAGGCTGCCTGAGTCTTTGATTGAGGAAGTCACTGCCTTGAGCCCTGCTTGACCCAGTGGATTATCAAGGCTGGGGTAGAGGTTGGGGGGAAGTGCCACTGGTACAAATGTGGCCTCTGGCCTCATCTGCTTATAGGCCTGGTGATAGTGATGATTCTTGTCCTGGGGTTTGGTGGGGATGTGCACGGACATCTTGATGAGCTGGGAGGGGCAGAGAGTAACTTGTTTTTGTCACTAAATGAGGCTTCTTCCCTCTTCCAAGCTTGGTCTTGGTTCTGAGTGGATTTGTCACCAGCTTCCTGATAAGGCAAATGGGAGCAGAGTTGTTACTGTGAGGGTTGTTTGCTTGATGCTAACTTGGGTCATGTGGCTTATATCTGATCAGTCCAGGCTGTGGAGCCTGAGGATCCTGGTGCTGAATTTATGCCCGGAGCAAAGCAGTTAAACAATAAGACCAGAAGAACCTCAGCTGCTAGGGCATTTGAACTTCATCAGGCTGTGCAGTCAAACTTTAACCCAACATTCATTTCCTTTGTCCTGCTGATGTCACTGCCTTGCATCCGTCAAGGCCACAATAATGTTGAGAATGGGAAGGACTGATGTTTAATTTATTATCACACTCACCAGACACTATAGGTCTCTCCCAAGCTTTAACTGCTGATATTACAGTTAACCCCCGATTATTAGATATTATAGCTAACTCCTAATTATTTAATGTATCGGTAAGGATTAGGTTTTGTCATAACAGAGACCTGAATATAGTAGCTTAAGTACCTAGTGGCTTAAAGTCTTTAACTTAAAAGAAGTCTGGAAATAAATAGTCCAGGGCTTGTATGGCAGCTGCATGAGGTCATTAGAGAGCCTGGCTCTTCCCTCATCAGCACATAATTTTTATCACCAAGGTCTCCTTAGCAGAAAAAGGCTGCTGAACCTCTAGTCATCATGTCTATATCCCTGGCAGGAGGAAGGAGAGAAAGGACAAAGGGCTCTTTTCCCAGCAGTGTCAGATAACTTTAAATCCCTTTAAACAGCCTTCTTGGAAATCCCATAAGATATTGCCAATTAAGTCTCACTGACCAGAACTTAGTCAGGTGGCTACAGCTAACTGCAAAGCAGGTTGGGAAATGTCTTTCAGCTGTATGCACTGCTGGACCAAGTAAAATCAAGGTTCTGTTACTAAGGAAAAAGAGAAGAATGGCTATATTGGAGGCATGTAAGAGTTTCTGCCACATCCCGTTTGGATTTCTTGGGGCTGTCTGTTTTTCTGTCTTCCTGCTTTTGGGACCTTTCAAGGAGAAAAGAAATAGAACGGAAAGTCAAACTAAACCATTTTTTTACTTGCTATTAGATCTGACTTAAAAAACACATTCTGGGAAAGAGATCAGAATCCCCATCTCTATCTGCATTAGACTGTAGATTTTTCCGTACATTCCTGTTATATATGTTCTTTCCCACTCACAGATCTGGAGGGGGTGGATGCTAAGTTTGGCTCTGGCAGATAGACACATAGCTCTAGAGCTGGAGGGAAAGCTAGGGGCTGAATACACAGATGGGGAGGGTGGGTCAGATGGGGGTGGAAGGCCTAGAAGGCAATTGATGAATATGAAAAACAAGGAAAAGGGGGCTCTAAAGAACCCAGGGCAACCCCAACATATATTCCTTCTGATTGTTTACCCGCCACTTTTACAATGTTTTTGGTCATCCATCCCCATTGGAGAGTTTCTGTGACAACCATGGGGGAAATGTCAATTACATGTTTAAACTTCCCAGAAATCAGGCATTTGGCCAGCACAAAGGGTTGGTATGAACTTCTGGCCAAACTTCAGGAGATTCTCAGAGAGCTCATGTTATTTTCCTTGAAATACTCATTTCTTCCATGAGTAATTTCATCTCGAATCCCTCAGCTTCACACATCAACAGATTTACTTGACAGTGTCCTGAAGAAAGAGGACAATCTTGACTTTCAAGCGAGAAGAGCTAATAGAACAACAGGTTTTGTTTCGGTGAAAACCAGGGTTCCAGCCTGCATAGAGTGATAAATTATGAAAGCTTTCCTCAGCACTCCTGCCCTCGATCCTTCCCTCCACTCCATTAAATCTGCTACGATCTTGCATGAACGGAGGTCACTGATGGCACAGCAGATTTTTAAATTAACATCAGTATCTCCCAACTCCTGCAGCATCCTCCTCCCACTCCTGTGCTCCCGTCTCTTTTCCTGCCCTACAGCACCAACTTGTAATTTGTCTGCTTCAATGTCTGTTTCTCCCAGTGGACCGTAAACTCTAATTTTGGCATCCTCAGCATCTAGGACAGTGCGTGGCATTTATTAGGTCCTCATTAAATATCTGCTGAAAGAATGAATAAATGGAAGAAAAACTCCAAACTGTTGTAGAAACTGAAAACACTTCTATTAACATACCAAGGTTGGCTGGCAAGCTTTCACACATGGACTAGGTTGATGTGACATAATACTCTTTTTTAGAGATTTTTCTTATTGAAGTATAGTTGAATTACAATGTGTTAATTACCACTGTACAGCAAAGTGAGTCAGTTACACACATATATACGTTCTTTTTCATATTCTTTTCCATTATGGCTTATCACTGGATACTGAATACGGTTCCCTGTGTTATACAGTAGGACCTTGTTTATCCATTGTATATATACCAGTTTGCATCCGCTATCCCAACCTCCCAGTACATCCATCTCCCACCTCTCTCCTCCTTGGCATAATATTTTATCATTTTGACTTCTGACACACTCCTGTTGTGCAAAATGCCAGGCATGGGTTATGAAACTTGGCCCAAAAAAAGATGTTTGGGAGGGAAAGAGAAAAAGAGAACAAGGAGGAGAAGGAAAAGCTTATGGCTTCCTTAATTCTGTGGATGTGGAAACTTAGGGATGTGCTTCATCTGTTATATCCTACAGGTTAAAAGTGTTCCCAAAAAAGGAAAAATCTAAAGGAAAGAAACTAACAACACAGTGGTTTGGGGAGGAAAAGCTCAACAAAATGTATGTTTTTCTTAGAGGAAAAATGAGAATCCTTTTGTCAGTGGTTAACTAGTATGATCTTTAAGATGGTAAGAAGAGGCCTCACAAGCTAAGCCCTGGTTCTTGTGTTCGCCTCCTTTGACACTCCCCACTTCTCCTTCAATCTTCGTTAAAGGATGCTTGCCAAGCAGGCCAGCCTTGTTAGCACTGAGCCTCATTTTCTTTAGCTATAACTTTGGTCACCTGTGTTCTGTCTTAGCCATACTTGTTACCCAACCGGGTTTGTTTTGCCCTACGCGCAGGGAGCCAAAATGTTGAGACCCTGAGGTTTAGCAGCAAAGAGGGGGTTTATTCGCAAGGCAGCCAAGTGAGGAGACGCGAGACAAGACTTAGTTCAGCCTCCCCAAAGGCAATGGGCCCAGGGTACTTCTGGGATAAAGCAGCAGGGCGGTCTGAAGCATGGTGGCATAGGGAGCCTGGGGAAAGGTGATTGGGAAAAGGTGTGGTAATCATCGTTCTGCACAGGTGTAACTAACTACAGGCCTCTGCACTCGTTCAAATGTGGAGGCGCTTAGCAGGATCTGAGGGTGGAGTTTTCAGCCCTCTGCTGTCAAAAGAAGGTCACCAAGCGATACTTGTGCATGCCCAGTTGGAGGGTCGGTGGTCTTACCCAGTCTTAACCAGCTCAACTCCAACTAGACACAGCTGACTCCAAGTTCCTGGAAAACAACTCAGGCAAACATCTTATTGTTTAGGCTGTGTGCTGCTTGGAGGACCTGTTAAGTCTTTTGTAGCAACAATTAAAATGACCTTGATTGGTTAGGGCAGGTTAGAGGTGTGATGGATTTAACTAATGATTACTCATGGTTTTATACTCAGGCCAATCTCTGGAATTCTTTCATACCCTTCCATTAGGTGGTATCTTTCTTTAGGCCATAATTACAGGTTCTTGCTTCAGACATCAGTGGCATCAGCTTTACCTCATGTCTGACTCCTTAATGAGATGAAAAATTGGGTCTTGAAATGACTAGGGATGGAGGGTGTGCAAAAGGCCTTCATGGCTGCCTCTCACTCCCTGAGGATCTTTCCATAGCAGCGAGCTTGTTGACCTGAGAGGATTCACAATTTGGGAAGCAGTGCCCTGGCTTCCCCCCATCTCTGATTTGGCCATTTGATACAGGAGCCTGGTGAGCCCTGTGGACTCTGAGAGAGAGGGTCTTAACGTAGCTCTGCCACAGAAGAAAGATGCAAATCCTTGTGACCGGAGGTGGGTTGTACCTGGGGTTAGCCAGTGCCCTAAACTTTGGGATGATATCTTCATGGTATAGTCTAGGGACTTGGGTATCAGCATAACCAGCCATAATTATTAAGGATGCAGGTTCCTGGGCTGTAACTCAAACCTCATCAGAATTCCTGGAGAAGGCAACTCTAGAACTTTCATACAGGAGAGACTTAGGGTCAGCAATCTGTTTGGTAAAGGGGCTGAGTCTTGTCTTGAAACTGTTTAAGTAGTAAATGCACTGTTTGACTTAGAATGTGTGCAACTGAATAAAAGCCCAAACTGAAAACAACTAAATGTCCATCAACAGGTGAATAAATAAATTGTGGTACATCTTTACAATGGACAATGATTCAGCAATAAAAAGGAATAAACTAGTGATACGTGCAGCCACAAGGATAAATTTCACAGACACTGTGCTGAGCGGGAAAAGCCAGACACAGAAGAGTTCACACTGCTTGATTATATTTGTAAAAAAAAAAAAAAAAACTCTAGAAATACATCCTCGTCTATAGTGAACAGAGGGATGATTCATTGTTGCCCACGTCTGGGGATGTGGGGTGGAGTGAGGACTGACTGAAAGGGAGCCTGGGGGGGAATTTTGGGGTTGATGGACATGTTTATGTTTGGCAGTGTTTGTGGTTGTGGTTACACAGGTGTATAAAATTGTCAAAATTGATCAAAACTTTCACTTTAAATGGGTGCATTTTCACTTAAAATACAGCCAGTTTTTACAAAGAACAATGCTTTCTAAAGATTCACACTTTACAGGATAAGGAAATTTCAGTTGTCCATTTCATATCAATGTATATTACTGTTTTTATGAAATTTGGGGTGGCTTACGGTGCTCGTGGGGATTACGGAGTGTGGGCTAAAGCCCCCAAACACTTCTGAGCAGCCCCACTGATCCTTGGGGTGAAGCCAGGGGTTCTGTACTTAAACATGCCCCCAGGTGATTCTTATGCTCTCTGCAGTTGAGGCCCTCTGCTAATGTTACCCCACATCCCGAGGATTTTTGAACTGATTTGAGTGACTGCTGGGCTGCTGATGTTGGTCACACTCAGTGAGGTTGTGGACTGAAAAAAAAACCCCGTGCTTTATTAAGCTGATAAACTTTAGTATGTTCCAAGGCCTCGCTGACAAGCAGCTGCAATGTATCTCTGACTAATATGCATTCAGTAATCTTACCTCGTTAACCAAGGTGTGTTGATTACTATGAGCATCCTATTGGTTCCAGAATGCTTGAACAACGAAGAGTCATCCCAGCCAGCCAGTCTTGTAGGAACTGGTGCTCTGTATGACTCACTACCTCTTCCAGCATCTTTCTAGAGTTTCCCTTTGGGAGGACAAAGTCGGTGGTATCATAATGACATCTGCTGACACTTACTGTGTGTCTACCTATGGGGTGCCAGGCTGAGCACTTAATAGTCATCATCTCATTTAATCCTCACACTATCCAAATGAAGGGGAATCTGAAGTTCAGAGAGATTAGGGGACTTACCAGAATGTTCAAAGCTGCTTTAGTGCCAGAGCTAGACTTCAATCCATGTCCAAATCTGAAGTGGCGGACCTCAGCCATGGTTTCACATTGGAATCGCCTGGGGAGATTTTAAAACTCCTGATGCCTAGGCTGTACCCTAGAACAATTAAATCAGAATCTCTAGGGGTGTGACCCAGGTATCGGTATTTTTTTAAAGCTCCTCAGGGATTCTGATGTGCAGTTCCAACTGAGAACTGTGCTCCCTGGGCCCTTAGCCATGAAGCCATAAGGAGAGGTGGTGAGTGCAGCATGCCAGGCTACCTCAGAACCGACTGAGTGATTTGCTTCTTTTCAGGTCCCCGTACTAATCCTGACCCACTCCTTTTCACCCTGTGATTTAGCATTGTTCTGCAGGTATAAACTTTCAGGGAGACCTTGTCCTGTTAGAGCACGTAATGGGTGTATTCAAAGGCTCTTTCCATCCTTCCTTCCTCAAACATTTACTGAGTATCCGCCATGCAGCAGACACTGGTGATATAAAACTGAACCAGCCCTGGGGAGCTCACCGTCTTGTGGGGAAGACAGACCTGTGAGCGGACAATTGAAAATTGATATGTGCCCTGAGAGGGGGAAGGAAGCTCAGCGTGACAGAGGACACACAGAGGGGTCAGCAAAGTCTCCCTGGAGGAGATGGCAGCCAAATGAACTGATGACCAGAGATGAGCCTACTGAAGGGAGAGGAGTATTCTAGGCCGTGGGACTACGTGAGCCGGGCATGGGAGGCAGAAGCATGAGGTGGACTTCTGGGTGGATGGGACCAGAAAGAGTGGAGGGATACGAGCCAGATGGATGAGGAAGACGGACAGCCTTGAGAGCATGTCGGGGAGCTTGGACTTTGTCCTGTAGGAGATGGTAACTCACTGAAGTGTTTCAAACAGAGGAGCCATATGATTAGGAGCCAACATTGAAGGCGGTGATGGAGGAAGAGAAACCCAGGGGGGGAATGGAGGAGAGAAAAGGCAGCAACTATGCCTTACAGCTTTCTAATCTATTTATCTAATCTACTCTATCTTCCATTGGAACCAAAATATCCCAATGAGTGTGGCTGGAGGGATAGGACTGTTAACCTGACCAGCTTATTGAACAGACCTATACAGACTGACTTGATAGTAGGGGGTAATGCCAAGCTCCATTCTTTCTTGGTCAAGAACTCTTCTTATAATGGGAGAAAGTAAATGCTTGTCAGCCTAGGGAAGGGTTTTCATGCATAGCTCCAGGGATCCATGAATCCTCCGAAATTGTGTGCCAAGTTCTGTGCATTTTTCTCGGAGAGGGTTATAGCTTTCATCGTATTTTCAAAGGCATTCTGGACCTACAAACCAGGTAGCTGAAGATTAAAATCCAAAATTCTAGATAAAGATGGTCTATGCTTTCGGCTGACCTGGAGAAAGGCCTTGGAAGAAAGGCCCAAACGGATGTTCACAAGTGTTTTAAAGGAGAAATTTTAGGGACCAGACTCTCCTTGCACTGCCTACATTTAAAGTATGCACGTCAGTTCATGTATAGTCATCTCTAAGGTAAAAGCATTTGTGGGACATTTTTCTAGGCAAGATGCGTAAGCCTGATTCTTGACTCTAGCTTTAGAACTGAAAAAGACATGCTGACTGGAACAAAGGCCTGAACGTCGCCCAGAGGGAATTCCTGGTAGGAGCAGCAGCTGCTGAGATGACTGTGCACATGCACTTTTGCACGTGCAGGAGCCAAGGTCTGAGATCTCCACTGTCTCTGAGGCCCGGACGGCCTGCTGAGAAGAGGCCAAGGCATCCACCTCGTCTAGGCCTTTGTTGTTGCAGCTGAGTATTCTACAAGCAATTGTCTGCGTCCTGCCTAGCTTTGATTCATGTTGACAGGGTTACTTGGTAAAGCAGGTGGGTAAGAACGAGTCTCCCAGCAGGAAAAGGCTGCCTCTGCTGCTTCATGACCAGCTCTCCTGTGATAATGAGCTTCACCGCGTGCCATGGCAAAAGCTGCTATCCCCTTTGGAACCAGCCATATTAGGGAGGTTCATTCACGGTGAGCTCTGTAGGGGCAAGGGTCAGGGGCGAGATATTCCGTGTGTGTGTGTGTGTGTGTGTGTGTGTGTGTGTGTGTTACATTTAGAGCAGAGTCTGGCAGATAGTTATTAAAAGCTGATGGTACCCAGCAATTAATCTAATTAATTTTGTCCTCTCCAATGACCACAAATTTATTGCCGCTGGTCTGAGCTTCAACTGGGGTCTAGTTTCCTCCTTTGCAAAAGGAGGATGTTGCACAAATGCGATAATGTCACTTCTGCTTTGTACCTTCATTAATGACATTCCCCAGAGCCATAGACTCCCGGGATTACGTCCAGGCACTAGTAATGTTAACAAGAATGGTCTCACGTACCCCTCTCCCCAGTCAGGGCAGCTCTGCTTTTATCTGTTGTATGTTTTGGCTTTCCACGAGCTTTCATTTGATGGAAGGGTCCACTAAAAATGAAAAGGATTTCAAAAAGTAAAATATGAAAACTATTGGTCCGGACACAAAGTCTGATAAAGGGTGGGCTAAGCCAGGAGCTACCCAGGAAGTCCATCTCTAAGTTACTAAAATGGTGCCAGATAGTTCAGGTTTCCACACTCAAGGGCTTATTAAATCAGTTAAACATTAAATAATAGGTAAGTCATAATTGTTGCAGGCTTTTAAAGATATGAATGTCTAGGAAGAATCTGGTAGTTCTACCACTTACCTCTTCTAAGTTCACTTTTTAGTATGTTACATATACAGTAGAGAATACATAATATATGTGTGTTTATGTATATATAATTTCAATAGATTTATAAGATTATAAATAGATTTATAAGATTTATAATAAAATTAACCTGTGTAATCACTCAGAATAAAAATTACTAGTACATCTGTAGCTCTCTGTATATCCCTCCTTTATTGCCCCCCTCTCTCCTATGAAGAAGTATCCTCTGCTGAATTTTGGATTTATAATTCTCTTGCTTTTCTTTAGTTTTTACCACATTTGTATGCATCCCTTAAAATATATTATTTAGTTTTTTACTTTTATATAACTGGAATTGTACTATATGTATTCCTCTGTGTCCTGTTTCATTCCATGCTGTGTTGACAAGTGTAGCTGCTGTTCACTCATTTTTACTCTAGAATAGTTTTCTATTTTATGGATTTTCCAAATTTACTTATTCCTTTCTTTGATGATGGATATTTGGTGTGTTACTGGTTTTAGGCTATTACGAATTACACTGCTATGAACATTCTTGTTTTTATCTCTTTGTGTACATTACCACCCCAGCTGTGTTCCAGACAGGAAGGAGGACAGGGAAGGAAAGAACTTGTGCCCTCCCTTCAGTGCACATATATTGCTTCTGCTTATATCCTATTAGCCAGCATGTAGTCAGGTGGCCACAACTACCTTCAAAGGAAGCTGGGAAATGTAGTTCCTTATTTGGAATGGCCATATTCCCAGGTTAAAACTCAGAGAAGAGAGAGAGAATGGTTATTGGGAGTCTTCTGTCTGTCTCTGCCATAGTGTTCCATGTGTGTTTGGAAAAATGTGTGGAAAGAATGTAACTGTTGGGTACCGTGTTCTGATTATGTTCATTAGATCAAGCTTTTCACTGTTTAAATCTTCAAGTTTTTTGGTCTATACATTATTGAGAAAAATATGATAACATTTTTCACTATGATGGTGAACTTGAATATTTTTCTTTGTAGTTCTGTCAATTTGATTTACTTATTTTGAGGCTATCTAATTAGGAACACACAAGTGTAGAATTGTATTTTCCTGCCCAATTGAACATTTATTCATATACAGTGACCCTCTTTGTCTCTAGTGATTTTTTTTCCTAAAAATCTATTTTGTCTACTATAAACATGGCTACTCCAGATTTTGTTACTACTTACCTAGAATATCATTAAAAAAATTTAAACCTTATTGTATTTTAGTTTTGTGTGTCTTCACATAGGTAGGTTTTACCCCATCTGACCATCTTTTTCATTTAAACTTAGGGAGGTTAGTCTGTTTACATTGATTAAATTTAATGGTATATTTGGATTAATTTTGACAATATTATTTTATGCTTTCTAGTTCTAACTTTTTCTGTGTATCTCTTTTTTTTCTCTTTGTTGCCTCATTTTAGATTGTTTGAGGCTACAGTCCATATTAAAATTTTTCCTAAGGTATATATTCCATTGATTTTTTGTGTGTTTGCCCTAGAAATTTTAATATTCATACTAACTCAATAAAGTCTCAAGTTATCAATATTTTCTCCCTTCTCCAGAAAAATGAGAACTTTAACTCCTGTCACACTCTTCCACCTTATTTGAAGTTTCCCTGTATATGTGTTCTCTTTTGTAAGTTCCAAATTAGATATTATTATTATTGTATTAACAACAGAAATCTAAGTTGACAGTTAATTATTTTCAACCCTTTGAATATATTATTCCATTTTCTTCTGTCTTCTTTGTTGCTTTTGAGAACTCAGATGTCAAATCAGTCTAACTACTGTGCTTTTATAAGTGATCTGCCTTTTTTCCTCAACAGATTAAAATATTTCATGATACAAGAGCTTCTCTTTGACTTGGGTGTTCTGAAGTTTAAGAACAATAAATCTAAGTTTTTTGTTTTGTCTCTTAATTTACCTTGTTTGGGATTCACAGAGCTTCTTGAATATGAAGATTTATATCATTTGTTAGTTCTGGGAAATTCTCATCTATTTTTTTTCTGAATATCACCTCTTCCTATTCTCTTTATCTTCTTCTGGAACTCCCATTAGACTTTCTCACTTTACCCTCCCATTTCTCTTAACCTCTTCCCAGATTTTCATTTCTTTGTTTTACTGAGCTTATTCTTGTGCAATTTTTTTCAGATCTATATTTCAGTTCATAAATTCTCACTTCTGCTGTGTCTAATCTGCTTTTAAAAGCACCCACCAAGTTTCTAATGTCAGTTATGTATCTTGTGTTTTTAGCAGCGTAATTTTTTCAATTTTGCCTAATCAAATATGACAATTTATTATTCCTAAGCATCCTTTTGAATTCTTTTTCCATCTTTAAACATTTTAAATGTATTTATTTTATACTCTATATCTTATAATTTCTGTATCTGCAGTCTTTGCAAGTCTACCTTTGTAGTTTCTGGGTTTGTTTGTTTCTGCGGACTCTAGCTCACACTGGCTTGTTTCCTTGTATGTTTTGTGATTTTGTTGTTGTGGTTATGATTACTGTGAGTTCATTCAAACTTTATCTGTGGGAATTATGTGAAGCTTGAATTTAAATACATTACCTTCTGAAATGATTAGGAACATTTCTACCAAAGGCCTGGAGTAGCTATATCCCAAGATAATTTTAATCTAAACTTTCAGCTTGAGATTTTTTGGAAGTGCAAGTACAAATTCTTGCCCCAAATCTTCATGAGGGTTGCTCATGGTGGTTAGCAATTCTCAGGGGAGAACTTTCCCCCCATATTTTCTTCTCTACTAATAGTCAAGTAATCATTTCTATCATCTCTCTGTGAGAGATGGTTCCTCCCCACCAGTTTACCACTGAGGGTCTGGTCTTTTCAATGTCTTGGCTTTAATGGGTGGAGAAGATAGGCTCCAATCCAACCTCCCACCATGCTGGACCTAGGATTTTCTCCTCCCTGCCACATCTTTAGCCCATTAAAACCTAAGTTTCAGTTCATTGGTGATTAGCAGATGCCACGGACAAGTGCTTCAGTGCTCTCTTGCCTCTTAGAATTGTGTATTCTGATTGATTCAAATTTCTGAGGCTTTCTCTTACTTATTTTTATAGACTCAGCCATGCGCTTAAAGTTTTCATGTATTTTTATCCTATATTCTTAGATGTTTTGTACTGAAAAACTTTGCCATATTGCTGAACATGCAAGTCTTCCCTAATATTTTTTAGTTTGAATACTTAGAATTTAATTAGAATGCTCCTTTGTAACAAAAATTCTTAGAGTTATAGTCTCCCAGGAATGGCTTAACATGACCTTCAAATACTTTTAAGTGGCCTGGTTCAGCTGGTCAAAAATTCCCATCACAGGCAATCTAACTGCCTAAATCAAGAAAGGTGAAACTGTGTTATCTCTCCAGATAACTCTGATATATTGGTGTAAGGGACAGTCTAAGGTAACCCTTATGATCCCCACTTTCTGGTATTCACACCCTTGTGTAATCCCCTTCTATTGAATGTGGGCAGGACATGTGACTTGCTTCTAACCAGTAGAATACAGCAAAGGTGACAAGCTGTACCTAATTACATAAAATTGTAATGGCTGTCTTGCTAGAAGACTCCCTTCCTTGTTGGCTTTGAAGAAGCAAGCTGCCATGTTGTGAGCTGCCTAGGGAAAGAGCCATGTGGCAGGAGCTGAGATAAGCCTCCAGCCAACAACCAGCAAGAAATGGAGGCCCTCAGCCTGGCAGCTTGTGAAGAACTAGATGCTGCCAACAACCACAGGAGCATGGAAGCAAATCCTTCCCCAGCCCTTGATGAGATGAGATCCCAGCCCTGGCCAACACTTGGATTGCAGCTTTGTGAAAGATCTTGAAACAGAGAATCCAGCTAAACCATGCCCAGAAGCCTGACCTACAGAAACTGTGAGATAATAAATGTGTGTTTTTTTAAACTGCTAAGTTTGTTGTAATTTGCTAGGCAGCAATAGATAACTAATACAACTGGTGATGGCTATCTTGAAAAATATTCTGGGGCAGAGTTTAGGCTTACTAGGAGAGAGTGTAGTGATCAACAGTGATGTGTGCTAGGATGAAAAAAATCAAGAAGGCAACATTATTTGTCAACTTGGCCTAAGCTATCGAAGGTATATATAGGGTGATCTCAGTTTCCCTTCCAAGCAGTTCAGATCACCAGTACCCTGGGGGTCCAACATGTGGCCTACAGGCCACAATTCATTAGCCAAAATTTTCTGAAATTTCTTTAGCTAACACAAACCCAGTAGGGACCCCACTTGGCTGTGGCCATTAGTAACTGACTCTCACCAGACATCATGTCAGCAGTAACCATAATTAAAGCTGAATGTAATTAATTATATAATTCTGAACTGATTTTACTTAATCTACATTGAGGCAAAATAAAGGATGACAGACAAAAGTAAAGTAATTTGAAATAAAGACTGTGTATATTTCATTAATATCGGAGCCACATCCAATACTTACACCAAACGAGGAGCCTCTTGACTCATGATTGTTATTAGCTTAAAAAACATTGAAACCCCACATGAAGCACGTGAATTTTATAAAGGTGGATACACCTGACTTAAAGACCTGGGGCAGTTTTTCTTTCTTACCACCTCCCTTTCATGCAATAGAGGCAAAAGGAAAGAAACCACACAGGTTTCCCTTTGTTAAGAAGATAGTTTTTCAAGACCGTATCCTCTCGAATCAGAAGATAGTGTTTTCCCAGTTACTCAGTCAGAGGGAGCTGTTGCTCATTAATAGTTAGCAAGCAGAGAGCTAGTATTACAGAGGCTTCTTTTGGTGACTTATCAATGATTACAGCTCACCTGCAACTTTTATAAAATGCCTCTGCCGCTTCTGAAAACTTCTTCAAAGTGAATATTTCTTTTTTCTTTTTTAAAAAAAAAAATTTATTTATTTATTTATTTTTGGCTGCATTGGGTCTTCATTGCTGCATGCGGGCTTTTCTCTGGTTGCGGCGAGCGGGAGCCACTCCCTGCTGTGGTGCATGGGCTTCTCATTGCGGTGGCCTCCCCCGTTGCAGAGCACGGGCCCCAGGCACGTGGTCTTGGGTAGTTGTGGCTTGTGGGCTCTAGAGCGCAGGCCCAGTAATTGTGGCGTACGGGCCCAGCCACTCCACGGCATGTGGGATCCCCCTGGACCAGGGCTCGAACCCGTGTCCCCCGCGTTGGCAGGCGGTCTCCCAGTCACTGCGCCACCAGGGAAGTCCTCAAAGTGCATATTTCTTAATGTGGGATATTTTAAAATAAAACTTAAACAGAATACCAACTGCTTAGCACATAACAGGTGCTTAAAAACAATTATTGAGTGATGAAAGAACTGAAGTTAGTCTTATATTAGCAACTGAGTACTTTCAGTGTTTTGGGCACTGTGTTAAGATACACACACACGCACATTATTTTTCCTTTTCATGTTCACATTATTCCTGCCAGCTATTTACTTTCCTCCTTATTACAAATGAGTAAACAAAGTTAAGTAATTGTCCTAAGTTTTACAGCTGGTAAATGGTGCAGCAGGAATACGAACCTCATTGATTTAACCACAGAACCTGTGCTATTGCCATTTTGGCACGTTGTCTCCCAGAAATTAACCTAAAATGTATTTTCATAACTCAAATGCTTTCACTTATCTGCCTGCATCGTTGCTGACACATTAGCCTAGCTAGTAAGGAACAGACTGTCATTGCCCAGCTCTGATGTTGGGTGATGCAGGGCAGAAATACTTCTCTCCTGTCTCATACCTGCCCCTTTGGTCCTGGTCTCTCCTTGGCCCTGCTGGAAATTCCCATTTGGGGCATCAATTCCAGAAGGCCTGATGCTCAACAACCAGGCCTCCTTGCCTTTGCTCAAGAGCACCAAATTACCTAAAATATCCACCCTGGAGATCTGCTCCCAGAAGTGAGGACTGGTCAGCTGTGTGATTGCCTTGGTAGGTTGGTGCTTAAACTACAATACTCATGGAAGAAACCATGTACCACATCTATAGAACTAAGGGGATGAAACATATTTACTTATTCATTTCTTTCTTTATTCAGTGGCTGTCTATCGAGTACCTATTAAATGCAAGTAACTGTGTTAGGTGCTCAGGGCAAAAGAGATGGGTAAAATAGAATGAATGAGAATGTCATTGAAGTCAGTTGTCTTCCAGTAAAGAACCAATTGAGCTGTGTGAAGACACGTAGACAAGAAAGGCCTCAAAGACCCTCCATGCCTGAGCCATACTCATGCAGGGCAGGTGTGGTGGCCCTGTCGCTTGGGCTAAAGGTAAAAGAAGACACGTAACAGCCAAGAGGCAGGGCAGTGAAGGAGTAGGAAATGCAATCCAGTTTGCCACCATCTTGCCATATGATGTTGGACAAATCCCCTCACCCATCTGGTCTTCAGTACTTCTACTTCCTCAGTGATAATCTGCAGTCCTCTTCCCTTCTGTCTGGCAGGGAGCCCGAATGTGGGGCCCACTTCTGGCCCTGCCGGTCACTGGCCCAGCTTTTGTGCCCGTTTCTGCAGGCGGGGCTGGGCCAAACACATGGGCATGGCTGAATGTTTGCTCTGATGAAAAGCAGCTGATGGTGAGCAGAGCACCAGGGCCTGCTCATTCCCTTCCAAGTCATGTCAAGTGAAAACGCTCATGCTCAGGGAAGTGCAGGCATACCCAGGAGTGCTTGGAAATGTCTGAAGAAAGCTGGGGACCGCTTATCATGTCTGGCTGCCAGGTGCCAGCTGCCAAGTCTAGCGTTTCACATCTGAGCTGGTTGCCTGAGCTTGGCTGTGGGCTCTGATACGGAGGACTGTCTCCGTGCCTAGGAGGAGCTGTATACAAACAATGTATCAGTGTCACGGCAGTTGGCAGGAGGAGGGAGCATGGCCGCCTCCAAGGAGAATACCAACAAGCTGGCACAAATGGGCCTAACCCGTAATCAAGAAAAGCTTTGAAAATCAGAGGGTTCAGATATCAGGGAAGGGAACTTTGAACTGTGTCCCAGTTTCAACTTCAATTTAATTCAACAGATACTTTTTGACTGCCTACTATATGTCAGATCTTTTACAGGCATATGGGATTTGTCAGTAAACAAAACAAAGATTCCTGCCCTTTTGAAGTTTACATTCCACAGGAAGAGATAAATGATAAACAGTAAACATAATAAATAAAGACATTTTATGGTATATCAGAAAAGAAGTACTTTACAAACCAAGAAAGAGAAGGGTAGTCGCTTGCAGTATTATCCTTTCTTTTCTTTTGTAACCAGTGGTGACCTCCAAACAGAGTCATTCAGGAAGCTTAAACGCTTAAAAGAGATGGAATTTGGAATGGGACTGGGTACAATGTGCGGACTTCTGCAGGACACAACCAGAACATTTGAGAAATGTCGAAGATCAGGCCAAGGTAGAGGCCTGTCTTCAGCAATCTCCCCAAACACATTTGCTGAGGCTTGGTCCACCACTGTCTGCAAAGCTAGGTCTTATCCACGGTACCAACATACCTCCGTCCCAAGACCTGGGGGAATTGAGGGCAGTGGTGGTGGATAAGCACAGTCATCATGTCGATCAGGGCTGTTTTGGAGACAGACTTCCAAATTTTCTTCATTCTCCTAGCTTTCTGAGTTAAGGAACCACCTGCAAAGAGTTTTCTGTCTTGTGAACTAAACGTGGAGCCATCCATGTGATTTCTTTCCTATGAGAAGAGGAGACAGAGGTTTTTAAACTGACAGTTGCGAAGACTGGTATTGCAAACACTGGTTTGAAGAACATAAAACCCAAATTTGAAAAAGAGTCTTAAATTCTAATATTGAATATGCATTTCAAATCCCGGATGCATCGCCCCTGGGGACTCCTCACAGAATCCTACTGAAAAATCTCGGAGACAAAGATTTAAAATAAATGTTTGTTGGTTTTAAATGGTGGGATGGTGAGGGATGGGGGTTGGGTAGATCCTTACCCAGCAGACCTCCAGGCACAGAAAGGTCAGGGTTCTGAAGGCCCTCCCCAGCCTGCCCATCATGTTGAGGCTTCTGTCTCAGTTCTGCCTCTTCCATTGCTGAGTGCAGGGAACACTGATGGTGACGTGGTGCCCGCCTTGTGGATTGTGAGGAAGATCCAGCTCTCCCAGAAGAAGAACGATGGAGACCCTTGGGGGTGAAGTAGGAAGAGATGGAGGTCTTCCTACTTCACCCCCACTATGGTGTGTGGAGATAGGAACCAGAGAAATACATCTTGTTCCTGTTAATCTGATGATACCTCAAAAAAACCATGGATGTCTGAAAAGTTAGAAGCAAGGGGTCAAAAGCAGATCTTTCCCGAACAGACAGAAAGAGTGAAAACAGAATTGTAACATCAAGCAAAAGAGTCTCTCCTGTTGGTCAGTAACATGGGTGAGAAGGTGTCTGAGCCTGGAGTGGCCCAGACCTGTGAGTAGCTTGTGACCAGCACTAAGAGGGTCTGGCTGCTGAGGGCAAAAGCCTGGGCTTGAGAAAGAGGTGAAAAAGCACAAGGTCAGGAAAGTCAGAGGCCTTTCTGCCATAGCTGGCTCCCTTGGCCACGGAACCTGAGCAGGGAAAGTCTGAGATCAGAGTCTCAGAAAGCCAAGCCCCAGGGGGCCAGGAGACCAGCAGGCCCAGAAGGCTTCTCACTGGAACCACACCAAGTATCAGCCATGGAGAGTTTTCACAGCACTCAAGTAGATGGAAAAGAACCCAGGCCCCTCCTCAACCTACCTACAGCGACAGGACCGGGGGTTTAAGTGATGGGAAGGGCTGGGGTAGTTAACCAGGCCCCAGGGTTGTCTGCTTGAGAGGTTTGTTCTCAGCATCTGCTCTGTTCAGAGGTTTGCTTAACATGTAACTTATGTTTAGGTTTTTAAGAGAAGTCTTTATTTTTGATTAATGAAAAGGGAAATTCCTGGTCAAAGGAGTCTGGGGTCTCAAATAGCAAGTCCCATTCTCCATCTCAAGGGTTCTAAATGGCTGGTCATTGTTCTGAGGAGATGAAACAGGAACTAAAATTTTGGCCCCAGCCTCCTGCAACAGGAGTAGTGACAGCTGGGAGGAGTCCCATGGTGTTGGTAGACCAAGTGGTAGCCTGACAGGTAATTTTATATAGAGACAGTGGCCAGCTGTCTATATATAAAATTGGCTTGTGGCTTGTGGCATAGGGCAGAAGATTCGGACAGTGAGTCAGCCCAACCTGGCTGCAAATGCTGACTCTGTCATTCTCTTGTTTTTCATGCCCACTTTGTTGTTTTCTTGTTGAAAGTATTTCGATTACCACTGAAGAGTAGGAAGTTAAAGTTTTTCCTGTATACCTGCTCCCCAGGGGAAAAAACTGTTAAAATTTGGTGTTTACCTTTTTCTACGGCAATGTCAATTACTATGGCTCCAGCTGTCTATATGCATTATGTAGATGCATAGTTTTGAGGTTTTTACACACAAATGGAAGTATACTATGCAGACTGCCTGAAATTCTCTTTTGCTTACTACATGCATATCCCTCCATGCCCATACATTTAGAAGTATCTCCTTTTGAAAGCTATGTTGTGTTCCATACTAGGTACAGATTATGTAATATATATATAATATATTAGGTAAAATCTCTATTAAAAGTTATTTTAGTATTACCATTTTTTTCTTTTTGCTGTTAAAAACCACGCTGCAAAAAAAATCCTTATATCTCTCTCTCTATATGTGTACATCTGCTGAGTATTTCTATAGGATACACTGCTAGAAGTGGAATTGCTGTGTTGGTGCTTATGCACACTTAAAATGGTGATTGTACTGCCAAATTTCTCTAAGGGAAAGTTGGACCAATTGGTATTCCCATTAATAAAGAACAAGTGGCCTTTGCCACACACCTTCCCCTGTATTTCGTTATAACTATTCACCTTACGTGGCAAATACGCAGCCCAGCACTTAGTACCGATTAGACATGAGCACTCAGTATGCTCTTCACCCTCGTCACAGAAAATTCCTGTCACTCCAGCTCAGTGTAGCACAGCTTCAGATCCACAACAACCTGGAATATTCTGCCTTGGTGGTAACCATTATGAGCAAAGCCTGAGGCTATAGTTGTTCACAGGACAGTTGCCATTGCATAATTACACCCTAATTTTGTGCCAGAGAAAATATGGGCAATATATTTTTCTTCCTTGTCTACTTTCAAGCCTGATAACTATCATGGAAACTTTTAATTTTCTTGTTTGTCTCCAGCTGTGGCCAACATCGCAAGATCCTCTTTGTAAGACAACATATACATTTGCGTTTTTCTTGGACAAGACTAAGGGCAAATGATCAGAGGCAAGAGTTTGCTACCTCAGATCTCTCTGAGTTGCCCTCAGGGATGGGGTAAGGATTGAAGGAGGGGCTGCGTGTGCCTCCCACCCCTCCATCCATAATGGTTGAAAGAGAAGTGATGGGTGCCCCTCTCCCATCCCCAATGATTAAAAGGAGGCTAACTGGACCTCTTCCATCTCCAGTAGATAAAAGGGAGCCCAATGCCCCTCCCCCATCTCCTCTTCAACAATGCAGCATTCCTTATCTGTGATGTATTGGTTAACAATTAAGATTTACTTTTTTGGAAAATGTTCCAATGATTTAAGTTTTTAAAAAATGATTGGTGGGGCTTCCCTGGTGACGCAGTGGTTGAGAATCTGCCTGCCAATGCAGGGGACACGGGTTCGAGCCCTGGTCTGGGAAGATCCCACATGCCGCGGAGCAACTAGGCCCATGCGTCACAACTGCTGAGCCTGCACGTCTGGAGCCTGTGCTCCACAACAAGAGGGGCCGCGACGGTGAGAGGCCCGCGCACCGCGATGAAGAGTGGCCCCCGCTTGCCACAACTGGAGAGAGCCCTCGTACAGAAACAAAGACCCAATGCAGCCAAGGATAAATAAATAAATAAATAAATAAATGTATCCAAAAAAAAGAAAAAAAATGATTGGTGGAACACGGAAAAGAAGCGTGCCTCCAGCCTTGCTCCCTGATTCAGCTCTAGCGCATCATATGTCTAGTCCTACATGACATTGGGAACGTCCACCCCACCAGCCAGTGGACTCTGGAAATTGTCTTCAGTGCTCACTACAGTAAACTGCCATCGACCTGCCCCTCCAGCTTTTCAGTGTTGCTCTCAGAAACTCTCATGTGGAAGCCAGCAGGCCTGCTCCTAGGTGTCTGGAGGGTTCCCCCTTCCCCGCCCGGCACCTCGCTTCTCTGTCCAGCCTCCCCCTTCACTTCCAGCATATCATGTTGTAGGGTGGCATACTTAAATCCTGTCTTGGCAGTTGATGGTATCACTAATTCTTCCCCTTTTTGGGTCCTAGTCTGTGTCCCCCACAGCTCTGTGAGTCACTCTGGGCCTTGAACCAGTCCAGTCTGTTGGCTCCCTATCCAGCTCACCTCTCTACCCTTACTGACAGTCGAAGAGTTCCATTCCCCCTACATAACGAGGCTGTCATTTTTACTAAGATATGAAAGGAAACCACAGAAGTAGAGAAATGAATGAGCTTCCAGAGAACTAATTTCAGATTCTGTCTTTAATCCAGCCAAAGACTGATTTGGCTAGCATAGCTTAAAAGGTATTCATAGCCAGTCTCTAATTCAGGAAGGGATTACTAGTATGTGTGTGTGTGTGTGTATATATATATATATATATATATATATATATATATATACACATATCAAGAAATCTGGGGTGGCTATAGACCAACAATTGCACTGAGAGTCTCAAGTTCTTAAAGTCAGTGTGAAGGGTATTTGTTTTTGATAAATGTTCAGAACCATTTTTGAGTGTGGAACAGACTACTTACAGTTACTTTGTTTTAAAATAATATTCAATATGTTAAATTTGCAAAGTTAAAACAGATTTTTTCCCTCAGGTCTTTGAGTTCAGCTTACAAATCTTGTTATCCTGTTTGTAAATTTAGTAAGAACAACCACTTTCATTTTTTCTTTGATTAATGTTTGAAGAGCTCAAATTATACAAATTAAACTGCCTTATGCAATTGATCCCATATACAAGTTCAATTAATTAAATTATCTTAAACATTTAAACTCATGTATACATTTACTATATTTGACTTTATTTGGGGGAATCTTTGAATGTCTACACTAACAAACAGGAACTTTCCAAGCATTTGAATAGCTCTAGTAAATCTAATTGCCAAATTCTCTTAAATTTTCAATACTACTCACAAGTTTAGTTAGCTTTCTTTTATGTTTAAACTTAAAATCACAAGTCTAAAATGTCAAGAACCTTTCAAACATTACATGTTAAGTTACAGCACAGAGATTATTCCTAAACCAAATGATAGGTTTGATTTACTTTATCATTTTTAATTTAATTTTAAACCCTCTTGGAGCATTTTTTCATTTCAGGCAGGCTGAGGTTACCAAGGCATTTCTTAATTTGTATAAATTTATAGCTGGAGGGATTCCAGAGCTACATGTGTCCAGGATGATTCTATTCAAGCCATAGATGACATGTTGGACCCTTTTTATAGCTGTTGTATCAACAAGGGACTCTGAGTCCATATCCCTTACACGGTATTGGTTTCACGACCAGCATTCCATGGGTTCAAGTTATACTCTTACCTAGTTCACTCATAACTTCTCTCAATTTTTATCACCTAATTTAAATAGATGTTTTCTACACTCTGTCCCAGATTGCAATGAATTCCCTTAACCATCGGATTGGATTCTGCATTCCTTCATATTGAATTTGCCTTGAATTCCTTCCATACTTTTGCCTGACTCTCTGGCCACAGCAGGTGAATGACATTTAGCATGGCCTGCAGGGGCTTGCAGACCGTGGCATCTCTCCACCTCTCTGAGCTCCTTTCACACCACTCACTCCTCACTGGCACCCTCCAGACACATCAGTATTCTTTTAGATTCTCAAATAGCCTCATTCAGCATCTTCACACATGTTGACACCTCTACCTAGAGATATTTCTATACCCTCTTCCCTTGCCTAACCCTTTCCATCCTCCTCTTCTCAGCTTCAACATCTCTTCCTCGGGAAAGCCATCCTTGCCAGACTAGGTCCTCCTCACTTCTCATTCCTAGCATCTATTCTTAGGAAAGCCTTGACTGAATCTTGCCTAGAGACTGAATTCCCCTAGCTTTGAAAATAGTTATTCACATAAGTGTTTCTCTGATGGCCGCTCTCCCAGTAGACTCTAAGCATCAGGAGGGCTATTTGGGTCATCACTGATGCACAACACAGTGCTTGGTACACAGCAACCTCTTGATGAGTCAACAGTTTAATGAATGGATGGGCCCAAGAATGAATCACTGAATTAATGAATGAGCTTTGGGAGAGAAAAAATGAGGATACTAATACTTGTCAGACTCAGGGTCATAGGATTACATTCTCAAACAAAAAGTGGGCAAGACACACCATAATATCTCAGATGTATCGAGGTGGGTGGTATACATACTCTGAGAGAGGGAAAAGGAACACTGGTGAAACTTTGCATGATTACTATTTATTAGTCTCTGTGTGGGGTCTCTACATGGGTTAGCTCCCTCTTTATGACAGATTTGTAAGATAGGTATATAATGAGGAAACAGTTTCTGAAAGGCTAGGTCGCTTGTCCCTGGTTTTACCACTAGTGAAGGAAAGAGGAGGGACTCAAATTAAGATCCATATGACTCTGTTTTTTCAATTATATATATAGCTCAATATTGGAATTAATTCGTTCCTTCAACAAACATTTTATATTTGTTATATGTTAGGCCAGTGTTAGACACTGAAGGCTTCTAAGATGAATTAGGTGTACTTGCCTTTTTAGGAGCTCACTTTTCCTAGGGAAGACAAATATAGAAATAATGAATAACTATATCATCACTCATTCACTCATTCATTCATTTATTCAAAAAGATATTTATCCAGCATCTAGTATAGGTCAGACATTGGGGATGGAGCCAAACAGACATGCTTGAAGAGACAGTGGAGGGGACAGCTTCACAGAAGTAACTATAAAACCATAATCATGAAAGGGCTCTGAAGTTGGCATGCATGATGCTTCATGAGTATATGGTGGGGGGCTTTGTCCTAGTCGGGTATGTCAAGGAAAAGGAAATAACACCTTCGGTAATCAGGTGAAGAGTCGAGGTAGGGCTCATAGAAAGCACAACTGTCTGTAGCAGGAGGTACAAATTCAAGAAACAGAAAAGGCTAGTGCAGATAGTATGGAACTGGCAAGATAAGGCTGGACCAGTGGGTGATGGCTGGACTGTGGAGTCGTCATTGTCTTTTTCCCTAAGATGGGAAGCTGTGGAAGACATTGAAGCAGAAGGGTTACATGATCAGATCTGTGTTTTGAAAAAATTATTCTGGTGAATAGTGTGGTAAACACATGGGTGAGAGGGGGTGAGCTAAGAATGGGGGTACAGAAAGAGAAGTGAGGAGACTAGAAGTGAGGTTGGCTTGAACCAAGATGGTGGTGGTTGTAGTGATGAAGATGCAAACAAGTAGGCAAACTCAAGAGATATTTAAGACAATACTACTAATGGGATTTGGTGACGGGTTGGATACAGAGCATGAGTGAAAGGGAGATGTCAATGATAACTCGAAGTTTCTCACTTGAGTCATTGGTTGAAAGACGACACCATTTCCTGAGTTAAGGAATGCTGAAAGAGGTTTGAGGAGGAAAGACCATGAGTTTACCTTTGGACCTGTAGAGTTTGCAGTGCCTTTGAGATATCTCAGTGCACAGGTCAAGTAGGCAATTGGATGAACATTCTGGAGCTCAGAGAGGAAGTCTGGATTGGTGGTAAAATGTAGAAAGTACAGTAAATTAGGATTGTACAGGTATCATGAGAGGAAATCTTGCTATGGGAGAACATCACGCATGCTCAGAGTACAGGCAAGGGGATTTTCATCTTTTGTAGTAATATTCCCTTATAACTATATAATGCTTTCTGATTTATCAGCCCTTTCAGATCAATGATATAATTTGAATATCATGACACCTCACTGAGAATGACTATCTACATTTTACAGTTGAGGAAACTGATGCTCAGGCTCTCAAGTTTGAGAGCCCATGTCTGGAGTAACTTTACTCTTCATCTCACCAATTCCTTCTTTCCTCTAATTTCTCTGTCCTACCCACATGGCTATAGAAACTAAAACTATGTCTGAATAAATATGTTACAATGCCATTTAACAAAATCCTATCCAAAGAATGCCAGGTTATAAAAGAGTGTGTTAGCCTTTTTGTGTGGAAGTGATGAGCTCCCTTAATGTTTGTATGGTGTCTCTGTGCTATGAAGACATTTCCCCCCTCCTCCCCCCAGGGATAACATAATAACACAAGAAGACAAGACAGAGCAGACACCGCTTAGGTTTATCTCTCCCCCATTTTCTAATAGCTTGCATTATTTTTTTCCTACTGAGTTTCAAAAGCTCTGAAATTGCTTGTTCTCACCCTATGTTGTATTTTCTGGTCCTGCCAAACCCATGAGATGGCATATGATCATACAAAAGCTTTCCATGAGCATGAGGATAAGGTCGTGGGGTGGAGGTGTGTGTCTTTATTTGTTAGAAGGTCCTTGCCAGTCTCCAAGAAGCTGAAAACTCTCAAGTGATACTGACTCCAAAAAAAAAAAAAAAAGAAAAAGAAATGTCTTTTGAAAGAGTAATTTCTATTTATAAGGGAAGGAAAAGAGTATAGAAACTATCAAGAAGCCAGTCCCTTCTTCTTATCTAGAAGCAAAAGAGTAATGACCACAGCTGATGAGCTACATTCTCTCATCCATGATCTCTGTAACATCCTCATTTTAAAACTCAGGCTGTTGCTGCTGAGACAGGTAAAGGGACTTCCCTGTGGTCCCAGGACTTGGTAATGACAGCATCAGGGCTGGGTTTCACGGCCCCATGAAAGCTTACCATGTAGAAGCAGAATTTTCTGTGGCAACCTGGAGGGTTGTTTTGCCATTTTGCTCTAGTCTTCAGAGAAGACCACATTTACATTTGTCCCTATGTATTGACGTCTATGTAGTTTTGTTACTGTTTCTGTTAAAATATCTAAAGGAGATTAAATATCCCTCAGGAACCTATGTTTGTATTTAACCTTCCTTATATCCAGGAAAGTCCTTATATCCAGCAAATTGGAATCCAGTATTCCTTTTCACTCTTCCAGGTAAAGGAAGACAGTCTTTTGGAATTAAACCTAAAAACTGGTAAAGCATAATGTTAACATAAAGTATCTAAATTGCATTTTCCCGATGCAGTTATTTTCATAACCATTCATAATCTAGTCAGTTTTTTCATTTGTAATATATCTATATCTGTGTCTATATTTAGGTTTGCATCCATATCCATCTCTATAGCTATGTAATTATATAGAATGATCTCTAGAAGGATAGGTACCAACATGCTAACAGTTGCTGTTGCTTGCAGGTGGAATTATGGGTAGTTTTATTATTTTCTCTATTTTATAATTTTCCCACAATGTAACAGTATTAGCTATATAATAAAAAGATTTTTTAATATTTTTTTAATCTACCAATATGGGGTATTAAGTAAATTTCAGGCCCACATGAGAGATTGTGGGAGCAATTGTAGTCATGTGCTCAGTAATTTGTTTAGCCAGGGAAGTGAGTAAAAATGAGCAGGTAGGATTAAAAACAAGTACAAATTAATGCAGCACCAACTTAGTAATCTATCTTCTAAAACAGAGATCAAGAGGAAGTTGCTGGAGAAGCTTCTTGAGGGGGTCAGTTTTCAGATGTGGGCTGAAGTATGGGATTCATGTGCTGGTCAAAGAGGAAGAAAGAGGCTGTAAGGATGACCAAGCAAAGGGTCACTGGTGAGGACCCAGTGCAGCATGGATAAAGGACAGCAAGTTGATTGACTTTGTGGAATAGAAGCTGAGCTGAGAATATGACACTGGTCATATGTACACAGGTTTACTCTTTAGAAAGGCATCCACATGGACATTCTGTAACAAATACAAGTATTGTATATTAGTATCAATGCTTCTTATGATTGCTGATGGTTGACTGAAATGCTCCCAGTGGGGTAAATATTGTTTGCATGTAAAAGGTATATATATTCCTGCTTCTCTGTACGAAAAACTCACCAGTGAACATGGCCCATGAAAATGGACTTAGGTCTGAAGTTAGACAATACTGCTCTCCTGCGACTTGCTGCAAGGCTCATTTTACCAGGTGTACAAAGTGGTGGCCAATATGTGAGGTGGAGGAAACTAGTAATAGTGCCAAAATTCTCATGCTCTTATCAAAGTTCTCATGCTCTTATCAAAGTTTTAATATTCATATCAGAACATAGAATGAATACCAGTGATAATGCCAATGTTCTTAAGATGTTTGATCAAAAAGGAACTGGATTCTCCCACTCCTGCCAGGCACCACGAGTCCATTGACCTTACCCTAACCAGCACAGGAAAGCTCCAACTGCCTTTGGAAATGTATGGAAAAGTCTATTCATGAGCACTGGTTCCCAGCTTCCCACTGGAACTTACTGTTTCTCATGGAACTTACAAAATATCTATTAGTATAGGAGTTCAAAAACATCTTTTTAAACTCAAAATATAAACAGTAAAACCTGGGTACTGTATCAAAATATTATAAAGTAGTTATGAGGTAGATGCAAAATATTTATGGGAGTCAGCATAAGCCAATTTAGCATAAACCAATTTAGAGTTTGCTTGTTCTGGAGAAAAGAAACATAAATTACCAGAAATCTATATGAGAATATTTATCAAACTGATTTGATGGTGATGAACCACAAGGGACAGAGCTTGGTAAACTACAAGAGACTGATTTATGTCAATATTTTCACATAGAGAGAGACCTTCAAGATGGCGGAGGAGTAAGACGTGGAGATCACTACATGTGGGTACAGTACAGTACATCTACATGTGGAACAACTCCTACAGAACACCTACTGAACTCTGGCAGAAGACCTCAGACTTCCCAAAAGGCAAGAAACTCCCCACGTACATGGGTAGGGCAAAAGAAAAAAGGAAAAACAGAGACAAAAGAATAGGGACAGGACCTGCACCTCTGGGAGGGAGATGTGAAGGAGGAAAAGTTTCCACACTCTAGGAAGCCCCTTCACTGGAGGAGATGGGGGGGAAGCTTTGGAGCCACGGGGGAGAGCGCAGCAACAGGGGTGCAGAGGGCAAAGTGGAGAGATTCCTGCACAGAGGATCGGTGCCGACCAGCACTCACCAACCCAAGAGGCTTGTCTGCTCACCTGCCGGGGCGGGCGGGGGCTGGAAGCTGAGGCTCGGGCTTCGGAGTTCAGATCCCAGGGAGAGGACTGGGGTTGGCTGTGTGAACACAGCCTGAGGGGGCTAGTGTGCCACAGCTAGCCGGGAGGCAGTCTGGGAAAAAGTCTGGAGCTGCCGAAGAGGCAAGAGACCATTGTTTCAGGGTGCGCGAGGAGAGGGGATTCAGAGAACCGCCTAAACGAGCTCCAGAGACAGCCACGAGCCGCAGCTTTCAGCACGGACACCAGAGTTGGGCATGAAACTCTAAGGCTGCTGCTGCAGCCACCAAGAAGCCTGTGTGCAAGCACAGGTCACTCTCCACACCTCCCCTCCCGGGAGCCTGTGCAGCCTGCCACTGCCAGGGTCCCATGATCCAGGGACAACTTCCCCAGGAGAACACACGGCGCGCCTCAGGCTGTTGCAATGTCATGCTGGCCTCTGTTGCCGCAGGCTCCCCCCGCATCCGTACCCCTCCCTCCCCCCGGCCTGAGTGAGCCAGAACACCCTAATCAGCTGCTCCTTTAACTCTGTCCTGTCTGAGCGAAGAACAGATGCCCTCAGGCGACCTACACACAGAAGCAGGGCCAAATCCAAAGCTGAATCCCGGGTGCTGTGCGAACAAAGAAGAGAAAGGGAAATCTCTCCCAGCAGCCTCAGGAGCAGCGGATTAAATCCCCACAATCAACTTGATGTATCCTGCATCTGTGGAATACCTGAATAGACAATGAATCATCCCAAAATTGAGGCGGTGGACTTTGGGAGCAACTGTAGACTTGGGGTTTGCTTTCTGCATCTAATTTGTTTTGGGTTTTATGTTTATCTTAGTTTAGTATTTAGAGTTTATTATCATTGGTAGATTTGTTTACTGATTTGGTTGCTCTCTTCCTTTTTTTTCCCTCATATATATAGATATATATTTGTTTTTCCTTTTTCTCTTTTTGTGAGTATATATATGTATGCTTCTTTGTGTGATTTTTGTCTGTATAGCTTTGGTTTTACCATTTTTCCTAGGGTTTTTTTTTTAGTATAGTTTTTAGTACTTATTATCATTGGTGGATTTGCTTATTGGTTTGGTTGCTCTCTTCTTTCTTTCTTTCTTCTTTTCATGACTTTTTAATTTTTTTATTTTTAATAATTTTTTTTATTTTAATAACTTTATTTTATTTTATTATTTTTTTTCTTTCTTTTTTTCTCTCCCTTTTCTTCTGAGCCATGTGGCTGACAGGGTCTTGTTGCTCTGGCCAGGTGTCAGGCCTGTGCCTTTGAGGTGGGAGAGCTGAGTTCAGGACACTGGTCCACCAGAGACCTCCCAGCTCCATGTAATATCAATCGGCGAAAGCTCTCACAGAGATCTCCATCTCAATGCTGAGACCCAGCTCAACTCAATGACCAGCAAGCTACAGTGCTGGACACCCCATGCTAAACAACTAGCAAGACAGGAACACAAGCCCACCCATTAGCAGAGAGGCTGCCTAAAATCATAGTAAGGTCACAGACACCCCAAACACACCACTGGACATGGTCCTGCCCACCAGAAAGACAAGATCCAGCCTCATCCACCAGAACACAGGCACTAGTTCCCTCCACCAGGAAGCCTACACAACCCACTGAACCAACCTTAGCCACTGGAGACAGATACCAAAAACAACGGGAACTACGAACCTGCAGCCTGTGAAAAGGAGACCCCAAACACAGTAAGATAAGCAAAATGAGATGACAGAAAAACACACAGCAGATGAAAGAGCAGGGTCAAAACACACCAGACCTAACAAATGAAGAGGAAATAGGTAGTCTACCTGAAAAAGAATTCAGAATAATGATAGTAAGGATGATCCAAAATCTTGGAAACAGAATAGACAAAATGCAAGAAACATTTAACAAGGACGTAGAAGAACTAAAGAGGAACCAAGCAACGATGAAAAACACAATAAATGAAATTAAAAATACTCTAGATGGGATCAATAGCAGAATAACTGAGGCAGAAGAAAGGATAAGTGACCTGGAAGATAAAATGGTGGAAATAACTACTGCAGAGCAGGATAAAGAAAAAAGAATGAAAAGAATTGAGGACAGTCTCAGAGGCCTCTGGGACAACATTAAACACACCAACATTCGAATTATAGGGGTCCCAGAAGAAGAAGAGCAAAAGAAAGGGACTGAGAAAATATTTGAAGAGATTATAGTTGACAACTTCCCTAATATGGGAAAGGAAATAGTCAATCAAGTCCAGGAAGCACAGAGAGTCCCATACAGGATAAATCCAAGGAGAAACATGCCAAGACACATATCAAACTATCAAAAATTAGATACAAAGAAGAAAGATTAAAAGCAGCAAGGGAAATGCAACAAATAACATACAAGGGAATCCCCATAAGGTTAACAGCTGATCTTTCAGCAGAAACTCTGCAAGCCAGAAGGGAGTGGCAGGACATATTGAAAGTGATGAAAGGGAAAAACCTACAACCAAGATTACTCTTCCCAGCAAGGAGCTCATTCAGATTTGACAGAGAAATTAAAACCTTTACAGACAAGCAAAAGCTAAGAGAATTCAGTACCACCAAATCAACTTTACAACAAATGCTAAAGGAAATTCTCTAGGCAGGAAACACAAGAGAAGGAAAAGACCTACAAAAGCAAACCCAAAACAATTAAGAAAATGGTAATAGGAACATATAAATCTATAACTAACTTAAATGTAAATGGATTAAATGCTCCAAACAAAAGACATAGACTGGCTGAATGGACACAAAAACAAGACCCATATATATGCTGTCTACAAGAGACCCACTTCAGACCTAGGGGCACATACAGACTGAAAGTGAGGGGATGAAAAAAAGATATTCCATGCAAATGGAAATCAAAAGAAAGCTGGAGTAGCAATTCTCATATCAGATAAAATAGACTTTAAAGACTATTACAAGAGGCAAACAAGGACACTACATAATGATCAAGGGATCAATCCAAGAAGAAGATATAACAATTGTAAATATTTATGCACCCAACATAGGAGCACCTCAATACATAAGGCAAATGCTAACAGCCATAAAAGGGGAAATCGACAGTAACACAATCATAGTAGGGGACTTTAACACCCCACTTGCACCAATGGACAGATCATCCCAAATGAAAATAAATAAGGAAACACAAGCTTTAAATGATACATTACATAAGATGGACTTAATTGATATTTATAGGACATTCCATCCAAAAACAACAGAATACACTTTCTTCTCAAGTGCTCATGGAACATTCTCCAGGATAGATCATATCTTGGGTCACAAATCAAGCCTTGGTAAATTTAAGAAAATTGAAATTGTATCAAATATCTTTTCTGACCACAACGCTATGAGACTAGATATCAATTACAGTAAAAAATACAAACACATGGAAGCTAAACAGTATACTACTAAATAACCAAGAGATCACTGAAGACATCAAAGAGGAAATCAAAAAATACCTAGAAACAAATGACAATGAAAACACGATGACCCAAAACCTATAGGATGCAGCAAAAGCAGTTCTAAGAGGGAAGTTTATAGCAATACAATCCTACCTCATGAAACAAGAAACATCTCAAATAAACAACCTAACCTTACACCTAAAGCAATTAGGGAAAGAAGAACAAGAAAACCCCAAAGTTAGCAGAAGGAAAGAAATCATAAAGATCAGATCAGAAATAAATGAAAAAGAAATGAAGGAAACAATAGTAAAGATCAATAAAAGTAAAAGCTCGTTCTTTGAGAAGATAAATAAAATTGATAAAACATTAGCCAGACTCATCAAGAAAACAAGGGAGAAGACTCAAATCAATAGAATTAGAAATGAAAAAGGAGAAGTAACAACTGACACTCCAGAAATACAAAGGATCATGAGAGATTACTACAAGCAAGTATATGCCAATAAAATGGAAAACCAAGAAGAAATGGACAAATTCTTAGAAAAGCACAACCTTCTGAGACTGAACCAGGAAGAAATAGAAAATATAGACAGACCAATCACAAGCACTGAAATTGAGACTGTGTTTAAAAATCTTCCAACAAACAAAAGCCCAGGACCAGATGGCTTCACAGGCGAATTCTATCAAACATTTAGAGAAGAGCTCACACCTATTCTTCTCAAACTCTTCCAAAATATAACAGAGGGAGGAACACTCCCAAACTCATTCTACGAGGCCACCATCACCCTGATACCAAAACCAGACAAAGATGTCACAAGGAAGGAAAACTACAGGCCAATATCACTGATGAACATAGATGCAAAAATCCTCAACAAAATACTAGCAAACAGAATCCAACAGCACATTAAAAGGGTCATACACCATGATCAAGTGGGGTTTATCCCAGGAATGCAAGGATCATCAAAAAATCTACAAACAGTACCTGCTGGAGAGGGTGTGGAGAAAAGGGAAGCCTCTTGCACTGTTGGTGGGAATGTAAATTGATACAGCCACTATGGAGAACAGTATGCAGGTTCCTTAAAAAACTAAAAATAGAACTACCGTATGACCCAGCAATCCCACTACTGGGCATATACCCTGAGAAAACCATAATTCAAAATGAGTCATGTACCACAATGTTCATTGCAGCTCTGTTTACAATAGCCAGGACATGGAAGCAACCTAAGTGTCCATCGACAGATGAATGGATAAAGAAGATGTGGCACATATATACAATGGAATATTACTCAGCCATAAAAAGAAATGAAATTGAGTTATTTGTAGTGAGGTGGATGGACCTAGAGTCTGTCATACAGAGTGAAGTAAGTCAGAAAGAGAAAAACAAATACAGTATGCTAACATATATGGAATAAAAAAAAAAAAAAAGGTTCTGATGAACCTAGTGACAGGACAGGAATAAAGATGCAGACGTAGAGAATGGACTTGAGGACACAGGGAGTGGGAAGGGTAAGCTGAGACCAAGTGAGAGAGTGGCATGGACATATATATACTACCAAGTTGTAAAATAGCTAGCTAGTGTGAAGCAGCCACATGGCACAGGGAGATCAGCTCTGTGCTTTGTTATCACCTAGAGGGGTGGGATAGGGAGAGTGTGAGGGAGACACAAGAGGGAGGAGATGTGGAGATAGATGTATATGTATAGCTGATTCACTTTGTTATAAAGCAGAAACTAACACCCCGTTGTAAAGCAATTATACTCCAATAAAGATGTTAAAAATAAATAAATATTAAAAAATATTTTCACATAAAAATATATATTTTAAATACATAAAAATATAATATATATTCAGATATATTTATATATTATGTATAGTTAACAGATACATATTACATTTCAATGGATATAATCAGAACAAACAGAACAAAAGAATTACAAAAGTTGTATATGTTCATTAAGAGTGTGTTTATAGGCGATTGATTTAGACACATGTTAGTACACTGGTAGCTTCTTGTTAAAATTTTGCAGGCATAATTAAACAAAAAGTTATGAGCAAAATAGTGATCCTCCAAACCAAAATGGCTCTATGTTCACCTTGAACAAACAGTATGTGTATTTTTATGAAACTTCACCTCATAAGTATATATTCTGAAAGAGTTCTGCTTCCAGTATTGTAGAGTAGGTTTCTAATCTAACAGCTTGACTGTCTGACAGATAACAGGTATAAAGTCTGAGCAACAACAAAAAAGTCACTCTGAGGGCTCTGGAGACTGTAGCAAAGCAAAAAGAGAGTCACAATTTGGAAGAGGTGACTGCCAATGCCCCGCAGCAGTTTTACCCTGCAGGCAATCATGGTGTTGGCAGAAGGGGTTAAAACTGCAGTTGAAATCCTCTGCCTCTCTGCCAAGGGGATTTAGAAAGAGGAGGCTTGGGCACCTAGGAGCACTGGAGGATGATGGGGGAACTCCAGAAACAAGAGAAGCAGAGGAGGAAATGTCAAAATCTGCATATACACTTTGCCCAAGACCCTGGCAGACATTGAACCATACATGCAGAGTCACCACCAGGGCAGGCAAGCTTTCATTTTACGGTTTGAGTTTAACCAAGTTAATTGCTTTCTAAAGAAAATAAAAAGAATACTTTTTGAAGGAATATAACAGAATTGAGAATCTCCCACAGCACAGTATTAACATGCCAAAGACACAACCCTAAATTATTTAACATATGAAGAATCAGGAAAATATTTCTAAGGGAAAGAACAATTGACAGATGCCAAATCCAAGATAATGTAGACATTGGTACTGTCAGAAAAGAATTTTGAAGGAACTACTGTAACTATGCTCATCAGGTAAAAGAAAATATGCTTGTAGCAAATGAAAAAACAGGCAATCTCAGCAGAGAATTAGAAAATCTTGATAAGTTTTTTTTAAATGAGGGAAAAAGGTGAAGTGAAAACAAATGTGTGAAAAGTTATGCAAATCCTGGATGTGCAATGGTAGTGTGACAGGCATGTGACGACCATCTGTCATGGGTGTCCTGAGTCACAAAGAAATGGGAACTGCTGTATTAAACAGTAAGAAATTACTGACTTTTTTCTTGGTTGGTGGTTTGGTTTTGTTTTTAGGAGGAGACTGTCACATTCAAGGCTGGGACTTCAAAAGAAGTCGTATTAAAAGGTATGTAGATGATTGAAGAAAAAGTAGACCATAGATGGGGTACCCCCCCAAAAAAAGGCAAAAAATGTTTATGGCAAATGTAACAAAATTTTAGGATTGTTATTATGTAAAGTACCATAAACTTGATAAGGAATATAGCAAGATATCAAAGAATAATAGACAAAAGACATAGGCTTACAATTCCTAAAAGAAAAAATAATAATTGGTAAGGAAATGCAACCAAAAAGCTGGTCTTGCTATTATTCAAGGAAATGCAAACTGAAATAATGATATCACTTTGCTAATTAAATTAGCAAAGCTTTGATAATATTTAGTTCAAATTGAGGGCATAGGAAAGTTATGTATTCATATATTATGTACACAACTTTATATAAAACAGTATAACTGAATTGAAAAATAATTGACAATATGTATCAAGAGCTGTAAGAGTATTAATATAATTAATTCTAGCAATACCAATTTTGGATATTTAGGAAATAACCTCAGTCATCAAAAAGCTACATAAATGAAGTTGTTCTTTCATCACCAAGTACCTTATAATAGCAAAAAAATAAATAACAAGGTAATTACACATACTACATATAAAATAGATAATCAACAAGGACCTACTGTATAGCACAGGGAACTCTACTTAATATTCTGTAAAAACCTATATGGGAAAAGAATCTGAAAAAGAATGGATATATGTATATGTATAACTGAATCACTTTGCTGTACACCTGAAACTAACACAACATTGTAAATCAACTATACGCCAATATAAAATAAAAATTAAATTAAATTTAAAAAGGTAATGCTGAGATAAAGGTCCAGTAATAGAGAAATTTTTATGTAAATTAGGATACATGCCTAGGATGGAAAGTTGTGTAGTCATCAAAATGTTATCATTATGAACAGTATGTAGCAAAATTGAAAAATATTATGAGTGAAGAAAGCAGTCAATGATATGTATAATATAATAATAATTCTTTTAAAAATACATTAAAAAATAAACCAAATTAAGATTGTAATTGTGTGAGGGTAGTGGGGTTTTTGGGTTATGATTTTCTCCTCTAGTTTTAAACCACTCATGTGCTTAAAATTATAATTTTAAAAACAGTCTATGCAAGGGTTTATAAGGCTTGGGAATGGAGTGGGAATAACAAGAAAGGCATGGATTAAAAAGTGAGGAGGAGGTCAGATAGTGAGCTTTTGGCACCTTGATTATGTGTGGGCTGTGGGAGAGGGCGGTATCAAAGGTATTCAGTGACTTTAATCTTGGGTGATTAGGAGAAGCTGATTCCAGGATCCAAAATAAGGAACACAGGAATCAGCAAGTACAGAAGGGAAGAGCATGGAACCTATCTCAGGTGTGTTCAGTCTGAGGTCAGACGTCTTAATCCACAGACAACTGGAAATGAGAGAAGTCAAACAGAGAAGGCATGACACCCATTCCCATGGAGTGAACTGCTGAGTTCCTGAAATGGAATGAGGTTCTCAAAGAAGAGTGGAGAGAAAGAGGCAGAGGACAGAACTTCAGCTAGGGGTAAGAATAACAACAAGGAAGGACAGTAGAACAAAAACAAGGTTCACTAAACTTAGAGTTAAAGAACAGGTCCAAGTCCCAGCGTCATCAGCTAGACAAATGCAGTGGCTGGTTACACTGGTGGTCCCCGGTGAGCCTCACTTCCCTTCCCCTTGAGCATGGCCTGGGTCTGTGACTTGCTCTAACTAATGGAATATGGTGGAAGTCATCCTGTGCCAGTTCTGGACTTAAACCTTAAGAAGGCTTTTGTTCTTTGGGGTGCTCTGAGCTACCATATAAGAAATCCAGTTACCCTTCTGGAGAACCCATAGAGAGAGTAGCCCTGAGACTACATGGGGAGAGAGAGACCCAGCTATTTCAGCATCCCAGCTGAGGCCAGCCTTTTAGCGGTCCCCAGCCAGGTGCCAGACATGCAAGCGAGCCATCTAAGACGTTCCAGCCCCCATCTGATGCAGCTTCATGAGAAATCCCAAGAGAGACCAAAAAAAAAAAAAAGAGCTGTCCAGCTGAGCCCCCATCCACCTACATAACTGTTTGAAATAATAAATTGTTTCATACCACTAAGTTTGAAGTGGTTTGTTATACAGCACTAGATAACTGAAACCACAAGTTAATCAAAACTTACCCTACTCTAAGTTTTCTTGCCTGCAAAACCAGTTAATAACTCTATCATTCTGATAATAGGTTTGCCATAACGGTCAAATGAGATAATGTGTCCAGTGATTCTAAAGTGTTTCCATTAAAGCACCCCTGGTGGCAGAGGACAGCGAATGACACACGTCTGGGATCTGGAAGGTGTGGCTGTTTCTTGAAAGATTTATGGTTTCATATTAAACGTCATAGCCAGTTTTGCATTCTCCACGTATTTTCTCCAGTTCCATGCACCCTGGTTATCCTGTGTCTTCACATCCTCCTACTGCATCATGGTGAAGCCTCGGGTAAGAATACCCAGTTTGAAAGATGTAGGTGCATGTGAGCTGTGAATGTGCAATGAAGGAGAATCACTGGTGAGAGGAGACAGACAAGGAGTGGTCAAGGAAGGCAGAGGAGAACCAAGAAATTCCCAGGTCTTAGAAAGTGAAGGAGGTTTGTTTAACAATCAAATGCTGTTAAAAAGCCATCGGATTTGGCGACTGGTAAATTAATGATCTTCAAAACAATGATTTCTTTGGTAAGGAGGCAGGAGCTGGGGGTAGAATAAAAGTAGACAGAGTGGGTTCTTTGAGAACATTGGGAGGGAAAGGAAGAGGATATAAGTTCAGGAAGGAGTGGGGACCTAGAGAGGAATTTTGTTCTGTTACGTCTTGTTTTGAAACACAAGAATGCTGCACATGCTTTTAATGATGGGGAGAAAAGCAATGAAGAGAGGAAGAACTTGAAGGCTACAGGGAGAGGACTGATAAATACGAGATAAGGTTCAAGAAGAGGCAGGAGGCTTAGGATGGCTAAATACAAATAGAGGTAGAGGAGTCGACCTCAAGGAGGAGAAGGAAGAACCATCTCTGTAATGGGAGCGAAGGAGCAGAGGGCGGCAGAAGAAACAGACACTTAGACGTGGAAGAGAGAGGGAAAAAGTTCACGCTATGCAGCTTCAGTAGGACACCAGGTCACCTGCAGAGAAGGGAAGCCTGGAGGCTCGAAGAGAGTGGGAAAGATTTAATGTATTGGAGGAAAGACAGAGGGAATCAGTTGGAGACAAGTAAAAACCCAAGCAGCAGTGAGAATCTGGCTTAGGGTAGAGAAAATGAATTTATTGTGGCATCAATCATTGACCTCATTCAATGATGAGAGAGAGAGAGAGAGAGAGAGATAGAAACAGTGAGTATTTGCAGCAGTGGGGATTGAAAAGTCAGCTGTCGGGAGGAAGTGTCAGAGAGAGGATGCCTGTGCTACCAGAGCACCAGCGGCCAGGTGGAGAGTGATCCAGGCTGAATGTGTGTTTGGGGGCCTAGGGCCCAGGGTTGGGACATGACGGACATGAAGGACACGCTCAGCTGAAGTGAGGGGTAGGAAACGCCCCATTTAGTCAGAGGCATTTCATATTTACCGCTGCACATTTTACAACTGTTAAAATTTGAACAGTTGCCAATAATGATGTGTTCCATCGTTACTGTAGAGCTGTTAAGTCTGAGGGACTGAAGTAAAGAGTACAGTGAATGGGTTGAGGAAATTAAGACTAGTGGATTTGATGTGTTGTCTTATGGCTAGTGTCACGGTCAGTTTTATGTGTGAACTCGGCTTGGCTACAGTCCCCAGTTACTCAGTCAAGCACTGATCTAGGTAGTGTTGTGAAGGTACTTTGTAGCTGTGATTAAAGTCCACAATCAGTTAACTTTAACTGAGTCAGATTATCCTAGATGATCAGATGGGCTGGATTCAATCCGTTGAAAGGCCTTGAGCTGTTCTGTGCATTCACCCTTCCAGTGTTAAGCAGGATGTGAAGACCTGCTCCAGTGGAAATGTTCGTCTTTCGTTTAGTAGATAAGAGAATGGTGGATTTGATTCAGAACTTGAGCTGAGATAAAGGAAACAAGAATCCTTCCTACTTCTCTCCCTATCCTTTTCTCTCTTCCATGGGCTCATAAAATAGAACTCCGTTTGAGAAGCAAATGTTTCCTGAGTGGTTCCTGTGAGCAGTTGGGCCTGAGGGGTAACAGAAGGACTTGAAATACTTCACAGAAAAGGTGGAAATTGTTCCCCAGCATTCCACTGACCAAACCCTGGTTTGATCATTGCCTTTAGGAGTGTTAAGGAAGCTTTTAAACTTTCAATTCAAAACTGTGCATGACCTTTCTGGAATTAGAAATATATTGCTTCCATCAGCACTTCTCTGATGGCCAAAGGTGTGACAGGTCAGCTTAAGCAAATAAATATGAGAGAGATGATCCTGTGTTGTGTGTTGGGTCCCTGCCCCGGAGCCTCATGCAACATCCTCTTTGAGCATATGGTAGAGCTTTCCTATATGAATATAAGAGAGAACCTGATCCAGCCTGATATCTGCCCACTGCCAGTGCTCTGATTTGTCTGGGAATGACTGGCTTCCTGCAGGATGACAAGGCAGAAGCTCTGTGCATGTGAGCTAGGGAGCCTCTTTGGAGAGAACTTATCCAAAGGGAAGAGGGAGCCAGGCATGCTGACATGACCCAGTAACATGACCCATTGGGGAGTGCAGTGACTCCAAGGACACGGTATTTATTGTGTGTTGCTGGATTCTGATACCCCCCAGAACCTAAGCAGAGAGGGAATTGTTGGTAAGAACTAGAAGAACTGTTATGTTAAAACTATAAATATTCAGATGTCAGAAAGTGTGGCTTTAGCAAATGTTACTGAAGTGGGAGGGAAGTTGTCCAGTTCAGTTTGCCATAAACCACCCAACAGCCAGGCGTCGTGGAAGGTCGGGGTGCTGGTGGTGGTGCAGTGAGTGGTGGCAGCAGACTCCGTGGAGTCCAGCTCTAAGCAGAGCAAGTGCAGGGCCAGCAGAAGGGAGCTTGTTCATGAGCACAGAACAGGCATTCCTGGGGACTCCCGGTGGTGCTTGGAAGCTCTCTGCAGGGGAGTAGAGAATAGCCTGTGACACGTGAAGCATCACTATTTCTATGACCCCAGCTCCACCCAGAGGTGGGTTGGGATGGGGAAGGTAAGGTCACATAAGGACTCAGAGAACCCAATGCTTGCATCTGGTGATGGATTCTTCTGCCACGTGAAGCTTAGAGTGCCAGCCAAGGACCAGAAGCATCATGTTGTCCATCATAATTCTTGTGCTCAGACTCTTTGTCAATCCTATGTATTTGTAGGTATGGTTCAGTTAAGTGCCAGCCTGTCCTGGATACACTTCTTACTGTAAGTTTGTCTTTTTGACCAAGGAAATTGAGGCACAGCCACTTCCTCTTTATTCTGCTGTTGGGTTGACTACATTCTGGTGACCTTAAATGCCCCTGTCTTTTTTCTTCCAAGTTTCTTGCTTATTATATTTATAATAACAGAGTTCATTGGGTATCACTCTGCTCTATGAAAGCCAATGCATCAATAATGCTCTTATGACCTGCTCTTATTATTATAAACATTGGCATTAAATGGGTGATGCCAACAGGTGAGTGGAGAGGCAGGGAAGGAGGAGGTACTGTCACCATGCACAGGGAGGACTCATCATGCCTTTCAGCTTGACATCTACGAAGAAGCATCAGTTCCTTTCCCTTGTTCCAATGTATTCTCCACTTGCACGTAAGAAGTTATTAAAAGATGGTGACAGATTTCCCACGTGACCTTTACAGCTGCTAGTTTGATATGACTTTTGGCTGCTTGCTGGAAAAAAAAAAAAAATTTCAGAGATGAATTGTCAGGACATTAGCTCCTCTTCCCAGCAGCTTTAGGAACATTCTGTAGTTGATGTATGTGAGTGTGTAATACTGAAGAAATACAGTGTGAACATGCAGGAAAAAGTAATACACTTTGCTGGCTGCCACAGCTCAAGGCTGCTGTCACTGGTCATAATGATTGAGGAGCAGTTTCCTAACCCCTCAGACTCTGAGAGATATCCCTGCAAAGAAAGCACCTGGGGAAGATTTTCTCTGACGATGTTTTTCCATAATAAGGAGTAAAATGTTTTCCATGAAGGGCAGGGGTTGAAGAAGCAGTGCATTTGAAGACCTCCTGAAAGGAACATGTGGCTGCTCTCTCTTCTCTGAGCTCTTGGGAATTGGGGTCTCCACTGGGGAACTTGTCCTCCTCCCATCCATCCAGGGACGTTGGCCCTTTGGTTCTAGGAGAGCAGGGCAGTGAGGGTAGAACCAAAACAGTGCTAAATGTTCACAGGAAAGGAGCTCTTTCGAGGTAAGAGCTTTCAGGTTATTGCAGATGGTGGGGGCAGTGCAGGTATGGTGACCAGAAGCTACTGAATTCCAAACTGCTGCCAGAACTTTCTCAGGGACTCTGACAAACTTAAAATCTAAATAACATATTGTGTTCTTTGCAACTGGAACATTTTGATGACTTCTCCTCAGCTCACACAGGAAAAGAGTCTATCACTACTGGGTCTTTTGTAAAAAGAGATTCTTCTAGAGAGAGAATTTGTTAACTGTCCAGATTTTGGTGTTTTAAAAAAAAAGCGTGACGCTGACACTGATCCTGGTTTGCCGAGAAACAAGAAATTCTGTCTGCATTCTTTTCAGTGGGAGCTGAAATGTTTAACCACCTACATAATTCTCTTTCACATAAAAATGTTAAAGTTGAGCAAATAAACAGTGATTTCTTTTATTATTATTTACAGAGAAGAATATGGCCACCAGGAAGCATGTCTGCTAATGTGTTTGGCCAAGTTCTCCATAGAGACAGTGATTAATAGGAGAAATGAATGGAAAATTAGTGTACACAAATAGCTATTGAGAAATGAGGTGAAATGCTAATGCAGTGACCTTTAAATCTTCATTTTTCTTTATTTCTCTGAATGCTAATTAACGGACGTGTTCGGCACCAGGGGATTTCGCGTCCAAGTCCATATCCCCGCTAAGTGGTATTCTGAGAATTTCTGGAGCTGAGTCTCAGAGGAGAGCTGACCCGAGGAGGCTCCCATCCCTGCTGGCGCACTGTGGCTTTTCCTCTGAGAGCAAAAAATGCCATCGTCCAGCAGCTCATTAGCATGGCTGTACAGCCTCTGCAGTTAGCAAGGTAATTAGTTTCAGAGGTTAGTGGAGGCTGGGGGGGTTGGAGGCACAGCATGTTTATTGACTGCTGTCCCTGGACAGCAGAACCACTGCCTGCTTGTTAAAGAGGCCTGAATTATTGCCTGCCTAGAGCTCTAGGACCTTAGGAAGAAGCAATGTGGTAACTGGGGCCTTCCATGAAGCAAAGGGCCAAGGTAAATTTGTAATTCAGGCAATAACCTTTAGAGTGATGCCAAGGGATGCTTTCTGGAAAACACTGCTGTCATGTAGAGAGGGCAATAGACTAAAAGTGTGTGCTGAGTTTGGGTTGGGAATTCTTATCATCTGGGAGGAAGAAGAAATAGCTCAGATTGAATGAAAATGAGTTGGAGTTGTTAGCGAGGAAGATCTTCGAGATTAACTTTTATAAGGAGAACTTTAAATTTCTACAAGTACAGCCCTTCCATAATGGAACTGTCAGGCAGTAAAAGTTCAAGCAGAGGTTGAATGGTCATCTGTGCCTCGCTCTGTCTTTAGTTTTCCTCATATGTAAAATGGTACTATACTACTACTTACCTCACAAGGTTACTATGAAGATTAAATAAATTAATATTAGAAAACATATTAAACTCCACGTAAGTGTTTGACATTATTATCACTGTTATTACTTAATCTATAAAGGGTGTAATAGTAGGTTTGGGTAGGATATTGAACTAAATGATCTCAAGATTTCTCCAGACTCTTGGGTCCTATGACTCAGTGGTTTAGTGGTAGAAGTATTTTGCACCCCACCAATAGCTCCGGTAAGTTTTAATCTGGGGCACACTGATCCAATAGATGAGTCCCAATAGATGTCTTTAGAACAGTGATGATCCTTCTGTATGACTTTCTTGACCTATTTAGAGCCATATGTACTTATTTTTTATTTATTTATACCCTACTTTGTTCTTAAAAGATTATAGGCAAGACATTTAAAGTAGTTTTGAATGTGCTTTGGAAGATGTACTGAATTAAATTTTCTAGACTTGTCTCTTGTTAAAGCATAGCTTTTAAAAAAGAATTTAAAACCATCAAGTAAATTGGTAGATTGTGGGGACTAAATCTAATATTTTTAAAAGCATACCGTATGGATGCACTGGGGACAGACAGTGGAATAGGAGGAGAGAGGGGTAGGAAGAGGAGAAGGACATCAAAAATGTGACTTACAGTAGTTTCAAATTGTAGAAGAAAACAAAGGTCAAAGACAAGTGTCCAGCGGACACAGGTTACCCAAGAGTCCCCAAAGTACCATTTCACTGATTTGTGTCCAAGCATGGACCTCCTGATCAGAGTCTAATTATTCTCCATTGGAACCATCAGATGCTACCATATGGGTGACATTTAAAAGATGACAGAGCTCCTGATGGAGAGGATGACAAAGAGAAGCCCTGCTGTGTGCCAGATGCTTTACAAACATCATCTTTTTAAATTGTCACTAGAATCCTGATGAGAAAAGTGAGATTCATAAAGATGAAGCAACTTGCCCCAAAGCTATCGATAGTTCATAAGTGATGGAGGTGGAATCCCTAGGAATGCCTAACTCCAAAATCCATGTTCTTTCTAATACTCTCTTCCTCTCTGATGTAGACCTGTGAACAACCAGGATCCAGTAATACTGAAATTTGGGAGACAGAGGGCTCCTCCATGTCTGTAATTTATGAAGTTGTGTATCATTTAATCTTTCTAAACTCTCTCTCAACTCACATATAATCTGGGACATTTAAGGAAACCTGATCATATAGTTTCCATCTCTGGATCCAGAAACCTGTTGTCAAGGGTGATTTACATTTGAGAAGAAATTACTTTAGAAGGCTATAACTTGATACCAAATTGGAAAAGGGTCTCGTTTTCTTCATAGATGAGCCAAACCCTAAGTCTTTAAGAAATAATTTTATCATAATTGTATTACTAATATAAACCATGTAGAAAAGAATCTTTTTTTCAAAAAGCCTGGGATGGGATCTGGGATCACTTTTTGAAATCAAGTTGCTACCTAATAGTAGTAAGGCTTTTTCTATCCAATGTATTACTAATTTCTAGTGTGATGTCTAACTCTGAATTGGGTTGTTTAAACCACAACTCAGGGAGTTAAAAAACCTCAGGTGCCAGCATACTATTCCAAATGCCCCATGATATTAGACTGCTCGAATTCCCCTAGGGTCAGGCCATTTTTCCTAAATTCTGCCTGATTCCAGAGGGAGATTTCATAGAACAGTAAGATTCTTTGGCTCTTCTTAGCAAAGGGATAGAGAAGGATATAAAAAATCAGTTAAGGACACATTGCATTAGCCAAGCAGTGACTGTGGTGACATCTGAGTGGATGGTGTTATTGTCAAACTCAAGCCTGTATTCCACAGGAATTCCATTTACTAGTCCTGAAGACTTATCCCCCTTGATAAGCCAGCCCTCTTCTCTGTTGATTCCTTCCTTCATGCATCTCATTCATCTACTTCCTGGAGTCATCAGATGATGCCACCAGCACTAGCAGCACTGGAGACTGGCCCAGAAGGGGGCTTTCAGGGTGGGGGCTTTGTGACAGCTCTTTCCTACTCAGATATAGAAGGGAAAGAAGTGAGCAATACCTTATACCATCTCGTTTTACCACATAGGGTCATTGGCCGCTGTCTCTGACAGAAGAATATCATCTTCTACCAGAGATGATATTCTAGATTCCTTACAGATCCCACTTTGTTTTGTGTTTTGCCCTGGCTCTTTCCTGATGCCTGAACTTAAGGAATTATTAACATTCTCAATCTGATAAAGGGAATCTACAAAAATATCTATAAACAATACTTAATAGTGAAAGACTGAATGCTTTCCCTTCAGAGCAGGAACAAGGCAAGGATGTCCACTTCACCACTTTCATTCAAGATCATACTGGAGGTTGTAGTCAGTGCAATAAGAAAAAGGAATTAAAGGTAAACAAATTGGAAAAGCAGTAAAACTGTCTTTTTTTTACAGATAAATGATCATGTATACAGAAGCTTCTAAAAAATCTATAAAACAACTACTGGAGCTAATAAGAAAACTTAGGAAGTTTGCAGGATATGAAATTAACTCAAAAATACCCATGTATTTTCATATACTCTCATTGAAAAATCTGAAAATGAAATTAAAGAAATAATTCCATTCAAAACGACATCAGAAATAGCAAGAATAAGTTTAGCAAAAGAACCCAAAACCTCCATAGCATAACATTTACAATGTTCAGAATACCATCTAAAGTTATTTGACATATAAAGTGTGATCCAGTCTCAAGTAAAAAGGCAATCAATGGAAGATGGCCTAGATGTTGGAATTCTCAGACAAGGAGCTATTATAGCTATGCACTATAAGGTAATGGAAAATATACTTGTAATAAATGAGATAGGAAAGCTCAGCAAAGAAAAATAAAATATTTTTAAAAATCAAATGAAAATTCTAGAATTGAATATTATGATAGCTAAAACAAAACAAAAGAAATACTGGATGGATTTAAGAGCAGAATAGACACAATGGAGAAGGGTCAATGAACTTGAAGATAGATGAAGAGAGAAAAAAGATTGAAAGAACGAACAGAGCCTCAGAGATGTGAATTAATAGCAAAGGGTCTAATATATGTATAATTGGAGTCTCAGAAGGAGAGGAGAGAAAAAATAAGGCAGAAAAAAATGTTTGAAGAAATAATAGCCAAAAACTTCTCAGAATTGGTTAAAAAAACATAAATTTACAGGTCCAAGAAACTCAATAATCCCCAAGCAGGATATATAAGAAAATCATGATTAGACACATATTAAACAAGGCAGCCAGGGAAAACTGATATATTATATACAAGGGAACATGTGAAATTCACATGACAACTATAGATTAAAGGAATAGAGTATAGAATAAAGGAAAAGGGTTGGGGGGATATGTTCCAGGATCTCCAGTGGATGCCTGAAACTGAAGAGTGTACCTAACCCTATACATACTGTGTTTTTTTCCTATACATACATACCTATGATAAAGTTTAATTTATAAATTAGACACTAAGAGATTAACAACTAATAATAAAATAGAACAATTATAACAATATACTGTAATAAAAATTATGTGAATGTGGTCTTTCTCTCTCTCAGAATATCTTATTGTACTGTACTCACCTTTCTTCTTGGGAGATGTGAGATGATACAATGCCTACATGATGAGATGAAGTGAGGTGAATGACACAAGCATCATGACATAGCATTAGGCTCTTCACCTTTTCACTTAAAGGAAGCACTTTACGGCTTCTGTTTGGCATATGTGAATTGCCAGCATCACTACTCTTGTGCTTGGAGGCCATTATTAAGTAAAATAAGGGTTACTTGAATACAAGCAGGGCAATACCATGACAGCAGATCTGATAGCTGAGAGAGCTACTAAGTGACTAATGGGCAGGTAGGTAGCATATACAGCATGGATATTCTAGACAAAAAGACGATTCATGTCCCAGGTGGGATGGAGCAGGATGGCTCTTGCTACTCAGAATGGTGTGCAATTGAAAACTTATGAATTGTTTACAGGCATACCTCGGAGATTTGTGGGTTTGGTTCCAGACCACCACAATAATCACAATAAAGTGAGTCACATGAATTTTTTGGTTTCGCAGTACATATAAAAGTTATGTTTACACCATACTATAGTCTATTAAGTGTGCAATAGCATTATGTCTTGAAAACATACACATCTTAATTAAAAAATACTTTTTTTGCTAAAAAATGCTAACCATCATCTGAGACTTAAGCAAGTCATAATCTTTTTGCAATAGTAACATCAAAGATCACTGATCACAGATCACCATAACAAATGTAATAATAATGAAAAAGTTTGAAATATTGCAAGGATTACCAAAATGTGACACAGTGACATGAGATGAGCAAATGCTATTGGAAAAATGGTGCCGATAGACTTGCTCAGTGTAGGGTTGCCACAGACTTTCATTTTGTAAAAAATGCAATATCTGCGAAATGCAATAAAGCAAAGCACAATAAAATGAGGTATGCCTGTGTTTCTGGAATTTTCCATTTAATGTTTTTGGACCATGATTGACCTTGGGTAATGGAAACCATGGAAGGCGAAACTGTGGATAATGGGGGGTGGAAGGGTTGGGCAGGGAGACTACTGTAGTTGAATAAATAGAACTACGAGAATTGCAAGATTCTTATATTTTATGTAAAGTGGTATAATAATAACTCTAGAATGAAAACTTAGAGATGGATATCTTAATCACTGCAGCAAACATTAACAAGCAATGCAAAAGAGTACAGCTGAAGTCCCAATAAATAAAGCTAAAATGGAATTCTAAAGCATGTTAAGATAATTCCAAAGAAGTCAGGAGAGAGAGAACAGAAGAACAAAAACCAAAACAAACCAAAACCAAAACCAAAACCAAACAAACAGAGGGGGCAAACAAGAAACAAATAATGAAAATGGTAAGCCTAAATCAAAACATATGAATAACTATGTTACATATTAATGAATTAAACAGTTCAGTTCCAAGGCAAAGGTTATCAATATGGATTTTAAAAAGCAAGACCATATTTTAAAATTATGGATTTAAAAATGCTGTCTATAAGAGTTGCACTTTAAAAATAGACATGGAGGGACTTCCCTGGTGGGCCAGTGGTAAAGAATCCTCCTTCCAATACAGGGGACATGGGTTCGATCCCTGGTCGGGGAACTAAGATCCCACATGCCACGGGGCAACTAAGCCTGCACGTGCCACAACTACTGAGCTCTCACGCCTCAACGAGAGACCCCGCGTACTGCAAACTGCAGAGCCCACTCACCCTGGAGCCCGTGCACCACAACTAGAAAGAGAAAATCTGCACGCCATGACAAGAGAGAAGCCCAAGCGCCACAAAGAAGAGACCAGAAGAGTCTGCGCGCCGGATCAAAAGATCCAGCATGCCTCAATAAAGATCCCGTGTGCAGCAACTAAGACCCAACGCAGCCAAAAAAAAAAAAAAAAAGGAAAAAGAAGAAAATAATAAAATAAAATAAATAAATATAAAAAAAAACCAGACGTGGATAAGTTGAGAGTAAAAGACTGGATAACAGATACACCATGCAAATAGGAAGCATAAGAAGGCCGGAGTGGCTATATTCATATCAGAAAAAATAGATAAAAAGGGACATTTCCAAGTGATAAAAGGGTCAGTTCATCAGGAAAACATAGTCATAAATGTGTATATGCCAAATAACAGAGCTTCAAAATACGTGAGGCAGGAAAGGGACAATTAAATGGATAAATGTCTCTACGTAGCATTATAGCATTACGTAGATATGTTTCAGACTCCAAGTTTACAATTCAGGTTAGAAAGCATTTATATTAATGCTTACTATATACTGGCTTTAGGGAATACAGAATAATATGACAAGGTCCATATCTTCAATGAGTTTACAATCTTCCTGGGACATGAAACTTGTGCTTAGAATACAATGGAAGAATAGGAAGTTTTAGAAATAGGAAAATAAGTCTGTCTTCTGTTCCCTTAGTATTGATACATGGTACAAAATAGCCACATTGATGCATTGATACTAAACAGCCACTTCCGTGAAGGTGACAGCAAGTACCAACAGAACACACAAGGGAAGAACACAGATCTAGGACCTGGATCCTAGACTAAAACTAAAGCAGAGTGTAATGGATATTGAGTTGACTTCCCAGTCATTCCTTTGTACTTCTAATGAAATGCCACATTTTTTGGTCAGATGGCATCGACACCATTCCCAGATTCAGAGTGAGATTTGATTAGTCAGTGAGTGTAATCTCATTGCCGTTGCCGCAGCAATGGTGTTGTGACTACTGCCTGATGGTGGCAGGGAACATGCTTTTATTTCCTGCTGCCTGTGGTCCAGGGACTGTGCAGTGCTAATTGCTTTTAGTGTGCCTCTGGATGAAACTTACTAAACACATTTAAAGCACTTTAAACAGTTCCTGGTTTAAATGGTGCAAAGTAAATGCTTTACATGTTATCTGTCTATTGTTGTTGCTGTACCTGTGTTAATTTTCATGGAAGGTAGAGCAGAGAGACAAAAAAGAATCACTGAATTTTGGTGGTGGCATGGTTGATTCTCTGGGTCATACCAGTCTTAAAGCCCTTCCAAACTCTCTAACCAGTTAGAGGTAGGTTTATTATTTATTTATTTATTTTTAATTGGAGTATAGTTACTTACAATGTTGTGTTAGTTTCAGGTGTACAGCAAAGTGAGTCAGTTATACATCTACATATATCCACTCTTTTTAGATTCTTTTCCCATAGAGTTAGGTTTCTTGATTTTTTTTTTTTTTTTTTTTCCACGTTGAGAGTTCCTAACCGGTACTCAGTCAGTGTGATTTAGCTCTATTTGAAGAAGGACAGTTTTAAAGGGATAATCCTCAGCATCCCCATGGTGATTGAATTTATTCCCCATATAATTGTATATACGAAGTGAAATTATAGACTAAACAGGACAGGTGACTCTCCCCAACTTCCACTGTCCTTTATCTTTTGCTAATTGGTTTTGCAACAGGCGCCCAACCAAATTCTCTGGCTCCAGGCTTGTCCTATCCCTTCTAATCCATCCTTCACACAGCTGCCAGAGCTATCTTTAAAATACAAATCTGATCGTTTTACACATTCACAGGCACTCACATCCATGCATTATCTGCTTAAAATCTTTCTGTAGTTCCTGATTGCCTACTGGATTTCGTTCAGATGTCTTAGCATGGCCCACGTGGTCCTTAAGACCTATCTCAGCCTCCCTTTTCAGTTTTGTCTCCTAGCACCCTCTCTCACAAACTTGATGGTCACTATATCATGAACATATGATGCTCTTGAATGTCTTCAAGCCTTTGCATGTGCTATTTTCCACGCCTTCAAGGTCTTTCTCCTGTTTGCTGTATTGGAGAACTCTTCCTTATCTTTGAAGACCCTCAAGTCAAATATCATCTGATTAAGGCTCATTTCTTGATAACCCTGGCAGAACCATTAGGATATGATTTATTATAGGACTTTAAACAATTGTGGAAGCCAGTTGACTGGTAAAACAGCCTATGGGTGGTTGTCATGTCTGCCTTCAGGGCAGGCAGTTGGAAAGGGAAGATGGGGAAGAAGGACAAATTGGAACGGGAATGGGACCTATGAGGGTGAATTGGAACCTGTGTTGTTGGTCTTTTGCCACCTTGAGGCCTCCAACTTTGATGCTGTAGGTGTCCGCTGCAGGAGAAGCCACTGCACTTTGTCATGATACTTGATATGTACTGAACCAGATCAGAGATGCTGAAGGAGGATGTAGCAGGAGTTGGAGTTGCTGTGAGCCCAGCTGCTGCCTGTCCCCCTTCCCCGACCAGGTAAGCCAGCAATAAGCAGCCACATATGTGATATATGCCAGCACCCCTTGCCCTGCTCCAAACCTCAGAGTGTAATAAGAATAAGGCTATTTCATTTTTCTGTCTTCCAAATTTCCCATAAAATAGCTTTCATGGTCCATGCTAACCTGGAGCTTTAGAGTGAAGGGAATTCTGAGAAACATGTATCCAGCAAAACTTATCTGACACAGTATGAATCCATTACACCCCCATATCTTCCTTTTATTAGAGTAGTGGTTTTTTGCAGATATGTTTCCACCATCAGCGTCTAAATTCTTTTTTTTTTAAATTAATTAATTAATTAATTTTTATGGCTGTGTTGGGTCTTCGTTTCTGTGCGAGGGCTTTCTCTAGTTGTGGCAAGCGGGGACCACTCTTCATCGTGGTGCGCGGGCCTCTCACTATCGCGGCGTCTCTTGTTGCCGAGCACAGGCTCCAGACGCGCAGGCTCAGTAATTGTGGCTCACGGGCCTAGTTGCTCCGCGGCATGTGGGATCTTCCCAGACCAGGGCTCAAACCCGTGTCCCCTGCATTTGGCAGGCAGATTCTCAACCACTGCGCCACCAGGGAAGCCCGCGTCTAAATTCTTTTGAGCAAGTAACAGGTCTTATTTATATTCGTATCTGAAGCACCTAGCTTAAGTGGAAGGTACTTAATCAATGTTCAATAAAATAAGTAATAAAAATATATTCTTACACATAACAACTTAACACAGTAAAATGCTTGTTTCATTAATATTGTTTCTCATATGTATCTCTTGGTGGTTGAAAAACCAGTGTTTGGCATGTGTTTGTATGACCACCTGAGTAGTATTCTGGAGAAGAGAGGTTTCTTAACATCCATGCCAGAATTGAATTCCAGAGGGGAATAAACCTACTTCATTGGTAAATTTTGGTGGGGTACTGACTGCCTCACAGGATGACAGCAAAGTATTCCCTTTGGAATATATTGCAAAGCTTTCCAAAGAGGTGGGAAAGGTTAATTATTTTAAGCATTTGGAACTTGGCAGTAAGTAAGATGGAACAAACATACTGACTAGACATATGCTATAGAATATTCTGTAAAGCTGTCTGTGGCTGTAGTGATTTACACAGAGAGCTGAACATATGGCAAGATTTGTTTGGCTTTTTCTCTGGAATTGTCTGTCAGGACATGAGCTGCCACCTAATTACCCACTCACATTATACTCTGCATTTCCATAATTTGATTTCTCAAAGCCTTCAAACACTCAGTTTTTGAATTTATTTTTAAAAAATTAATTTTATCTGACCTACTAAAGAGTTGTGGGTGTTTCTGGGAGACATTTTTCGAGTGCAAGGAACGTGGACTCCATCTCCTGGCTCTTTGACTCTACATCCTATCAAAGCCGCTGTGTCTTAGAGAGGTAGTGATTTATCATCCTACAAAGAGAAGGGGCTTGGGGGGAATAGTGGGAACAACTAGGATCAAGCTTTTATGTTTTCTTCAGCACCTACTATGTGTAAACATGTCTCAGCAGAGCAATGCTTCTCTAAGTTCTTAAGGGTGAGTTGAAAACCAATTCAAAATTACAAATCTTTCCTTTGGATCATACATGTAAATGATGCATAAATTTATATTTTCATTTTTACTTATAACTAATGACCACTGTGTAGCATTCTATAAAACAAATTATTAAGGCTTATTGAAATTTGATATTTATAAATTGACACATTAAGAAACCTGACTAGGCATAACAGATATTCTACTAAAATGTCTTGATTTTAAAAAGTTTTTATTGAGCATATACCCTATAGATAATTGGAATTATTGAAAATTTTGAGAAAGAATGCATCTTTATCAGTACAGAGTGAGTGTTGCTTTGGGAGGGTCATGGCTTTCCATTGCTGTTCTAGTAGTAATCAACTTATATCTGTAGCTCTTACTTCTGTTAAAAGCTTATTTGTGTGTGTGTGTAATACTGCACAATTAGTTTTTTGGTTTCTGTTTAGTTTCTCTCCAATTTGTGTGATCATCCAGTTCTTTCTCTACTGAAAAGTAGGGATACGTGGTGTTGGTGTCCAGCACAGAGTTTTGTCCTGCTTAAGAAGGCCTCACTCCAGTAAGTTAGTTGTCCGCTGGTACAGAGAGACAACGACGTTACAGAATAATCAGAGGATAGAGAGCCGGAGACTTGGCACTGTCAGTTTACTTTCATGGTAATCATCTGTGCTGATGCTTTTCCATCTAGTTATTATTTTTAAAATCAACATTGTTAACAAAATCGTCTTCCCGATGAGGCAGTGTTCAGCATCCACACTCAGCTCTGGGGGAAGCAGGGAATGGACTGGCCTTCAGTGTCTTGTCTCACACCAGCAGAGAGAGCTGAGTGAATGGCCCAGGGTAATAAATGCTCTGTCACGCCTTGCTGCTTAAATATTTTATAACTTTTAAGCTCTATTAAAGGAAGTGATGTCAAGAGTATTTAGTGGAGATAGCTTCTAGCAATGGCTTTTTATTAAGAAAGATGACACCAATCATCCAGCTAATGATGGAATGAGAAAAGATATTACCCCGATGAAGATGGGCTTATTATCTCCATCCCTGGAATGGTTGACTCTTGTTAGAAATGGTTGGGCAAAAGAGGGCAGGAGAATTGACTGGCATGACTCAACCGAAATGCTTGTATCTGGGTTTCTTTAGTGGAGAGACATGATTGTAGGAAATGATCTGTGACTAACACAGTTTTTATTTTAGTAAATGCTAATCTTTACTGTGTCTAAAGAGGATTCACTACTCAGAGAACAAAGTGCATTCTCTACCCTCTCTCTTCAACTATTCTGTGTGTTGGCTAAGGGTGAGAATATCTTCACAATTTTTCAGTGTCCTTTCCATGATTGCATTCCATGCCTTGAATCTGTCACATGCAGGACTGACTTATGGGCCCACAAGACTTTTAGGGCCCTTGAAAATGTTTTGATTTCTTTGAAATCAGAAGAAAAAAATGAACTTTTGGGTCAAAGAAAATGTTTTAATATATAATATTAATATATTCATATTTATACCAACACAGTTGTTAAATATAATTTTTAAATAATCTTTTATGAAGGAGTAGGCCCACAAAGACAGAAGTGCTTGGGACCCCCATGAAAGTCACAATGCATTCCTAAGTGGGCATGCCATAAACGCTTATTGATTAATTGAAAAATAATGTTTGGATGCTTCAGTGTATCTCTTTGAGAACTCAATTATGTTCATGCTACTCTGCAAGAAGGTTGATGTAGCAGGCAAGAGCACTGGACGGTGATCCAGGAAACCTGAGCTTGGACTCACCTCTGTCATGTCTATTTTTTTAACATTGGGAAAGTCACTTAGGATCCTGGACTCTTTTTCCTCATGCCTAAAAAAGGGTTTAGATTCAAATTCTAGGCTCTCTCTAGTTTAGAAATACTATTATGCTAACCTAGAACAGGTAGCTGAGGTTCTTTCATGAAAAATTCTAGGCAGATAGTAAGAGTAACATTTATTGGTTATTTCCTGAGCTCATAGTAGGTGCTCAATAAACAGTTTTTGGATAAAGGACTTTGATGCTGTTGGGTTCCTGTGAAAACGTCTGCTCTCTCAGTCTCTGACCGTAGGGTAGGTAGATGCTTAATTGTCTAGGAAGAGATGTGGAAGGCGATGATCAGTCCGTGAATCCCCTGATGCTCCTTTCCAAACCTGTGATTCCTTCTTGTTGAGGAAACTTGAGCTCTTGTTTCCTGGCCGGGCTTAAAGATGTCTGTAAAATGACAGCCTGTGTCTTTGGATTCAAAATTGAATTGGCAACAGGATGTACTGTCCAAGAGCCCCCTGGGTTCAGGTTGGCCTCACCCAGATGACAATATCCGAGGTAGAGGTGCTCACCTGCTCGTCTCACTCTCCCTTTGCCTGCATATGCTTACAAGCCTGAGCCCCAGTGAACCTTCTGCTACTGGGAGTTGTGGCCTGGGTAGGGCTGAAGGTCAGCTGATCCACTGAAGGGAAGATGGCCACAGTGAGTGACAGAAGCTCCCCTATTCCCAACAGCTCTCTAGCCACCTTTGCCACCCACTGAGGCTATAAAAGATGATTGCCAATAGAACCTCAGATACCCTTCCTTCCACATTCCTGAAAATGAATCTTAAAGAACCTAAGAAGGAGCAGGAGTTGTTAAATTATTGTCTTTATTAACTAGCAATGATGAGTGCATGGTGAGTGAAATGGACATAGAGCCTGCTATCTAAGGCCATAAAAATCCCAAAGGAAAACACCAACTAGGAAAGAAAGCTAATGAGCAGTATTTCATTAAAATATTGTTCTAATGTTGCCTTAGAAGAAAGTAACAGCATGGAAACTCTGGACCTTCTTCAGAAAACATATTGCAGAATCATGACCCATGTGGGCTCAGCCCCAAGGCATGCTGGGACCTCAAAGGGGAGCAGACAGAGTAAGGAGTGAACCTGGAACAGGGTGACCCGGGGGTAAAGACAGATTCTAGGGCTTTTCTCTTCAGGTAGGGTTGCCTGATTGTTTCAGCAATTTTAAAGTTATACTCTCTCAATCTATAAAAGCTGCCATTTGTGTGAGAAGAACTCTGGGCCATGTATTAGTCTGTGTAATCCATACAAGTAGAGAAGAGATTGTATTCTCTCCATTTTACACAGTAAGGGCAGAGTTGAGGATCAAACTTCAGTGCACAGAACTCCACTCTGGGGACTTCCCTGGTGGCACAGTGATTAAGAATCCGCCTGCCAGTGCAGGGGACATGGGTTTGAGCCCTGGTCCAGGAAGATCCCACATGCCGCGGAGCAACTAAGCCCGTGTGCCGCAACTACTGAGCCTGTGCTCTAGAGCCCGCGAGCCACAACTACTGAGCCCGCACACCACAACTACTGAAGCCCGCACACCTAGAGCCTGTGCTCTGCAACAAGAGAAGCCACAGCAATGGGAAGCCCGTGCACCGCAATGAAGAGTAGCCCCTGCTCGCCGGAACTACAGAAAGCCGCGCACAGCAACAAAGACCCAACGCAGCCAAAAAAAAAAAAACTCCACTCTGCTCACAATGTAACTCCACTCTCTGGAAGAGTGCCTATGATCTTGCCTTCTGGTTTAGTATTAGATCCGTTTTGACAAGAGCAGATATAGACGAAGGTTGGTCTACTGGGGAGGGAGCTGCGTAGTTCCAAATTTTACATCTTGATTGATTACCCAGAGAAGATTCAGAAAATGCTAGAAGTAACTTTCTTTTCAATCTCAAGGTTGTTTTACATGGAAAATGAATTATCCTGCCTTTTCAGAGCACACAGAGGAAAAACTCATAAATGATGTGTCTGCTTTTCTTTCATGGTCATAATTCTTGTTTTAATTTTGAGCTTTTTTTTAACACCTCTTAATATGGTATAATGTAAACAAATGCTTTTGTGCTATCATCTGTTACCAGCTATGCTTTTAATTGTGTGATTGGTCCTGAAAAATATAAAGCCAAGTTGGATATTAATGACAGGAAGCTGAACCCTTTTATCCGCAAATGCAAACATTTTCAAAAATTACTCTTCATCTCTGAACCTTTGCATCTTTAAACTTCTGATTTTAAACATTTTGCTGTTTCTTTTAAGTCCTGATTAGGCACAATGGCATTCTGAGTTCTGTGGTTGTGTTCAGTGAATATTTTTACTGTTTTCTACTTCACTATCTCCTATTCTCAGAAAGTTCTTTAAATAATGGGCAGTTCAGCTTTTTACCAATGATTTCTGTCCGACTCTGATCAAAGCAAAGCTCTTGTTTACTGTTTGTATTATAACATACAGATTTGCAGAGAGGGCAAAATAAGAGGAAGCAAGGCATACAATGTAATGGGAAATGAAAACAGACCAGGGAGTAAAACACTACAGCCTTAATAACAACAACAGGCATACTGGAAATTTATATTATAAATGAGAATACCAAATGGATATGATATCTGAAAAACTTGAAATATATAAATATTGTCTTATTGTTGTTTCTGGTTCTCCATTCCTCCTTGATCTTTAGTGAATGCCAACACTGGGAATGGGAAGGAGCCTGAATTTTTTGATCAAGTGCCAGGTACAGTACTGGGCACGTTACTTCCTATATTTTGTCTATTTCCATGATTACCTCAAGAGCCAGGTATTTTTATTATCATTTTCCAGATATAAAAACAGATTCAGAGATATTAAGTGACTTATTATAATCACACAATTAGGAATTGAAAAAACTATTTTCTCTAGTAAGTTTAATACAGAAACCTATGCTCTTTCTTCTGTCTCTCTTTGCTTCTTTCAGGAGAGAAATGGGCCAAGATGAGGCCAAGGATGAAAATATGCATATTCATTCAGTAATGAATGCATTGGCTCCCTGAATTATTACATTAATACTGTTACTATTGTAACTTTATTATATTATACATTATACAGAGTATGATATATAAATTACATAAATTATAATAATTTTGTTGCTTATTAATAGGTAAATATTTATTATCAGGTGCTTATTTGAGCATCGGGTCAATCAGGCATGGGTCCTATTGTTAATGAAATGTCTCTAGCTCTAGGAGCAATATGATATTGGTATACATAACTACAATATAAGGTAAAAACATATGCACAGAAAGTCTCTACCTGGGAAAATCAGAGAAGGCTTCTGGGAGAAGGTGACTTTTGGAGATGGGCTTTACAATATGGCTTGGATCTGAACTTATGGAAATGAGGGAGAGGGCATTCCAGGCAAAGGGAATGGTTTAACAAATAGAAAAGAAAACCACACTTCAGTGGGTGTCTAAGCCTATTCAGGCTGCTGTAGCAAAATATCACAGACTGGGTAGTTTAAACAACAGACATTTTTCACAGTTCTGGAGGCTGGGAAGTCCAGGATCTAGGTGCTAGCAGATTCTGATCTTGGTGAGACTCCTGGCTTGTAGACAGCCACCTTCTCACTGTGTGCTCACAGAGCATTTCCTCAGTGCAAGCGAGCAGAGACAGAAAACTCTGGTATCTCTTCTCCTTCATATAAGGACACTGATCCCATCACACGAGCAACACCCTCATGACCTAATCTAAACCTAATCGCCTCCCAAAGGCCCCGCCTCCAAATACCATCATATTGGGAATTAGGGTTTTAACGTACGAATTTGGGGAGGACACAAACATGCAGTCCATAACAGTGGGTATCCACTGGGTACCAGGAACTTTGCATATGTCATTTCATCTAACTCTTAAAGAACTCTCTTGGGTGGTATTGTCTGTTCCATAAGTACATAAAACACAAAATTTTCAAGCTGAACTCAACACTTCCTTCTCCCTCCGCCCATCCAGCTCCCTCATTTCCTGCATGTAAATGACATCGCTGTCCATTCTGTTCCCTATGCCTGGCTCCTGCTCATAACCCTTGACTCCTCCCCCTCTGCCCCTCAGCCTCATCAAGACCTGTTCATTCCACCCTCTGAACATCTCTGGAATCCACCCCCTTTTCTGGACCCTAGCTGCCCCTGCCGTGGTCCAGGCTATCACCATCTCTCAGGCACCATCGCACCCACCTTCCACCAGTTGATCTTGCTGCTTCCAGTCTTCCCTCTACCCACCCCTCGAATCCTCATTCAGTCCATTCTCCACATTGCATCCAGATGGATCACTGTGAAATGCATATTTGGTCCCATTCTTCCCCTGATGATAACCCTGTGAATGTTCTTCATTTTCCTTAGACAAAAGGATTCCTGAACAAAGCTTAAAGAGCCTTCACGAGCTAGCCTCTGCTTCCTTCCTCAGCTTCATCTTGGAACACTCTTCCATCCTACGCATCCATCCTCCAGTCGCTCCAAATGTCTTTCAGTTCCCTCTTCTGCACCTGCTTTTTGACTGCCCCCGCCCTTAACTGCACCGAGGTTGAGTTCCCACCTCCCATTCCTGCCACAAGGTGGGCTCTAAAATAGAAAGGACCATGTCTATTTGCTCACCAATAAATGTATTTCAAGTGGATACAATGATTTTTAAAAACTGAGGCTCATGGGAATTCCCTGGCAGTCTAGTGGTTAGGACTTGGCGCTTTCACTGCTGGGGCCCGGGTTCAATCCCTGGTTGGGGAACTACGATCCCACAAGCAGCGCAGCGTGGCCAAACAAACAAACAACAAGAACAGAAAAAACTGAGGCTCAGTTACTTTCTCAAATTCAAATAGATGGCTAATGGTAGAGTTGGGGATCTGAAAAAAATCTGTCTATCTAAATCTAATGCTTTTCTTACAGCAGCAAGGTATCTCTCATAGATGGGTGAGTGTGAGGCACTCAGTAATTCATTTCGGCTGGATCACAGCATGCACACAAGAGACAAAATGGGAAAAGAAGGCTTTAATCATAGTGCATAGGCTTTCATCGTGGCCTTGTGCCCTAGGTCAAGGAATTAGGATTTTATTCTACAGACAATGGGGAATCATAGATGGGCACAGAATTGACAAGAGCAGAGTACTTAGGTTTTCTTATGCCTTACAAAAGTGAAAGTGGGGCTTCCCTGGTGGCACAGTGGTTGAGAATCTGCCCGCCAATGCAGGGGACACGGGTTCGAGTCCTGGTCTGGGAAGATCCCACATGCCGCGGAGCAACTAGGCCCGTGAGCCACAATTGCTGAGCCTGTGCGTCTGGAGCCTGTGCTCCGCAACAAGAGAGGCCGCGATAGTGAGAGGCCCACGCACCGCGATGAAGAGTGGCCCCCACTTGCTGCGACTGGAGAAAGCCCTCGCACAGAAATGAAGACCCAGCACAGCCATAAATAAATAAATATATAATTTTTTTTTAAAAAAAGTGAAAGTGAGGGCAGAGGAACACAAGAAGAATTGGGGGCCTTTTGCCATGATCTTCATGCATAAAATAATAGTATCTACTTCCTATGAGTTTTGTGAAAATGAAAATAAATAATGCATGTAGAAATGCTGTGTAGCCATATACCTCTTTATAAATGTCATTATGGTCTTTTTTTCTCTTAATGTTTGTTCAAGGGCTGTTCAGCTTTGTAGCTACTTCTAGAAGACTCCGAGTGAACCCTCTGAGGAGCCATTGTCTAAAGGTGGTGTTGAGACTATAAATGAAGTTTTCAAGCTACTGGGAAGTTACAGACCTGCACCCAGAGGCAAGAGAGGCCACTGACCAGAGCAGCTGGAAATTTCCCAGGTGATAAACTGGGGTAGGGGACAGGAAAGGTGGAAGGTACTGCTGCTGATGGGAGATCCCCACTAGGAACAGCTGCCAACACACTGCCAGCAACTCCTTTGAGGAAGAGCAGCTGGAAACCAGCATGGGAGCAGCATGGAACATCATGAAGAGGGGACCTGATTGCTTGAAGGCCTCTGGCCTATGCTGTTTCCACAGTCTGATGTACCATGAAGAGAGGGGGAATGTACTAAGCTCATTACTAAGCGGGCAACTGGAAATAAGTGTTTTGATGTGAATGATAATATAACTATTATAATAATAATTATTATCACATTGATTGAAGAGAGTAAAAGACCAAATTCAAGGCCCAGAAAGTCTTGTTTACAAAACTGCACCTGGAAAGAGGACTGCCTGTAAGAACAGCTTCTCTGGCTCAGGGAGTTGAGAGTTTGGCTGGTGGTTGTGAGAGTGAACTTGGGACTTGGCCTTCTGAGGAAGCCCACGGAAAGGATTGCTTTTATGCACTCTTCTTTGGATCCACTGTTTGGAAAAAGGAATAGTAGAATGGCCCGGGTAGAAGTTGTTCTAGAGGCCCTGGTGGACTGGATCAAGCCCTGGACTTGAGAGAAAGACTTGCAGGATTTCTGTAACCTTGACTTGTTTCCTATTGGCATTAACTGCATGCCAGTTTAGGGAAGCCAACTTTCAGGAACAGATCAGTCTGCTCCTACTGCATTCCCTAGCACAAGAACACATTCTGCAAATACCTGGTGAATTAGCCGGCATCCCCTGCACTGCTTCCCCGATGACTCAACTCTGGACTGTAGGGCTCCCTGGCACAGTATTAAGCAGGTGAGGTAGGAAGGCACTGGAGTACAAGTCAGATATTCTGAGTTCTATTCCCAGCTCTTTTAAGAATAAACTGACACGAATGATGTCTACAACCAACTGATTTTCCGGAAGGTACCCGGGGATTTTTTTTAGCATCTTGGAAATGAATATGACTCATCGTCTAGTCTAACAGGTCCTCAGTAAAAGCTCAATATATAATTGTGACCAAAACTTTTAAACATAATTTTTCAAAGAATTAAGTTTAAACACATTGTCTAGGAGGAAATGTTGTACAGATGTCACAGGCAAGATTCCCTGTGCTACTTATTGAAAGAAGATATAAATGGAGCTGATTCAAAATTACCCCCATTAGAGGTAATCCCAAACCAACATGGGCTTACATGATTACTTCTTTCAGTCAAACTGAACTTCTTTGCAAATACGACTGAGAAAACTGCCCTTTAATTTGGATCTAGTTTAAATTATTTAATGAATCCCCTTTCTCAGTTAGTTGGACATTAGGTTTAAGAATAAATAAAAGTGCCTCATGTGCCCCATAATAGCTAAACAGTGTCTGTGGCAAAAGCAGCAAAACCAGCCAACATTCATGATGAGATGGACCAGTAGTCTGGTCTCAACCTCAGGTCTGGGAAAACCATTAAGCAAACAACTTGAGTTTCATTTTTAATTTGATACACTGTGTTTAATGCAAAATGTATGGGCATTTTGAGAGGCGGTTTGCTCAATTATAGGGAATGGCTGTAATCCCGGTGGGTTTATTTTGCAGGCTTGGGAGGCTGCTGTTATTCCCTGGTGGGTGTCTAAGGGAGTAGGCAGGAGAATGCAGAGAATCCACGCAAATGAAGCCTTATGAAGCAGCTCTTTGATTAGGTTAGAACAGGCTTCTTTATCCCTGAGGGAGGCTGTGAGTTGGGCTGTGGGTGAAGTGCCAAATCAGTCCTTGCCTGCTTTGTGACTCTGGGGTCACAGCAGGCTTTCAGGAGACAGGAGTTAAAAAAAAACCCTGGCTGGAGGTGGTAAAGTTATGGAAATGCTCCCCTGAGGAAGGAGGAAGGGCACAGGTGTTCTGAGGGAAACCCACCTCTTGACACTCACCTGGCCACTTCTCACATTCTCCTCCTTCATTCAGCAAACAGTTCTTGCGTGCCTACTATGTGCCGAGCATGTGGCTAAGATAAGGTCTCTGACTTGGAAAAACTCAGTTTTGGTAGGTGTGATTCCCATCCAGATAATTACGGCACAAAATAAAAATTGTGATGCTTAAGATATGGTGAGAATTCAGTGAGAACGTGAAGGACAGTGTGACTAAATAATCGGGAACATCAACTTAACTCATTGCAGCAAACACATACTGCATGCTTGTGCTGTGCCATGCTCTGTGCTAGGTCCCAGTGAAGGGCAAGACAGGAGTGGTCTTGCCTGCATGCAGTTTCCAGTCTAGTGGGCCAGGAAGGGTTTTGAGAGATGAGTTGGGTCTCATTGGGTGAAGAAGAAAGAAAAAGAGGAAAGGAAATGAGCACAGACACAGAAACCTGGAAAAGCATGCAGTACTGAGATAATTAGAAGAATGTGTGTGTGTCAGGGGGTGAGGGAAGAACAGATAGATATTAGTGAGAAAGTTTCAAGAAACGAGGCAGGAAAAGTCAGGATGTTTGAAGCCATCTTTGAAGGCTTTTGCATGACATGCCATTGAGTTTTTAGCCGGTAGGAACTGGAAGTCAAAGAAAGATTTAAACAGGAAAACTTGAGCATGTCCACATTCGAGAACAAGTCCTCTAGCAGTCAGAGAGAAAGAAGGAAGAATCTAACATAAGGCTGCTGTAGCCAGTGGAGGAGAAAGGCCAGGGAGGTGGGTATTGTCTGCCCCAGAGAGGTCAAGAAGGACAATAATTGAATACAGGCCACTGGATGTAGCTATTAGGAGGTCAGTGAGGACCTTCCAGAACGGTGCTCTGGGTGCAACTGGATGGCCCTGGTTTAAAGAGTAACTTACAGGAGAGCAAAGCAGAGGCTCTAATTGTCTGGAGCACAGTCACTTTTTAGTGGTTGTTCAGTCCAGCAAGTGTGGTTTGCTTTGTAAGGAAGATATCCCAAGGATAAAGGAATCCCAATGGGCTCCAGCGACTGTAATGGTCCCTGAGAGTTGTATTTGATGTGCAGTTGTGTTGGCGTGAGGTTTGTCCTTTAACTGTGAGGACCCAGTCTGACTCCAAGGCAGCCTTTATTCAGCTCAGCTTGGGTTGCCAGCTCTCTTGAATTTGCAGGGAGTATCCCGACTTTAGAGTTTTCAGGATGCCATTTGCAAATCATTCCTGTGTCCTCAGTTACATTTCGCATCTTCTGAGGATGAAGTGGGGAACACCTTCCCTGAGTTCTAACGGGTCAGGGAGGAGTTCTGAAGTGTTGCACCAAATCCCTGAAAATCCACTGGAAAGTCTGTAAAGGTGGAGTTACACTCCAGGAACCCTATCCTGTAATTGCCAGTTCTGTTTCCCCACCCAGTGACAGAGCCAGCCTGTTTTTCTGACACTGTGACCCAGCTAGCTCTTTGCCATAATCAATGTTTCCATTCTTTTCCAAAATAAACATGTTGACGGTCATTTGCAAACAGGGGAATGAAAGTTTTCCATCCCTAGGTGCCGTGCATATATTTTTGAAAACGAAGAATTTAGCAAAGGCTTTTAATCTAATCTCTGGCTACTTTGTAATGTGTCTGGGGCACTAGACCTTAGAAGGCAATTTTTTTTTCTTTTAGATTCAGTTAAATTCTACACCCCACCCCTCCCCCATCTAGCTTTGTTCAGAATTATCAAGCAGAATAGTTTGAAGAGAATAGGACCTTATTGTATCACATTTCAGGAATGAGCCATGAGGAAACAGGAGCCAAGTCTGGAAATGAGAACGTCCTTGTAAATGACCAACAGAAAATAGGAGTTAAAATACACAACTGTTGTCGTGCCAGAAAATTGTCTGCCCTCTCTGAACTAACTGGGAGTGCTGGTTTGCATTTATACCAGGTTTTAAAAATAATAAATGCCATTCTCCCTGCTCAAATGAAATATAATTTCATAACTGCTTTGAAGATAACCCTGCCTTTTTTTTATCCATAGAAATGAAGAGCTTAATACCCCTGAAAATCCCAGGTATCGTACCTGTTTAATATAAACAGAGTTTGTTTAGTCTGCTTGATTAGTAATTTTATTTCAGAAAGAAATGACTGATTAAGAGTTAGGCAGATGTCATGATCAAAGCTTACTTCTTGTTCACCGGGGGTGTCAGAAACAGCCAAGCTGTTGTTGTATCCACTGGGCTAAATTAGTACCATTATCACTTCAGTAAGCCTAGATATTATTGTGTTCTCTGCTAAAGAAACCAATTATAGTATCTGCTGGATGGTATATTAAATGACACCATTTAATTAAAGCCTAATCTCTCTCTGAATGAACAATATTTTTAATTATTCTACATTATTTCATCCAATTACTGCAAACCTCTGTCCATTTTTAAACACAGAAAAAAGTCATTTGGCACCCTGACTGCCAGGAAGAATAACTGCTGTTCTGTGCTGTGTCTGGTGCTCGTGCCCAGTAACAGTCAATCCAGGACACACATCAGTTCAGGAGCTCTTTTAGTTTTAAAATATTTCAGATTTGTTTCTCAAGCCTCTAGGCAGCAGAGAGCCCTATTCTACGATTGCCAGTGGTTCCCTCCGAGGACTGGGGGGATAATGGAGACCTCGAAAAAGATTATGTTTAGAGGAATAAAGCCATTAAAGATATACAGTTCCCATGCCAGGAGCAGAGCTATGTAACTGACAGGATAGCAGTTCTTTTTGAATGACCATCTCATAAGGGAATGCAAGAATTAAAATGGACTCGACAGTGAACTCAAGAGATAACCTCTAATAGAAAGAAACATCCACTTGTTACAAGGCGAGATGAGTTAAAAAGAGGTAACTGTTTTAGAAAAGATGGGGATGAACCAAATGTGAATGGACTTTCATTCCTTAGAGTCATTAACTACGGGGAAATGTTGGCACACATTTGGGTAGCAGAGAGCAAGAGCCACTAGCCAAATATGAACAATATGCTGCTTCTGTAGCTGTATAATGTCAAGGAATATGGTGCGTGGATATTGTGTGTTTATCAGCCTATTGGGCCATCAGTAAGATCCTAGGGAAGGAGAATAGCAGTGATGCACCCCAGATACTGTAGGAATGTACTCCCAAACCTAGACTGAGGGTGGGAAAGTTGGAACTCAACCCTAGGACCTAGCACCAAGCCTTGCTCACAGTAAATCCTCTGCAAATTTAATTCCCCAAGGTCATAATCCTAATGTGTGAAATTAATGGTCCAAAACCAAGCCGATTCATGTCTTTTAGCCACTCCTTGGCAAGTGTGGCCTAAGTCCAGATTTTGACCTGAGGAATGGTGGTGGTCAATGGCAGTGATAAAGATGACCAGAGTTCAGTTCAGGTTTTCTCCACATGTGAATCACCTTGGTCTGTTTTGTTTCCCTTGCTATTACTTTTTTTTTAAGACTGTTTATTTAGAGCAATTATAAGTTCACAGTAAAATAGAGAGGAAGGTACAGAGATTTCCCATATACTCCCTGTCCCCAAACATTCATAGCCTCCCCTATTATCAGCGTCCCTCAGCGTCATAGTACATTTGTTACAACTGATGAACCTATATTAACACATCATTATCACTCAAAGTCCATAGTTTACTTCAAGGTTCACTCTTGGTGTTGTACATTATGTGTGTTTGGACAAATGTATAATGACATGTATCCATCATTATAGTATCATAGATGGTGTTTTCACTGCCCTAAAAACCCTCTGTGTTCTGCCTATTGCCTATTCATCTCTCTCCACCCCCAACCCCTGGTAACCACTGATCTTTTTACTTGTCTCCACAGTTTAGCTTTTTCCAGAACGTCATATGTGTAGTTGGAATCGTACAGTATGTAGCCTTTTCAGATTGGCCTATTTCACTTAGTAATATGTATTTAAGATTCCTTCATGTCTTTTCCTTTTCATGGCTTGATAGCTCATTTCATTTTGCTGAATAATATTCCATTGTCTGGATGTACTACAGTTTACCCATTCTGGTGTTACATTTTTTGAAGATGACTCAATTTTATGTCGTCGTCAACTGTCTACATCTAGGGAACATATGGATGTCCGAGGGCTTTGGGTTTATTATTGTGGCTATAAATTGGTCCAATATAACATAGAGATTAAAGGTGTGAGTTTTAGAGCCCCTCATTCATGCACTCATTAACACTGATTCCTAATAATAGTCAAGGTAGCAAAGACATCTGGCCTGGGAAAATTCAAATTCAAATTTGAGTTTGAGTTCCAGCCCACCTTTGCTAACCGTAGAGCATTAAGCATGTTACTTAACTTTCTTCACCTGTAATGTGAGTTAATGATACACCTCTCATGGGATTTCCGTGAAAATTAAGAGACTAACTTCAGTACCTACCATATAATAGTTACTCAGTAAATAGTAAATATATCATGATGTTGCTGTACATAAGTAGGGGCCGCTTCTAAGGATTATAGTTTGGCTCAGAGGCTGGAGATACCTAAATATAGCAATAACGACTTATCAAAAGCAATACTTATGAACCAGCAAGAGTTAATGCCAGCTTGTGTGGGACAGTACAGTACACCTTAACCTGTACACACACACACAAACACACACATACATACAAATATAATTTTTTTAGTGAAAGCATACTTCCTGTTGAGGATGCTTCATCATTGGAAATGGCAATAGGAGTGCTCTCTGCACTGTCAGAGTCTCCAGGACCAGGCCTGGAATTATTAGATGTAATCATCAGGTTGAGTTACTTATACAAAGCCAGTTATTTGCCATCTGCCACTTGGAGCGGTGTCCTTACGCCCTGTTTGGATGCCAGCCCATTGCAATGCAGCAGGGGAAACGTTTCTGCCCAAATAACTCATCTTGGTTTTAAATTCTAATGTGAGAAAGGACTGTCAAGTAGATGCTGTGTCTTGATGATAAAGGGGACAATGGGTGTTCATGGTCCTTCTTATGGGCAGAAGCATTGGATAAGACATACATTTCAAGGATTTTAAGTTAGATAGCTGGAGAATAAAATGTTTAGAAAACTTAAAGTCAGTTCAAAGATAAATTCGGTAGAAGCTTGGCCAGATGGGAGAAGAAAGTCTTTTTGACATGTTTCCACCCTGAGGCAGGGGTAGTCAGCAATGGGGAGCGTGTGGGTGTTGGAAATTATCAAACGACATTAACATAATATGTGAAATATGTCGTGCACAAGTCATATTTACTGTGGTCTAGCTGAAATAAACATGGGTGTCAACATGTAGAGCCCTGGGCATGCTCCGTGGAGAGACCGAGGTGCACTTGGGGCCAGGTAGCTGATGGTACAAAATCGTTTCCAGGCAGTGGTGTAACTCAGAATGACTGATCAGGAAACTGCATGTCCTTATAGGATGTGCAAGAGAAGAGAGCCAACTGTGGACTCTATGCCCATAGTCAGTGCTGCTTTTGCTATTGCTTAACTCCAGTGTATGAGTGAGGAGACTGAGGCCAAGGTCACTCGGGCAGCAGATGGAGAAGCCGAAAGGTCTGGGTTTCTTCTCTGACTCTCTATTGTTTTGACAGGTAAGTGGCATTAATCTCATCTCATCTGATCCTACTTCCAGGAAGTTGATTCCTTAACTGCTGTCTTCTCTCCCCTGACTCTGAACCAAACTTGCAACGGCCCTTTGAAGACTCCCACCTGCATGTCTCTCCAGTGTCACGAACGTGGCACATCTAAAACAGCTTATTTCCTGCTCCACTCTCCATCCTGCCCCTCACTCCCAGTCAGCGTTCCTTCCTTCCACATTCTTACTTCTAATGGCACCTTTCCTCAGTCTTCCAGCCTCAAATCTTCACGGACAATTTTCTTCCTTAACTCATTCTTCTCTGCCTTCCTCAACCAGTGCATTTCCGTACACATTTTCTTTTCATTTCCACGAATACCTCAGATCTAGGGTTTGTAACCTCATTCTATACAAATACTATTGCAGTAGACTCTAAACTGGCCCCCACCTTCCTGTCTTTTCCTACTCTGACTCATCCATATGTATTGCTGAATAATTCTTCCTAAACCACTGCTTTGACTCTATCCTGGTTAAAAACCTTCAGTGGCTCCCTAGGGCCCCTGGATCTTAGCGTGGGAGTTTATATTTATCCTTATTGACTTTCATCTGGCTAGATTTGACCATCATTTCAGTCTGCCTGGAACTGTTCATATTATTGATCTCCCCCTTTATGAACTTGTACTGCTTATGAACCTACATAAGCCAAATAGTTCTGGGTTTTTTTACCCAGCTAGATTATAAACTCCTTGAGGATAAAGGTCTAGTCTCAGAGATGTCTTATTTTCCCCACAGAATTCAGAGTGTTTCATACATACTTACTGACCCATTAGTTATTCAGTTAAGGGATGTGGATGCAACAGCAAGGAAATGTGGCAAAGGGATGAGGCAACTTGGATGGTGAAATTCAGAGGTTTTCATAAAACCCAGAAGACAAGAAGGAGTCAGCAAGGAGACATTTTAGAGGTTGGAGTTGAATAGATTCACAGTGGGCATTGCTTGTTTTTGGCACATGATAACCATCCTTCCTTCTGTTGGCAATAGCACTGCTCCCACCTACCCCACCCGCCCCCCTAGATATTCTCAATCAGAAGTCGGCCTGTGGTCCAAGCCAATGAATGAGCATATTTCCTGTCCTGTTGCTATGATTGGTTCAGATATGAGCATGTCTCACCCTTATTTGTGCCAATAACAGTCAACCCCAGGACTAAATACCTCTTGGGGGGAACTTTTTCTCCTGTGGTCCTAAGACAGGAGTGAGATGGAGAGCTGCTGGCAGCCTTCTTGCCACCAGGAGGGCAGGCCTTTCTGAGATGAAGGCAGCAGAGAAAGACATGGAGCTGAGGGGTGCAGAGAAACGTGGTCCTGATGGTATCACTTGGCCCCTAGACCCAGCCACAATTGAAGGTAATCTAGATGGGGATTTTAATTTCCATTTTCCAAATCAATATATCCCCCTTTTCCGTTTAACCCAGCTCATGTTTGATGTTTCATTACTTGTAACTGAAAGAGATTTAAGGAACTCAGTATCAAGTCCATCGATTTTTAGAAAACAAACAAACAAACAAACCTGATTGAACTGCCAGGGCCCCATCTCTTTGGATTTCCAGTTTCCACATCTTGACATTTTAGGTGTTTGGGTTTGAATTCAAGATTCCTTGACTAAAACCCTCCCCCTCAAATACTCATTTATTTCAACCCCTTTATTTAACAGATGAGGGTGCTCAAGTTCAGAAACATTAAGTGACTTTCTCAAGATCACACAACTAGCTAGCAGCAGAGCTAGGGCTGAAACCAGGGTCTCAGAATTCTTAGTCCCATGCTATTTCTTCTTAAAAATGTAAACTAAAGGTAAGACAAACAAAAGTGATAATGATGGCCAACATTTTATTATATGCCTTGTTGTTCATTGTGCTAACAGCTTCACATGTATTTACATATTTAAGTCTCCACAAGGCCATATGAAGTGAGTGCTATCACCATCTCCATGTTAAAGGATTTGAGACCTGGAGAGGTTAAGTCAGCCTCTGGTTACATAACTAGTAAGGGACAGAGGTCAATTATTCCCCAAGGCAACTTGGTCAAGAACTCTTGGAAGCATATTTGAGAAGAGAGAGGTAGGAGCATGTGAAAAGCAGGTGCCCTGCCCCATATCCCCCAGCCAACCTGAACCTACCTGCAGCTGCCGGGGAAGGCAGTTTCCTGCACACCAACTGCTTTCCCCCTCAAGCCCCTGCAGCTCACTTCTCTGCTGGAGGACTTTCTCCTGCTCGTTGCCCACCCTCCATGAGTGCACTGGTGTCAACAGGAAGTGAAGAGGAGCTCATGTCCCTGGGCCACCCTCTACCGGTGGGGAATGGGAGTTGGTGGATAATGCCCAGTGGGATGATTCTGAGGTGTGTTCCACATGGTTCCTCAGAGGGTCCCCAGGTTCCTCAGGTGCCCTCAGTAGTAACCTCCTCACTGATGCATGAGTTATTGGCTTTCTCCCTCCCTTATGTTCCCGCTGCTTCAAGTCTGCTCCCAAGGATTATCACCGAGAAAACTGCTTGTACTCAAGTTTTTGTCTCAGGACCTCTTTTGGGAGGAATCCAAACTAAGACACTAGTTTAGAGGGACATATTTAGAGCCCTTGAACATTCTGTCTAGAAAGGGAGCACTATAGGAATTCTGCCTTGACTCTCCTAGAGGGAAGAGGACAAAAATGTGAAAAGAGATGTTTATAAAGGTGAATGTTTTCAATGTAAGAACTCCAAGTGAAGTTAAAAAAGAAGTCTTTAGGGCTTCCCTGGTGGCGCAGTGGTTGAGAATCTGCCTACCAATGCAGGGGACACGGGTTCGAGCCCTGGTCTGGGAAGATCCCACATGCTGCGGAGCAACCGGGCCCGTGAGCCACAATTACTGAGCCTGCGCTTCTGGAGCCTGTGCTCCGCAACAAGAGAGGCCGCGATAATGAGAGGCCCGCGCACTGCGATGAAGAGTGGCCCCCACTTGCCACAACTAGAGAAAGCCCTCACACAGAAACGAAGACCCAACACAGCCATAAATAAATAAATAAATAAATAAATAAAAAAAAAAAAAAAAAAAGAAGTCTTTAAATGTCATTTGCCACACCTTGAGAGCAGCGCCCGTTGGCCCTTAGACCTATCTCTAGAGGGTTAAGGTAGACGGGTGTACCCTAAAGCCTCTGGATGAAGGGAGGAGGGGTCAGAAAACGCAAAAGGAGGATTCCTTCTTTGTCTTGCAGTGTGATTCAGTCCTTCCCTCATTTTGTGTGTTCACCTCACTCAGAGATAAGGTGACGCTTCTTGTTTCACAATATTTCAAAAGGCTCTTGCGATGGAAGGTAACAGCACCTTTTTGTATTCCCAAGGAGCTGACTTTCTGAAGCTTTAATCCTTAAGCGTTAGTTCTACTAAGTTTCCCCAAGGAACTGGTTTAATCAATTTTTATATTCACAGGCCAGATATAAGATTTTGGTGCCTTCCTATATGCTTTAAAGGCATAGTCCCCACTATTTTGGGATTTAGACATTCCATTTTATTTAGTTTGATTTTATTGAATGCCTCTTCTAACTGAAAGTGATGGATAGCATACATTTGTTTCTTAAAAAAATAAATACCTTCAGGTTAATTTGCTTAGACATTTTTGGAGAAAATATTCTATGTCTCTTGAGATATCTTGAGATAATATTAGACATCCCTCTGTGTATCTCAATTAGGATTGAGGGTGGATACTCTAGGATGGATACATCTCTATTTTATGGAGATGTTGGGAGGACTAAATGAGATGAAGTAATTAGCACAATTCTTCATATGTGGTGAGTGGCCACTAAATGTGATGATGATAATGATGATGATGATAATGAATCAATAGTGTTTTCATGTAAAGCAAAAATTTTCTTCCCTGGATTCCTAAAACATTCTTATTTAATGTCTATGTAAAATTATCTATGAGGAAATCATTGGTCTCTGGAATTTTCTATTTTGTTTCCTATTGTGTTCTTGTTGTGGTTGAATTATGTTAAACTTGATTTCAGTTTCTCTTGAAACCTTGGTTGCTGGGAATTTACCCAGTGGCTGAACATGATAGTAACAACTGCTATAAGAATATCCCTACAGACTATCAGGCAGCAAGATCTCTTAATAAATCTTGAGCCTGATCTGAAGTTTAATGACTTTGAAGGCAGCCATAGTTGGCCAGTCAACCAAAGACACATCAACTTTATTAATAAGATTTTGTGGAGTCCTTATCTATTTATGCATCAGTGGGCATCCTAGCAACAGAACCCTTCTCTGTACTGCCCATGAACATTTTCAGTTTCTGGTTTCTGCAATACTTCCCGAGTACAGATGGATTTGTGTCCTCAACTGCAGGCGACCTAAGTGATTTTCATCACTTAGGGCTGAAATGCCTTTCCTTATGAAAAAAAATCACTTATTAAATATACTTGACTTTAGACACGTCATGTGTTTTCTTGGGAGAAACTGAAGTCATTAAGACAGTTTAGTGTGTATCCTATATTCACCAAATCTGTAGGACAAATCCCAGCAACCCAGATGTCAGTGTGCCCTGCATACCCGTGAAAGCTACCTCTGATTCAGAAAAGGAGGTGTGGAGAAGGTGCAGGAGCCTGGGTACTTCCAATAGCGATGTACGCAAAGCCATTCCCTTAGCCTGACACAGCTTTGCCCCACCCCCCAACCCATCAGCCTGTGAGCCCCCTTCACTCAGCTCAGGTGCTCTAACTAGAGACCCAGCAATAGGTAAATATAGACCTCTGAGTTGTTTCCAAAATCTCAGTTATTTACCTGGGTCAAGAGAGTAATTTGGTGTTTGGGGAAATAATTTTCTCAGCAGGCTCATGCAGCTACAAACCAAGAAGGTGCAGAGATTGGTTAAAACCATGGATTTAGGGTCAGTCAGACACAAGTTAGATTCCTCTTAGGACACTCACTACTTTACAACACTAGACAAGCTACTGAGTCTCTGTGATCCTCAATTTCTCTATTTCTAAAATAAGGTTAATGATGGCAAAGATGATGGTAATTAGACCCTGTGTTGAGCACTCACAATGCCCTGGGAACTGTACTAAGTGCTTCATGTACATCGTTTTGATCATCTTCACAACTCTTTGGGACGTATACCATCACAACAGATAGTGCTCTGTAAGTAGTCATTACCATAATGTCCACTACAAATGCCACCACCCCTATTACTCCAGAGTAACATTCCCAGTCCCAGACACTGCTGCTAGGATGTGATAAATATTCTTACCTGCTTTCTTGAGGCACCAAAGCCTTTCCCTTTTTGTTCTAATGCTAGATATATCCAAGATGCACTGATATAAGGAGATTTCGTTCCATCATTTATTTTTCTGAGAGTTGTGGAGTACATGTAATTTTGTCTTACATTATTTAGGGATGTTGAGCTTCTCTACTCCAGGTTTACTTAATGAAAAGACCTAGATCAAGAATTTTTCTATATAGAATCAGGCTGCTTTAAAACTGAACAAAAATTTTAAAGACATAAACAAAAATAAGAGCATCAGTGATAAAAATCATCTTCCCAATAATTCTGTAAAAGTCCCTCTGACTCGGGTGTTGAATTTTCTTTGACATTGGTCGGGAGACAATGTAATTCAAGCTGTTCTTTAACAGCGGTCCTTTGTGACTCTAGCTCTATTTTACCAGTGATCTGTTCTATTAATGCAGATGCCAGAAGAGCAGCAGTCCTGATCAAGACAAGGCCGTCAGCCTCCAGGAAGGTAAAATTTCTACTGCCGAAGACAATATAATATCCATTTCTACCTCTGGCTGTAATTTATTTGTAGTGTTTGGGTGGCAATTTAACCCATAATGCATTGCTTTCCAAATTACAGTATGCTAAACATCTAGTAAGCTATCTTACACAATTAAACAGGCTGAAGAAACCCTGGAGTGCTCGTTGCTGACGTAGAGAAGCATTTTACCACAGGTAGAGTCATGTACTGCATTACACTCTAAACTCCTGAACCCATCCCGAGAAACATCACAGACACAGAATTACTCATCCTTTCCTTAAAGTGGCATATTTATTTTAGTTGGAAATTGTAATTTTCTACAACCTGAAGTTGCGACATTTTTTTAATCAGGCACAGTTGCATGTAAGTATATGCAGTGCACAACTGTCTTAATTTCCATAGAGAGGTGAGAAGAAAAGTAAATAACCTAACTTCAGAAACTGCACTGCTTTTGGAATACAGAATCGACTGCAGTATTGCTTGGCTCATATGGGAGCTTTGGGGAAGGGGAGCTCGTTTGCTCACTTTGGGGAGATTTGGCTTTGAGCTGCCATTTGGAAATGTCCCCTGTCGAGGACTGTGAGTCGGAAGCCCATGCGGGAGCCTTTTTCAAGGAGAATCTGGAATTTTCTACTGCATGCACTAAGACTAGGCAGAACCCAGGGAGCAGATTTATACCTGGGATTGGCCAGAGGCAGGGGATTGGCCTGTGTGGCCTTACAAGGTTTCTTCTAGTTTAATGAAGTCTCTACTGAGAGACTGTGACACCACCACTCACTCCAAAAGCCAAGGTTGATACAGAGAGCACTGAAGGGACCCATGGCTTCAGTATTCTCAGCCAGCTCAGTAAAATGGTAATCAGATGATTTGCAAACTTAGTGAAAATCAGAATCACCTGTTGGGCCTGTTAAACACGCTGATGCCCTGGGCCCAGCCTACAGAGATTTTGATTCAGGAGTTTTGTCACAGGGCCTGGAACCTTTTTTTTTTTTTTTTTTGTCAACCTTATTGAGATATAATTTACAAACAATAAAGTGGACTCATTTTAAGCACAAAGTTCAGTCAGTTCTGATGAAAGCATACACCCCTGTAACCACCACCACAATCAAGATCTACAGCATTTCCATCACCCAAAAACGTTTCCTCATGCCCTTTGCACTCAATGCCCCTACCCCCCAAACTCCTGGCCCCAGGCATCCATTGATCTGCTGTCACTATAATTAATGTCTTTTCTAGAATTTCATAAAAATAGAAGCATGCACTATGTATTATTTTGTCTGGCTTATTTCTCTGAGCATAATATTTTAAGATTTATCTATTTTGTTGCATATATCTTTGAATCATTCCTTTTAATTGGTATATAGTATTCCTTTATGTGGCTATACCACAGTTTGTTTATCCATCCACTTTTTCATAGATATTTGGGTTGTTATGGAGTTTTAATATTGAGAATAAAACTCTATGAACAATCATGTAAAAGTCTGTGTGTGGAATTGCTGGCCACATGACAAGTTTATGTTTAATTTTATAAGAAACTGCCAAATTGTTCTCCAAAATGGCTTTGAAACCATGAGTAATTTTAGTCAAATCCGTTTCTCCTGCCTTCCCTAATCAAGGTGGTTTTACGACTTGCAGGTCCTCCACGCAGCACGTAGCTTAAACGGTAAGATGTTTGCCTGAGTTGTTTTCAGGAACTTGGAGTCAGCTGTGTCTAGTTGGAGCTGAGCTGGTTAAGACTGGATAGGACCACTGACCCTCCAACTGGACATGCGTGAGTGACCTCTCTGTGGCCTTTTGATGTCAGAGGGCTGAAAACTCCACCCTCTGATCCTGCCAAGTGCCTGCACATTTGAGTGCAGAGGCCCTGTATCTTAGTTACACCTGTGCAGAAAGACGATTACCATTACCACATCTTTTACCAATCACCTTTCTCCACGCTGCCCACTCCCTCCACACCTCAGACCGCCCTGCTGCTTTATTCCTTATCCCATAAATACCCCGAGCCCTTTGCCTTAGGGAGGTAGATTTGGATTCTGGATCTGAGATTCCACCCCTACCTCCCACTCCCAGCTCTCTTGGCTGCCTTGCGCACATACCTTATCTTTGCTGCAAACCTCAAGGTCTCAGAGTTTTGGCTTGCTGTGCTTGGGGCAAAATGACCCTGATTTGGTAACAGCTGCACCATTTTTAGATTCTCGCCAGCACTGTTTGAGAGTTGTAGTTATTCCATGTCCTCACCAACACTTGGTATTGTCAGTCTTTTTAATTTCAGCCACTCTAATTGGATACCAGTGTTTTAAAAAATCACCTAGGTCATTCTGATGCACACCAAAGTTTGAGAACTCCAGCTCTTATAAAATCAATAGTTTCTGACAGCCTGAAAGCAGCTCAAGCCCTGAGTCCCAACCTCAGCTCTGAGCCTGCCAATGCTGTCTTACCCCTATGCTCACCCCTAATAAAGAGGATCCTGGGTCTCAATCTTTTCCATATCCAGGCTTCCCACCTCTCTACCCAGTGCTATGTGCTATCCTCACATCTGCCAGCTACAAAACTAGTGACCCTGGAACTGAATTGTATTGCATGAGTAGATGCTGCAGGGTGGAAGGGCTCACATGGCAGGCAGAGGGACCAGCAAGAACAAAGCCTTGGAGGCATGAAATAGCCTGGCCCATTTGGGAAACTGAAGGTTGTTAAGTGTCCTTAGAGTGTGGCACTGAAAGGAGGACTTGGGGAGCGATGGCTAAAGAAGAACCAGACCACACAGGGCCTTTATGCATGGCTAAGTGTTTGGACTTTTTTCTACGGGAGGCTGAAATATGGTGCATGGAGTACTCTCTTCTACTGTGTTGGAGAAAAATTACCCTAGTATCTGCATAGAAAAGAAATTGGAGGGGAGGGAAAGAGACAGAGACACTAGTTAGAAGACCAGTGTTATACCCCAAATGTATCCTGGGGATCTGCCCAGTTCCAACTCATTGTAGGAGCCTCATAATCATTTTTAAATAAGAGAATGAAAAAAATGAGTCTTTCTGTGTCACTTATATCTTGCTCTCTGGTGTCTTTCCCCCTCCTCTCCTGCCCCACTAAAGGTGGTGGAATATATTGGGGCCAGGGGGCACTGGGTCCTTCCCAGATCTGAAGATCACCCCGCCAAGATAAACTGCTAATTTGTCAACCTCTGGGGCAACCTTGTCATCATTCCAGTTTATTATTACTGTTTCCACCTGGTCCTCACTTGTTCCTCCACCGAACACTCTTGGAGCATTTATTATGAGGCAGGCGTGAGCTGGGCGTACGGAGAGGGGAAAACACCCTGTCTGCCCTCAAGAAGCCTATACCCTCTCCTCATCTTCAAGCCTTAGGTCAGGGCTCTGCAAACTTTTTCTATAAAAGGCCAGATGATAAAATGTTTTGGGTTTGGGAGCCATGTGGTCTGTTGCAACTATTCAACTCTTCCACTGTGATGGTAAAGCAGCCATAGACAATAGCAAATAAACAGGCATGACTGTGCAACAATAAAACTTTATGAACACAAAAATTTGAACTTCATGTAATTTTCATGTGCCATTAAATATTCTTCATTTTTTTTTTTTGGCTGCACCGCATGCGGGATCTTAGTTCCCCAGCCAGCGATCCTGCAGTTGAAGCACGATGTCTTAACAGCTGGACCACCAGGGAAGTTCCCAGTATTATTCTTCTTTTGACTTTTTTCAATCATTTTAAAAAAATGGAAAGATTATTGTTAGCTAGGGGCTGTACAAAACCAGGTAAGGGCCAGGATTTGGCCCATGGGCTGCAGTTTGCTCATCCCTACCTTAGGCTGTCTCCTCATAATGTATGAACAAAAGCTCCTTCTTTTAATAATAATTATGGTCACCACCACTTTCTCCTACCTACATCCCCTATTTCATGTCCCTCCTCCACCACGTACACACTCACCTAGTCCTGCATTTCCGCTCTTACAATGTAAACACCATGGACCATGACCTCCTGCTCAACAGCCGCTTCCAGGTGCCCCAGAGCTGTGCCATGGCAATCATCCCAACCTCTGGGGCCTGGCTGCCTCTGCTCCTCAGGACCCCACTCTGCTCTCCTTGTCAGTTTCCTCCACTGCCCTTTCTCACCTCCAATAACTCGTGTTCTAGCCTCTCCAAACCGTTGACAGCTGCTCTTTCCAGGCTGTGCTCCTTGGCCCATTGCATTGCCCCAGCTTTGGATTCTTAATCTCCTTTCTCTCTGGCTAACTCCTGCTTGTTTCTAAGGCTCAGCCTGCATTTCACCTCCGCGTCATCTTGAACCACACACGTGCAGGCAGAATTCACAGGCCCCCTCTGTGTTCCCAGCACTCCGTGCGTCCTGGCAAACCCGGAGTACCTTGAGGGTTGTGTCTTGTCCTCTTTCAAGCACCCACTACAGTGTGGAGCACATAGTGGATGCTCTGTGGATATTTTAATGAATTCTCAAATGTCAAGACCCCTTTTTATATACTTTATAAAACTGTAGGTGTTGTATGTACACTCTTTTATTGGTTTCCTTTTCCTGGTTTCATGTGTTATTGCTACTATTAAATTTTAAGTTTGTAAGTGCAGACATAGTCTATTTTGTAGTAGACTTCCTTCCAAATACATAAAATAACATTCTGTGGCTCGTGGGTTCTCCTCTGGGGCCTCTAGGTGACCATGATGGGCTTTCATCAGAGTATCTCTAACCAACTTGCCTAACTTTCATTAGAGTATCTCTAACCAACTTGCCACAGAATGTTACTGAGGCCCTGATAGGTCTCTTTTTTTTGACAGATGAGGAAACTACAGCCTTATAAAGATAAAGCAGCTGACCTGAGGACACTGGTCAATGACAAAAACAGAAGAAGGGCTGGAAACAAGGCCTTGGTATTACCAGAATATGAATTTTTGATCCAGTTTGCAAGGTTAACGTGTTGAGCTCTGAATGTGGATTTGTGATTTATGAGAGAGTAGGTGTGGGGAGGGTGAGGGTATGGGGGCGTGCCTGGGAAGCTGGGCAGTGGTGACCTTTAGCGCCTCACTCCTTCTGAATAGGAATCCTTGTTTGCCAGCCCTCACAGCCCCTTTCTTGCTTCTCCACTATATCAGTCATTCCCTTAAAACAGTGACACTTATTATGGCTGGCAAACAAATGGTCGGGAACTAGGCAACTCCAATTATTGAACTCAGCATGTGAAATCATTTAATCAGAGCTCACAGGACTGAGGGGCAGTATTAAAAAGAAATAGGCACCCTGTCTGGTCCCCAGAATGAACTCTTTTCAGGAGAGAAGAGAGCTTATACTATTTATTGTGGCAGAAAGAAGATATACTGTAGTATTTAAATGAGAAAAGGGCTAGATGATAAGGGCTAGGAGACCAGGATTCCACTTGAACTCCATTCCTGATTTCTTTTTTTCAGTTTAACTTTGGAACAATTATTTAATTATAGTGTAACTCAGTTTCCCCACAATAAAATAGAACCACTGCTGTTTGTATCTTTTAAGATCTCTTAACGATACTGCCCTGGAACCTGGGGCAGAGCTCTCTGCCTCATCTTGCATTCATCCAAGGGGTTGTAGTTACTGAAAGGCCAATAGGACCTCATTTTAAAGTGGCTTCAGCTGCAAGATGTGTGCCATGGTGCTGGTTGCACTGTGTACACAGATACATTTGTAAATGCTTAGAAGCCATAAGCACACATTTAAAAAGTAATTTTGTGTTCACCATCATTTGCCTTTTTTTATGGTATAAGCAGCCTCTTGTTAAATGTGAGGTTGTAGGGGATAGAATGTTGTTCTGGGAAATGTAATAATTGGAAAATACATTGAAGACTGATCCAGACAGAGATGCTGAAGGTGGCAACAGTCCTTCCTTCATATCATTTCCAGCTTCTTTTGGTCACCTCTTGGGAAGGAGCTTCCCAGGGCTAAGCTGCACAGGGGCAGGAAGCTGCAGGGGGACAGCCAGCCTTTTTCACCAACCCCGTCACTTGGAACAAGTGTGCACATGGCAGACGCACATGCCCTCTCCCAAGGCATGGAAAACACTTGCTCTGTTTGTCCTCAAGAATCTTTCATATTCTTTTCTGAGAAAAACGAATTAATACTCTCCTCCTGACTGGCAGAATTTAAAGAATAAATACACAATCATGGGAAGTAGGATACAACTTCCAAATGACCACATAGAATGTGCTTTCCTCACAACATACAGAGGCGTACATCATTAAAAAGTCCACAAGCAATAAATGCTGACCGTGTGGAGAAAAGGGAACCCTCCTTCACTGTTGGTGGGGTTATAAATTGGTGCAGCCACTGTGGAGAACAGTATGGAGGTTCCTTTAAAAATAGAGTTATCATATGATCCAGCAATCCCACTCCTGGGCATATATTCGGAGAAAACTATAAAAAGATACATGCACCCCTGTGTTCATAGCAGCACTGTCTATAATAGCCAAGACATGGAAGCAACCTAAATGTCCATCCACAGAGGAATTGATAAAGAAGATGTGGTACATATATACAATGGAATATTACTCGGCCATAAAAAAGAATGAAATAATGCCATTTGCAGCAACATAGATGGACCTAGAGATTATCATACTAAGTGAGGTAAGTCAGAGAAAGACAAATACTACCTGATATCACTTATGTGTGGAATCTAAAATATGATACAAACGAACCTATTTACAAAACAGAGATAGACTCACACACAGAGAGAACAAACATGGTTACCAAAGGGGAAAGGGGCAGGGAGAGATAAATTAGAAGTTCAGGATTAGCAGATATAAACTACTATATATAAAATAAACAACAAGTTCCTACTGTATAGCACAGGGAACTATATTAAATATAACCTATAATGAAAAAGAATATGAAAAAGATATATATGTGTGTGTGTGTATATATATATATATATATATATATACATATATATATATATATATATATATATATATATATATATATGACTGAATCACCTTGCTGTACACCAGAAACTAACACATTGTAAATCAAGTATACTTCAAACCGCCCCCCCCCCAAACCATACAGAGGCATGGGCTAAAACCTAATAATCCATTAAATAAAATTAATTTTACTTAAACACTGCCTATATATATACACATATATGGCATATATAGATAGATTTTTTTTTTTTTGTATCTTTTTGTTTCAGTCCTTATTGTCTTTCAGAGTTGTCCTCTTATCTCAGGTAGCTTCAAGAGGCTACATACTAGCCACATGTTGCATAGACAGCCAAGGTGGGTAGTGTGCAGTGTGGATGGTGCAGGAATTACTGGGGATTCAACACACTTTTTTGGTTCATGCAGGCTTCATGAAGCCTAGACTCTGTATCAGGTCTTTGAAGTGGGCTTGATGAGGATTTTAATATGCACTGTTTCTCATTTCATTTGAACTGAACTCTCTGGAGTCCGATGTCAGTGGAGGAAACTGGATTCATTTGCCCTAAGCAAAACATCATATGCTTCCTGCTTGGATAGTGAAACCTGGAGGGAAAGAAGGGCTAACAGGAGGCCAAGGGTGAGTACTGAACAGGCCCACGTTAATCACTTTAATTTGATTGATCAAACAGACTCACAGAATCCTGTCACTTTTTTTTTTTTAATCTTCATACAAGTTTTTTTTCTGATATTTTTCTTTCTGTCTCTTTTGTTTTTTAATCTCTATTTTTTTCTTTATTCCCCTCCCAGAAACAAACAAAAATATTCAAAAGACAGGTTTTGAGAACTATAACCAAGAAAAGTCATCCCCAGGAGAAAACATGCTGAACCACAAGTTGGCTTTGGGCCTAATGCAGCCAAGAAATGATCTTTTAAAATATTCTGATCAGGGGCTTGGAAAACAGAAGGTTTAAAACTTCAGCTCAGAAGAGTATGATTATCTTGAAGCGGATGTGGTAGCTCCAGCCACGTAATTTTAGACATTCTAATTGGCAGTTTAAAAATAGCAGAGTTGCAGCCTCCTGGGCTATTCCCTTTGCTTTGTCCTTGACTGTGCTTTGTATTTAGGGAGTCTTCTGATGGCTGGGGCAGGTCTGGGACCATGCATCCCTGGGTTCTCATCTACCATCTCCCAGGCCTGCCTACCTCTGCCCTGAAATACCACAAAGGTAATAAAACTTATATTTTCTTAGGAATGCTCCCAGCCTCTGACTCACAGACATATTCCCCTTCCTTCCCTAATAACTAGGTGCTTAAATGTTGTACTTCGATGATGCTATTGAATTAAATCCATCTCTGAGCACCTTAAGCTTCCAGCTGAACTGCATCATTTTCTTGCCAGGTAATAAGTACTTTAGGATGTGATCAAGAAAAGGAAAACACTGATTTCAAATAACCAATTATTTGCCATATTCTTTTCCACATTTGTGTGAGGCAGTGTCCGTATGCTGAAACACGTTTGTTCTTCTTTGCTACTGTTTCAATTGGCAGCAAGATGATATATCAACGTAGATACCTACAACAGAGCTACCTCTTTCCCTTTCGCATTTTCAGGGAGCCCTAGGCATCCCGTCTGGTCGGGCATGAAGTTGCTCATCTTCACCCAGTTTCACTCTCTGAGTTTCCCTTCTTGAGACACTGGCTGCATCACTGAGGGAGAAGAGGGGCTGGGGTAAGAATTGCCTGGAACTGTCTTATCCAGGCAGAGGGTTTGGTGGGACCTGTGCAGGGAGATTCTCAAACCCTGTAGGATGTGGTTTATTATCCCTGCTTTAAGTTTTATTACCAAGGAATCTTATACTTTCCCAACCAGTGGGTCCACAAAAGCATAAACCATATTCAGTCCATAAATCCCAGAGTGCCGGATCTCTGGAGTAGCCAAGCATCTGCTCTCTAGCCTGCAGTGAGTAATAAATCTCCCTGTCCATTTGCATGGAGGGCTTTCAGTGCAGAGAGAGCACTGATGTTCCCTGGGCATCCTTTCTTCCTGCTCTTTTCCTCAAGGGGCCTTGAATTCACTGCTCTCTTACAACTTAAACACTCTTATAATGCACCGTTTTTAAAAAATAGGAAAACAAGAAAAAAAAATTGTCTTTTCCTGGCTCGTTAGACGCAGGAGGTGAAGCCTGCTGATATGAGGCTTGTCTTTCATCCTAAACTCTTGGAAACAAATGAGGAATATTAATCGAGGTGTGTGTCCCTCTCCACACCACTCAGTGTCTTCTCCAAGCCTCCTCCCGTGAGCCAGTAAGAAGAATACTATTCACATGAGAACGGGGTCCAGTCTCTCTCTCACTTTTCCCAGGAGTCTTGGTAAGAAAGGCAGCCTCGCTGCCCGGCAGGGGTGAAGGACAACCTGTGCTCTCCTTTCACAGGCACCCTTGTGAGTTTCAGGCATGGGCAGTCATCCAGGGGACCTTGCAGACTCCTCTGGAGAAGCGAGACAGGTCTGCCCTCTAAGAGGTGGTGATGCCTTCTCTCAACATGAGGGAAGGTTAAGAATACACTCAGATGGTTCTCAGTGGGGCGAGACTGGGTGTGGTGGACAGAAATCATTATTTAAATTACTTGGCCCATTTTCCTTTCATTATATACCCGTCGTAAAGGAATGAGACACCAAAGGTCCTGCATCCCTGAAGAACAAAAGTACAGTCACGCCCACTTTTCTGTGGACTCGTGGAATTGAGCCTTCTTTTCCTGGTCCCTTATTTCATTACATAGTACAGTCTTCCTTCTGTGCTTTGAAAAGCACCCTTATTACTCTTCAAATCCTATCTCTCCTTTACATCTTGCTAACAAGGCCTTCCACATATTCGCAGGTATTGTGAGCCATTTTCCCTCTACTTTTTTTTATTTGTAAATTACTTTTTAAAAAATTAATTGATTTTATTTTTAGAACAGTTTTCAGTTTATAGAAAAATGAGCAGAAAGTACAGAGTTCCCATATACTCTCTCACTCCCCCAGTTTCCCTATTATTAATAACCTTTCCTTTTAATTAACATTATGAACAGCAGTACCAGACAACGATAATTTTTGTGAAGAGGAAGGACTTTCACCTACAGTGTCTCATTTAACAGAGACTGTTCAGGAAACAGGAGTGTCACACGATTGCTGATTGTGGACATAGGACCTTGAGTGTAGTCTAGTGGTGGAGGTGACGGTGGCAGCAGCTGGGAAATCCCCCAGCTCTTGTTCTCAGTGACCTAACCCACATCCGCAGAATGCATTCAAGGAGTGGGGATCAAGTTGGGGCTACCAGGGCAGAAGAAGGAAATGAGGCTGTTTCCTTTGGCTGCTACAACAATCACCACAAACTTGGTAACTTAAAACAAGACAAATTTATTATCTTACTGCTCTTAATGTCAGAAGTCTGAAATGGGTCTCACTGGACAAAAATTAAAGTGTCAACAGAGCTGTGTTCCTTCTGGAGGCTCTAAGGGAGAGTCTGGGTCCTTACCTTTCCTATTTTCTAGAGGCTGCTCACATTCCTTGGCTCACAACCTCCCTTTCCATCTGCAAAACCAGCAATGGCTGGTGGAGTCTTTCTCATGTGGCATCTCTCTGACGCTGACTCTCCAGCCTCTCTCACTTGTAAGGACTTTTGTAGTTAAATTAGGCCCACCTGGATAAACCAGCATAAGCTCTCCATTTCAAGATGAGCTGACTAGCAATCTTAATTCCATCTACAACCTTAATTCCCCCTTGTCAGGTAAAGTGACATATTCACAAGTTCTGGAGATCAGGAAGTGGACATCTTTGGGGGTCATTATTCTGCCAACCACACAGGGTATTATCCTAGAGAAGTAGAGCCTGGGATCAAAGTCACCAGTGAATCACAATCTCATCCTTCTCAGGAGTAATTAGAAACAGGTCCCAACCTCCTCCTTTAGCTCAAATGTCACTTCCTCCAGGAAGCCTTCTGTATCTGCTGGACAATATTGGAGATACTAGGCCTACGGGGCACTTGAAATGTGGCTAGTCTGAACTGAGATGTGTTCTAAGTATAAAACACACACCAGATTTCAAAGACTTAGTACAAAAAAAAGAATGTAAAATATTTTTATGGTAATGATTTTTAAAATATGTTATACATTGAAATGATAATATTTTGGTATATTATGAAATGGATTTCTCCATATTTTTCACTTCTTAAATTTGGCTTCAAGAAACTCTAAAATTGCATTTCTGTTGTACTATATTTTTTCTGGACAGTGCTGCCCTGTCAGAACTCCAGGCTGAGCCCAGTGCTTCCTCTGTGTGCTCTTACGGTCCCTTATTCAGACCTCAAACATTTACCTATAGCATAATTATCGATTTGCATGACTATTTTTCCCACCACACAGTGAGTTGTTAAAGGACAGAGGCTGTATCTTTTTGATCATTGTATCTCTAGTGCTAGTATAGTGCCTGGAATGTTGGAATAATAATCATTATCATAATCATAATTAACACTTATATTGTACTAACTGTGTACCAGATTTTGTTCCAAGCGCTTTACACAATAACTCAATCCTTATAACACTCTCTAGTTGTATGCATTTAGGGAAGTTATTTTTAACATTTTATGCCTCAGTCTCCTCATCCATAATATGGGGCTAGTAATAGTGCCTACCTCAAAGCTACTAATTTTATGAGAATTAACTAGTTATTTTATATATATACATATTTACATATATACATACATATTGCTGGGGATAGGTTTGACCTCAGGCAAAACCTCAAAGGTGGAGTTTTCTTTTGCTTAAAGTCAGATGTACTCAGAGAACAGACTGGAATTGGCCACGACTGGGACGTGTGAAGCCCTGCTCAGCATGCTCTGAGCCACCTGGAAGAGTACAGCCTGCAGAAGTGGGTAAGAGGGAATTGCTGCTCCTGTTTCCAGGCCTCGAGCACCCCCCTGCTTAGGGAGAAGCTCCCCGTTCACTTTGCTGTCCCTCACCTGATACATTGATTCTGGAAAATCAGGGACAGATGAGGGTATCTGCGAACCCACCCAGGGTCTTCTGCACATGACCTGCCAAGGGGATGTACAAGGACTTAGTGGCGAGATGGAGTTTGCTAACGATTTCTCACTGAACGTAGCAGCTTTACACATAAAGTTATTCAGTTCCTGAAGCTTAATATATGTGTTACCAATCAAGGCAAAGTATATATGTTACAAATCATTATTTAAAAAAGAAAAACTAATTTTAGACCATGACTCCAAAGCCAGTTGTCCACATAGTCACCTCAAGGAGTTTATTGGAGCCACCAATAAATTGTTCACTTCTAGCATTTGGTGTGAGGGTCTTCTCTAGATGCAGCTTGGTCTGTCCCGAAGACCTGCAGCCCTGATGAATCCCCACTTGCAGTCTCTCTGGTTCCTTCTCAAGCTATTAAAAAGTCGAGGTCACTCTGCAAGGCTTGGCCTGTAAATTTCAAACTCCCAGCCTAAACGTGCACAAAGTGTATGAGTAGGTCTCCAGCAGATTTCACTGCCACGGGAGGTGAGGGAATCAAAGGCAGGGGGTTGGTCTCTAAAAGGCCTGGAGAAATTTATGACTCAATTTAAAACCACTTGTAGTTTATCAAAGCAAAGGAAATGGAATCGCAAGCTTTGGGGCAAGAGTAGATTTTCTGTAAGAGTGAAAGGGGAGCCTCTCTTTCTACCCAGTCTTCCATAACAGCAGAATCTTTCCCCAAATCCCACAAATTTGGCAACAAAGCAGTCTCTTTTTGACATGACCAATGATGAAACAATTTATAAATGTCAACACTGCCTTTCTAATCCTTGACTAATTGGGGAGGCCAAGAGCCTTGTGGGATGGCTCAGTGATGACACACAGCAGTAGAAATACAGAGCACAGGCGGATATAAACCTGTGGGTTTGGTCAAACTTGACCATATACCTGCAAGACCTTTGCCAAGACAACTAACTGCTATTCCTGAGAGGAGTGAAATAGAAAATCCCTCAGTTGAGTGTTTATTAGTTCTTTGATGGTGTTTAGGAATCCAATTTGCAAGCCACACATGCAAGTACATTGAAGCACATTGGTGGTTTCTCTATGTATAATATCTAGGCTCTGGGAGATAGATGTTGCACATTTTCTATTAGGTGGTAGTTACTAGGAACAGAGACCTGGCTAAATAGGCTTAAACACACAGTTGCCATACAGAAAGTTATTTCTCCCATGTATTAAAAAGTCTGGAGGTAAGTAGAGACTGTCCTTTGTTCAGTGGCACAAAGATGTCAGAGCTAAGGTCTCTGTGATTTGCTTGGCTGCTGGAGCTCCAGTCATCACTTCTGAACCTCAGGCAGTAGAAAAGGCAGAAGGGGAAACAAGGGTTTTATTGAAAGCCTCAGCCAATGGCCTGCTAACATCACATCAGCCACACTTAAATGTAAAGGAGGCTGGAAATTTTAAGTCTTTTCCGCCACTGGGCACTTTTTTGTCTCCAGTAACCGGGAAAAGAGGGTGAGGGTGGATTTGGGATAGGAAACTGGAAGTTACTTTCTAAATTTACAGCCAGCAATTCAGTAGTGTGGGAAGATATGAATCCAGCCTCAAGGTTCATGTGAACTGAAGTTGTTTGCGGGCTGATCAAACTCTTCTCAGTGTGTATGCATTTATTACCTACTACTCTTCTCTCTTTCTCCTTATATTATCTATCTATAAAGCCCTTTGCTCTCCTTAAGGTCAAGGGTCATTTCTTATTTGCTTTCTTATTTGGCCTAAGAGTGATATTTGGTCCAAGAAGAGATATTTATTGAGTTGAATTGTTTGATGAATAGGGATTGAATTGGATGCTGGGTGGTAGAAATATTTACACAAATACTGTATAAAACAATCTTTGATGTATTCAGTAGTTTTAGGTTGAGAAAAAAATTACTAGGGAAATATGTCTTCTGTTTTTGTTCAAGGAGTTTAGATTGTAAGAGTGATCAGAAACATTTGAAGAATTTTGTTTTTGTTTCTAAAACTTATTTAGAAATAATTTACAAATATAATTGTATATATTTAAAATGTACAATGTGATGATCTGATATACATCTACATTGTAGAGTAATTACCATGATCGAGATTATTAACATATGCAGGATTTCACATAGTTAACTCTTTTTGGTGTGTGGTAAGAATGTTTAAGAGCTACTCTCAGCAACTTTTAAGTATATAATACCATATTATTAGCTATAGTCACCATGTTGTGCATTAAATCCTCAGAGCTTATTCTTCATATAATGAAAATATAATGTACCTACATCTCCCATTTCCCTCTCCCCACCAGCTTCTGGCAAACACCATTCTATTCTCTGTTTCTATGAAATTGGCTTAAAAAAAAAAAAAAGATTACTATATGTAAATGCTACCACACAGTATTTGTTTTTCTCTGACTTATTTCACATAGTACAGTGCCCTCAAGATCCATCCATGTTGTTGCAATTGGCAGGATTTTCTTTTTTAAGTCTGAATGGTATTCTAACATATAAATTTTCTTTATCCATTCATCCATTGAAAGACATTTAGATTGTTTCCATATCTTGGCTATTGTGAATAATGCTGCAGTGAACATGGGAGTGTAGATATTCCTTTGAGATACTGATTTTGCTTCCTTCACATATTTACCCAGGAGTGGAATTGCTGGATCATATGGTAGTTCTACTTTACTTTTTTGAGGAACCACCATACTGTTTTCCAAAATGATTAAACCAAGGAGAAATGTCTTCTTTAACACTTCTGCAAGATATATTACCCATAGGACTGAGCTTGAATGAGGGAATAAAACACAGGCTTCATAAGCATTCTTCCCCACCCATCTTAATTCTATATTAGTATTCTATAGAACTCCTCCCTCCCTCTTTTATCTGAAAAGAGATTACTCGATCAGTCAACAATAGCATCTACTACGTACCATGCAAGTCAAGGAGTTGGATCTACTGGTGATTCCTCATCCTGGCTGCAAATCAGAATCACCTGGGCAACTATTTTAAAATACAGATTCCCAGGGTTTCATTCAGAGATTCTGATTCAGAAAGTCTGGGGTGGTGTTCCAGAGTCTGTAACTTTACAGAGCACTCCAGATAATTCTGATGTGCCACCAGATATAGAAATCCTTGGGGCAGAGCCCTTCCTTCTTTGTACCACTGTCATGGCTTCCCTGGAGAGCATTTATAGGATGCTACAGAAGCTTGTTCACGTGTCTAATTCTGCCAAACTCTTAAGGTGGGGACTGTCTTTTCTCGTAGCATCCCTTCTGAGCCCAGTGTCTGAGTGTCTAGTGCACAGGTGCTCCATAATTATCTGTTACATTGTTTAAACAAATGGAATGTTTAAATATTCACCTCCACAGAGTCCTGCTGAGAACACTAGCACAAAGAAGCTTGTCTTATTACTGAGCAACCTGCTTAACTTAGTGCTCGGGGGCAGAATGAGCTATGGAAGTGACCACGAAGGGATTCCTAATGAACTTGGTGGTAAGTCACCTTGACGGCCCTGAGATTCTTGAACTTTTAAAAAAAAAACAAAATAGCATATTTACAAATAATTGTGGTGCCAGTTACCTATGGTGATTATAAGATTTATTTGAAAGAATTCATGTAAAGTGCTTAGCGCAGTGCCAGGAGCAAAATGATAAATGTTAGATGATGATAATGACAATAACAATTATAAGAGAAAAGCCTTCTTATTAAAAAACTTAGAACATATAGAATAATATAAGAAAGAAACCAAAAATTTACCCTTAATCTTGCCAGCAGAATCAGTAACCTTGTATTTATGATTTTTTCAGTTTTTTCTCCAAGCATCTATATTAGCATGTACTTTTAAAATATATAAAGTATATATTAAAAGTGTACATTATATGTTTTTGAATGGCCAGTAAGCACGTGAAAAGATGCTCAACATCACTAATCATTAGGGAAATGCAAATCAAAATCACAATGAGATACCACCTCACACACATTAGTATGACTACTATCAAAAAACCAGAAAATCACAAGTGTTGGCAAGGATATGGGGAAATTGGAAAATTTGTGCATTGTTGGTAGAGATGTAAAATGGGACGGTCGCTGTGAAAAACAGAATGGCAGTTCCTCAAAAAATTAAAAATAGAATTACCATATGACCAGAAATTCCACTTCTGGGTATATACCCCAAATAATTGAAAGCAGGGTCTTGAAGAGGTATTTGTATAGTGCTATGTACTGAATTATGTCCCCTCAAAATTTATATACTGAAGCCCTAACCCCCAATAAGATGGCATTTAGAGATGAGGCCTTTGGGAAATAATTAAGTTTTTAAAAATTTTTATTTTATATTGGAGTATAGTTGATTAACAATGTTGTGTTAATTTCAAGTGTACAGCAAAGTGATTCAGTTATACATATACATGTATCTATTCTTTTTCAAATTCTTTTCCCATTTAGGTTATTATAGAATATTGAACAGAGTTCCCAGTGCTATACAGTAGGTCCTTGTGGGTTATCTATTTTAAATATAGCAGTGTGTACATGTCAATCCCAAACTCCCAACTTATCTCTGCCCCCGACCCTTTCCCCCTGGTAACCATTAGTTCATTCTCTAAGTCTATTTCTGTTTTGTAAATAAGTCCATTTATATCATTTTTTAAAAATTCTGCATATAAGTGATATCATATGATATTTGTCTTTCTCTGTCTGACTGACTTCACTTAGTATGATGATCTCAAGGGAAATAATTATGGTGAGATGAGGTCATGAGAGTGGGGCCCTGATGATAGGATTAGTGCCCTTATAAGAAGAGACATCATTATAAGAAGATACCACTTATGAGGTACCTAGAGTAGTCAAATCATTAAGACAGAAAGTAAAATGGTAGTTTCCCTGGGCTGCGGGGAAAGGGGAATAGGGAGTTATCGTTTAATCGGTACAGAGATTTAGTTTGCAAGATGAAAAGAGTTCTGGAGATGGGTGGTGTTGATGGTTACACAACAATATAGATGTACTTCATACCACTGAACTGCACACTTAAAAATGGTTAAGATGATAAATTTTATGTCATATGTATTTTAACACAATAAAAAAATTTAAAAGGTATATATGTTTTAATATATTTAATATTTTATTTTAAACATATTAATTTAAATATATAAGATAATATAGTTTAAATACACCTTATGTTACACATAATATAAATTAAAAATATATATTTAGAAATAAGCATATCCAGCTTTGTATCAAGCAAAGTTTGAGATGGCTCTTTATGCCTTACCCATTGCACCAGCTTCATTGGTCTGAGCTCCATTGGCCACCGCTCTCTCTTCCTCTCTGTAGAGAACCCAGCACACCACTCTGCACAGGCCAGCCTGGGGTGGCAAGCCCAAACTCTTCTCACAGGGTTGGTAGTTGGTGTGAGCAGGAGCCTGAACAGCCTGGTCCTGTCGGGGGGCTCTGCTGAGCCCTGGGTCACCATATTGCCAACACGGGGAGCTTTGTCCCCCTCAAGCTGTTAGCATGTTCATTACCAGCCCTCCCTTCTGCTGCCAGTCGGAAAGATGACACGCGGCCATCTCTTGGTTGCCACACGTTAAGCCTCATCTCACAATGGGCACTTGGTCTGGAGCTATCCTGGGTGTTTGAAAGCGACATTGCTATTTCCTACAAGCTGAGACCCATGAGTCATTTCCAGCCAAAGGTAAAAATTTACATTTCAATGATCAGCAAGTTTGAGTGCATTTAAGAAACTGGCCAGAGTTGCTGGGCCCCCATACACAGGTTTTGTTAATGAATTTTGGCAGAGGGGAGTTGCATTCGTAGGCTAAGTATTAGAACAAAAAGGACCTGTTTTCCCATGTAATGAATTGCTGAGAAATTATTCAAAATGTGGCTTAAAAAGCCTCTTGCCAGCAAGCTCAATTCTCTGAGTCATGAATTAGATAATGGGCTTTTATAAACCCACAGAGGGAAACCCCCTGAGGATTTTGTGGGTGAGCAGAGAATGTCTGTCCAGGACTGCCACCTTCTCCCAAGTGCTTCTGCACGATGCAGAGGCCCAGGGACCTTGTCTACAAATGTCAAGGCCAACTGGACCACCGTCAAGGGTGTAATCAGTAGTGCTCACCCTGAACATTTGCCCAGCACGCAGCTGTAGGTCTCACCAGAACACAGCAGAGTGCTGCCCTGCCCAGCCCCAGGAAACAGAGGCCGCTGGGGGAAGAATGGTCAGGTGGACAAGGAAGGCCTCCTCCCCAGCACCATCACCTTCCTAAAGATGTGGTCCCTGACCCCACCCACAGCCCTAATTCAAATAAGACCCAAGCCTCCCATAAGACTAAGACTTAGAGCTCCTAGGGGTATAAGAGGGACCCTTTGAAGGTGATTTCTTAGAAACTAAGCTCCACGTAACAGGAACAGAGTCCCTTTCACAAACAGAGGTCCAAGAATGAAGGAGGTAGTCACCAATCAAGAGCGTCTCAGACTGTGACAATAGAACTTCATGATGTCCTATAACCGAGCTCTCCCTAAGGTCAAGGGCACTCATGGGCACACAGAGCTATTCAATGTATTTTTTTCCTTTTTCCCCCCACCTGAATGTTCTCTGCTATAAAAGATACAAACTATTTCTACCCCCACAGGGAACCTTGCCTTGTGTAACTTTGATTACCTCTCAGGCTAGCTGCCTGCCTTTACCCAAGTATAGCTCATATTCAACTATGCCTCCTACCCGCTGCCCACTTTGGCTGCGTGTGCCCTTGGACCACCAGCTTGGAGCTCTGGCCTGGCTCCCAATAATCACTTGGGCATGAGGACAACCTGGATGAGACATCTGTCAGCCCAATGATGGCCAAGATAATCTGGCAACACCTACTTTTTCTGATTCCTAAGACATTCCAAAAACTATTTAGCAGTCTCATATAACTAGTGGCCATAGAAGCCATGAAGGATTGCCTCTGTAAACTTTACATGTTGTTAGGGAAATAAGCACAGAGAGGCAAGAGGGGTTTTTCTTATATTGGAGCCAGAAAGATACAATGGGTGAGAATGCCCTCAAGTCACCCCAGTGTAAAAGTTTAAGAAGGACAGAATTCCCTTCTTAGATAGTACTGGGCCTGGAGATGTCATTATTCTGGGAGTGACAACTCCCATGTTTCTACTTCCAATGGCTTGCACTACTCTCTCCCAAAACTCCAAGGTTCAATGAAGTGTAGACCTAGGAACTCACATCTACTCCTGGGAACTAAAAGGGCAGGTTGATATTAACAAGAGTTTTGGTGGATTCTGGAGGTGTGGGCTCGAAGCTGTTTGGCTTGTGTGGTTAGAACACTGCAATAAGCAGACTAAGTTCATATAGCCAGATGGCCCAGCCAGTATTCTTCCCATCTGTGGCTATACTTGTCACCCCTAGTTTTATGTATGGTCACATTGGGATGATGAGTGTGTGTTTATGTCATTTCTCCTTTAATTCAGTAAGTCTGTATTGAGTACAATGCCCAGCATTTTAGTAGAAGCTTCAAGATATAAAAATAAGGGTAAGTTATGAACTAGTTGAGAATTTCCTCAAATTTATCTTTTTCCTCTTCATCGGAACGCTCTCAGCTGATAACTTTAACTGGAAAACTCAGCCCCGAGTTCTCAGCCATTGTGATCCAAGTCAGCAAGGTATTAGCAGCTACAGACCCTCCAGAGGTTGTAATCTGGGATTTGTCTGGCAATGGTGAGCCCCAGATCAAAGCCAGCACCCCGGTCCTCATGAGTGTGCTCTGATTACCTTTGTTTCTTGATTGATACCTGAGGTTCCCTGCGGGATGTGAAGTTTTGCCTAGTTTTGCCAGTATGTATTCTTGAGGGAGGAATACAGATCTCTCAGTAACCAGCATTGCTGAGTGGAGCCCTGTACTCAGGGCTCCACTCAGCCCTCAGGACTTAGACATGGTCACCCCTTGACTTGCATATTGTCTGCTGCCTTATGCCACTTACCACATGAGGAGCACGTGGCTCTTGATGCCATTTGGTCAAAGCCAAGGGCACCATTTGCATTTGGACGACTGGCCAACAATCCTTCTTGATCCACCCTTGGTTCTATTATGTCCCGGCCTTCTTGCTCTCCCTGGCTTACACTGAGGTCCCTACATGAATTGGAGCTGAAATCCCTGAGAAATAAAAACCTGTGATAGACAAACTCTACCATCCTATTTATGCCAGTTGTCAGTACTATTCCTTTCCCATGTAGTTAGCACCCAGTATCATGATCTCTCAAAGAGCTTCCAAAATGAGGGTTCTTTCACCCTCTAACTCACTATCCCTCCAAATGCTTAAACCCAACCATTCCAACTGTTTAAGGCAAAGAATTTTAAGTCCCCATTTCTACACAGCCTTGGTCTTCTTAATCATGTACCTCTAGGTTGAAAACCCAGAAGTTTAGAAGGGAAGTTAGAGGAGTGAGAAACCTGTATAAACAATAAGTATTAGCTGAACTACAAGTGAGTTAGTGGTAAAATATAATGAGATGTATAGTATAGTAAGATGAAAAGGATGAGACCTAGAAAGCATTTAAAGATATTGAGGGGCTTCCCTGGTGGTGCAGTGGTTGGGAGTCTGCCTGCTAATGCAGGGGACACGGGTTCGAGCCCTGGTCTGGGAAGATCCCACATGCCGCGGAGCGACTAGGCCCATGAGCCACAATTGCTGAGCCTGTGCGTCTGGAGCCTGTGCTCCGCAACGGGAGAGGCCGCGATGGTGAGAGGCCCGCACGCTGCGATGAAGAGTGGCCCCCGCTTGCCACAACTAGAGAAAGCCCTCGCACAGAAACGAAGACCCAACACAGCCAAAAATAAATAATTTTTTAAAAAAAGATATTGAAAGTAACACATGATTTATCCTTACTTTTAAAGTTCTTGATTTGCCCTGTGGTGGACATCTGCTGTCTTTTCTTGCTAACTATGCTCTTTTATGTGGATAAAATTCCTCTTCTTTTTTTTCATTCTCTTCTCATGCTTTGCTCATGCAGCACCTCTGGCTGCAAGGGTCCATGTGGACTGGTCTTGCTAATCAGAAGACTCCACCCCCAGCTATGGGATTAGACTAGGGTGAGCACATGTCTTAAGCCAGACAAATGAGAGGCAGCCCATTTTGGGCTAGTAATACTAATATTAAAGACTATGGGGGGAAAAAAAGACTATGGGAACATTTAATTGCTGGGAATGATTTTGTCCACCATGCAGAGAAATCCTGCACAGAGGAGAGCAAGACCTTAGAATGTAATGAAATAGATTTCTGATGACACCACTTGACCCAGCCATGCCAGAAGCCAGAAGACTTATGTTCCATGGACTATTCAGTGGTGTGAACAAATAAATGATGCTTTAATTAAGCCAGCTTGAATGAAATTTCTCTCATTTTAAATCAAAAAATTTCTGACAAGTATCTGCCTTATCCTTAGGATGATGAGGACTTAGCCTAGGACACAGTGAAAATTAGGAAGGAATCAAGTGGTGGGTCAATATAGCCAATAAATGAAGAACACACTCGTAGTGAGGAACACCTAAGGCAATTTCACAGCAATTAACGGAGTCTAGCTTTTAAAAGCATTTCTTCTCTATCATAAGGAGTTTGACATTTGAAAATGAAAAGATTTTACTGTAGAGGACCACATAGTTATGACATGAAAAACACAGTTTTCAAACATGTTGGCTAAAGTCATTGGAAAGCGCTGCATGATCAAGCAAACTTGAGGGAAACCCAACTGTTTTTCAAGCATTTGGAACTAGAGTGGAATGAATCAAATGACAAATCTCTCTGCCCTTTCACTTTGTCATGAAAATAGTAAGTGCTGAGCCTTATCATCAAAATGAACGTGTCATGATACAAAATTTACTTTAGCAGTGGAACAATTCGCAGGCACTATGAATTGTTTACACAGAACAGAAAAAGAAAAGTATACAGAAAATGCTAAAGATGCCACCAGAAAACTACTACAGCTAATCAATGAATATGGTAAAGTTGCAGGATAAAATTATTGCACAGAAATCTCTTTCACTGCTATATACTAATAACAAAAGATCAGAAAGAGAAATTAAGGAAACCCATTTACCATAGCAACAAAAAGAATAAAATACCTAGGAATAAACCTACCTAAGGAGACAAAAGACCTGTATGCAGAAAACTATAGATACTGATGAAAGAAATCAAAGATGACACAAACAGATGGAGAGATATATCACGTTCTTGGATTGGAAGAATCAACATTGTGAAAATGACTATACTACCCAAAGCAATCTACAGATTCAATGCAATACCTATCAAATTACCAATGGTATTTTTCACAGAACTAGAATAAAAAAACTTAAAATTTGTATAGAGAAACAAAAGACCCTGATAGTCAAAGCAATCTTGAGAGAGAAAAACGGAGCTGGAGGAATCAGACTCCCTGACTTCAGACTATACTACAAAGCTACAGTCATCAAGACAGTATGGTACTGGCACAAAAATAGAAATATAGATCAATGGAACAGGATAGAAAGCCCAGAGATAAACCCACACACCTATGGTCACCTAATTTATGACAAAGGAGGCAAGAACATGCAATGGAGAAAAGACAGCCTCTTCAATAAGTGGTGCTGGGAAAACTGGACAGCTACATGTAAAAGAATGAAATTAGAACACTCCCTAACACCATACACAAAAATAAACTCAAATGGATTAAAGACCTAAATGTAAGACTGGACACTATAAAACTCTTAGAGGAAAACATAGGCAGAACACTCTTTGACATAAATCACAGCAAGATCTTCTTTTACCCACCTCCTAGAGTAACAAAAATAAAAACAAAAATAAACAAATGGGACCTAATTAAAAGCTTTTGCACAGTAAAGAAAACCATAAATTAGATGAAGAGACAACCCTCAGAATGGGAGAAAATATTTGCAAATGAACAAACTGACAAGGGATTAATCTCCAAAATATACAAACAGCTCACACAGCTCAATATCAAAAAGACAAACAACCCAATCCAAAAATGGGCAGAAGACCTAAATAGACATTTCTCCAAAGAAGACATACAGATGGCCAAGAAGCACATGAAAAGACACTCAACATCACTAATCATTAGAGAAATACAGATCAAAACAACGAGTTATCACCTCACAGTGGTCAGAAGGGCCATCATCAAAAAATCTACAAACAATAAATGCTGGAGAGGTTGTGGAGAAAAGGGAACCCTCTTGTGCTGTTGGTGGGAATGTAAATTGATACAGCCACTATGGAGAACAGTATGGAGGTTCCTTAAAAAACTAAAAATAGAACTACAGTATGACCCAGCAATCCCACTACTGGGCGTATACTCAGAGAAAACCATAATACAAAAAGACACATCGGACTTCCTTGGTGACGCAGTGGTTAAGAATCTGCCTGCCAGTGCAGGGGACACGGGTTCAAGCCCTGGTCCAGGAAGATCCCACATGCCACGGAGCAACTAACCCTGTGCACCACAACTACTGAGCCTGCGCTCTAGAGCCTGCGAGCCACAACTACTGAAGCCCGCACACCTAGAGCCTGTGCTCCGCAACAAGAGAAGCCACTGCAACGAGAAGCCTGTGCACCACAAGGAAGAGTAGCCCCTGCTTGCCACAACTCAAGAAAGCCCGTGCAGCAGTGAAGACCCAGCATGGCCAAAAATAAAATAAAATAAATAAAATAAATACATTAAAAAAAAAGAAAGACACATGCACGCCAATGTTCATTGCAGCACTATTTACAATAGCCAGGACATGGAAGCAATCTAAATGTCCATCTACAGATGAATGGATAAAGAAGAAGTGGTACATATATACAATGGAATATTACTCAGCCATAAAAGGGAACGAAATTGGGTCATTTGTAGAGACATGGATGGACCTAGAGTCTGTCATACAGAGTGAAGTAAGTCAGAAAGAGAAAAACAAATACTGTATATGAATGCATATATGTGGAATCTAGAAAAATGGTATAGATGAACTTATCTGCAGGACAGGAATAGAGACTCAGACATAGAGAACGAACATTTGGACACGGGATGGGGGGAAGGAGGGGTAGGATGAATTGGGAGCTTGGGATTGACATACATACACTACCATGTGTAAAACAGATAGCTAGTGGGAACCTGCTATATAGCACAAGCTCAGCTCGGTGCTCTGTGGTGACCTAGATGTGTGGGATGGGCGGGAGGGGGGTGGGAGGGAGACCCAAGAGGGAGGGGATATATGTATACATATAGCTGATTCACTTCGTTGTACAGCAGAAACTAACACAACATTGTAAAGCAACTATACCCCAATTAAAAAGAAAAGAAAAGAAAAGAAAACTAACAGTGGCTTGAATAGGACAGGAGCCTATGTCTGTTTCAAATGAAAGAAGTCTAAAAGCAAAGAGACCGGAGCTGCTCTGGGGGCTCCACTAAGTCAGTAGAGACCCAGGGCCCCCCTCCTCCACCTGGCTCTCTGATCTGCCCGCTCTCATGCTCTAAGATAGCTTTCTGAACTCCAGCCATCAAATCGTTGCTCCAGGCAGCCACATGAATGTAGAGACAAAGAACATACCTCTCCCTTAAAGATACTTCGCAGAAGTCAAATGTGATTCTATGGCCAAAATTTGGTCACATGGTGTCTCTGCTACTTGTGTAGCCTGGTGAAGGTAGTCTTTCAATTGGGTGGCAATCTGCCCAGATGCAGAGCGGGGATTATGTTAGAAGAGGGGTGAATGGATATTTGTGGGGAGGAGCCTGTGACAGGGTAGGGCAGGAATTCAGAGATACTGAATCTTTTAAGGCTAAAAGATGTCAATGCTTCTTAAATTCAATATGTTTGAAAGGAAGCTATTGAATGGTTCATGATGATGGATATTTGGGCTCTTCTTTGAAAAACTTCATGTTCCACTTTTCTCTGTCTTGTCTTTCACAAAAATCAAGTCCCCAAAATGCACACACACAAACTAGACATGGTTCCATTACCCATGGCTTTTTTTTTTAGCATCTTTATTGGAGTATAATTGCTTTACAATGTTGTGTTAGTTTCTGCTGTATAACAAAGTGAATCAGCTATACGTATACATATGTCCCCATATCTCCTCCCTCTTGCGTCTCCCTCCCACCCTCCCTATCCTACCCCTCTAGGTGGACACAAAGCACTGAGTTGATCTCCCTGTGCTATGTGGCTGCTTCCCACTAGCTATGTATTTTACATTTGGTAGTGTATATATGTCCATGCCACTCTCTCATTTCGTCCCAGCTTACCCTTCCCCCTCCCCGTGTCCTCAAGTCCATTCTCTATGTCTGCGTCTCTATTCCTGTCCTGCCCCTAGGTTCTTCAGAACCTTTTTTTTTTTTAGATTCCATATATATGTGTTAGCATACGGTATTTGTTTTTCTCTTTCTGACTTACTTCACTCTGTATGACAGACTCTAACTCCATCCACCTCACTACAAATAACTCAGTTTCTTTCTTTATATGGCTGAGTAATATTCCATTACATATATGTGCCACATCTTCTTTATCCGTTCATCTGTTGATGGAAACTTAGGTTGCTTCCATACCCTGGCAATTGTAAATAGAGCTGCAATGAATATTGAGGTACATGACTCTTTTTGAATTATGGTTTTCTCAGGGTATATGCCCAGTAGTGGGATTGCTGGGTCATATGGTAGTTCTATTTTTAATTTTTTAAGGAACCTCCATACTGTTCTCCATAGTGGCTGTATCAATTTACATTCCCACCAACAGTGCAAGAGTGTTCCCTTTTCTCCACACCCTCTCCAGCATTTATTGTTTGTAGATTTTTTGATGATGGCCATTCTGACCGGTGTGAGGTGATACCTCATTGTAGTTTTGATTTGCATTTCTCTAATGATTAGTGATGTTGAGCATCCTTTCATGTGTTTGCTGGCAATCTGTATATCTTCTCTGGAGAAATGACTATTTAGGTCTTCTGCCCATTTTGGATTGGGTTGTTTGTTTTTTGATATTGAGCTGCATGAGCTGCTTGTATATTTTGGAGATTAATCTTTGTCAGTTGCTTCATTTGCAAATATTTTCTCCCATTCTGAGGGTTGTCTTTCCATCTTGTTTATGGTTTCCTTTGTTGTGCAAAAGCTTTTAAGTTTCATTAGGTCCCATTTGTTTATTTGTGTTTTTATTTCCATCTCTCTAGGAGGTGGGTCAAAAAGGATCTTGCTGTGATTTATGTCATAGAGTGTTCTGCCTATGTTTTCCTCTAAGAGTTTGATAGTGTCTGGCCTTACACTTAGGTCTTTAATCCATTTTGAGTTTATTTTTGTGTATGGTGTTAGGGAGTGTTCTAATTTCATTCTTTTACATGTAGCTGTCCAGTTTTCCCAGCACCACTTATTGAAGAGTGTGTCTTTTCTCCATTGTATATTCTTGCCTCCTTTATCAAAAATAAGGTGACCATATGTGTGTGGCTTTATCTCTGTTCCATTGATCTATATTTCTGTTTGTACCAGTACCATACTGTCTTGATTACTGTAGCTTTGTAGTATAGTCTGAAGTCAGGGAGCCTGATTACTCCAGCTCCGTTTTTCTTTCTCAAGATTGCTTTGGCTATTCGGGGTCTCTTGTGTTTCCACACAAATTGTGAAGTTTTTTGTTCTAGTTCTGTGAAAAATGCCATTGGTAGTTTGATAGGGATTGCATTGAATCTGTAGATTGCTTTAGGTAGTATAGTCGTTTTCACAATGTTGCTTCTTCCAATCCAAGAATATGGTATATCGCTCCATCTGTTTGTATCATCTTTAATTTCGTTCATCAGTATCTATAGTTTTCTGCATACAGGTCTTTTGTCTCCTTAGGTAGGTTTATTCCTAGGTATTTTATTCTTTTTGTTGCAATGGTAAGTGGGAGTGTTTCCCTGATTTCTCTTTCAGATTTTTCATCATTAGTGTATAGGAATGCAAGAGATTTCTGTGCATCAGTTTTGTATCCTGCTACTTTACCAAATTCAGTGATTAGCTCTAGTCGTTTTCTGGTAGTATCTTTAGGATTCTCTATGTATAATATCATGTCATCCGCAAACAGTGAGAGCTACTTCTTCTTTTCTGGTTTGGATTCTCTTATTTCTTTTTTTTTTTTAAACATCTTTATTGGAGTATAATCGCTTTACAATGGTGTGTTAGTTTCTGCTTTATAACAAAATGAATCAGTTGTACATATACGTATGTTCCCATATCTCTTCCCTCTTGCGTCTCCCTCCCTCTCACCCTCCCTATCCCACCCCTCTAGGTGGTCACAAAGCACAGAGCTGATCTCCCTGTGCTATGCGGCTGCTTCCCACTAGCTATCTATTTTACATTTGGTAGTGTATATATGTCCATGCCACTCTCTCACCCTGTCACATCTTACCCCTCCCCCTCCCCATATCCTCAAGTCCATTCTCTAGTAGGTCTGTGTCTTTATTCCCATCTTGCCACTAGGTTCTTCATGACCTTTGTTTTTTTTTTTTTCCTTAGATTCCATATATATGTGTTAGCATACGGTATTTGTTTTTCTCTTTCTGACTTACTTCACTCTGTATGACAGACTCTAACTCCATCCACCTCACTACAAATAACTCCATTTCATTTCTTTTTATGGCTGAGTAATATTCCATTGTATATATGTGCCACATCTTCTTTATCCATTCATCCAATGATGGACACTTAGGTTGCTTCCATGTCCTGGCAATTGTAAATAGAGCTGCAATGAACATTTTGGTACATGACTCTTTGAATTATGGTTTTCTCAGGGTATATGCCCAGTAGTGGGATTGCTGGGTCATATGGTAGTTCTATTTTTAGTTTTTTAAGGAACCTCCATACTGTTCTCCATAGTGGCTGTATCAATTTACATTCCCACCAACAGTGCAAGAGTGTTCCCTTTTCTCCACACCCTCTCCAGCATTTATTGTTTCTAGATTTTTTGATAATGGCCATTCTGACCGGTGTGAGATGATATCTCATTGTAGTTTTGATTTGCATTTCTCTAATGATTAGTGATGTTGAGCATCCTTTCATGTGTTTGCTGGCAATCTATATATCTTCTTTGGAGAAATGTCTATTTAGGTCTTCTGCCCATTTTTGGATTGGATTGTTTGTTTTTTTGTTATTGAGCTGCATGAGCTGCTTGTAAATCTTGGAGATTAATCCTTTGTCAGTTGCTTCATTTGCAAATATTTTCTCCCATTCTCAGGGTTGTCTTTTGGTCTTGTTTATGGTTTCCTTTGCTGTGCAAAAGCTTTTAAGTTTCATTAGGTCCCATTTGTTTATTTGTGTTTTTATTTCCATTTCTCTAGGAGCTGGGTCAAAAAGGATCTTGCTGTGATTTATGTCATAGAGTGTTCTGCCTATGTTTTCCTCTAAGAGTTTGATAGTGTCTGGCCTTACACTTAGGTCTTTAATCCATTTTGAGTTTATTTTTGTGTATGGTGTCAGGGAGTGTTCTAATTTCATACTTTCACATGTACCTGTCCAGTTTTCCCAGCACCACTTATTGAGGAGGCTGTCTTTTCTCCACTGTATATGCTTGCCTCCTTTATCAAAGATAAGGTGACCATATGTGTGTGGGTTTATCTCTGGGCTTTCTATCCTGTTCCATTGATCTATGTTTCTGTTTTTGTGCCAGTACCAAACTGTCTTGATTACTGTAGCTTTGTAATATAGTCCGAAGTCAGGGAGCCTGATTCCTCCAGCTCCATTTTTCGTTCTCAAGATTGCTTTGGCTATTTGGGGTCTTTTGTGTTTCCATACAAATTGTGAAATTTTTTGTTCCAGTTCTGTGAAAAATGCCAGTGGTAGTTTGATAGGGATTGCATTGAGTCTGTAGATTGCTTTGGGTAGTAGAGTCATTTTCACAATGTTGATTCTTCCAATCCAAGAACACGGTATATCTCTCCATCTATTTGTATCATCTTTAATTTCTTTCATCAGTGTCTTATAATTTTCTGCATACAGGTCTTTTGTCTCCTTAGGTAGGTTTATTCCTAGATATTTTATTCTTTTTGTTGCAATGGACGGGAGTGTTTTCTTAATTTCACTTTCTGATTTTTCATCATTAGTGTATGGGAATGCAAGAGATTTCTGTGCATTAATTTTGTATCCTGCTACTTTACCAAATTCATTGATTAGCTCTAGTAGTTTTCTGGTAGCATCTTTAGGATTCTCTATGTATAGTATCATGTCATCTGCAAACAGTGACAGCTTTACTTCTTCTTTTCCGATTTGGATTCCTTTTATTTCTTTTTCTTCTCTGATTGCTGTGGCTAACACTTCCAAAACTATGTTGAATAATAGTGGTGAGAGTGGGCAACCTTGTCTTGTTCCTGATCTTAGTGGAAATGGTTTCAGTTTTTCACCATTGAGGACAATGTTGGCTGTGGGTTTGTCATATATGGCCTTTATTATGTTGAGGAAAGTTCCCTCTATGCCTACTTTCTGCAGGGCTTTTATCATAAATGGGTGTTGAATTTTGTCAAAAGCTTTCTCTGCATCTGTTGAGATGATCATATGGTTTTTCTCCTTCAATTTGTTAATATGATGTATCACGTTGATTGATTTGCGTATATTGAAGAATCCTTGCATTCCTGGAATAAACCCCACTTGATCATGGTGTATGATCCTTTTAATGTGCTGTTGGATTCTGTTTGCTAGTATTTTGTTGAGGATTTTTGCATCTATGTTCATCAGTGATATTGGCCTGTAGTTTTCTTTTTTTGTGACATCTTTGTCTGATTTTGGTATCAGAGTGATGGTGGCCTCGTAGAATGAGTTTGGGAGTGTTCCTCCCTCTGCTATATTTTGGAAGAGTTTGAGAAGGATAGGTGTTAGCTCTTCCCTAAATGTTTGATAGAATTCCCCTGTGAAGCCATCTGGCCCTGGGCTTTTTTTTGTTGGAAGATTTTTAATCACAGTTTCAATTTCAGTGCTTATGACTGGCCTGTTTATATTTTCTATTTCTTCCTAGTTCGGTCTCAGAAGGTCGTGCTTTTCTAAGAATTTGTCCATTTCTTCCAGGTTGTCCGTTTTATTGGCATAGAGTTGCTTGTAGTAATCTCTCATGGTCCTTTGTATTTCTGCAGTGTCAGTTATTACTTCTCCTTTTTCATTTCTAATTCTATTGATTTGAGTCTTCTCCCTTGTTTTCTTGATGAGTCTGGCTAATGGTTTATCAATTTTGTTTATCTTCTCAAAGAACAAGCTTTTAGTTTTATTGATCTTTGCTATCATTTCCTTCATTTCTTTTTCATTTATTTCTGATCTCATCATTATGGTTTATTTCCTTCTTCTAACTTTGGGGGGTTTTTGTTTTTCTTTCTCTAATTGCTTTAGGTGTAAGGTTAGGTTGTTTATTTGATATGTTTCTTGTTTCTTGAGGTAGGATTGTATTGCTATAAACTTCCCTCTTAGAACTGCTTTTGCTGCATCCCATAGGTTTTGAGTCATCGTGTTTTCATTGTCATTTCTCTAGGTATTTTTTAATTTCCTCTTTGATTTCTTCAGTAATCTCTTGGTTATTAATAGTGTATTGTTTAGCCTCCATGTGTTTGTATTTTTTACAGATTTTTTTCCTGTAATTGATATCTAGTCTCATAGTGTTGTGGTCAGAAAAGATACTTGATATGATGTCAGTTTTCTTAAATTGACCAAGGCTTGATTTGTGACCCAAGATATGATCTATCCTGGGGAATGTTCCATGAGCATTTGAGAAGAAAGTGTACTCTGTTGTTTTTGGACGGAATGTCCTATAAATATCAATTAAGTCCATCTTGTTTAATGTATCATTTAAAGCTTGTGTTTCCTTATTTATTTTCATTTTGGATGATCTGTCCATTGGTGCGAGTGGGGTGTTAAAGTCCCCTACTATGATTGTGTTACTGTCGATTTCCCCTTTTATGGCTGTTAGTATTTGCCTTAGGTATTGAGGTGCTCCTATGTTGGGTGCATAAATATTTACAATTGTTATATCTTCTTCTTGGATTGATCCCTTGATCATTATGTAGTGTCCTTCTTTGTCTCTTATAATAGTCTTTATTTTAAAGTCTATTTTGTCTGATATGAGAATTGCTACTCCAGCTTTCTTTTGATTTCCATTTGCGTGGGATATCTTTTTCCATCCTCTCTCTTTCACTCTATATGTGTCCCTAGGTCTGAAGTGGGTCTCTTGTAGACAGCATATATACGGGTCTTGTTTTTGTATCCATTCAGCCAGTATAGACTTTTAGTTGGAGCATTTAATCCATTTACATTTAAGGTAATTATCGATATGTATATTCCTATTACCATTTTCTTAATTGTTTTGGGTTTGTTTTTGTAGGTCTTTTCCTTCTCTTGTGTTTCCTGCCTAGAGAAGTTCCTTTAGCATTTGTTATAAAGCTGGTTTGGTGGTGCTGAATTTTCTTAACTTTTGCTTGTCTGTAAAGGTTTTAATTTCTCCTTCAAATCTGAATGAGATCCTTGCTGGGTAGAGTAATCTTGGTTGTAGGTTCTTCCCTTTCATCACTTTCAATATGTCCTGCCAATCCCTTCTGGTCTGCAGAATTTCTGCTGAAAGATCAGCTGTTAACCATATGGGGATTCCCTTGTATGTTATTTGTTGCATTTCACTTGTTGCATTTAATATTTTTTCTTTGTATTTAATTTTTGATAGTTTGATTAATATGTGTCTTGGCATGATTCTCCTTGGATTTATCCTGTATGGGACTCTCTGTGCTTCCTGGACTTGATTGATGATTTCCTTTCCTATCTTAGGGAAGTTTTCAACTATAATCTTTTCAAATATTTTCTCAGACCCTTTCTTTTTCTCTTTTTCTGGGACCCCTACAATTCGAATGTTCGTGTGTTTAATGTTGTCCCAGAGGTGTCTGAGACTGTCCTCAATTCTTTTCATTCTTTTTTCGTTATTCTGTTCTGTGGTAGTTATTTCCACCATTTTTCTTTATTCTTCTCTGTGGTAGTTATTTCCACTATTTTATCTTCCAGGTCACTTATCCGTTCTTCTGACTCAGTTTTTCTGTTATTGATTCCTTCTAGAGAATTCTTAATTTCATTTATTGTGTTGTTCATCATTGTTTGTTTGCTCTTTAATTCTTCTAGTTCTTTGTTAAACGTTTCTTGTATTTTCTCCATTCTATTTCCAAGATTTTGGATCATGTTTACTATGATTACTGTGAATTCTTTTTCAGGTAGTCTGCCTATTTCCTCTTCATTTGTTTGGTCTGGTGGGTTTTTACACTGCTCCTTCATTTGCTGTGTATTTCTCTGTCTTCTCATTTTGCTTCCGTTACTGTTTTGGGGGTCTCCTTTTGGCAGGCTGCATGTTCGTAGTTCCCCTTGTTTTTGGTGTCTGCCCCTTTGCTTAAGGTTGGTTCAGTGGGTTGTGTAGGCTTGCTGGTGGAGGAGACTGGTTCCTGTGTTCTGGTGGATGAGGCTGGATCTTGTCTTTCTGGTGGGCAGGACTGCATCAATGGTGGGTTTGGGGGTGTCTATGAACTTAGTATGATTTTAGGCAGCCTCTGTGCTAGTGGGTAGGCTTGTGCTCCTGTCTTGCTAGTTGTTTGGCATGGGGTGTCCAGCACTGGAGCTTGCTGGTCGTTGAGTGGAGTTGAGTGTTAGCGTTGAGACGGAGATCTCTGGGAGAGCTCTCATCGATTGATATTACGTGGGGCTGGGAGGTCTCTGGTGGACAAATGTCCTGAACTTGGCTCTCCCACCTCAGAGGCTCAGGCCTGACACCCAGCCGGAGCACCAAGACCCTGTCAGCCTCACGGCTTCCTGTGCTCCTTCCTGCACCAGGAGGAAAACGTGCCTCTGTGCCGATGCTCTTCCACCTGGGCCTTCTGATCCAGGTGTTGGAAGGGCCATGCTCCCTCTGAAGGCTCTCAGTATTTTTCAGTGTGTCTTCACTTGTTTCTTCCTCTGTACCTTCAAACAGGCACAGATTTCTCTTTCACATCACTTTCTGGAGGTGGGCAGGTGATTCAGAGTGGGTGAGTGGCTCTACCACATGAAATCATCCAGGGGCTCTGATGCCTTCTGCCTCGTTCTGACATCCCTCAGGACCCATGGCTTTTTATTCATTAAATAAGCAAGGCTATTCATATGTTTGCTGATAATGGGTATAATTCAAGATTTTAAGGATAAAAATAAAATATAAATATGCTATTTCCTCCCTTACTATGCATATTTTCTAGTTTTTCCCCCTTTGCCAAATGAAAAATACCAATCATAGCTCTTAGACTCAATGCAGTTTAATTTGGCTTAAAAATTTGGATGATGGCAGAAAGGAATAATGCCATTTGGAGGAGGTAGACAAAGTTTTTTCTCAATCATTCATTGTTTATCAACCTCCCGCTACCACTTCCCTCCCTCTCTACAGCCTTCCAAAGTCTGAAAGGCACTTTATGGGAGGAAAAATTCTCTGCGTGGAACTGTGAGTTGATTCTGTTATTTGGCTGTTTGACTGGCTGACTGCTTGGTAAGAGAAAGAAAGATCAAAGACTTATAAAGACCTCCAGTCAAGATGTCAAAAGAGGTTCATGCTTTGATGCATCCGAGTGTAAAACATGTAGCAAAAATGTATTTATTAATATGAGCCATATAAAATTGCTAATATTTGACCATTTTGCCAATAAACTGGCAATTTCATATGGTTCAGTCAAATAATATAAAAAGAGAGAGAGAAAATCAAAATGACATAAGCCAAGATCAAAAATAAGATAAACATAGCTTAAGACCAGATTTGGAAAAGAATCACAGAGTAATGAAAGGGGCTGAAATCGCTAGGCTATATGGGTTCCTGGACTCATACAGTGGCATATAAAATTTGGCTCTTGTGGGGTAATGGGGATTTAAAGTTCTCCAAGCATGATCCCTAAAGCTCACTCCTTGAATTAGCGGAGCTACCTTGATCCTGAGAGGGGTCTGAAAAAAGCTACTTTCAATTGCTGATTAGGACAATGGCTCCTGATAAGCTACAGGTCTAAGAAGATAGGAAGACCTAGAGACAGTCTCCCAACCTGGAGCTGAACTAAGCCACTGGCTGGCTAAGTAAATCTGCATATTGTCAATATCACGTCAGGGCAAGAAAACTGAATTGTTATCATATGACCAGATCTGGGAGCTGAGTAATGATATCCACAAAACCACTGCACAAGGAAAACTGAGCACAGAAGGAGAACGAGAAAGACGATTACTAAAAATTGACTTCAAAGTCAAATTCCAAAATACAAAAAGAAATTTAATGCTAACAGAGATAGCCAACTTTAAAATCTTTAATATGAATTTATTCTAGAGGAAATTGACTTTTTAAATACAAGTTTGATCAAAGACTTCAAACCATGAAACAAAACAAAGGATAAATTAAATAAGAATGGGAAAAGAAATTATCAGAAAATTTCAAAATTAAAAAAATAGTCATTGAAATAAAAACTTAACAGATGCAATGCAGTTTACTATAGATTGGAAAAACTGAAGAAACAATGCACTGGCAATTCATCCAGAACACAGCACATAGAAACAGAAGTTGTGACAAACAGTTAAAGACTATAGGATAAACTGAAATTCTCCAACATACATTTAATAGAAGTTCTAGAAAAAGAAAAGAGAAAGAATAGTGGAGAGTAATTGTTTAAAAAGATAGTAACTTTGACTTCCAGTTAAAAATGCATTTACTGCTGCTTCTTGTTAAGACTTTACTAAAATGACAGTAAAGCATTAAAAGGATGTAAATCTGCAAAGTTATAGATAGGAGAAAAGAAAAAGACAAAATTTCAGAAGTTGAAAAGTAAATGAATAAATTATAACAGCTGGCAGATGGGAGTTTATTAAATCTAATCTCAAAAGGGAGAAGTCAACAATAACCAAGCTAATTTGCACCTCAAAATAAAAGAATGGTTCAGAAATTTGAGGAGTGGTTAACTCTAAAAGGAGAATTGGTTGAAAGTCTTCATAAGAGGATCCCTTTCTCACCAGGTACAGCCAGGTTACCACCTCTCCTCACTCCCTAGAAGAAGACTGGAGTTTTTCTTTTTGAAGACATTTACTGAGAGATTCTGGAATCAAAGGAAAGAGGCACAGATGAAATAGTTGAAGTACAATTCCAAGTACTAAATAAAAAATGTTTCTAGATTGAAAAATATCCACTAAATTTCACCTCCCTGCCAAAAGAAAAAGGCCCATGTCAATGTGTGCTACTTTCAAATTTCTGGGCCCTGGAGATTAAGAAGAGATTCTAATATAATTCAAACACATTTTTTAAAAATTAATTTATTTATTTAGGCTGTGTCCGGTCTTAGTTGCTGCATGTGGGATCTTTCATTGCGGTGCACGGGCTTACTTGCCCCACAGCATGTGGGATCTTAGTTCCCCGACCAGGGATCGAACCAGTGTCCCCTGCATTGCAAGATGGATTCTCAACCGCTGGACCACCAGGGAAGTCCCCCAAACACAATTTTTAAAAATTGAAGTATAAAGTATCAGGAATAAGAAGCTTTAAACTGCTCAACAGCAAATTCTAAGAAAATGATTTCCAGTTTAGAATTATATACCCAGTCAAACTATCAACAAAGTGTGAGAGAGGAATAAAGACCTTGCATTTAAAACATGCATGGTCTCAAAAAATTTACTTCCTTGTACCATTCCTCAGAAAGCTATTTGAGGATATGCTCCATCAACATCAGAGCATAAACCAAAAAGGAAGAAGGCATAGGATCCAGGAAACAGGAGATTCAATTAGAAAAGAGGAAAAGGGAATCTGCAGGATGATTAGGGGAGATTCCTGGGTGACAGCTGCCAAGCTGGGAAGCAACCAGTTCAGCCCAGAAGAAGAGGTTGAAGGGCTCTAGGAGAGATATCTGTAAGAAATAAATGAAACTACAGACTACCTGATGTATCTGATCATATTTAACGATGCTTTACAGTAGGTTAATTCTAAATACATAAAAATCTAAATGAATTAAAGAACAAAGCAATACTCAAATAGGGAAAATAAAAACTTTTAAAAGAAAACATGTAATCACAGCATAACACATAGCTCAATTCTGAATAATATTTTTAAAAGTTATAATTGGGTAAATTCTCTGAATGGTTTAACAATGAATATAATAAAACTACATTGGAAAGAGAGATATTGCAAAATATGTGTTTGAGGGTGAGGGTATAAGAGGGATAAATTCTTACCTTTCATGTTAGAAAGTTAATAAATCTAAAACAAAAAATCAATAAACGATAGTATATGAATGTTATTTTCAATAATAGAAGTAAATTCTAAAAGAAACAGATAAAATATTTTAAAGTGGAAAGTAGCTGCTTCCAAGGAGTAAAAATGTCAGGATTGGAGAGATGTGATGCAGGAAATTGCTGGTTTTCATTATAATTCTTACACAAGTATTTTGCTTTTAAAATTATGTACATGTATTTTTTTTAGTTAGGTAAAAATTGAACTTAAAAAAACAAAGACAGTCAGTAGCTGAGAATACTTCATACTTTCAGATGACATACACTCCAAGTACTCAATAAGATCAATAAAAATAAATCCATTCCTAGACATATTATGACAAAATAGCAGAATGTCTAGGATAAACAGAAAGCTACCAAACCAAAGGAATAAAAATTAAACTAACAGAAGACTTGTCTTCAGAAACATTAAACTCTTCAGAACCAATAACCAGAACACCCTGGAGATATAATTTCAAAGTATCAAGGGTGGAAAAGTACTGTCAAAATATAAGTCTATACCTATCTAAACTATCATTCAGGAAAAAGACTAAGACATTTTGAACAAAGACTAATGGGATATGTCACCTACAGATACTCACTAAAAGAACAATTAGAGGATGTACTTCAACAAAAAGAAACATGAACCCAGGGGAACAATGAAAAATTGATGATTGAAAATTGAATCAAATATTAATTACTTATTTTAAAAGTAATTAATTTTTATGCTTTTAAAATAAAGTAAAACTAAAACTTCAGGGAAAAATAAGATGATGTGGGGGGAGTATTAATGGATAGTTCAAACTTGCTAAGTTCCTTATGTCAGAAGTAGAAGAGAAATACTAACATAGGTTTACATTTTTAAAAATTCAAGGGTATCCACCAAAAGAATAGAAAGAGTAACGCTCATATTCTGCTGGAATGTAAGATTGAGCAACAATTTAAAAAAGCAAGTTAGCAATACTTAATAAAGTTGAACCTGCACAAACTATAACACAGTAGTTCCACTTCTTCATGTAGACCCCAGAGAAACTCAAAAACGTGTGCAGAAGGCATGTGCAAGAAGGTTCATTGCCACATCATGATGTGAGAAGTGAGAAGCAAGCTAAATCTCCATCAAAGAAGAATGGTTAATAAATGTGTCTTATTCCTATGATGGAATATTATGCAGCAAAGAAAAATGAATGGACTTGACTAAAACTACATGTATAAACTGTATAAATCTCAAAAAAAAAAGAATGTTGAGTACCAAAAACAAGTTGCAACATATGTACAAAATGATACTATTTTTATCCAGTTTGAAAACACACAAATCAATACACCTCTAAGTTGCTTATATGTAGCAAAAGTATAAACATTTCTTAAGAATTAGAAACACAAATCAAGACAGAGTTTATATCTGAAGAGTGAGGAAAGCATATGGATTTAGGGAAGGGTACTTAGGTGGCTTCATTTGCGTATGTAATATTTTCTTATTTTGTTGTTTAATATGAAGCAGTTTGAGCAAAATGGTAAGATTTATTAAACTTGGGTGGTAAGAAGACAAGTATACAGTTTACTGTTCCTTATACTACTCTATGTTTGAGATATATCATAATTTAAATAATTTTTAATGGTTTTTATACTCAGGGGAACTGGGCCCCAACCAAAAAGAATACATGAAAAGAAAGAGACTCGGAAGCCACAGAGAACGGTAGCAAGAAAAAAATTCCACAGAAGGAATTAGCATCTCACTATTTCATAAAATCATTAATGTTTCTGTCCTGTTCATTGGTATGTTGATACCCTCTCTGGCACATAGTGGCACTTAATAAATATTGATTAAATAGTAAATTAAATTAGGATGTGCTAAGAGTGAGAAAACTAAAACACACAGGGAATGGAGGGGAGAGGCCCACAGACTAGAGCAGTGGTCTTTGAACATTTTTGTTCACATAACACCAAAAATAATTTTGAAAAACGATGTAACTCCTTGCACATTTTTAGATTGACATTCAAAAAAATTTATTGTAAGTATAAACAGTTGCAAAGGGTATAATTGCCAGGATATTGTAAATATATTGACATTTAAAAATAACCCTTGGGCTTCCCTGGTGGCACAGTGGTTAAGAATCTGCCTGCCAATGCAGGAGACACGGGTTCAAGTCCTGGTCCGGGAAGATCCCACATGCTGTGGAGCAACTAAGCCCGTGCGCCACAACTACTGAGCCTGCGTTGTAGAGCCTGCGAGCCACAACTACTGAGCCCGCACTCCTAGAGCCCATGCTCCACAACAAGAGAAGCCACTGCAACGAGAAGCCCGCGCACCGCAACGAAGGGCAGCCCCCTCTCGCCGCAACTAGAGAAAGCCCGCATGCAGCAATGAAGACCCAATGCAGCCAAAAATAAATAAATAAATAGATAAATAAATAAATAAAATAAACCTTTGCATTGCTTTTTAAAACAATATCCAAAGGAAAACTTTTGGAGGTGATGGATGTATGTGTGGCATAGATTGTGGTGATGGTCTTAAGAGTGTATGCTTATCTCCAAACTCATCAAGTTGTGTACATTAAATATACACAGATTTTTCTATGTCAATCATACCTTAATAAAGAGGTTTTAAAAACTCCAAAGGAATCTACATATTATGGTAATCTGATACCAAGAGTTATCCACTTTAAAAAAATACATGATGTTATGCATAAGAAAAAAAATTTATTGTATCAAAGATACAGCAAAAATAAATATAAAAATGAGAAAAACACATAAGCCCAGCTTTAAAAATTGGAAATTTTGTGTCATTCCTTTTTCTCTTTCAACTTTGCCGCCACAGAAATTTATCTTAATGTAGTACTTTTGCTTAAAAATCTTATATTTCTTACTCTATTATACTTCGCAACAAAAATGCATATATATAGAAATTTAATTTTGTAATTCCCTGTGTCCAAATCTTTAAATGATAAAATATCTTCTGGATTGGTTATCATTTTAAATATTAGCAATATCAAGTTAATAAAAATTAACCAGAATGTGTTACAAAGTTTGATAATTAAAGAGTAAAATTTTATTGGAAATTTATCTCAATATGGATAGCGATTTTAAAATTTTCAACTCATTCATGTATCAGTGGATGGTTATACCTATGGCTAAAATAAGTTAGGGTTCAGCATCAGTTCTATTGCCATTATTGCTTTTATTGCTGTAAGCTCAGAAGTAATATTAAATACAGTACAGCCATTATCCAGACAGACTCTGGGGCCAGTCTACCAATTCAAGTCCCAATTCTGTCACTTATTAGCTCTGTGACCTTGGACAAGTAGTCGACTTCTCGAGTTTCCTTTTTCAAACGTAAATTAGGAGTAATAGTAAAACTTACCTTACAGGGTTGTTGTGAGGTTTGGACAGGTTAATGCATGTAAAGATCATAAACTAGTCCCTGGCATACAGTAAATTTCTCTTGAAGTATTTAAGCAAAGCGCTAAATTAGTAGATGGAACAGAAAGAATTTTGCTAGAGCGTAGTCACCAGTTATGTTCATTCCTTGGAGCTAGTTTCCTCCCTGGTCCCCCCACCATCACATGATGATCTATTATCCAAAATTATTTTTAATGATATATTAGGTGACAATTCCTCCTTCGTTTCTGTTGAAAGCAAAGAACTGGAAACCAGCTGACTTAAGGAAGGAATTGTTACCCAGTCATCAGAATCATGTACTTTTTCAGTGCCTGCACTAATGTCTCTAATTTTTCTTTGATTGGTGACCCTGAAGTTTTTATACCCCTGGAGCATCACAGTAAAGCTCTAAATGGAAAAGTGATAAGGCCTCTCCTTGCTCCAGGGGCAAAGGCAGATTGTGAAATGGATTATTTGTCTGAAGGCAAGTTCCCAAGATCAGTTATAAGTAAGAGTTCACCTCAAAGTCAAAGATCTTCAAGCTAGGCCCAGAGAACTCTGTTGGCGTGTGCCTTGGACAGTCTTGTGACTCGCAGTGTCAGGCTGTCCTTTTGGAGGTCTACTGGCAGCAGCAGCCTGGGACCCAGGTCAGTCTACCCCAAGTAAAAGTAGGAGTAAACTAATTTCTCAATGGCCTGGAGAGTTTAGATACCAACAGTCTGGCCTACAGTTTGGAGCAGGAGGAGTCAAAACGAGAAGCCACTTTCCCCAGACCCGGGAAGATAGATGTACAAAGGGATCTGGAAGCAGGAGTCGCACAGACTTGACTCCTAAGCCAGGTACAAAGGCCTCCGCTGCTGCCTTTTAAGGGGATTGTTCTCCTGACTCTTCTTCTCACAGTAGGAAATGATTTTTTGCGTGTTAGCAAAAACACTTCTGCTTGCTCCAAGGCTAAGGGCTTGGCCAAGTCCTGGGCTCACAGGACAAAGTGCCGTGGTAGTCAGCAAACTTCCAAAGCTGGGGAGAGCAAACCTGACATTGGCCAACGCTCTCCTGGTGAGGCCCTCTGGTCTGGTGTCACCTTCTGGAGCTGCATGAAGCCCAGAAGGAAAATCCCCTCTGTGGCAGAGGCGTCATCAGCCTGGACCGATTGGTGGGTTTCTGGCAGAGATGTGGCTTTCCCCCATGCCCCACTGATGGAAAATTGTCAGAGACATGGATCTCCTCTTTGTATTGCTTGGAAATAGGACGTTTTAGCTGTACCCCTACATGTATTTTTACACCTACAAGTGAATGCAGTTAAACAGCCAGTTATTTTTTAAATTATCAGTTATGCTTAAAATTCCAGATCAGAGTTTGCCAGGAAATTTGTCTGTGCTTTCGTGAGGTGTGGGTCGCTGTAGGCTGTGTACACAAGGTGCATGCAGTCAGGTGCCCTTTTGGGGTCTTATTACCCCAGTAACATATCTAACCTCCTTCCAACCTCACACCAATAACACACACCAAAAGCAAATTCTGTATCACCTGATCTGGGTTGCTCTCAGGCCATTCGTTATATTTAGTTGCACTATTCATTTATTTAGTTGGAGGGGAGGGGTGTGGGGAGCAGGCAGGGAAGAAGTGCACAGAGAATCAAGAAATTTGTTGAAATTCCATGTAGTTGTGACAGGATTTGCTTAAGCCCCAAATGCTTTATAGGATTTTGTAAAGGCATCCTGTAATCAAAAGCCAGGATTTAGAGAATGGATAGAACATTACCATAGAAAGAATGGACGAGAAAAGATAAAAGGAAAGATATAAAGATATAAGATATAAAGAAAGATATAAAGGATATAAAGGAAAGATATAAAGTTAGGACCTAGGAGATTATTTATAGAAACAGCAGCAGACAATGAGAACTGACAAAATTATTTTCTAATGTTAGATGGGCTGGTATCAGGAGGGAACTTTCCATCTGATTAAAAATAATTATTGCTGGCATTAAATCCAGTTGGAATCACCAAGCACGATTTATCTTCTATCTCATGCTGCTACCATATGCCAGACATAGTGGAGCAGAAACATTCTCTTTCATTCTGATAAATAGTACTTTGTAAATATTTAGAGATGGAAGCTCTGGATCGCTGAACAATTCTGACAGGGAACATGTGCAAAGGAGCGGGTTATTCATGTTCCTGACAGAGACTCTGTGTAAGGTGTGGGACGCCAAAGCGTTCATGAAGCCATGTGCGTTTTTCCCAGAAGTCTTGTTCAGAATTCACAGCAATTGGAGGAGCGTGGCTGGGCTCTCCAGCATGAGCTATGTGTTCCAGAAGTGCACACGTACCTTGGAGTAAGACATTTTGCTGTCTGGCTAGTGCTGTATAAGTTGATAAACTGCCATACTTATTAAGCCAGCTTTTTCTGGAACACTTGATTCAAGCAAGAAACCATGCCCAATGTGACCTTATTTGGAGAAAGGGTCTTTACAGAAGTAATCAAGTTAAAATGAGGTCATTAGCATGGGTCCTCATCCAATATGATTGGTGTCCTTATAAAAGGGAGAAATTTGGGCACAGAGACACGTGTAGAGGAAGTCAGTGTGAAGAAACAGGGGGAAGACGGCCGTCTACATGCCGAAGAGAGAGGCCTGGAACAGCTCCTTCCCTCACGGCCCCCAGGCAGGACCAACCTTGCCAACACCTTGATTTGGGACTCTGGCCTCCAGAACCGTGAGATGATACATTTCTGTTGTTTCATTCCCCCAGTTGGTGGTGCTTTGTTTTACAGCAGCTTTAGCAAACTAACACAGAAAGAAACCATACCCAGTGCTCTTTGGGGGTTTCTATTTGGGGATTTTGAGTCCCCTAAGAGAGACAGGCCCTCTACCTCACTCTCCAGGCTGGAACTGCTTGGAGGAATCCTGTTCCTCCCTCCCCTCCTGTGAGAGGGGCTCACCGGATCACTGATTGTACATGGCCCAGCCTTCTGTGTCTTGCTGTCTCTGAGACTATCAAGCCCTCAGACCCAGCCTCCTCTTTTCTCCACTCTGCTTCCTTGTGGCAAATAGTCCAAGCCAGGGTGCACACTCCCTGCGGTGGGACGACCACCTTACTCTGGGGCTTTACTTGGGCTCCAGTCAAGGAAAGGAGTTAAGAGGGTCCAGGTCAGTCTCATGCTCAAACTGACTCTCTGTCCAGCATCTACAGAGACAAGTCAGTAGTATGATGTCTGTTGTCTCAATCCCTTGTGAGAATACTCTGTGGGCCAGGACTCCGGGATTCTGCATAAATACCTTAAAGTTTATTTGATTTAAATATTAGTTTGCGGGGGCTCCCTGAGTCTTCTGGTGACTAGAACTGGGCTATATGCTCTCCCTGCTTGTTTATGTACAGTGTGCCCACCCCCCCCCCATCAACCCTGCGTACTATGGGAACTTCTGTAGGAACAGAAATAGTTGTAATTGCAACATTCAGTTACCACTGGATTCAAGTTGGAGTTTGCTGTTCATGCCATTTATGGACATTTGACATCTGTCCCAAAATGAGGAAACTTGCTAGATTAGTGTCCCCTCTGTAATTGTTGATGATGTTTCAAGAAGTCTATAGAAAAATCATTCTTTGATTATTTCTGGATCATTTCTGATGGACTTTTAAAATTAAGAAACACCTCACCTGTCCTGTGGATATTCTGCCCCCATTCTGAAATCTGTAGCTTTAAACTTAGCACCTGTCAGGAGCAAGGATGAACATCTTAGAACACTAATTTAGAGCTTACCTGTTCATTGTTAAAAATCATTTCTCCCTCTTCTATATATCTCCCTATATATTTATCATGTGTAATTTATCAGAGTGGAAGAGTTTTTCTACTCAGCCAAGTCAGGGACTTGGCTCTGTGATACATTAAATGAATTGTGAAGAAAACAATGTCAATTGTCATTAGAAACAAAGAGCAAGGGGAAGAGATGAGAGAGAATTGTAGGGCAAGGAAGCAAATTCATTGTTATTAAAGTGCCCAGGAAAGATGCTCTAAGGAGTTAGAGAGCCTGCTTTCCTGGTTCTCTTGAAACTATGGACTGGAGCGCAGACATGTAATCAGACAGAGGAAGGGGGGGAGTGAGGGAGGAGGAGAAGGAGGTAAAAAATCAATGTTAGGGCTTCCCTGGTGGCGCAGTGGTTGAGAGTCTGCCTGCTAATGCAGGGGACACGGGTTCGAGCCCTGGTCTGGGAAGATCCCACATGCCGCGGAGCAACTGGGCCCGTGAGCCATAATTACTGAGCCTGCGCGTCTGGAGCCTGTGCTCCGCAACAAGAGAGGCTGCGATAGTGAGAGGCCCGCGCACCGTGATGAAGAGTGGCCCCCGCTTGCCACAGCTAGAGAAAGCCCTCGCACAGAAACGAAGACCCAACACAGCCATAAATAAATAAATTAAAAAAAAAAAATGGATGTTAGCAAAGTTTGGAGACACAGAGAAAAAGAAGTAGAGGACATTAAGTGTCTGCATATATTTTCTCCTGATTGAATATGCACAGATAAAACTAAATACCGGGGCTTTTCCAAATAGTCACCAATTCCTATAGCTAAATACTAGACTTAATGGTATTTTAAAATAGCATTTATGTAGATTATAGGTCCATGGTTCTTTATCCGTTATCAAGCAAGGAATACTTTACGTAGAAAAATTGGGGTTTAGCCAGTTATGTACCCAGCTGATACAGGTTAACAGCTTCCTAATGGTAACAGAGGACGGTTTGGAAAAGAGCAGTTTCAGCATTTCCCACTAATTGGTGAGAAGGAAACATTGTTTAACTTTGAATAGCAAAAAGAATCCATGCCTGAAGAAGGGCTGCAGTCCAGAGTTGTTATTAGAGGCTGGGTGCACAGTTCATTTCTGACGTGGGTGCGTGTTTTCTGGTTTTAACCATGGTGGCCCATGAGAGATGCAGAGGAATACTGGAGGAGCCCGTGCTCACCCTGATTCCTTCTGAAGAATATGGCAAAGTAAGGTGTGGAAACGGAGGAGGAGCAGCTGCTTTTTCCATCGCTGACACTCGAAGAGAACATCTCAGGGGGGGAGGGTTGATGCATGATGATAAGTTAAACCTGCTGCTCCAGCTTAAATGACGCCAGTACCTGTTGAGAAGCGTTGGAGACTCTTTAGAAGCAGATATGGACAGTTCTTGCTTAGAGCTTCAGCACCATCTCAAAGATACGGCTGTTAATATTGTGCCTTTAGTACTTTTTGAGAAGTACCTAAAGGATCCCGTCCCCTAGGAATGAAAGGTAAGTCCCAGCTTTATGTTTTTGCACCATGGTTAATTGGAATGTTGCCCACTCCCTCCTTTCACTTTTCTCATTTTTATTCAGTCTTTAAGGATTCTATTAAATTTCATCTTTTGCCATGAAATTTCTTGACATTCCCAGGCAGTGATGAATTCGATGTAAAACTTAGTGCTTATATTGTACTTAGCTGGTATGAATTTTGCTCCACCACCATACTGGATTGAAAAAAAAAATCACTGAGTAATGAATTCATCCTAATGCTAGGATGGCATCACTGTATGTTTTTAAGTGATGTATAGTTGATTTACAGTATTGTGTTAGTTTCAGGTGTATAGCATAGTGATTCTTTTTCTTTCTTTTTTTTGCAGATTACATTCCACTGTAGGTTATTACAAGATATTGGGTATAATTCCTTGTGCTATACAGTAAATCCTTGTTACTTATCTATTTTATGTACAGTAGTTTGTATCTGTTAATCCCATATTCCTCATTTGTCCCTCCCCCACTTTTGGTTACCATAAGTTTTTCTATGTGAGTCTGTTTCTGTTTTGTGTATAGATTCTTTTTGGTCATTCTGACCAGCATGAGGTGATACCTCATTGTGGTTTTGATTTGCATTTCCCTAATAATTAGTGATGTTGAGCATCTTTTCATGTGCCTGTTAGCCGTCTGTATGTCTTCTTTGGAAAGATGTCTATTTAGGTCTTCTGCCCATTTTTTTGATTGGGCATCACTATATTTTTTATATTAGATTAAATGACTTTGAATTCCACTGGCCAGGATGACACACAAAAAATCAATCCCAGTTCTTATTGGAATTTTTCACCCACCCCATGACTCAAAGGCACCAGAAGTCTTACAAATTTAACATAATCTGTCTTTTGTCCTCACTGGGTAATACTGAGATGCTCCTTGTCCAGGCCCACGTGGTCCTTTGATAGCAATCAGCCTGGGAGAGGAAGGGGCATAACTTTGTGTAATGTAGCTCCCTTCAGCTGCTGTCAATTCTTAGAGAGTAACTGAGCTGTGGGCCTTCATCAGCCAACAGTCTAGGAAACTGAGGGAACGAGTATCCAAGATCCTGCAAGTTATCTGCTATGACACACAAAAGATACAACCATTCATATGACTTGATTTTAAAGTTCAGGTTTGTGAAGAAGGTGACATAAACCCTGCTAGTGGATCCTAATTTCAGTGCTGAACAAGTTACCTGTGAACTTATCACTCAGGGTTCATACGTGGAAATTGGAGATACTATATGAGTGGCCAGGATGGATCTTGGAAGAAAAGAGTCACCTAGATCTGTTTTTTAATAGAATATTCATGTACAGCCCCTTATCAGGCTTATGCTGCTTTAAGTAAACAGGCTCCCAAACCTTTGTGATTCTCCCCCGCCCCGCTCCAGTGCCAAAAGAACAACTTACCCATCCCTTACCTGTTGAATTTGCCTTGATTCTCCATAGGCAAGAAAGGGGGGTGGGCGGTGATGGTGTCAATTATATGGACAATGAAACTCATGAGATATTCTTCCTTGCCATCAGATCTATACTAAAAATGAGAAAATGGAAGGGTTCCACCTCTGTGCTGGGAACTTGTGCACATCTAACTCCCTCATGGTGTCATAATACAGTGCATTTGTTTCAAATCTGATTAAAACCCAGGAGTAAACCATGCATATTAATTGATCCATGCATTTCAGTGGACAATAAATTTGAGTCCCTGAATTGACTTTTCTGAGCAAGCCAATAAAGTGAGTAAACCTTGCATTATTTATCACTGCTCATCCAATGTAATGTTTAAGTCACCAGAACTGGTGTGCTTTCCATGTCTCCTCTGGGAAAGCAGCAGGCTTATTTGGGAGAGATCAGGATACAGCATCAGATTTTTACTCTGATTCTTTCAAAACTCAACAAAAAGGCCATCCACACTTTTCTGTCTTCTTACTTGTCGGGTGAGTACACACGTGTACAAGGAAAGGCAGTCCATCTGTAACCTTAGAAAGAAGACAATAGGCCAAAATGAAACCAAGTGTATTTTTACCAATCTGATGAGTCATTTTTCCCCTGAGGTTAATTATCATTAATGACTTTAATTAAGGAGTCATGAGAAGTATTTATCTTGGAAAGTGTGGATCCATGTCGTTTGCACTATTGGATTTTAGCTCTCTGCTGTGATTGCACTCTTTCAAAACGCCCTATTAATGTTAAATCTCTTTGGTGCTATATGCGAAGTTGTGATGCCTCAGGGCATATTTTACGGCGACATCGGCCAGGTTTAGCCTGACATTTAACAAACTCTGGAGCTAGAATTATTCTTGTTCATTTGAGGCTTCCAACTTGGAATTTTTAAGATAAATGAGTCAGTTGCATCTATTCTCTAGCAATTAACTGGTAATTGGGGCATTTAATCAGAATACTGACTTGGAGGACTCTAGGCTGATTAGATGCTGTTGGCAGGGAAAAAAAGATTCAACTCCTTGTTCATCTCATTCGTGTGCTATGTTCACACCCTAAGTCCAGATCAAACACAAAGCTAGCTTGTCAATGAATATTTTACAGAAAAAATGGATACTTATGAAAATGCTTTATGGAGATTTAATAGATTTAGACACCAATCTTCTACAAAATACTCAAGTCAGTAATGTTCATTCCACAATTATTTATTGTGCATCTGTTTGGTGTAAGAAAGTTGCTCATAGGTATATAAACATGAATAATACTGCTGTTGAATTCAAGAAGCCTCAGTTAGCCTAAGTTTTACTTCAGCTAGAGTAGAAATCAAGGTAAATAACTGTCCTTTAATTTTTTCTCTGAAAACTGGATAACGAACACATATCAGGATCCATACAGGGAAGATGCAACAATGCAACAGACAAGCAAGTTTTTATGATTTGCAAAAAATGATCAAGATTATATACATACCATCAGAAGGCAATATTTTAAGCCTGGCTGTGTATTAGAATCACCTGGAATGTTTTCAAAAACCACAATTATTCCTAGATCACACCTGAGAACAGTTAGATCAGAATATCTGAGCTTGGGAATTTTGCATCAATTTCTCAAGCAGTTTAGGTGATTTTAATGTGTTGAGAACTCTTGACAAGCAAAAAAAAAATTATTTAACTTTATGGATATGGGTACAGAGTTGTAGCAAGAAAATGGAGGATCCTCATAGTATGTGAGGCCATGAGAAAAATAGGTGTGGGTATAAAAGGGTGGGATGGAGTTTGGGGGCACAGGAGCCAAGAAGCCATCCTCTGGCCATCTGAGTCTAGTCCTGCAGTTGCCTCTCCACTCCAGAATACATCACCTTACTTGCCAGCAGAAAGAACTGAAAGAGGATGGCTTTCCAAATATCAAACACATGTCTTCTGAGGTCTTTTCGTCTTTGCAGAATAGGAAGACCGTAAGAGGAGGGTGGATGGGGCTGGAGCTAGACAATCTTAGTATCCCTGACAGACATCCCTGGGAAAGCAATCACATCCATTCTCTTGATTTCAACTACTATCTAAACGATGATGCCATTCAAATCAACATCTGTAGTTAACACCTCTCCCCTGAGCTTCAAATTTATACATCTAACTGCCTGCCAGACAGCCCTACCTAGATATTCCAGGTAGTAATGCAAAGTCAGCGTATCCCCCAAATGAACTCATCTCACTTGCTATGCTTGCCTCTCCTCTTATGCCTCTAATTGTTGTGAATGTTACCATCACCCACCCAGTCACCCAAGCTGCATTCCTAAACTATATGCTGGGCTCCTTCCTTTGCATCATCTCCCTTATCCAGTTTCCTAGAACTGTCTGTCTGTCTTCTGAATCTTTCTCATTCATCCTGTCCTCTCCAGCCCTCCTACCATTGTTCTCATTTAAGCTTCCCTCATTTCTCACCTGGATTCCGACAACAACTTCCTAATTGATTTTGCCAGCTCCAGCCTTCAACCCCTCAAATCTGTCCTCCATTTAGTTGACAAGGATTGCCTTAAACAGAGACATGAGCACATCAGCTCCCTGCTTAAACTTCTTTGATGGTTTTGCATCACCTATTGCAATAGCCTTAAACTCTGCTTGCACATTAAAATCTCTATAGGCATATCTTGGGGGCTTTTAAAACTATCAATGTCTGAGCCCTACTTCAGACTAATTGATCAGAAGCTCTGGAGATAGGTAGGGTTTGGGAATCGATATTTTTTATAAAGCTCCCTAATTTATTTAAATATGCAGCTAGTGCCTATTAGACTAAATTCTGTGCTAGTTATCTATTTGCTACACACCAAAACTTAGTTGCCCAAAAACTTGTTGGCTTAAAACCACCACCATTTTATCATATCTCACAATTTCATGGATCATGAATTCAGAGTGGGCTTGCCTAGGCAGTCTTCTTCTCTGCATCAACTGGGGTCATTTGTTGGTATTTAGGTGACAGATGGGCTGGTCTGGAGGACCTGAGATGTCTTCCCTGAAGTCAGAACGGCGAGATCTGCTGGCCCCATCAGCCAGAGTGCCTCCACGCTCCTCTTCAGCACTCTGATCTCAGACTAGCTGCTCTTGTAACACGGTAGACAACTTACATGGCCTTGCTGCCCAAAATGTGGTCTGCAGACCAGCAGTATAGACAGCATCATCTGAAAGCTTGTTAGAGAATGCAGAATTTCTGGCCAATCTCCAGACCTTCTGAAACAGAGTCAACTTTTTAACAAGATCCCCAGGTGATTCATGTGCTCACTGAAGTTTAAGAAGCACTGACCTATAGGTCAAGATCTGGTGTCCTTAAGGTATTTGAGGTCTTCTTTTATGTGGCACTCACCATATGTCTCCAGCATTAACGGTCTCCATTTTGCCCCTGGACTTTAAGATGCAGGATCATTAAACAACTTTGAGTTTCCTGGGCTTTATTCTCCATGCCTGTGCTCATTGTCCTCTCTGCTGAAATATCTTTCCTCCTCTCATCAGACGTCTAATACTCATTCTTTCAAGGACAGGTCTCACTTCTAGCAGGGTGTTTTCCTGACCCTCCCCACACCGACTTAGGGTTAGGTGCCTCTTTTGTACTGTCACGGCCCCTGTGCGAATCTCCATCACTGCGCTTGTGACACTGCATTTATATTTATATAAAATTTTCTGGTTTTGCGTCAGCATCCTCTACTAAACTGTGAGTTCCTCGTGGACAAGCTTTATGCCTTAATTATATCTATTTTCCACCACCTAACACAGTATTTAGTACATAATTGTTGCTCAGTTAATGGCTACTAAATGAAAGGAAATATTTATGAGCATATAATTATGATTGCAATTGCCCTCAGCAAGTTGTAGATCAGAATCGCCCGTCGAGTTTTTTAAACCTATCTGCCTGAGTGAGCATCATTGCTAGAGATTCTGACCCAGAAGAGCTGGATGGAGTACAGACATCAGTATGCTAAAGAAATGCCACAGGTGATTATTAAAATCTATGTTTCCATTATTTATTTTATACTAACTAATCTCACTATTTAGTAGTTTGGTCCAAATGAGCAAACAAAAAAAAAATTTAGAGATAGTTATAATACTAAATTTTGTGAGATTGTGTTAATACTGTTAATATATTTGTAATTCAAGTATCTCTAGGTTCGAAGCCAATGAGTACAGATGTAATAGCTTGATATTTGGGTATCTAAAATATGACTGTATAAAACAAAACTTCAAAACTATCAGAAGATATAGGAAAAAATATGTATATGATCCCAGCAATGGAGTAGATCTCTCATATAGACACGAAAAAGCACAACTCATAAAGGAAAAAAAATGGCAAATTGGTCACCAAAATGAAAAACCTTGGCACGATAAAAGAAATCATAAACTAAGGGAAGATAAAAGGCACAACATGGAAGAAGTTATTGGCAGTACATCTGTCCTGAAAAGGATGAGTATCCAGAATATATAAAGTGTTACTGGACATTGGACCTAAGGCAGAGTGATTCCTGAGAGGTGGGCGTGAACCCTATGGTTGACCTAGCTTCCTTCCTGGAGAGCTTCTGGGCTTCCAGGGAGAGAGCCCAAGTGGAAACTGACAGTGTCCCTGAGTTGAGGAAACAGAGCTGCGTGTTTGGGGGAGGCCAAGGCAGCTAAAGTTTGCAGGGAAGACTCCAGAGAAGAGAGAGTCGGAGAGAGAGCTCTGAAGATCTGAAAAGGGTCCTCTCAAATCTTCACCAGAGAAGTGATTAGTGAATGTGTGTGCGGAAACTACCCGAGGCTGGAGGAAGAACCACCAGAAAGGATTAGAGAAAACAATTCTCAGGGCTCATGTAGCACTGGGACTAGTTTGAGGTTTTGCCTGCCAGAGAGGAAAAGCCTTATAAACTCACATAACTCACGGAACATTAGGTAGCGTCCTCACAAAGCTACTGCCTCAGTAGGAGGAAAATTATCCCTAGATAAAAGCCTGCTCTGAGCATGCCCAATAAAGCTTAAAAGCAAGTATTGAAAGGATCAAACTACTTCCAATTAAATTAACTGTGTCCCAGAACAAGTTCAAGAATATTTGTAGGAATACAAAAATATTGGCACTCAATAAGATAAAATTCATAATGTTTAAGACCCAAGAAAAAATTCCCAGGCAGGCAGGGAAACATGAAAATATGACCCATAATGAGGAGAAAAACCAATCAATCAAAACCTACCCAGAAATGAGAGACATAATAGAAGTAGTAACTAAGGTCATTAAAATAGTTATTATAATTACATACTATGTGATCTAGAATGTAGAAGAAAGATGAAGCATGTTAAGAAGAGACGAGCAGATTTTTTTTTTTATAGTGCTGAAATAAAACTTCTAGAGATGGAAACTATAATGTCTAGAGATAAAAACCACACTCAAGCAAAGACGAAGATGACAAATTTTTTTTTCTAAATTTGGTGTAACTTATAATCCTACAGTTTCAAGAAGCTCAGTAAACCCCAAACATACACACACACACACACAATGAAGAAAACTACACTGAGGACATCAAAATCAAGTTGCTTAAAATTAGTGATAAAAAGAAAATCTTAAAAGCAGCTAGAGCAAAAAGACATATTATTTTCAGAAAACCAAAGACTAAAAATTACAGCAGATTTAATCACCAGAAACAGTGCAAGCCAGGAAACAATGGAGCAACATCTTTGAAGTACTACAAGTAAAACCAGGAAATCTAGAATTCTACAAAAATATTTATCAAAAAGGTGAAACAGAGACTTTTGAACATAGAAAAGCTGAGAATTCCACCACAAGCCAGCATTTCTGGAAATGTTAAAGGAAGTCCTTCCAGCAGAAGGAAACCAAAACCAGATGGAAATCTGAATTTACACAAAGGTATGAGGCACACCTGCAAATACAACAAATTTTTTCTTATTTTTAATCATTTAAAAAGATAACTGACCATCTAAAACCAGAATCATAACAATGTGTTGTTAGATTTATAACATATGTAGAAGTAAACTGCATGAGAACAAACAACACAAAGACCTGGAGGGGGAAAATGGGAGTATACTGGTATAAGGTTCTTATGCTATATGTGAAGAGGTATACCGTCACTTGAAGTTGAACTGTGACTAATTAAAGATATATATTGTAATCCCTAAAGAAACCACTAAAATAACACAACAAAATAATCCAGCAAATCAAACTAACTAAATAAATAGCATAAATAAAGACTGGAAAGGAAGAAGTAAAACTGTATTTGTAGGCAACATGATTGTGTACGGAGAAAATCCTACCAAATCAGCAAACCACTAAGGTTGCATGATACAAGGTAAGTAGTGAAAAAATAATTGTATTTCTTCATACTAGCAATGAACAATTAGAAATTGAAAATAATACTATTTATAATATTTATGACAGTAAATATGAAATACTTGGGAATAAATTTGACAAAAGATGCAGGACCTGTACACTGAAACTAAAAATCATTGCTGAAAGACATTAAACAAGACCTAAATATAAGAGAAAATGTTGATAACCTGGACTTCATCCAAATTTAAAACTTTTGTTTTTTGAAAGACAACATAAGAGAATGAAAAGACAATTCATGGACTGAGAGAAAATGTATGAAAATCACATATTTGATAAAAGACTTGTATCTAGAATATATTTAAAAAAAAACTCAAGAGCAAAATTAAGAACACCAGCAGCCCAATTTTTAAAATGGCCAAAATATTTGAATAGGCACTTCATCAAAGAAGATAAAAAGAATGGTAAATAAATGCATGAAAGGACTCAACATCATGAGTCAATAGGGAAATGAAAATTAAAAGCAAAATGTGATACTACTGCACACCTATTAAAATGGCTAAAATTAAAAAGACTTAATGCCAATTGTTGGCAAGGATATGGAACAACTAAAACTCATCTACTGCTGGTGGAAATGTAAAATGATACAACCACTTTTGGAAAACAGTTTGGCAATTTCTTAAAAAGCTTAATATATACCTACCACACAATCCAACCATTCTACTCCTAAGTATTGACCCAAGAGAAATGAAAGCATATGGCCACACAAAAACTTGTACCAAATATTCATAGCAGTTTTATTTGTAATACAAATGTAAAAGAACCCAAATATCCACCAACAGGTGAATGATAAACAAATTGTGGTATATTAATGTAATGAATACTTTTCAGCATTAAAAACAAATGAGCTATTGATATAAGAAACATCATGGATGGATCTTGGAATAAATATGCTGAAGAAAAGAAGCCATACAAAAAAAGAGTATATAGTATATATGATTCCACTTACATAAAATTCTAGAAAGTGAAAACTATCTATGGTGACAGAAAGCAAATCAGTGGTGCCTGGGGCAGGGGGAGGAGCAGGAGGGAGAGATTATGGAAAGACATGAGAAAATTTGGAGGGCAACAGACATATTCATTATCTTGACTATGGTGATAGTTTCACAGGAGTGTAAATATGTCAAGACACCAAACTGCACACTTTTTGTACAACTTGATGTATGTCAGTTATACTTCAATAAAGCAGTAAAAAGAAGAAAAAAATCACATGAGATATAATTTCACTCTCATCAGACTTGCAAAATTCAAAAAGATTTTAACAATATCAAGTGTTGTCAAGGATCTGATTGTACACTGCAGAAGGGAGTATAAAATTTGCACAGCCTCTTTGGAAAGCAATTTGGCAATATCATGTTGAAGATGAACAGATGAACATACTTTCAACTTTGCATTTATACTTTCAAGTAATTACCCAGCAAAACTCTTACACATGTGCACTTTAAGACGCATATAAGTATATTCATTGCAGCATTGTTTCTGATAGAAAAAAAAATTGAAACAACTTGAATGTCCATCAATAGGGGAACAATAAATATATTTACACATATATTATAATGTATTTGTATATTATATAGTGTAAGTAAGTTGTGGCGATATTCATATAATGAAATGCAATACAACAGGGTTTTTTCCTGACTTTCATGTGAAAACTACCTGGGGAATCTTTAGTTCTGGGGTGGGGCTTGGGGTTCTGCCTTTTTAAGAAGCCCCCTAGTGATGCTGCTGCTTCTGGGCCATGGTATTTCGTGTAACAAGACAATATGGCATGAACGAACTAGAGGTAAATGTATCAACGTGGGTAGGTCTAAAAAAATAGGAAAAAAAGCAAGTTGCTGAAAGATTTGTACAGTATGATAGCTTTGGTGTAAAAGCTTAAAAACTCAAAGCCATACTATATGTTATCCATGGATATGAATGATTGTAAGATTTTTTTTTAAAGATTTAAAACTGTAGACGTGGAGGATAAGCAACAGGAAAAGTTGATTGTAGGAGGGGAGGAAAGAACAAATAGTGCTGGAGAGGGAAACAAGAGCCTCCACTTTAACCATAATTTTTTATTTTGTTTGTTTTTCAAAAAACCTGGAGGTAAAAATCTAAACATTTGTGCCATGTTGGATGTGTACACAAATGTTTTATAGAATTCTGAGAACTTTGACGTATTTTAAGCTTATAAAAACAAATACAAAAGGAAATTAATACCCAAATATAACCTATTTCATAGTTCAACTTCCATAATAATAGTGCTAGAAATCAACACATCCAAAGCTGAAATGACTATGTTGCCACTGGGTCTTGAAGCCAGAGCCTCACTAATGCCTCACAGAATGAGATAGTATCTCCTTTTGGTTAAACGTAGTATCTTGGTAGAGACCTTGTACTCTCCCCTCTTAGTGGTCTTAGTCTCCCTAAGCAAATGCCACTTTGCAATAAGATTTTTTTTCTTTGGACACCAGATTGTGCCCTAGTGTAAGAAGTTGATGGGATGTACGTGTATATGGCTGATGAACTTGGTTATAATATGTAATTTGAATACTGGTGGTAATACATACTTGAAATGTAAGTATGGGAATGGCCGTAGCCATGATTTCAGAGGGTGAGTTATCACCCTCCAGTCACTTATGATGTGACACGACAGTCCAGCCTTCATGACTGGCTGCTCTCCTTTAGAGACAGTCCCACATTAAATGGCCCCCTGAAATGAAGGGCCCCAGAGCCATGTGAGGGTTAGGACAGTCACTTGGTCTATCCTACTGCTGTCGCAGCTTCTGAGGCCTCAACACTCGGGCTGTTTCTTCTCCCAGGTGAATTAAGAAGGACCCAGCTTCCCAGGAACCCACAGGCCATCAGATCAACTTCCCCTTCACTGGCAGATTGCACCCAGCCCTGCCTGCACTGGTGAGAAAATTTAGCCCTTTTATTTAATATGAATCCTCTTCTTTTTGGTCATGGAAAGACAGCAGGTAGCATTAAAGTGCGCTTGTTTTTGGTCTGTACTCTGAATCTCTTCTTTTGTGTAGAGGAAAAAGATCACACTTTATGTCCGGGACTAGAAAATGGACCTTAACCATCCTGAGAGATTTAATTGGGTGCAAGCACAGCAATGATGAGTGGGCCTCAAAGTGTGATCCAGCCTTTCACTCACTCACAGGCCACTGTGATCGGTGTCAAGCTGAGCCGAGAATCTGCAGCCCTGGGCCCTGGCAGGTCTATAGAGGTGCCCCTCTAGGAGTGGAACTTGGCTCCTTTCCCTCTAGCCACCTGTGGAGGTGGGAATCCACTGCACCCATTGTTTGGGAAATTGGAATAATGCCACTATACCCTGAGGCCAGAGATCTTGTCACCATTCTGGCAAAGAGGAAAGAATGCTTGTGTGTATTTAGCCCAGGCAGGAGGCTGAGGAAATAGAAGAAAGGGTTGTCAGTGAGGTTTATTGAGCCCCGAAGTGCCACAGTGCTTAATACACAGCTCGTTCAGTTTCACACAACTGAGCCCTTTTTCTACAATGACAAGTGCTCTCACCTGGCCTAGGCCAGGAAGATTCTGGTATCAGCTGTTGGGCCATTCCTGAAATCACTTCTCCAGTCTGGATCACTGGGCCAGATTCTGCCTTCCCAGTGATAACTTCTCTCTAAAGACTCTGTTGTCCTTCCGGCTCCTGTTGGGGCCAACCCGGTCCATCAGACATGGCTGTGTGGTGTGATCCTATCAGTGAGCAGCATTCACGTCTTTTGTTTTCCCCAGGATGCTTTCAGTCCCCCTGTAAATGAGTGCTATGGAAGGAAATGTCAAGGGGAGGAACAGAGTCCAAATCTACTTACCAGGGCCTCAGGGCTCAGTTCCTGTCTAATGGAGCCTCTGTATCATAAGCATATTGACTTTTCAAAAAATGTGTTTCCATTTGATTATCACGAACTCTGTGGGCTGGATGATATTATCCAGATATTTCAAACTAGGCTCAGTAAATTATAAGAGAAGCAGTAGTTTAGGGAAAAGAGAAATTTGTTGGAGAAGGTAAGGTGACCAAGTGTTGAAAGAGAAGGATTTAAAACGTGACCATGAAAGGGCAGCATTTTAAGTTGTGAGTCTTTGGGGAGAGTCAGTAGCCCAAGCAAAGAACCCAAAGGCAGAATGAGCTTGGTACACCTGGGAAGAGCCACGAGACCAGCCTCCTGGAATGGAGCTCATGCTGGGAGATAACTCAGATAGGTGGGGTGAAACCTGTCTTCAGGAGTCCTCAAAGTCAGGAGGTGTGGTAGGCCAGAGGGATTCAGTGTAGGTCATTGAGCAAATATGGAAAGGTCTGCCTAGTACAGAAATGATGTGGGGTTGATGACAGAGTCAGGAGAGTTGAAGAGAGAAAGAATGTAGGGAGAATAGAAGTTACAGCAGTAACTCAAGCAAGGAAGATCTGGTATAAGGTGGGAATGGAGAAAAAAGGACAAATCTTAGGCATTCCATAGGAACAGACAGAGGCTAAGGAGGATGTAAGAGTCCAATGCGATCTGAACACTGCTAGAGATGGGACAGTTGAAAAGGAGAGTGAGCCATTTTGGAAGGAAAGACAAATTCTCTTTGGGACATGTTGAACTTAAGGTGACAGGACAGTTTGAAATCCAACTAAAGATAAATTGTTAAAGATTCTATTAATCCTAAAGTTGAAGTTCAGCTCTTGAGAAGAGCAATTTAAGGTCGAGTCCTATGTTATAGAGTAACCCTGCAATGCCTGGGATTTTCCATTGGTAGACGTGGGCAAAATGGTTTCAAGAATTGGAAATAAGAGGAGTAGTCACTGGCCTGTAAGATGATTACGTTGAATGTCATTAAGACCAGAAGACAAGGGTGTTACCATGGAGAGAGGTAGCTTATTCATTTCTTATTCAGCCACATCACATCATACTCAGAAGTGTGAATGCAATGGGTAAAAAGAGAACAAGTGTCTGAAGTCTCTAGGTGTTAAAGGTTTGGGATATTATTTCAATAAAAGAGTTTAGTTTTTAAAATCCCAAAATGTTGATGGGAAACTTGGGCCAGAAGTTTGAGTTAGTTCAATAATGTAAAGAAGAGGAAAACTGCTATTACAGTCACAACTGTGTTCTGGAAAATTCTTTTGACTTGCTGGGCAGCTTGTAGGTTTTATTTACACAAAGCTAACTCTGGAGCTTTAGAAGTTCGAATGGCTGTATGTTAGAGGGAGAAGGATTTGGAGTTTAGGACTTAGAGTCGGGGGGAATCTGGAGTGTATGGGGGCGAGGGGCCAGGGGATGGTGTTAGTCTGAAGCATCTCTGCGTGGAGTGGTCAGTGTGAAATCTTGGTGGAGGGGAGGCTGGCAGGGATGTCAAATGTTCAATTTAAAATTGCTTGAAATCTTATATTAAAAATACCTCCTTTTGAGGGCAAAGATGTGTAAGATAGGACTTAAAATGTATGACCCACAAAAGAAAAACTGATAAATCTGACTTTATCAAAAGAGATTTGGGCCTCTATGAGACACAGATCAAGGGCGCAAGCCAAACTTGTCTAGATCTTAAAAGGGTAGGGGGATCCCGGCTACCATGTGGGTTATATTAAGCTTTACTCAAGCCATTCTGATAGGGCTTGCTGGGTTTAGATAAGCATTTGAAAACTTTGTATCAGAGCCTGAAGGATTTTTTTGGATAAACTCTCAGTATCTGTTTTGCTGTACTCACCAACACCATCCAGTGATGACGTTAACTCCACTCATTAAATTCCCTTTTTTCCCTGCCCTTTGTAAAGGCTTATACAACCAATGTAATCTCTCTCTCTCTCTCTGTCTCTCTCTCTCCGTCTCTCTCTCTCCGTCTCTCTCTCTCTCTCCTTCTTCTCCTTTTTTTTTCCATCTCCTCTGTACTGCCTTCCTCTTAGTTTCTACTTCTTTATAAATTTTCTGCCTTTATTGCCTTCAGCATTATTTTATGTAAAGCATTTCTCCCCTTCCCAAAAGGACCACTAATTACGCAAGAATAAAAGCTAAGTTAAGATCGGTTTTAAAATATTAAGCTTTTTTTTACCCCGACAAATGTGAAATCCAGACTTCAAATAATTTGTTTAAATGGTAGCGCTAATGGGAGTGGCTTGGATCCAGCGTTTACTGAGTTACCGCCTGAAAAACAAACAAAGAAACAAAAAACTAACCCAAAGGTTTAGCTAATTTATGAATGAGAGTCTTGAATCAATTCACATAAAGAACACAGCTGTCCCCACGGTATCCTCCTGTTGCTACTTCTAAGTTTGTAGTGTTTCACAGTCAATGCCAACATGCAATGTGCGATGTTACTCCAAGCAGGCACAAGTGCTGGACGGACTCCCTGACATGCACAGAAAGGATAAGTGTTATTTTTGTGTTTCTTTTGTTGAGAGTTTTTTTTAAAGTCTGAACTCCGTAAACCTAAAAACACAATCAATTCTGAGACAGACGTAAAAGTCTTCTGCAATTCTCTCTCTAGAGAGAACAAAAATAGGCAGCTTCCAAAGCAAAAAATAACTGTCGTTACATGGAAACCTTTGACTCTCAGTTTTCTCTCTGCACCCTCGCCAGGGATCCAAGAGCAACCTACAATAATGGGGAGAAAACCTTTGAGAACTGGTTCTAAAGGAGGTTATTTTGAAGAAAGTGTAATTGAAAAAAAAATCATGGCTGGCTGGTTTAGAATTTGCTCATGTAAAATGCATGCGTGTTTGTCTTCCACAATGCACAAAGGATTCCAGTTATAAACCTCCCTCTACCAGAGAGGAGAATTGGTCTACTGGCAAATATATCGAGGGATTTCTCAGCTTAAGTACTGTTTGTCTGTGAAATCTTTTGCAGATGGGGAAAATATTTTAGTCCGTTCTGATGTCCTCCAGATTAGTTTAAAAAAAACAAAAGAAGAAAAAATTGGACTTATGAGTTGTCAACAATACCATGATCTAATTAAACACACTAGATATTTGGTAGGAAGCCATAATATCCAGCTGATGTCAACAACCCTTACTTAAAAGTAAAGAAAGGTGTCCCAAATAATTCAATGATTTCTGGTAGCAAACAGGCAAAGAGAAGGAAGGAAGGAAGGGAGAGAGGGAAGAAGGAAGGAAGGGAGGGAGGGAGGAAGGAAGGAAAGAAGGAAGAAAGAAAGGAAGGCTCCTCTTATTTTGAAAAGAGAAATTTTGCTGCAGAATGAAACCCATTCATTTGCCACCAGAAGCATCAATTTTCAGCACTTGGGTCACTACTTCTGAATAGGATGCTAGCGGTTTGGCATACATGCTCTTGACAAGGAAAGACTCTGCTTTGAAACCTCAGGTTAGTGTCATATCACCAGGAAATCAACCAACCTGGAAGGCCAAGGGTGTCGTTTGTCTTTAAAGACTAGATGAACCATGGAGGGAAAGGTGAGCTCTAGCTCCTAAGTCATGTTAAGGAAAGCACTTGACCCACATTCTCACATTCTTACCAGGCACTTGATGGTCACAGCATCCACGGTTGGTGAAACACCGGGATAACAATGATGTAAACATGTGGCTGAGTACTCTTTCCATTTCAATGCAAGCTCCTGGAGGGTAGAGCACACACCTTTGTCCCTGCAGGGGATAATAGAATAGAGTGCAAAGAAGGAAACCCAGGCTTTGAGAGGTTAAGTAATGTCTGAAGCTCAGATAAGGAGTTAGAGGCAGAGCGGGATTTAAACCTAAGTCATCTGACTACAGGTTCTTAACCCCTATTCTGTATTACCTCCTCTGTATAGGAGGAGGGCAGCGTTAGGAATACTTGTCGTTGATTGTTTCCAATTTCCAGAGTTCTTTTCCATGATCCATTAGACAACTTCCCTTACTTTACCCCTACCCTCAAATGCTAGTGCAGAGAAAGGCAAAGATGTTCCCGTGGATCAGACAAAGTAAATAAATGCCAGTCTCCCCAATATCAGCAGCTTTTCACGGTAACAAAAGCCTGCATCTCTGAAGGGTACTGTGAGGATGGGCTGGGAGGCGTAGGTAGAAGGAGCAGAAATGAGCCCATCAGGATGCAGGAATCAGGATGCATTTTCCTGTTTACCAAGGGATTTCTGATTTGGCTTTATTTTGGCAACTCTTCTGTGCTGCTTTTACTGCAGAGAAAGGAAGCTGTGAAGCAGAGAACTGCAGAAAACTCCAAAGTGATTGGAAATAGCCAGGAGACTAAGAGATTTCGGCTAACAGGAGGAAGGGAGAGAGGTCATTATTTATGCTCCCCCAAGCTCTTGCGGGGGAGAATCTGCTGTGTGTGTCTGACTCCATATGGCTAGCTTTCCAGCCCACAAAGATGGATGAATACAGTGCTGTGTCGGAAGATGAACCACTGCGGAATTAAATGAAAGAAAAAAAAATCTTTCCTTTCTTACTTCACTATGTAGTTCTAACCTCAAGGGAGCACATTCTACTATGTATTAGGTATTCACAAAGGTTAACAGATTGTTATAATGGGCTGCAAAGCGCAAAGGCTACAGGCCATCAACCATAAGGACTAAATGCACTGACACCAGAAACCTCGTGGAAGGGAGTGGTAAGCTGTGAAAGGGCAGCAGCTGGTGAGGGGATGTCCCTGGGGCAGGAACTCAGATGTGCCAGTACCAGCCCTGAGCGGTTCAGTCTTTGCCAGTTTTCACCTATCTCCGTTTCTAGACTCCAACACCCATCCTCAGTCCAATTTTTATCAAGAGACATTTGCAGTTTTAACAGCTCATTGAAACCCGTCATGCCCACCCTTGTAGACTTGACTTTTTCTAATCATTTTATTCTAATCACTTTACTGATCTAAGTCTACCTCATTCATCTGAAGAATGTCAGCAATGATTTGTTACACACGTATTTGGTTAGAGTTTCTGCAGAGAAACATCCTGGGTCAAATAAATCAGGGTAGCCAGTGCCCTAACCCTTGAACCAAAGCAGAACTTTTTCCAAGAGACCAACCCTAGGCAAAAAATGCCTCTGTGAGTGTGGAATAAAACTCTTCTTCCGTAGTAATATGCAAAATCATATAAAAGATTGGAAAGAAAAGTTTTTTATACTTGATTTAATTGCATATTCAAGCACAGTAGTATTCAGTTAGCCCTGAGAATGATATTTTACAGCCCTTCTTTGTCATGATGTCAATTTTGGCTTTTTTTTTTTTCCTGCAAGGTTTGTGTAAATATAAGAAACCCTAATAGGACAAGTGGGATTAAGGGAAGGTTTTAAGTGAATTCCTTTATGTAGCTCCTGCCCATGTCATAAACTGGTAACAGAGTGTGGGTGGCCAGAAAACCACAAGTAAGGCTAAGCCTGTGTTTTCCATATCAATTTGATGAGTGTCAACCAGAATTTTTTTTAAGTGGAAAAAAAAAAAAGGAGAGAGAAAGGAATAGAAAATATCAGTTTATTGCATATAGTATTTTTTCATGAAGTATTTGCTTCAATTGTGTCGTGTTATTGGTTCTTAAATTTTATTTATCTCTATGGATCTCATAAAAATTTTTTGGAAAACTACTGGATAGACAGACAGCAGAGAAAATGGCAGTTCCTTTAGATTGAGAGGCTGGATTATTCTGAATGTTGACCATCAAGCTGGGGAGCTAGACTTCATGTAGAATTCTTTGTACTTTCTTAACCATGTAGAGTCCATTTTACCTTCTTAAGCATATTTTAAGAAACGACATGATAAAGGTGAAGTTTTTAAAAGAGTTTGGCAGTGTATGGGTGACAGCTTGGGGGCAGGGGCAGATACAGAGACTGGACAATCATTGAAGAGTCTCAGAACAGAGACAAATTCTTGCTATCTTAAGCATGCAAGGAATTTTTCAAATGGATTATTGTATAACTCACAAAAATGCTGGGAAATTTAGAGAACCAGGTTGAGGAACTGAGCAGAACTGAAGGGAACTACACAGCAAGAGCCACAGTCTAAATCACCCCCACCGAGCTGGTCTGGGGAGGACACTGCCAGCACAGTGGCTGAACACGGGGCACTGTGGCTTGGCTGACCCAGCATGCTAAGGGCTCCTGTGCGGCACTGAAGACACCCACTGCCACTGCAGCAAGGGAATTTTCAACTGTTTCCACCCCTGTAGATTATAGCGCCAGATTTAGTGTCTGGGATGGGTACTTCTGATTGGCCAAGCTCAGGTGCAGGCACCAGAGCTCTAGCTGCAAGAGAGGCTGAGAGACAACTCATCTGCCCTTTTTGGTTTCTACGGAAGGAAACGGTCTCTGCCTCTAATGATTCTGAACCCAATTCCAATGGGTGGATATGGGGTTGAGGGAGTGAGGAGTTCCCACACATCACCAAGCAGTTCTCCACACCAGCTGGGTGTCTACTCAATTCTGACACTATCCACCCAGAGATAGCATCAGATTCCACAGGTTAAGGGCTCAGTTCCACAAGACTGCCCTCCATTTTGGATGCCAGTGGAAAGCCCAAGTTATCACCTGTGCTTCTGACCAGCTGGCTATGGAGCAGAGGTTCCCACAACAGCTTCCTTGGGTTCAATTACTTTGCTAGAGCTGCTCACAGAACTCAGAGAAACATTTTACTTACTACAATACCAGTTTATTGTAAAAGGATGTAACTTAGGAACAGCCAGATGGAAGAGATGCCTAGGGTAAGGTATGGGGAAATGGCGTGGAGCTTCCACACCCTCTCTGAGCATGCCACTCTCCCCACATCACTTCACCAACCTAGAAGCACTCTGAACCAACCCCCGCCCCCACCGCTTTGGGGTTTTTATGGAGGCTTCAATACATAGGCACAATTGATTAAATTGTTGGCCACTGGCAATTGATCCAACCTCCAGCTCTTCTCCCCTCCCTAGAGGACAGAGGGGTTGGGGGGAGTGGAGAGGTGGGGAGCTAGAGAGGAAATGAAAGTTCCCACCTTCTAATCACATGGTTGGGTTCCTTAGCAACCAGGCCTCATCCTTTGGTTACCTAGGGTTTTCCAAAAGTCACCTCATTAACATAACACAAGACACCTTTATTTGCTGTCATCACTTAAGAAATTCCAAGGGTTTTAGAAGCTCTATGCTAGAAATGGGGACAAAGACCAAATATATATTTCTTAGTATAAATCACAATATCACAGCCTCCCATTGAGATTCACACACTGGAGAACTCTCTAAACACAGAAGAGGAGTTGGTTAGTCATGGACGAGCTAGATGATTGCCGTATTCCAGCTGAGGTGATGAGGGCATGGGGTTGGAAAGAAAGAACCTCAAAGAACTAAAGCAAAAGATTAGTGAAGGAAGAAACACATAGATTTGGTGATGGATTGTGTACAGATGATTAATGATGTGGAATGGAAAAAGCTAATTCCAGGCTTCTGTGCTGGAGGAGATGAGAGATTGGCACTGCAGACAGATATAAGAACGGAGAGAAGAGAAAACTTCTCTCAGTTCACCAACGTTCTCAAGAACATTGATGAAGTCATATTAATGGGCCATATGGCTTAATCATTTTTGGAGTAAGTGGCTGAGAATCTTGGAGTTATAGAACTTCTTCAGCTAGACTCATTCTTTAAGATCATCTCTATAGACTAATTGCATAATTACATCACTGTCTTGTGTGTGACTCTTCTATAGATTGTTCCTTGTGGTTTAATATTCTTGTGGGTTCAGTATTTCCTAAACTAATGTTTCTGTGTAGCCTTGTAGCCTACGTCCTACAACATTTCAAAATTTATTGTTACATGCATTTTGAACACTCAGACCAGAAACATCCCTAAAGAATGCTTTATGTCTTTTGCAGCTGTAACACTTAACACCCACATGAATCATAATATCCCATGCAGATTCAGCATGTTAAAAGACTCAAGAACACATGTATAAGGCAAACACAGAAGCACAGAAAAACACGGGATACTACCATGGACTGCCCATTCTTTCCCTTCCCAAGACAAGAAGTTGTCAACTATCTGTCACAGCTCCAAGGCCCTTTATTCTCCCCATTTGTGATTACAACTAGAACTCCATATCCATGGATCAAGTTGATGGGCAAACTTTCTCATTTGTATCATATGTCTCACTACAACTTCTAACTAGACCTAGACCTTGCAGTTTAGAATGTGCAGTGGGTTGAGTTGTTAAGAGAAGATGAAAAGACCAGAGAAGAGAGGCACTCAAATCAATTTGCAGAAGAATGACTGAAGACCACTCACAGTCCTAACGGCGTTACTTCCCTGGTGCCCCCTTTCCTCATTACTCTTTCCCACCTCCTTCTGTATGCAGAGCTCATTTACGTGGTTCAGATTTCCTTGCTATTAAGATGAAAGCAATATATTGAAGTCTTCCTAGTAATTCTAAAGCTCGTATTTCCCATCTGGCATCATGATCTCTGTGCTTCCAAAGTCATGCTCTTTTCCTTTTATTTCAGGAAAAGAAAGTGGGAACGTATAAATAAGGACTTGAATTTAATGGGAATTAGGTGAAAATCAAGAGACTTGGGGTGAGGTGAATCTTTTTCAGTTCTGGAATAATATGGAAGGAGACTGAAAACCAGTGCTTCGATGAGTTTAGAATGAGTTCCAATAATTCTTTATGTTCATAATTTTAAAAATCATACCAAACACGTCACTCCAGAATCCAGTTTTATCTTCCTCTTAAGCTAGCTAGTGCTTGCTGATTCTTGTCACCAATAGGGATTGGTGACTGGATATTATATTCTTAAATTAGACCTACCTAAATCAAAGGAAAGGTAAAAACAAGATGGCTGAAAAAAACTGCATTTTACATGATTCAGTTGTCAAGAAGTAGTGATATACAGTTGACCTTTGAACAACATGGGTTTGCACTGCACAGGTCCACTTATAGAGATTTTTTTCAATAAGTACATACTATAGCACTACATGATCCAAAGTTGGTTTAATCCATGGAGGATGTGGATCCTCAGGTATGGAGGGCTGACTATAAAGTTACACTCAGATTTTTGACTGCACAGAGCGGGAGTCCGTGCCCCATTCCCTCCTTCACCCGCATTGTTCAAAAGTCAGCTGTATACTGGAAAACACTTAGGATCTTTGCATTTGTGGTCTGTTTTACCTGGAAACTTCTCCTACTCCCCTGGGCCACACCTCTTCATCGTAGTAACTCCTATTCATCCATCTCTTAGATTTCAGCTCAAATGTCATTTCAGCAGGGAAGTCATCCCTGACTGCCGCCCCGCCCCCAGACCAGGTCAAGTACCCTGTTATTTCATACCATTTGAGTTTGTACTTGTAGGTCTGTTTTCCTACTGCACATGAGGGTAAGAGTATATCTTTTTAGTTTATTTGTTCTAGTATATTGTACATGTTTGGCATATAGTAATTGTTTAATAACTATCTTGTGTATGTATGCATATATTTTTTTACAAGCAATCATGAATCAGGGTCCTGGGTTCTAATTCTAACCTTGCTTCTAACCATGGAAGAATTTTCTCGTGACCTTGGAAGGATTCTCTTCATCTTGTGCTTGATTTCTTCATTTCTAAAGTGAAGATTTGGGGCTGGCTCATATCTTAGGAATGTCTGCTCCAAATTTCATGGTCCTGAAATGTGTTGTGCAAATAGATTTTTTTGTGAATTAAATAATATTAAAGTGTGCCTCTAAGAAAAATTCTGTAGTAAATTCTTGATAATAGGTGAAGGTAAGATACCATTTCACCAGTTCAAGCCTATTATCAGGATAGGCAAACATTATTCTGAGCTGAGAGAGGATGCTTATTTTGAAATGTTTGAATATTTCCTGATTTTCTTAGGTTATCAAGTTTTGGGAAATTCAAGCTTGGATAAATTGCTGAGAGCAGGGGTGGGTTGTGGGAGGGCATCTATTAAGGAGAACTGAAAAGGCTGTTACAGGGCCAACTGGTGGGGAAAATAAGAAAAGAAAATATTTACATATGTACGTACACACATGCATTCTGCCCTGCCTGGGTGGATAGTGAATCCTTTGGAAAAGTGAATAGCTACATACTAAAGTATGTTGTAAATTCAGACTTTCATCTAATGAGATCCTGAAAGCCCTGTCCAACTACATTTTGATCTCTCCGCATGCTTCTTTGCATCAAATTCCTCATCCCACAACCTTAAAGCCAATTTTAGAAAGATGCTCTAGTTAAAGACTAGACTCCACAAGAAGCCCTAAGTGGGAATGCATTTCTGCCTCTGATAATGACCAGAAGAAAATATCCTGTGCTAATATTTGAAACTCAGACAAAGGCTGTTGACACTTTTGCCAATGTCATTCATAAAATGTCTAAAAGAGCAACTGCAGCCCAGCCATCTCGGAACTGTATCGCATTTTGCTTTAGGACATTTATCATTCTCTGTTCCTTCCTTGGCTCTGCTTTGATCTCATGGGAGTTTTCATTAAAAACTGATCTGAAGAGCAGAAGCAATGTCAGTGTTATGAATAGGGACAGGTTTCTGATTAGCGTCTCCTGTCGGTCTGGGAGAGGCTGAACTGGGACGCTGGGTGAAACGCAAACTCTAGCTGAGAAGCAGCCCTGCGGGGAGCAGGACATGGCGATCAGCTGCTGAGCTGGTATTGTACCAGCACTGCTCAGGTTCACAGCTCCGCCCTGCAGGCCAGTGCCCAGTTAGAGGGACAAGAGAAGGGTTAGTGGGGCTGCTGCCCCCCGGAATCAATGTCTAACGTACAGCATGGTCAGTAATACTGTATTGTTTATTTGAAAGTTGCGAAGAGAGTAGTTCTTTTTTTTTTTTTTTAATATCATTTTTTATTTTTGGCTGCATTGGGTCTTCGTTGCTGCGTGCAGGCTTTCTCTAGTTGTGGCGAGCGGGGGCTACTCTCCGTCGTGGTGCGTGGGCTTCTCATTGCGGTGGGTTCTCTTGTTGCAGAGCACAGGCTCTAGGCGTGTGGGCTTCAGTAGTTGTGGCACGAGGGCTCAGTAGTTGTGGCGCACGGGCTTAGTTGCTCCGCGGCATGTGGGATCTTTGTGAGCTCGAACCCGTGTCCCCTGCATTGGCAGGCGGATTCTTAACCACTGTGCCACAAGGGAAGTCCGAGAGTAGTTCTTAAAAGTTCTCATCACAAGAAAAAAATTGTATAACTGTGTGGTGATGGATCATTTCACAATATATACAAATATTACATCATTATGTTGTACAGCTGAAACTATTGATAATATAATGTTATATGTCAATTATATCTCAATTTTGAAAAAGTATTGCAGGTAATATTAGTGTTCCTGAAAGGTTTTCTATAGATTGCATTTTTATAAGCTAACAAATTTTCTAATGATTAACTATGTTAGAATCATCTACTGGTTTTTTTAAAAGTAATTCAATGCTAATAAAATAGCCTGATTGAAAAACAAAAAAGAATCAATGTCATTCACTGAGGAAGGAAGAAGGGGCCAGCCTAGAGTCCACAGCTCCAGGCCTCCTCTGGTGTGTTGCCCTTAGGGGTACCCCTGGGGGTGCAGTGTAGCTTCTTCCTCTTAGCTACCAGTAACCCTCCAGGCCACAGCAGAGAGTCCAGGTCAAGATGCTTAAAGGCTGCCACTTCTTGGCCCTTCATCACTCATATCTCTCCTCTCCTCTCCCAGCAGGCTTCAAGAGAAGAGACAGGCTGATACAACAAAACAACAATAACTAGTATTTGTTGAGTGGTTTTGGACCAGCCAATGTGCTAAGCACTCTATACGCTATCTCTTTAATTTGCACAGCAACTTTAAAAATGCTTTAATTCTTTAAAAGTGAGGCACAGAGTGGTTAAATAACTTACTTAAGGTCTCGGGCTGGTCAATAGTGGAGCCAGGATTTGAACCCAGGAGATAGGACTTCACTGTCCACACCTTCACCATATCATCAAATGACCAATCATCTAGGCAAAGCATTGAACACATCCAGCATTTATAGGTGGATTAATGGGCATGTGGCCCCTGATCAGGCCCATTGCTCGACACAGTAAAGATTAGACACAGTGGTTCCTGTCTTTACATAATTTACATTACCATATCTTATCACAAGTCTTCTCCCTTTATTTTAGAAAATACTGAATACTGGGAAAATGTAAAGAAATCATTTGCTCAAGATCAAGGATCAATTAGATTTAAGAATGAAGTCAGGCCTTGTAAGACTCCTGCCCCTTATGAGATTCCTGCCATAGAAAAACCTTTCATTGTTTCTGTGACTCATATTTGGGGGCTTATGAAACAGAAATGGGGAAGTCCTGAGGTCTGGAGCATGATTGTGAAAACTCTGTGGTCTGGGAGTTGAAGAGACCTGAGTCTTAGAGAGTTCTCCCTTCACTCATTTGCCCTGGAGCTTGGATTTCTCATCTGAAAACTGAGGGGTGATTAGATCAGTGATTTTCTCTGATGACACCTTAGAATCGACTGGGAAGCTTCTAAAACTAGAAATGCCTGATTCCAACCCAGGAGTTTCTGACTGAATTTGTCTGGGGAGGGGTCAAGAGAGTCATTTCTTTTTCAAGTTCCCCAGTGATGCTAATGCATAGCCAGGTTGAGGACTAGTGCACTGTATCAGATAATCTCTCATTTTTCTGATAGACCTAAAATTCTAAGAGTCTGTGCTACAGAATCACTAGGCCAGGAAACACGTAATTTCCTACGGAATTTTAGGGTAGTTTTGGTCTCAGAAGCCAGAAGTACAGAAGGTTGAATGAAAAAAATGTGTACATACATATACCGATATATCTGTTCATATGTATATATGAGGTGATATCAATTTTAAGCACAAAATCTGGTCCAGTTTGAGAACTTGGAGCTGCTTCTGCACGAGGCAGTCTTCGCATTCTCTCTAAACTGACATAGAGAAGTTAGCGAAAATCCCTAAAATATTCTAATTTGACTCTAGTCTCTTTTGCCTGGCAAACTATGAAGTGCATTGTTAAGAGTAGAGGTAAGGTTTGAAGTCACTTACCAGTGAAAGCTGTGAAAGAGCCTGAACAGGAGAGTGGGAAGAAGTATTTGCTTTATAAATGTATGGCCTCTAAGTCTTTCTTGGTACGCCATTCTTTGAATTAAACCTGGTCTGGAATTCTCTTAGAACAGAGGGTGGGTGGGACAGGTAGGGGATAATGTTAATACATAATATTGCCATTGCTGTACTGGTAAAGGTTTAACAAATGGCTCTTAAGAACAGAAAAAGGCCCTGATTTGTAGCATTTGCGAATTCCTCTGATATAAATATTCCCACTGTGGCTGATTTCAAGCTACCAACCTGCTGTCACTGAGTGAAGAATTAAAAAAAGATACACACAATTGACTTTTATAAACCATTGTAAACTGCTCCAGCACACCACTGCTTAGGTCCATAAAACAGAATAGTGTGGATTAATCAATCACATTGACTTTCCCTGTGACTTAGACATCTGAGCAGCCTAAAAGTTGAGGCTTGATGGGGGTGGGTGGGGTAACCAAATGGATGGGGGAGGGCAGGATGAAAGCAGGAAAGAAAGATGGGAGATACGACCTGATCAGTTGTCACTCATTCAATACATGTTTTTTTTTTTTTCTTTTTAAACATCTTTATTAGAGTATAATTGCTTTACAATTGTGTGTCAGTTTCTGCTTTATAACAAAGTGAATCAGTTATACATATACATATATCCGCATATCTCTTCCCTCTTGCATCTCCCTCCCTCCCACCCTCCCTATCCCACCCCTCTAGGTGGTCACAAAGCACTGAGCTGATCTCCCTGTGCTATGCAGCTGCTTCCCACTAGCTATCTATTTAACATTTGGTAGTGTATATATGTCCATGCCACTCTCTCACTTTGTCCCAGCTTACCCTTCTCCCTCCCCGTATCCTCAAGTCCATTCTCTAGTAGGTCTGCAACTTTATATCCGTCTTGCCCGTAGGTTCTTCTGACCATTTTCTTTTTTAGATTCCATATATATGTGTTAGCATACGGTATTTGTTTTTCTCTTTCTGACTTACTTCACTCTGTATGACAGTCTCTAGGTCCATCCACCTCACTACAAATAACTCAATCTCTTTCTTTTTATGGCTGAGTAATATTCCATTGTATATATGTGCCACTTCTTTAGCTGTTCATCTGTTGATGGACACTTAGGTTGCTTCCATATCCTGGCAATTGTAAATAGACCTGCAATGAATATTGTGGTACATGACTCTTTTTGAATTATGGTTTTCTCAGGGTATATGCCCAGTAGTGGGATTGCTGGGTCGTATGGTAGTTCTATTTTTAACTTTTTAAGGAACCTCCATACTGTTCTCCATAGTGTCTGTATCAATTTACATTCCCACCAACACTGCAAGAGGGTTCCGTTTTCTCCACAACTTCTCCAGCATTTAATGTTTGTAGATTTTTTGATGATGGCCATTCTGACCGGTGTGAGGTAATACCTCATTGTAGTTTTGATTTGCATTTCTCTAATGATTAGTGATGTTGAGCAACCTTTCATGTGTTTGTTAGCCATCTGTATGTCTTCTCTAGAGAAATGAGTATTTACGTCTTCTGCTCATTTTTGGATTGGGTTGTTTGTTTTTTGATATTGAGCTGCATGAGCTGCTTGTAAATTTTGGAGATTAATCCTTTGTCAGTTGCTTTGTTTGCAAATATTTTCTGCCATTCTGAGGGTTGTCTTTTGGTCTTGTTTATGGTTTCCTTTGTTGTGCAAAAGATTTTAAGTTTCATTAGGTGCCATTTGTTTATTTTTGTTTTTATTTCCATTTCTCTAGGAGGTGGGTCAAAAGGGATCTTCCTGTGATTTATGTCGTAGAGTGTTCTGCCTATGTTTTCCTCTAAGAGTTTGATGGTGTCTGGCCTTACATTTAGGTCTTTAATCCATTTTGAGTTTATTTTTGTGTATGGTGTGAGGGAGGGTTCTAATTTCATTCTTTTACATGTAGCTGTCCAGTTGTCCCAGCACCACTTATTGAAGAGGCTGTCTTTTCTCCACTGTATATTCTTGCCTCCTTTATCAAAGATAAGGTGACGATATGTGTGTGGGTTTATCTCTGGGCTTTCTATCCTGTTCCATTGATCTCTATTTCTGTTTTTGTGCCAGTACCATACTGTCTTGATTACTGTAGCTTTGTAGTATAGTCTGAAGTGAGGAAACCTGATTCCTCCAGCTCCGTTTTTCTTTCTCAAGATTGCTTTGGCTATTCAGGGTCTTTTGTGTTTCCATACAAATTGTGAAATTTTTTGTTCTAGTTCTGTGAAAAATGCCATTGGTAGTTTGATAGGGATTGCATTGAGTCTGTAGATTGCTTTGGGTAGCAGAGTCATTTTCACAATGTTGATTCTTCCAATCCAAGAACACGGTATATCTCTCCATCTATTTGTATCATCTTTAATTTCTTTCATCAGTGTCTTATAATTTTCTGCATACAGGTCTTTTGTCTCCTTAGGTATGTTTATTCCTAGATATTTTATTCTTTTTGTTGCAATGGTAAGTGGGAGTGTTTTCTTAATTTCACTTTCAGATTTTTCATCACTAGTGTATAGGAATGCAAGAGATTTCTGTGCATTAATTTTGTATCCTGCTACTTTACCAAATTCATTGATTAGCTCTAGTAGTTTTCTGGTAGCATCTTTAGGATTCTCTATGTATAGCATCATGTCATCTACAAACAGTGACAGCTTTACTTCTTTTCCAATTTGGATTCCTTATATTTCTTTTTCTTCTCTGATTGCTGTGGCTAAAACTTCCAAATTTTTGTTGAATAATAGTGGTGAGAGTGGGCAACCTTGTCTTGTTCCTGATCTTAGTGGAAATGGTTTCAGTTTTTCAGCATTGAGGAAGATGTTGGCTGTGGGTTTGTCATATATGGCCTTTATTATGTTGAGGAAAGTTCCCTCTATGCCTACTTTCTGGAGGGTTTTTATCATAAATGGGTGTTGAATTTTGTCAAAAGCTTTCTCTGCATCTATTGAGAGGATCATATGGTTTTTCTCCTTCAATTTGTTAATATGGTGTATCACATTGATTGATTTGCATATATTGAAGAATCCTTGCATTCCTGGGATAAACCCCACTTGATCATAGTGTATGATCCTTTTAATGTGCTGTTGGATTCTGTTTGCTAGTGTTTTGTTCAGGATTTTTGCATCTATGTTCATCAGCGATATTGGCCTGTAGTTTTCTTTCTTTGTGACATCTTTGTCTGATTTTGGTATCAGAGTGATGGTGGCCTTGTAGAATGAGTTTGGGAGTGTTCCTCCCTCTGCTATATTTTGGAAGAGTTTGAGAAGGATAGGTTTTAGCTTTTCTCAAAATGTTTCGTAGAATTCGCCTGTGAAGCCATCTGGTCCTGGGCTTTTGTTTGTTGGAAGACTTTTAATCACAGTTTCAATTTCAGTGCTTGTGGTTGGTCTGTTCATATTTTCTATTTCTTCCTGGTTCAGTTTCGGAAAGTTGTGCTTTTCTAAGAATGTGTCCATTTCTTCCAGGTTGTCCATTTTATTGGCATAGAGTTGCTTGTAGTAATCTCTCATGGTCCTTTGTATTTCTGCAGTGTCAGTTGTTACTTCTCCTTTTTCATTTCTAATTCTATTAATTTGAGTCTTCTCCCTTGTTTTCTTGATGAGTCTGGCTAATGGTTTATCAATTTTGTTTATCTTCTCAAAGAACCAGCTTTTAGTTTTATTGATCTTTGCTATCGTTTCCTTCATTTCTTTTTCATTTATTTCTGATCTGATCTTTATGATTTCTTTCCTCCTGCTAACTTTGGGGTTTTTTTGTTCTTCTTTCTCTAATTGCTTTAGGTGTAAGGTTAGGTTGTTTATTTGAGATGTTTCTTGTTTCGTAAGGTAGGCTTGTATAACTGTAAACTTCCCTCTTAGAACTGCTTTTGCTGCATCCCATAGGTTTTGGGTCGTTGTGTTTTCATTGTCATTTGTCTCTAGGTATTTTTTATTTCCTCTTCGATTTCTTCAGTGATCTCTTGGTTATTAAGTAGTGTATTGTTTAGCCTCCATGTGTTTGTATTTCTTACAGATTTTTTTCCTGTAATTGATATCTAGTCTCATAGCTTTGTGGTTGGAAAAGATACTTGATATGATTTCAATTTTCTTAAATTTACCAAGGCTTGATTTGTGACCCAAGATATGATCTATCCTGGAGAATGTTCCATGAGCACTTGAGAAGAATGTGTATTCTGTTGTTTTTGGATGGAATGTCCTATAAATATCAATTAAGTCCATCTTGTTTAATGTATCATTTAAAGCTTGTGTTTCCTTATTTATTTTCTTTTGGGATGATCTGTCCATTAGTGAAAGTGGGGTGTTAAAGTCCCCTGCTATGATTGTGTTACTGTTGATTTCCCCTTTTATGGCTGTTAGCATTTGCCTTATGTATTGAGGTGCTCCTATGTTGGGTGTGTAAATATTTACAATTGTTATATCTTCTTCTTAGATTGATCCCTTGAGTGTCCTTCTTTGTCTCTTGTAATAGTCTTTGTTTTAAAGTTTATTTTTTCTGATATGAGAATTGCTACTCCAGCTTTCTTTTCATTTCCATTTGCATAGAATATCTTTTTCCATCCCCTCAGTTTCAGTCTGTATGTGTCCCTAGGTCTGAAGTGGGTCTCTTGTAGACAGCATATATACCGGTCTTGTTTTTGTGTCCATTCAGCCAGTCTTTGTCTTTTGGTTGGAGCATTTAATCCATTTACATTTAAGGTAATTATCGATATGTATGTTCCTGTTACCATTTCCTTAATTGTTTTGGGTTTATTATTGTAGGCCTTTTCCTTCTCTTGTGTTTCCTGCCTAGAGAAGTTCCTTTAGCATTTGTTATAAAGCTGGTTTGGTGGTGCTGAATTCTCTTAGCTTTTGCTTGTCTGTAAAGCTTTTAATTTCTCCATCCAATCTGAATGAGATCCTTGCTGGGTAGAGTAATCTTGATTGTAGGTTTTTCTGTTTCATCACTTTGAATATGTCCTTCCACTCCCTTCTGTCTTGCAGAGTTTCTGCTGAAAGATCACCTGTTAACCTTATGGGGATTCCCTTATGTGTTACTTGTTGTTTTCTCTTGCTGCTTTTAATATTTGTTCTTTATATTTAATTTTTGATAGTTTGATTAATATGTGTCTTGGCATGTTTCTCCTTGGATTTATCCTGTATGGGACTCTCTGTGCTTCCTGGAACTTGATTAAATATTTCCTTTCCCATATTAGGGAAGTTTTCAACTATAATCTATTCACATATTTTCTCAGTCCCTTTCTTTTTCTCTTCTTCTTCTGGGACCCCTATAATTCGAATGTTGGTGCATTTAATGTTGTCCCAGAGGTCTCTGAGACTGTCCTCAATTGTTTTCATTCTTTTTTCTGTATTCTGCTCTGCAGTAGTTATTTCCACTATTTTATCTTCCAGGTCACTTATCCGTTCTTCTGCCTCAGTTATTCTGCTATTGATCCCTTATAGAGAATTTTAAATTTCATTTATTGTGTTGTTCATCTCTGTTTGTTTGCTCTTTAGTTCTTCTAGGTCCTTGTTAAACGTTTATTGTATTTTCTCCATCCTATTTCCAAGATTTTGGATCATCTTTACTATCACTATTCTGCATTCTTTTTCAGGTAGACTGCCTATTTCCTCTTCATTTGTTAGGTCTGGTGGGTTTTGCCTTGCTCCTTCATCTGCTGTGTTTTTCTGTGTCTTCTTATTTTGCTTAACTTACTGTGTTTGGGGTCTCCTTTTCACAGGCTGCAGGTTCGTAGTTCCCGTTGTTTTTGGTGTCTGCCCCCAGTGGCTAAGGTTGGTTCAGTGGGTTGTGTAGGCTTCCTGGTGGAGGGGACTAGTGCCTGTGTTCTGGTGGATGAGACTGGATCTTGTCTTTCTGGTGGGCATTACCGCATCAGTGGTGGGTTTGGGGGTGTCTATGGCCTTATTATGATTTTAGGCAGCCTCTGTCCTAATGGATGGGGTTGTGTTCCTGTCTTGGTAGTTGTTTGGCGTAGGGTGTCCTGCAGTGTAGCTTGCTGGTCGTTGAGTGGAGCTGGGTCTTGGCGTTGAGATAGAGATCTCTGGGAGATTTTCGCTGTTTGATATTACGTGGAGCTGGGAGGTCTCTTGTGGACCAGTGTCCTGAACTTGGCTCTCCCACCTCAGTGACACAGCCCTGACGCCTGGCTGGAGCACCAAGAGCCTGTCCTCCACATGGCTGCTAGTGTTGGGGGGTCTCCTGCAGAGGCAGGGGGTGGCTGTGGCTCACCGTGAGGACAAGGACACTGGCAGCAGAAGTTCTGGGAAGTACTCCTTGGCGTGAGCCCTCCCAGAGTCCGCCATTAGCCCCACCAAAGAGCCCAGGTAGTCAATACATGTTTATAAGTAGCTATTATTTGTGAGCTTGTTGGACACGTGTTTGGTTGTGGATACGATAGCCGTCCGTACAGTTGGGAATAGAGTAGATCCTTTCCTTCAACTGGTTTACAATCTGGTGTTGCCCAGAGCTGACTACTGTATCTTGGACAGCGTTGATGGTGATGGAGAAGGATCCCTATGCAGCTTTTTACACTAAGGAAGCACTAAATGAATCCTTTATAGCTGTATGAAGACTTGGTGAACAGGGTTACTGTCTTGTCTAATGATCAGATAATCATTAACACGTGATTGTCATGCTGTTCGTGTTTAAGGGAAAAGAGCAGCAATCAATATCGTCATCTTAAGAGGAAAGGTGAAACTTCCCAAGTATCATCCTACCACTCATACAGAAGCATTCTGATACCATATTGCAATTGAGTGTTCTGTTTAATCTTCTTTGGGCCAACTAACCTTGTTTTGGGGGGGAAACACACTTCAGGCCAGCTGTTCAAGATGGTTTGAAGAAGCTTGCTCCAAAACGGCTGTCTTGAATCAGCAGAAAATCTAGCTGGTTAAATGATGATGCGTTGTAATACCTGCTGCTTGGAAATAGGCAAGAAGTGTTGTTTCCAGGCAGTGCCAGATAGCTGAGCTATATATTCACTCATTCATTTGTCAAAGGTTTATTGAGGGTATTCTCAGTGCCAGGCCCTGCAGTGAGAACCAGAGCTACAACAGAGAACTAGAGAGTTATGTTTAAAATAAACTGGAAAGAATCGGGCAATAAAAAGTCAGTAAGCTGTTGGTTACCAACTGGGGAGGTTTAAGAAGAAAACAAAGAAGGAGCTATGATAAAGGAAAACATTGGGAATCTAGTCTTAGATAAGGTATTCAGGAAAGCCCTGAGTAGATTATATTTTAATCTCAGCATGAAGGAAGAGGAAGCAGCCACACAAGCTTTGGGGCGAAGGGTGTGGGGAGCCCTGGAGTGCAGACTGAGGAGACCTCCAGGAAGAGAAAATAGTTCATGCACGGACCTAATTCAGGAAAGAGTGTGGTGGATTCAAGAGCTAAAAATAAGACCAGACACATCTATAATGACAGAAAGTAGATAAGTGTTTTCTTGGCCTGGGAAGCTGGGGGAAAATGGGGAGTGGTTGCTAATGGGCAGAGGATTTTGGGGGGAAGTGATAAAATGTCCTAATATTGATTGTGGTGATGGTTGCACAACTCTGTGAATATATTGAAAGCCATTAAATTGTACACTTTAAATGGGTGAATTGTTTGATAGGTGAATTACAACTCAATTAAGCTGGTTTAAGAAAACAACCACCTGAATATTTGGAGCCTAAGGAGCAAGCGCAGCGGAGAGTGAGACGAAGTCAGAAAATCTCAGGCAGGCTTATAGCACTTGGGGTCTGTGGGCCTGGTAACAAAGTTGGTTTTTACTTTGGGTTCAAGAGAAGTCATGACACTGGTGGCTGTGTGGACCTGGGGTGGAATGGGAGGGCAAGAGTGGACAAAGAGAATGCTTGGAAAATATTGCAGTAACGTAAGTGAGAAATGTTGGTGTAGACTAGGTGATGGAAGTGGGTGTGGAGAGAAGTGGGGATTCAAAATACATTTGGGAGAGTGTCCATACTTGACAGGAATTGAAGAAGAATAAAATGTGAGGGATGGGGAGAAATGATATATCAAGGAGAATTCCTTCGAACTTGTGTTCTTTCCTAACTGCAGCTTCTAGATCCTGAGAGCAGAAGCCACAAATAAGCAAAGCCTGTGGGCATCCAACCCAGGCCTTCCATTAAGAATTTTGGTCTTGTGTGTGTAGATATTTAGAAGTGGAACTGTTAGTACTGTGTGAGAGTTAATAACCTTGGTACACACTGCCAAATAGTTTTCCAAACCGGTTGTCACAACTTCTGTATCCACCAGCAGTGTATGAGACTCTAGATGCCAGAGGGAAGAGGGATGGCATCAAAATGCAGTAAGTCTAATTATACAGTATGTTAGAAGGTGGTAAGTGTTATAGAAAAATAAAACTGGGAAGGGAAGATAACTTTAAAGACTGGGTTTATTTATGTGTTCCTATTTATCTTCTTCTAAACATATTTCTATTTAATCTATCCAGAGATGATTTAATCATCAGTTAAAAAGAAAATTATTTATTGAGCATTTACTAGGTACCCAGCACTACGTTAGAGATACAGAAGTATAAGGCAAGGTCCACAGCCAGAGAGAGTCGACAATGTAGTTGGAAGTCACAGTGAGCACTGACCCAGTCAGAGAGTGCGTGTGCGGTGTTGCCCTGGGACAGACTGTCCCTGTAATAGGAGCTTAGGGCAGGGAGAGAAAAGTGTCAACCCTAGTAATGAAGGGAGGCTCCAGGGGAGAGGTGGAAGCACGTGCCACAGTGTGACCTTATTTCTTCACATTTTCCTCCTATTTAAAGCCCCTCCCTTATTTTATATTCAAAAGGGACTCATAATATTTTTGTGCAGCTGTAACCTGCCTTTCAGGGGAGATTAGCAAGCCATACCTTGTTTCGGATTTCAATAACATTTGGTGCACTCGTTCTGTCAATGGACACTGAGCTTCGGCCTCATGCCAGGCACTTTTCCAGATGCCAAAGATACACAGATGCCTCAGCAAAATAATCTCTGCCCTCAAGAAGTTTATGGTCTAGTAGGAGAGATGACATATATATGCACAAACAACTACAACAAAAGAGAAAGTAAAATTCAGCGATTCCACTTTGGGGTATGTAGCTAAAGGAAACGAAATCACTGTGTCGAAGAGATATCTGCACCCCTATGTTCATTGTATCCTTATTTACAATAGCCAAGACATGGAAACAACCTAAGTGTTCATCAACAGATAAATGGACAAAGAAAATGTGGCATATATACAATGGAATATTATCCAGCCATTAAGAAAAGAAGGAAGTTCTGCCATTTGTGATGACATGAATGGACCTTGAGGATATTGTGCTAAGTGAAGTAGGTCAGACAGAGAAAGACAAATACTGTATGCTCTCACTTATACGTGGGATCTAAAAAAAGCAAACTCTAAAGTACAAAGAACAGATTGACAGTTGCCAGGGGTAGAAGGTGGAAGGTGGAAGATGAGGGAAACGAGTAGTCAAAAGATACAGGCTTCCAGTTCTGGGGTTGTAATGTCCAGCATGGTGACTATAGTTAACATTATGTTGGAGTGGTGCTCAGAGAGTACACCTTAAAAGTTCCCATCACAAGAAAAAAATTGTTACTATGTGAGGTGATGGCTGTTAAGTTACTGTGGTGATCATTTTGCAATACAGTTGACCCGTAACAAGGGTTTGAACTGTATGAGTCCACGTACACGTGGATTTTTTCCGCTAAATACGTGCTACAGTACTACATGATCCGCAGATGGGTGAATGTGAAACCCAGCATAGGGAGAGCCAACCGTAAAGTTGTACGTGGATTTTCAGCTGTCCAGGGTGTTGGTGCCCCAACTCCTGCATTGTTCAAAGGTCAACTGTATATACATATATCAAATCATTATGTTGTATACCTTAAACTAATGCAATGTTTTATCACAATTCTATCTCGATAAAATCAGAGGAAAAAAGAGAAAGTAAAATGTCATAAGAAAGGTGTTGGTAAAACATTTCGGGGATTTGAATGAGATATGTTGAGAGACCAAGTAGCTAAAATTTCACATAAAGAGCGCGCACACACACACACACACCCCAGATTAGCTGTTTCTGCGCCCAGTAGTAGAACCCACACTTGGCTGAACGGCTGGGTCTTTTCTTCTTTGTATCTTTCTCACACTCTGAGAGTTAATTCTGCAAATGCTGCTCAGAGTGAAAAGCCTTCACTTGAGACCCCTGCCGTCCTGTTCTGGAGTCTAGCAACCCCCAGCGCCACCTCAGCAGCAGCAAAGCCTTCAGGGCTGAGTCGGGACTGCTGGGCTACCTGCAGCGTGGTGCAGTGCGTGGGTGTGAGCGTGAGGTCGGGGGATGCAGAAGGAGAAGAGGGAGGTGGAGTGAAGGAAGAAGAAGAGGAGAAGTCCCTGAGAAGAGGGCTTCAGATGCTCACGCCTTGTCTAGAGTCAGTGGGGAGGGGGGTGTCTCAAGATTTCATGTGTGTATCACACTCTCACACGTAGAGAACACACACATATTGCAGACTGGATCTGAGTCTGCCTTCTTTGTCCCTTCCTCCACCCCGCTCCTGAGGACAGCGGTGAGACAATTATTGCTCTAGGCCCCGTCTTAGACCACAAAATGAAGCCTTGCGCTCCAGAGGGAAGAGTTGCAGAGAAACAGCTGCCAAATTAGCCCTGGATTGTCTACCTCCAAAGAAATATAGCCCTTGCTTGTCTGAAACACTTATTTTGGGTATCTGTCATTCACAGTTAAACCTAATTCTGAGACAGAATTTTTTCTGATACAGCATGTTTTTCTTAACAAATTAAAATTTGAAACCCAATTACCAGATGATTTCCATTGCATATGATGAGAGCTGATGTGATCTTTCAATATATTTTAAATCTCAAAGCAATTCTGTACTTCAGACAATATGGAGACATTTCAGTAAAGCGGGAAAATTTCTCTTTGAAACTCTCATCTTCCTCCTCCTCTGACCACCGAATTCCACTGTCTCCAAAATAAGTACCATTAGGTTCAGGATGGTCTTTTTAGGTCGATCTTAGCTGGACATTTACAAACACCCGTGAGGATTTTACATAAACCTTTGAAAAAAGTGGTCCTACTACGGATATTATTTGGCAGTTTTTTTCACTGTAGTGAATGTAGAATGAATATCTGTCCATACTGGTGCATTCTTTTCAACCACTTTGAAGTGCTCCAGAAATACGGATGAACTGTCATTAATTAACCAGTTGCCTCTTGATAGGCTTTAAGGTTCTTTCCAATTTTCAGAATCATAAACAGTGTACAATCAGCGATCTTGTGCACATGAGTGAGATTTTGGTGGGATAGATTTCTAGAAGTGAATCTGCAGGGTTTTGACCTTCTGAAGTGGACTTCTACGTTCTTTAAGGATTGCAAGTCGCATGGCAGTTTTTGTTGTTTTGCTTCCCAAGAGCCACTACCAGACGCAGAACTAAAGAATGAGAGTGCCTAGGCATGAAGTTCAAGTGTCCATTTCACACTCTTGTCCTTTTGAGCCTTAGCAGGCTGAGAAAGGGGATGGTCCATGACCAGAGTGAGGCCCGGTGACTCCAGTGGAAGAACAAGGCCTGTGGTCACATCTGGCCTGTGGCCAGCTGAGCTGATCACCCCCGGGTTTCTTCTCCACCCAACTGCACACATTGTTCGTTATGGCTTACGAACGTTGGGACTGGGATTCAGGAGAGGTGAAGACCTTCCCAGGGACAATTTTGCAGTTCAGCCATTTGCTTGACATGCCTCTCACCAGGACTGATTTTTACAGACAATTCAAACTCTGCTGAGTGATGTTCATTTTAAGAGTGTCTACACCATCGCCTTGACTCATGGTTCTCATCTGCACAATTTCCTCAAGAGCAGTAAATGAAACCAGCTCAGAGCACATTCTGAAGGAGAGGCTGGATCTCTGAAGGCCAACCACATCAGGGAGGAGGCCAGAGCAAGCATGAACTTGTTTCCTTTTGCAGTGAACTATTTCCTTTTGGTCCCAGTCTATTGACGGAGCCCCTGGAATAGGTCATATCCTCCTCGGCGTAGCATTGCTCAGCAGAAGTCCAGGAATTATCAACCAGTCCTAAAGCCTTCAAACTCTGGACAGGAGATTCTTGAACTTTTTTTGGTCTGTATGTATTTGGCAGTTTGCTGAAGCCCATAAACTCCTTCTTCCGTGTTCTAAAATACTTTACAGAAAATACATGAGATTACAACTGAAACAAGTCATGTTGAAAGACAGTTATTAAAATTATGAAAAATGTTATATAATGTGTATGCTTTTTGTTAATATTAAATAGTAATCTTTTCTAGCATGTCGAATAACTACTATCATTTTGAAGAAATAAGTGTCAACAATATTTTAAGATGTCCGCAATAACTGAAAAACGATATGAATACGTTTGTGACTTCTATCGGTGACAAAGGCAGAAGTACTGCTAAAACCTACCGCTGTAGTTTGTTGCCTAGACTCATAAAGGAAATACAAAATTTGAGTCTGAGGTCAGTAAGAATAAAGATACGATTTTTTTTCCCACCGAAGTACACAGACCCTAAACTCTGTCGTGTAAGAACCCCTGCTCTAGACCCATATAACCTCTTGCCTGCTGGACCTCTCACCCTGGTGTCCCACAGGCAATGCTAGTTCAAAAAGTGGAGGGAACTGGTCCTCTTCCTCTCCACCCACACTCCCTCCCTCTCTCCACAGACACAGCATCCCTCACCCAAGCCCCAAACCTGAGAGTAACCTGAGCTGCTTCCTCCACACTCACTCTCCTCCTTGGCATTCCTTGTATGCGGCTCCTTTTCTCCCCTCTGCCCCTGTTCCCTTAGTGGGGTCTCACCTGGAGGGCCCCTTGCAATTGTCTGCCTGCCTCAGCCTCCTGCCCTCCAGTGTGTCCTCCACACAGCTGAGGGAGTGACTGTTCCAGAACACCAGTGTGTTCACAGTCTGAATACGCTTAACCCTTGCGTGGCTGTAGGATAGAGTCCAAGCTCCTTAGCGCAGCACAGAAGGCCTTCTGCAGTCTGGCCCCCGCTGCTTTTTCATACCTGTCTCTAATTCCCTCACCAACACTCCAGGTCCGCACCTCAAGGGACCTTACAGTCCTCTCTCTCACGTCCCAGGATGCTTTGCACCTCCAGGGACCCCTCCTTGAAACGCCCTTCTCCACCCTGGCCTCCTGGTCTGTGCCAACTCATCTCATCAACCTGCATCACCTGTCCCACACCACCCCTGGCCTAGGTGTGCACACACATATACACACAATTGATGCACTGTTTTCTCCTTGGTTTCTTCACCACTTCCAGTAAATACTTCCATTAATAGCAACTGCAAGATCTTATTTGGCTCTTTTTTTTTTCATCTATCTTTTTCTGATAGGAAGGGTACTTCAAGGGCTGGTATCAGGCTTTTGTTTTTGTTCGTTTCCTCTTTGATTCTTTAACATTGAGCATAGTATGTAGCACGTATAATACGCTTAATAAATGCATGGACTTTTTAAAAGGTGAATAACCAAAGAGCAAATGAATTAATTAGTGAGAAGAAAAAAAATGCACTTGTAGTTTCTTGCATTTAAATAAGGTGTCAGTTGTAGCACTGACTCATAATAAAGAATACAGTGGGGCTAAAGACACAGAACCCCTGGCATCTCATTTATTCTTCAGCCCTCCTGTCGTGCATGCTCCTCCGAGACGAAGGAACTAAGGGACGGAGGGGGCCTCTTATTCTGCTTCGTGTCTGAGGTTTGGTGGAGAGAATCCAGGATGCCATCTTTGGTCAAGCTGCTGACTTGCTAGGAAATATGTTCTGAGAAGTATAGGCATTGCTGGTCCCAGGAACTCGTGTTTTCCCGCCAGGGAGTGGAAATTCCGATTCCTATTTGAAATAAATTCCAGGCTTGGAGGTCATTGAGTAAAAGTCTCATGATATCTCATAGAACAAAACCATCATTTTGGCTTTCTACTCTATTAGGTCTATGCTTACTATCTTCAGGGACCAAATGCCTGACATTCTTCCTTAATGACCTGGTCCCTCACTCTTGAAACCTGTATTTCTTCTTTAAATGAGGAAGCAAATATGACCTTTTCGCTTTGTTCAGCTCTGTGCTCGGTATAGTATTATTCTATGGGTTAATAAAGAAAAGAAGATGTTTGTGAGTTTTTATAATCATTATTTAGGAACTGCTATCTTCGAAAACATTATTGCATTAATATCCTGTTACTGTGTACCTGCAGCCAGCAGGATTCTCCTTGGCTGAAAACTGTATGTGAAGTAGGTGGGCAGAAGCAGTGGCCTTCCACTAAGTCACTAGAGCATTTGACTTCCTTGTTCGGAAGACCCTCATTATCACTAACAGGAGAATTGCTGCCAGTTAAAAGACAAATGCAGTGTTGCTACAGTCATTCAGCACACAAGGGAGACAGTGACCCTTGCCATCCCTTAGGATGAGATGGACAGCTTTGGTGCTCTCTCAGTTAAAATGGTACACACGCCCATGCCGACCCCTTCAAGTCCAGAGTCAGGGCATTGCCTGGAGTCACTTGACTGGGCTTTCTGCTTCTGCACAGAGGAATCTATACATAATCCAGTCTCCAGTTCCAAAAGTCCGAAGCCTTTCGTTGTCACCTGCCCTGTGAGAGACTTCTCATTCAGTGCTTTCCATACTTTTAAGGACAGGAGACAGCTTTTGCTAAATGCTGTTGGAATACATAGACATTTAGCTGCAGCTTCTTCAAAAACAAAAAAAAAAACCAAGAAAAAACAAAACATCTCCCACAAGAGCTAGCTATCCTTAGCGAGGTCTCCCCTTTTTCTTTTTCTGGAATCACAAAGCACACATTTCTCTGGCTAATTAGTATTTCAAAAGCAAGCTCAGAGACAAGACAAGGAATCCAGAAAGTTTTTAACTTGTAGAAATGTTTTGTTTTTGATGTAGCCAAGGCAGCTTAAACACACGCTTTATCAGAAGCAGGAAGGCAGTGGGGAACAGCACATGCCCACAGGACTCTGGCTTTTTCTCTCTCCTTTCCTCTTCTCCTTCTGTGTGTTTCCTCTGTGTGATCTCATCCATCCCCATGGCATCGATGCTGATGAAATAATGATCTCCAAAAGCTGTGACTTCAACCCTGACCTGACTTCTGAGCTCCAGTCTTGCATTTGATCTGTCAGTTGGATATCTCCATCTGGATGGCCCAGGAACCACAAACTGGGCAAACCCATAATTGAATTCATTCTCTCTCTGGTTCACTAGTTAGAAACTTCAAAATCATCTCTGACTCATTTCACTGTCCCACACACCCTCACCCACACACACCTGGTCAGCAAGCCCAAGTCCTATTGATTTGTGTCTCTAAAGTATCTATCAGATAGATCCCCCTTTCTCCCTTCCAATGTCATTGTCCTAAATCAAACCCACACTATCTCTTACCTTGACTTTTACAGTGACCTATATGGTTTCCAAGCCTCCTCCCATCCATCCAAATTTCAGACAATATAACCTTTTAAAAATAAACTGTGATTATGCCCTTTCTCTGGGTCAAAATTGTTTAAAGGCCCCCCCCATTGCCCCTAGGATGAAGTCCAGACTCCTTAGCAAGGTACACAGGGCCTTAGACCATCAGCCCAATCTCCATCCCCTGGTCACATCAGGAGTTCTCACACTTCTGGGCCTTCACATTCTGTTCTTTCTGCCTAGAATGCCTTCCTCACCCACCTGTCTGACCGGTGAACTCTTACTCGTCTTTCAATGCCCAACATAAGCATGAATGTCCCCTCATTACCTACTCCCAGCTCTAGAACTAACTGCTGCATTACCTGTGTTCCCACAGTTTATGGCCCAAACCTTAATAATAATACTTACACTGTGTTATAGTTAGCTGTTTATTCATAAATGTTTCCCAATGAATAATGCATTCTAGATGTATAGTGAAGAGGAAAGGCATATGATCACACCCACAAAGCTCTGCAGTCCTGGTCTTTTTTTTCAGTGATCCAAACCCCTGTTCTGCCTTACAGACAGTAAAAGTTTTATTTCAGTGTTAAAAGTAATAATAATAAATCGTCTAAGCAGAGTCTTGACAGTTAAGGCCATAAGCTCATCTAACAATCGGCTGAAAGATGCTGTCAGCTCAAGAACACATTTTCCTTAAGAAAAAAAATCTGTATTTACATCTCATGTCCAGATGAATGCATTTCCTTTTATTTCATTTATAATCAAATATACTCTAAGATTAAATAATTATTTTTGAGACTCTTCTGCCGCATCTGTGTGTTAGAAGGCATGGTGCTGCGTGATATAACAATGAAATCTTTTTGTAGTAAACCTGGGATCATCAGGAACCCAGAGGCATTGTCAGCTATTTGTGATTCAGTCTATTAAAGTGCAGAGGCAGTAACTCTCATTAACGCTCATTTTGCCAAAAGACAAATTTAGGCACACAAAAAAAGTCAATTTTGACTTAAAGGAAAAGAATTTGATCAGTGTGCTGTATTCCTTGCTCTAGTTTCTAGGACACACTTGCCCTCTTAACGAGGATTAAATGACTTCAAGTGGGAAGAGAACTGATTACTAAAGAAATAAGGATCTTGTTGTTATATAAATGGGAAGACTTAAGGAAAAAAACACAAAAGCAAGGACGGACTGAGGAACAAAAATTGAATCAAACTGGAAGGTTTTTTCAAAATATCATCTGCCAGTTGTAAGTTCTATAGGACAACATGATTTTAATGTTCAAAATATCATCGTACTTACAAATAATTCCCTTTCTTGATATTGTCATTAACATCTGAATATCTGCAACATGAAAATGAAAACCATCAATAAGCCTCAACTAAATTATAAAATCAAAGACTTGACTCTAGAATGAAGTTACTCATGGCCCAGCCTTGACCTACTGTGATAAAGATCTATGGCAGGAATAGGAAACATATGGAATTTTTGCTGGTTTTTCCCTTCCTCCCATGCCCAAGGTCAACAACAACAAAGAATGACAGCACTTGCTATTGTGATCTGTATGCCAGTCTTCGATGGGGGAAGCCACCAATAATCTATCACTATTGACCAACACATGGTCAACATGGATGGTACACTCAAGCTGGTGACTTTAGAGGTGGTTAATACAGGGATGCTTGCTAACCTTTGCCACTCCTAGGCCTGAAGGGAACAATTGGTTTGAAGAATCCAGAAGGAGTGGCTGTGTGGAATGGGTGTTTGACAGGAGCTGTGGCCTTTGGTGGTGAAGCAGCCAAGCCTTTGCAATCTGGCAGGGGGTGGGGACTGGGGAAATAAATACTCAGGCTTCCCTCTTCTCACCCCCTCCAGTCTCCTGCCAGCGTGCTCCATTAATCAGGCCCAGTTGGTACAGTCTGTACTGGTCAGCCCTTGTTGCATGGTGTGGAACAGAGCAGAGTAGAAAGTAGATCTAGATGGGAGGATGGAATATATCTGACTGAGGACAGATTGCAAACATGTTGCCATTTATAGCTATCCGATTGTGCTGTCTTCTGCATGGGGATGCGAAGACAAAGCAAAACAGCCTGGGCAGCTGATGCTAGGATACTGCTGAATTTCAAGTCTTCATTTTCCCGCTATTTAGGCAAGAGTGAGCCTGCAGACTTCTGAGCAGGATGATGCAACTCTCCAAGCTTAACATTCTAAACCAACTGAGTTGTTGGCAAGAGAGTACCAGCCGATGTTGTTAGGAAGATGTGATAGACTATTTTGTTTCTAACATGTCTCAAGCAAAGCACCCAAGGAAAATTCCTCCATCTTCTCATCTGTCTGCAGATGGGATCCTTGTTTCTCTGGAGTCATCTGCAAGTGTTACTGATCCCCCATCTGAATCCCCAGCCAGAAGAGAAGTGTGAGCTTTCAGGAGGGTTTTTTCGTATCCAGTCTATATATTTTTGATCGAAACCTGATATCTTGACTCCAGAGCCAAGTGTCTTGTGATCTGCCATCACCCAAATGTGTTTTTAAGACATCATCTCAATGGTGTTTTCTTCTGCCGCAAATAGGATGTTGTTGGTTCTTTTCTGTTGTGGAAAATGTCTTGTATGCCAGTTTTCAAAAATAAAAATTCTAAAACTGTCCATGGAACATTCTAGGAGGACTCTAAAGAGTGGAGAAGGTCTTGTCCAAGTAGTGTTTGTGTTAGCATCTGGCCTGTGTTTAAGCGATCACATTAGGAAAGCAGCCTCTGGGATTTCAGCTTAATTAACTATAATATACACTATTCATGCAGAGAGGAATGGGGAAAAGTGAGGAAAACTGATATTAAAAATGAATGTAATGTAATGTATTGCGCCACCCCCCGCAACTTTGGTAAAAGGATAAGTAAAGCACAAAGGTCCAAATATGTAACTATTTATAATTTATCACTCTTTCTCATCTGGTCATTTAAAAATTTATTCAATAGATGTTTATCGTCAATGTGGTCAGTGTATCCTATTTACACAATGTGTCATCAGGAAAGCTAAAGGAGAATCTTACATATTTTCTAGTTGCATTTAAAGACATTCGTCTCACTTTAATATTTAAAGACTACATATGAAAGAACAAAATCCCTCTCTTTCTTATACGTCATGTTTGAAGATCTTCCAAATCTTCATAAATAATAACCTTCCAAGTATTTTCATGAAATTTGTTTTATTCTCCCTGGGCCATGAAAATTACATGAGAGAAACAAAGGCTCAAAGCCATGGGACAGGAGCTAGGACTCCCCTCTTTTCTGTTACCTGCACCCCTGCCTTCTTGCTGACTCTCCTCACTCACGTTTCCTGCCACCCCATAAGATGGAGTCAAATTTGGGAGGTGCTTGAGTCTCTGAATACTCAGCGGACCCCACTTGCCTTTCCTGTCAGTTCAAATGGGTCCAGTCTACCATGAAAAATACCCCACATTCAGGGAGAAAATATTTGCAAATGAAGCAACTGGCAAAGGATTAATCTCCAAGATTTACAAGCAGCTCATGCAGCTCAATAACAAAAAAACAAACAACCCAATCCAAAAATGGGCAGAAGACCTAAATAGACATTTCTCCAAAGAAGATATACAGATTGCCAACAGACACATGAAAGAATGCTCAACATCATTAATCATTAGAGAAATGCAAATCAAAACTACAATGAGGTATCATCTCACACCGGTCAGAATGGCCATCATCAAAAAATCTAGAAACAATAAATGCTGGAGAGGGTGTGGAGAAAAGGGAACACTCTTGCACTGTTGGTGGGAATGTAAATTGATACAGCCACTATGGAGAACAGTATGGAGGTTCCTTAAAAAACTAAAAATAGAACTACCATACGACCCAGCAATCCCACTACTGGGCATATACCCTGAGAAAACCATAATTCAAAAAGAGTCATGTACCAAAATATTCATTGCAGCTCTGTTTACAATAGCCAGGACATGGAAGCAACCTAGGTGTCCATCATCGGATGATTGGATAAAGAAGATGTGGCACATATATACAATGGAATATTACTCAGCCATAAAAAGAAATGAAATGGAGGTATTTGTAATGAGGTGGATGGAGTTAGAATCTGTCATACAGAGTGAAGTAAGTCAGAAAGAGAAAAAGAAATACAGTATGCTAACACATATATATGGAATCTAAGGGAAAAAAAAAAAAGGTCATGAAGAACCTAGTGGCAAGATGGGAATAAAGACACAGACCTACTAGAGAATGGACTTGAGGATATGGGGAGGGGGAGGGGTGAGATGTGACAGGGTGAGAGAGTGGCATGGACATATATACACTACCAAATGTAAAATAGATAGGTAGTGGGAAGCAGCCGCATAGCACAGGGAGATCAGCTCGGTGCTTTGTGACCACCTAGAGGGGTGGGATAGGGAGGGTGGGAGGGAGGGGGATGCAAGAGGGAAGAGATATGGGAACATATGTATATGTATAACTGATTCACTTTGTTATAAAGCAGAAAGTAACACACCATTGTAAAGCAATTATACTTCAATAAAGATGTTTAAAAAAAAAAAAAAACCCCACATTCAGCAGGTTGGGGGTAAAAGGGTGATTAAAATATGGTTCCTGCCCTACAGAGCTTACAGTCTAATGAGGGAGTTAGAAATACACACACCCAACCATAGTTCAAAATAGTAATACATATAATAATAAGGGCAGAGATGGGAATCTTTATAAAAGAGAGGTGTCCCAAGGAAAAGCTGAATTCTGACCAAGGATGGATGAGACTGGAAGGCTTCATGGAGGAAGTGGCATTAAGGATGGGCCTCCACTAGAGGGGGTGGGAGCAGGGAGACCTTCAGCCAATCAGAACAGGGCCAGGGTCTAGAGATGTACCCATCACCCAGGGCAGAGGGAAGGCTGTAGGAGAGTCAGATCTCTGAGGGAAATAACACAATGGGAGAAGGAAAAAGTGAAAGGCAGAAGCTTGGAGACTGCCAACATTTAAGAAAGAGAGGCTGGTGAGGGGGCTTAGAGAAAACCATCAGAGACCGAAGGAGAATCAAGAGTTCAGTGGCAGGAAAGCTAAGGGATGAAAGAATTTCTAAAAGAAGGGATGGCTAATAATAGTTATGAAGCGAATAACAACTAACATTTGTGGACTTTTTACCATGTGCCAGGAATTGTATGAAAGCTTGAGTTAGGACTTGTACCCGGGCCTGACTGATACCAACACTCTTAACTCTGCAGATGCTGAACAGAACAGAGACGTAGAGCACGCCGTTAACCGTGGTGATGGGGAGATTGCAGGAGAAGGGTCAAGACAGGTTGCAATAGAAGGAAGTAGAGGTGTCAAATTTAGCATTTCTTCCCAAAAGCTTGACAAGGAAACTTTAGAAATGGGGCAGTAACTTAGGAAAATAGGAAGTTTTTTTTTTTTTAAATGGGAGCTATTTAGACATTAGCTTGAATATGAGGTTGAAAATGTGAGAGGAGGTTCCCAAGGAAATGAGAGGAAGTGGGATAAAGGACACATCGAAAAAGGTTATCGTGGGAACCATGAGGGACACTGCTTCCTGCCTCCGAGATAAGAGAAAGGAGAACAGGGTGAGTGTTGAGCAAATCTGCTGCCCAGGGTGGGGGAACTGAGGAAGTTGGCCGAGGATGCCTCCATCTCGCCATGGTGCTGATGAAACGGGCCGGGAACGCTGCAAATAGAGAATAGAGTGGCCGCTGTAGACCATGTGCTCAGAAAAGCTGACCTGTAAAAAGTCATAAATGTCCCCTTGGAATAACTAAGGAGTCTATTTGGGACAGAGAAGGCAGAGCAGGCAGACATCACCGCCATGGGGTAAGATGGAAGTTGTTTTTGAAAGTAAGGAATCCCAAAGACCAAAAAAAAAAAAGAAAGAAAGAAAAAAAGCAGAGTCACATTCCAGTTGAGTGCCTAGACTTCTTCTCTTACTGGTTTTTTTGGCTAGGAAAACAGTAACTGAATCGTTTGGGCGTCTATATACCAGAGGGACCTCTGATAAATTAAAAGTCACCTTGGCAGAAAGCAAGGTTCTGAATGCTGGTGGTGTAACAAAAGGTCCTTTGTAGCATAAATCACACAGAACGAAGGTTTGAAGTAGGAGTTTCTGAATTGCCTGGAGAACCAGCGCAGGGACAGAGCAGGAAAATCCTTTCTCACGTACTGACACAGCATATTCCTTTCCTAACGGACTGTAGAGCAAAGCATAGTGAGAAGAGCATGGCCCTGAGCTCTGAGAGCCCGGGGTTCAAGTCTGAGTCCTCTACTTACCAGGGCGTGGCCTTGGGCAGGTTACGTACTCTCTCTGTACCCCATCTATACAGTGGAGATAAGAATACCTACCACCCAGAGCTGTCAGGATGGGATAAGGTCACCCATCCTGTTTCCACTCCTTTCCCTACCTGCCTGGAAAATCTCAAACTCTAAGTTGTGGAAAGGGTGTATTTATTACATCCATCATAGTTCTATAGAGTCCTCTCTCTCAGAGATTTAAGCAGCTCTCTTTTTTAAACGGAAGAAAATATTTTATTTTTGCTAAGCAGAGAAAGAAATGATCAGGGCCAAGTCCAGTGAAAACCTAGGAAAACTGCGAAGATGCAGGCACCTGCCTGGAATCTCCCTGGGGTCTCCTTTTGGTCCACTACCGCCACTGCCGTCTCCAGAGCATGCTCTCCTAAACATCTGAAAAGAGATTTGGCAGAGAGGGGGAGCCTCGCGGAGAAGAGGAAAGGCAGGCCCTCAGGAAATCAAGGTTTCGTGTCTCTTCCCCACCGCCCGGCCCCGCCCCCAGGAGGGACAGAATCAGGTGTGTGAGACTTCCTCAGAACCATCTGATCTGCTTGTCAGGAATGTTTTTCCAGAAAGACAGGCCTAGACTTAGGATAGTGGAGCCCTCTTCTTCAGAGTGTGGTAAGTTAGGCACAAAACTAAGAATAGCAGCACAACCCTTGTCAGGGTTCCCAGCCACAAAATTCTCAACGTTGACACTCCTTAGCTTCACAAAAATGTTGAGAAGTAACCTCTTTGCTAGAAGCGCACACTATTTCAGCAGGAAAATGGAAGTGATCAGAGACCTGTCCCAGGGCACAACCTTACACCTACCAACCCATCTCCTTCTCTCCTGTGGCTGTCATGACGTGGCTTTGCTCCTGCCCGTGGCCTGTGTCTCCATCTGGGCACTATCCCGTCCCCTCAGCCCTACCTAAGGATATTTTCTCCAGCAATTCCCCCCCATCCCCTGCACCTTCAAGTCTCCCCTCTCTACAGAATCATTCCCTCCAACATACAAACATGCTATTTAGCCAGCCACCTTAAAAATAACCCACTTCCTCTTCTAGTTATACCCTATTTTTCTCCATCCCTTTAGAGAAAAGACCCTGGAAACTGGCATCTGTTCTTGCAACCTCCAGTTGCTTCTCTCTCCCTCTCGCCTAAACCCACTCAAGGCAGGTTTGAGGCCCACCCCTCCCCTGACATTGCTCAAGGCCACCAATGAGCTACAGGATTGCTAAATCTAATGTAACCTCTCAGACCTCATCGTGATTGACCTACAAGCAGCCTTTGACCAAGTCAATGCCCCTTTCCTCCTGGAAACACTTTCTTCTCCTGGCTTCCAGATTCTCCGGGTGTTCCTCCTACCTTACTGGTCAGGGTCTTCTTCATCTCTCCAAACTCTAAATATTGGACTTCCCCAGAGCTCAGCACTTTTTAATTACATTTACTCTCTTGGTAAATTTTCTGGTTTTATAGCTTTAAATACCATCTCTGTACTGATGACTCCCAAAATTGTATGTCCCACAGGAGCAGAGATTTCTCTGTTTTTTTCACCACGTTATCCCAGCAATTAGAACAGTGCCTGGCACATGGTATCTGTTGAAAGTTTGAATGAATGGATTTTATTAATTGAATGTATTTGAATAGCCAAAGAAATGGTCATCAAATATTTAAAAAGGTGTTTGGGGAAAAGGTGGCAGAATTCTAGTGATCTGGAGTATTTAAATTCATACCAGAGATATCACCCAGTAGAAACTGTGCCCATGGTCACTGAGAGTGAGATAATCAGAGATAGCATTTTCTTAGCTGCATGCTATTGGCAGGTCTCCAGCCAGAGAGCTTCCTGCTGCCAATGAAGAGCCAGCTTTATGGTTCTAACATTAAGAATAAAACTGTGATAGTCACGTTTACCAAGCAAGGACTCCTGGGCAGAGCGGCATCATTCCTTCATGATTTATAATATCAAAGCGATGGAATAACATCTCAGGGCAGTGAGGAAAGGCACCGTGTTATGATCTTGGTTTTGGTTATGGTTATGGATATGGATGGGAAAATTTGTTCTGTCAGGTTTGTGACCCAGTCACATTTCTGGGACTCAGAAACGTGAACTGAATTAGACTGAATGTTTCTTTTGTATGAGTGAAACGTGGCCTCCTTTTTTTTTTTTTTTTTTTTTGATGAAGGAAGCTGACTTCAGGCACCGCGTACAAGAGATTTATGGATAATAAATATGATGTAGCAACTGAAGTTACAAAGAAATTCAAAAAGTTTTTTCTTCAAAATATTCATTAAGGATGTGAGGGCGATCTGGCTGCGACATCTGTCACCCCATTGATCGCCAGGGTTGATTCGGCTGATCTGGCTGGCTAGGCGGGTGTCCCCTTCCTCCCTCACCGCTCCATGTGCATCCCTCCTGAAGCTGCGCGCTCGGTCAAGGAGGACGACCTTCCCCGATAGAGGAGGACCATTCTTCGGTCAAGGGTATACGAGTAGCTGCGCTCCCCTGCTAGAACCTCCAAACAAGCTCTCAAGGTCCATTTGTAGGAGAACGTAGGGTAGTCAAGCTTCCAAGACTCCAGACACATCCAAATGAGGCGCTGCACGTGGCAGTCTGCCTTTCTTTAAAAAAAAAAAAAAAATTCATTAAATGACTAGCTTGTGATGTTAGGTAAGTATCTTGGCTTTTTGGAACTATGGTGTCTGCATACAGTATGGTCACTAAGGTCAATTTCTACTCCTTGGACATGATATCATCTAACCCTTTTTCCTATTAAATAAGACAAGATTTGTCCTCTATAGTTCATCATTTGCTTATGAAGATCAAATGAGATAATATTTCTGAAAGCACTTGGTAAACTAAAACACTTTGGCCGTGTAGAGCTTTTATTATTACTATTCCCTATTAGTTTGATAAGCTGTGTTCAGAATGTTATTGTCCCCAAAATATTTTTAGGAAAAGAGAAAACTAGTGAAGAGCAAATTTGACTATGTTAATACATAAAGTACTTGGATAATTGTCCTTTGAGTTCTTTTAAAGGAAAGTAATTTTTTAAAGCAATATCAGTTATGATTATTTTGGTTGTATGTGACAGATGACATAACTCGAATCAGCCCATGTAAAAACTTGAATGAAAAGTGGAGAGTCTGAGGAGTATCAGCTTCAGGTGTGGCTTGATCAGGCTTACATGATGTCACTGTAGACTGATTACTATCCTTTTTTTCACATCATCTTCCTCCATAGCAGGTCTAATCTCAAGCCTTACGTAGTCATAAAGTCATAACTTCCAGCAGTTCCCAAGGCTTCATCCTTTCAAGTTTGAATTCAACAGGAAATAGCAAAGCCTTTGTACATCCAGTATTAGAAAGTATCCAGTGATTCACACATAAACATCCTGAACCAATTTCTGTGATCAGGAGAAAAACAGTATGTTGATTGATTTAGGGCTGGGTATAAGCTCTATCCTAAGGCCAGGAGTGGAGCTCTGTTTAGTCCTTCTGGACTAGAAGAGAGTAGAAGTAGATCCCCCAACCAAAATTGTCCCATTGACCCAGGAACAGAGGGTCATTGCTGAGGAGGCAGGCCATGTGTAGACATTTCCTAAGAAAAATATAGGCATCACATCTTGCCATTGCTACTGTACCGTCTCTCCAGTTGCCAAGAGAACAGCACATCCTTTTACTGAGCCAACGAGCAGGCTGTAGGGAGATCATGTTAACTTTTGTTAATAGAAAGCTCTGGTTTGCAGAGTAGAACCAAATCTCCTTCAAGAACCTGTGCAGTCAGCTGTGTTTATCTTGTCCTCGCTTTCAGGTAAAGCTGCCTGGAACAGATAGGCCAGGCCACTAACAGCCATAAAAAGTGCTGTATCATTCACAAGTTTCGGTGTGGATGTTTTTCTGGGCTCCAGCATCCCTCTTGCACAGTTCAAGGGGGAGAACTCAGTCTATCTTCCTAGAGCAAATTAAACACAACTTTGTGGGTTTGGTGGTTAGCTGCCAACGAGAAGACTGATCCCTGAATTAATAGTTCATGACAGGATGACTCCGGAGTTCTTGGCTGAAAGCAGGGTTTCCAATACTAATGCTCCTTATGGCAAGAAAAGGCATCTCCGCTAAGTGGTCCATAGTCACGGGTAGTATTTGCATAAAGGCTCAGCTCTATTATTTTATTCAACTCTAAGATTCCCAAGATGAAGGAGACGGTTGATACTCAGCATGAATATGGTAATGTAGCTGAGCCGCTACAAACCCTGTAAACAGTTTAACTGCGGAGGATGTACCATCAACGTGACAGGTTTTCACATGAGATTCCACTCTCCTATGAATATGAATTTCCCTCTGTGGCATATGAGAATGGAATCTTATAATGGAAGCCCTGCTACAAGGAGATTTGGTTAAGCTGTCAGACGGTTAAATAAATGGTCTCTTACAATTTGTTTATACCTCTACTGAGCACATTTCGATAAAGAAGAAAAATTTTCACTGCCTAAAGGGAGATAGGAAAGAGATTTCTGAGTCTATGTTGGTGGCTGACCTTTATCTCATTTCAGGAACTTAATTTTTCTGAACATTGAGGAGAGAACAGTAAAATAGTTGTTTTAAAGATTCGGGAGCAGGGAACCCACATCTGTTAAAATAACTAAGTGAGCCCTTGTTAGCCAAATCAGGGTCTTTCTCACAATAATTTTTATTGGAAATAGAAATCAAAGTCTGTACTGTCAAAAAAAACCTTTGTCTTTTTCCTCCCTTCAGTGTGATGCCTCTTGATTTAATACGACACTGAACCATCCCTCGTGTGAAGATTAAAGAACAGAAAAGAATGAAAAATCCTAAGGTAGGAAGTTCACATTATTTTCCTTGCAAACTGTTTGCCTGCCTAAAAATTTTGTTGTTTTTGGTTTGTGAGATTGCTAAATTTTATCCCAGCATATTTATCACCAGAACCACCAGAGGAAAATTTGACTAACGATGAAGTCTCAAAAGCAACTGCTCCAGCTAATTGCAATGTTTTCAACAGCTAGAACCAGCTGTTCTCCATAAGAGACTTGTCTCTGGCTGTGTCTCTATTCCTGTATACAAAACTCGTGGGAAGCGATTGGCTGAAGCATGCCAGTGTAGCCCTTTATTTATTTATAATGGGACTGGCAAACACATCCAAAGCAAGCTTTTCCTTGGAAAGTTCTAGGGGTACAGTCATTTGCCATTTGTCAAAGACAGGCGGGTGAGTGTTGTGGCTAAGTGTTCAGAGGCGGGGATCAGATAGATCTACCTAAGCTGTGTGACTTTATGCAAGTTACTAAATCTCTCTGATCTCCAGTTTTATCATCTCTAACATGAGGATAATACGAGTATCTAACACAGCATTGTCTTGAGAATTAAATAAGGTAGTGGGCATAAAGATTTTAGCATAGTTTCAGACTCAAGAGCTCACTAAATGTTAACTATTATTACTCAATTTATCTTAAACATTTCCTTTTGCTCTTATGAGTTGAAAACTGTAACGACAGCAAAAAGCTATAATAACATTGGAAGATGCTTGCCTCCATGTTTTCAGAGATGAAGATAACCAATCTCTTCTTCTTTAAAATATAAAATATTAGAAATCCAAGGTTTTAATCCCAAGAGCCGTTAGATGTAGTGTGGGATTTTAATTTAGGAGGTAACATAAGGCTTGTTCTAGGATTACCCTAATGGAACACAACAGTTGTTTACTTTTACTCTGAATATACTGTTGCAGAAAAAAACTTCTAAAAAGTATTGGACACTGCTGTGAAGATAAAGTATAAGTGTAAAAATTTCCCAGTCATCACACACACACACACACACACACACACACAAACACACACAATCTGAAGAACTGAATTTTCTCTCTGACCAGAACAGCTACCTCTTTGTGCTACTTCTGGATTTGCTGAAATGTTTCTCTTTATGGTGGTACATCTGAAAGGGGTTTTAAAAGCATACAGCTTTGTCTTCATGGACTTCACAAGAGCCAGTCATATCCTGGGGACACAGGGAAGGGCCGAGGGCCTCTGTGGCTGAGATGAGCCTTCCTGAGATGAAGGGCCCAGTTTCTGGGGATCATCAGGCAGGGTCTGCAGCCGATGGAGAAGGAGTGCCAGGCAGCTGGGGCTGGCCACACAAGTCCATTTTGCCTGGCTAACAGGTTGACCAGATATCCTCTCCCCCAAATGATGTAAAAGAAATTACAAATGCATACATGCACTCTTGAAAATTATCCTGTGGACACAGGAAAAATAATAAGATTTCCCTTGCCCTTATTTTAAGAGAAAAATATCCTTCCCCTTTCCTTTTTGTGAGACAGATCCATCAGTAATATTAAGTAGGGAAAATAGGTGGTGAGATAAAACAAACTTTTATTTCCTTGGCCAATGAGCTTTGAGTAATTGGAGTTTGGGGGAAAGAGTTAAAATGGAAAATAAGTAAAAACGAAAGGCTCCTCTGCCTTCCTTTTTCACCCTGCACATTCACAGCAGCTGATAGGGTGGCCAAGGCAGGACGAGTGATGGGCAGTGATGGTGGAGTCCTGGTCTCAGGTGGTGCATTGAGGGTCACGGCGGCTATGGCCTGCAAATGGAAGGAGCAGGCCATTTAACAGTGTGGGGCATCGCTAATTAGTGGCAAATTTGGCTGGTGTCTGCCTGTGAGAATCTTGAGCTGACTCTGGCCCCATCTGCTCTGAAAATAATGATGAACAAATTTTACGCAAATGCTTTCCTTTCGCAGGGAACTCCTATTTGGTCTTTCACTGGAAAACGAACTACGAAGATTTTTATTCTCATCATTGCAATTATTTTTTTGTTTGTTTTAATGTACAGGGGATGTTCCTCCATGATGTTTCTGTCTTGGGGCTGGTTAAAAAGCCCACCAATTTGAGGAGAGTTCTCCATTTTCTATGTTAAGCTGATTCTCCCTCAAAACCTAAATCTGCGGAAAATATTTTAGAAAAGGAGATTTACACTTAGCCCTGCAGGGTCAAATAGCTTCCCTGTATTCCATCTGCCTCTGTTCATCTTTTACTGTACAGGAGCCATGCCTCCAAAAGCTGATTTATTGGGAACTCACTTTTCTTAGAGAAAATGTCGGGAGACCCTCCCTATTCCTACAGTGGTTTCTGACATGGGAAACTCATTTCCTCTTGTTCCTATGTGTATGTGTTTATTTATTCTTTAGTCAGGCAGCAATTGCTCACGTTTTCCCATTTAATCACAGTTATCTGGGATTAAAAAACAGAAAAAAGTAAATAAACAGGAAAACAAACACACAGAAAACAACAGCATGCAACTTTTCTCAGATCCCATGTATGGATTCCAAAAAATAACTGAGTAAGCAAAGGCACTGATCTTTATAGTTGATTTATAATGTTTTGTTAATTTCTACTATACAGCATGATGTTTTTCATTTTTCCTCCCTTTTCCTAAAGGGCTGAGCGGAGAAGTATCCAATCCCTTTATGTGTGTATGTATGTATTTTTGATTATTCTTGTGTCACCTAATCTCTTCTGGCTTTTCTTGGAGCTTTCATGCATAATTCTCATTAGCTGAAAGCTCCTAATAATGCCCAGCAACTCATTTTCAGCAACATTAAAACTGAAAAATCCAGTAAGAATGCAAGAGTCTTGTACCACTTGCAGCAAATAACTATTTCTTTGTTAATTATGTTGTTTTGGTCTTATTGCTATGAGAAGGATTTTGCTTGCACATCCATCCACTCTGTAGCCCAGCTTAATGAAAGCTCTGCAAGAACCTTTGCTGATGGATGCACCTTTGAGTTTACAAAGATTAATGATTTTAAAATTGACTCTGCAGACCACTAGCAATGAAATTGACCATATCCAATTTTGAAAGCCCTAAGACCTGAGAGAAACTGCATATTAACAGTGACAAGGTAACATGTTTCTGGAGATGTGAAGCCCAAGCTGATATTGGTCCAGTGAAGTGTTGCAGAATGCAGCAGTTTAGGTTAATATTGTCGTACTAGGTCAGAGGTCAACCTGGACATGAAACGTGTGGGCAGCCTTAGGAGACACTCATTTGCAACTCCTAAAGAACTAGTGACAGGACAGTGACCATATGATTAGACTAGTTACAATGATTAGTTATTACATCCTACTGGCATGAGATACGAATGAAAAGAAGGAAGTAGTTGAGGTTATTATCTTGCTTCTATTGAAGTAATAATAATGGTGACCACAATACTAGCTAATATTTATTGAGTGTTTGCTATGTTCCAGGCACGAGGCTTAGCATTTAGTACACATTATTTTATTTAGTTCTCACCAGAACCTTGGGTGGTACACGCTGTTATTATTGCCCACATTTTACAATGGAAGAAACTAAAACTTAGGAAGGCTAAGTAACTTGCTTGGTTTAATCAGCTGTCAAGTAATGGATGTAAGAGTTGAACCTCCATCTATTTGATTACAAAGTAAAAGCACTTAGTCACTGTCTTTTACTGCCTCTTGATAGAACACTGCTGCTCTATTTTGTAGGGTCACATGACTGGGATGGGGTAGCCAAGATGGCTGCTATGACCAAACCTTTAGTCACTTGAAGGTCTTTTAAATAACATCTCCAGCTTCTTGTGAGAAACTCTTTGTTTAACAACCAACTTAAATTCCTTATGCTGTCCTTTCAAACTCTTAGCTGTCATTTCCTTCCCCTGTGCAATTAGAAGCTCAAACAATGGGGTTCTCTACCTTCTTCATAGAAAATAGAAGCAAAGATAAGTTTTATGGCCTCTATACTTCCTTAGTTAGCATCCCCAAGCTCCCATCCAACTCTCAATGACACCCTTCCCGTTGAAACATTTGGGCACCTTCCGGGTCGAGGTATGTAACCTGTGGCCCTCAACCAAGTGACTGTAAATGCTAAGGTGCAAATCCCTGCAAAGTAATGTGTGTAGAAGTAAGAAGTAAATCACTTACTGTTCTCATGTAAATCAATTTCCCCTGCAAATATTACAACACAGGATTTGTAATTCAACTTGTAATTCAAGTGTTTTCTCAAGTACAGTTTCTCCTAGTCGTCATGAGTTAAAGGGAAAAATGCTATTTTGAAGACTTACTTTTGTGAGATCTAAAACTTTTTATGCTCTCCTGTTTGTCTTCTCTTCTCTCCCCACTCCCCATCCCATTTAGCATTTCTCAATGGCTCTATTCTCAGCAATACCGCGTTTAAATTGAACACGTGCTTTACAGTAACAAAAGCTAAAGAGTGGTGTTTGTACTGGATTGATTTTCAATTTCTTTTCAAGAAAAGCTAAGAAAGCTTGGCTCAAAATAAGGGCAATCAGAATAGAGCATTCTGCCAATTTCTCTCTCAACACTCAGTGCTTGGTTTGAGTGCTTTATCTTATCGCTCTGTGAATCTTAAGACTTGTTTTGGACTCTAGTCTCACTTGTACTACCCCTTGGACTTAGCATTCTCAGTCGTGGCCAGTCTCCAGGTGAATTCTATTTATGTGACATAACATCAGAAAAACAAAAGTCATTTGTCATTTCAAACACTAGAAAAGTGTGCCATGTCACTCGACTGTAATCCTCTCTTTTCTGTACTTCTCCCCTGGTCCATTAAGTTTCAGGGCAGCTAGAATACCCAGGACTAAGTGTTCACTGTAAATGAAGCTCCCTCAAGTCCAGAGAAAATAAAATAGAACAGACAAATGAGTTCTTCAGTCTTTACTTGATAGCTTTATCGGTTACAAGAGCCAAATGAAACTGCAGGTTTGCATTTCCATCTCATGGAAGATGGCATAATTTTTTTTGCAGCCACGTCACAGTTCATCTAAATCTGAATATGTGAGACATAAGAATCTTGAGTTGGATTTTCTGGCTTATTTCTATAGCAACTGGAGTACAGTGCTATATACAGGGAGCAACTCTTTAAATGTGTGCCAACTTCAGCACCTCTCAGCCTTACAAAGATGCTGGAACGTTTAAGAAGATCCAGAGGGAGGTAGATGAGAATGATGAGCACGAGAAGGCAAAGGTGATAAGCTGTTGCTGATATCTTAGCTGCCTGGAGCCTCTGTAAGTTATGAGAGTGTGAGCTGATATCAGCTGCTGATTGCTATGGAAAATTTAAGGGAGATTCCAGTGAATCCACCAGAAATAGAACATTTCTGAGACATATTAAAATATGTAGCTGGAAGCATAACTGCTATTGAAAATTAAAGGATGAAGAACCGTGACCAAAATTTGATAATATCATTTAATTCAAAAATATTAAAATATGCACAGATGACAATCAATAGCACCGTTAAAATGTTTGTTCACAAATTAAAGAAGGGCTAGGATGGGGTATCGGTTGAGCCTGGACAAAGGAACATGGAAAGGGAAGTAGCAAAACCACATAAAAAAATGTGTTTTTATATTTTATGGTACTTCAGCCTTGCCACCTTCCTTTTCCCCTCTGAGTCAGTCACGGTTTGAAAGCTGGGACTTAGAGGTCTTGAGCTCTGGAGACAAAGTAGCAGAGAGAAGAAGTAGAAGGAAGGAGAGAAAAGGTTTTACTAATCAAATATGCATTTGGAACCATAGGCTCCTCTTAAAACCAACAACAATCATTCCTTAGAGAAAGTGGCAGAGTGGAAAGGCACAGAAGTAAGAGTTTGAGTCCTGGCTCTGTGACCGGGGCAAGGAACTGAACCGTTCTGAACTGTAGGCTCTTCATCAATCAGCGCGAGATCAGGCATCTACTCTCCCCTCCTTGGGAAGATTCACTGAAATAAGGGCTGGGAAGGTACTCCATGCTCAGCAGGCCCCTGGGGTTGTGGTGGCTGGGTTTACTGGGTAGTCTCATTTCCTGAGGCTGCCATAAGAAATGATCACAAACTGGGTGGCTTCAAAAACAGAAATTTATTTTCTCACAGTTCTGGAGGCCAGAAATCCAAAATGGACGTGTCAGCAGGCCAGGCTCCTCCAAAGGCCCTAGGGGAGAATCCTTCCTTGCCTCTTCCAGCATCTGATGGCTCTAGCCATGTGGCTTGGCTACATTGCTGCAATCTGTCTTCACATGTTATGCTCTTTTGTGTTTCTGTCTTCTCCTCTTCTTGTAAGGACACTTACCATTTGCTTCAGGGCTCACTCAGTTAATCCAGGATGATTTCATCTCAAGATCTTTCACTTAATTACATCTGCAAAGACCCTTGTTCCAAATAAGGTCACATGCAGAGGTACTGGGGGTTAGGACTTGGACATATCTTTTGGGGGGCCACAATTCAACCCACTGCACTGGATTTCCAAGTCCGAAGACTTGTTGGTTATCCATAGCTTACTGTGAATTAGGCGAACCAAATAACAACTGTACGTAAAGAGTGATGAGAGTTTTGCTCTGTTGAGAATTGAAGGAGAGCTGTTTTGGAGCCAGGGTCATTTTGGAAGAGGGAAGATGAGAGTGGGGTTGCACTGGTGGTGCTGGTGATAGAGTCAGGGACACTGTCCTGGCATTGAGGGAGGGGCATGGCAGGAGCAAAGGGGATGGGAAGTTAAAGACAAACATCACCCTCCTTACCTTCCTTCCCAGGGCCCTGGTGGTTGCTTCTGTGCTGCTCTGGAACACCTCTGCCACTTGGATCTTAGGTCTGGCCTGTTACATAAATGTGAAGTGAGATACCTTGGTCTCCCTAAAGAGCAAGCGTGCCTTTGAATCAGGTAGCCAACCCCTGTGGCAGCTGGAATGATTGTGCACGTACATTAATAAACTCTCAGGGGAGTTCCTCATTGTGATGAGCGGAAAGCAAGGGTGGATCTGGATTCCAGCCGGTGGGAGGATGCTCTCTGTTAGCCCCTCACACTCACTGCCTAATCCTGCTGGGAGCTGCAGCGAACGCATAGCATCTCTTAAACCAGTAATTCCTTTCTTAAAAAAATTTTATTGAAGTATAGTTGATTTACAATGGTGTGTTAATTTCTGCTGTACAGCAAAATGATTCAGTTATATATATATTCTTTTTCATATTTTTTTCATTATGGTTTATCACAGGATAACCTGTGTTATACTGTAGGACCTTGTTTATCCATCCTATATACAATAGTTTGCATCTTATAATCCCAAACTCCCCCCTCCCCCTTGGCGACCACCAGTCTGTTCTCTATGTCTGGAGTCTGTTTCTGTTTCATACATAGGTTCATTTGTGTCGTATTTTAGAGTCCACATATAAGTGATATCATAAGGTATTTGTCTTTCTCCCTCTGACTTACCTCACTTAGGATGATGATCTCTAGGTCCATCAATGTTGATGCAAATGGCATTATTTTATTCTTTTTTATGACTGAGGAGTATTCCATTGTATATATGTACCACATCTTCTTTATCCATTCATCTGTTGATGGACATTTAGGTTGTTTCCATGTCCTGGCTATTATAGATAGTGCTGCCATGAATATAGGGGTGTACATATCTTTTCGAATTATAGTTTTGTCTTAAACTAGTAATTCTTGACCTCGTTAGGGACCTCACCTTGGCAAAGTCTGCCAGTAGGGCCTTAGGTGATCTCTGGGGGTATTTTTACTGACTTCGACAGCTCTGCCTATTCCTAGCACTCCTGGAATAAATTTGAATTCCAGAGGGCAGCTTAGGAAGAGGGATCTGGACTCTAAAGCTCTTCCTTGTTCTAATATCTGTGATATACATTCATTTATTCTAAATCATAGCTGTTCTGTTCTGAACTGAATGTTCATATGCAGTGAACATTCAGTTACATTGTAAGCACTATTCTAGGTGGTTATGATGCCTTTTTTTTTTTTCAGTTCTTACGAGAATCTTGTAAGGTGGATATATTATTGTCTCCACTTTTAAGGTTAAGAAACTGATGACCAGAGAATTTATTAACTTGCCCAAAGTCATACAGCTGGTAGGTGGAAGCTCCAGAAATCAAATCCAAATGCCTCAAACAGCAAGGCCCTTGCTGTAAGCCGCAGCCCTGGGAGGGGGGGGGGGTGGGTCCCTGGGGCAGCAGTTTGCACAGTAGAAGGAACTGGGGAGGCGTGCAGACAAAAGGAAGTTTCTCATAAGGAAGAAACGCTCAAAGACCTAAGAAGTGAAACCAAATTTTCAGACTATGTGGCGGGTTCAGTTCTGTCACGGCTCAGCACCCTGCCGCCTATGTCCCCCGCTGTCAGCACACAGCCTCCCTGGAACACTGATGGGACAGAGTGGAGCTGCCTTCGAGAGGGTGGTGCAAGCTGACAGTATGGAAATGTTTCAGGTGTTTCATCCTTTCTTTGGGTGTCTTGGGTCTCTCCCTGGCTACAAGTATTACAACTTTTAAAATATAAGGCTGGCCGCTCCACAGTGATGCTGGGAAGAGAGCAGCACAGCTGGCTAAGAGGAATTCAGATACATGTATAAATGCTAGTTGATAGAGACCCTTTCACCACTTTCACAAGTTGCTGTGAATAATTCTGAATCTGAGACCACTAGTTATTTAAAATGTACAGTGATAATTGAATACAGCTGTTTGAACATTTCTAAATGATTTCTACTTCAGAGTTAGGCACACCAGAGAGACTTTTGTTGCTCCAGTTACAAAAAAAGTATTTCTTCTTGGGAACTCTAGTTCTAGAAAAATAATTGTATATGTGTTGGAAGAGGAAAACCATGCAAATGTTTTTGACATGTAATATATAAACAGCAGTCCCATGCCCTGCCCATCAACACATAAAAGAAAAATATAATTTAAAATGTCTATTTTTCAGGTTACTCCCATGGATTATTATAAAGAGGGCAATATTTTCTGTTAACCAAAAAATAATTTTTTTCACATGTTAACTCCAGAAAAGTTTAAAATCATGGAAATTTTTCTTTGAAAGAAAGTGTTCCAGTCACTATTGCTACATAATAAATTACCTCAAAATATAGCAGCTTAAAATAACGGTCATTTTTAATATGCTTACGGATTCTGTGGGTCAGGAATTTGGATCGGGCACAAAAGGGCTGCATTGATTCTGCTCCACAATGTCGGAGAGCTCAGCTAAGAAGGCTTAAAGATTGAGGATGGTTCAAAGGCCGAAGGCTGGAATCCTCTGGAGGCTGCTTCACTCCCATAATGGGCACCTGGGCTAAGATGGCTTGAAGAGCAGGACCGCTGACCAGCGCACCTACGTGTGGCCAGTCCATGTGGTTTGGCTTCCTCACGGCATGGCGGCCCCAGGGCTCTAAATGCAAGCATTCCAGCAGACAAGGCAGACGCTGAATCACCTGTTCTGACCCATAACATCACTCCCACCACACTCCACTGGCTAAAGCAATCCAAAGCCCACACAGATTCGAGGGGAGGGAGATACCACCTGTCGATGGAGAAGGGGCAGGTCACTTTGTAGAGGAATGTGTGAGATGGGAGTTATTGTTGCAGTTGTCTTTGGAAAAATACAATCTGCCACAAGGAGAAAAAATGCCAAAGTGATTCAAAATGTGCATTATCCAAGACATGAGTTGATAACTGGCAGGAAAAACTTAATCGAAATAAGCTTCTTGAAGGGATATGTATTTTGGCCAGGTTACAGACAACAACAATAGTGATAATGATAGTAATGAAATCTTACAGTGGTCACTATGTGCCAGACACTGTTCCAAGTGTCTATATTAATTCAGTTCATCCTCTGTGGAAAATGGGTTACAAAGAGGTTAAGTAATGAGCCCAAAGTTATACAGCTAGCAATCAACAAAACGAAGCTTTGAACCCTGGCAGTTCAGCTCCACTTGCTGTGTGCTTTAACCACTTCCCTGTATCACCTCTCCAGTCCAATGGGAAAAACAGGTGAAGTATAATTAAAAGCAAACTATAAATTGACGTTTACTTCTAGGCTATACTAGGGAATGGGGACTGATCTTTTTTGATTACCCAACACATGCCAGGTATTATGCTCTACATGTTACCTCTCTTAATTCTTGCAATGACCCCATGAGGTAGGTGTTATTACTGCCATCTCTCAAAAGAGAGAATTGAGGTTCAGAGATGTTAAGTAACTTTCCCAAAGTTACAGAGCTGGCAAATGGTGGCCCTGGGATTGAAAACCAGATTTATCAATTTATTTGTTCAACTTTTCTGTTCTTTCCATCTCTCCATAGCTACAGTCTACCTACTCTCAAGGGTTTTTGTGTAAGGGCCCATTCAAAATAATTCACTATGGAGTCTTTTGCTTCCCAGTAGCATGGCATTTGGGGAATATAAATGAATGATGCAGAGCAGCTAAAATCCCTTGGTTTGATTATGGAGCTTTGGGGACTAATATCGCAACATTTGTGCTTGTCTTTGCAAATTCCTGTTGGATATGACCCATGACTTTTATCTTAGGTAATAAGCCCGAATTCTGGAAGGATTTTTTTTCTCTCTCACTCTAAGAAAATGCCTTATTGAATACCTGACATTTTCAAGAATTTATCCTTTGCCCTATCAGACCATTAAGTGAGCAGTAACTGCTCTGAAAGGTCTGTGTTTTGCTTGGTCTTCAGCTATAATGTGATAGGCACTCAACCGTAACATTATGATTATGAAGCACTTAGGGAGGATGATATCTACAAGATGCTTTCTAAATATTTTCTCCTCTTGTGCTTCTCCCTCTAAGTCTCCAGGTCCAACTGTGCCGGGGCCCTTAGCTGATTCTAAAAGAGTTCCTTGAGCTGTCATGGGAGAAAGAGGCAATTTGATTTTAGCATCCAGAGATATGTGCATAATCTTCTTTATTCCATTAATGTGACTGACGGCTTCAGTCCTTGTGCCAGATTGCTCTTTTGACTTGTTTCCTGTGCTGACAACTGATGTTTTAACTCACTCATGATCTGTGGATTCAGAGGGTTATGCTGTTTGCCCTTTTCTTCAACAACAAAAATGACATCAAATATATCATTGCTTAAAGACTGACACCATGCTTTCCTTGGCAAGGACTTAGTGGACTTTCCTAGAGTTAATTCACAAAGCGAGTTGAGGGTTTTCAGTTATTAATGCTCTTATCAAGTTATAATGACATTATTTAGAATCATATCTGTTCTTAACGGGATAGAATTTAAACTGATGACAGGAGATGACGGAGAAGTCACAGAGGTATGAAACAGTTACAGAACCCACCAATGCAACATTCAGGCATCAGTACAAAGAAGAATCTAGTATGTGAATGATATTTCTTATCAGTATATAAAAGCCATTTGGATGTGTTTAGCTTAGTTCACTTTCTAGTACAAAAACTCCTTGACAAGGAGCCCTTTTCATCTTAGTGTATGTTTGGTGCCCAGCACATAGCGCATTTTAATTAGAGGTCTATTGAATTTTTCAGAATTATCTCAGAAACTTGCTCACAGGACTTTGTTTAAACTTGGAATCCCTTGTCAAAGAAACTCAAGGGAGGAAGGGCTGAATTTTTTATATGTGGCTCAAACCCCCCAACTCTCCAGCCCAGGGCTCTCCATTTGAAATCATCCTCAGAATTCAATGGACTAAGGCACATTATATAATAACTGTGATTTACACATAGTCCCACTGGAAACTTTATTTATAGCTCACCTAATCACCTTGAGGGCTCTAGGACTGTTCACAGCACTTAGCACATATAGTGGACACTGAATACAATTTGCTGAACGATTGCAATGCCTGAATCATCCATTTTATTAGGAAAAGCTTTTCTATTAAGTTCCATTTTGGTCACAGAAGTTACTCCTCAAGGTCCATTCTGGATGAAACAGCTGTTCTTTGCAAATATTTAAGATATGCACGCATTGGTCTTTGCCTTCCATTTTCTTTAGGGAGCGCTGGATGCAGTGGAGACCGTACCCTTCATCTTTTGAGGCATACTAAATACAGTTTATCCAGATTAAAAATATGCACATAAGAAACAGAATTATCTTAATCTCATCATAAGAAAAAGAAATACTCAAGCTAGTTGAAATAAAGAGGAATTTATTTTAAGGGTCTGAAGAAATCCTGTGAATCTAATAGTATAGCTGGGCGACTTATGGGAACTCTAACATCTTCAGGCAGGTCACTTCTCTTGGTCTTTCTCAGAACATTGTCTTTTCTTCTCTTTGCGTGTCAGCTTCATCTTTCCTGTGGAAACCAGTTTCTTCTACAGGCCTTTTAGGGTCTGCTTCCCCATAACTTCAGCTGTATCTAACTTTGCATTTAGCTACATTTTTTTTTCTTTTTTTTTAAAGGAACTCCTTTATTTATTTATTTATTTATTTATTTATTTTTGGCTGTGTTGGGTCTTCGTTTCTGTGTGAGGGCTTTCTCTAGTTGCGGCAAGCGGGGGCCACTCTTCATCGCGGTGCGCGGGCCTCTCACTATCGCGGCCTCTCTTGTTGCGGAGCACAGGCTCCAGACGCGCAGGCTCAGTCATTGTGGCTCATGGGCCTAGTTGCTCCGCGGCATGTGGGATCTTCCCAGACCAGGGCTCGAACCCGTGTCCCCTGCATTGGCAGGCAGATTCTCAACCACTGCGCCACCAGGGAAGCCCTTAGCTACGTTTTAATTTTGGCCATAAAGCCAATTACATTACAAATTCTGTATGACCTTATTGCTCTGGAGACTAAAGTATCAATTAATTCAGTCTCTATCTTTCAATTTCCAAAGTTTCTAGGAGAATTTGAATGGCCTTGCCTGAGTCACTTGCCCACTCTTGGTCTAATTACCAAGGGGACGAGTCTTATACCTTTAGGGCTGCTTAGCAAAAATGTTCTCCACAAAGGTGGAAAAGGTGGTAAAGGTGATGTGGGCAAGTGGAAATGGCGGATATATCGAGAACATGAAGCTTCAAAAAATCTGGTTTTGGAAGAAGGAGATACTTTTGATTATTTTAATTGTCATGAGAACATATAAAATAAAAATGATAAAAATTCATTCTCATTCTTTGTACCTAATACTACTTCATTTTTTATTGCTAAAATACATCTTCATCTCTGAATCTGCTATTTCTCTCCCACAAATTATCCTGAGAGGATAATTTTGTGAACTCTTGTCTTGTAGGCCCTAAGTTAGAAGCCAAATAACAAGGATAAATTCTTCAAACATTTCTCGTTGCTTCTGGCAGTTTCATTTGTAATGATCACTTGGCCTAAATTAAAGTGAGGTTGAAGATAGTGGAAATCAAACTCCAGGGAAAAGACTGAAAAAGCTGGGGATACTTTTTGAAGCTGAAGAAGATGAAAGAGATTGTAAGTAGTCTTGAACCTTTCTTTGATAATTTACTCATTTAAAAAATCTGCCTTTTTCAAAAATAACACATGATTTTATTGAAGAACTAACTTTGGAAACTATGGATAATCTTACGTCTTAAAGATTAAAATAAAGACTATCTAGAAATGTCTGTAAATTTGAACATTTAAAAAAATCTTTCAATGGTATTTAATTTAATTGTATACACTGTATAATGTTAATACCCTGTTACCAAGAGCTTGCTTCAATTCAGCCCCAAATAGCCCATCTACGCTAGACATGTTTACAGCACCTACCAGCCTTTCAAGTACAGATTGCTTGAAAGAGAAAGAGAAAGAGCCATTGGCAGCCATGTTTCCTACCTTTTGACTTGTCTCACCTCCACAGATGACTGAACCAGGAAAGACGACCCAGCCTAAACCTGACCTGTAACCCCTGACCTGGTATTCAAAAAACGTGTTGAGCCAATCATATTCCCTCTCTCAAGAATGTGAACTAAGAACTGCCAAGTGAAGGAATTCAGGAAGTATTAGGAGCAGAGACTGAATCATTATAACATAGAGACACTTGATTTTCAACGTGTACTGCAAAGTCAGAGGGAAGGAAATATGACTCAGCAGAGGAAACCCACTTAGAGAGAGAAAGAGGAAAACAGCAACACATCAGGAATCAGGTATCTTCTAAGGGATGGACAGCCCCCTCGTCCCTAGAGCTGCCCCAGTGCCATTTTTAATCCACGTGGAGACTTGCAGAAAAACCTCCCCTTTCTTAAAGTATCATGAGTGGCTCTCTCTATTTCCTGTAACTCAGAAAGTCTCACTTCAGCACCATCCTATCCTGGGTTCATAAAAAAGGCCAAGGGCTGCCAACTTACCTTAGACAATGACACTTGATAATGATGTTCATGATATTGACATCGATCTTTTTAACAATGAAATTTGAGAAAACTTGGGGTTAGCAGCAAAGCAAAGCATTTGCATGTTGGCCTGCTTTCCCAGAGCAATGAGCTTGGACCTCCCCGTCACCCAGGCTGATGTAGGCAACCTGAGCAGCTGGCTTAGGACTCAGCTACAGATGACACACCCACCAACAGAGAGATGACAAACTTGTGTTGCTCAGAGCTGACTGGACCATTCCAGTCCAGGGTCTATTGAGTGCAGACTCGGGGATGAACGGGATGCCTTTCCAGTTCCTGAACAAGCAGGGCGGTTCCTGGGCAAAGCCACAAACTCCTGTCCTCGGTGTGAGGGGTCAGAAGGGCACTGAAGTTGACGTAAGCTGTACTGTACACTGTCACCCTGTGTACAGTAGTCACTCTGGTAGCTTGGGCAGAAGTGATCAGGGTAAAGCTAGATGTGCCAGTCCTTCTTTAAGAATACAGTCCACTCCTGAGTGGAGTGTATGTGTGTGTGTGGTGTCAAGGCAGTAGAGCAGTAAGGAAGAATGAGCCTCTAATCCTCTAATCACTGGTATTCTCTAGGAAAGAAATGGTTCTTTTGTGCCCTCAGGGAGAGTGGTGGGCGTCTCAGATGGCCTCAAGAGCTTCAAGCTCTTACTACAGGGTCAACCAGGATAGTTATGGTTCCTCCACACGGTATATTGTGAATAGGCACCTCTGGCCCTGTGCTTTTAGTCACTTTGGGACAAGGAAGTACTTCCAGTTGGTTAAATGGATATGGATACATGCTGGATATGGATACATGACAAAAACTGCTGCCGCTAATTGACATGTTAAAGGACAGTCAGCCTAAATTGCCAATAGATATAAATTAAAATTTAAAAAATTTAAAAATTTAAACAGTTAAGAGGCACCATAGCATATGCATGGATTCTGGACCCAGATATTTTGGATCTAAAGCCCAGTTCCACTGTTTTCTACCTGTTTAACCTTGGTCAAAACACTTAAATTCTCTATACCTCAATTTCTTCATCTATGTAGTGGGGATGATGACCATAGCACCTACCTCATTTGGTTATCGTGAAGACTAAATGCTTACTTGTATAAAGCCTGTACAACAGTGCCTGGCACATAATAAACATTCAGTCAACGTTATTGATTATTATCTACGGCACTTCAAGAATAAGCCATAGAGAGAGACTTATTGAAAGCCATGATGATCAAAACAAAGTTCCTGTTTGACACTGGTTCTTTAACACTAAAAGAAAACCAAACGTTACCCATACTTTATCCTCAATTATAGATGAAGAAGGCTGAAGAATAAAAAGTAAAATTTTACACTAAAGGTGATGTCCCTCTCTAATTTGCTTTTTTAAAAAACAAAATTTGTGACTGAGTTGTTATGACTTCGCTGTCATTCTTTCTGCAATAACACACAGGAGTAGCGTCCCTTGGCAGCCTTCCAGCAGTGTTTACCCTTCAGATGCTCTAGAACCACACCATGGAAACAATCACAGTGCTCAGCACAGGGGTTGGCATGTAGCAGACGTTCACGGTCTATTCACTTACTTTAAGTGATTGAATGTCAATTTCTCTCCTGCCATTTTGACCTCATCACCTCCTGTCTCAAAATCTTCAATAAGGCTTCTCTTTTTCAAGTTTAAATTATTCATCCTATATTTCAAATCTTTCAGGGATCTCACCTCTTCCTTATCTCCTTTTATCTAGTTGTCCCCTTCTACTGCTCCCTGCTTACTTCAGTTAATATATCTTCTTTTGCTCTGTTCTTCTTACTCATTTTTATCACCCACATGGTACTAAATATAACTCCTTCTATACTTTAACATTTTGTTTACACTCAAATTTTGCTGCTTTCTCCCCATCGGAATTATAGTTGTAGTAGACAATTTAGAGGTGCTTTCCCAGCCCGCCTCCTGTCTTCTCTAAAACTTGCTCCCATAGCAGCTATGTTTGAACTTCATGACCCTAACCATTAACCCTTAACTGCCCAAGGGTGGTTTTGGTTTTTGTTTTAAGACGCTAAGTTTTGGGGTGTTTTGTTTTGCAGTAAAAGATAAGGGATTCAGGACTTCCCTGGTGATGCAGTGGTTAAGAATCCGCCTGCCAGTGCAGGGGACACAGGTTCGAGCCCTGGTCGGGGAAGATCCCACATGCCACGGAGCAACTAAGCCCGTGCGCCACAACTACTGAGCCTGCGCTCTAGAGCCCGTGAGCCACAATTACTGAGCCCGTGTGCCACAACTACTGAAGCCCGTGCGCCTAGAGCCGGTGCTCCACAACAAGAGAAGCCACCGAAATGAGAAGCCGGCGCACAGCAACGAAGAGTAGCCCCCGCCCGCCACAACTAGAGAAAGCCCATGCACAGCAACGAAGACCCAACACAGCCAAAAATAAATAAATAAATTTAAAAAAAAGATAAGTGATACATCATTGTTCTCAAAAGTTGCTTCATAAAATCTCTAATTGTGAGTTAAAAAATATGCTTTAGAGCTATAGTCATTTCGACTTAATAGTCGTATGATTTTATTATAAAAAATTATAGAGTACAAGAAACTTCTCTACTGAATATGATGTATAGTACAAAACATATGGTAAGTCTGTGATAAATGCCAGAAAGATTATGATTTTTTAAATGCCTAGAGGAGGAGGGAGAGGGCAAGGGATTTGATTTTTTAAGAAGTTTTTTTCTAGCTTTCAGCATCTGCTGGCCTGGTCATAGAAGAGGATATAGTTAATAAAACGCTTAACATTTAATAAAATGTTTATAATTTCATAGAAGAAATAAGTTTGGTTTGTTCAGTTAAGATTCTTTACATTCCTGTTGTGTATTTATGGCTTGTTTTTAGTCAACTGCCCATCTTTCTGTCATATTGACTTTAGCCAATGACAACACAGGGATTGAGCTCAAGAGGGGAAAGACCCCTCATATATGTGACCAGTATGCAAGCAAAGAGCAAAGTTAATAGGAACTTAAATTGACCAGGCAGGTGGATGTTTTATGAATTAACAGTTTTGATTTTGTGGGTCTTAAAGTGTTTAATTCCCCCATTACTGTGATTAAGTTGCCACCACGGTTTAAAGTTTTTCGAAAGGTATGAAAAATATTTTGTCTTATTATTTAGCTTAGGGGAGCAGTGATAACTTCTACGTGTTATCAGGTGCTTCGTTCCTACTGCAGCTGTTGACCATGGGAGTCCGTTCCATCTGTGCTGAGCTTGTGTGTCAGCGTGCCCTTGGCTTTTTGTGTGTGAACTGGCACGTGGTAATGGAGATTAGGTCGCTCTGCTTCATGTGTTGATTTTGCAGCTAAACACACCCAGTTACTTCACACGTGTGATTGTAATGGCTGAATTTAAAAGATTAGGAAAAGGTAAAAAGAAAACAAATGCATTCAGAATAACTTAAGGTCAAATGGACATTCATAAGCATGTTGGAGATGGATGAAACATTAGCTCAAGATGTTAGACTGAGCTTCCTGATATCAGCTGATCTTTTAGCACTCCCTCATAGTCCTGCTATTATATAGCACCTTACAGTTTGGAAAGCATTCTCATTTGGGTTCATTTCTTATTTAGATTCCAATTTTCTAGCTGCTACAACCGGAACATTTCACAACTAGCAAGGAAGCTACAGATTGTGGGGATTCTGCTGACTGGAGTCCCACACGCTCCCTCACTGTCCCTCATCTGAGATCAGGATCGTATCTCCAAAGTGGGAGCCTGTGGGACTCCAGATTTCCTGCTGTCTCACTAGCAGCTATGGCACTTGCTGTATCTATCATGGTGCCTTAACATAATAGGTCCTAAGTAAACATTTATCAAATTATCTTATTACAGGGCTGTACAAAGCCAGCACAGGAACCTTTCAGCACATATTTATTGATTCATTATTATTTAATATTTCCACATCCCCATCCCACAATGTTCTCCTGTAGTTGTATTTAAAAATGACAATACTGTGTATGTTTTAATACTTTGCAGTACATAAGTTACTGTCACATGCATTATCTCATTTGATTTTCTCAAAAACCTTATGAGCTATTTAGGCAGGAAATTATTATTCCTATTTCACAGATGGGCTAACTAAGGAAGGCATAAAGACATTAAGTGATGTAGAACTGAGGTCTCTGTCTCGTTAACTAGCCTGTTTTCTACTCTTTGAGGATGCTTTTCTCCTGCTTCAGTTCAGCCTCTTTCCCGGCAGAGTCCCTGTCTCAGTGGTGAATGAGAGTAGGGAGGCCCTCTTCCAGAACAATCTAATTGTTACAAATACCTTTCATTGTTTGCAGTAACTCTGGTCTGGGGCAAAGAACATAAAAATGAATACTTTATTCCAAAGTCACTTATCATGTAGCTTCCAAAATGTGTATATTGATTTTGCATTTTATAGTCTCATGATGTCTATGTAGGTAAAATTTTTACAAGATTTTATTATTTATTGTTTCAACAACCCTACCCAACTCTCCAGTGATTTCCAATATCAAAGAGAAGCAATCATTACCCTGATGCCCTGTATGACCTGGCTCCTACCTACTTCTCCAGCTTTATCTTATACCCCTCTCCTGCTCATGCAGTAAGCTCTGGCAACATGAAGTTCTTTCTGTTCCTAACATATGCCAAGCTCAGTCCTACCTTAGGGCATTTGCACTTGCTGCACCTTCTGGGTGGAATATTATTCCCTCAGATCTTGCATAGGTGATTCTGTTTTATCATTAAGTCAACTGCTCAAAAGCCTCCTTCAAGAAGCCTTTCCTGGTCTCCTTGTTAAGTGAAAAAAGCTAAGTACAGAACAGTGTACATAGTGTGCTGCCATTTCTGTGTGTTTTTAAAAGATTATTTACACAAACATATGCAGAGAAAAGTGCTCGGAAGATACACAAAAAATTGAGAACTGGTTTCCACTAGGGAGGAGAACTGCTGGGCAAAAGTAGGATTAAAACATTTTTCACTCTTTTTATTATTTGAATTGTTTACTATCTGTATCTATTACTTTTTGAAGTAATAAAACCTCTTTAAAAGAATGAGAAAAAAGAGCCCATTGGATTGTCTAAACCTAATGAATTGGAAATAAAACAGGAATAAATATTTAATATTTCACTTAGATTCAATAATTCAAGTATACAGGTCCTGGTGAGATGGATTCTTCTTCAAAGCAGTTCATCTGACAGAAACCTAAAATTTTATTGACCACAAGCTCAATAGGACCCAGCCACAGGACTGTTAGAAGACTGAATGCCACCACCCAACAGCAGCAGAATACGTGTTCTTCTTAAGTGCACATGGAACATTCTCCAGTATAGATGACATGTTAGAAAACCAAACAAGTCTTAACAAATTTAAGGTGATTGAATTTATATCTAGTAACTTTTTTGACCACAATGGACTGAAACTAGAAATCAATAGCAAAGAGAATTGGAAAATTCCCAAATATTTGGAAATTAAACAACACACTCTTGAACATAAATGGATCAAAGAAGAAATCAAAAAGGAAATTAGAAAATATCTTGAGAAAAATGAAAGCAAAAATACAAATACCAAAACTTATGAGATGCAGCAAAAGCAGTACTAAGAGGCAACTTTATAGTGATAAATGCCTACCTTAAAAAAGAAGTAGAATCTCAAATATAAAACCTATTTCTATACATCAAGGAATTAGAAAAAGAAGAACATAAGCCCAAAACTAGCAGAAGGAAGGCAATAAAGATTAGAACAGAAATAAACAAAATAGAAAATAGAAAAACAATAGATAAAATCAATGAAACTGAGTTGGTTTTCTGAAAAGATCAATAGGGACTTGCCTGGTGGTGCAGTGGTTAAGTCTCCATGTTCCCAATGAAGGGGGCCCAGGTTCAATCCCTGGTCAGGGAACTAGATCCCACATACATGCCGCAACTAAGAGTTCACATGACACAACTAAGGAGCCCGCCTGCCGCAACTAAGACCAGGCTCAACCAAATAAAAATAAACTAATTAATTAATTTAAAAAAAAGAAAAAAATATAGACAAAATTGACGTCTTTAACTAGACTAAGAAAAACAAGAGAAAGACTCAAATAAAATCAGAAATGAAAGGAGACATTATTACCACCTCTGCAGGAATTAAAAAGATTACAAGAGTACTATGAATAATTGCACATGAACAAATTGGATAACTTAAAAGAAATGGATAAATTCCTAGAAACATATAACTTACAAGATTGAATCATGGAGAGACAGAAAATTTGAACAGACCAATTACTAGTAAGGAGATTGAATCAGTAAAACGAACAAACAAACACCTCTCAACAAAGAAAATTCCAGGACTAGATGTCTTCACTGGTGAATTCTAAACAGTTAAAGAATTAATACCAATCCTTTTCAAACTCTTCCAAAAAATTGAAGAGGAGAAAACTTTTCCAAACTCATTTTATGAGGTCAGTATCACCCTGATTCCAAAGCCAGAAGAAGATGTTACAAGAAAAGAAAACTACAGGCCAATATTCCTGATGAATATAGGTGAAAAAATCCTCCACAAAATACTAGAAAACTGAATCCAGCCGCACATTAAAAGTCTTATATTCCATGAACAAGTGGAACTTATCCCTGGGATGCAAGGATGGTTCAACATATGAAAATCAACCAATGTGAGAGAGCATATTAACAGGACAAAGGATAAAACTCTTATGATGATCTCAATAGATGCAGAAAAAGCATTAGACAAAACCCAACACCTTTTTTTTTAAAGTATTTGTTTATTTATTTATTTATTTATGGCTGTGTTGGGTCTTCGTTTCTGTGCGAGGGCTTTCTCTAGTTCTGGCAAGCGGGGGCCACTCTTCATCGCGGTGCGCGGGCCTCTCACTATCGCGGCCTCCCTTGTTGCGGAGCACAGGCTCCAGACGCGCAGGCTCAGTAATTGCGGCTCACGGGCCCAGCCGCTCCGCGGCACGTGGGATCTTCCCAGACCAGGGCTCGAACCCGTGTCCCCTGCATTGGCAGGCAGATTCTCAACCACTGCGCCACCAGGGAAGCCCCCAACACCTTTCTTGATGGAAAAAAAAAGGACTCAACAAACTAGGAATAAAAGGAAATTATCTCAAAGTAATAAAGGCCATAAATCCCACACCTAACATTATACTCAATGAAAAACTGAAACATTTTCCTCTAAGATCAGGAACAAAAGACAGGGATGCTCGCTCTTGCCACTTCTATTCAACATCTCTTTCTATTCAACTGGAAGTTCAAGCCAGAGCTATTAGGCAAGGAAAAGAAGTAAAAGGCATCCAAATCTGAAAAGAAGTAAAAATCTCTGTTCACAGATGACATGATCTTATATGTAGAAAATTCTAAAACTTCCACAAAAACATTGTTAGAACTAATAAACAAATTCAGTGAAGTTCAAAGACACAAAAATCAATATGTAAAAATTTGTTGTGTTTCTATACACTAACAATGAACTATCTGAAAAAGATAATAAGAAAAGAGCACCATTTACAATAACTTCATAAAGAATGAAATACAAAGGAATAAACTTAACCAAGGAGGCAAAAGACTTGTACACTGAAAACTACAAAATATTAATGAAAGACATGAGAGAGGACACAAATGAATAGAAAGACATCCTGTGTTCATAGATTGGAAGACTTAATATTGTTAAAACGTCCATACTACCCAAAGCAACCTATAGATTTAAAGCAATCTTTAGCAAAATCCCAATGACATCTTTTACAGAAATAGAAAAATAATCTTAAAATTCATATGGAACCACAAAGGACCCTGAATAGCCAAAACAGTCTTAAAAAGAACAAAGCTGAAGGTCTCACACTTCCTGATTTCAAACATATTACAAAACTATAGTAATATAAACAGTATGCTACTGGCATAAAAATAGACATATAGACAAATGGAACAGAATATAGAGCCCAGAAACAAACCCATGCATATACAGACAACTGATCTTCAACAAGGATGCTAAGAATACACAATGGGAAAGGAGAGTCTCTTCAATACATGGTGTGGGGAAAATTGGATATCCACATGCAAAAGAATGAAATTGGACCCTTATCTTACACCATACACAAAAATCAACTCAAAATGGATTAAAGACTTCAACAGAAGACCTGAAACTGTAAACTCTTAGATGAAAGCCAAGGGGGAAATCTTTGTGATACTGATCTTGGCAATGGTTTCTTGGGTATGATACCAAAAAGCACCAGCAACAAAAGCAAAAATAGACAAGTGGGACTACATTAAATTAAAAAGCTTCTGCACAACAAAGGAAACAGGCAACCTACAGAATGGGGGAAAATATTTGCAAACCATATATCTGATAAGGGGTTAATATCCAAAATATATAAGAAACTCATATAACTCAATAGCAAAAAACCAAATAACCCAGCTTAAAAATGGGCAGAGGTAATGAACAGACAATTCTCCAAAGAAGATAAGCAAATACAACAGATATATGAAAAGATGTTGAACATCACTATCATCAGGGAAATGTAAACCAAAATCACGAGATACCACCTCACACCTGTTAAGATGTTCATTATCAAAAAACCCAGAAAATAGCAAATGTTGACAAGGATGTAGAAACATTGGAACCCATGTGCCATGTTGATGGAGATGTAAAATGTTGCTGGTAAAACAGAATGGAGCTTCCTCAAAAAATTAAAAATAGAACTACCATATGATACAGCAACCTACTTCTGGGTATTTATTCAAAAGAACTGGAATCAGGATCTTGAAGAGATTTGCACTCCCATGTTCATTGCAGCATTGTTCACAATAGCCAAGAGGTGAAAACACCTAAATATCCATAGATGGATAACTCGATTATGTAGTACATACCTACAGTGGAATATTATTCAGCCATAAAAAGAAGGGAATCCTGTTATATGATATGTCATGGATGGACCTTGAGGACAATTTGCTAAAAAATAAGCCAGTCACAGAAGGACAATACTGCATGATTCTACTTATATGAGATATCAAAAGTTGCCAAACTTATGCAAGTAAAAAGTGCAATTTCTCAGAGCTGCGGGGAGGGAGAAACGGGAGTTGCTGTTCAATGGGTATAAAGTTTCAGTCATGCAAGATGAAAAAGCTCTAGAGATCTGTTGTACAACACTGTGCTTACAGTTAACAAAAGTCTACTGGACTCTGAAAGTTTTGTTGAGGGTAGATCTCATGTTATGTATTTTCTACCACAATTTTTTAAAAAAGTGAGTGCACCTCACAATAGCAATCAAAGAAATGCAAATAAAAATTATCACCTGTCACATTAGTGAGGGTTTAAAAATGCTACTGAGAGTTCCCTGAGGCAGGCTCTCTCTCATTTACTGATGGTTGCAGTATAACTTGGCAGGTATAATCATTTTGAAAAAGTTTGGAAATATGCATGGAAGGGTCTTAAAAATGTTTATACCATTTGATGTAATAATTTTACTTGTAGGAAATTGTTCTCATGCAGTAATAATGAATATAAATATGTTCATTATTTAGAAGACCAAAAATTAGAAATTTTCCCTATGTTTTATAAGAGGGGGGATGGTTCATAGATACTGATACACATGATGGAACAACAAAAATGAAGTTTTAGCGACAAGAGAAAACTGCTCACAATTGTAACGTTAAGTGAAAAAAGGGGGGATAACAAACTGTGTTAAAGGTGATTATACACAGTATTATCACACTATGTAAAAAAATTAAAAATAAAAAAGATGAAGGAAATAGATAAAAAATGTTATACAGGGTTGTTTCTGGGTAATGAGACTATGGATGATTTAAATAAAATAAGATTTTTAAAAATCCCTTTTTTCATGTCTTCCAAACTTCTGACAAGGAGCTCATATTACTTTCCCAATCAGGAATATATATATATCTATATATGTGTATATAGAAAATTTAAAAATAAAATGTGATCTAAGTTTTCATGAAAAAAATGACTGGTTTATCCAAACGTATTTTTTTAATAAATAAATAAATTTATTTATTTATTTATTTATTTATTTATTTTTGTCTGCGTTGGGTCTTCGTTGCTGCGGGATTTCTCTAGTCGTGGTGAGCGGGGGCTACTCTTCGTTGCGGTGCGTGGGCTTCTCATTGTGGTGGCTTCTCTTGTTGTGGAGCACAGGCTCTAGTTGCACGGGCTTCAGTAGTTGTGGCACACAGGCTCACTAGTTGTGGCTCACGGGCTATAGAGAGCAGGCTCAGTAGTTGTGGCGCACGGGCTTAGTTGCTCCATGGTATGTGGGATCTTCCCGGACCAGGGGTCGAACCCGTGTGCCCTGCATTGGCAGGCGGACTCTTAACCACTGCGCCGCCAGGGAAGCCCCAAACATATTTTTTGAGAGGATCTTCTTACTCTTTAGTCTTTGCAAACATAACCATGTAAGGTAGACTGGAGAGTGACTAAAAATTAGACTCTTTATTCTAGAAATACTGGAAGGCATTTGATTGATTTTATTTAAGACAAACGTAAGCTTCTTCACTAAATCTTTTCATTTTAACTTAAAAGAGATAGACCTAACTGGGGGGGGGGGGGGAAATCAAGAGAAAGCCTTATATTATTCATTTGTGAAGTTAACATATGGCCTTAGGTAGCCCAAGAAGTAGCATCAACTCCCTCTGGGATGCTGTGGGTGGTTCATCCTCTTCAGGAGAGTGGTTTCGGAGAGACACAAATGGAATGGCAAGCAGGGAGGGAAGGGCGGCGGTCTGCCCTGGCAGCCAGGTCAGTCAAACCCACCCTGGCTTTCAGTGGGTTGGCAGATGGCACAGCCAGATTGTCCCACCAGCCTGGAGCTACTAACTAAAACAATTACATTCAAGAAGAGATAAATTCATGCTACAATCAGATTCCTAATATTAGCAGGGGATGGTGGGGGTAATGTTCTAACTGGCTTAAGTTGTGAACAGAAAACTCTAATGAGGGATGGACAGAGAAAGGTGCAAGCTGGCTTTTATAGGGACACAAGCCATGGACTCTCTGAGAAAATCAAGTTTATGCCCCACTATTCTGTTCCCCTCCCAGCCCTGCCATTTGATTCCACTTGAGAAGTGTTTTTTGGTTCTTTTTTTACCTTCACTTACATATTTCCTTGAAACCAGACAAAGCAAATTTGGGGAACTTGGGCCCAATCTAGAAAACAGACATGGTTTTGGTGGGTCCATTCTGTGTTTAAAACAAAACAAAACAGAACTGGAATGAGTTGCCTACATTACAAGTTGGATTTGGCATAAAACACAGGATTTGCACTTTTAAAAAAAAATTAAATTTAGCAACAGTAAGCTGTTATCGTCACATGGTGGCAATTAGCTGGAGAGGAGTGACTGATGCGCCTCTGAGATGGCACAGTCTCACCAATTTGCCACAGTCCTCACTTGGCCCTTTTGCTCATTTGGATTTCCATTCCTGGTGCCTGTATGCATTCCTGAGGTTTTCAGGTGTCAGAATGATTCCCCAAACTGGTCTGTCAGTCCTGAGTTGCCTAAGATAAAAAGCCTCCACTGCTACAAAATCTTGATTCAAAGCAACACTTCCTGTAAGTAACTCTGATAAAGACAGACCTGATGAAGAACTTTAAACAAGCTCAAAGACATGCAGGGAGAGCAGAAAGAGAGAGATGGCCCTCTGGAAGTCAGAGGCGTCCTGGGCAAACAGCTAGAATGGAGGTCCTGCAAAGACTGAGACATCTTACGGGAAACTCTCAGCCTAGTGTTTGGAACTTAGTAGGAGGTTAATACATGTTTGTTTCCATCTTCCTAAGAGCAGATGCAGAGCACAGCAAGGAGGAAATGGAGCCAGAATAGTGTAGTGCAATGCACAAAAGCACAGCATGCCAAGAGAGAAGGAGGGAGGGGGTAATCGCAGCCTAGAGAGCAGTAGCAGTGACAGAACAAGCCTGAGAATGACAGAGCCAGGTACTATAATAACTGGGGACTTCATAACCAAGGCATGATTCTGATAGATCTTTGCTAGCCACACATCTATAAGGTAAGTAGGAGCATGGAGTAGATAAATGAAGACAACATTAATCAGGCAGAAATTCAGACAGAAACTCACACCAAGACCCTAGTGATGAGAAAGCATTCAACCCTTTAGTGAAGGATTGTTGGTTAAAACTAACTATACACACACACATATTACAGAGAATATGTAAAATATGCAGAATAGCTGTGTTCAGATGAAGTATAGAATTTTTATACTTAGGTGAAGTAAGTTGTTTAAAAATTTTTTGTGTGTTTGACTAACCAATGGTGTGGCTTTAGTTACTTTGAAATAATTTATTTCTAAAGCCCCAATTAAAAACAAATTCGTTACTAACTGAAGTAAAATTTCCTGCAGCATCTTGTCACTATAGTAATAACCTGTCAGAGAATGTTAGACAAAGGGTGCTGAACGGTGCAATGGAAGGTTACTGATGCAATTATTTCTTTTTCCTAGCCCTTTACTTAGGGTCATAGCCAACCAGTCAGTGTTTATACATAGGGTAGCTTTGCAGTATTTATTTCTTTAAAAATTATTTAACAGTCTTGAGAGGCAGTGACTGACAATAATATGCAGAGTTTCCAGTATGAGTGCTTAATAAATGGGAAAACAATAAAATCCTGTATGATGAGAACAGCAGTCAGTAAAGCTGTTATACTCTAAAATATTTTAAAGCCATAGTAGTAACTATTTAGAAAAGCATAAAAAGCAAACAATGCATTGGCTAAATTATGATAATAAAGGAACTTTTATATCCACTAAAAAGTTTACCCAAATAATTTCCTCTTAAATTCCTTAGGGGACTGAGAGAAGGTATGGGAAAGCGGACAGGGTATGGATTAAAAAAAAACCAAAAAAAACCCAACAACAACAAAACATTTTTTTGGAACCATGTGGAACTCTGCTGACGACAAACCGGGTTGTTACATCCTGCACCATGGCAGTGCGCTCCAAGTGCCTTCAAGACTCCCTCTAATCCAGTGCCAATTGGCGAACCCCTCCAAATTTCTAGACGTCTTCAAGCTCTTAAGGACTTGGTTTTGGAAGAGGAGGCACCCAGGTGCGCGTGTGCGACACCTCCGGATGTGTGCCGCGACACAGTGACACCGGGAAAGCAAATGCTCTCATACCCCGAGAGCAAGTTCTTTATTTACAGCTAACTAACCTGGGAAACTAGGCTAGGCTTGGGAACCTTGACCGCTGTGCTTCCGGGATCCTGCGCAGCCTTCAGCCGCGGGAGAACTCGGCGACCAGGTCTGAGGACCCAGCGCTGTTAAGTTTGGGAAAGGAAGCGAGAAAAAAAAAAAATAGAGCTGCTCCTTTAAGAACTTCCTTTCCCTTTTACTCTATGTTTACATAACACCGGGGCGATCCACCGCGGTGCCCGAGGGGGGCGGGGAGGGGACATGGGCGGCCCCACGCGCCAGGGGAGGGGGCGCCGGGTGGGCGGGGGGGCTCCGGGCTTCTCGCGGAGGGCGGGGCGGCTCCCACCTGCCCGCGCGCCCGCGGGGCGGCTCAGCGGTCCGGCCCCCGCCCCTCCCCCGCCCTCTGCCCCCGCCCCTCCCTAGCTTTCTCGCTCTTTCCCTTCCTCCCTCCCGCGGGGCTTCGGCGGCGGCTGCTGCTCCGGCGCTCGGCGCGGGTAGGTCCCCCTGCTGCCTGGTTCCATTTGTTGCCGAGTCCGGCTCGGGGCAGCCGCGGTGCGCGGAGCTCCGGAGAGCCCGGCAGGGCAGCCGCGCAGCCACGACGGAGCAGCCGCGGGATTGGCCGCCCCGCGCCCCCTTCGCCGCCGTGCCCTTCCCCGGCGCGCTCACTCCCTTCTCGGGATGGGATTGTAGCGGCGGCGCGGACTCGGCGGGGGTCGCGGCGGAGGCGACGGCGGCGGCGGCGGCCGAGCAGGGCTCCATGTTTTCCCCCGGCCAGGAGGAGCACTGCGCCCTCAACAAGGAGCCGGTGAAATACGGGGAGCTGGTGGTTCTGGGGTGAGTCCGGGGGTCCCCGACCCGGGGAGCTTGGGGGCGGGCGTCGAGCACTCCGGGCTGGGTGGCAGTAGCGCGCCCGCATCCCCGAGCACGGCCAGCGGGGTGGCTCGGGGGCTCTGTGGGGATCGCCAGGGCGCTTGGGCCGGCGCGAGCGGCTCGGAGGGCTGGGACGGCGGGGGCGGGGAGGCGCGCGCGGGGCGCTGCGGCGGGCATCGGGATGCGCTATCCGCGCCGAGGACGGTGGCGAAGGAAGTGGCGGATCGTGGCCAGCCCGGGGCGGCGGCAGCGGCGGGGACTGGGGCGACCCCGCGCCCCGCGGGGCTCAGCGTTCGGGGACCAAGTCGTCGGCGGTACCGCAGGGATAGGGGCTCGACTTCCCTGCGCGCCCCGGGCTGGGTAGCGGGGGTAGTGGCCAGGGCTGAGGCACCGCCGTCGCAGGCACCACGCGGTGTCCGAGGACACCCTCCCCCCACCTTGGCGAAGCTGAGAGGCCCCCGGGGGCCCTCTGCCCCCGCTTACTGTGAGCCAGGGGCCCGGAACTCCAGGCGCGGCACCGCCGGCTCGGCCGCGGCGGGCAGTGGGATCCGCGCGGGGGGCGTCCGCGGGCAGCGCTTTTCATATTGTTATGGTGACCGCCACGGGCAGCCGCGGCCCGAGGGCACTGAACTGTCTGTGACTCGGCCGGGAGTGTCCCGGAGTGGGCAGGAACGCCGCTGCCCCCCACCCCGGGCTCCCGGGCACGGGGCCGCATCCCTTTCGTCCCTCGGTCCTGGGATTCGGCCTCACAGATGTCCTCCCAGCGGCGGGGAGCTCGCCAGCCTCACCCGCCTCGACTCCCTCTCCGCTTGTGAAAACCACATTTTGAAGATAGTAATTATCTACAGTCGTTAAACGGCAGCAATTAGAGACTTCATCTACTTCCTGAGTTTCCTTGTGACATTTCTATTGTTTACCCTTAATAAGCCAGGAGAAAGGCTTCGCCGGGATTAAAGCAGGGTAAAGTGGGCAGTGAAAGGGGAGCGGAGTGGGGAGGGGAAAGTGCGGGGAAACTCGGGAGAAGGAGCAACTTGGGTTTAGTATTGGAAGAGAAAGGATTATTTTTTCCTTTGGATCTGTCACTCCTGAGAACCCGCGCTTTTGTCCTTCTCTCTTGAAAGACCTGTATTCTTAACATTATGGGTGCTGAAAAGGTAGGCTTAGCACACATGCGAAGAGTCAAGGGTATGGAAAAACTCAGCGCACTCTGAAAAATGTGTTTTGATAACTGAATACCTTGAAGTAAGTGCCGACTTAAACATAATTTTAAAAAGAAGAATTTTTAAGAGGAGCTTCCAGACACAGCTCAGCTCTAAGTTGTCCAGTCCTCCTTACCTTGTTGCTACGGTATTAGGTGGAATATCATTGGAAATCTCATTACCTATTTGGAAGCTGTTTGCAGATAAGCACTTTTCTCACCTGCATCTAATTGCACTTAAAAGACAGATATCAGGGTTCACTGGAAGGAGAGAGGAATGGGAGGAAAAAAGCCAGAGTTTAGCTTGTTTTATGTAATCTCAGCCCAGCCTAATTTTGTGCAGTTTAGTTTTGTTTGTGTGGCTGGCTTCAAAGTATGTTTAACATTGTGAACCTGACACGAAAGATTAACTTAGGCCAGGACTTTATTTCATTATTTCCTTTTGAGGAAATCGTTGTTGAGATGTTTCATGAAAGCAGTGTGTGAATGGGCCTGGAGAGGGTTTTGTGTTCACAGCTGGAAGTGCAGGGCATTCCAAAGCCCTGAAAGGGATTTATACCCTGGATTGTCCTAGTATCACAGGCTTACTCTGAAGTAGACTATCTAAATGCGTTGCCAATTGCATGTGCTCTGTCCTTTAAGAATGCTTTTCCAGAGACACGTCGTATGACAGAGTTGGCACTTACATCAATACTTTGGGCCACTCAGCAGTTATTTGTGCACCTACTATGTGCCAGCACTGTTTAGGCATGCCGGCTCCAGCAGTGAACAAGGAGGTTTCATTTTAGTGTGGAGTGGCAGGTATAAACAGGAGGAAACATGTAAACAAAGGAATAATAAATGGCAATTTTGGGTGCTGCCGAGTTCTCAGCAGAAGTGGGTTAGCTTGGGAAATGTCTGTTGTAGGCAGGTCTTGCTTCTTTAGCTGGGAGGTCAGGGAAGGTCTCTATGAGGAAGTGAAAGGTGAGTTGAGACCAGGTTCTGAGAAGATGCTCATCTGGTTTTTTAATACTTCAGAAGAATTGTGGCCTTTTTCTGTTTTTGAGAGTAGTTTTCTGACTCTCTAGCGATATTGAACACATTTGAAGGATGCGGGGGAAATGGTGAAAAGGTAGGTAGACTTTAAAGAGACCCTTATTAATCATTATCCTACCCTTAGGACTTGAGACAGGGCCCTCCCTCTTAAAACAGCAGTAACGATCAAATAAAAATTATTATCAGATTTGCATGTCTGATCATCTAGAACATAAATAACGGCAGAGAATTCTAGTAGATTTTCTTATTGATAAAATTAACCTTGAGATCTAAAAATGCCCAATATTGATATTGATAGAAGCTTTTTGCTTATAAAATACAGTGCGTTTTTCATTTAAAAAATAAAAAACTGTTGTGTGGTAGCCCTTTTTGTTCGCTTCTAAATTTCATAGTAAAATGTTGCGAAGAGGTCCTGGAGAGCAGACTGAGGAGCTATATATGTATATGTCTATATTCATATATAAATGCTTCTGCGTCTTTTCGTGCTTTACACAATATTAAGAGAATTGCCAGCTAGTTAGGATTTAAGTAGGGTCATCATTTTCTTGGCTGATTGGTAGAATTTAATTATTTCATGATTTCAACCCGTGAATGCAGCGTAGCCACAACTCTTTGTTGCGTCCATTATGTAATGGAAGGCAGAGAAAAGGACTGGTCTACCTGTCAGGTCTTTTTCGCTGTTCATTTTAAACCTGGCTAAAATGTTAAAGTTGGGGAAGTGTGTCAGGATTTGAGAGGCAGTTCGGTATAGTTCGTGAGGAGAGGATGAACTAGCAGTCAGGAGACCTGGATTGAATTCCTTTCTTGCCCACTGGCTTTGTGATAGTGGCTTAGTCCCTTACCCTCTCTCTGTTTCTTTAGAAATAATGAAATACGATTGGATTAGGTAGTTGTCAAGGACCTTTCTGGTTCATACCCTGTCATATTGTTCATTGGCTGAAATGTTGAAAACATATAGTTAACATAGTCTAGGTAGCCCAGCATGTGTTGATTTTGTATATTCTTAAGGTGATGGTGTTAGAATTCGAATGGGAACTGTGTTTTAATAGCAGAAAAGATTGATGCTGTGATTACTTTTTTGGAAGTAGAGATGTGCAAAACAGGCATCTTTTAAAGTGGTAATGGTATACGTATATTTGGTACATTGGTGTTAGGTTGTACATGAGGGTGTTCAAAATTTGGTAAAACTTTCTGTTCCAAGTTTAAGGAAGGCAGTGATGTTTTGACATTAAGCTCAGTGGGCTGAAATAATCAACATAAGGAAGAGTTAATCTGATGCTGAAATTTTAGAACTGAAAGGGCCCTAAGAGGTCATAGTACATATTCAGCTCTTTAATTTTACTGATGAAGCAACTGAGGCTCCCGGAAGAAAGGGGATTTGTTCAAGTGCATAGTTGAGCTGGATCACTACACTGCCGGATCACCGTTTCCCCACTTCAGGGCAGAGTCCAGCAGTGCTGTTAGCAGAGTCCAGTCAGTTCCTCAAAGCTTCAATTTTTTTTGTAACTTGCATGAGGGGAGCCGAATCTCTTTCTGGATTCAATTTAAAGCATGCAGCTCTCTTGCTGACTAATGGCCCATCATGGTTTCTGGAAAAATATTGCTTACTCTTAGTTCCCCTCGCCTCACAGTTGAATGGATAATGCATTTTGCAAGATTTTCTTTTTCATTTGAGGCTTCACAAAATGTATTTTTATTGGCTCTCTCATCCAAAGGTTTTTAACCTAGGGTCCACAGATGGAATCCAGGGAGCCCTTGAACTTAGATGGGGGGAAAATCATCTTTATTTTTACTGTATTCAAACTGAGGTTTAGCACTTCACTCCATTATGTGTATAGGCAACAGATAGACCTGCTGCTAGATTCATTAATACATTAATCCAGAAGTACATATATTATTGTATCACAACTTAAAACTATCTTGATAACCAAGTATGATTGATTCCATTTTTAATCCTTTGTATTGTATTTTATGCATTTAAAGATATTTTTCTGGACTTCCCTGGTGGCGCAGTGGTTAAGAATTCTCCTGCCAATGCAGGGGACACTGGTTTGACCCCTGGTCCGGGAAGATCCCACATGCCGCGGAGCAACTAAGCCCGTGTGCCACAACTACTGAGCCTGCGCTCTAGAGCCCGTGAGCCACAACAGCTGAGCCCACGAGCCACAACTACTGAAGCCCACGTGCCTAGAGCCCATGCTCCACAGCAAGAGAAGCCACCACAATGAGAAGCCCGTGCAACGCAACGAAGAGTAGCCCCCGCTCGCCGCAACTAGAGAAAGCCCACGCGCAGCAACAGACCCAACGCAGCCAAAAATAAATAAATAAATAAATTTATTAAAAATTTTTTTTTTTCTGAAAAGGGCTCAGTATACTTTACCAGACTGCCAAAAGGATCCTTCGCACAAAAAAGGGTTAAGAATTTCTACAGATATGACTCAAAACTATTGTAATTGAAACTGACCAAGATCTACAAACGGCTAAAGGTCAGGGGTACGTGCCTATTTCCCTTTGGATTGTGTAGCATTTTATCAGATAAGACAGAGGACTGTTGCTGGAAGAGTTTATGGTCTTTAGTTTTTGAAACAAGCAGCTCCGATTTCTAGTTGCCCATTTTTGTCTTAACCTTGGCATTTTGCCTTGACCCCTCCCCCTGGTAGTAATAAGAAACCTTAAAATACATCGTAACACTTTTACTTTTCTCATCATCCTCTTTAATTTGGGCCCAGACATCAAACACTAGTGTCCTTTATAGACTAAAAGGTCTTTGAACTTAAAAAAAAGAAAATAAAACAAAATCTTTGCTGTCACTCAGCGTGTAGGGTGATCTGTAGAGCTCAGCTCTGTTTGTGTGGATGGAGTGTCTACTTCTGTAGGCTATTAAGGGTCATGGTGTGACTGGCTTTGAGTTGCTATATTTTCCTTTACTAACTTTAGCCTTGTTTGGAGTATGTGGCTGTCTGTGTGGTTTCTTGTCTGGCTCTCTCAGATTTATTTGTTTCTCTCTTTAACACACCAAGCCTGAAACCTTCATTAGGACTTTTCGTTTTCAGTTGTATTTCATCATATGATCAATATTTGGGGATGCTTTAGGTAAACAAAAGTAAAACCAGGTTGATACAGGTTCCAGCACCTTTACCAAAACATATTTTATCAAAAGGATAAAACATGTACACAGAAAAGACCAAAAAACCAAAAACATGCCAGTTGCTATATTTGAGGGAGACCAGTATTGTCACATTGAGGCAGTGGTTTTGTGTCTGTTGTGTGGGGATCAGCAAGGTGGGGCCATAGATTGTCTTTGGAGTGGAGACAGTAGCTCTTGATGGAGCTCCTTGGTATGGGAGAAAAATAACTGAAAAGGAATTTCTGACATGTTTTGATTTAACTCAGGGTTTCCCCTGGGGTGAGCAGAATCTATAAGAAGAAAGTCAGTCGAGGGTAAGAATGATTCTGTTAATAGTTCTTATTGAGCTTACTGTCACTTTTATCTTCTGGAAAATAAAAATAACGAGAGCAGGAAGTGCTTCATATTTGTTAGCTTTGTTTAAATCAGCTGTTCTCAGCCACCTTAATATGTGATGATCAGTTTTGAGGTACATGGCCGGTAATTTATGACACGTAATAAAGTGTGGATCTTTCAAATGATTCCAAAATGTCCCGTTAATAACGTGATTTTACCCACTCGCATCTGCTATGTTTTCCCAAGTGGGAGAGAAAGGGGTGGAGTTACATCAGGCAAGCCAGGAATTTATTCATTCAACAAATATTTATTGGGATTGTGCTCTTCCAGGCATGGGGGATACAGCAAGACAAGGCAGACACGTGAATTGCTGTCTTATTCTTGTCACAGCCCTTTAGGGAACAGCTAGTACAAATACACAGTTCATTTATTTATTCCACAAATATTTGAGCATCTGCTACGTGTCGGATGCTGTCCTTGGCGCTAAGGGATGTAGTGGTGAACAAGACAGGTATCATCTCTGGCGCTGTGGATCCTTCATAGAAAGCAGTTTAGAGTATAAGCTGTGACGGGGGGGCACATTAACAGGGTCACCTAACCATGTACCAGGATGAGAAGGGGATAGCCAGGTGGAGGAAGAGGGAAAGATTGCTGTAGGAGGAGTATTCTAAGACCCAGAGGTGAGCACACATGCTCCTTTGAGGAATGGAGAAAAGCCCCGAAAGACTAGAAGAGAGTGGTTGGAATACATAATGTGAGAGATGAGGGTGGGAGGGCAGGTCCAGCAGGATTCGGGACTTTATCCTAAAGGCGTGGGAGACTGTAGCTGGATTTGCAGCTCTGAAACTTGGAGTGGAGAAAGCACTTCTGCAAAGAGGGCTTCAGCAGCGCGGGTGGAAGCAGAAGCCCAGGCGGGGAGGGACCGGGGCGTATGGGAGCCAGCTGCTGTCTGGGTACCAGTTTCTGGTTCCTGTCTCTCATGAGATCCAGTTGCACCCACTGTCCGGGGTTGCAAGTGACCAGCCACTCATTCAGGGACTCAAAAATACTGACTGAGGACCAGCACTGCCCCAGACACTGGGCTGCTTACAGTAGGAGTGAGACAGACAGCCCCGCCTGCAGGGAGCTCACCTGTCAGTGGGAGGGATGGGTGGTGCAAATGAGTCAGCATGCAGGTAGATGCAGCATTTAATTTCAGAGAGTGTCAGGAGGAAGATGAAGCAGGATAAGGGGAAGAGAGTGTTTATTGTGGGGCAGGGGGGGGAACTAGCCAGGTCAAGTGCCGGGGATAAGGTAGTGGGGGCCCTTGTAGACAGGAGAGTCAGGGGAAACTTTTCTGAGAAAGTAACCCTGTGTCCTCTGAGAGCCCCCCATCTTTTTCAGTTTTTATTTACTTTTTTCCGGTTTAAGCCACCCTGACTGGGTTTCACTCTTACGGCCAAAGGATTCCGAGTATTCTATTAGTTAAGGAGGCAGAGTATGTAAACCATTTACCAAAGGGAAAATAGAAGTGCAAACAAGTAGAAGGACATACATTTAACGTCCCTAGACACACACAGGGTTCAGTCTGGGGATTCTGCTGCTCGCCACGTGCCCAGAGTGGTAATTGCATTCCACTAGAGCTCATTGAGAAGATCTGCTCCTCCCTCCGAGAAGAGTTTACCCTTTGAGGACAAGGGGTGACTTCTACCCCCCTTGGAGAGCGAGGTACGCCTTTTCAGGTGCCTAGGAGGTTGGGTTTCTCTGGCACACTGCAGCGCCCTGCTCAGCTCAGAGGTGTCTCTGGGGCTCGGTGACTGTTTCTCGATTTGGAAGGAACGCAGATTCTGATTCTGTAGCACAGCTGCAGTTTTGTAAACAGTCCTCCCAACCTTAAGGGCCCAAGTTAAAGGCTCCCTGCGATACTAAACATGTACTTTACTGACATCAGATATTCCTGATTTAACTTTTGTTTTTCTTTTTGTCAGTCACCTAACAGTCATTTTGTCACCTGCAGAAAGTTCTGCCTTGAAGGGAAGCAGGCCGTCTGTTCCCATTCCACCAGCTGCTCGGAGCTGCGTTGCAGGGCGCTAGGGTGGTGCCGGAAGGCCGAGGTCATTAGTGCCTACTAATGACTAACGACGGCTGGGGGGTACAAGCCTCTTGGATGACAGACCTAATAAATATGCATTAGGGGTATTTTCAGCAGCAGGTTTAAGACTACTGCAAGTCATTCTCGATTGAGGTTTTATTTCCAGCCGTCCACATAATGCTTCTCTCTTGCAAACACTTAACTCCGTTCGTACCCTGCTTTTCTTGCTCTGTGTTTAGGATAAGAATCATTATTTCAAGCTTCGTGCTCCCATTCTAATTAGTACTGGTTTAGCAGAATCCAACCAAAGCAGGCAGTTGTGTGTTTGGCTTCCAGGCTGTTGGTATGAAACGGCTGTTTACCAAGTCCCTTCGAGGAGCCTCCGAGGCCCCTCCTCCTTTATGGTCCATACCTGGCCTTCTTGTGCTTCCTGCTACACAGTTGTGGAGCGCTCTAATTATAATCAGAACTTGTGATGGGTGAGCAGTGAGGGTTTTCTGGAGCGCTCGATTGATGAATCGATGACCCTGAGGAAAGGCCCTTTTTGCACAAGGACCACAAACACAAAGAAGTGTGCTTCTTGCTAGATCCCAGAAACTTACAGACTGGGTCCTTGCTGTGGTACTTGAGACTGCATTAGGGTTTGGGTGCTTTTGTTTTTACATGCTCTTGGGTAGAATTCAGAATGGAGTCTGTAGTTTTGCTCTATGGCTCTTTGTATAGGGTATGCAGGAGAGCTATTGGAGTGAACAGATAACTGTACTATGTGTGTCAGCAGTTTATGCTTCTCAACATAAACTGCTTGAGAACTATTTTCACATTCTTGAACTATTTTCACATAATAAGCATTCAATTGTTTGACTCTGTAAACCATTCAATGAAAGAGTTATATCTAAAGGCCATGTATTGAGGTGGACATTACCCAACTTTCCCAACAGAATTTGCAGCCAGTTGGAGGTCAGATAAGAGAACTCAGGGTTTTAACTTAGTCCCACGTTCTTCCTCTGTCATCTTCAAATACAGCCAGCGTGCTGGACCTCTCTCAGGAGGTGAATCCCCTCCCCTTGCATCTGAGCTAGTTTTGTGATTTGCTTTGACCAGTCTTTGTGACAGAGGTCTGTGACTTTTGGATGTTGCCTTAAGGGGTGTTGTAGCTTCTGTTTTTGTTCTCTATATTAGTCTGCTGGGGCTGCCATGACAAAATACCACAGGCTGGGTGGCTTAAACAACAGAAACTTATTTTCTCATAGTTTTGGAGGCTGGAAGTCCAAGATCAAGCTGTTGGCATGTTGGGTTTCTCCTGAGGCCTCTCTCCTTGGCTTGCAGATGGCTGTCTCTCGCTGTGTCCTCAACGTGGCTTTTTCTGTGTGGGTGCCCATCCCTGGTGGTCCTTCCTTTTCTTATAAGGACACCAATCATATTGGATTAAGGCCCACCCATGTGACCTAATTTAACCTTAACTACCTCTTTCAAGACACTGTCTCCAAATACATTCACATTCTGAAGTGTACTGAGGGTTAGGACTTCAACATATAAATTCAGTCCACAACATCTTCTTAGAAGGCAGCTGCCGTATAAAGATGTCTGACTACCCTGCTGGAGAGGGTGGCCCTGGTGGGTGAGAGATTACAAAAGGAGAGGAGGCCTGGTCAGCCCCCAGCCATTCCAGCCACCCAGCTGAGGCAGCTGACCTGTGAGTGAAGCCATGGTGGCTTCTTGGTCCATCAGGCTGCCCCAGGCCACACTGCATGGAGCAGAGCTGAGCCCTTTCCTCCTAGTTCTGCCGAATTAACGAATTCTGAGTGCCAGTTGTCCTTTGAAGCCATTATGTTTGGGGGTGGTTTGTTACACAGCAGTAGACAACTGAAACACCACAGTATTACATTTGCATGTGGTTCAGTTGTCAGATCTGACAGACTAACAGGAAATAATTCACTGAGTTTTTGTTTCTTTCAGGTTATTGATTATTTTAATAAGCACAATTTCAGCCTTTTAGATGAGTTATTCCAAACATTAAGTACCGTATGGCCTGAAAACCTTAGCTAACAAAAGCAGTTGTGGAATAACTTTATGATGTATAAGTCATCTATGATCTCTTTGCATTCATTAATCTCCATAATCAGTATTATCTCCTGAAATTCATTGAGAGCCTGCAGTTGAAGAATGGCCCGGCTGAGCTGAGAACCGTGCTTCTGGAAGACTGGCGCATAAGCAGCTTTAACCCAGGACAGCTAGTGCATGATGCCGATTTTCAGCCTTTTAAAGGCCACCCAACGTGAAATAATAGTACTAACAGAGGTTTGAGGAGGGGAGGTCATCTGTACTAGCATCCTGCAAGTACAGGGCGATGAAGAGCTCATTTGTGTGGGTTGTACCTGTCTGTGACTGTCAGCGGTAGGAAGGAGGTACAATTCCTGAAATACTTCCCAGGTCTCATTTACCCCATGGAGCCAAGTTATGCGCTGGGTAGGAAGCAAGCAAAGGCAGAAGGTGGCTCTGGCATGGTGAAGTCTGGGCTGGGCCAGTGTTTTCCTTCCACAAGGAGACAGTTGTGCCAGCAGCTGAGCTGCCAGCCACGTGCATGGTCCTCGGGGTGCAGAGAAAGAACTACAGGTGTAGATTCTGCCAGCGACTGCCTTCAAACTGAGCACCTTGCCGAAAAAAGGATTCCTGTAGTAGCTGAAATGAATGGAATGTCTTAAAATTCCCCGAATTCTGTTTGGGAAGTTTTAACATTTGACATTTTTAATCAGAAAGACTGAAACATGTAAAATGAAAACTTTTGCAATCAGAATTTGTAAACTAAGTAAAAAGAAACTTAAACTCCCAAATGGTGTATTTTGTAAGTTTGTAGCTTTTATAATTTTGGAGATTTTAAAGCTTAAAACTACACTAAAATCTTTGGGATACCAAATATATAGGTAGGTATATGTTACTGCACATGTATTCTGTATGGACATATTTAATTAAATGTGGGATTCACTGTACATACTAGAAGTTAGGCAGTATCTAAACATATGCAGTAAACTTTAAACCACTCAGTACGCGTGAGGTGATTGCTGTTATAGTTGCTGCTTTGGCGATGCTGATGATCTCACATTTAGGAACCCACATAAGGAAATGCCCTCCAGGGGCCTACATCTAAGGGCAAGACAAATAACTAAGCAACAAATCATACATGGTGTTGAGGAGGGGTGGATGGAGGGAGTCGTTATTTCAGGTGCGCTGCGTGCCAGGTTCTTTTGTTTTTTTCTTAATCAGTCCCAGGAGTTAGATTTCATTATTTGGGACGTGAGGCCTCAGTTCAGGTAACTCATCTTGTCAGTGGCAGGGCCTGATTGGAAGGTAGGTTTGTATTGCTGTGAAGCCTGAGTCTTTCCACCAGGGTGAAGGTCAAAGGCATGTGTATTGCTAGGAGATTGGGAAAATATCCTGGAGAAGGCAGCCTTTGAGCAGAGTTTTAAAAGGTGGCCTGAATTTTTATAGAGCAGTAGTAGGAAAGGTGTGGGGTTTAGGAACTTTGAAGGATTTAGCTGGAGGCTGAAGTGCTTGGGGAAGGAGATGAAGTTGGAGTATCATCAGCTGGTTGGCCTCTACTTGCACTGGGGATACAGAGGGTTAATAACACAGTGGTCTCTGCCTTCCTGGAGCTTATCGTCCATCAGGAAAGAGGGACTTTAAGCAGATTAAGCTGGCCAGGTGCTGCCACGAGGTACAGGGCTTTATGAGGGTATACTGTGGGGGTCGGAACTTGTTTTTGTGCAGAGGGAAGGATCCCATTTAAGCTGAGATGGAAAGGCTGAGGAGGAATTAGCTGAGGGTCACGAGGGAAAGAGCAGTGTGCGTAGAAGCTGAGGTGCTGAGAGACATCAGTGAGTTTGGAAATTGCGCGGTTGGAGGGCCAGTGTAATGAGACAGAGTTGGAAGGGAGGGCAGCATGGACCCTGTAATGATATAGGCTGCCAGGATTGGGAAGCCTTGACAGCATTTCGAGGAGTTATTCCATATGGAGATAGCAGGTACATTTCAGCTTTTTGATCCACAGGTTGGATCTTCTTTGAAATCTCCAAATGGGTCTGCGTTTCCTCTTTCATAGTTTATTTCCCCCTACCTTTGTCTCCCTTCCCCACCAAGGGACAGTGGCTTGTGCTGGGAAGAGCCCTCTCCTGAGAGATGGCCGTGGTGGGATAAAGCCGTCACTCGTCCACTCAGTAGCATATTTTGGAAACTTGTGCTGGAACCGATGGGTATTTTGGGGTCAGACCCCACCCAGGAGGGCAGTCAGGGATCAAAGAACCTTTACACACTCAGCCAGCTGTCCTCTAGAGCCTCGTTTTCCCCAAATGCCCAATAGATGGCATCCCACATGCACTGTCCCCTGGGCAGAGAGGACCTGCAGCCCCACAGCCCTCCTTCCCCTGCTCCGAGGAAGCCGAGTGTGCAAACCATCCAGTGACTCGCCCTTAGGGAGGAATACTGGGTGCTCCTCCTCCTGGCTGTTAGTGAAGCCCAGGGTCTTGACTGCCTCTGGCTGAGCTGGGCCAGCAGCAGAAGTGTGGGCACGGGACCACATTGCCCACACACCAGTGTCTCTGGTTGCTCGGAGAGCAGAGCAGAGTAGACTTACATTCTTGTGATGCTGGCAGTTTCTTCGGGTTCTCTGGTCACTGCCCTGCTCGCTCCTCGCTCCCATCTCAACTTTTACCTTGTCCTCAGTGCCTTCCCTCCTTTTGAATTGAAGTGGAGGTCCCTGGTCAGACACCTGCAGTTTAAAATCATCCTTAAAGGGGCTTCCCTGGTGGCGCGGTGGTTGGGAGTCTGCCTGCCAATGCAGGGGACACGGGTTCGAGCCCTGGTCTGGGAAGATCCCACATGCCACGGAGCAACTGGGCCCGTGAGCCACAACTACTGAGCCTGCGCGTCTGGAGCCTGTGCTCCGCAACAAGAGAGGCCGCGATAGTGAGAGGCCCGCGCACCGCGATGAAGAGTGGCCCCCGCTTGCCGCAACTAGAGAAAGCCCTCGCACAGAAACGAAGACCCAACACAGCCATAAAATTAAAAAAAAAAAAAAAAAAAAAATCATCGTTAAAGAGGGAGCATCGGGATCTGAGCTTTTTATCTTTTTTTTTCTGCAAGGATGAGGAAATTCCAGCTAGGCTGCTGCTGCTGCTTAGCAGCTGGGTTCTTTCTCTCTTTGGGGGAGGCGCACCCAGGGCTGGCGCATGGGTGGCGGTGACGGTGTCTTGCTCTTAGCCAGGTCCTGTGCAGAGCCGCTTGCGTCCAGCCTCTTTAAGTTCTGACAAGGGGAGGTGGGTACCATCCCTCATCCTGTTACAGATGAGGAACTTGAGCCACGCATGGGTTTGAGAAGCTCGCGCAGGATCGCTGGACTATATAACGTGGCAGAGCTCTGATTCGAACCTATGCCTTTCTGACTCCCGCACCCTCGTCCTTAGGTCCTGCCTCTACTGTATGTCTGAGCAGTTTTGTACCTTTACGTTTATTTTTTAGCCAGACCTTTTCCATACTGGGTATTCTCTTTAAACACAGTGACACAAAACTTGACTCGTTTATGTAGTTACCAGTGAGGTTGAATTTTGTTTTAAATGTTTCCAACTTACATGAACTTTTGAGGCGGGGTGGAAATTGCCTACATATGTGCTTTGCCCACTTAGGCATTGTGCCTACTTACGTATTTTCAAAAAAATCAAATATATGATCTCCAGAGAATAAAAACACGAATACTCCTCAGATCTGGCTTCTTATACCTGAATATATTACAGTTAAATTAATGCTTCAAGGAAGAGCTGCTTTTATAAATCCAAAATAATTCAAAGTTCATTTTCTCTAGTTTCAAAGCCAATTCATTGAGTTATTTTTCTAATCTTTAATTTCGTTAGTTGTGGCATGCACCCCTGAAATCTTTTTTCTTTTGCCGTTGTCTGTGATGACTTAGGCTCGAGTTTGTATTTTGTTTACAGCTTGGAAAAGGAGCTGCAAGCCCTTCTCTTCTCGAGTGAAGGTCTGCCTTTGCCTGGGTTCTCACGTCCCTGTGTGTTGATTTTTTCCTTTCTTGTCTCTTGATCTTCCTGTTAGTGTTGACTAAGGGGAAAGACCTTCCCCACTCCCTCCATCTCCTCCCTGACAGTCCTTAGTACAACCTGTCGCAGCAGTGGCACTGGTTTAGTTAATCCGAAAACCAGAGGCCAACAGCAGGCCAGGAAAAGTGCCTTTTATTTGCTTATTTTGAGTGTTAACTTAGACCAGATGCCAATTAAGGCTTTGATGAAACTGTTGACTTAGACCCTTCTGGAAGCTGGTGTAGCTTTATGTTGTACAGTTTCGACCTTCCTGTGAGGGCAGTTAAGCCTTTTCAGTTACAGATGTGGTGAGATGCACATGACCCAGGGTTTCTAAAAAAAGGTCCTTAACAAAGAGGTGTCCTTAGATATCAGATGGTAAAATAGCAAAGGACAAATATAGCCTCTTGATAAGCAATATTAGATGTTATATGGGGGGAAAAGCAGAGACTTGGACGCTCTGCAGGGAAGTAATTCAATCAGGAGGTTCTGATAATGTAATAAACTACACAAGGGTGAAACTTGAGTGGTTTATGCACTAGAATGCCCTTCAGTTGAATTATTGTCTTATAACAGTTGTCTGCCCATGTACTACTGTTTTAAATATTAAAAAATAGCACAATTCATCTTTTCCCCAGATGGGAGAGAAAAGACACAAATCTTCATCACCTTAATAATTTGTGTGCCCTCCTCCCACCCTGCAGCCCCACTTCCCATGACTGTCAAAGCTCATGTTTTGGGTTTATTAGCTGGAAACCCTGTCCCTGATATTTAAGCATACAGACTCCGTGTTGGATAAGAAATACCACTGCTCCTTGCGTGTGCCAAGGAGTACAGTTTAGCCGGGGTGGTGAGCCTGCAGGCTTCCTTAGCTCCCAGGGGACCCCCTGGAAGAGAAGACGTTCTCCCCTTCACTCGTTCTTCAGGGGCGGCCTCTTCTGTTGGTAGTGCGGAGGTCCCAGCAGGGCTTTCCCCTTCGTGCCTTCTCCCGGCTGCTGTACCATCTACTGACTGCAGGAGGCAGTAAGAACTCCGGGTCCCTTGCAGGGTGTGAGAGGCCTGCCAGGGCGCCCCGCCCCTGCCAGGTGTTCAATTTCCTCAGGCCTCAGAGGAGGTGATGTCACCGTCCTTGGAGAAATGGGGAAGCGGAGATGCCTGGAGATTGAGCTTCGCCTAGGAGCCTGCACAGTTAGTAAAGGATTTGCAAGCTCAGGAAATTTGAATCCAGGTCTCTCAGATTCTAAAGCTTATGCATATTGGACTTCTCAGAGCCTATACATCTTATGTCGTTATCAGTAATGCCTTTTGATAGCGTTCTGAAGGGTGGAACGCTTAATGTTTGGCATTGGATTCCGAAGTTGGGATTATAACAATAGAAAGGCTGGCGATTCCCCTCTGGACCAGCCGGGCTGGGTTACACAATGGTGTAGGCGACAGCCCCGCGGGGATCCGACCCTTTCTCACTGCTTGATGGCTTGTCCTCTTACACTTCCCTTTATGTTCCTCTCCTTCAGGGCCACGGGAAGGGTCAGAGGATGCCTGCCCCTGTTTTTCCTGTTGCCTCCATTCAGATTAGATTCAGACAATAGAGCTGCACTCCCTCAGGAGAAGGGCTCTCCATAGCCCTTAACTCTCAGTTGAAATGAATCTTTCTCTGATCTAATTGGGGTTTTTTTTTTTATCCACTTGAATCCTCACCCGTGTTAGTTACCATAAATCACGTACTCTTCCATTTTTCTTGTGTAATTATTTCACCCCAATTTCTTTTAGGGTTAAACCAGTTTTATTTTTTTTAACATCTTTATTGGAGTATAATTGCTTTACAATGTTGTGTTAGTTTCTGCTGTACAACAAAGTGAATCAGCTATATATATACATACATCCCCATATCTCCTCCCTCTTGCGTCTACCTCGCACCCTCCCTATCCCACCCCTCTAGGTGGACACAAAGCACCGAGCTGATCTCCCTGTGCTCTGTGGCTGCTTCCCACTAGCTATCTATTTTACATTTGGTAGTGTATATATGTCCATGCCACTCTCTCACTTCGTCCCAGCTTACCCTTTCCCCCTCCCCGTGTCCTCAAGTCCTAAACCAGTTTTAAGTTGTGTGTCAGATTCTTGTAACTTTTAGAGGTTAGCACTAATCATTGACACTAATCATTTAGCTTTTCTCCACTGATAAATTTGTAAATGGAATTTTTTTTAAGGCAGACCATTTATATTCAGGTAATATGGAATTAATTTAAAAAGCTGTATGCTGAGAAAATGATATATAGAGAATATTAATGAAAATTTTGGAAGAAGGAAGAAAAATGCTAATCATGCTAATGTTATTTTCATTTTTTGAACATTCACTTCTAATATCGTCTCTGCTGAAAAATATTTTATATACTTCATTTATACGTAGTATATGTGCTGCTTTTTAAAGTATTAACTAACTGACCTTCATTTTAAGAGAATTTAATTAACATTAGAAAGACATTTAAAGTAAGCCAAACATTTTTTTATCAGAGTAGATATGTGTGAATAGATAATCTAACACAAATTCTGCTTTTTTTTTTCTTTTTTTTTTTTTGAGGTGGGTTTGCAGTATTAGAATTGCCATGTGATTTCTAAGGTCTCTGTTCTAACAGGATACATCGGAGGAGGAGAAGTACAGGGTTATTCTAGCCATTGTTTGAGGACTTTAAAAGATCTCAAAAAGGCTAGTATGTATGCTAAGGGTGTGACTTCTGAAAACAAGTTTCTTAGGTACTTAGAGAAAAGGACGCTTTGAAGGATACCAAATTCTGCATGTGAAATGCACAGTCAGGCCCAGGATAACATACTTCCTTGCCCTTGGGGCCTACTTTCTGGCCCCCTCCATTATGCCCCCCGTTATGAGTTCGTAGAACTTTCTCCTCTTTTCTCAATTGCTTTCATGCACGTGGTTCTCTCTGCTTGCTGCATCCCGCTCACCTGCTAAGGTTGAGCTCAGGTGTCATCTCCAGCAAGATGCCCTTCCTGACTCCTCCTCCCTTTCCCTCCAGCCAGAAGCAGTTATTTCTAGTGAGCTCTCTGTGCCTTGTAAGTGTTTATTCCTTTAGGATCCCTGTCAGGGCAGGGCCTGGGTCTCCCTCACCTGCACTCTGTCCCAGCGCCTCGCTGGAACCTGACACTTGGTGGAAGGTCAAGGATGTGGATGAGGAAATGCCGCCCTGGAGATATGAGCATTCTAACGTGGATGGCCTGTTCCCCCTTTTCTTTGCTCCCTGCTCTGACTTTTAAGAAAGGATTATTTACTTTTCAGTAAGTATTTTGTGTATTTATATTTCTTTAATTAGCTTCCTAAAAGTATTCTCCTGTGTGCATCTTCCAAGGTAAATTGCAGAGTTCTTCGGTACATGAACGTGATGAGCACTTGTTGACAGTTGACTCTTTGGCCCTGAAATGCGATGGTGGTGAATTTAAAATTTTCCTTTTAAACTTAAAGAGAAGGGGTTAAAGTGGCTGAGTACAGGGATGTGGTCTGAAGCTGACAGGAATTTCAGCTTTCAGCTTTAAATGTAGTATTAAAAATCTCCCTAGAAAAGTCAACAAATGGAAACACACTTTGACAATGATAGATCTTTATTTTTACTCAGAATTAGTTGCTCTGGTTTCTTATCTTTCCACTCTGAAGTCACAGATAAATATTCTTTCCATTATTTTTTCCTGATATTTATCACAGCTGGCTTTTGTGTTTGCGTGCTGGCTGGGTTTGTGTACTTTCCCACTCTGCATCTTCTACTTTCCAACTCCTTTCCTTTGATTTTTAGAGAGCTTTCTGCTTATAATGTATATATGATGTTTGCTGTTCAGCCAGTTTCGTGATGTGTTCTTTTTTCATGTCCCTGCAAACATCCTTGCTGTTTGTTGACTTTTCCTCCATTCTACCATGTTGAGTACAACTCGTTATATATTTGAAGCAAGACAGCTGGGGTGCTCTGGAAGCCAACTTGAGTTTATTTTTTCATTCCTTTTCTTTGTTTATTTTTTAAAAAGTCGTTATCACGAGGAACCAGAAATCTTGTCATTAAACTCCTTATTTCTTTTGCCGGAGAGAGTTGTGTATAGCAGGGGAATATAAGCCATCTTTCTTCCCTGGTTTGATTTTTTTCTGCCTCCCTCCCCCTCCCAATCCAATTTCCCACCCTGCCTTCAGTTTAGAAGTTAGAATTCTCCAATGAATATTTGTCTCCTTTCTCCGTTCCAACTCCAGTTCTTAGAGGGACCATAATAATGAAATGTCTAAAATTCAGGTTATTCATGGGATTTATAACAAATAAAAAGGCAAATGCGGTGATATTTTTTAAAAATTACCTACACATTGGAGAGCAGCGTGGTGGTTATACATTATTCTGAATTAAGGTCCTTCTTCGTGGTGTCTCTGCAACTCCAAACCTGTATTCTAAGTATCAACCATACACAAACGTGGTTCTGTGAACAGAGTGCTGACTCATGACTTACCAACAAGGAGAAAGGAAATGGTCTGCTTCTCAGTGTGTGCACGATCTTTAGGAGTAAGTTGCAGTCCATATGATTTGTGGATTGTGGTTTTATAAAATGGCTTAATGAATTTGTTCATTTGATTGGGTTATAATAAGAATGTTTTATGGTATTTGGCTGATGGTTTTTGCCTTGTAGGTTTTCTTTCTGGTGTATTATTGGGCACCTGCTCTCAATAAAAGTAGGATCTAGAAATTGCAGATATTTTCTCAAAATGGGAAATAATGTTTAGGGATGGTAGCTCCGTGATTTTGGTGGAATGTTGGTGGTTGATGAGTCAATGTATTACTGAAGATCTGTCTAAAGTGAGGTTTCTCCAAGAGCTGACATTTTTGGCTTTCTGTTATAAATGTATTAGCTATACATGGTGACTATTACTAAATTGAAAACAGCCTTTATTTTTCTGGTAGGATGTATTTCAAAAGCTAAAACTCTTGTCACTTCTGTACCAGAAGTAACTGGGTAAAAAAAGACTAACAATGTGCTGCATTTTTTGCTTATCAAGAAAACTTAGCTACGTAGTTAATAACCTCAGCTTTTACAGTACAGATCTCAGAATGCTTTGGTAATGGCATACTTATGGAACATTGAAGTTTTATGTTAACTGATGATTAAGCGGAAGTCTCTGTAGAGGATTTTTTTTTTAAGTGAGATATAATTTGACATATATAACATAGTAATTTCAGCTGTACAACACAATGATTTGATATTTATCTGTATTGTGAAATGATCACTGTAGGAAATCTAGTTCACATTCATCACTATCCATAGTTACAATTTTTTTTCTTGTGATGAGAATGTTTAAGATTTGTAGATTAAAAACAAATTACAGTTCATGATGATGTTTTTCCAGATACAATATATGGAATCTGCTTGAGTCTGTCTCTGATGGGTTAGGCTTGCCTTATTGATTCTTCTTAACATTAGCAATCATTGAATAACACTGTAAATTTAAAAGGCAGAAAACTGGGACTCAAGGGAATCCTCTGTCAACCCTTCTCAAACATTTTATTCCTATAAGTAAGATTTTTAAAATAAAAATCACGTTAGAGGTAACTGAGCTCTCTATAAGAGCCGACTGTAGGGAAGGCATTTCTGTTGGCGGAGGGCTCCATTGGTGCCCTTACGTTCAGCATATTTGGGTTTTCCAGTATCTCCCAGAGGGTGGGGTGGAGTGTTGAGGTCCACAGCTTTTTTGATCATGCCCCGAGGCTCTGGATTTAGATAGTGTGGCAACAAAATATTTGCTTCCGTGGAGCGTATAATTTAGAAGCATCACTGCTAGCTGCCAGATTATATTTTTAACCTTTTAAACTGGTGGTTTTGCTTAATGCATTGGGCTGTTGAAAACAAGATTAAATCAGGGTTTCAGCTGAGGAGGACTGGGACCAGAAAGGAAAGCTAGAGATGTCATATGTGATATATCATTCTCCAGGGCCGTTCAGTTAGAGCGATGCCTTTGTTTAAACAAGAATAAAAATAATAATTGAGTACTCCAGCTCACTGACCTTGGTAATTGTGACATCCTCTGATGTAATTTATTGAGTGCCAAGTGTTTTTAATTGATGGATAAAGCATGGGATTTATATGGGACGCCTGCCAATGGTCTCACTCAGAAGTTGAATGCGTGTCTTTCTTCTACTCTTTCTTTTCGTCCCCTCCTTCTTCCCCCTCCCTCTTCCCCTCCTCCCCCTCTTTTCGTAGGTGTGCGCTCTGAGATCATTCCTTTCCAGGGAGACCTTGGCAGTTTGCCTTTGGCAGCTTCCTCTAGGAATCTCCTGTGAAGAGCCAGCCAGTGTAGTTAGTCTGTGTTCCATCTTCCCCCTTGAAAAGCCGCGTCGCTCTTCCCTGCCCTCTGGATGGAGGTGATGGTTTTGTGGGGCTGGTCCTACATCAGCTGGGAAGGTTTGGTTGGGTAGTAGCATAACAAAGTGAATTTCCCCCACCCAGTGGAAACTAGTTTTCATCTGCTGCTTACTGCAGTATTGGTGAGGGCATCAGGTTTACAGCCAGGAGCCTAAGATGGGGTCTATAACGTCTTCCAGAAAGTGGTTTATGGCTTTCATTAGCCTAAGAATCCCGCAGTAACTTTTCTTTCCTTTGGAGAGACTGTTGACTGTGCATAGTAAGATGGTTTTCTCAGGTGAAATTTGAGAAATTTCAGTCATTGGACTGGGTAAGAAGAGAAAAAAGAGCTGTTTGAGCCATGTAACAAGTAATTGCTTTGTATCTGGATTAAAGTGGAGGAAAAGCATGAAAACCTAAGCCATTGGATCCTGTTCTGTGGCCAAGACAGCAAACTATTTCCCAGGTCCCCTCTCCGGTACCCTGGCTCCTTGTCACCTCCAGACTACTGTGATCTGAATGTGTTAGGGTTGATTCTTCTGCTGAAGATGAAGTACATGTGTAGAAAAGGTGGTTTTGTGCTTGCTTCCCTTCCTAGGGTATTTAGCAGGATAGTTAGTGTAAGAAAAACGACTACTCACGTTCGCATGTGATCTCTAACTTTATCATCAGTTGTTTAAACGTCAGGATTGTCTGTGTGATCACATTTGAGGCTGGTGGTTTGAATTTAAGATCTTAAACTGTTCTGAGTTCATTTAAGTTGCCAGTGTGCTTTATTTAGGGAAGTAAACACGGATTCATTTTTGCAGGAAAGTTCAGAAACCTGTAAGAGGGATGCTTAGATCATTCTCAAGGAATGTTACACGATTGCAGACATTTCAGTTTGAAGTGAGGACCAGCTGATCTGTTCTGGGATGCAGTTGCTCTCTGACCATCACTTCCTTACCTCTATGGTTTCTGGGAGGCCCTAGAATGCGTGCTTCCCGCAGACAGCATCCGCTGGGGGAGGCTGCTCCGTGTTCTCTGCTCTCAGGGGTTCGGATGTGCCCCGGCCCGCCCCTTGCCCGCCCCTTTCACCCAGCAGCCTGTGTCTGTTCTGTCCTCACCAGAGCAGCACAATGCTCAGAAAATTGCTTTCACCATGAACTGGCTGTTTTTGTTTAGAGTAGTCATTTTTCGTGAGGAGGTAAAAGTAAGTTCAGGAGCGTTCTTTGAAAACTGTACGCGTAGTTAGCAGAAAGTGCTGAATCCCCAAACAGATCGTGTATTTTTACGTAGGTTTTGACACAAAGCACCTTAGGTTTAGAGTTTTAGTCCTGCCGTGGAATTAACAAAGCATTTTTCAGGATTTGAGCATTTCCTCTCTTTGGAATCCCCTATAACTTTTAAATCAAATCAAAGTGCAGGTGGTTCTGAGGGTTTTTTTTTTTTGTCTTTCCGTAACTGAAAAATATTCATGAATTATTATTTCTCTACAGAAAAAGACTGAAATGGCAACTGCTTAACAGGAATATTGTATAATAGGGTATTTACGAATTTGAATTTGTAAAGCTCTGACCTCGGAAACTTTGTAAAGTAATTTGGCACATTTAAGAAAAAGTGGGGTCTTATTGTTAGAGATGTGTGCACAATGATGGAATATTAAAATTGTAAAGGTTTGATCCACCAGGTTAAAATAGCATTCATTTTATTTCCAGCTGTACTTGATTTGTGGCATAACTGAAAGCTACGCTGAGCAAATTGTTTTCAATATCTTGTCAGTCTAGTAATGTCTATTGTTCATTCATCCAACTTGTTTGAAGTCTCAATAGCGTGATTATGGAATACTTAGTTCATGTTGAAACAATTATTTCTCCTGTATTGTCGGTGTGTTTGTTTTCTCAGGTGCCTTTTCCCAGCCTGGCTTTCACTTCTTTCCTGCTGACAAAATTGATGAACGTGTGGGGAGGCTGTGGGAAAGAATGGGGGTTACAAGTGATTCAAGCTGGTCCGGAGGTGCTGGAGGGATCTTCAGGATGTAGGCGACAGAGTTGCAGGGACAGCTGGATAGAGATGGGCTCATTGGATAAGCCACAGAATCCTTAATTGTCTAACCGCAGGCCTGGCTTCTCAGATGCCCTGCATGATAGGGCGTTACATACCCAAATTTGCCTTGGTGTGGTGCTGGCAGGGGGAGGGACGGAGGGAGGAAGGAGAGGGAGACAGATGGGCAGGGCAGGTGGACCGGTTGCGGAGAGGCGAGAGGAGAGAGGCTTGTGGGGTTGCTGAACAGAGTGGGATTGAAAAATATTGAGTTTTCTTTGTATTTGGTAGTTTGAAGATTTATTTGTCTTATACTGATTATGAAACTATAATGAAAATTAGTATATCTGTATTTTGTGTGCAATTGCTTATTTACTAAACAGAGTACCCTGTAGTTTTTTGGTTATCGCTGCATTAAAGTTAGTTTCTTCTTGAACCAACTCCTTTTTCCCCTCTCTGTACCTCCTCTTCCCATTGTTTACCTTTCCTTCTTTCCTCTTCTTTGGGTACCTTTGCATTTTGGTTTATTTTTGTAAATCTTAGATTTACTTTTGAGTCAAGTGCCCGAGGGCCTTGTTTTTAATGCTTGCTTTTGTGTTTCTGCTTGCCTTTTTGTCATTGTTGTTCTTCCATGTTGCAAATTTGTTTTTTAAAGTTAAGTTTCTGGGACTTCCCTGGTGGCGCAGTGGTTGGGAATCCGACTGCCAATGCAAGGGACATGGGTTCGATCCCTGGTCTGGGAGGATCCTACATGCCGCGGAGCGGCTAGGCCCGCGTGCCACAACTACTGAAGCCTGTGCGCCTAGAGCCCACGAGCCACAACTGCTGAAGCCCCTGCTCCTAGAGCCCGTGCTCCACAACAAGAGAGGCCACCGCAATGAGAGGCCCACGCACCGCAACGAACCCGCTCGCCACAACTAGAGAAAGCCCGCGCACAGCAACAAAGACCCAGCACAGCCAAAAATAAATAAATTAAATTAAAAATAAAGTTAAGTTTCTAAAAATGTAATTCTGGTAACCAGGGAGACTCCCCTAGCACAGATGGAAAACAGAAAAGCTCAGGCCAGAAGTCCTGACAGTAATCACATCACACACTCTTCCCATTTAGTTAGCAAGCTTTCTAGTTGGTAAGATCAGGCTTTTTTTTTTTTTTTCCACAAAGGGTGGTACCAACCAGCTTCCTTATTGAAAAGGGGAGGTGGGATTTTAGTATTTGAGGTTTGTTATTGGTCAAGCATGTCACTGCTGCTTAAATTGGCTTTCATCAGAAATGAGTACTTGTCTGAAAAAGGGCCTTTCCTCCTTCCGCCTTCTCTCGCTCCTCCCTTGTTGACATCTTCGTGCACATCTGAGTGAAACGAAGATGCAGCCCTGTTGGTTATAGCTAAATCATGCATCATGCCTCAAATGTGTAATTCAGAGCAGGGTGTCTCAGATATAAGTATGAGTATATGTATATCTGAAAAGTTTGTAATTTTACAGAACTGATGCCTCTTTCCCATTAATGTCTTTAGGACTTATAAAGAATAGTTAATAACAACCCCTCCTCCTCCAAGTACAAACAAACAAACTCCTTCCAATCCCGGGTATCTATTTTAAATGATTTAAAAAAGGTACTACTAGTGGTTGCTTTAAGTGAATGATTTGAATACATTCTTGTTAGGTACAAATTAATCTAACTTATTGAAAGCAGCAAAAGCAAGAGTACATACAACAGTAATGGATCCTTAATTTGTATTTTACCTTTACAGTGAGGGCTACAAAGAAAAAGACATTAATTTTAAACAAATGTTTGAAAATGACTGCTTTGGAAAGAAGTTGCTTTTGAAAGTTTCGGGTAAAGGACTGTGACTTAAAGGGTTATGTGCTGAGGCAGCACAGCCCTCAGTAAGATCCCAGCCCTCTTTAGGAGGGTCTTTGTCAAGCCCTCCTCATGGAATGACAGCAGGAAAAGAGAATGTTCAAGGCTTAAAATTATTTTTAGTTTTGAACTTGATGCCAAGGACTCAGTAGTGTTTTCAGTTTGAAATTTTGGTTCAACCACAAGACAGGGAAAAACTGATGATGCGAGTGCTAGAGCCGATGGGGTCTGTGGACAGGTCGGGGGTTGACTTGTTATCGGGAGATGCCAGTTCCTCCGTAGGCGAGGGAGGGAAGGCCAAGAGAATGGGCAGATGCATGGAGCTTGGAAGGTTGCTGGCCAGAGCGTGTGGAAGTTGACACAGCGGCCGAGTGTTTATTTCTATCCTCATTCCCCTTGTACTTCGTCTAGTTGTCTTACCAACCGAAGAGAGTGTTAGTTCAGTAATAAAAGAACAGTAGTCTTGTCTGGTTTGGTTGGAACGCAAGCTTTGGTGGCAAAGCTTGGACCATCAGGCTGAGATGGCCAGTGCATAGTCCTGAACTGTTTCCTTGTAATCTGGGGTTCCCATGGATGAGATAAAAGTATAATTTGTTTTTTGTTGTTGTTTATTTTATTTTCTTTCAGTTTTATTGAGATAGAGTTGGCGTACAGCACTGTGTATCTTCAAGGTGTACAGCATAGTCACTTGACTTACATACCTTGCAAAATGATGACCACAATGAGTTTAGTTACCACCCATCATTTATAGAAAAGTGTAACTTTTTAAAATCAGTTTAAGACAAAGTGATAATATGATTCAAAAACTAAAATGTTTAACACTTTTCAGGTATTATTAGGTCTCCTGTGTGTAGCATAGGATCTAAACGTACATAGGTGTTGTTTGACCAGAATCTTGCATGAGCCTTCAGCGCTCTTGCTTCAGGAGTGTATGTGTAGGACCGGCTGGCAAATAAACACCTGTTCTTCTTTTGTCTGCTAAGATTTTTCTGAGGTGGAATTTGCCTCACAGTTCTTAGGAGGTAATTTGTTTCATGGGCCATATTCATGAATTTGAGGTATTTTATTAAAAGGAAAGTGCCTCGTCGCACTGTACAAAGGCGTTGGCTTAAACAAACGTGCGGTGTATTGTATGCAGCCATTTGGTGCAGCTTCAGCGTGTTCTGATCTTTTCCAGTTCTAGAGAGTTCTTTCTTCAACACTGATCTCTAATTTACTGTGACTTGAATTCGCCCACCCCTCTTTAGTGGCCTTGGAAGTAAAAGGTAGCTGTGTGCTCAAGAGCAGAACTTCACATATTGGCAGTGGTCTCTGTTCTGCCTTTTAAATTTCTGCTCACCCTTTAAACGCAAGTTTTCTTGAAGTAAATAAGCAATAAATATATTATCCACTTATAAACCTGTGGTGCAGAATTGGGACGTGCTGCATCTTGAATGCGATAACCTCTAACGGTGGCTTTGTTCCCTCCACTGAGCTGAGACCATGCGGCGCTTTGGCCAGGAGTTTGCTCCCATTTACCAGTGGCCGTCCTCCAGTGTCTCACAGCCAGAGTTTCAGAGAGTTAGGAACGTAATGCTTAGATGTGATAGCTTTTCCACTAACTCTTGAGTTTCTTAGCCAAGAGATATTAGACTTTAGAAACTTTTGGAGTATGTTTCATTTAGAGCCATTTCTTCCAAAATATGAAAATGAAATCATTTTCTGTCCTGTCATTTCCCCGAACGCCATTCCTAGAAGAAAGGGTTGCAGTGGGAAATCTCAAGGTTACTAGAAATCTGCAGTCGTAGCAGTGGCAAATTGAGGTACCTCCTCATCTCTTTTTACAAGTAATTGCCTTTTCTTAAGGAAGCTGAATCGTGTTCCTTGTTGAAGATGTGGAAAATACAGAAATGTGTGAAGGGGGAAATAAAGTACTCATGGGTCCCACCACGTGACGGAGACAGGGTTCCCCTGACGGTCCCCGGGTCCCTTTCTGCTGCTCTGCCGGGCACACTCAGCAGGTGGAGAACCAACGTGAATCGGATCATGTCATGTGTCTGCTTACACCGTTCAGTGACTCCCAAGGCTCTGGTGATCCAGCATATGCTTGTGTGCTCTCCTCTCCTTCCCCCTCAGTTTTTGTCACAGCATCTCATGCCCTTTATAAACCATATTTATGGGCCATATCCTAGTTTGTTTTGTATTTTTTGTTTGTTTACTTGGGTTTTGTCTGTCTCTCACAGTGGAATGTGAACTCTGCAAAGCATGAGGGCCGAGTCACCATAGCATCCCTAGGGCTGGCAAGTGCCTGGAATATCGTGGGGGCTTAGAGATGTATTTTGCAATGAGTGAATCTCTCAGGTCCTGTTCTTTGCACACTCATGTATACATAATTACATATACATTTGTCAATTACAAAATTCTGTTTGGTTTTTTTCCAGATTAGTACAATTTCTTTTCATTCTAAGTGAAGAGGATGGGATTACAATGGCATACTTTTTTTTAAAAAAAGGCACTGAAGATTGATATGATGTTTTTAGTAAAAATAGGAGCATACAGTCTTTCTATTTTAAATTAAAAAGAGGAATAACGACGCAGACGTAGAGAATGGACTTGAGGACACGGGGAGGGGGAAGGGTAAGCTGGGACGAAGAGAGAGAGTGGCATGGACATATATACACGACCAAATGTAAAACAGACAGCTAGTGGGAAGCAGCCGCATAGCACAGGGAGATCAGCTCAGTGCATTGTGTCCACCTAGAGGGGTGGGAGAGGGAGGGTGGGAGAGGGAGGGTGGGAGGGAGATGCAAGAGGGAGGAGATATGGGGATGTATGTATATGTATAGCTGATTCACTTTGTTATAAAGCAGAAACTAACACACCATTGTAAAGCAATTATACTCCAATAAAGATGTTAAAAAATAAAAAAACAAAGGTCCAAGAAAAAAAAAATTTAGGCTGGTTTTTTCTTTTCCTTTTGAATAATTTTAATTTTACATAAAAATCGTAAAAGTAATATGGAGAGTTCGTGAACACCCTTCACCATGCTTCCTCTAATACTGTCAACTTTTATAACCATAGAACAATTATCGAAACCAGGAAATTAACACTGGTACAATTCTAGAAGCCAAACTACAAACCTTATATTATGCATTTCACTCGATTGCCCCCTAATGTCTATTTTCCGTTGTGGGAACCAGTCCAGGGTCACATTGCATTAGCTGTCATATCTCCTTAGTCCACTCCAATCTGTTGACAGTTCCTCGATGTTTCACGACCATGACTCTTTTGATGAGTACCGGTCAGTTGTTTTGCAGATTGTCTCCCAACTTGGGTTGGTCTGATGTGTTCTTATGTGTGGATTGAGGCTATGCAGTTTCATCAGAAGTAACATGCTCTACTCAGTGTCGCCTGTCAGGAGTATGAGAAGATGAAATGTCTTACCTTTACCACTTGGCTAAGGTGATAGCTGCATAATTTATCCTCTGTACATTTATTATTTTTCCTTTGTAATTGATCAGTATCTTGGGGGAGACACTTTGAGACTCATTTTCATGTTTTCCATTAACATCCATTTTGCCTGCAGCAGTTGGTACTGTGATGTCTGCCTGATGGTGATTTTGTGTTCTCTTCATTCTGTTTACATTTATTAATCGGAATTCTTCTGTAAAGAAGAGTTGTCCCTTCTTCTCCATTTATGTATTTATTATTCATATCAAAATGAAGTTATGGATATTTATTGTATTTTATGGGTTATAATCCCAAAGTGTTACTGTTTATTTTATTGCTCCTGTTGTTCCAGCTTTGGCCACTGGGAGCTCCTTCAGGTTGGCTCCTGTGTCCTTTTGTCATACCTTAACCTTTGTCGAGCACTTCCTTGTTTTCTGGCACCACAAGATGTTTCAGGTTTATCTTGTATTTTTCCTGCCCCAGCCCTGGAATCAACCACTTTTCCAAAGAGCCTTGGTTCCTTTTATTGGAGAATGATATTTAGAAACCAAGATCTTAGTGTTCAGTGAGCTCATTGCTACTGGGGTATCATTGCTCCTGTGCCCTCTTAATGGACAGAACTAGGAAAAAACACGTCTATATACTAACCTATGCTTGATACTGAGCAGGGCCCTGTGGGGCTCCTGGGCACAAAGCTTTGCTGTGTCCCCCAGTTCTTTGATTATAGGAAATAGCCTTCATTCAGTCTCCATGACCTTCCCTGAGTTCCAACGGGCATATTCAAGCAGTTGTTAGTTAGGGAAGGGAAGGGGTGCGAGACCAGGGAGAAACAAGCAGTCAAGAGAAACAGTAGTGCGACCTTGGGGCAAGGTCCTGGTTCCCCATCAACGGATACACACAACAATATCTTTGAGCTGTTTTGCAGATACTGAAGCCCCCTCCAGGTGGGAGAAGTTAATGATTAACGATGGTATGCTGCCTACAAGCCTGTAGACCCCAGACCAGTTGGAACATGGAGGTTGATGATGCTGACTCCTACTTACCATCAACCCATCAGAAGAATGTCCACGAGCTGATCACACCGTCTTTGAACCATTTCTATAAAACTTCTCACTATCCTCTCCAAGTTGGGAGACACAGTTTTTCGAGGCAGGAGCCTGCCGTGTCCCCCTTTGCCTGGCAAAGTAATAAAGCTATCCTTTTCTACTTCACCCAAAACTCTATCTCCGAGAATTCGATTCAGCACCAGTGTACAGAGAAGCTGAGCTTTCAACATCAATTTTGCATGGAAATCTATATTTATTTTCTATATCTATCTGTATAAATGTGTGTATTAAGAGCCATTAGTCTATTTTGATCCCTCTGATTCCAATCCAGCACCACATGATCATTCTAGTCTTCCCTCTTCTTTATTTCTAACTTTTTCTTAGGCAATGAGAAACCTGGTTCTCATGATCTACAGTATATTTAGCGTTTTGTTCAGTCCTGTTGTATCATTGAGGTTTCAGCTAGAGAATCAGAACTAGTAGAAGATCTGGTAAAAGTTTTATTGCGAGGAATTGTCTTATGTGATTGTGGAGCCTGGCTAGGTGAGTCCTAAATCCATAGAGCAGTCCATCAGGAAGGGCAGGCTGGCAGTCTTGGGTGTGAGCTGAATCTGCTGTCCACAGGTAGAATTTCTTCTGTAGGGAAGCCTTAGCTTTGCTCTTAAGGCCTTTCAATTAATTGAATCAGTCCCGTGCAGATTATCTGGGATAAGCTTCCTTTTTTTTTTTTTTTTTTTTAAATTATGAAGGTCATGGTTTAGATAGTAGGACCTTGTTTTTTTTTTTTTAAGTAATCTTTCATTTATTTATTTATTTTTATATTTTATTCTTGGCTGTGTTGGGTCTTCGTTTCTGTGCAAGGGCCTTCTCCAGTTGCGGCAAGCGGGGGCCACCCTTCATTGCGGTGCGCGGGCCTCTTCACCATCGCGGCCTCTCTTGTTGCGGAGCACAGGCTCCAGATGCGCAGGCTCAGTAATTGTGGTTCACGGGCCTAGTTGCTCTGTGGCATGTGGGATCTTCCCAGACCAGGGCCCGAACCCGTGTCCCCTGCATTAGCAGGCAGATTCTCAACCACTGCGCCACCAGGGAAGCCCAACCTTCCTTTTTAAAATCACCTGATTATGGACTTTAATCACATCTACTAGATACCTTCACAGCAACTCGTAGAGTAGTGTTTGATTGAGTAGGTGGGAACTGTAGTCTAGCCAAATTGACTTATAAAACTGACCGTTACACCTTGTATGTGAATGAAGTAGTGACAGAATTGCTAACCCATACTTCTATGAGAAACAGATACGGTATCGCTTGGTTTTTAAGCACTCTGTTTTCTGTGTAAAATTTATAGACACGATGGTGAATATAGAATAGCATTTGTCATAATCTCCAGTTATCCTTGTTATTTATAATATTGTTTATTGTTTGTCTTCCTCACTGGACCCCTATTCATTTTTGCCCTGTATCTCCAAGACTGGGTATGGTGCCTGGCACAGTGGCTGGGTGTGAATGAAAAAAATGAGTAAGACCATCCATCCTAATATTTCTTTATTACCAACTTTCCCCTTTCCCAGTGTTGAAGAGAGAAGAGTGAAGCAGAGGACCCAGTTTGGAAGGGGGTTAAGAGACTAAAAGATGGGTGTTAGGTTAATAAATCCTGGATTCCAAGTAATGTTTTACAGATGTTCCCTTTACTTTGGGTTAATAGTGGAATAGTTCACTGAAAGGCAGAAGTCCATTCTGTCCCTTCCTTCTCCTCCCACTCCTTCCCCCACTCCTACAACTACTCAGTTTTTCTACCTTTGAGAAAAGAATAACTTCCATGGTTTAAAGCTTCAAAAGAGATTAGTTGAGGGCGTTACCAGACAGTAGCAATTCACATTTTTGCTGTTCAGGAGTAGTAGCATAATGCAGACTGTCATTTATTCAACCATATTTTATGAGTGTTTCCCCTATGCTGTGCGTTTGGGCTACAGAGAGGAAAAGATATGGACTTTGCTATTAATGTGTATACATTCTAGTGCATTGTTTTTCTTTTTCTTTTCTTTTCTTTTTTTGGCTGCACCGTGTGGCATGCGGGATCTTAGTTCCCCGACCAGGGATCGAACTCGTGTCCCCTGCATTGGGAGTGCGGAGTCTTAACCCCTGGACTGCCAGGGAAGTCCCTGCACTGTTTTTCTAACTTTGGTAATATATAGTTCTATTTCAAAGGGAAAAAAATTATCTGGCATCCCCAGTGTTGACTTACATTACTTTTGTAATGATGTTACTTAGGTCCGTACAACCATGTAACTAGGAATAAACACATTATGCTTATATCTCTTTTACCACTAGAAACCAAAGCCAATCTGCAGTGAAATATAAAACTACAAGGTCACTTAAATCCAAATTATCTGTATTAAATTAATGTGACAGATGATGTTGTTTTGCTAAAACAAAAAGCACCATTTTTGATACAAAATATTGCATTGACTCATAAGGGCTGAGGTTTTGAAGTTCTGTGTGCTTCTGCTTCCCACCAGCAATTTCCTTTTGGAACTACTGAAGTCTTTGTTCTTGTTCAGTGCAGTGTGATTTCATTGGGCCTCCGCTTGACCCAGAGGCACCATCACCTGCATAGTAGGTCTGCCTCCGTTGGTTTCTTATTAGAGCTAAACCATGAAAATGGGAATAGTTTGCACCAGCTTGATTCTAAATGCAGAACAAACTGGGACACTGAAAAAGAAGATAGCAGATATGCTTCGTGATATATTATGGACCCCCCAAGGATATGTCCATGAATCCCCACTGGGGAAACACTGGTTCTGTAAAGAGACAGATGTACAAACATGGTTCCCATATGAACACAGTGCTGTACTGGAGTCATGTGTTAAGGTGCACTGGGATGGTAGGTGAAGATGTTAGTGATTCAGGGGAAAACTTGAAGGATGAGAAGGAGTTAGAGAACTAACAGCACGTAGAAGGTCATGGGGCCCCGGTAGCATGGGTAGTTCAGTACTGTTGGAGTATACATACTACAAGGGAGAACTGAAGTTGATGGTAGCATTCTAACACAGTGGAATTCTGGTGTTTACATGCTGACATAAATTCTGCTTGTGTTATAACACTCAGTCTTCATTTTTTTCTGTTGATGAGTAGTCTGTTTTCCTTTTTTACAGCTTTATTGAGGTATAATTTATATACCATTCCATTTACCTATTTCAGTGTGCAGTTCAATGGTTCAGTAGATTTATATATTCATTTATAAATTCATCACCACAATCTAGTTTTAGAAAACTTTCATCACCCCACAGTGTTCTCTCATGCCAGTTTGCAGTGAATTCCTCCTCCCATCCCTAGCTCTGAGCAACCACTGATCTGCTTTCTGTCCCTATAATTTTGCCTTTTTCTAGAAATTTCCTTGGATCATACCGTATGTAGTCTTTTGTGTCTGGCTTATTTCATTCAGCATAATGTTTTTGAGCTTCATCCATGTTGTAGCATGTATCGGTACATCATTCCTTTTTATGACCAAATGCTATTCCGTTATAAGGATGTACCACATCTTGTTTGTCCAGTTGACGGACAGACACTTGGATTGTTTCCAATTTCCGGTTAATGCTGTTGTAGACATTTGCTGGCAACTCTTTGTGTGGACATATGTTTTAGTTTTTCTTTGGTAGATACGTAGGTGTAGAATTACTGGGTCTCATGATAAGTGTATGTTTAACTTTTTAAGAAACTGCCAAATTGTTTTCCGAAGATGCTATACCATCTTACTGACTGCATAGTCTTACTGGCAACACGTCATTATGTATTTGGGACAGAGGGAAGGAGAGGATGTGAAAGTCACTGCGGTGGGCTGGGTTGCTTTGTCTCCCCCTTGATGTCCCGAATTCCTACACCAGCACCAAATTGTGCCGGACGGCATTCTGAGGATATTGCTTTCTTTCTGTTTGATCTTAATTATTTTTTTCCCTTTACGAGCTCTGTTTTTTTGTGAACTATTTGTCAGACACTGGAATCTGGAAAAATACCCCAATAGTAATCTCCAACTGGGTTAAAACAGCACCATCATAACTGTCTGTCTTTCAATAGACCACTCTGGCCCAGCTTTTAGGAAGTTAGGAAAAAGCCAGAAACGTGTAGGAGGGTGAGTGGATATTTTTAAGTGTGTGGTTTGGGTGTGTGTTGAGAAGGAAAGCTAGAGTATCCTTATGTCATTACCTGTGCTATATGTTGACCACGGCATTATTAGTATGGCAAGTTGTCTCTGAATCAGATTTGGTACGAGACTGAATATTCTGTTTGTCAATAGTCCAGGGACAGACAGGTTGACGTTTAAAGTTTTAAGAGCATTACATGGGAAGTACAGATTACTTCTTACCTTTTGGTCACAATACGAAGTTCGGCGCTCAGATCACTGTCTCTCTTTCCCCTTAAATCTGCCTCCTTCCCCTGGATTCCCTCACTGTGTCATTGGCACCGTAAGCTATGCAAACCAGAACCTGGAAGTCAGCCTAGTTCCTTCCCTCACCTCCCACATTGTATGAGTCACTAAGTTTTAAAAAATTTTCTTCCTTATATCCAACCTGCTTCCTCTTTCCCATCCCCACCGTGTCTGTTGCCTCCTAATTGCTTTTCATCTTCTCCCCATTCCAGTTCATCCTTCACTGATCTACTGGAGAGGTCTGTTAGCAATGGAAAGCAATTTATGTGACCCTGTTAGGATGTAGGTAACAGTGTGTGCGTGTGTGGTTGACTATAGGATAAAGTGTAACCTGTGCATGCTCTGCCTGCCCCGGCTGCCTCTGGTCCCCGTGCACAGCCTGCAGCCTCGTCGACCTGCTCCTGGCTGCTCGGGTGTCCCTGCCTGTCTGGGGCTTCCAGCCTGTGCAGGTCCTGCTCTGGTGTCTGGGAGGCCGTCCTTCCCCGCCCGTGTCCATTCTAAACACAGAAGTTCAACCTTCCCAGACTTAGCGTTGGCGCCCAGGCTGCCCGAAACCTTCCCAGACGCGTTCCCGCCCCTGCCCTCTTGTCCTCTTGCCTCACAGCGCTTTCACAGACCTCGCTGTGTAGTTGACTTTGTTTCAGAGTACTGTCACCTTGGGCTGCTCTGTCGCCCGCTGGGCCGTGTACCCCTTGGTAGCAGGGCTTTTATTATACGTTTGTGACCTCGGCATCTAGTGCAGCGCGTGGCACGAGGTGTGCACTCAGTAAGGCTCCGCAGATGTGAGAGCCGAGGAGCCTGGGCTAAAGCTGGGGGGAGCGGCAGCTACTTGTGGGAAGTGAGAGGCTGTCATGAGCGTAGGAGAGGGCGTGCCGGGTCACTGCATCTTCTCGCAGCTTTAGATCCAGACCCACCCACTGGTTGAAAGAGCTTCATGAGAGGTGCCCCCTCCTTATATTGTTTCAGTGATCAAAGCCCTCATTCTCAGAAAACGGAGACTTATATTTTACCCAAATCGTTTATACTAGGGCTTAAGCCTTTATTTTCAGCCTTAGTATACAGTACGTCCCCTACATATGAACAAATTCTGTTCTGAGGGTGCATTCGTAAGTCCAATTTGTTCGGAAGTCCAGCAAAGTCAGCCTAGATACCCAACTAACACAATCGGAGGGCAAGCTGCAATTTCACTCACGCCTGATGTTGATGGAATGCACGTTCGCATCTTTGAAAGTTCGCAACTTGAAGGTTTGTGTGTAGGGGACTTACTTTATATGGATCCTTCTGTGAAAGTAAACAAAACATTTAAACCAGTGTTGTAATAATTCATAAAGTTGAAACGACAGTTGTGAAGTTAGATGGCAAAATGTGTGAGCTTATTAGATAGGTTTTAAACCATGTATATCCGTAAGTATTGAAGAGTGAGGGCTTTGCATACAATGTACTTTTTCCTCTTTAACTTTCTCTTTACGCACAGTTCTGCTTTATTCTGGTTAGATATTCTGGATGCAGCAGTTCATTCTTGATCCTTTTTTATTTCTACAACGTGCCCAGTGTAATCACACGTGGCATTATGCTTTGTAAAATAGCGCCTGCCTGCAGGAGCATGGGAATCTGCGAGGACAGTGCTATGAGGGAGGAAATGGAAGGAGAATCTATCTCATCACCAAGTATTTCTCCATTTGGTTTCAGTAGTTACAGTTTCCTTGGAGATTGGAGCCCACTTTTTACTTTTTTGTTGTTTTAAACTATATCACAGTTGTGAAGAATCTTTTTGTCATTCTACTAAATAAATTTTCACCTGACCTTCAGGAGTTGTATTGCCTCACTTCATTTCCAGGTTATAACACTTCTCATACCTTTGCAGCATCTGTGAGTGAGGTGTGCAGATGTCTATTTAATATATCATATGCTTTATATTTTTGCTCTTGGTTTAAGAGCTCAAGTATCTTTCAGGGGATAATGCAAATATTTTGTGTTTTACTTTTATTATTTTTAAGTGAAATTTAATGTCTTTCATGTACAGAACATACATTTTTCCTGCCTTCTTACTTTTTTTGGTGATGGGGGGAGAATTAACAGCTCCTGCTTCCCTATAACTTTCTGTGCTGGCCCCAGCTACATTATGGACATGATTGATGGCTTTTCTAGAAATCCATGGCATAGACATGACCAATATTGTTAAGAAGAAACTTGAATAACTTAGACCTCTAAAATTATGCTTGTTACCTTCCTTCTCAAGGCAGGTGTAAGAATAAATAAGGTATTTTGCTTTGATCTCCTCAAAAGCAAAACAGTTTGAGGAGGAATTATTATGGGGATTATGTCCCTGGCAAAAAGCACTGTGTAACTGTCAAGTGTGTTTGGTTGTTAACATTAAGATCCAGTGTTAACTGCCAAAATGCCAACTTGAAGGAAACCATTTCCCCACGTGTAGCTAAAGTAAAGAAATTCATTTAAACAGAGTTTAAGAATGAAGATGTATTTTAATAAATGCCATGCATGTTGATTGATCCAGTATAATCTTACAATTGATTCTATTATCTGTTGCTTGTGTTTAGTTCTTTCTTTTTCTTTTACTATTTTATGTTCTTTTTTTTTTCTTTTACCATTTTGAGTAAATACATTGAGTAGTCACAAAGTAGTTTTTTCAGGTTAGTCTGTAGATCTGATGCAATACTAAGTGGTAGAATATTTATTTATTAATGAATTTTGGGAGTGGATGCTTTACATAAATAAGAATGTTTAAATATTTGTTTACATATTTTTTTAAAATTTATTTATTTATTTATTTATTTATGGCTGTGTTGGGTCTTCGTTTCTGTGCGAGGGCTTTCTCTAGTTGTGGCAAGCAGGGGCCACTCTTCATTGCGGTGCGCAGGCCTCTCACTATCGCGGCCTCTCTTGTTGCGGAGCACAGGCTCCAGACGCGCAGGCTCAGCAATTGTGGCTCACGGGCCTAGTCGCTCCGCGGCATGTGGGATCTTCCCAGACCAGGGCTCGAACCCGTGTCCCCTGCATTGGCAGGCAGATTCTCAACCACTGTGCCACCAGGGAAGCCCTGTTTACATATTTTTTGAAGTGTTTGTGATAACTTGGAAAATACCTTACAACCTTTTATTTCTACAGTTCTAAATATTTGAAAGGCTGGCTGGTAGAAAAGGGGGCAGACTCAGTTGTGTTGCTTAAAGAGACTATGAGATATGGAAAACTCGATAAAGGAGCCAAATTTAATGTAACGAGATATGGAGAACTCGATAAAGGAGCCAAATTTAATGTAACATAGGGAAGACTTTTATGGGCTCCACCACAGACTGGCCTCTCTTGTGGCCGTGTCCCAGTAGTGGACGACTGGGTGGTTCTCTGTCTCAGGCACAGCAGAACGGGCTGTTGGTGGCAGTGGGAAGGCTGGACCAGGTGATGCCCAAGGTTCCTTCAACCCTAGATCCTGAGAAATCTGGTAGAACTTTATAAGAAGACTGAAGTCTTAGGAGATTAAATGATTTTACCTTTTGGATGTTAAGAACTTAAGGAAACGAGAGCTTCATGTTTATAGCTGGAGCTTAGGAAGAAAAGATGAAAATGAGATGGAGGGTAAATTGGGTGCTGACCAGTTTCTGGCAGTGACGTCTGCCCACACCCACCCATGGTACCGTGTCGCCTCTTTGAAGCATCTTGGTAGCTCTGGGAGCAATTTTAGGGGTTTAATGCCACATGGCTTTTGCATATAGAGTCCCTTCTGCTTTTTCCTGCCCCCTGCCCCCATCCACCTGGTGAATTTTTACTTCCCATCCAGTGCACTGCTCTACAGCTTTCTCCGCTGTGACCGCTCTCTCGACCCCTGTGTCTCTTTAGCCCATACTTGACTGGCACAGGTGCTCCATCCTTGGTGCTCCCTTTGCACTTACCCAGACCCATTTTGGAACAACACTGTATTGTAAGTGATGTACGTTCCTCAGGGGACTGAACTTGCTAACCGTGAACTTGATAATACCTCAACCACTGGAACATACCTGTTCTGCTAGGACTTATTCAGAGTGTTTGGGTTTTCACCCCAGCTCTGTGACGGTAGACAGGTTGCTTACCAGGGCCTCAGTTTCTCATCTGTTGGGTGAGGATATTAACAGTCCCCGCCCCTCCAATATAGGTTTGTTAAGAAGATTAGAGGAGTTAATACATGTGCTTAGAACAGTGTCAAGTAAGCATTTAATAAGTTATAGTTATTATCTGGACCAAAGCTGAGAAGCAAGTTATTAAGAAACAAATTATTAATAGAGTTTATGTAAGAAAACAAAGCATGTTTTGAGCTAAAACAAAATGAGGTTAAGTATCTCTTAATAAAGAGATTATCTCTAAATAATATAGGTGTACAAAATACACCTAAATACAAAATACACCTAAGTAATATAGCTGAAATGTAATAGATGTTTCCTGTCTCGTGAAAAAGCCCAACATGGAGCAGTCCATGGCTGCTGTAGTCCACAGGGTCATTCAGAAGCCCAGATGCATTCATGTTACTCTTGGGAAGCTGGTCTCTCAGAGTACAAGCGGTCCTGTCTCCCATCTGTGCTCCAGCCTCAGTTAGGGAAAGTGGTTTCAGCCTTAAGGAGAGGAATCAGAAGTTGTAGACATCATTCATGGTCCCGCTGCATTGTCTCAGTCACATGACCACACCTAGCTGCAAGGGAGACTTGGGATGGACTGCTTAGAGTCCCAGCTCTGCCACGGAATGGCTGTGAGACTTTGGGGAAGTTGCTTCGCCTCTCTGTGCCCGTTTGCTTGTCTTTGAAATGGGGGTAGTAGAAACACCTGCCTCATAGAGATAACGGTGAGGATTCATTCCATTAAGTTAATATGTGGAAAGCATTCAGGGCAGTGCCTGGCACAGAGGAAGCATTATATACATGTCAGCGATGGTGATTATTTTTCTAAAAGGTAGAAGGGAGTATGAGTATTGGGGGACAGTGGGCAGTCTCTTGCATGGAAGGAAAACCAGAGACTGGGGCTCCCAGCCTGCCTCATTAGCCGAGGTTTCTGGGTAGCCGCAGCTTTATTGTAAATCACTGTGGGTCCCAGGAACTTTTAGGCTCCTGCCTTGCCCAGGTCTTGTTTAGGCCTCCCTTGGGTCAGTATGAGAAAGGTTTATGAGCTGTGTTTATGGCTTTGACCTCTCAATTTCTCATTTCTAGCTCTTCCTTCACTGTGGCTTGTCATTAATATACCAAGGAAGTAAATTAAACATTCTATTTATAACTATGTTAATTTATAACATTCTTTCTTCCTTATAGTAGTTGTAATACTAAAAAGATGACTGTAAAGTGAAGTCCATTTCCAGTTGATGTTAATTAGAAAATGTGTATAAATGGGAAAGGCAATATGCAGTCCAGTTGTTTCTGACTCCTCCTGCTTTTTCTCCAATACATTATCCCATGTGTTTGTAGTAACAGTGGGCCGCATGGTGTATATGCACACCTACCTTGGCAGTTCCCAAACTTGACCGCTTAGAGCACTATTCCAGGAAATGGTTGGCTCTGTGCGTGCCGCCGTGAGAGTGGGATGTTAGACCAAGTCAGTGGGACATACTGCCTGCCCTGTCTTCCGCTTGGCGATTCATAGGGCACATTAGCATATTAAAAGCTGTGAAGGATGTGAGCAGAAAAACCTGCTTAATTTTCTTTAATTCACTTGACAGACTGACTTGAAAATGAATTTTTTTGATTTATTGATTTGACTAGTGATGCTATAACTACTTCTGGAAAATGGAGCTCTATATGTACTAGTTTGGGCAGTATGAAAAATCCTGATCTGCCTCAAAGTTTAATGCAGATCATGCTGCTAATTGTATGAGTTGCCTGCGATTCCTGCTCTTAATTGCATCAGAGTCAAGGTGTGAATATAAGGCCTAATACCCTATTCATCTGGAGCGAAACCATCAGAAAGACATGAAAGTTTGACATTGCCTGATTAGTGGTGCTGAGAATTCTCTCTTTTAGGAATTAATCTGGTAACAGAAGTTTCAGATTTAAATTTTTCAAAAGTTTCTGTCTTTAAGCCCTAGAAACCATTTTCGTAATCTGATGATAAATTACATGAGTTAGAAGTTTGACTAAGATTATACATAAAATAAATAAGTATATATATATGTCAAGAATATCTCTAGTAGAAGTAGAAAACTTGGGAGTTTTTAAAAGTTTTAAAAGTTCAAGAATGATAGGTGCGAAGAGTTTTTTGTAAAGTAACAGCTTCCCCAGCTGTGAAAAACCAAGTTCTACTTGTGTGCCAGAGATAATCTGTGCATGAATGGTGTTTTCAATGTGGCCATTTAACAATTTAGACACATTGTGGCCTTCTTTTGAATATAAATTTAATCCTCTTCCCATCCTCAGGGTTGATTTTATTTCTGGGTCTTGTTTCAGATCTAAATTGATTAATACTGTATTATTAGAAATTAAAACAATGAGTCCACCTTTATTTAATGAAATATATGCTTTTTAAAATGTTTAATTCTGATTTAAAAAAATACTCAACATAGATGTTTAGAAGATATCAAAAAATATAAATAAGAATTAAATCACATAATACTTTCTAACAATAATCACTATTAATATTTTGGTTTTTTATTTCAGTTTTCCCTATGAATATTAAATATTTTGAACATATTAGACATGATACCATTTGCACATTTTGTATTCTCTGGTTTTCAAAATCCTTTTTCATTGCTATTAAGAATTTGTAGTAAATGTAATTTCATCATGTAGAATTATATTATCTACTTAATCCATTATTACTGAACATTTAGGTTATTCCCAGTCTTTTGCCATTATAAATAATGACATAGTTAACATTTTGTGCATAAAACTCTACTGTATTTCAAAATTATGTCGTGGGGATAGATTCCCTCAAATTAGAATTACTAGGTCAAAGAACATGAGTACTTTTATTAAGGGTGTTGATACATATTGGTAAATTATTTTACAGAGAGATTGTACCAATTCACATTCTCACCAGTGATATATTAGAGTAACTGCATCATTTCAACAGTTTCGTAATTTTATTGGCAAATAGTGAAATCTTGCTTTAATTTGTATTTTTTGATTACTGATGAGATTGAGCATTAAAAAAAAATATGTTCATTAGCCATTGTTTTTTCTCTGTGAATTTTCTATTCATGTTCTTTGCTTATTTTTCTATTGCGTATCTTTGGGGATGTCTGTTTTTTCTTTTACTTGTAAAAACATTTGCCTATTAACGATATTAAGCTTTTGTCATATTATTGCCAGTGTTTTTTCTAGTTTTGTTGGACATGTAATTTTACAATTCTTGACATGCAGAAGTTTCAGATTTTTACATATTTAAGTGTACCAATCTTTTTCTTTGCAGTTTCTTTTTTTTTTTTTTAACTGAGTTTAGAACATTATTACTGACTCAAGGATATGATAAATAATCAACTTTGTTTTCTTTGGTTTTATGACTATTTTTCATATTTATCTTTTTAGTATTTTAGAATTTGTTTTGTGGTAGAATGTAACATGCAGATCTAAGCAATTTTTTTCTTTCAAAGTAGATAGCTGGTTTCTGTACACGATTGAATAATCCAATTTCTTTCCCATTGACTGGTGGCCCTTTCTTCATCTTATATTACTTTCTTAACGTAGTCAAGGGTCTATTTCTGGGACATTTCTTCTCCATTGGTTTGTGGTTTTTGTTCTCAAGTAGTACATTGTTTTAATTATTACAGCAATAATACTACCTTAATATCTTCTTTTCCTACAGTTAATACCCCTTATTTCTAATTCAGTGTTTTTAGTTAGACTAGGACTTTTTTAGAAGAGTGTTTAATAAAAATGGTAATAGTAAGCATCTTGTTTTGCTCCTGATTTTTAATATAAATGCTTTTATTTTACTCTTTTACCTTTAAATAATTATGGGAAGGAAATAGTCTTTTATTTTCAGCTCTTAGAAACATTAATCTGAAATGGTTGAAGACTTCTATCAAATGCCTTTTCAATATATGAATTAAATCTGAATTTAGAAGTTGTTTATAAAGTGAATTTTTATATGTGAATCACGCTGTGCCAGAACTTACGTTGCACATTGCAAAATGTGTCCCTAGAGAAAATGTTTCAGCTTCAAGCAAAATAAATTTTTTGATGCCAGAAATTTTTTTTTTTCCGCTCGGAAGGCAGTAGGACATTTTCTTAATTACCTGATAGACAAACATCTTCAAGCAGAGAGATGGAGTTTGACAATGTCTTCTAGACCCTGGCATTATTCCAAGGAACTATTTTAGAAACACAGTGTCCCCGAACTGTCAAATTCTAGAAATCCTGAAGACAGAATTGAACTAGGTATTGGCTGGGTATCTTGAAGATGCTCTTGATTTGACTTGCTTGAAATCTATACCAGCACTGTGCAGTCGAACTTTCTATGATGATGGAAATGTTCTATAGCTCTGCTGTTCCGTATGGTAGCCACTGGCCACATGTGGCTGTCAGACACTTGAAATGTGGCTAGTGTGAACAGTTTTTAATTTTATTTAATTGTAGTTAAAATTTAAATAGCCTCATATAGCTAGTGGTTACCATATTGGACAATGCAGATCTATGCAATGCACCAGTATATATCTAAGGTCATTTGTAACTCTCAAACTGTGCTTTTCTGAATATGGCTAGAAATTTCCTAAGAATCTTCTTATAATTCAAGAATTGGTAAATTGGGAAAGTTGCACGGGTTGGGGGGAACCTCTGGTGTGTTCTAGTTATTGAATTCTTGATGAGATACTCCCTGAATCCAGGTGATACACATGGCTGTTCGCTGCCTGCTAGTATCCATTAAAAATCAGGTATTATTTGTGATGATTGACAAGTTAATATATTTTCAGGATGAATATGAATTTTTTTTTCTTTTGCAGCTGTTGTGTTAATGCTCCAGACCAAAATTAACTTCTAGATAATAAGCTTCTGTAGCACTGAGGGGTTGGTTGTACGAAAGTCATTTCCTACAGAGAGGCTCAGAAGCCCTTTTGTATAATTGACCTGATTCACCTACTACGTGGCTGTTATAAAATGAGATTTTAGAGAAGGCTTCCATTTCTTGAAATAAACTTGATTTCTGTACACATTTTTATTTCTAATATTTTCTAATCTTGTTTCAGCTATTAGTTATGTGTAAATGGTCTAGAAATAAAACAGTCTTCTTTAGAAAAGTTATATGAAAGGCAGTGAATCTATGTAGCATCAATGTACATGATGTAAAGCCACAAATGGCTTTATGCTTTGTAGCTCATTAAAAAGTATTTATATGTTTGATATAAAATCACCTCCCCCCATTCTGCCATGGGTAATTGAATAAAGCTAATATATTTTATAACAAATTGTCTTGAGAACTTAATTTGCATACAGTATCAATTACATATCTCTTTAGTAAGGAATTGTCAGGGCATTGCCCAGTAATGTTCAAAAGTTGGATTTGCTTTTTCCGGCATGTCTGTATTTCTAGGAATTTCTAAAAATTCACTGTGCATACTCTTAAAGTTTAAAGTAAACACACATTAGTAAAAATAAGACATACATTAGTGTGATTCTTTTTAGGAGTAGTAAGAGAGGCATGCCATGAAATTTAAAAAGAGGAAAAGAGATTGGAAGGAATTATTTTAGTAGTTAAGAATAGTTATAATAAGTTATAAGTATATGTTATAAATTATAAAGAGATTCCACTGCTAGTTTCTACTTCTAGCTTTAATACTTACATAAGTACTAAGGCGAGAAATCAAATTTCTTTGTACCATCAAGTTCTTTATTTGAAATTCCTGTAGCTTAATACATATTAGACGATGGGCCCAATGCTAGTTTAAGAAGCTTCCTCTTCGAGCATCCTTTGAGATGCTCACTTTTTAGAGGCCTCTTATTATAGTAGAAGTTGTGTGTAAACAGTTTGAAAAAAATCAGTGCTTTGCCAAATAATTAGTAGTTTTATCCTAATTCTTTTATGTCTAAATTTGACTTTTAGAGAGTAAGTCCTGTTTACATACACATCATGTAGCTTATTGGAGGGACCACCAATTTTAGTTGACATAATGATTTATTGAAGAAAAAAAAAAGACATCCAATTTGGTATTTTGTCTCCCTCTTGAAGAAGTATGCATTTTAAAAAAATCTCATTTTTTATAGCCAATTTAAAAAGTGACACATTTGGAATTATCTCTAATTTTAGACTTTTTCCTTCATATTGAAAGAGTATTTTTTATATAAAACTTTCAATGGGTATATATTTTGTATTTTTGTGTCTTTAGCCCACCGAAGTTTTTGACTACTGAAGAAGCTACTTAAGTTAATTTGCTTTTGAAATTCATTTACTTTTTGCCGTATAATGCTGTGTGACAAATCATCCCCAAACTCAGCGACTTGAAACAACAATCATTTGTTCTCATGAATGTGGGTTGGTTGAGGTGGCTCTGCACTAGGCTGTGATGGAGTGGCTTTGCTTGCATTGCATATATGTGGTTTGGATCTCCTCCAAGTGTCAGTCGTCCTCCTTGGCAGGTTGGCTGCGACATACTCTTCCTATGGCCATGACAGAGGATAATCCCAACCGCCAACCACAGTGCATGCCCCTGCTTGTGTCCCATTTGTTTTTTTTTTTTCCTGGTGGCACAGTGGTTAAGAATCCGCCTGCCGATGCAGGGGACACGGGTTCGATCCCTGGTCCGGCAAGATCCCACATGCCGCAGAGCAACTAAGCCCGTGCGCCACAACTACTGAGCCTGTGCTCTAGAGTCCGCGAGCTACAACTACTGAAGCCCGTGCGCCTAGAGCCTGTGCTCCAAAATAAGAGAAGCCACTGCAATGAGAAGCCTGCGTGCCGCAACGAAGAGTAGCCCCCGCTTGCCGCAACTAGAGAAAGCCCGTGTGCAGCAAAGAAGACACAACACAGCCAAAAAAGTAAATAAAATAAATAAATTTAAAAAAAAAGTATACTCATCCTGTAGGACTTAAAAAAAAATCCCATTGGCTAAAGCAAGTCACATGGTCCAACCCAAAGTCCAGGGCAAGGAAGTTAACTGGAGGTATAAATTCATGTCAAAGGGCGTGTCTTCAGGGAGGAGTGAAGAACTGTGACCAGTATTTCAGTCTGCCATGTACAATTTATATACCTGTCTTAATTTAGGTGATGAGAGGCTAAAATAAGCAAATGTTGGAGTGATTAAAAAAGGAATGTGTGGGATTTAATTTGGTTTTCAAAATTATTAATTGGTGAACTATGTAAAGCAGTGTGGAGTGTAAAGTGGTACTAATTCTAGAGATTATCATATTAAGTGAAGTAAGTCAGAACGATAAGTATCATATGATATTACTTATATGTGGAATCTAAAAAAATGATACAAATGAACTTATTTACAAAACAGAAATAGACTCACAGACATAGAAAACAAACTTATGGTTATGGTTTGGAATTGGGGGGGAGATAAATTAGGAGTTTGGGATTAACAGATACACACTACTATATATAAAATAAACAACAAGGACCTACTGGGAACTATACTGAATATTTTATAATAACCTGTAATGGAAAAGAATCTGAAAAAGAACAGGTGTGTGTGTGTGTGTGTGTGTGTGTGTGTGTGTGTGTGTGTAACTGAATCACTTTGCTGTACATCTGAAACTAACACAACATTGTAAAGTAACTATACTTCAATTTAAAAAACAGGTAAAACACATAGCTACTCATGGCAGAGCTATGACTCAGACCACCCCCCGCCCAAGAAAAAGATGGTACTAATTCAAGAATAAGATAAAATGATATCTTTACCTGATTCTTGAATTGTACAAATCTTGTACTATATCAAATTTATTTCTTGCTATACTTTGGCTTTTTCCCTTTGTGTAATATTTTCTCTTTTAGGAATCAAAAATTACTGCAGGGTAATACTTGAAAAATATTTTTCACCCATAGGGTAAAAAAGATTCTTTGACATAAATGACTAATATTATATTAATATGTATTTAATCAGAGATATTTTGGACTGTTGGCGCCAACGGCAGAATAAAAGACGTTAGTCGTCAATGTTTTGAGAGTAACATAAATAGCCTTTTCTATTCCTGACGTTTTGCATACCTTCCAGTGTTCAGTAAAAACGCTCTACTGTTGGCCTCCCAGCAATGCTCAAAAATCAGAGATTCAATACAGTAAAAAAACTTTATCTTGTGTTTTTTAGTGACAGTACCAATTTGAGGTGAAAAAGGGAGGAGAATGACCTCAAAGAACCAGATGGCTAAGTATTAGATAAGAAATATGTTTCTTTTCATAAACAGTTCCTCTGTGTCTTAGGTGGGCTGGATTTGCTTTCCATGCTCTTTTCTTTCGTATGGGCTGGTTGGAGGAAGAAGCAAGTAGGGAAGTGTGGCCTTCAGAGTCACAGGAGTTGAATGAATGCAGGAGAGAACAGAGTCCCTGCTGTGGTCACTGGGGATGCGGTGCTGATGAGGCTGGGGTCAGGGCCTTTCCGGATAGCTTTGCCCTCATCTCCCACCACCACGCTGCTCCAGAATCCAAGTGGTAGAATGTTAGGTCTTCTTCCTACTTTATGGGGAGGGAGAGTGAGGTTCTGAGATGTTCAGGGACTTGTGCGAATATGGGATGGGACGCAGAGCCAGGATGGGGTCTCCCTCTGGCCTTCATGCTGTACCTTTTGCTGTAGCAGGGCTGGATGAGAGTGTGTGGGTGTATAAATCCTGGAAGAACGGCTGAAAATCTGCGTGTGGGAGCAGTACTGCGTTCCTGGTAGGAAGAATGTTTTCATGTTTTGCCTTGGGAAATATTTTGGTCTGGGGAAGCTAAAAAACCTCAAGATAAGGAAAAGGCAACCTGTAGCTGTAACTGCCACACCTCAACTGCCATAAAGATTTGAGGGGTCTTTGGAAGTGTAGCAGCAGATCAAAGCCAGTTGTTAAAATAGCAGCCACAGCCTTCACCCTTCTTAGACAGGATCCTGGTATTTGAGTTGGATGAAATGCCTTTTCTGTCCATATCAAATTGAAATGTTTGAAAGAGGTTTGGGAATCTCTTTTTAAAATTGAAATTGTTATTCTCTGTTGCTGTCTTTGTAGCTGAGGAAACAGTCCCATCTTAGGTAAGTTCACAGCACCAGCTAGGAAAAGAGTTGGAGCTAGAATTCCTCTCTTGATCCCTTACACCACTATTATTATTTCCATATTAATGTGGTGACTGTTTCATCGATCCCCTCCTTGGTTTTAAGGTACCACGTAGAGGTGAAGGGAGGGTACACAAAGAAATAGGAAACTCCTCAAAGAGCATCCAGTCCAAATGGTGTGAGATAAATGGAAGATTGACTGGTGGTGTCACACAGGGTTGGTGAAAAAGACTATTAATAAGGTTCCATGACTTGAATCACACATGTAGGGCATGCCAAGACTTATCACTGTGTCCTAAAGTAATCCAAAAGTTACTGTTCTGATTTTTTTTTTTTCATTGTGTTTTCTAACTCACTTTCATTAGCACTTATCAGTATTGTTTTATAACTATCTGTCACCTGATCTGTCTTCTCCACCTGAGTCTGTTAAGAGACAGGATGTCTCGTATCCTTAGCCCCTCAGCCCACAACCGTGGGCCTGGCTCACCCCATGTACTTCGCCTGATGCTATCTTGAATGAATATATACATGTACATATTTTATATATAAATATATTTTCCTATTCAATAGCTCTGAAGTAGCTACTTGGAGCAGAGACCATTTCCAACCAGAAATGGGGCATTGAGAATTTTCATTTGGAGGCCAAGCCCAGGAAGATTTTCTGAATGAATTGATGTTTAAAAAGCTGCAGCAGGTTATCCCCAGAGGGAGTAGACTGTAATGGTGCTGCCATAGTTAGTTCTCTGGCTGGAAATGAAAGTCTACTATTTATTTTATGAAACCATACAATACGCAGCATTTGTTAGGCACAGGAAAATAGATATTGTTGTGTCCCTGGGCTTTATGTATGGAGTTCAGTCGGACAGTGCAAGTCCAGATGCATCTGATAGCTTAAATAATGAGGAGTTCGGGCTGTAATGATGTAAAGCCAGTGTCAGGCACTTACTGGTTTACGTGCATCTTCTTATGCATGGTTGCAGCAGTGAGTTAGTGCGTTCACTATCGTGGTGAATTGATGTGCACTCCTCGAGACCGGGGGCCCACGGTGCAGGGGTTTATCAGACTCCAATGCCCTTCACATCTCTTGTCTCTAGTGTCCCCGGCCTGTTCATCTGCAGTGTACAGTCTGTCTTAGCTACAGTAGTTGCTTGTGATTTATATGTGCAGGTGACAGAGATATTGCTTTCGAGGGAGGGCAGAGCCTTCAGTCTGTAATGGGAAGCTGGGCTGCCTCTGGAATGTGGCCGTTTGATGCTGATGACGCCTCCACTTCTGTAGCCCACACAGGTGCTGCTCCGTGAGTTCAGACTGGTTCAGATCAAATGTGATGCCTCCGAAGTGTGGCTGGGAGCCCCTGGCACGCCCTCTCTTGCTGTTATTTCCTATAGAAAATTCTTTTTGACAAATGCATTTTTTAGGTGGCAGGCATCTTCTCAAGAATGTATCTTTGTGGTGTTTGCCAGGAAATGCCTTGAATTTAAAAATTGTCAGTGTTGGCTACTGGAAAGAGTGTGAAATATGGAGTCAGACAAAACCAGATGTAGATTTGAGTCCTATCTGCCCCTTCCCAGCTGTGCAATTTATGCGTGTTCCAGTCATTCAAGCCTCTTATCTGCCCACTAGGAGCCTCCCTCACAAGGTTTCTTGGCACATAGTAAATGCACAGCAAATGCTATTAAAAAGAATTAATGTGTGAACTCTGAATTTTAAACCAAGAAAAACCATTTCTTACCTTGTGAGGTTTCTTACAAGGGTTTTTCATTGTCCTCTGAAGCTTCCAAATACCTTTACCAGCTATTTGCCCTGCGTATATGAAGAGCTACATTTTCATCACACATTTACTAAATAAGTGGATTTTTTTAGTCTCCAGAATTTTTTTTTAAATTTGAAGCTTGAAAGGCAACTTGTGGGTTTGAATCAAAATACCCTTGTTTAGCAGCTGAGACAGGTATGCCCGCAGCACTTGGAAATCTTATTTCTACAAACTTGCTGGCTGAAACGCTTGCCGGGCCAGACAGCATTCTGACCCTCTTTCGTGGAATAATACTTTTTTGCCTTTATGAGCAAATGCACCTTTAGATTTGGAGGCAAACAATAGTGGGCTGAAGAGTCGACAGGTAGGGAAGTGGGACGGTGGGTGTGGAGCCCTCTTTTGAGGTTCTTGGCTGTGAGAAGATGGGAAGGAGAGAGTCGGCTCACAGTGAGGCTCGGTGCTGGAGGGCTTTGCTTGTTTTTGCATTGCTGGTTTGCTCTGAAGATGGGTGACGTCACCAATGATGTGTTCTTTTCCAAATCATACTTGCGCATTTCTGACTGGCCTCTTAACTGATTAAACACTGTTAAAATTCTCTCTTCTCCTATCTTTGGTAATACAACTTTCTACTGGTCCTGGTCCTTCTGCCTATGACTAAGAAGGGTTTATTTCTTTATTTTTTTGAAGATATAAAAGGTATTTATTTTGTTTAAAATTTACATATGTTGAAAGTCACTTTTTTGACAAATAGTTCTGTGAATTACGGTTTATTTCCTTAAATGGTCATCTTTCCCAGGGTCTGTCCTTGCCTTCTTTACTTTATTCTGTACATTTTCTTGAGTAATCTCATTTGCTCTCATGATTTTAACTTCCACACTTGTATGGTGCAGGCACCCAAGTTTATAACTTCTCTTGCCTCATACATGTCTTCTCCTGGATGTCCCTGTAATTCCTATTTCTAATAATGCCGTCGCCTTGGCCTTGGCCGGTAGCCTATGTGATATTCCCTTTCTCTGTCCCTCGCTTGGTGCGGCCACATCATAGGTCACCAAATACTATTGATTTTTTGCCTTTAAAACCAGGGTCCTCAACTGTAGCTGCAAGTAAGCATCACCTGTGGAACTTTTAAAAGTTCTGTCCCAGAGCTACTGAATCAGCATCTCTTGAGACTTAGGCACGCATATTTTTATGAAGCTTCCCTGATAATTCTCATGCTCATCTAGCATTGAAAACAACTCTCAGCAGAATTTGTTCTCCCACGGTTCTGGAGGCCTCACGTCTTGGAATCAAGGTGTCCGCAAGGCCGTGCTGCCTCTGAAGGCCTTGGGGGAGGGTTCTCCTTTGCCTCTTCCTGCTTGTGGTGGCTCCAGGCGTTCCTTGGCCTGTGATCGTCTAACTCCAGTCTCTGCCTCCATCTTCACCCGGTCGTCTCCTCTCTTTCCCTGTGTGTCTCCCCTAAAGACATTGGTCACTGGATTTAGGGCCCCCAGCAATCCAGGATGATCTCATCTCCAGATCCCTAACTACGTCTGCAGAGACTCTTTTTCCAAGTAAGGTCACCTTCACAGGTTCTGGGACATGGACCTGTCTTTCTGAGGGCCACCCACTATGTTCCTCCTCAGGTTAGGATATTTCTCCCATCCAATCATCCTGACTCTAATCCGGATGTGCATCTTGCATGGTGCTGCCCTTGTGATTACTTTATATGCAATCATGTTAGTCCTTTGCTTACATCTTACCAACTCCCATTCTTCTTAGGGTAAAAGGCCATGCCCCTTGTCATGGAGTACTAGGGGGTTGTAATCTGGACCCTGCCCACCTTTTACCCTCCTAGCCCTCTGCGTCTCTCCTCTTGAACTCTACGCTCCCACAGTACTGAACCACTCCTTGCCTTTGTACATACGATTGCCCTGCGTTCCCCATTTAGTCATCTTGTTCAGATTTCAAGAAAGTTCACACTGTCTCCTCTGTGAGGGCTTCCGGTATGGCTCTTCCCACGTGCTTTGAATGACTAGTGCATCTTGTTGCATAAGTGTTTTATCGCGCTTGTTTTTATGTCTTTCTCTGCTTTTAAGTGGAGAGCTCTGAACACGGGGTGGTTGATATTCATCGTTGCAGCTCTAGTACTTGGCATTATAAATACTGAACGAATGACCATGTAGCTTAACCTGATTCGAAACTGTTCTCATCGTGACACTGTTTTCTCCACTCTTACCTTAATTATTTCCAGCATGATTTTTCACTGGGTGTCGTGTAGATGTATTAAGTAAGCAGGCATATTAAGTGGACTGGCATATTTGCTTAACCTGCAATATCTGTGCATCTCTGCTCAGGCAGTTGAAATGAAAATGTTTTTGCATATGTTAAGGTTGACATTTCTGGTTTTTGTGTTTTCACCTTTATATTAGATATGGCTTTGGGGTTGCAAGTAGCAGAAACCAGCCTGAGTTAGCTGAAACTAAAAAGAATTTCACCGACAAGGGTCAGAGTACATCTGGGCCAATAGAAGCCCTTAAGGACCCTCTTTCCATCTCTTTTTGTTGCTTGTCTCTGTTCATCTGCTTCACTCCTCACTTCTCTGCTGCTTCATCACGGAACAGACTGTGACATCCCCACAGCTCCCGTGCTTCCAGTTTGCAGCTCTGGCCACCCACGCAGACTGGCGGGCGGGTTGTCTCTCGTCCGGCTTTGCGTTTTCCGGGATGAGAATGTCATTGGCCAGCTTGGGCCGGATGTGTGCCTCCAGCTATTCAGCTCCAGGGTGGTGGGGAGGATGCTGGCCTGGCCTTTTCATTCAGACATGATGCCGGGGCTCCGAGCCTTAGGGAGTTCAGGGCTGGATTCCTGAGAAGGGATGGCATGGTGAGCAGATCTCTTCAAAAGCATCTGCCGTGCTCTTACTAGGTTTGATATCCTTGACCAGCAGTATATAGTTGAGAGAAAGATGCAGCGGAGAGCTGGGCAAGTGTGAGGGGCACAAGGAACCTTGCCAGATCTTGTACCAATTGCCTCTAGGCCACAGTGGTGAAAATGTCCCTCTAAATTGTTTAGAGCCCTGCCTTTAATTGATTCACATATGTTTCTCTTAATACAGGATGCTCATCTTGGTTTAAGTGATGCGGAAATATATTAAGACAGTGAGTTTATAATGGTTGTTTACTCATGGATATGTTCTTTGTGGTAGTGATCACAGATATGTTTAAGAAAACAATGCACATTATTCTGATCTTGCCTCAGAAAAAGGAGAGGAATAAGACTTGAAACAAATTATTTTTGTATTTTAGAGACAGTTTCTTGTTGCTGACGTTGCTTTGTGCTGGAAATGGAGACATTAAAAACACAGCAGGAATAATTTCTGGTGATAATTTAAATCCATTGTCATACTGTAGCTACTGAATTGTAAAACAAACACCACAAACCCCTTGTTCCGACTTTTCGCTGTTCTCAGTGGGCCTTGTGTCCCCTTTGCCATACTGGCCACCATGATCTCTGGGATTGACGGACAAGTGGCAAAGGCAGGACTTCCAGGAGAGGGTGGAGCCACCACACCACATGCACTGTCCCTGACTTTGGTGCTCGGAGGGAGCCTTGGAGCTGTCATGTTTATCCACACAAATTTGAAACAATTCCCTTCCTTCTTTCGGTTCTCTTCTTGAAAAGAACTTCTGCCAAGAGGGAGTTGGAGAAATAGATATGGCAGTGTGGCAACATGAGAAGCAGTCAGAACGTACAGGGACCCTTAATCCAGAGTTAGAAAATACAGGTGAAAACGGAAACCCTCCTGCAATCCTGCATTTCTTTTAAACACTGGTACCCGCTTAAGGTATTAATTCAGGAAATCTGCTTAAGGACAGTAATGTTTTCCAGGTGACTTTTAAAGATATTTGTTAGTTTGTGGACTAAAACTCATCTTTTTTACCTTTGGGCTTTTTAATGGTCAACCTTCTTGTAGAGTCATACTTTATGTTTAATTTTGCAGGCTAGTTTTTGCTAACCTGACAGTGTAGGGTTCAAATGGCAATGGGAATGAAGGTAGAGAATTCTGAACTTTTAAGAATGCAAGTAACTAAATTTGGTCTTACAAATAAAGATCCTACAGACATTAACGTGATTTGCGAGTGAGAGATGAGGTTTAATTAGAATGCTAGTTTCTAACTAGTTCATTTAAAAATATTTCTTGAGTGTTTCTCCGGGGCCCATTAGGACGGCGCTTGCTGAGTTGAGCCAGCACTAATACGGCCTCTGCAGAATTCTCATTTGCTTATTTATACTCGGTCTCTTCTGAAAAGATTTGAAGAGTCTGACTTTATAGAATAGGAAACCTGTAATTACTTGGTACATCACTCTTAAATTAAGTTTCTGGAAGTGATTTGAATTTCATTATAGCCGAAGTCTGTGAACAGTCTGTTTTGTGTCCCTTTTGTGGGGCGGTTAGTGGGCAAGTCTTTGTGAGCATTCCTGTCTTTTCCCTTAGGCCATCGAACTTTTATTCTTAATGCCTTTAAAATCTACAAATAAATGAACCCTCTCATCTCTCTGTATAGGTACAATGGTGCTTTACCTAATGGAGACAGAGGCCGGAGGAAAAGCAGATTTGCCCTCTACAAGCGGCCGAAGGCTAACGGAGTCAAACCCAGCACGGTCCATGTGATATCCACGCCGCAGGCATCCAAGGTAGGGGCTCCTTGGAATGGAGAGGGCCGGCGGGGACTCACGGTTACTCCTGATGAGCCACTCTTCCCTTTCGGTCTCATTTCTCTGTGGGACAGTTTCTCAACCATTTGAGCTGGATAATCTTTGTTGTGAAGGGCTGTCCTGTGCATTGTATGTTTCGCAGCATCCCTGGCCTCTGCCCACTAGATGCCAGTGGCACCTCAACCCCCCCACCCCCAACTGCCACCACCATCGACACAACCAAAAGTAGCTCCAGAGCTTGCCACATGTCCCCTCCCCTCCCCCCTCCCCCTCCCCTCCCCCTCCCCTCCCGCCCCTCCCCTCCCCTCCCACCCCACCCCTCTCCTCCCACACCTCCCCTCCCCTCCCCTCCCCTCCCCGCCCCTCCCTTCTGTCCCCCAGTCCTCACCCCATAATGAACCACTGATTTAGGATATAGTGGAATCAGCATATTATCAATTTAGAATAGTTATGGTTGAAAGATAAATGATGTTCTTTATCCTGAAGAGAGTTTTTATGTTAAATTTTGATATAAACCTCACTAAGATTTGCTGTTTTCCTTCTGTTACTTAAGGAGTGGGTGTTTTCACATAATCTACATGTACATGGAATTGAATTTGTGTAATTATTAGAAAGATTGGAAGTAAACAGAGCTAAGTGCTATAAGAAGTCTGTGATACATATTTCCTCTTGTAAGTTTGAAGTATATAAAATGTTCATTTTTTTATGATTATTTCATTTGTTTTTTGATACATAAGTGGAGGGGAACCCTGAATTTCCATTCTGGCTGATATAGTCTGTTAGATTATCTTTTAATTAAATACATTACTTAATGTATAATATAGTTTCCTTTTTATAAAATAATTATATTTACCTGAGGTATTTCATATGGAGCACTGGCTCTACATGTTTGTTTACCATAATAGGTTTGGACCATGTGGAATAAATAAGAGACTTGCTTCCCATTTTTTACTGAAAACCCATGGTTCAAAGAGAAATGAACAGCTTCATGGAAGCATATGTGGTATTTATACTCAGTCTTAGCAACAGATCACCTCTGTTAACGTTTTTATAAAAAGTTCCGGTTGTTCTTTCTGAAGCAGTGCCACGGAAAAAGTTTGTGAGAATGTGCCAATTCAGATTGTCTTGTATTAGGGAGGGAATGGTTAGATGAGAAAATATCAAACACCAAGGAAACAAGAAAGAATAATACATAGTGGCCAAGTTTTAGGCTAGAAAAAGGGAAATAAAGTGAAAGTTTTAGGAAGGGAAGGACACTTGATAGGGTAAACAAAGGAAATCAGCCTTACAAAGATTCTGAGAAAAGGAGGAAGTGAAATGGCAACAGAATCTTGGAAGGTCAAGGAAGTATGAGAAATGCTTTATAGTCCTAAAATATTTGGAGGGGAAGGATACCAAGACAAATGTTTTTAAGCATGTGATGATGCCAAAAATATTCTGATATTATAGACGCGGTCTTTATAATTTTGTCTATATGTTGATATTTATCTTTCCTTTCTCTGGCTCTGTACCTTTTTACATTTACTTTTTTTTTTAATCCAAATTTTATATTAATACAATGGCTTCAGATATTTAAAAAAAATTCGTAGAGCTCTTCCGTTACACAGGCTTCATGTTACAATAGAATATGAAATATATCTTCCAATAGCTACTATTAGAAGATCATGGCTCTTCTGTACTCATTAGCCACCTCCATCAGCTCCAGTTTTAGCTTTTTCTATTTTACCTTTATACCTAGATTTTATCTGACGTTATTTGGATTATAAGTCTTTTGGAAGCTGTCTGTCTAAATCTGTTTAAAAAAAAATCGCTGAGAGTAGTATAGTAGGGACAATTGGGTTTTGGTCTTTTTTTTTAAATTAATTAATTAATTAATTTTATTTTTGACTGTGTTGGGTCTTCGTTTCTGTGCGAGAGCTTTCTCTAGTTGCGGCGAGCGGGGGCCACTCTTCATCGCGGTGCGCGGGCCTCTCACTGTCGCGGCCTTTCTTGTTGTGGAGCACAGGCTCCAGATGCACAGGCTCAGTAGTTGTGGCTCACGGGCCCGGTTGCTCTGCGGCATGTGGGATCTTCCCAGACCAGGGCTCGAACCCGTGTCCCCTGCATTGGCAGGCAGATTCTCAACCACTGCGCCACCAGGGAAGCCCTTGGTCTTTTTTTTAAAATAAATTTGTGTATTTTTGGCTGTGTTGGATCTTCATTGCTGCACACGGGCTTTCTCTAGTTGTGGCGAGCAGGGGCTACTCTTCGTTGCGGTGTGCGGGCTTCTCATTGTGGTGGCTTCTTTTGTTGTGGAGCACAAGCTCTAGAGCGCAGGCTCAGTAGTTGTGGTGCACAGGCTTAGTTGCTCTATGGCATGTGGGATCTTCCCGGACCAGGGCTCGAACCCATGTCCCCTGCACTGGCAGGCGGATTCTTAACCACTGCGCCACCAGGGAAGTCCCAGGTTTTGGTCTTATAACCTGTAAAAAAAAAAAAACATTCTCAGGGCCTCAGTTTCCTCATTTATAAAATGAGTTAGCTATGGGCAGAAGCCATGTTAAATCAGGAAAGATACTTTGGTTATAAGCAACAGAAATGATTCTGGCTAAAACAAACAAAGCAAACATGGAGACATTATTAAAGGTTAGGGTAGGCACAGCTCTCAGAATCAGGGGAAAATTTGAGTAACCAGGTTTTGTGAGAGAAGAGAACCAGAGTAGCCACAGGAGTTAACATAGATATTCTTTCCAGGGTGTTATAAAGTGGCTCCAACTACCTTCAATCACTTTGAAAGGTTTTTAATTTTCAGGAAAGAGAATCTGATAGGCCCATACCGGGTCAGTCAACCATGTCCAAGGGAGATGAATGGACCAGACATATTTATTGTGAGCTGATCACCTACCCCATATCGCCTTTCTCTTATTTATCTTGGTACCTGTATGTTGGGGGCCTTGTGCATAGTATGTCATCCTACCTGAACCTAGCACCTTAGTCACAAATCCCTCCCTCCTCCTGTTCCGCCTCAAACTCCCATCCCCGGACCGTGTTGCCCTGCCGCTCCTGCTGCCACCTGCTCTGCTGGCCCCCTAGACAAAGTCTCTTAGGTATTTAACCTTTTCTTCAAATGCTCCTTCTACTACCTCACCTTAACTGAATCCTGGTTTTTCACTAATATGTTCTTTTCCATCTTTTCCAGTTCATGGCATTAGAAATGATTTCATTTTGTTTCCATTTCAGTCTCTTCTTTTGTAACCCTACATTATTCATCTAAGCTCTCTCTTCCCCTACTCCTCCTGCCCTCACTGACCTGTAGATCACCCTTCTGCTTGTTTCGGTGACTCCGTCCCCAGCTTAGTCTCTGTGACTCCCCAGGCTGTATTCAACCGAACATGAGCATCCATGGTGCATAGTGCTGTAACTCTTTCAGTTTCAAGGACTGTCACTTCTGTTCTACATTTCCCACAGATATAGTGGACCTTATAGCCCATTGTCACTTGTAAGTTACCATAACCTCTAGTTCACTCTACTCGTGTACACATATACTCTCCTTATCAGATTTCATCAGAGCATCCAGCCCTTTAGCCTGTCCTTATTTGCCATGGTTGTTAGCCCACTTGGCTCTTCCAGTTATGTGTTAACTTCGCCCCAGATTCCCTTTCTCACCCTTCTTTGTGCGTCTCTGGCTCTGGGCCCTTCCCAGGCCCTGCCGGATTGTTTTTCTCATCTTCCTTCTCTCTCACCCTATTTCCCATCAGAAGGCCAGGGTGTGTGGTAGTACTTGGCAAAGGCTGTTTGACCGGAACCAGCAGTGCTTTCCTGTGAAATTTGTGATTCTGCAGTATTGGTAATGAAAGGGTCATCTTTGACTGGAGTTGTGCAAGTGAGCTCTGGAAGGGTGGGGTGGTTACCACTGTTAGAATTGGAGTGCTTGGCCTTTGACTATGCTTCTTTTCCCTCTGCCCCAGTCATTCCTTCTGCACCACAGTCTGGGGGCAGACCAGGGAGACCCCTTTGCTGATGGCAGTGGCAGCTGGGAAATGGGCCCTCTTAGTCTTCCATGCATCCCCGTGTCCAAGCTAAGTCAGATGAGGGTGGCAAGTATGTGCCACTGTTGTGTAATTGCTATTTGTGTAATCACGATTTGTGTAATCTTCATTTGTGTACATATTTGCTCTTGAAATAGTAATACTCAAAGATATTTCTCCTGTTATATAAGGTGTTAAAAGAAAAACCTGAAGCCCTGTTTTACTTTTAGCAGTTCTATTACATAGATATAGGGCATTTAGCAATTTATTCATCCACGAATATTTATCTAGTCCTTTTCTGCGGCCAGCCATCATGCTAGGTATTGGATGTACTACGGGGACCAAAACATGTCCGCGTGGAGCTAATCGTCTCGTGAGTAGGCAAACAATAAGTAATCACGTGGATGCACATTTATCTGAATATTTTGAAAAGCATGGTGCAGAAAAAGAATAAGGCGCTATGAGAAGAGGAGGCACAGAGTTTAGTCTGGGTGGATGGGGGAGGATCTCTGAGGAAGTGGCCTGTGAGCTGCGAGCTGAAGGGTAAAGAGGAGTTAGCCAGGCGAGCAGGGAGGTCTAGAGCTCTTGGGGTCCTGGTTGGAGAATTTGGATTTTTTTCCAAGGGGAAACATTGAAGGGTGTTTAGCAGAGGGAGTGGCAGAATATGACTGAGAATTTAAGTCGATTTATGCTTGTTCATTTACTTCTTGATGATGTGGGGCAACGATTTTGCTCTTATTTAACCTGTAAACAGTAGATGGTTGTGGTGGGGATGGTGATGGTGCCTGATGAGTAAATATTTTGCTGGTAACGTGGTTTAAATTTAGCAACATTACTGTGGAAAACTCTTCATCATGGTTTTCCCTTCTTAGATTGTGCTTTATGGAAATCTCCTTTTTTGGGTATTTTTACTTTAAAAAAGTAATTGAATATCGCTTTGTTCCAGTTGGCATTATTTCAGAATGGAAAATATCAGTGGTCTAGGAGTGACAGTTCAGAGAAAAATTGGGGCTATTTAATGTGGTTGTTACAACCAGGACTGCTCTTAAGCTCTTCGTACTGCGATGGTTCTACTGGTTGACAAGATATTAAAACTCTTCCTTATCAGTCAGTGAATAATGTAATAGTAACTGTGAGAAGTGGTAAAAACTAATAATACAAATTTCAGTGTGAACTCATTAGTTCAAGCTAATTTTCTAGGCTTTAGTGGGGTCTGTTTTTGCAGCACTCACTAACTGTCTGTCCAGCCTGTCTCTTAGAGACAGTGGTGGCATATCTCCACTGCACATTCATTGTGAAGCTGGAGCCTTCTGTTCTTGCAAAGAATCATCTGTTTATCATTATCCTCAGATTTTTAAATTGCTGTAGCTTTTTTTTTCTTTTTAACATCTTTATTGGAGTATAATTGCTTTACAATGGTGTGCTAGTTTCTGCTTTATAACAAAGTGTATCAGTTATACATATACATATGTCCCCATACCTCTTCCCTCTTGCATCTCCCTCCCTCCCACCCTCCCTATCCCACCCCTCTAGGTGGTCACAAAGCACCGAGCTGATCTCCCTGTGCTATGCGGCTGCTTCCCACTAGCTATCTATTTTACGTTTGGTAGTGTATATATGTCCATGCCACTCTCTCACTTTGTCCCAGCTTACCCTTCCCCCTCCCCGTATCCTCAAGTCCATTCTCTAGTAGGTCTGCACCTTTATTCCCATCTTGCCCCTAGGTTCTTCATGACCATTTTTTTTTTTTTTTTAGATTCCATATGTATGTGTTAGCATATGGTATTTGTTTTTCTCTTTCTGACTTACTTCACTTTGTATGAGAGTCTCTTGGTCCATCCACCTCACTACAAATAACTGTTTCGTTCCTTTTTATGGCTGACAAATATTCCATTGTATATATGTGCCACATCTTCTTTATCCATTCATCTGTTGATGGACACTTCGGTTGATTCCATGTCCTGGCTATTGTAAATAGAGCTGCAATGAACATTTTGGTACATGACTCTTTTTGAATTATGGTTTTCTCAGGGTATATGCCCAGTAGTGGGATTGCTGGGTCGTATGGTAGTTCTGTTTTTAGTTTTTTAAGGAACGTCCATACTGTTTTCCATAGTGGCTGTATCAATTTACATTCCCACCAACAGTGCAAGAGGATTCCCTTTTCTCCACACCCTCTCCAGCATTTATTGTTTGTAGATTTTTTGATGGTGGCCATTCTGACTGGTGAGAGATGATATCTCATTGTAGTTTTGATTTGCATTTCTCTAATGATTAATGATGTTGAGCATTCTTTCATGTGTTTCTTGGCAATCTGTATATCCTCTTTGGAGAAATGTCTATATAGGTCTTCTGCCCATTTTTGGATTGGGTTGTTTGTTTTTTTAATATTGAGCTGCATGAGCTGCTTGTAAATTTTGGAGATTAATCCTTTGTCAGTTGCTTCATTTGCAAGTATTTTCTCCCATTCAGAGGGTTGTCTTTTCATCTTGTTTATGGTTTCCTTTGCTGTGCAAAAGCTTTTAAGTTTCATTAGGTCCCATTTGTTTGTTTTTATTTTTATTTCCATTTCTCTAGGAGGTGGGTCAAAAAGGATCTTGCTGTGATTTATGTCATAGAGTGTTCTGCCTATGTTTTCCTCTAAGAGTTTGATGGTGTCTGGCCTTACATTTAGGTCTTTAATCCATTTTGAGTTTATTTTTGTGTATGGTGTTAGGAAGTGTTCTAATTTCATTCTTTTACATGTAGCTGTCTAGTTTTCCCAGCACCACTTATTGAAGAGGCTGTCTTTTCTCCACTGTATATTCTTGCCTCCTTTATCAAAGATAAGGTGACCATATGTGCATGGGTTTATCTCTGGGCTTTCTATCCTCTTCCATTGATCTATATTTCTGTTTCTGTGTCAGTACCCTACTGTCTTGATTACTGTAGCTTTGTAGTATAGTCTGAAGTCCAGGAGCCTGATTCCTCCAGCTCCATTTTTCTTTCTCAAGATTGCTTTGGCTATTCGGGGTCTTTTGTGTTTCCATACAAATTGTGAACTTTTTTGTTCTAGTTCTGTGAAAATTGCCAGTGGTAGTTTGATAGGGATTGCATTGAGTCTGTAGATTGCTTTGGGTAGTAGAGTCAGTTTCACAATGTTGATTCTTCCAATCCAAGAACATGGTATATCTCTCCATCTATTTGTATCATCTTTAATTTCTTTCATCAGTGTCTTATAATTTTCTGCATACAGGTCTTTTGTCTCCTTAGCTAGGCTTATTCCTAGATATTTTATTCTTTTTGTTGCAATGGTAAATGGGAGTGTTTTCTTAATTTCACTTTCAGATTTTTCATCATTAGTGCATAGGAATGCAAGAGATTTCTGTGCATTAATTTTGTATCCTGCTACTTTACCAAATTCATTGATTAGCTGTAGTAGTTTTCTGGTAGCATCTTTAGGATTCTCTATGTATAGTATCATGTCATCTGCAAACAGTGACAGCTTTACTTCTTCTTTTCCAATTTGGATTCCTTTAATTTCTTTTTCTTCTCTGATTGCTGTGGCTAAAACTTCCAAAACTATGTTGAGTAATAGTGGTGAGAGTAGGCAACCTTGTCTTGTTCCTGATCTTAGTGGATGGTTTCAGTTTTTCACCCTTGAGGACGATGTTGGCTGTGGGTTTGTCATATATGGCCTTTATTATGTTGAGGAAAGTTCCCTCTATGCCTATTTTCTGGAGGGTTTTTATCATAAATGGGTGTTGAATTTTGTCGAAAGCTTTCTCTGCGTCTATTGAGAGGATCATATGGTTTTTCTCCTTCAGTTTGTTAATGTGGTGTATCACATTGATTGATTTGAGTATATTGAAGAATCCTTTCATCCTGGGATAAACCCCACTTGATCATAGTGTATGATCCTTTTAATATGCTGTTGGATTCTGTTTGCTAGTATTTTGTTGAGGATTTTTGCATCTATGTTCGTCAGTGATATTGGCCTGTAGTTTTCTTTCTTTGTGACATCTTTGTCTGGTTTTGGTATCACAGTGATGGTGGCCTCATAGAATGAGTTTGGGAGTGTTCCTCCCTCTGCTATATTTTGGAGGAGTTTGGGAAGGATAGGTGTTAGCTCTTCTCTAAATGTTTGATAGAATTCGCCTGTGAAGCCATCTGGTCCTGGGCTTTTGTTTGTTGGAAGACTTTTAATCACAGTTTCAATTTCAGTGCTTGTGGTTGGTCTGTTCATATTTTCTATTTCTTCCTGGTTCAGTCTCGGCAGGTTGTGCATTTCTAAGAATTTGTCCATTTCTTCCAGGTTGTCCATTTTATTGGCATATAGTTGCTTGTAGTAATCTCTCATGATCCTTTGTATTTCTGCAGTGCCAGTTGTTACTTCTCCTTTTTCATTTCTAATTCTATTAATTTGAGTCTTCTCCCTTTTTTTCTTGATGAGTCTGGCTAATGGTTTATCAATTTTGTTTATCTTCTCAAAGAACCAGCTTTTAGTTTTATTGATCTTTGCTATCGTTTCCTTCATTTCTTTTTCATTTACTTCTGATCTGATCTTTATGATTTCTTTCCTTCTGCTAACTTTGGGGTTTTTTTGTTCTTCTTTCTCTAATTGCTTTAGGTGTAAGGTTAGGTTGTTTATTTGAGATGTTTCTTGTTTCTTAAGGTAGGATTGTATTGCTATAAACTTCCCTCTTAGAACTGCTTTTGCTGCATCCCATAGGTTTTTGGTCATCGTGTTTTCATTGTCATTTGTTTCTAGGTATTTTTTGATTTCCTTTTTTATTTCTTCAGTGATCTCTTGGTTATTAAGTAGTGTGTTGTTTAGCCTCCATGTGTTTGTATTTCTTACAGATTTTTTTCCTGTAATTGATATCTAGTCTCATAGCGTTGTGGTTGGAAAAGATACTTGGTACGATTTCAATTTTCTTAAGTTTACCAAGGCTTGATTTGTGACCCAAGATATGATCTATCCTGGAGACTGTTCCATGAGCACTTGAGAAGAATGTGTATTCTGTTGTTTTTGGATGGAATGTCTTATAAATATCAATTAAGTCCAACTTGCTTAATGTATCATTTAAAGCTTGTGTTTCCTTATTTATTTTCATTTTGGATGATCTGTCCATTGGTGCGAGTGGGGTGTTAAAGTCCCCTACTATGATTGTGTTACTGTCAATTTCCCCTTTTATGGCTGTTAGTATTTGCCTTATGTATTGAGGTGCTCCTATGTTGGGTGCATAAATATTTACAATTGTTATATCTTCTTCTTGGAATGATCCCTTGATCATTATGTAGTGTCTTTCTTTTTCTCTTATAAAAGTCTTTATTTTAAAGTCTATTTTGTTTGATGTGAGAATTGCTACTCCAGCTTTCTTTTGATTTCCATTTGCATGGAATATCTTTTTCCATCCCCTCACTTTCAGTCTGTATGTATCCCTAGGTCTGAAGTGGGTCTCTTGTAGACAGCATATATATGGGTCTTGTTTTTGTATCCATTCAGCCAATCTATGTCTTTTGGTTGGAGAATTTAATCCATTTACATTTAAGGTAATTATTGATATATATGTTCCTATTACCATTTTCTTAATTGTTTTGGGTTTATTATTATAGGCCTTTTCCTTCTCTTGTGTTTCCTGCCTAGAGAAGTTCCTGTAGCATTTGTTGTAAAGCTGGTTTGGTGGTGCTGAATTCTCTTAGCTTTTGCTTGTCTGTAAAGGTCTTAATTTCTCTGTCAAATCTGAATGAGATCCTTACCGGGTAGAGTAATCTTGGTTGTAGGTTTTTCTCCTTCCTCACATTAAGTATGTCCTGCCACTCCCTTCTGGCTTGCAGAGTTTCTGCTGAATGATCAGCTGTTAACCTTATGGGGATTCCCTTATGTGTTATTTGTTGTTTTTCCCTTGCTGCTTTTAATATTTGTTCTTTGTATTTAATTTTTGATAGTTTTATTAATATGTGTCTTGGCGTGTTTCTCCTTATATTTATCCTGTATGGGACTCTGTGCTTCCTGGATTTGATTAACTATTTCCTTTCCCATATTAGGGAAGTGTTCAACTATAATCTCTTCAAATATTTTCTGAGTGCCTTTCTTTTTCTCTTCTTCTTCTGGGACCCCTATAATTCGAATGTTGGTGCGTTTAATGTTGTCCCAGTGGTCTCTGAGACTGTCCTCAATTCTTTTCTTTCTTTTCTCTTCATTCTGCTCTGCAGTAGTTATTTCCACTATTTTTTCTTCCAGGTCACTTTTCCATTCTTCTGCCTCAGTTATTCTGCTATTGATCCCTTATAGAGAATTTCTGATTTCATTTATTGTGTTGTTCATCACTGTTTGTTTGCTCTTTAGTTCTTCTAGTTCCTTCTTAAATGTTTATTGTATTTTCTCCATTCTATTTTCAAGATTTTGGATCATCTTTACTATCATTATTCTGCATTCTTTTTCAGGTAGACTGCGTATTTCCTCTTCATTTGTTAGGTCTGGTGGGTTTTTGCCTTGCTCCTTCATCTGCTGTGTGTTTCTCTGTCTTCTCATTTTGCTTAACTTACCGTGTTTGGGGTCTCCTTTTCACAGGCTGCAGATTTGTAGTTCCCGTTGTTTTTGGTGCCTGTCCCCAGTGGCTAAGGTTGGTTCAGTGGGTTTTGTAGGCTTCCTGGTGGAGGCGACTAGTGCCTGTGTTCTGGTGGATGAGGTTGGATCTTGTCTTTCTGGTGGGCAGGTCCACGTCTGGTGGTGTGTTTTGGGGTGTCTGTGGCCTTATTATGGTTTTAGGCAGCCTCTCTGCTAATGGGTGGGGCTGTGTTCCTGTCTTGCTAGTTGTTTGGCATAGGGTGTCCTGCACTGTAGCTTGCTGGTCGTTGAGTGGAGCTGGGTCTTGGCGTTGAGATGGAGATCTCTGGGAGATTTTCACTGTTTGATATTATGTGGAGCTGGGAGGTCTCTTGTGGACCAGTGTCCTGAACTTGGCTCTCCCACCTCAGTGGCACAGCCCTGACGCCTGGCTGGAGCACCAAGAGCCTGTCCTCCGCATGGCTCAGAATAGAAGGGAGGAGAAAAAGAAAGAACGAAAGAAAGAAGAAGATAAAATAAAATAAAGTTATTAAAATAAAAAATAATTATTAAGAAAAAAATTTTTTTAAGTAATAAAAAAATAAAAAGAAAAGGACAGAACCCTAGGACAAATGGTAAAAGCAAAGCTATACAGACAAAATTACACACAGAAGCATACACCTACACACTCACAAAAAGAGAAAAAGGGAAAAAATATATATATATCGTTGCTCCCAAAGTCCACCTCCTCAATTTGGGATGATTCGTTGTCTATTCAGGTATTCCACAGATGCAGGTTCATCAAGTTGATTGTGGGGATTTAGTCCGCTGCTCCTGAGGCTGCTGGGAGATATTTCTCTTTCTCTTCTTTGTTCGCACAGCTTCACACAGCTCCCGGGTTTGGCTTTGGATTTGGCCCCACCTCTGCATGTAGGTCTCCTGAGGGCGTCTGTTCTTCGCTCAGACAGGACGGGATTAAAGGAGCAGCTGCTTCCGGGGCTCTAGTTCGCTCAGGCCGGGGGGTGGGGGTGCGGTGGGGGGGGGAAGGGAGGGGTACGGAGGCGGGGCGAGCCTTTGGCGGCAGAGGCCGTCGTGATGTTGCAACAGCCTGAGGCGCCGCGCGTTCTTCCGGGGAAGTTGTCCCTGGATCATGGGACCCTGGCAGTGGCGGGCTGCGCAGGCTCCCAGGAGGGGCGGTGTGGAGAGTGACCTGTGCTCGCACACAGGCTTCTTGGTGGCGGCAGCAGCAGCCTTAGCGTCTCATGCCCGTCTCTGGGGTCCGCGCTGATCGCCGCGGCTCGCGCCTGTCTCTGGAGCTCCTTTAAGCGGCGCTCTGAATCCCCTCTCCTCGCGCACCAGGAAACAAAGAGGCAAGAAAAAGTCTCTTGCCTCTTCGGCAGCTGCAGACTTTTTCCCGGACTCCCTCCCGGCTAGCTGTGGTGCACTAACCCCTTCAGGCTGTGTTCACGCCGCCGACCCCAGTCCTCTCCCTGCGATCCGACCTCTGAAGCCCGAGCCTCAGCTCCCAGCCCCCACCCGCCCCGGCGGGTGAGCAGACAAGCCTCTCGGGCTGGTGAGTGCTGGTTGGCACCGCTCCTCTGTGCGGGAATATCTCTCTACTTTGCCCTCCGCACCCCTGTGGCTGCGCTCTCCTCCGTGGCTCCGAAGCTTCCCCCGTCTGCCACCCGCAGTCTCCGCCCGCGAAGGGGCTTCCTAGTGTGTGGAAACCTTTCCTCCTTCACAGCTCCCTCCCAGAGGTGCAGGTCCCGTCCCTATTCTTTTTTCTCTGTTTTTTCTTTTTTCTTTTGCCCTACCCAGGTACGTGGGGAGGTACTTGCCTTTTGGGAGGTCTGAGGTCTTCTGCCGGCGTTCAGTAGGTGATCTGTAGGAGTTGTTCCACATGTAGATTTATTTCTGATGTATTTGTGGGGAGGAAGGTGATCTCCGTGTCTTACTCTTCTGCCGTCTTGAAGCTCCTCTCCCGCTACAGCTTTTAAATAGTTTTTATTTTGGCTTCTTTCATTGTTACCACACTACAATTCTTGAGTTAGTAGTGCCTGGTGTTTTGATATTTATAAGTACAAGAATTAATTTTATTATTTTATTATAAATGAAGAGGCAGCAAAGTTTTATTCTTTTAGATATCATAAACATGAATATTCTGAATCTGTCAGAGAAGATAAAAAAGGAATATTAATAGAAAGTTGAAGTCCAGAATATCTCTTGATACTATACAGGAATACAAACCTAAAACAGATAATTTGTATTTCTAGGATGAAACACAGTTTATTTTGACAAAAAATATAAACATGAACAACCTTTTTTTAAATTTATTTTTTACTGAAGTATAGTTGAATTACAGGGTTGTGTTCATTACTACTGTACAGCAAATGAACAACCTATCTTTATACCTCAAGGGACTAGCAAAAGAACAAACTAAGCCCAAAGTTAGTAGAAAAAGGGAATAATAAAGATCAGAGCAGAAATAAATGAACGAGACAAAAAAGGCAATAGAAGAGATTAATGAAACTAAGAGTTGTTTTTTTGAAATGTAAACAAAATAGACATCTTTAGCTAGATTCAACAAGAAAAAAAGAGAGGGGACTCAAAATTAGAAATGAAAGAGATGTTACAACTGATACCACAGAAGTAAAAGGATCACAAGAGACTGGTGTGAACAACCATACACCAGCAAATTGGTCAACCTAGGAGAAATAAATTCCTAAAAACATAAAACCTTCCAAGCCTGAATCATGGAGAAATAGAAAATCTGAACAGACCAATTACTAGTAAGGAGATTGGATCAGTAATCAAAAACCTCCCAACAAACAAAAGTCCAGGACCAGATGACTTCTGGTGAATTCCACCAAATGTTTAAAGATGAATTAATACCAGTCGTTCTCAAATTCTTCCAAAAATTGAAGAGGAGGGGACACTTTCAAACTCATTTTATAAGACCAGCATTCCCAAATACCAAAACCAGACAAGGACACTACAAGAAAAGGAAAATGCATGCCCATATTCCTGATTAACATAGAAGCAAAAATCCTCAACAAAATTTTTTTTTAATAAAGGGAATTTCATATAGAGAACTGACTGTACATTTGCCAGAGGTGCAGACGGAGAAGTAGAGGTCCTGGAGGAGTAAAGAGGAAGAAGGGGTGATACCTAAGGATTAGAAGCTGCTAACATCCCTGAGTTGAAACCCATTACAGCATCTGTTGCAGTTCTATTTTTAAAAGCTATCTCAGTTGGTTCTGGATACATCAAAAGGTGCTTTTTTTTTTTGTGATGTTTATCATATATCAAGTCTTTTTTTTTTTTAACTTTTTATCTTATATTGGAGTGGAAGGGTAGCAGGAGGGATAGTTAGGGAGTTTGGGATTGACATGTACACACTGCTATATTTAAAAGGGATAACCAACAAGGACCTACTGTATAGCACAGGGAACTCTACTCAATATCATGTAACAACCTAAATGGGAAAAGAATTTGAAAAAGAATAGATGCATGTATATGTATAACTGAATCACTTTGCTGTACACCTGAAACTAACACAACATTGTTGATCAACTATACTCCAATATAAAATAAAAAGTCAACAAAATTTTAACAAACCAAATTTAACAGTACATTAAAAGGATCATACACCATGATCAAGAGAGATTTATTCCAAGGATGCAAGGATGGTTCAACACCTGCAGATCAATCAGTGTGATAAACCACATTAACAATATGAGGGATAAAAACCATGCGTTCATCTCAATAAGTGCAAAAAAAGCATTTGACAAAAAATGCAACTTCCATTTATGATTTTTAAAAAAACCCAACAAACTGAGTACAGAGGGAATGTACCTCAACATAATAAAGGCCATATATGATAAGCCCATAGCTTGTTCTGTAAGATCAGGAGCAAGACAAGGATGCCCACTCTGGCCAGTTTTATTCAACATAGTACTGGAAGTGAAGTCCTAGCCAGAGCAATTAGGGGGAAAAGAAGAAAAAGAAAGAAAGAAAGGAAGGAAGGGAGGGAAGGAAGAAGGAAGGAAGGAAGGAAGGAAGAGGGAGGGAGGAAAGAAAGAAAAGAAAAGAAAGAAAGGGCATCCAAACTGGAAAGGAAGAAGTAAAATTGTCTCTATTTGCAGATGACTTGAAATTGCATATAGAAAACCCTAGAGATTCCACCAAAAAACTTTTAGAACTAACAAATGAATTCAGTAAAGTTGTAGGGTACAAAAGTCAATGTACAAAATTCAGTAATGAATTATCAGAGTAATGAAGAAAAAAATCTCATTTACAGTTGCATCTAAAAGAATAAAATACTTCAGAATAAATTTAACCAAGGAGGTGAAAGATCTATATGCCAAAAACAGAAGTCATTGATGAAAGAAATTGAAAAAGACACAAATAAATGGAAAGATAGTCTGTGCTCATGGATTGGAAGAATCAATACTGTTAAAATGTTCATACTACCCAAAGCAATCTACAGATTCAATGCAATCTCTATGAAAATTTCAGTAGCATTTTTCACAAACATAGAACAAACTATCCTAAAATTTATATGGAATTACACAAGACCCCAAATAGCCAAAGCAACCGTAAGAAAGAACAACAAAACTGGAGGTATCACATTCCCTGATTTCAGACTATATTACAAAGTAATTACATAGTAATCAAAACAGTTTGGTATTGGCACAAGAACAGATACATAGATCAATGTAACGGAATAGAGAACCCAGAAATAAACCCACACATATATGGTCAATTTATGACGAAGGAGCCAAGAATACTCCATGGGGAAAAGATGGTCTCTTCAATAAATGGTGTTGGAAAAATTGGACATTCACGTGCAAAAGAATGAAACCAGGCCACATACACAAAAATCAACTCAATGGATTAAAGATTTGAATATAAGTCCTGAAACCATAATACTCCTAGAAGAAACTCCTAGAAAAAGACAGCTTTTTGACATTAGTCTTGGTGATGATTTCTTGGATTTGACACCAAAAGCAAAGGCAATAAAAGCAAAAATAAACAAGTGGGTTTATACCAAACGTTAAGACTTTTGCAGAGCAAAGGAAACTATCAACGAAATGAAGAGGCAACCTACTGAATGGGAGAAAATATTTGTAAATCATGTGTCTGATAAGGGGTTAATGGCCAAAATATATAAAGAACTCATATAACTCAATAGCAAAGCAAACAAACCCAAACAATATGATTAAAAAATGGGCAAAAGGTCTTAAAAGACATTTTTCCAAAGAAGATGTCCAAATGGCCAATAGGTACATGAAAAGGTACTCAGCATCACTAATCATCAGTGAAATGCATATCAAAACCAGAGTGACGGGCTTCCCTGGTGGTGCAGTGGTTGAGAGTCTGCCTGCCAATGCAGGGGGCACGGGTTCGAGCCCTGGTCTGGGAAGATCCCACATGCTGTGGAGCGGCTGGGCCCGTGAGCCACAATTACTGAGCCTGCGCGTCTGGAGCCTGTGCTCCACAATGAGAGGCCGCGGTAGTAAGAGGCCCGCGCACCGTGATGAAGAGTGGCCCCCACTCGCCGCAACTAGAGAAAGCCCTCGCACAGAAACGAAGACCCAACACAGCCATAAATAAATAAATAAACAAATACTTTAAAAAACAAAAAAACAAAAAAACCCTAGAGTGATATCACCTCGTGCCTTTTACAATGGATATTATCATAAAGACAAGAAATAACAAGTATTTGAGGGTGTAGAGAAGGGAGCCCTTGTACACTGTTGGTGGGATTGCAAAATGGTGTAGCCACTGTGGAAAACAGTATGGAGATTTTTCAAATAACTAAAACTACAATTACCATATGATCCAGCAGTCTAACTCCTGCATATGGAAAGGAAATGAAAACAAAATCTTGAAGAAATGTCTGCACTCCCATGTTCATTGCAGCATTATTCACATTAGCCAAGATATGGGAACAACCTAAGTGTTCATCAACAGTTGAATGGATAAAGATGTGGCATATATGTATATACAGTGGAATATTGTTCAGCCATGAGAAAGAAGGACATCTTGCCACTTGAGACAACATGGTGGGATCTTAAGGGTATTATGCTACGTGAAATAAGTCAGAGAAAGACAGATACTGTATATCACTTACATATGGAATCTAAAGAGCTGAACTCATAGAAACAGAGACTAGAATGGTGGTTACCAAGGGTTGGGGGAAATGGGAAGATGGTAGTCAGTGTACAAACCTACAGTTACAATTTGAATAAGTTCTGGGGATCTAATGTACAGCATGGTGATTATAGTTAATTATGCTGTTTTATATACTTGAAAATTGCTAAGAGAGTAGATCTCAAATGTTCTCACCACAAAAAGAAGTGGTAATTTTGTGACATGATGGAAGTGTCAGGTCTAAGGTTATGGTGGTTATCATTTTACAATATATAAAATATCAGATCAACATGTTGTATACCTTAAACTTACACAATGTTATATGTCAAACATATCTCATTAAAGCTGGAAAAAATAAACATAAATCAGTTTTCAAAAAGAAATTAAGAAAATAACTTCCCAAAACATTTTATCAAAGAGTATTGCTAAAGCAAAGGAAAAAGTATTTATGAAATACCAGCACAATATACTGTATAGTTTAAAGTAACTTTCTGACTTGAAGTATTTATTAAGACTTCAAAAAATAGTTTTTATACAAATGTATCATGGCAGTTAGAGTTATGGCTCTGATTGTTGTAAAACATATCTATCGAGATGAGAGAACACTTTTTGGAAAACTTATAAATCAGGGCAGTAAAATTTTAGTCATTGACAAAACTCCAACCATTTCACATAGAAGTGGTTTAATAATTTACTTAAAATGCAGTATTCAGGACTTTGAAGATAGGTGATGGTTTTTGTTGATTTCATGGAACCTAAAAGGAACAACATCTGAAATATATTAAACTTTATTGTCATACTCAAGATAAATGGTCTCAATGATAAATATTTACATGAAAACTTTATGAATTTTGTACAGGTGGTGCAAGTATAGTGCTAAGGAGAAAAAAAAGTCAAATTCTAGAAAAACTTCTGGATATTTTTATTTGAGGTTTTATTTGTTACTTTAGTTATCTCTGGATCATGGCATAAAAAGATAGAAACCAAATAAACCAGTTAACAATTTTTCTTGATATTTTTATATTTGTGAGCTTATGTTATTTAATAACTGGTATTTATTTGATATACCTAAGAACTTGGAATTGAAATAATGAAATACGGTTGATCCTTGGACAACACAGGTTTGAACTGTGTGGGTCCACTTATATGTGGATTTTTTTTTTTTCAATAGTCAATACTGCAGTACTGCACAATCCACAGTTGGTTGAATCCCTGGATGCAGAGAAGTCATGTATATGGAGGGCTGACAATAAGATACTCAGATTTTTGACTGCATGGAAGGTCTGTTCCCCTAATGCCCATGATGTTCAAGGGTCAACTGTATTAGCCTTTGGATGGACAACCTGGGTATTATTGATGCAAACTCAGTTTGGAAATCCTATAAAGACTTGCATATTGACTTTAATAGAAATTGTGAGATAGCATTTGAATAATTACATTTTTTAGAGATTTAGCTTCATTACATACTATTCTAACCATCCTTATTTCTTTGGTTTTATAAGAAAGAAAATTTCTAATTATTAAAATGGATAGATTTCTTTGACAAGTAATAGATAATAGAACATATAAAACAAAATACAGGAAGCTGTGGTAGAAAAGCAGAGAATATTAGAGAAACAAACACATTTGAAATAAAGTAAAATATTCCAAGAGAAAAATTATTAAATTATCCAACAAGTTACATGAAAATACCCTTATTTGATGACAAATCTGAAGAGTATAGTTAACTTTTAATAACTTCTTTTTAATTTATTGGTTCTTAGAATTTGACCAGTTGATTGTTTTCAAAGCACCATAGATTAAAGGTGAACAAAATTTTGTAAAAGTAAGCTAGATAATTGAATATGACAGTTCAATAAGTGATTTTCATGATGGTGATAGAAATAGTGACTATTATTAAGGCTAGAAAAAAATGTAATTTAATTGACATTAGTTCAGCATGAGGTGTAATATAAGATTTACCAAGAACAATCTTATGTTATGGGGAAAATCTATATATCAAGACTCATCTGCTGTCTTTCAGTTAAATAGGGGATGTTACTGGAAGAGTTTTGGTTTGTTATATTGAATCATAGCTCAGACATTACTTAGCTGTGACAGATACACATCAAATAAAGGATCACACCAGTATTTTCTAACAATTAACAGATGACTTAGAAATTATTAGCATGATTTGATGAATGGTTGGTGCTCTAACTTACAGTTTTACACTATGTGTAGTTCATATTTAGAGAATAAATGGGAATGTTAAAAATTTTTTGATTTATATGCTTAATAGTTTTTATTATAATTCTGATTGTTAAATATTGTCACTCCAGACATGAATAATTTTTTTAATATATCTGTGATTAGGTGATTATCTCATTTTATGTTTTACATGGTGTGAGTTTTAACATCAGTAATTGGTTATTATTAACTACGTAGTACATTTCTGTAAATTTTGACTCTACTTTTAATGATGTTTTTCTAAAGTTTTTGATAGTTGTTATTGCAAATACTGTTAAGTGTAGCAACTTGTGAGTCATTCTTCCTTTCTTGTTTTTTTGGTTTAGCTTTGTTGTTCACAGAGTAAACAACAGTAGGCTTTCTTGTTTAAGTACCTTTTCTTTCAAATCACCTAAATAAAGTGTTGAGATTTTTTTACTGCCGTGTTTAAGCAAGGCAGCTTGACTTGTACTGGTACTTGTACTTGTACTTGACTTATACTGAGACAGCATAATTAGCACCGTTTTCCCATTCAGATTTGTGTGAGTGCCTTTAAGGTAGGTTCTAAGATATTTTATAGTACTTTTAAAATTAAAGTTTGAAGTGTGATTCACTGCCTACTGAGAATAATTCCATGAAGTTGAAGACTATTACATTTTTCTTAGTTTCTGCAATTAATATAGTTTGGCACTAACATTTTTGTTTTCTCTAACCCTTCTTCCAGCATATATAGTTTCCTCGTCTCAAACACTAACGACTGATGGGTTTTTTTGTGTGTGCAGAATAATTACAAGGTCATTGCTGCCTTCCCTTCTGTTCATTGATATTTAATCAAAACTTCTGCTTTGCTGTGTGCTGTGGGCAGAATTATTCATTGGTTTCTAGCAAAAGAGACATTTTTGTCTTCTTTTCTGTATTTAGGATGTGGTTGGCAGACTAGTGCCCCCCTCCACCCCCCAAGATGTCCATGCCTTGGTCTGTGGGACCTGTGAATATCTTACATGGCAGAAGGGACTTTGCAGATGGAATTAAGGTCGTGGAACTTAAAATAGGGAGATCATCTTGGATTATTGGGGTGGGCCCAGTGCACTCACAAGGGTCCTTAAACGTGGAAGAGGGAGGTAGAAGACTCAGATGTGAGGGAAGAAGGAATTGGAGAGTTTGAAGCATGAGCAGGACTCAACTTGCTGTTCCTGGATTTGAAGATGGTGGAAGGGGGCTGTGAGCCTAGGAATGCAGGCAGCCTCTAGAAGCTGAGAGCAGCTGTGGCAGACAGCAGCACGGAAACGGGAACCTCAGCCCCTTAGTCACAGGGAACTCAATTCTGCCAACAACCTGAATGTCCCTGGAGGCAGATTCTTCCCTAGAGCCTCATAAAGGAATGCAGCCCTCCTGACCCCTTGATTTCTGCCTTGTGAGGCTTGGGCAGAGAAACCAGCCAAGCCTATAGACCAACAGACCTGTGAGATGATACATTTGTGGTGTTTGTAGCTGCTACGTTATTTTTTACAGCAGCAAGAGAAAACTTATATATGCTATTTTATGGGACATGAAATACAGAGTATCTTGAAATACTGAGCAGCTCTTAAGCTTGTGTTGTGGGAAACAAAAGGATGGGGAGGCCATCAAAGAATTAGGAGGCAGGGAGGGAGGTTTTTGGTTCTTTTCTTTCAGATCCAGAGAGTTGGAGCAGGAGAGCTTGACTCTAGCACACAGTAACTTAATTATCAGTGTAATTGTCTGCATTACTGTTATATAATAATTATACTATTGACTCGATTCATGTATTAGTTGGAAAAATCATATTTAATTTGTGTTGTCCTGAAAGCACAGTTTTATCAAGGAGTTGCTTTTAACATGTCAGTGTGGGAGAATACTTGTATTTATATTTATAATTAAGCCTTCACTCAAACTTATTTGAATTATGACTCTGATTCAGGCACTTACACCTGTCCTGTCTTTTCACGGAGGAAAAGAATCTCTTGCTGTAACTTTCTTTAATAAAAACATGGAACATGAGAGTTGGAAGGAACTATATTCAGACTGACTGATTTTACACATGAGGGACTTGAAGTTCAGAGAAGCCCATTAAGCAGTCTCAGGTCACTAGGCCAGGTGCGTTGCCCAGGGCCCAGAAGTATCGGTCCATACCTGCAGGTAGCAGGTGGAAAGTGCCGTGAAGGAAAGAACCAAGCTGGATTCTGCTCTGAGTCTCCCACCTTCCAGGAGTGTGACTTGGAAAATCCATTTATTTCCAAACTAAGACTGCTCTAATGATCAAATAAATGAATGTGCTATTTGTTAGTAGAAATGGAAGTTACTCTGTCGACTTAAGGATCATTAACATTGTTAGGATAATCTGTCCAGTCAGAAATCAGGTGCTTTGCAGAGAAAGCCTTTCCTACAGAAGGAACGATGATGGAGACTTGAATTTAAGTAGCTGGTTTGTTTGCAGTGGTAGTTACGGCAGCAAGTGGTAAAAGGTACATCAAAATGAATTCTGTGCAGCTGAACAGAAGTCACAGCCTCCGAGGGAGGGGCACGGAGGTATCGTTGACTGACTTGAACTTGCTGTGGCCTGTTTTGTTACAACTCTGCCTTTCACACTGAAGTGCCTGGTTGACCTTATCTTTTGTGAGAAAGTGCTTCAGCCTGTTTGAGATCCTGTGCTGCTGACAGATTCACAGGATACCTACTTACAAGCTAATTATTGATCACACCCCTGTCATGGGTGAATGAGTGGCTTCAGGGACCTTTGGTTTTGCCCTACCAGAGTTAGAGTTAACGGGAGCTCGGAGGAGCCTGGGTGCAGGAGCTCTCAGGTGGATAACTCCTGCTCATCCCTGCTTTGCCATATATCCTTATTCTGCCGTCAGGTGAGCCGTGCAGGACCATCCCTCTCTTCTCTGCGTTTCAGCCTGACGTTCAGGTTAAATTCCCAGGTGGCCATGTTTCCCCTCCCCTCCACATCTTCCACGTTCTCATTTCTGAGAACGTGCTCCAGCCTCATATGCTAACCTGTACCCCGCCTCTCCTTTAAAACGTAGCTCTGATGTCATTTCCCCCTAGAAACTCTCCCTGACCCCCCTCACTCCCAGCCTTAGTGAGAAGTCCCTCTGTGAACTCCTGAAGTTCAAAAAACATGTGTAAGTCTCCACAAGTGCTCTGGCGCTGTGTTAAAGTTGTTGGCTTGCTGTCGCAAGCTCCTTGAAGGCAGGGGCTGTCTTTCCTGTCTGTGTTCCTGCTGCCCAGCACAGTTTGTGGGGTAAGTAACCAGATGGCGTGACCTGCCCTGGGCATGTGCTGGACAGCTGGTTGTTCTAATAATGGGTCAGTGACTAAAGTGTTGGGATTCCGCAGACCCACAGGCACCTGCACAGGTCAGTTGGTATTTCAGGCACGATTGGTAAATTAAAATTAAAATAATCCTTTTCCTATTGTTTCCACGTTTTCTCTATTATAAATAACATCATGATAAGCAGCTTTGTACAAAAACTTGTGTCCATCTCTGATCTTTTTTGCTTCTGATCTCAGGAATCATGTATTGGCTATTGAGAGTTTTAAGAAGAAATAGTTAAGTTTTGTAAAATATGAAAATGAGAATTGAATTACAAGTGTGGGCTTTGGTGTTTTGACTTCCTGAATTCTTTGTTTCCTCCATTTACTAGCTGTCGACTCTTGGGCAACATACTTTTCTGTGGCTCACTTTCCACTTTCATGAAACAGAGATTTGTCTCAGTCAGTACAGGCCAGGTTATCCTGCAGTAACAAACAACTCCCAAACCTCAGTGGGTTTATAACAACACAGCATATTGATTACTCACACTACATGTCCCTCATGGATTAGCATGGGCGCTGTGTTCATTATGGACATTCAGGGACCTCGTTGGAAGGTGCATCTTGACTAACATTCCAGAGATCATGGAGGGAGGTAAGAGAGAGAACATAGCTCTTAAAGCTTCTGTCTGGAAGTGACATACTTGCATTTCACTGGCTAAAACAAGTATCCTGGCTGAGATCAAAGGTTGGGGATACATAATCATTTTGTAGGGAGAGGCATTAAATATTTGCAAATATTAGTGCAGTCTGCCTCCAGGTAGTGACTCATGAAGGGAAACACTTGGAATATATCGTGTGCCTAGTATATGGTAGCAATTGATTAATGGAAGCTAATGTTATTAGTGATTGGTTTCTCTGGAAAGTATTAATTATCTGTTATAAGAAGTTATAAATGGGCTCAGGATACAATGAAACCTAGCGTCCATACTTAATTATTGGCAGTTTGGTTATATTAAAAGCTTTTATTTAAAATATACTGACAGGTTAAAAATTAAAACTGCAGCTTCATGGTTTGAAGATAGGTTTCCTCTGTAAACGTTAGGACTTAAATTTATCATTTTCTTTAGGTCACAGCAACGAAGGTTTAGTAATGAATAGTTTCTGAATTATTGAACCCACTAACTTAGAAAATCAGGGTATTGCCTCATTGGAAAATGTACTTACCAATTAGAACATTTTGGTAAGGCATTCTTACGTGAAAATGCTTCTGGCCTAAGTCGTTTTGGTGCCTCATGGGTTCTGCAAACTGCCAACATTAGTTTCATTCCTTGCTTTTCGAACAAAGGAGTAGTTCTGTATTCTTTTCAGTGTAGAATTAAACCTCTGTTTCACATGAGAAGGTAAGTCATAACACGTTGTCTTTCCATAGTGCCTGGTTGAAATTGTTAACATGAATATCAGTGACTTCCCCCCACCACCCCATCCAGCATTTTAAAAAGTCATTTTTATTATTTTACTCTGCAACTTAGTATCATAACTCCAAGAATATAGTTTTTTAAACTTCTAAATACCATTGATACACATGTTTTATGAGCTAGGTATAACTAATGTTATGAAATTTGGTTCCCTTAAAGTGCAGAAAAATGGGAATTCTGGTCAACACATCTCACCTAGCATTTTTGTATTTTTAAGATGTTCTTTAAAGTATACAAACCATAAGTGTAGAGTTTGATGGATTTTCATAAGGCGAACACACCCGTTTAAGTAGTACCGAGATCAAGGAACCGCACTGCCAGCATCCCAGAAGACCTCCAGCCTCCCCGTCCCAGTCACTCCCCCATCCCCACCCCTGCCCCGACCCCAAGCAGGAGCCAGGTAACCACCATCGTGACCTAACGCCATAGACTAGTTGTCCTGTTTTTGTACTTTATATAAATTGGATCTATATATAACAGCACATTTTTATTTCTGATCAAAATAAATGGAAGTCAGTCATAGCCACCAACCTTCCACATACATAGCCTGCAGCAATTTAAAACCTAGCTACTTGTTGCACAAGTGAGAAATGTATCCTCACTTAGAAAACTGGTTAGCTTACTAAAACAGTAATGATTTTACAGAATTGAATATCTGGGGGAAGAACTCTAATTTTATACAAAACTTTGAATTTTATGGTGTGTTGTTTTCTTCTCCTGAAAAACTACCTGTGTTACAGCTAGGGGCCTGCATACCAAGTTTTCCTCACTTTTCACATATGTGCAATAGACAGGCGGCCTGATGTAGACGGCAGGAAGAACACAGACTTCAATGTAAAATGAACCTAAGGGAGTCTTGGCTCTTCTCTTTGCTAGCCATGTGGCCAGGGCAAGCCACAGAGCCCCCCCTGGGTGTAACAGTTGCTTTCAGAGTTGCTGTGAGGGTTCCACAGAATGGCCAGTGCACATACCTCCTGGCCAGGTAGGCTCTCGGGAGTTAGTAGGTGTTCTTTTAGTTACTGAGCATGGAGGTTGTAAAGATGTGATGGAATCATTTGGTCCTTTGAAAGCCACTGTGTACCCCTCCAGTACCCCTCCAGTATGGCAGTTTTTGCTCAGCATGGGCTGAACCACCAACTTAACATAATCAGCGACTTGAAAAGACTTTTAGAATGATTCCCTCCTCAAGTGCCATAGACGCTCATTCTCACTGTGTAGGTGGATTTCAGTATTTAAAAATGTAGACCCATCTTTAATATTTAATTCCTCACTTAATTGCACACCAAAAAAAAAAAAAAGCATCTTTAAAACTTAATTATGACAGTTGAGTGCCTGCCCCCAGATGCTCCCTCCCTGTGAAATCTGTGTTCTGGAGTCACTCGCCCCACCTTGCGTTAGACCTGCCCCAGCGAGTCTCTGTTCCCTGCAGACTGTAAGCTCCCCGAGATCAGGCCCTACCTTTATAGGCAGGGCGCCCACGGAGAATGTGCAGTTGCTGATGAAATGAACAGGAGTCATCCCGGATTTTTAGAATCCATCGCTTCTCAGTTAATTTACGTGGTTTCATGAAAGTGCCGAGGAGTTTGGTAACTTTTGCCTAGAGACAGATGAAAGCTTTTCTCAGAAAACACATATTTTTAGCATTCTAGATAGTTGAACTGGCTGAAGTGTTTTCTTAGTTGTAAAAAGTAATCTGTAGCTGACACCCAAATAGGAATCCTTAAGTGGGAAAATGAAGTATGGCTGGTTGGCAGCAGTGAGTCACACGGTGTGGGGTGAGGGGAGCGGGCTCCAGCAACAAGGCCAGCCTCTGCAGTAGAAGCGCTGACTGGGTAGGCATGCAGTGAGGAAGGCAGCAGAAGCCCTCCGCTGCCAACGTCTAGATAGGTTGTCTGCGGCCGGCCGGTAGAGGACCCCTACCTGAGGGGTGTCGCTGGTACCCGTGAAGGGCCCCTCTCTGCCTTGTCCCCCTTCTGTGCCTGTGAGATTAGACAGGGACAACGTGAATTCCTCTAGTGGAGTCATTACTCTATTATAGTCATCAGAATTTGGCAACCCAGACTGTAATTTGAGAACTTTTCTACTTGCGCTGTGATACAAAATCAGTTTTTCAAAGAAGTTTTGACTCCGGTTGCTATCTTTTGTTTTGTTTTTTAGAATATAACACTTATTATTTTTCTTAATGGGGAGCTGTTTTTGTTTTGGTTTTAATTGAATAAAGCTCTTAGCGCCAATTTACTGACTTTTCTTCCGCTTAGTCTTTTCGTACACTGATGTAGTATTTCTAGTGTTGTATGTTTCTCGTTCTTCATTATTCCCTGCACTGAGTCGTATGGAACAGCGGTAAAGGAGGGAAAGATTATGAAGAAGTCTAACAGTATTTAGATCAGGGCTTCTCAGCCTCGGCACTATTGACAGTCTGGCTGGATCAGTTTGAGGCAGTGCTGTACGTTGTAGGATGTTTAGCAGCGTCCCTGGCCGCTCGCTACTGGATGCCAGTAGTCGCCCCCAGTTGTGACGACCCAAACTATCTCCAGACATTGCTGAATGTCCCCTGCGGGTGCAGAATGACCCTATTTGAGGACCACTGATTAGACTCTGGTCAGTATGGAATTTAGTTCAGAGTGTACGCTCTGGGTCACGTTCCCCAGGTTGAAACCCCGGCTCTTCTTTGGCCAAGTGATAACCACTCTGAGCCTCAGTTTACTCACCTCTCAAGTGACAGAAAATACTAATATTACTCAGCTCATAGGTTGGAATAAGTGAGCCAATACATGTAAATTTCTTAGCTTTCAGAGTGACATCTGGCACATTTTAAATGCTCGATAAATGTTAGCCATGATTATTATATCTGCTTATAAGAATATTGGGTATCATTATCACCTCTTTCCTTCCTTCCATTGCTGCTTATTTTCACTGTGTCCCAGAATGGAGACCTAAGGAGCAATCATAATCGAGAAAGTTTTTCAGCAAATTAATCTTCATTTTTAAAAGCTGTGTTGCCGCGTGCTCTGGCAGGCAGTGTGGCACGGTGAACTGAAATCAGATTCTTCTTCAGTGACTGTGGGCCCCTTGGCAGAAACCCTTGCTCGAAATTAGGCTTTGTGGAGACAGAGGGGGATGCTTTACAAGCTGACTTTCAATATGAGAGTAAAATCTGTCTCTGGCCTCGATTAAGAAGGGATTCCGGATGGGAGTATGGGGTGGAAGGAACACTGTTTTCTTTGTTACCCCGGTCAGTTGAAGCCCCCTCTTTCTTGAATTTCATCCGTTATCTAATCTGACAAGGACAGATTCATTTTGCCAGAGCCTTGATTACGGCTGTGGTTGTTAATTTCATAGAATTAAAATAAGCAGCATTGGGGAGGTTGTGTGGTGAGGCAGGAGCTTGGATTGGGGGGAGACGGAGAAGGAGCAGCAGAGATTTTTGTGAAGGGAAAACCAGTCTCTAAAATCTGAGAATGGAAAAGGAAGAGGAGGAGGAAGAGTTGGAGACAAATATGTAGTCATACATACCAAGAGAGCCTTGAAATCATTTAAATCAGCAGTGCCTCCTCTGATGATTCATGCAGTTGAATTGCATGCACTTTATAGGTTAAAAAAAAATCCATATGAGTTAACTCCAAATATGTTCATTGCAGGTATTCTTTTATCATTTTATTGGGTTTCTGACTCTTAAAGCACACTTATGATAAAGAATAGGAATTTTCAGTTTCCAAAAATATTTTAAGTAAATATGAGATTTTAAAAGGTAAGTCAGCTTCCTTTTTTGTCAGAATAAAGGAGTGTATAATTTGTCCCTGGTTACGATACCATTTTTCTGTAGTATTACATTAGGAAGATTTTGGTTCCTTCTGGTCACTTTTCCCAGCATGAAAACTGAGGCCTGGAGTTACAGGACCTTTCTGGGATTGCTTGACTAGCTTGAGCCTAAGGCTCTTAATCCTATTAGGTGTTTTGTTGTTACATTCTTAATTTGGTTTTTGAGAAGTCGGTAAAAGTCTTTTACCATTTTGTTCTTTTTTATTGAAGTAGTCATTGTTTCTGAACTCTGTGGACTATCTTACGTGGTAAGAAGCACTTCGGAAAACACAGCTGAGTGTAAGTCGTTTCTTATTGCACGATGTGGAGCACAGGCCGTGAGCTCCCAGTGTGTCCCTGCCTCCCTTCCTGTGGCTGTCCCTCTGTTCCTGTCCTAGCATCTGCTCCTGAACACGCTTCTCTCCCTCTGACTCTTCGGAACTCCCTGTCTTTTGTTATACTCCCATCACCACCTACCTCATAGTCTAAGTGAGAACCTTGGTATCGTGCTTAACCTTTTCTTTCCCCTAATAACCCCGGCACCAACCCCCACCAGTGAGCTCCCAGATCCTGCAGAACCGATGTCTGCACCGACCCCGAGCTCCCCTCCTCCCCATCTCCATTGCTGATCCCTGGTGGTGACATTTGCAGTGGTTCTTGAATGGACGGATGGATGAAGCCCTAATAGTTTTCCCTTCTCCCCAGGCCATAGTCCCTTCATGCTTATTAGGCGCCACTGAGGTGCTAAAATGCTTTTAAGGTCACGTGAAGCTCTCTCTCCTTCATACCTCTGGGTCTGCTCAGTGACGTTAGTTCGCCCAGTTGAAACCATGAATCCTTCTCCGTCACACACAAGATAAGGCCCCACGTCCAGAGAATGGCATGGAAAGTCTTTCACAGAATGGCCCCCGCCGTACCTATCCGACCTCCTTTTCTCTCTTTCATAATTCAGTCAGTGGGGAGTCGTAAGGGGTCATTACGTTTAAGATCTTGTCCTTTACGTATGTAAAAATAAGAACTGAGTGTTGGTCCTGTTTATTAGAGTTCAAGGGCCAGCTGTGTAAAACTCAGATGTCCCCACACTCACTGTGTATGGTGATGACTTTAATGAATGAAGGAGCATTCACGTCCCGCTGATGAGAATTAAATCTGAAGCTGTAAACTGGGTGCTCATTAATTTATCGTTTTTCCTTGATACATGTTTCTACAGCTTTCCATAAAAGCATTCTCAGGCTTTTATGCACACAGAAGAATAAATGCAAGCCAAAGGTAAATAGTCTAGAAATGAACGTAATTCCTGTTTGGTATACCCTGTAAGCAGCCCTGTAAAAGCCCTACCCCACCCCCAATAAAAAGCTCCATATTTCTAAAAATCTATTGTGGCTCAGCATTCACACTGTTTACTTGTAATTTTGTGTCTTTATGTTTGCTTCTTACCATTTGACCATCACCTGGTTTTCTAGTAGGTTGTGGAGAGATAAACATTGCCCATCCCGGGACAGAGCTATGCTTCACCCTCCCACACGCAGCGCCCTCCTGTGGTGCCCTTGCTCTTTTTTAGGTGGTGCTCCCATGGCATCATCCATTCTCACCTTGCAGCTGGTTTGAGGCTGAAGCTGTTTTCAACAGCATCTGTTCACTAAGGCAGTTCTGTAGCTAGTTGGGCATTTTAATGGCCATAAAACAGAATTACTCTGTGAAAGACCTTTCAGCATTTAGCTAAAGGCTTTAAAGGCAGTGGAGATATTTTCACTTAAGAAAATTGGCACTAATGAAACATGTGGGGATACCTTTCCTCTAAATGCCACCACTTTCTGTATTAAAATCCTGCAGACCACCCAGCGGAAGAAACTTCCCCTCCTTTGCTGTTTTAGTTTTTATTATTAAACCATTTCTTAGGTTTTGGAGTGGTACCACAAAAATTTTTTGGTTGTTTAAATGTGAATCAGGCCCAAAGCAAACTGCAGATTCAGTTTAATCCCTATCAGAATTCCAATGGCATTTTTCACAGATAGAAAAAAAAATCCTAAAATTCATATGGAACGGTAGAGATCCCAATAAACAAGGCAGTCTTGAAAAAGAAAAAGCTGGAGGCATCATGTTTCCTGATTTCAAACTATATTACAAAGCTATAGTAATTAAAACAGTATGGTATTGGCATAAAAACAGATACATAGACTGATAGAACAGACTAGAGAGCCCAGAAATAAACCCACATATATATGGTTACTTTACAACAAAGGAGCCAAAAATATACAATGGGGAAAGGATGGTCTCTTCAGTAAATGGTGTTAGGAAAACTGAACAGCTACATGCAAAAGAATGAAACTGGTCCCCTATCTTACACCATAACAAAAATCAACTCAAAGTGGATTAAAGATTTTAATGTAAGACCAGAAACCATACAACTCCTATGTATGGTTTGTATACAACTCCATACAACCCCCAAGAATACATAGGGGTTGAGCTTCTTGACATCGGTCTTGATGATTTCTTGGATTTGACACCAAAAACAAAGACAACAAAAGCAGAAGCAAGTGGGACTATATCAAACTAAAAAGCTTCTGTGCAGCCAAGGAAACCCATCAACAAAATGAAGAGGCAACCTATGGAATGGGATAAAATATTTACAAATCATATATATTCTAGGGGATTAATATCCAGAATGCATAAGGAATACAACTCAATAGCAAACAACAATTTGATTTAAAAATGGGCAGAAGAACTGCATGGACATCTTTCCAAAGAAGACATCCAGATGGCCAACAGGTACATGGAAAAATGCTCAACATCGCTAATCATTTGGGAAATGCAAATCAAAACCACATAAGATTGCACCTCACACCTGTTAGAATGGGTACCATCAAAAACACAAGAGATCAGTGTTGGCAAGGGTGTGGAGAAAAGGGAATTCTTATGCACTGTTGGTGGAAATGTAAACTGCTACAACCACTATAGAAAATAGTATAGAGGTTTCTCAGAAAACTAAAACTAGAACTACCACATGACCCAGCAATCCCACTTCTGGGTATACATCCAAAGGAAACGAAAACAGGATCTCCAAGAGATATCTGCACTCTCATGTTCGTTGCTATTGCATTATTCACAATAGCCAAGATGTGGAAACAATGGAAGTGTTTGTCAGTGGATGAGTCAATAAAGAAGATGGGTGTGTGTGTGTGTGTGTGTGTATGTATATGTGTGTATGAATATTCAGCTGTGAAGAAGAAGGCTATCCTGCCATTGGCATCAACATGGATGGACCTTGAGGGCATTATACTAATTGAAATAAGTCATAAAGAGAGACAAATAATGTATATCACTTATATGTGGAATCTAAAAAAGCTGAACTCATAGAAAAAGATATAGGCATACCTTGTTTTATTGCGCTTTTCTTTATTGTGCTTTGCAGATTCTGTGTTTTATTTTTTTTTACAAATTGGAAGTTTGTGGGAGCCTAGCATCCAGCAAGTCTATTGGCATCATTATCCCAACAGCACTTGCTCACTTCATGTCTCTGTGTCACATTTCCATAATTCTTGGAACATTAAAAAAATTTTTGTTATTATTATATTTGTTATGGTGATCTGTGATCAGTGTTCTTTGATGTTACTACCATGATGCCCTGAAGACTCAGATGATGGTTAGCATTTTTTAGCAATAAAGTATTTTTTAACTAAGGAATGTATGTTGTTGGTTTTTTTTTAAGATACAATGCTATTACACACTGAATAGACTACAGTATAGTGTAAGCATAACTTTTAATGCACTAGGAAACCAAAAATTTTGTGTGACTCTGTTGTGAAACTCGCTTTATTGTGGAGATCTGGATCTGAACCTGCAATATCTCTGAGGTATGTCCATGATAGAATGGTGGTCACCAAGGGCTGGAACGTGGAGGAAATGGGGAGATGTTGGCCAAAGGTACGCATTTTCAGTTTTAAGCTCTGGGGATCTAGTGTACACCATGGTGATTATAGGAAATAATCCTGTATTACATACTTGAAAGTTTTGCTAAGAGAGTAAATCTTAAATATTCCCACCACAAACAAGAAATGATAATGATTTGACATGATGGAGGTGTTAGCTATAACTGTCATCATAATCATTTTGTAATATATGTGTATCAAATCAACAGGTTGCACACCTTAAACTTACACAATGTCATATGTCAGTCATATCTCAATAAAGCTGGGGAAAAGTGTGAATCAGTTGTCAAAAAACTTAATCTGTCCAGCTGGCAGTTTTGGACACCATTCTTAGAGGCTGAGGACCGTCACAAGCTGCAGTTTGCACGTGTAGTTGTCGGGCAGAATGTGAATGGTGCTTTGACAGCAGAGCACCCTTTCTGAGAGTGTATTCCCAGTTGGCAGGATGTATTTTTCATTTGATTCCAAAATGTTAATTTATGAATACCAGGGTGAGGGTATGGGGAGATTCTGATAGAAATGGGCATTTACTCATCTTAAGAGATGCGTAAAATAGAATACAGAAATGCTTAAAATAGTAGCTGTGATTTTTAAACATAATTTCCAAGATTGTTGGAGGTTGTATTTTATGAACAGAATTGATACCAAGTGAATCTAAAAGCTAGAGCAAAGCAAGAGATTCCTTAGGAGTAATTTCCCTCCTTAAGATAACTGTATCTGTTCCTTCGAAAGCATTTTTTTGGGAGCGGGGGGATGCACGTTGTGAATTCTGAAACTACTCTGTTTGACATTCATTTCTGAAGAAGGTCCTTCTGAGTCTGTGTTTACTGAGGAATTCAAGCCACAGAAAAATTTTAGTCCTTGTTTTTTTGCTATCTGGTGATGAGACTGTAATTATGTCACTGTCTCTGGGTTGGTGATCTTTGCTTTGGGAAATGTGTAATCCCCTACTTCAAACAAACTCTGGATTCATTGCAGATGTGGCTCTAAGGAAACGATCTTCAGCCCCCTGCTTTCCCACATTCCTTTCTCTTGCCGAAGCTGTCTAGCCCACAGCATTGAGATTGTACACAACTGCCCACTTGAAAAGTGGCCAAGAGAACCAGTTTTAAATCATTATCTTAAATCTGGAAAAAGTATTTTGTATTTTTATTTCTTCAATGTCAGTTAATTTTTGCCAATCTGATGGGTTAAGACTGGAATTTCTGCTAATTTCCTGGCGTTTATTAAGTATCTAATGTTTAAATTCCTTGCCTATTTTTGAATTGTATTGTTTGACTTTTAATTTGTAAGACCTCTTTGTTATATATATATTGCATATATTTTAGTTGTCTTTTAACTTTGTTCATGGCATCTAATCACATATTTGAGGTTTTTAACCTTAGCGTAATCATATGTGGATTTTTTTTTCCAGTTATGATTTATAAGTTTCCTGTTTTGTTTAAGAAGTTCTCTGTCTCAAGGTTTACATATCTTCTTTTTTCCCAAATACTGATTTTTATATTTAGATTTTTTTATATTTTGTTTTTTATATTTAGAGTTTTCTTCTGTTTGAATTTTTTGCTATTTTAAAATTAATATTGATTGAGCATCTCCTCTGTGCCAGGCCCTGGGCTCTGCAGTGATGAGTTAAACAAACATGGTCCCTGCACTCGTGGAGGTTAGAACAGCAGAGGCAGGCAGTAAATAAGTAACCGAACAAATAAATACGCAACTTTCATCCTGCTCGGTGCCGCCAAGGAAACCGTGATAGAGAATACTGTGCGGTCCAGGGACACAACCTTAAGCTATGTATGTTATGGAGGAATACATGGACATTAGCTTTGCAAAGAGAGGGGGGAAAAGTGTAATCGGCAGCAGATTCCAAGATCCTGAGGCAGATTTGAGGGTTGGTTAGCAGAGAGTTGGAGATGGGGATGAGAGGAAGGTCCAGAAGTAATGGACCCTTCAGGTCTTGATAAGGGGCCTTGGTGTTAATCTAGGTGCAGTAGGAAGCTGTTCGGGGGTTTAGGGAGAGATCTACGAAGGAGGTTTTCGGCTTTGGTATGGAGGGTAAGGATGGAAGCAGAGAAATTATGAGACTACTCTAATAGGTTAAACCAGAGATGAGGTGACTTAGACTAGAGTGGTGGTTGATTTTACATGTTAACTTGGCTGCTGGGCCCAGATATATGGTCAAACATTATTCTGGATGTTTCTTTGAGGGTGTTTTTGGATGAGATTAACATTTAATCAGTGGACTCTGAAGAACAGATTGCCCTTTATAATGCTGGTGGGCCTCATCTAAATAGATTGAAGGCCTTAACAGAGCAAAAGACTGACCTCCCCAAGCAAGAAGGAGTTCTGCAGCAGACAGTGTTCAGACTTGAACTGTAGCATCAGCCCACCCCACAGATTTTGGACTTGGCAGCCTCTGTAATCACATGAGCCAGTTCCTTTAAACAGACAAACAAAAACCCTCTGTATACACACACACACATTGTTTCTATTTCTCTGGATAATTCTGACTAATACAACAGAGGTAGTAGCAGTGGAAATACAGAGAAGTGAACATATTTTTGAGGAAGAAACAATAGGACTCACTAAGAAGAATAAATCGTAATTGAACAGATGGGGATGCCATTCACTGAAGTGAAGGCAGTAGAGAGAAGCCAGTGCAGGAAGAAATTCAAGAGTTTGGTTTGGGACTTGTTTAGTTTGAGGTGCCAATGAGGTTTGAGTGGAAGGGTTGAGGGTACAAATTGGGGATGTGATTCTGGAACTCAGCAGTGTAGAGAGGGGCAGAAGATTTAGGACTGAGCACTGGAGAACCCAGCCTTTAGGGAAAGACTGACAAGGAGTGACCAGAAAACTAGGAAGAGAGCGAAGAGAGCTTGGCATCCTGGAAGACAAGAGAGGAGTGTCTCTTGAGCAAAAGGGAGGCTCTGACAACATCAGATGCTGCTGAGCGGGACAAAATGAAGATTAAGGAGGGGCAACTGTTAGATTCGACAACTTGCAGATCAGTGGAGGGAGTTTCGGTATGAAGAGCGTACCTGTGGCCGCTCTTTGGCGAAGATGTGCGGTGACGGGGAACAGCCACACCAAGAGACCAGTAATTGAGGGTTCAGGGGGTCAAGAGAGGTATTTCATTTTTCCTTTTTATTGATGGATGATAGGAGGGCATGTTCATATGCTGATGGAGTTGATTCAGTAAAGTGGAAGATTGATGAGGAAGAGAGAGAGGGTGTGTAACTGAAGGAACAGGTCCCTGGGAAAAGGAAAGATGCGTCTCTGAGCACATATGGATAGGAGTCATGAGATAGGAAGGGAGGGAAGGAAAGGGCCCAGCTGCAGGCAGGTGTGCATACGTGGTGGGGGTTGGGGGGGGAAGGGGGGATGGGGGTGAGGATAAAGGAGCTCCCTTGTGATCAGTTTTCCCTTATAAAAGGGAATGGGGTAGTAGGAAGGAAGCTTGAAGAAAGAGGTAGGGTAGAGTGGGAAGAAAGTTAATTCAATAAACAGAATTGCTGGGTAGTGTTGAGAGCCCGCTTGAGAGTTGAGACTGATTTAAAGTGACACTATCTGTGTTTTTCCAGTGTAAATATTTTGCTGCTGGGCTGTGGCTATGGAAAAAGAAGAAAATTGGGTTAGAGTCCGACAAGCAGGACAGAGAGAGAGGTTTTTACAGGAGAGATTAAAGTGATGAATGGAATTTCAGTTTGATGAAAAGGGCACTAAATGGATAATTAGAGACATCTAAGAACTGTGGTGAAGGGATTTGATGAGAAGTTTTATATGTATGGTGTGAGACAAATAATAATAACTGCATTATTTTCAGGAGAAGCAGTTGTGTCCCAATCCTTTATTGAACAGTCTATCCTTTTTTCACTGACTTTACTTGCCACTATTGCCATATATGAACTTCCCATGTAATACTGGAGCCCTCTTTGCCTCTCCGTTCTGTTCTGTTCTGTTCCCTGGATCTCTCTGCCTCTTGCTCTGTGGGCACACACTCCTTTACTGTGGGGCAGAGTAGCTTCCTTCAGGCCCATGTGTAATATTTCTTCAGACCCACCACCTGGAATGGAGTTTCTTGGTAAGAGGTAAGTTCATCCTCCGCCATTAGCTATTGCTAAATTGTCTGCAAGATGTTTGTAGCTGTTTTACACTCCTACCAGCAAGATACAAGTTTCTATTTCTCCACGTACTTACAAATACTTAATGTTATCAGACTTACATTTTGGGGAGGGGATTTTGTTGACCGTCTCACTCCATCATGCTGGAAGTCGGAAGTCATAAGGCTTTAGGTTTTAATGTAGTCAGATAAATCTGTTTCTCCTCCCCGACTTTTTGTGACTTTCGCTTTTGTGTCTCTTATTTAAATAAATCTTTCCCTGTGCTGATGCCATAGACATTTTCTGATACTGTCTTTTAATATGTTTTAAAGTTTTGCTTTTTATAATTAGGACTTTAAACCATCTGGAATTGATTTTATGTAAGTTGTAAGCTAAGTAAAGATCCAATTTTGTTTTTCCATGTCGACAACCAATTTTCTCTGCCCTTTCCCCCATTAACTTTCTCAGTCGTATACTAAATTCCTACATAAACATGTGGACCCACGTATATAGCTCTCTATTCTCTTCCATTGGTCTGTTTATCCCTGTACTAGCATACCTCGGAGATGTTGTGGATTCGGTTCCAGACATCCACAATAAAGCGAGTATCGAAATAAAGCAAGTCATACAAATTTATTGGTTTCCTAGTGCATGTAAAATTTATGCTTACGTTATAGCGTAGTCTGTTAAGCATGCAGTAGCATTATGTCTAAAATAAATACCTTAATTTAAAAATGCTTTATTGCTAAAAAGAAATGCTAACCATCACTAAGCCTTCATCGAGTTGTAGTCTTCGCAATAGTAACATCAAAGATCACTGATCATAGATCACCATAACAGATATAATAATTTGAAAAAGTTTGAAATATTGCAGGAATTATCAAAATCTAACACAGAGACACAAAGTGAGCAAACGCTGTTGGAAAAATGGCACCAGTTGACTTGCTCAATGCAGGGCTGCCACAAACTTTCAATTTTTAAAAAAAAATGCAGTATCTGCAAAGTGAAATAAAACAAGGTATGTACTAACACCACACTATTTTAATTACTGGACCTTATGATAAATCTTAATGTTTGGTAAGATAAGTCCCACCCACCTTGTTCTTCAGGAGTGCCTCGACTGTTCTTGGCTTTTTTCTCTTCCAAATGAATTCTAGGATCAAATTGCCAGGTCCTGTCAAAAGGCATGTTAGAGTTTTGATGGGAATTGCATGTAATTTATAGATCAATTTGGGATAAAAGTTGTACAATATTGAATATTCCTGTCCATTAACATGATTTCTCTTTATTTAGGTTACTTTCTATGATTTTCAATAAAGTTTATTTCCATAGAGGTTTTCTCTTTTTAAAAATTTGGTCCTATGTAACTTTCAGTTGTAATTGCTATCATAAATATATCTATTTTTAAAATTATGTTTGTTTGAAAAATGGAGTGCTATTCATTTTTATATATCCGTGCATATAGTTTTTGGCTCCTGTTTTCTACTTATTCTTTGATCAATTTTAACAATTTTATATTTTCTTTTGAATATCATCCCTTTGCTCTGGAATTATTGACAAAGTTATCCATAATATACACTTATATTTCTTTTAATCATTCATATCTGTAATTATATCTTTTTCTATTCCTAATGTCATATATTTTTGTTTCCTTTTTCCTCTTTTTTTTGCTTAAGTATCTTTTACTCAGATTTTCAGTCAGATTCTTACTTCACTTATATTTTCTACTGATACTTATTTTCTTAAATTTCATTAGTTTTAGCTCATATCTTTTCTTACAGAGTAATTCTGTAAACAAAAACAATTTTATTACTGTCATGTGTGAGCTAGAAATTTCTATCTTGCTGCTCAAGGCCTGTCACGTGAGAATGATCACATGATGTTTCTGAATCATCTTTAGTGACTGTCCTAAATGTCCCCACGTATTCATGTTTGGAAACTGAATGTCTCAGTCCTGCATGGACTCTAATAGAAGCCATTTAATTCTGTTCCATTTGTGTGTTTATACTGTGTTTAGTCTGAGTCATTTCTTCGCATGTTGCTGCTGAGGCAGAATCCAGTTAAAGAACTAAGAACTTGGAGAATGACAGTGTCCAGCTGATCATCCAAGATGGCAGATTCCCAAACTTAATTTAAAACCATTCGTTATTATCAGGGATATTATATAAACAGCTCATGCAGCTCAATATTAAAAAAACAAACAACCCAATCCAAAAAAGGGCAGAAGACCTAAATAGACACTTCTCCAAAGAAAACATACAGATGGCCAAGAAGTACATGAAAAGCTGCTCAACATCACTAATTATTAGAGAAATGCAAATCAAAACTACAATGAGGTATCACCTCACACCAGTTAGAATGGGCATCTTCAGAAGATCTACAAACAACAAATGCTGGAGAGGGTGTGGAGGAAAGGGAACCCTCTTGCACTGTTGGTGGGAATGTAAGTTGATACAGCCACTATGGAGAACAGTATGGAGGTTCCTTAAAAAACTAAAAATAGAATTACCATATGACCCAGCAATCCCACTACTGGGCATATACCCTGAGAAAACCATAATTCAATAAGACACATGCACCCCAATGTTCATTGCAGCACTATTTACAATAGCCAGGACATGGAAGCAACCTAAATGCCCATCGACAGACGAATGGATAAAGAAGATGTGGTACATATATACAATGGAATATTACTCAGCCATAAAAAGGAATGAAATTGGGTCATTTGTAGAGATGTGGATGGATCTAGAGACTGTCATACAGAGTGAAGTAAGTCAGAAAGAGAAAAATATCGTATATTAACGCATATATGTGGAACCTAGAAAAATGGTACAGATGAACCAGTTTGCAGGGCAGAAAGTGAGACACAGATGCAGAGAACAAACGTATGGACACCAAGGGGGGAAAGTGGCAGGGGTGGTGGTGGTGGTGTGATGAACTGGGAGATTGGGATTGACATATATACACCAATATGTATCAAATGGATAACTAATAAGAACCTGCTGTATAAAAAAATAAATAAAATAAAATTCAATTTAAAAAATGGAAGATTATATTTAAAATAATACTCTAATTAAATCTATCCAATGCTTCATGGTTCTTCCTGTTGATTTCTCAGGGTGTGGTTAGCAATGAACCAAGGTTTTATAACTTGCAGGTTTGAGTGAAAACCCTGTTATAAACAATTAGATTTAATGGTTTACAACATTTTTGACATATTTATTCTGATTAACCGCAAACCCTATTGGTTACATAGACAGAAAAAAAAGTTGTTTTGGTAAACTAAAATGTGTGAACATACGTGATAAACCAGACTCTCAGCTATTTCTTCAAACTGTACTGATGTATAATTTGCACTCAGTTGCCTGGGATCCAGGATTGCGTTCTCCACTGCAGCTTCTGTGTATGGTCATGCCATGTACACAGGTGGTGCTCCATAAATCTTGCCTGACCTGATTTGATGGAGTGTACCTGCAGTTTACCTTCCCTGTAGAATCCACCCTACACGTGTGGCAACACTTGGTGTATTCACCTTGTAGGCAGCAGGTCTGTATCAAGTCTAGGTGTCTTGGCAGTCAGCAGTTTAAGTGATTAATCGAAGAATTTGTACAAAACAGGGAACAATGATTTAAAGCCAGAATTCAAGGCCTTAAAATAAATGTTTATACTCTTTGCAATCTAGTTTGTAATTCATTTTCCAAATACTTGTTGTTATTGTTTTTGTTACTTGAGGAAAACAGAATGTACTTCTATCTACTTTTCTTTGCTTTTCCCATACCACACGGCCATAATCATAGTGAGGGCTCAAGTATAGGCTGCTCACTGTCTGCCAGATATCGTGCTGAGGGCTTTTCATATATTTCCTTTTTTGCCCTCTCAACGGTCTTATGAGGTAGGACTTGATCATCTCCATTTTTAGGATGAGGAATCCGAGGCACAGAGTGATTAAATAACCTCCCCACGACCACACAGCCGGTGAGAAGTGAGGTGCAGACTCACACCTGGTCTGTCTGATGCCCAAGCCTGCTTTCATAACGACCGTACTCTGTGTTGTTTCTGTATTGGGGTACAATCCAGAACTGGAAGTGATGCCTAAGAAGGAAAGAAATCTTATTAAAAGATGGTGAAATAATCAATATAACTACCATTCAACCAAAAATACAATCCTGGGTGTTAAAATCTTGGATATTAGATTTTTGGAATGTTGGTGATTGTAAGTGAGCCGCCTCCAGTCCAAGCAAAGATGTTTCTTAAAAAGAAGAGTAACTGAGTTCCTGACTCAGGTTTCCTTATTAAAGTTCCTGTTAGACTAGTTTTTAATATCAAAGCAGGATTTAGCAGAAGAACTATTGGCATTTTTATTAATTCTCTTGCATTTGCATTTCAAACATTCTGATCCTTTTGGCTCACAGATTTTGCCTGGTCTAGAGGCCATTAGTGATCGTTAGTAAATGAAGTTGTCAAAGGATCCCACAAGTATGTTTGGATTTCACAGGACTTCTTTTTTACATCAAAAAGGCACATGTGGTCATCTTTAGTATTAAAATACATCTAATCTAGGCATAAACACCAAATAAAAGAACATTAAACTTCGGTCTTTAAATGTACACCCAAGGCAGAGCACTGGCCTGTGAATTGAGAGCTCTGGAACTTGCTCCCTGCTTGGGACTCCAAATAAGTGATTCACTCTCTGAGCCTCAGTGAGGAAGCTGTAAAGTGAAACTGTAAATAAGTCGTGTTTCCTGCAGTTCCTCACATTTCATTATTCCATCAAAGGATGATTCTGGATTTGCTGGCTGTTTTTCCATGAAGATGTTACTTAGGAGAAATGTAGAAAATACAGAGAAAGAGAAGCTGGAACCCATGACAGATTTTTTTCATTTCTCTATAAGTAGGCTTGCAAGGTGCCTTCTACTTAATGTAAGATAGCCTTTCTTCCTGGGGTTTTGGACAATAATGTATCCAGTGGTGACAGTTATCCAGGAATGGGTTAGGGATTTTAAAAAGTATTACAGGGCCACTGTGTACAGTAAATTTTACATGCATTTAACCAACAATTGCTAAGGGCCTACCGTATAGATGTTATTTTTTTTTAAGAAAAATATACTTCCCCCTGTATAATTTGATTGAATTGTATTGTCAGGCTCCACCTGAAACCATTCCGTTCTCATAGGCTCTCATCCGTGTAAATTGCAGAGTACTGTGAAGTGAAGTGATGCTTTTGAGCTGCTGAACGTCTCTGCTCTTTCAGTGGGTGGCTCAGTTGCCCTGTGGTTTACTGAGGTGCAGTTAGGAATGTTTACCAAGAATTCGGCTAGCTAATTACTGACAATAATCTCATGAACCCACGGTCAGTCGGTACATATTCTTTTTCTATAAAAGCTGAACTTTGACTGCTGAGTCGTTTTAAAGTTCAAACAGGCTTCTTAGCCTTACAATACGAATAATATTCACTATGACTGCAAAAACATATTGAACGTTCATTATGTACTAGGTATTGTTCTACGCATCTGACGTGTTAACTCATCTCATTCTCACAATCCAGTGAGGTACGTTCTATTACCCCTGTTTCGTAGATGAAGAAACTGAGGTACAGAGACACACACGGGGTAGCTTGCCAGGGTCACACAGCTGGTAGGTAACAGTGCCAGGTCTCCAAACCCACACTCTTAACCAACTTAAAATTACCCAACTGGGACCATGTGAGGTATTTTCATAAAGAAATACTCTTTTATTGTCACCGAATAACAAGGAGGGTGATTGTAAAAATGGAAGGGAAAAGTAAATAGAAGATCATCTCTTTAGCAAAAAAATTATTTTAGGGAAGTTTGCCTGAAATGTAAAAATAACCCTGTAGTTAATAATTACTTTTTCTTTTTTGCTTAGTTTTTGGTTTTTCTAGAATGGCTTCCTACCGCCTCTCTCCTGTAGAAGTGCAAATCTCCTAGATCGTCTGACTCATCAGTTACCTGTCAGCTCTGTTTTTCTTAGTGGGGACAGGCCTCCTGGAACCTCCACTCATTCACTTCACTCAGAATTTGTTACTCTCCAGGTCTGCTCACTCCCTGCCAGCAGCCTGCTTGCTGTCTCTGGAGGCTTCCCTAAATGTCTGATGGTACCTGACTGTCTGTTCTCACGTGAGGCTGTGATCTGGGCATGGGGAAGGCGCGGACTCCTGTGCTTTGGAGCTGCACTGCAGTCGATGGAGTCAGGACAGGGCCCTGTCTTCCGGGGGATGTGTCTCCAGATGTGACGCAATGAGGAATACACAACGTACCATCTGGGACGTGCTCTTCACAACACCTTTAACCTGAATCTGACCATTGAGACACAGCCAGACAAGTCCAGATCAGGGGGCATTTTACAAAATACTTGGACTCTTCAAAAATGTCTATTGTGGAAGACCAAAAACTTTAAAAAAATGAATGACAGGGGAGTGGTTCTTTATTAAAGGAGATTAAAGAGGCAGGAAACCGAATGCAGTGCATGATCATTCCTTGGATCCTAGGTTTGTTAAAAAAAAAAAAAAAATTGCTATTAAAGTGCAGTTTTTAAATACTTGGGGAAGTTTGAATATGGGATGGAGTAGATAATGACTGTATGAAGATTAATTGCTTGGGTGTGGTAATGGTATGATGAATATGTAGGAAACTGCTAAAATATCTAGGAGTGAAGTATCATAATGTCTGCAACTTACTCTGAAGTAGTTCAGCCAAAGAAAAAGTATATTTGTGTATATGTACCTCTTTTTCTGTCCACACAAAACATACACACTATATCTATAGCTCTCTGTCTATATATATAGATACTACACTACCTACCTACCTACCTATCTATGTATCTATCTATCGAGAGAATGGGTGCACGTTAGCAAATGTGGCAAACATGTTAGCAATTTTGAATCCAAATGAAGACTATCCAAAGTTTTCTGTAGGTTAGAATATGTAAGAATAAAGTTGGGGTGGAGAATCAGCCTAGCATTTTTGTTATGTTGAGTCATATGGCTCTTCCCCTCAAGGACAATTCTGAGATTAAAACTTTCTCTAACTTTGTGGCAAAACACATTTACAAAGGAAATCAAAACACAACTTGCTGTTTAAAGTGTAGAAGAGTTAAGAGTTTGAGATTAGAAGATGAGATTTTATTGATTCTAAGAAATATTTTTTCACATTATAATAACTGAAATTAGAATATGATTTTACAAAACTTCACATCTTAGTATTGTGTTGTGGCAGCATTTTGAAAATTTGTATCTTAGTGGCACATTGAGTTGTGATATGCCTTTCAGTAAACAGTGTTCTGAGATTTGGAATATAGTATTTAGTGGAAGACCTGATTTCTGGACATAACAGAACCTGAGGACGGGAGTGGTATGTGTTTTGCTCCTCCTATAATGCGGAAGGGATCCTGATAGCAGGATCCCTGGTGCACAGAAGACGCTCAGCAGAATGCTGATGAAGGAGTAAATGAATGACATGTGTTGATTTCAGATTTTTGCAACTTTTAACTGTAAAATAATGAGTGACATTTGTTGATTAACGATGACTTGATGATTATTGGACGTAGTCCAATTTTTGTTGTGAAAATTATCATTAAGCTAAAATTGTTGATTGAACTTCATTTCGTACATCCATTGTAACTGAGGGAGTCCTGTCGTTAAATTGAAACCTTTGGTATCAATTTTTGATGTGCATTTCAGTAGTTCTGATTTGGCTTTCTTTTGAGTTGTGGGTCATTCCAGTGAATAGATAATCTGATCTTTCTGGATGATGAGATGGGGGCTAAAGGGGGTCCTGGCATTAGGCTGAGGGTCAGGGGAACGATGAGAGCTTTTTTTTTTTCCTAATTGAGGGAAAATGGGCATGCTGAGAGGGTTTCAGATAGCTGATCTTTAATGTTTTGATGTGTGTATGTATAATACATATCTATATACTTATGTATGTATGTATGTTTGATGTATAGTGTGTGTGTGCGATGTATATATGTCGATATCCTCCATATCTGTAAACTTCTGGGAATTATTTGATTTGTTGTAAAACACTAATGTTTATTTGTCAGAGTTGGACAATGAAGGACAAAGAAATGATTCAGAATTCAGTGAAACCAGTTAAAACATGATGTTTGTGAGGACACTTTCTTTATAATTTATTTAACAAAAACTTATTGGGCACCTGTTAAGGGAGCCTGTACTGTGCCAGCTGCTTGTGAAAGGTCTAGTCCTCATCCTCGTTGAACTTGCAGCCTGGTGCAAGATCCTATGAGTAATTATGGGTGTTGTTTCTGAAAGAGATCATGCCCCCTTTAACCCCCATCTCATATATATACAACAGGAGCTCCCACCCTACCCTGAAAGATAGAGAGAATCAGCTTCTACAGAAAGTGACTGTTCAGCTGAGTCTTCTGAAGAAAGATGAGGAGTTAACTATGTTCAGTGGAGAGCTGGATAGAAGGATGGAGAGAAAGTGTAGAATGAAGAAGAAAAAGCCAGCGCAAAGGCCTTGTGGCTGGAGAGGATGATAGGGCTTCCTGCCTTTGGGAGGGGATGGGTACAGAGACCTGAGCTGTAAGCGAGGCCGAGCTCCCCAAAGGACTTGTCAGCCCCAGTATCGGGCAGGCACTAGAGGGCTTTCAAAATGGAACCAATGGGATCAAAGTCCCATTTTAGAACAGTCATGCTAGTGATCTTATTGGCATTGCAGAAATGATCAAAGATTTCGAAGGTTGCTGAATACCTGGAGGTCACTTGGGAGCTGTTGTAGCAGCCCAGGTAAGAGGATGTGATGTTTTAGACTGAGTCAGTGACAATGGGAATAGAGAGAGGTGGACAGATTAGAGTGATATGCATGTAGTAGATTAATCAATCCTTCGATTGGTTGGATGTGGCAGGTGAAGGCAGAGCAAAAAGGCTGGGATGACTTCTGAGCAGAAGAAGACTTGCGGACATGGAAGGATGGTGCAAATTCTGGAGAAGGGCCAGGAGGGTAGGAAGAGATGATTTCTGTTTTGGATATGCTAAATTTGAGGCGTTTGTGAGACTGACAAGTGCTGGTTTTCCGAAAGCTGTAAAATGAATGGGTCTGGGGCTCAGAAGTGAGGTTGGGGCATGATGAGGGAGTTGACAGAAAGATGGTTTTAGAGAGAACACATGCCCCTGGGGAGAACTTTTAGACTGATAAGAAAACTGGGTGTTTCTGGAAGGCCTATTAGAAAGGGAGGAGCCTATGAAGAAGGATCCAGAGGGTGGGAAGAGAACTTGGAGGGGGCTCCAAGACCAGGGAGGGAGTGGGCAGCAGGCCCTGAGGCTGCGAAGAGGTCAAGCAGAGTGGACTGAAAAAGCCCCACGAGGTGTACGTGTGTGAGGGTCACGGGGGACCTGACGGATGTTGGAGAGCTGGGGGCGGTGTGGTGTAGACTAGATCAAATGGACCCTCAGGTGGTGAGGAGCGAGCGTAGCAAACTCGTGCAATTTGACTGAACAGGAGACAAGAGTGTGATATTGGTGGGGGAATGGAGTCAAGGAAGGGTTTATTCATATTTTTTTAATATGGAAGAGTCTTAAACATGCTTAAATGTTAAGAGTCATGAGCCTGTGGGGAAGGGGAGATTGAAAATATGGGGAAAGGTGGGTAATTTTTTTTTTTAATTAATTTTATTTGTTTATTTTTGGCTGTGTTGGGCCTTCGTTGCTGCGTGTGGCCTTTCTGTAGTTGTGGCGAGCGGGGGCTACTCTTCGTTGCGATGCACGGGCTTCTTCTCATTGCGGTGGCTTCTCTTGTGATGGAGCACGGGCTCTAGGCGCGCGGGCTTCAGTAGATGCAGCACGTGGCCTCAGTAGTTGTGGCTCACGGGGTGTAGAGCGCAGTCTCAGTAGTTGTGGCGCACGGGCTTGGTTGCTCCGCAGCGTGTGGGACGAGAGTGTGATATTGGTGGGGGAATGGAGTCAAGGAAGGGTTTATTCATATTTTTTAATATGGAAGAGTCTTGAACATGCTTAAATGCTAAGAGTCATGAGCCTGTGGGGAAGGCTTCCTGGACCAGGGCTTGAACCCATCTCTCCTGCATTGGCAGGCGGATTCCTAACCACTGCGCCACCAGGGAAGCCCCGGAAAGGTGGGTAATTGATTGGACAAGCTCCTAGAGGAGGCAGGAGGGGCCTGAGCAAGCGTAACATCCTCGTCCATTAAAGCAGGAGGAAGGAGGAAAGCTTGGAAGCAGAGATAAAGGTAATGACTCAGTGGAAGAGTAAAATGAATATTTAAAAAGTAAAGCCATTCAGTGGTTTGGAAAGTAAATAAAATTTTGTACCTTCAAATACTGTTCATGCGGAGCCAAAGATAAGGCAGATGCCGCTGTCGAGTACAGCAGGGACCTCTGATGGCTGTTGGGGGACATTGGTGCCCCGGGAAACCCCTGGTGCTGAATCTCAGGGTTAGGAAGGAGTTGGGAGAGGAAAGGGAGCAGTTAATTAAATGCAGTTGAAATACAAGGCTATTCCAGGTTGCTTCCATGTCTTGGCTATTGTAAATAGTGCTGCTATGGACATTGCAGTGCATGTATCTTTTCAAATTACAGTTTTCTCTGGATATATGCCCAGGACTGGGATAGCTGGATCATATGGTAGCTCCATTTTTCGTTTTTAAGGAACCTCCATACTGTTCTCCATAGTGGCTGCACAATTTACATTCCCACCAACAGTGCAAGAGGGTTCCCTTTTCTCCACACCCTCTCCAGCATTTGTTATTTGTAGACTTTCTGTTGATGGCCATTCTGACTGGAGTGAGGTGTTATCTCATTGTAGTTTCGATTTGCATTTCTCTCATAATTAACGATGTTGGACATTAGGAAGTAACCTAAATGTCCATCATTTAGGAATGAATAAAGAGGATGTGGTATATACATACAGTGGAACATTACTCAGCCATAAAAAAAGAATGAAATAATGCCATTTGCAGGAACATGGATAGACCTAGAGATTATCATACTAAGTGAAGTAAGTCAGACAAAGACAGATATCATATGATATCGCTTATATGTGGAATCTTAAAAAAAAGGATGCAAATGAACTTATTTACAAAACAGACTCTCGTATGGCTCTCAGACACTGGCTGTTAACCTTTGATGTGGAACTCTGTCAGGTGTTTTCTGAAATTCCAAGATCACTGCTGCTCCTTTTATTGAAGTTGTCGGCGCTATCCTCAGAGGTGTTTGCTGCGTGCTCTGTGAGAATGGCAGGCCATGCCCAAAAGCAGGATGCCTGTGCCTAATCAAGATGTGCTCGACCAGTTATCAAATAAGGGCCCTTGGTTTTCAGTGATTACATGGCTATTGGATTGTGAGTCTGCAGCGAAATCCTGGGAAGACGGCGGAAATTAATAATGAGAATTACCACCCAAGAGCAGAGCGAACATGGGCTTTTAAGATTCCAGAAGTGCCTCGTTCCTCATGGCACTTAGACACATGCTAAGATGACAAGATCCTAATGAATAATATTCTGTGCACATTGCCAGCGAGGCCAGTAGAGCAAAAAATTACTGAATAATATGTGTAAACCCTAATATTGTTGTCATTGTCACCATATCACAATCAGAACAGTGTCCACGGTTGGCTCCTGACTGTGTCACAGTCACGGTGCTAAGAACTTTACACACACTATCTCATGAACTTGCCTCCACAGATATTTTTTGAGCATCTGCTATATTCCAGGTAAGCACTGGGGATATTAGGCTTGATAACCTCCAGGAATTTATAGTTTAGTAGGAGGTCCTTGCAAGAAAATCAGAAGTCCCACTAAAACATGATATGGCTGAGTTGCGTTAGGAACAGGGACTGATTTTCTAGCAGGTTCATTTTCCTTCACCAGACTGTATTTCCGTAGAAACATAGTCTCACACAGTGTGGATAAAGCACGATGAAGCTTTATTGTCACCTAGACCCAGTGGGAGGAAAGGGATGGGGAGGACCGGTAGCAAAAGAGGGTTGGTAAGGGCTGGTGTGGCATCGCTCCCGGGGGCCCTCAGCACCAGCTGACGGCTGAAAGGGGGGCAGCTGTCAGGAGAGCTGAGGCCTTTCGTGTCTGGCCAGAGTGGAGGGTGCCTATGTTGGCAGGGTCTGCTAGTACAGGGCAGTGGCCCGCCCGGGAGTGGACCCTGTTGCCTTTGCTGTCCTGGGGAGATGGCCGTCATGCTTTCTCTCTGGAAGGAGTCTGGACCCTTATCTAGATGACAGGCACATTGGGGTTGTCAGGAATACAGGACTGGGACTCACACAGCAGGCCTAAAACTCTCATCTTTTTCAGACTTAGAGGCGATAAAAGCCAGACTCCTCTTGAATGTCAAGCCTGGCCTTAGTGCCTGCGTTCAGAGTGCTGTCTGTGTTATCATGTTGTATCAGCCAGCTTTATAGAGAGAGCTTTAATTTAGGTTTAAGAGTCAGTCTGGGGACTTCCCTGGTGGTGCAGTGGTTAAGAATCCACCTGCCATTGCAGGGGACACAGGTTCGAGCCCTGGTCCGGAAAGATCCCACATGCCGCAGAGCAACTAAGCCCGTGTGCCACAACTACTGAGCCTGCGCTCTAGAGCCCGCGAGCCACAACTACTGAGGCCTGTGCGCCTAGAGCCCGTGCTCCACAACAAAGAGAAGCCACCGCAATGAGAAGCCCGCGCACCGCAACGAAGAGTAGCCCCCGCTCACTGCAACTAGAGAGAAAGCCCGTGCGCAGCAGCGAAGACCCAACGCAGCCAAAAATAAATAAATCAATTAATTAATTAATTTAATAAAAGAGTCGGTCTGATGAGCAAAGAAAGAATCACTGTTGAGTGCCTGCCAGGATGGAGGCAGGCACCAGTGGGGAGGGGGTTCTCAGCAGCTCCTTCCTAAACTCCCTGACCATAGCGGACAGGCGCTGTGGGAGTGCCGAGCAGGGCAACCTGGCCTGTTCTAGAGGACACGGCTCCAGACCTGAAAAATAAACTGGGGGGAGATGGGGAAATGACAGTTGAGGTCAGCACAGCAAAACCTGCTCCAAGAATCAGAAGTATTTCCATTTGACTGGAAGGGGTAGAGAGGGAGGAGATGGTTAGCAAACTGTTGCATTTGCTTTTGTCTCCATGTTGACATTTGCACTTACAGGGCAGAAGCAGTGGTGGGTAGAACTGCTGGCACCTTAGCATGAAGTAAGGCACTGGCTCCAAACTAGTCATTTTATTCATGGCCACAAAGCACCTACAGTTTTTTAAAAAATGCAATTTCCCTTGTTGAAGCAGTGAACATTATATTTATTAAAATAATGAATATACATGTATTATGCACAGGTATCATCTTCGTATTATACATGAGGAAATGGGAAGTACAGATAAAGAACTTCTGTCACCTACTGAAGGATGATAGTCGTCTCTAGGAAAAGCACTGGTGCAGTGTGGATTTGCATGCTGGCCTAGCCACTCCAAGGGAATGGCACTTTCACTTAAAAGAATGATATATATATACATGGTTATTCAGATTTGGGTATTTGGCACCTATATTCCAAAGGAAAGCCGTGGAGAGCTTTTGTTGCCTATGTTAAAATTCAAGCCTCCAAGCAAAAATTAGGATTTGAGAAAACTTGTGTCTGCTACCAAGTCTTGAAAGTTCCTAATACTTAAGACTTTTCTGATGCTTAGGGATGATATTAATAAATGTGAATTTTGATATATGTAATGAAATGTGTCAACATTTGGAAGAGCTACATAACTCAGTGAACTAATATTTCCCAAATGACCAAAGCATGATGTTACATACATAACTCATGTTATATATGTTGTATATATGTATATACATAGCTAAAAGATCTAGTCAAAGTATTATTTAGATCAGTGGATTTTTTTTCACATAATTCTATTTTTAATTTTTTGAGGACTCAATATATATACATACATACTGCCAACCATAATGGCTGCACCATTTTACATTCCCGCCAACAGTGCACAAAGGTGCCAGTTTCTCTACATCCTTGTCAAAACATATTTTCTGGTTTTTTGATAATAAAAATCCTAATGGGTGTGAGGTGGTAGCTCATTGTCATTTTGGCTTGCATTTCCCTAATGATTAATGACGCTGGGCATCTTTTCATGTGTTTGTTGGCCATTTGTATGTCTTCTTTGGAGAAATGTCTATTCAAGTCTTTTGCCCATTTTTTCATCAGGTTGTTTGGTTTTTGTTGTTGAGTTATAGGAGTTTTTAGCATATTCTGGATTTTAACCCCTTATCAGATATATGATCTGCTAATATTTTCTCCCATTACCTAGGTTGCCTTTTCACTCTGTTGATTGTGTCCTTTGATGCACAGAAATTTTAAATTTTGATATAATCCAATTTATCTATTTTCACTTTTATTTCCTGTGCTTTTGGTGTCATGTCCAAAAAATTATTGCTAAATCCGGTGTCATGAAGCTTTTCCCCTATGTTTTCTCCAAGAATTTTGTAGTTTTCACTCTTTTATTTAGGTCCTTAATGCATTTTGATCTAATTTTTGTATATGGTGTAATGTAAGGGTCCAACTTCATTCTTTTTAGGTAGGTAGCCAGTTGTCCCAACACCATTGGTTGAAAAGACTATACTTTCCCCATTGACTAGACCAATGGATTTTAATGTAACACAGTAAGAAAGGCTCCTTGATGTGATTTCAGATGCCACATTGCAACAAATCCTTAAAAAGTGACCAGTTGTCCAGTTTTGGTGCTGTATCACAAGAGTGTGATAATAGTATTGTGGTTATGTAGGATGAATGTCCCTGTTTGTATATAAAAGCATTCTAAAGTAGATGGGGGTGAAATGTCACACTTCAAATGGTTTAGCAAAAGAAAAAAATGTATACATAAAATGAGAGGGCAAATGTGATATAATGTTAATCATTGGTAAATTTAGGTAAAGGGTATACAGAGAGATATTCGTCGTACTATTTTTTAAAACCTTGTTTTAAACATGGTACTATTTTTTAAAACTTCTTATGTAGTTTTGAAGTTTTTTCAAAAATAAAATGTTGAGGAAAAATACAACAGCCAGGACAAAACTAAATCTATCAAAGGTTTGGAAAATAAAAATATCTCCTAGAATGTAAAACAGAAAAATAAAAGTGATGGAAACTAAGGAGGGGAAAAAAAAGGTTCAGTCTAGGAAGTCTAACATTGAATAAGCATGAATCTTAGAAAGCAAACTGGAAGGAAGGGAGTTATCTAAGGAATAATGGAATAAAATGGGATTAAAATATCCCAGAACTGATTACATGAATCTCCAGATTGAAAATGCATACTAAGTGCCCAACACAGTGATGGAAGAAAAGAGCCACATCAAGGCATATCATTGTGAAACTCACAACAGTTGACAGTAGTTTTCACTGGGATGGGAAGTTGCTGTTGAAGAGGTGACAGAGCTGAGGTTTCTGTGTTTCATTTTAAACCTTGCAGAATGACTTGACTTTTTGTTTTTTAGACTATGTATGTGTGTTTCTTAAACAAAACAGGAGTTTGTGATAGGATTAGTTCAAATTTAAGATTTCCAGGCATAAAGAAGTGATGAGACCTAGAGAATGGCCTTGGGAGTGGTGAATGGAGTGAAAATCTTTACAGTTAATGAGATCAGAGAATTGAAAGGCTAAGGTTCCATCTGGCTGCCAGGTGTGTTGAAGTTGCCCACAATAATGACAGGATTTGGGGTGCCAGGCAGACAGCGCCTGGGGTCAAAGTCTTCAGTCTGGAGCCCCATGGTCAGTAGGTAGAGGTGGTAGGACTCAGCTATTTCTGTCTGACCTATGGCTAGACATGTTCAGGGTTCTCCCTTCACATGAATGAAAAATGAATGTTTATTTCTAAATAATTAAAAATAATTTGAATAAACTGTTGTTGCTTTTGGTGGTACGTATTGCTCATTTCCTTTGTCTTAAGTAACTACCAAGAGTGTTTGGTGCAGCTCACGCTTTCTGAGCATATTGTGGGTGCAAGATTTCTAAGGTGTTTAGAAAGATGCTGTTTAAGCCTGTCTATGATTCTTTAGCCTGCAACACAACCAACTGAGAAGCCACCATAATGGAGGATAAAAATCTCAGGTCTTTGGGCATTTGCTCCATCACCTCTGCTGAGTTCCCTTCTCCTTCCCATTGATGGAGAAGGCAGCTCCCAGCCCTGAAGAAAATCCCACTGGTCACTGTAAGTGCTGCCAAGTGTCTAGTTACTGGCTGGCTGGCCGGCTGGCTCTGGCCACCGGGAAGGTCAGCACAGAGTCATAAGGTGATTGAGTTTTTTTGGTTGGTAGGTGGGCCTCTGAGTTCAGATGTCATATCATTGTTGTGGCCTGTCACCTCCTGTGAAGCCTGTCCTCAAGTTGCCACCTCTCCTCCCCTGAAATCCACAGGGTTAAAAGCTGGAATAGTACTTCATGTGTACGTCTTATATAGCAGCTCCTGTTTTGTATTGTTTTTCAGCCTTGTTAGGGTAGAGAACGCATTTTATTGATTTCTATATCATCTGCTCTAACTATAGTACTCAGCATCTCGTGAAAAATACACATTTTTGGGTGGATGGATGGGTGAATATAAATAAGGTAGGCATTCTACTTATATCAAAGTTTTAGAGAAATTTCATTATAAAAGTATTAAATGTGTTATTTTTGTATTTGCTATTTCCAGCTGGTAAGGTTGCCAGATTCCAAGAATCCCAAGTTGGAGGTGGTATGGGGATACTATTAAAAAGGAACTTTAGGTTTTTGGTGTTTTTTTTTCTTTTTCATACATCTAGCTAAGTCGCTTTTCCTTTTTTTAAGAGGAAAAGAAATCCATGTTTTCAAAACTCAGAATCCATGCAAATGCATACGTGTTGGCTTTCCTGTGGGAGAAGAAGTATAATTCTGTGGAGCATTGAAATCAAAAACCCAGAGTCGAATAGCTGGGTTAGTCGAATAGACTAACACCTTAGTTTAGTCAGCAGCAGGGCATTCAGAAGAGCCTGCTATGCGCTAGGAGCAGCTCTGGTGGTCACTGTTCGGGGCAAAAAAAGAACAGAAACAAAAAAACCTAACAGAGAACCAGCTGTAGATGTCACCAAAAAAGAGCAAGGCAGTAAAATCAGCTGGAGGACAGACAGTTTTTATGAACATTAAGTATGTGTCCAAAACAAACGGGGGGCCTGTCTCTGAAGTCCACAAAACAATCCATTCTCTCACATCTCAGCATGTCCTGAGCAGAACGGATTTTTCAAATTCGACATTGCTTTGCCTTTCCTAGGTATTACCGTGCTGTACTTCATTTTTTCACTGAAAAAATTCTCACTATTTCCCCCTGAACTCTTGCCAGGACCAACTTTCAGTAGGTCACAGGCACTGAGTCTCTGCTCCTTAAGAAACCCTGCCCTGGACACTGCTTGCCGCCATCAGACCGGCCCCGGCTCCCCGGGGTGAGGCTCTGTCCTGGGACCCTGGCCCACGTGGGTTTAGCTGAGCTCCTGCAGGGGAGTTGGAAGACACGATATATGAGGTGAGGAAGGGGGGGTACAGGTGACGGGCCTTCTGAGGACATCTGAAGCTCCTCCCTGCTGCCTTATGGATCTGCTTTTGGAGGAAGAGGATTCTGAGTTGGAGGGGTTCTGTCACAGTCACGCCGGGGGGAGCTCCACGGCCAGGCTCGTGCAGTAAATGTCTGAGGCTGTTACGGAAAGCAGTAAGTCTCACCATCACTCTGTCTTCCCTCAGCACCTCTTTTCTTGCAAGTGTCGTGGAGGCTGGAACAGGACGGGGACACACACATTCCAGTGGTCAGTCTGGGCGTGTACCGTGCAGGAGAGGGGAGGCACGAGCCGTGGCTCAGAAATCAAGCTGAGGCCGGTGGCCAGAGGCACCAGAGGTGCTGGGGGTAGAAGACAGGGGTCAGGGTCTTGTCTGCACATGCTGCGTGAGCCCCTTTGGGAGCCCCGGCTCGGAAGGGAGTGGCGAGGGCCTCTGCCTAGACCTGCAGCCCTTCACAAATCGTATGGACTCTAAAACTAGAAAGTGACTGTCCAGGCAGACGCTTGGACTATCAAATGATAGAGAACGCGAACTTCCTCCTCGTGAGACATCCTTATCACTTCCTCGGGAAGTAGAGAACCCGCCTGGATAATGATATCTTTTCTCCTCCAACGTGTGAGGTTGAAGTTACAGTTTGTATCACTATGAGTTCGTTTTATATCTGCTTTGCATCCCACCTTTTGGACCCAGGCCAGAGTTTTATACCGTAGAGGCAGAAGGAGATCCGGAAAGGAATTAGCCCGTTGGAAGTCCAGGGAGCCGCATACTTCAAGGGCATGGAAGGCAAGGTCAGACTTAGCAGGGGAAGGCAGGGGCAGGCCCACCAGGCAGTTTAACGCAGTTCCCAGAGCGCGAGAGGCAAAGGCCAGATTGCAGAGAATAAGTTTAAAAAGAGCCGGGATTGAAGCAGTGGGTAGACTGTCGTCCCTGAGAGTTTGGTGGTTTGATGATGAAGGGAAGAATGATGGTGACGCTGGTGGTGGTTTTAGGATGGAGGGGGCAATAAATGAGTTTGTGGGTGAGGTTAATAAGCCAGTAGCGTTGGCGGGGAGGGGGTCAGCGTAGCAAGAGTGGGGCTTGGGGTGAGCATTATTGATAACGGGTAGGAAGATGCCAGCAAAAAGCTTAGCTTTATTTATTTTGGTGGTTTTCTCCTGAGGGAGATATCAATTTTCTGAACAACAAATAGGGGCCCTGTGCAGTGGTAGTTTTTAAGGATTCATTTACAAGGCTTGTCCTAATGTCACTATGAGTAAAACTTGTAGATCCCAAATTGGGATCCACAGGGATGTATAATCTTAAATTAATTGGGATGCAGAGCCAGAAAGTCTTGTCTCGCTCTCTGACCTGGGCTCCGGGGCCAGGGAAGCCAGCAGAGATGGGAGTCTGCCACTGTGAGGCACGGAACTTGGGGATCGGGGGCGTGGGGTGAGAGGGGCTAGGAGGCAGTGAGCTGAATCTTGTGACTTTGCCAGGTGCCAGGGTGAGTTGGTGTTTGAAAATGATGCTGGTTTTCCCCTGAATTCATTTTTGGATGTTAATGGCACTTACCACTTAGACTGATTGGGTTTGAGGAGTATTTGGAATCTCCACAGATGATAACATGCCTGTGGTCATTGCTTTTGTAGAATATCCTCATTTTTAGTCTCTCTTCCTCTTCCCAGTCCTCCTCCTGAGTGTGTCCAGTGAGATGAATTTTGTCAAACAATTTCTTCTTGGTTTGCTCTCTTGGTAGGAAGAGGATTTAGACCCACGTGTCCTAGAAGGAACTGAACTTGGAGTCAGCTGTATAAGGGGTAGCCTTGGAGGGGGCTCGTCGGCATGGCAACCTCTGGAGTTTGGGAGATGGATATTCATCGTTTTTTTTTTTTTTAAAGTGGAACATTTGAAGTACTATGCTTGATTAGCAGGAGAGGAGGTTGGTTGGAAGGGTAGACTATCAGGGGAGACATTGAGAATGTGTTGAATGCCACACAGAGGGTGTCCTTTCAGATATCTGCTCCCATGTGTGGAGTATCAAGGTGCTGGGCCCAATGCTGGGGATGGATAGGCTAAGACAGGTCTTACCCTCAGGGATATCACAGCCTGGGGAGAAATGGCCAAGGAGATAATAAACAGGGCAGCGCTGTGTTCTCTCCCTGCTTTGATAGAGGAGCTCATGGATGGAGTTGACTGCATGGGGTTGGTAGTTTACCTGAACATCTTCTTTTTTCTGATTTTTTAAAAATTAAGAGATGCTGGAGGTCTTATTAACTTGTTTCACTTAAAGCAGTATTTTGGGGCTTCCTTGGTGGCGCAGTGGTTAAGAATCCGCCTGCCAATGCAGGGGACACGGGTTCGAGCCCTGGTCCGGGAAGATCCCACATGCCACAGAGCAACTAAGCCCGTGTGCCACAACTACTGAGCCCGTGCTCTAGAGCCCGCGAGCCACAACTACTGAGCCCAAGTGCCACAACTACTGAAGCCTGTGTGCCTAGAGCCCGTGCTCTGCAACAAGAGAAGCCACCGCAATGAGAAGCCCGTGCACCGCGACGGAGAGTAGCCCCCGCTCGCCGCAACTAGAGAAAGCCCGCGCCCAGCAACGAAGACCCAACACAGCCAAAATTAAATAAATAAAATAAATAAATTTATAAAATAAAGCAGTATTTTGAAAATTTTGGAGTAATTGTCACACACACAGTTGATCAGTAACCTGAGAAGAGGATCTATCAGTAACTAATATCTGCCTTTTGCTTAACTTTAAGATGCTGGCACACCTCATTCATGAATCTCACGCTTGTGACCATCTATCGGACAGTCTCACTTGGTAATATAGATGATGTCAAGATGGATCTTTATCAGTTTGATTTATTTTAAGACTCAGCAATTGAAATTGTTCTCTTTCTCATCCTCAGAAGTGTATTTGCTCAATAGGAAATAATTCTGTAGTGATAGACTTTAATGTGGCTTGCAGGCTAAACCCTTTTCATGGAGCACCGAGGGTTTCTGGAGAGGGCATTTGGGGCTAGATACCTTCCCACACTGTTGCTGAAGCAAAGCAGCACACAGAAAAACCAACTGAAGGGAGATGTTGCTGATTGCACTGAGTGAGTTTACTTTGGTGCTGTTTTCACACAATTTTGGGTTTCCTCAAATAGGCGGGCAGAAGGAAACAATACTTGTCTTCTATATTTAAGACTTATTTAGAGCTTTTTAAAAGCATTATTAGTTCATGAACCAAGACTAAATGATTTGATCAGAAAGAAAATAAATCAGTGGTTGAAAGTTCACGTTAGGTGTTAACCTACACTGCTATTTGATATGAAGTCTACATTTTGGTAGCAGAACACAGGAGTTAAGGAGTGCTTTATTTTCAAAATTAATTGGGTCTTAATAATCAGTCTTAAAATGTGGCCCAGTTTTGCAAATACAATTTCTAATTGAATTCACAGTTGTTTAATTACACCCGTCAGGTCTGGTCACTGTCACCAGTGTGGAATTTAGGTACCCAACGTTACTGAGCTTCAGTCAGTAGCTTAAAGCATGCATAGTGTGACCGCAAAGTAACAGCACTGCCGTGGTTTACAGAAATCATGCAGGTTTATTTTGTACTCACATTTCACGTTGTTATGATGCTGGGGAGTATGTGTCACATTTGTCCTAATGTTATAATTTTATTTTTATGTGGGAAATACATGTCAACACTACTCAGGAACTTGCTTAATCTGGCTTATGTTTTGCAAAGATGTCACCTCTAAGCTTCCAAGGTAGCACTGAATTTTGCTTTGCTGTTTAACGGCATTATAGAAAAATTAAAACCAAGCAAACAAGCAAAACCCTTGATACAGCGGCTGATGCATTTGTGTTTTATGTCCCCGTGAAATAATTGATCTTTTATTTGGTTTGGATTACGTGTGCAGGTGCGGTGGGGTGGCTGGGGGCTGTTGAAGGTTTTGGAGTCACTGAACTGCTTTTGTTTGGTTGTGGTGTTATTTGTTAAGATTCTTTTCTGTTCTGCTTTGTTTTCTGCTTTCTGAGCCAGTTGTGGAGTTACCCTGTGCTCAATTTTCTCTCCATTCGTTTCCAAGTTTATTTTTTTATTTTATTTTATTTTTTAATTAATTTATTTATTTTTGGCTGCATTGGGTCTTCGTTGCTGGGCATGGGCTTTCTCTAGTTGTGGCGAGCGGGGGCTGCTCTTCGTTGCGGTGCGCGGGCTTCTCACTGCGGTGGCTTCTCTTGTTGCGGAGCACGGGCTCTAGGCGTGCGGGCTTCAGTAGTTGTGGCTCGCGGGCTCTAGGCACGTGGGCTTCAGTAGTTGTGGCGCACGGGCTCTAGGCGTGCGGGCTTCAGTAGTTGTGGTGCATGGGCTTAGTTGCTCCGCGGCATGTGGGATCTTCCTGGACCAGGGCTCGAACCCGTGTCCCCTGCATTGGCAGGTGGATTCTTAACCACTGCGCCACCAGGGAAGTCCCCCAAGTTTATTATAACAGTATATTAAACTGCTTGTTCAGCAGAGGGTGAGCTAGCATAGTTGGCTATTCAGGCAGGACTGTTATTTTGTACAATACACATGTTCATACCCAACAAGGCATAGGCTGTTTCATGCCACAAAAACATAGTAGCTCCCAAATGCAGATATTTCACATAATTTGTATCATTTTTGTCCAATGTATAATTCTCTGTCTTAGTTGCAGTGTCTGAGTTTTCATACATTTGATGATAGTTTTTCAACAAATACTGTTAGGCAGTTGTAAACTAGTTGTAACTGCATTCATCTTCATCTAATTCAGAGGGAAGAAAGGAACAGAACTCTACAGGGAGGGGCCATGTTCAGAGCTCCACTGCTATCAGGATTCACGACATCAGGGCTCAGTTTTCTGGCTCCTCTGAAAAGCTAATTCAGTTTCTTTAGGCATCGGACTTACCCAGCAGACAGTTGGCTCTTTGCCATGAGCTGCTGGCAGCTATTGCTTCTCCTGAGGTTGATTAGCATGCAGTGTTACAATGTCCCGAAGAATCATTTTGCTTACCTATATAATAATTGAAGGTTTAATCATTTCCAAACATGTCCTAAGTTATTCAGTCCTTTGTCAGCATTTCATTTCAGTTCTAGAAGTTTATTTTTTAAGCATCTGCTGTAGGCATAATAGCGTGTTAATACATTGTTTCCAAATAGGTGGTTGTTTCTAATAATAGAATTCCTTCCATGCTTTTGCTGCTTTATAGTTTCACACACACCTTATTTGATGGTAACAACAGTCTGTGAGGCAGAAATATTAGCAGGCATATCTCCCCTTTTCACAGATGAGGAGACTGAGGTCTGGAGAAGGTAATGGGTTTGCCCAGATCCACACAGCTTGTAAGTGTTACAGATCGTCCTGCAACCCAGCTAGTCCTTTTGCGCCAGTGAACTGATCAGATAAGATGAGGGCTGGGTTGTCATGGGAGGGGGAGGACTCCTGGCTTTGGAGGGAGGGCGTCCAGCCTGGCCAGGGCTCCACCGGCTGCTGCCACTTTTTGAGCGACAGCCGAGGCCCAGATCGTTCTTTCCTCTCCCCTCCCACCCCCACTGCCTCAGGAAGCCTTTCACACGTGCCATTTTTGACGTTTGTATTAAAGAAAACACTTGATACCCTTTTATTCAGCTCCACGCTGAAAGCTAGACATATATTTCGTTACAGGAAAAACAAAAACAAAACAAAAGGCATGTAATAGAAAAAAGGCAATTTATGTATTTTATCATCGCCTAACCTTCGAGACTTGAACATTCTGTCAGCCGTCTCTCTGTTCTCTTCTGTTGTCGCTGGTTTGGTCCGCTGTGGTGGCATTTCTCCTCGGTAGGCTTGCCTCTCTCCCTTGGGCGTGCCCTTTTACATCCCCGTCTGGCAGGTCTTTCAGGGAACAGTGTTGTCTTCTCAAGCCCTTGCTCAGCCAGCTAATAGAGAGCTCCTGCGTATTAAGGGTCATTTTCCCGGCAAGCACTTTGCTGAGCAGGTCTCACACGCATCTCATATCATTCCTGCCAGCCACCCCATCACTTGGTGTTCTTGGTGTTCAAAGTAGCCCGTCCCTATTTTGTAGGGGCTTCCCTGGTGGCGCAGTGGTTGAGAATCTGCCTGCCAATGCAGGGGACACGGGTTCGAGCCCTGGTCTGGGAAGATCCCACATGCCGCGGAGCGACTAGGCCCGTGAGCCACAACTGCTGAGCCTGCGCGTCTGGAGCCTGTGCTCCGCAACAAGAGAGGCCGCGATAGTGAGAGGCCCGCGCACCGCGATGAAGAGTGGCCCCCGCTCGCCGCAACTAGAGAAAGCTCTCGCACAGAAACGAAGACCCAACACAGCCAAAAATAAATTTAATTAATTAATTAATTTAAAAAAAAAAATGAGAAGCTCCGAAGCTTAAGCTTAATTCATTCATGGTAAATCCACCTCTGACTGAGGGGCTTCTTGAGTGGCAGATTTATTCTACAAAAAAAAAAAAAAAAAAATAGCCCATCCCTATTTTGTAGCTGAAAAAAGTGAGTGTCGTGAAGACACCTGCTCAGCATCACGCAGCTGCTGATAAGTGGCAAAGGTGGGATCCGCCTGTTTTGTCTGCCGCCATAGCCAGTGGTCCGATACATGAACAGCCTGACACTGTCCCTGCCTGTTCAGCAGCTGTGCGCTCTCATTATTTTCTGGGACATCTCCTTTCACAGAATATAATCTGGGGTGTTTGTTTGTTTGTTCGTTTTAATAGCTAGCTGACTTTGCACTTGGGTTTTTTTGTTGCCGTTTTAATAGCCAGCTGATTTTGCACTGATTTTTTTTTTTTCTATTCTGATGGTCAATCATGCAAAATTAGTCAAGTGTTTAATATATAAGCCAAGAATTTCATTTTCTTCTTATTTATACCTTTATGGTTGTAGAGCAGAGAAGTTTTCCAGGTGGATCTTGTGATAACAAAAACGATTGGTATTGAAACCCACATTGCTACTTCTTTAATTGTGGCACATTTGGACATACTTGAGGACTAGGTAGAAACCTGTTGTATAGAAGTTAATGTTTTGTGCCAAAGTTTAAGGCTAATTTATTGCTGCCTACTCTTGTACCTCCCAGAAGTTTTCCTTTATTTTTCCCCAGAAATGGAAATGTTATTCTGCTTTGTCTTTGTGGGTAATACGTTTAAAAAATCAGAGCCAAGACTGTGCATGTGTGTTGGGAGGTGGGTGGAGAAAGAGAGAGAGGAGGGGGCAGGAAGAGAAAAGAAGAAGGAGAGGGGGAAGGGAGGAAGAAGGGGAGGAAGAAGAAGAAGAGGATGGGAGAGCAGGGAGAGAGGGAGACAGAGAGGACTTGATTTGCCAAGATTACAGACTGAGCTACGAAAAGCTGTTGGTCTGAAGCCGTGTCTGTAGTGTGCAGTATGATTCACACAAAGAAAAATAAATAAATAAAGTTGTTGTTATGGGGAAAAAAAAATTAAATGTGAAGAGAGTTTAGTTCTCAAAGATGATAAATATGAGGAGGGTGGTCCTGTGTGCATATTACAGCAGTGGGCAACATTCTTGTGCTGCTTTTGCCTGGACCTTATAAGACGCCTGGTCCTTACACTTTCTTGGGCATGACCAGGTGGATTACTCGTTCCTCCCCTTTACCTTCTTTACTAATGGTAAGCAGATTCCTAAGAAGTGAAGGTATCTTTAGACACGAGCCATTTGGGGGTATCCTTGTCTCTTAATTCTTCATAGACTTTTTTCATTAATGTTGACTTTGCCTAAAGTTAAAAACTGTTTTCAACTCCAGTTCAACATTCTAGTTGTTTTTAATGTTCGGGCCCCTACTCTTTTACCATTCTTTTCCTCTCTCAGTAACTACAAGATGATTTGTTTTGCCCCGTAGTGCTCAGCTCTTACGGCCGTTATGTCACCTTCTGCAGCCACCTCTTCATCAATCTGGAGCAGGTTGGAACAGTCAGGATCAGCAAGGAAGTCACTCAGGGGTCCCTGAGCTGCCAGATGCCCACAAGGGGCTCCTTAGCCCTACTCCCAGGGCTCATTTGTGGTTTCTAGATTATTCTTAACTGACTGACTATTCCGTTTCCATTTCTGTTGCCAGTATAAAAGCAGAAAGTTAGATGGGGAAAATTATACTTCGGTTGGTAAACCAAAAAGTGACACCACATACCTTCATTTTATTCAGCTAGATTCATTTGTTTATTTCTACGTGCTCGTACCCTGCCCCCTTCCGCAACAGATGGGAGGCTGCTGATGTCCTTACACAAAGTGTCCCTTGCTGTGTCTTTAAGGGATACAGGCTTCTTAAAGACGCTCAGGTTGAAAACACTCCTGCCGCACAACAGATAACTTAAGTGTTCTGCTAGCGCTTTCTTTCTTTTTTTTTTTTTTTGAATTTTTGAATTTTATTTTATTTAATTTTTATACAGCAGGTTCTTATTAGTTATCCATTTTATACATATTAGTGTATACATGTCAATCCCAATCTCCCAATTCATCACACCACCACCACCACCACCCCCACCGCTTTCCCCCCTTGGTGTCCATACGTTTGTTCTCTGCATCTGTTTCTCACTTTCTGCCCTGCAAACCGGTTCATCTGCGCCATTTTTCTAGGTTCCACATATATGCGTTAATATATGATATTTGTTTTTCTCTTTCTGACTTACTTCACTCTGTATGACAGTCTCTAGATCCATCCACGTCTCTACAAATGACCCAATTTCGTGCCTTTCTATGGCTGAGTAATATTCCACTGTATATATGCACCACATCTTCTTTATCCATTCGTCTGTCGATGGGCATTTAGGTTGCTTCCACGACCTGGCTATTGTAAATAGAGCTGCAGTGAACACTGGGGTTCTGCTGACACTTTCTGTTGCTCCATTAATGCCTGCCATGGGAATCCTGTCACAAGCAGTCCAGGTAAACAGTGAGCCAACACAGACACTGAGAACTTTCCTATTTCACCAAACACGTTTCTTGTCTGCAGGCTGCAGACATCCAGTGGTCGCGTGTTCCTTGTATCTGCTCTCTTCTTAAGGCACCGGACAAGGGGCGCCCCACAGACGTGTCCCCGATGCTGGCTCCCTGTCTTGGAGCACAGTCACCATCACCAGGGCGCCGGCAGTGGGCCGCATCACGGCAATGATGGTTTCACTCTCTGCAGCTTGAAAATCAGATTAATTGCATTTGTGCACCAGCGCACGGGCAGGGGAGTGCTTTACTGTTTGACACACAGATGACAGTCTGGCTGGAAGCTAGCAGTTGGGGGAAAAACAGCTGAAAACAAAATGATAGTTTTGAAGCAACGTAGTTATAAGACACAGCATGTATCTATAGTTTTCTTCTGAAAAACAGTCAAAATTTTCACCATGGAAGAAACACCCAGAAACCAAGCAGTGCCCTCCCTGTGTTTTGGCATTTGTATAACAGTTTGTATCGAAGGACAATACCGTATAAAGTGATTCCAATATGGCTCGTTAATTGTGCCAAAACCATGAGATGAAACAATTGGTATGTTGCTCTTTTGGTTTGAAAATTTTAAGAGTATCTCAGTGTAAAGTAGGGAGGGAGGGCGAAACCTGCCCTGTGATTGAAGGGGACAGTCATAGCTTGGTGAGGGTGTAACTTGAAAATCCAGCTCTCTACATGAATCCTTGGTAGAGACCCACCTCCAAGGTGAGGAGGAGCTAATGGAGGGGCATGAAATGGGGAATAGGAGGGTGGAAACATCCCCAAATAGTGCCAACCTCGGTGACTGAGACCCAGAATCCTATAAGGATTTCTGGAAAATACAACTGCATCATTGAACTTATGCAGATATTACACTTATTCACACTTTTTTAGAAACACACGCTCCTGTCCCTGTAAGAGTGCTGTGAAGGCCATGAGGCACACATCACCTAGTTGATGAGATAGACGGACAGTCAGGCCCCTGCGGTTCTGTGACATGAACAGAGCAGACCCAGACAGAGACCGCCCTCACCGCTGGCTGTGCTTCCCGGGAGCTGAGCAGCGTTTCGTAGACTACACCTGAGACTGGTGATCTCCACCCCTAAAGTGAACACACATCATGAGGGAGACTTCATTTAGGCAGCTGAGGAGGAGAGGAAAGCCTCCCCAAGAGGAATCTGGACCCGGGAAGCATTGCTCAGCCCCTGAGATTCTGAAAGGAGCAGCTCAAGTGACCAGGTTAAGGAGTGCCGGAGCAGGTTGGGACGAGCAAACATCAGGACAAGCACACTTTTCTTCAATATCCCAGTCTCCCCCTACCCACGATGCTCAGGAAGAATCATTTCATTTTATAAAACAAACTGCAGAAACCTCCTGTTTGCCGGATCCTAAACTGGGTTTGGTGCCTTCTCTAAAATGTCTCTTGCTGCCAGGATAGCAAGTTCTTACAGCCTTTGGTGACACTGAAATACAAATCCAGGGGTGCCGGAGATACTGGCATTGAGAGTTCTCCCTCCTTTTTCTTTTGTGTAGATGAGCAAAGGAAAATGTTCCTCGGGGACACCTTCGGTTATTGAAACATGAGTGATGAGTGATTATGTATAGATGAGTTTTATAAGTAGTTGGTGGTGTAAGCGTTCGCATTTTATTTTAATCTTCTTTTGGGTGGGGATGTTCTCCCTCAAGACGTGGTTCTTATTTCCCTTTTTGTGAAAGAAGGGTACCAGCGCTCAGCAAGTAGAATTGTGACGACACCCTGATAGTGCGTGGCTGCCAACTCCGTGAAGTTCAGCTGCCTGCCTCATCCCTCCCACAAACAGAACACGGATGGAGAAGTCATTGACTGCGGTAACAATTATTTGTGTTAGGGTATATTCCCTCTAGGCATAATGGCCCTCGGCTGCTATCCTTTTTTAGATGCACACTGCTTTTGAATTTTTCTGCCTCCTTTCCTTAACTTTGTAAAAAGGTTAACTGAGCTCCTGCTGTATTATGCTAGGAGCTTTTATCTATATCACCTCATTTAATTTTCACATCAAGATGTCCTTTTCATGGTTTTCCTATGTGTGGCTTAAAACTAAATGCATTTTGCAGCTGTGATACGTTTTTCCAATTCCAGCAGTCATTTTGCCTGATATGGCTCGGAGGCAGCAAAGACTTCGTTCTCTCAATTCATCTAAGGTAGACCTCTCTCACATCACTATTAAAAGTATTGGAAATGCTAGGTAAAGGCAGCATTGAATGGCACTTTAAAAGGTAAGAGTAACAACATCTCATATGTTTAGTTAGAGCTTACCATGTGCCAAGCACTGTTCAAAACCCTTTATTTATTCATTTATTCCCATTAAAACAGCTCTATTTGACTTAAAGAGGAACTGTCCACGGGAAAAGATATACTAACGTAATATTATGCCTTAAAATGAAAAATACTTTTATCAAAGAGAATTCGAAAAGAATTTGTTTTGAGGGAAGAATGGTCTTTTTAGTTCAGAATGCTGACATAAAGGGGCAGGGAACGGAGATAGCCTTAGCCCTACAAAGGAGAAAATGATGTCCTCTCTGGGCAGATACGGCCCCTGGGCCACAAGGCTTGGTGAATGGATGGTGCTTCTGTGCAAAATAGAAAAAGGCCTCCCTTTCTCTGGTGGACACAGTCCATCACCAGGGTGTGCGGGCAGGGAACCGAGTGCAGGCTGGCTCTCGGCCCCTTGTGTGTTATACAGCTTGGCCTAACTCTACAGGGCAGCCCGGGAGGTGGGGAGGCAGCAAAGATGTTGACGGAGAAAAGGGCAGAGAGTGAATGTAGGAGAGGAGAACAGGTACAGGGCAAAATGATACATTGTTTACTGGTTCCCAGTCAGAGGACTTATTTCAGAATAGGGGCAGGGAAGAATGGCTGAGCCCACCTCTGCTCAAGGCATGTGAGGCAGTTTGGTCCTTGAAGTGACCCTTGATGCTGTGGCCTCATTCGTCTCTGGAGCCTATGGCCAAAACCCACAGGAGGGCTCTGCAAATCCCAAGTCAGGCCGCTCTTACCAACCTCTGCCACCAGGACAATTTTTCTTTCTGTAGCCTTAACCTCCTTCCCTGGTCTTAATTTCTGTAACTGCAGAGCTTAAACACAGAGCTTAGTCTTAGGGAGCTGAGCGTTCTTAAGGGGAGGGGCTTATGCTTAAGGGGTGGGACCTATTCCTAGGATCCCAAGGCTTTTGGGGTGGCACGGAATTAGAGACACTGGAGGGATGGTATGAAATGTGGTGGCCCTTTGACATTCTCCCCCTTGGTCATAGGTGGGGTTCTCTAGAACCAACTGATTCCCTGCTACTGAGTTTTCCTCAGCCCAGAGGTAGTGAGAGCTGGCTCTTGGTCTTTGAAGAACAGCCTGGTCTCTCCCCCCATATTATTCTGTTCTGTGGATTGCAGATGTTCAGAGAAAGGCCAAAATTGTGGGTTGGATGCTGTGCTGATAGTAGGAAAGCAAAATATGGAAGCAGATATGGATTTGATGTGGAGAAGGGAAAATCTCATTGTAAAAGAGCCTATTTATAAGAGGATACACATCTTGATTATTTCTTTTCATACTAGAAAATATTTGATCACTCATTATCAGCTTCACTGAGGGCCGGATGCAGATTTCAGTACCACATGTAGTAACTTTCTAAAGTTGCAGGAGGGTGCAAGAAATCACAGTAAGGTTTTTATTCTTTTTTCATGTTCAAAAATCGTTCACTCAAATTTCACAAGAATTAATGCTGTTTGCTACAATTCTAGAAGAAGATTAATTTGTGTTTGTATCACGTAATACCTGTTTTCCTCCTCCCATCCCGCATTTTGGCAAATGGAAATGAATGAGGATGGTGAGATCAATGTACTTTACGGTGTATTTCTGAGAAAAAAAATGACTTCATAGTCTGCAAAATAATGGGGCAATATAAATTGGTCTTATGTGGGAATATGGATGAACATGGCTTTTAAAAGGAGAAAAGAAAGAGGACTGAGGAATGTGTGTCTGCACTTTAAAAGTTCTGGTTTAGAACTCCTGACAGGTTCAGAAGTATCCAGAACAATACCTGGATGGTTTAGGTATTCATTTGAATGGACTGGTTTCAAGCACAGGGCTCCATGTCCATGTTCAGTTGTAGGAATACTACTCGCTTTGTAAAGTAAGTGATTTAATATTGCTCTCAAATGTGGAGACTTGTGATTTAGACTCAGGGAAAAGCACATTCTCTCCTCTGGCATCCATTTACTTAATCTGTCCCAAATCTCATATCCCACCAAGGGGTGGCTATGGCTTGGTGTGCTCTGCAGTATTTGTTAAGTTGGGATTTCCTAACTTGGAAAGTCCAGTGCTGTCTTGCCCTCTAGTGGCTTTTTAAAACCTCCTTAATAGTTCACTCTGAAACTGAGCTGGTAAAATTGATGCTCTTGAGAAAAGGGTCATCTGTTCAAAGTTCAGTAAGGATAGAATTCCTACAGCATAATATAATGTGTTTTGTGTCTTTCCTCTTAGAAACTGAGCTCAGAGACAAGTTCCACCCACTCTCGTTTGTCAGAATTTTGTTTTCATTAGTAACCCTCAAAGGCAACTCACAATTTCCGTAATATTTTTTATGTGTAATAGAGGTTTTGCTACATTTGTGCAGGGCTTGTTGTATTGTATTTTAAGAAGGTAATCTTTTCTTCATTGGACTTGGGAGACTCATGAAAATGTCAATATGTAAAGAAGGTATAGTTGAATCAAAATGTAAAGATCTGGTCCCGCATGCACTCCACTGTCTGCCTCCGCTGCCTTCCCTGGGTCCCCTCGTGCTCTGTACACAATCCTGTCCCAGCAGCAGCTGCCCTGCCGATCTGCCAGTTGGTTTCTCCCTTGGTGCTCTGCCTAATTTGGAGGTCTCGGGAAGTGCAGATAATCTGTGTGTCTTCGGTGTATGTGCCCCCAGAGCCTACCATAATGCAGGATGCTTAGTGCACGGCAAGTGAATAAATACATGTATCAGTGTTTGGTAAAGATGACCAAGAGAACAGAGTCTGACCCTGGGAAACAGGGAAAGGATAAAGCCCGTCCAAGGATTCCGAGCAGCCGGATGAACTTGGGCTCTGGAGATCCAGGCTGAGTTGGGCATCGGGCCGCTGTTAGGAGAACAGTTTTGAAGCAAGGCAGAGGGGCTGGCTTCTCCAGAAATCCGGGTGTCTGAGAGCTTCAAACTAAGTACAGTGTGGAAGGAGGTAAAACGACCAGAAGTGACAGTGACCCCAAGGCTCCAAGGGCGCTAGAGGAGCAACTGGAGATTAGAAGGAGCCGCTGCCTTAGGCCTGCACGTGCTGAGCCCTTCCTGGAACCCCCTGAGTGGTGGGGGAAGGACCCATCATTGGCCTGAACTGGGTGTGCTTTCCGGTGGAGGCCTGTGCTGGTGTGTGACACGCGCGTGCGTGGTGGCCTGGGCTGTGCCCCTGCGAACGCGCAGGGAAGCTGCCGTGAAGGAGGAGGGGAGGGGCCGTGGGCCCGGCCAGCAGTATTCCCTTCGCAGGCTGCTTTGGGGCTTCTCCATTCTATCTGTCTTGTTCTAGAGCAGCAGAAGCTAGCAAGGAGGGGCACTGGGGGAAAGCCGGCTAGAGGAGCCTTCTGACTTGAGGCAGCCCCCAAAACCACTTCGCCACAGCTGCCCTTCCACGGTCCCCCACTTCCCCAGGGTGAGGCGGGGACTCCTTGCTCTGCCGGTCTCCGCCCCCGCCCCCCATTCCGGTGTTTAGCATCCATGTGTCATGTGGAGGTGATGAACCTTGCCCAAGGTCATTCAGCTAATATGGTGTGCAGCCTGGATTTGAACTCAGTCTGGCTTCGGGGTCTGTGCTCTTCACGCTAACCTTCACTCCCTTTGCCAGTGTAGGAGCCGACTGCCCCAGTCAGGGCTGCAGGAGCAGTCAGCACACAGGTTAAAAAAGCTGCCTCTGCTGAAAATGTAAGGTCAGGGGAGCAGAACTAACTCCTAAGGTACTCCAGTCGCCCGCAGTTCCACTGCTGGTCTGGTGTGTCGATTTGACCGCCTGTCTCTTCTTCCCCTGCCTCTCTCCCGGCACCGTCCTGCCCCACAAGGACTGACGGCTTGTTTTCCGCTCCGTCTTCCTTCCCATCCTCGCTCACTGCATGCCAGCCTGGCCTGCAGCCCAGGATTACTGCCCTCCACCTGCGCGATGGGTCCCTGCCATCCACCAGCCTCCCAGATTCTAGGATCATCAGGGGCAAAGAGGCACTCCGTTCTTTCCTGATTGTGCCTTTTTTCTAACCCACTTGGATGGATTTCAGACCAAATTTCTAAATAAGTAGACAGATAATTAAATATCCCTACAATTCCATTGATTGCATATGCTTGCACCAAAGTTACTTGAATTCCTAGTTTAATGTCCCCCTTCCAGACTTAGATGCATTGACACTCGGGTTAAGATGACAGCTATTTGTGAGCTATTAAAAACTTCCTGAATGGGCCCTTTAGTTCATTTTACTGGGGAAAAAAATTACGCTCTGGGGCTTCTATGATACAGTGGAATGGTGTTCTGCTTTGCTTGCTTAGGCATAAGTTGTGAAATTCTAGGGTACGTTGACTAGTATTTAGTGAACTTTATATCTTTAAGTACCAGCACTTGAAACGACCATGTTTGGTGAAAATCAACTTTTGCAGAACAGACACATGAGGAGGGATTATTCACACTACAAAATGACTTTTTGCTATTAGTTGTTGTGAAATAACGCGCCACATTGTTAAGTAGAAGGCCCCCAGGGCTCTAAAATGTGTTCCCTGTATAAAAACTTAAATGTCTGTGGAAGTTTCAGGACTATTATATAAAATGAAAATGTACCACCTGTCATTAGCTATATTTTATTTGTTAATTTTACCTGCAGAGATTTCAGAGATGTACCAGTCTGGCATTTTTCATATACCATTCATCTTTTATGTTGAGATTATTACCAATTTCTTCCTCTTCCACTTCCGCAGCAGTTCAGCTCAGAAGCCACTAGGTGGGACCAGACAAGGTAGCTGTCTGTGCGGGGATGAGGTGGGCTTGAACCACGGTGGTCCAGCTGGGGTGAGGAGGGTGTCATCTTAGGAGGACAGCCCTGCACAGCTGTCGGAGCCTAAGGAGGGCAGCCACGTGGGCGGAGGGGGAGCACAGCTGTGGCCTAGTTTGGGATGAGGAGGGCAGCCTGGGGTTGGGTGTCAGATCCTGAGGGGTGAGATGGGACCTGGGTGGTGTGGGGTGTGGCAGTATTAGCCTGACTCACAGTATTCAAGCCCGAGTAGAATGAGGAGGGTATTCCACTGGGATCAGTGTCAGCAGTGAGAGATTACATACATGTAAGGAGATTGACCAAATACATGAGTATGTCAAGGAAAATGGGAACCAGATTTCTCACTTCCAAGAAGGGAATTACAGTTATGCAAAGGGAGAAAACTAGAACGAATGCTGTGGTGTCAGGTTGAAATTGGGGATACCAGCATGAATTCATGGATTTCTATAAACTTAGACATACAGAAACACATATGGCTATATCTCTCTACTTAGGTGTGGTCCCCTGCTATGTTCCCTGACAGCCTGAGGGCAGCAAGACTCCAACGGCAGTGAGCACACCTAGGATGCAGATCTTAGTTGCTAAATACCGTTCTTCTCTGAAAGGAGCCAGGGCCCTTTGGAGAAATAATCCAAGTCCGGGGCCTGGGGAGGGGAGGTACAAGCCTGAACATTGTGTTGTGTGAAAAAATAAGGAAGTGCCCAAAAATGATGAAGACATGTCAGAGGAACTCAGAAGCCAGGTTGGCAAATCTGGACAGTATGAGCATCAAGTTAAATAAGTTCCCCCAAAGAACTGCAGGTCCAGACTGTGAAGTGAATCTGTGCCATGGCTAGGAATGTAACTAAAGACTGGGGTGTTGCCTCACACTGCTTCTAGGGGTCCAAAATAATTGATCACTCCTAATAGCCGTAGTGCAGTGTTTTGATAATTTGACCTGAATTTGAAGCACTCCCTCATCCTGTAAAACTCTTTCACTTCAAGAAATGATAGAGAAAACAATAGTTGTGTGTAAAATACATTTTTATTTAAAATTGGTATCTAAATATTACCAGTTCGTGACAGGGACATTGTTTTATGCTTGTCAGTCACAGTGACTGATCTCACCGTGGTCCGTGCTCTCCCTGCTTCGCATCACGTAGGCATTTGTTAATGCCGCTCTCGGAATTGATGAGGAGATTCACACACGTGGGAAGGGAAAAGACTAATTTAAAGAAGCTGAAAAGGTAGACTTCTATTCTGTATGTCTAAAAAAAATCCACATTTTTTTCCAAGCCTGCCTAACTATAATATCCCTTTACTCATTTTTACTTCGTTCACAGTTAATCCTGCTTTTTTTAATGGACTAAAACACTCAATAACTTTATAAAATGTAGGAAAATACAGAATTATAAACTTAAGTTTTGAAAAACTGGATTTAAAAAAAATTAGTTTGCTAAGTGTACATTGAGTTTAGATTTAGAAGGTAAAACCTGGTCAGGCCTGGGAGTGTGCTTTCCTCCGCCAGGGAAGCTGGAAGGGGCAGTGAGGAAGGCACTGGGCAGTGGGGCTGCTTTGGGGTGTGCAGAGCGTGTGAACTGCACGGGGGTCCATCTGGGGGGCCTGGTTGTGGAGTGTTTGCGGGGGTCTTTCATTGTCTGGATTGGACAGCAGGGACTACGAAGGGTGTTTTTCCCAACAGAGATTAGAATGTATGGGTTTTCCTTCCCATCACTTTACTTCCTTTCCTGAGGGTGACTTGTTTGCTTCCCATCTAAGAAAGTTAGGCAAGGCTTAGAAAAATACAGCAGAAAAAAGGGATAGGCTCTACCTCAGTGTTGGGTAGTTAATATTCTTTCGTATCACCTCTTGACAGAAAGCTGATGCTGTAGTGAATGAGTTGTTACCTGCTCCAGAAGCAGTTAGTAAGATGAAGACCTTAAGAAAAAATGCTAATATGATAAATATAGTATCAGAATATATCTCTCAAATATTTGGGTACTTTCACAGAAATCCTTAAAAACGCATATTATTCTTAGAGGAAGAGAGAAACCTTATTGTGATCTATCAGTGTACATGGTCAGCTGTCCTCAGTGGTGCTGTGGTAACTTTGACAAGGCTTTACTGCTTTAGGATTTGTTACACAGTCGTCTCCTGTGTTCTAAGGGGCCTTTTCCCAAAATAAACCATCCTGTCTTAGCTGAAAGATAACATGAATATTTGCTTTTGTTCCCCAGCAGTTGATCATTTCCTGTGTTCCCTGAATGAAATATTAGAGGGTTCTTGCAAGTGTTGATTCTGACCCTTCTCTCTCCTTCCTTGAACAGAATCCTCTGTACAGCAGCAGTATATCAGTTGATGATCTTGGCCTTTGTGATGGCCAACGTGACAGGTCAAGATTCCAGGGATAGTTGCTGTGTTGTGGTTGGGATTCTTTTGATGCCAGAAGAAACGCCCTAGAGCTAGGTCAGGTGGGGTTGACTGGGGACAAGGAGCTGTAAAGTCACCACTGAGAGTTCTGGGGAGAGTTCAGGGGCAGTTGGGCCTCTCTCTCATTCTTGCTGATTGTCTTTGTGGATCTGCTGTGGTCTCGTTTCTCCCTCTGTCTCTCTGCTTTGTAGGTTCTCCACTCTTGGGCCTTCAGCCTATGGGTGGCCCATCTAATCTTCTGAAACCCTGGTTTACCTTGCCAGCTTTCATCTTCTCTCTACGTTGAGGGGTGGTATGTCTGTGTGTCACTTAGGTGCCTTTTTAGAGCCAGGCCTAGAGTCACTGGCAAGCCTGTGGACTTAATGCCCTAGACTCTGACTGCCAGCCCTGCCATGGTCACCCGTGCACAGGGCCTGGCCCTGCCAGAGTCGTGCAGCCTGATCCTCACTGCCTGCGGAGCAGGCAGCAGGACCTGTTCGTGGAGCATCCTGTTCATGGCAGATCTAAATCTTGCAATTTTACGAAAGGGTGGAAGATGAATGTTTTCATTGCGTTACGGCATTTCTAATGCATGAGCATCTCCCCTGTGGACCAGAGCTGTCTGCCCAGTTTTTCTGTTGGCTCATCCCATGCCTGCTTTTAAACCAAGGAGGAGACACTGAAGGGAGAGGCATTTCTGCATACTTTAGGTGCAAAGGCATATCCTGTTTCTGGATGCTGGCTTAGGTCGTGTGTGTGTGTGTGTGTGTGTGTGTGTGTGTGTGTGTGTGTGTGTGTGGTGGTTTTAATTCAGTTGCATTAGCTTTTTTTTTTTTTTAACATCTTTATTGGAGTATAATTGCTTTACAATGGTGTGTTAGTTTCTGCTTTATAACAAAGTGAATCAGTTATACAAATACATATGTTCCCATATCTCTTCCCTCTTGCATCTCCCTCCCTCCCACCCTCCCTATCCCACCCCCCTAGGTGGTCACAAAGCACAGAGCTGATCTCCCTGTGCTATGCGGTTGCTTCCCACTAGCTATCTATTTTACGTTTGGTAGTGTATATATGTCCATGCCACTCTCTCACTTTGTCACATCTTACCCTTCCCCCTCCCCATATCCTCAAGTCCATTCTCTAGTAGGTCTCTGTCTTTATTGCTGTCTTGCCACTAGGTTCTTCATGGCCTTTATTTTTTTTTTTTCCTTAGATTCCATATATATGTGTTAACATACTGTATTTGTTTTTCTCTTTCTGACTTACTTCACTCTGTATGACAGACTCTAACTCCATCCACCTCACTACAAATAACTCCATTTCGTTTCTTTTTATGGCTGAGTAATATTCCATTGTATATATGTGCCACATCTTCTTTATCCATTCATCCGATAATGGACACTTAGGTTGCTTCCATGTCCTGGCTATTGTAAATAGAGCTGCAATGAACATTTTGGTACATGACTCTTTTTGAATTATGGTTTTCTCAGGGTATATGCCCGGTAGTGGGATTGCTGGGTCATATGGTAGTTCTATTTTTAGTTTTTTAAGGAACCTCCATACTGTTCTCCATAGTGGCTGTATCAATTTACATTCCCACCAACAGTGCAACAGGGTTCCCTTTTCTCTACACCCTCTCCAGCATTTATTGTTTGTAGATTTTTTGATGATGGCCATTCTGACCGGTGTGAGATGATATCTCATTGTAGTTTTGATTTGCATTTCTCTAATGATTAATGATGTTGAGCATTCTTTCATGTGTTTGTTAGCAATCTGTATATCTTCTTTGGAGAAATGTCTATTTAGGTCTTCTGCCCATTTTTGGATTGGGTTGTTTGTTTTTTTGTTATTGAGCTGCATGAGCTGCTTGTAAATTTTGGAGATTAATCCTTTGTCAGTTGCTTCATTTGCAAATATTTTCTCCCATTCTGAGGGTTGTCTTTTGGTCTTGTTTATGGTTTCCTTTGCTGTGCAAAAGCTTTTAAGTTTCATTAGGTCCCATTTGTTTATTTTTGTTTTTATTTCCATTTCTCTAGGAGCTGGGTCAAAAAGGATGTTGCTGTGATTTATGTCATAGAGTGTTCTGCCTATGTTTTCCTCTAAGAGTTTGATAGTGTCTGGCCTTACATTTAGGTCTTTAATCCATTTTGAGTTTATTTTTGTGTGTGGTGTTAGGGAGTGTTCTAATTTCATTCTTTTACATGTAGCTGTCCAGTTGTCCCAGCACCACTTATTGAAGAGGCTGTCTTTTCTCCACTGTATATTCTTGCCTCCTTTGTCATAGATTAGTTGACCATAGGTGCGTGGGTTTATCTCTGGGCTTTCTATCCTCTTCCATAGATAGATTCCAACAGATCTATGTTTCTGTTTTTGTGCCAGTACCATACTGTCTTGATTACTGTAGCTTTGTAGTATAGTCTGAAGTCAGGGAACCTGATTCCTCCAGCTCCATTTTTCGTTCTCAAGATTGGCTATTCGGGGTCTTTTGTGTTTCCATACAAATTGTGAAATTTTTTGTTCTAGTTCTGTGAAAAATGCCAGTGGTAGTTTGATAGGGATTGCATGGAATCTGTAGATTGCTTTGGGTAGCAGAGTCATTTTCACAATTTTGATTCTTCCAATCCAAGAAGATGGTATATCTCTCCATCTATTTGTATCATCTTTAACTTCTTTCATCAGTGTCTTATAATTTTCTGCATACAGGTCTTTTGTCTCCTTAGCTAGGCTTATTCCTAGATATTTTATTCTTTTTGTTGCAATGGTAAATGGGAGTGTTTTCTTAATTTCACTTTCAGATTTTTCATCATTAGTGTATAGGAATGCAAGAGATTTCTGTGCATTAATTTTGTATCCTGCTACTTTACCAAATTCATTGATTAGCTCTAGTAGTCTTCTGGTGGCATCTTTAGGATTCTCTATGTATAGTATCATGTCATCTGCAAACAGTGACAGCTTTACTTCTTCTTTTCCGATTTGGATTCCTTTTATTTCTTTTTCTTCTCTGATTGCTGTGGCTAACACTTCCAAAACTATGTTGAATAATAGTGGTGAGAGTGGGCAACCTTGTCTTTTTCCTGATCTTAGTGGAAATGGTTTCAGTTTTTCACCATTGAGGAAGATGTTGGCTGTGGGTTTGTCATATATGGCCTTTATTATGTTGAGGAAAGTTCCCTCTATGCCTACTTTCTGGAGGGTTTTTATCATAAATGGGTGTTGAATTTTGTCGAAAGCTTTCTCTGCATCTATTGAGATGAGCATATGGTTTTTCTCCTTCAATTTGTTAATATGGTGTATCACGTTGATTGATTTGCGTATATTGAAGAATCCTTGCATTCCTGGAATAAACCCCACTTGATCATGGTGTATGATCCTTTTAATGTGCTGTTGGATTCTGTTTGCTAGTATTTTGTTGAGTTTTGCATCTATGTTCATCAGTGATATTGGCCTGTAGTTTTCTTTCTTTGTGACATCTTTGTCTGGTTTTGGTATCAGGGTGATGGTGGCCTCGTAGAGTGAGTTGGGGAGTGTTCCTCCCTCTGCAATATTTTGGAAGAGTTTGAGAAGGATAGGTGTTAGCTCTTCTCTAAATGTTTGATAGAATTCGCCTGTGAAGCCATCTGGTTCTGGGCTTTTGTTTGTTGGAAGATTTTTAATCACAGTTTCAATTTCAATGCTTGTGATTGGTCTGTTCATATTTTCTATTTCTTCCTGGTTCAGTCTCGGCAGGTTGTGCATTTCTAAGAATTTGTCCGTTTCTTCCAGGTTGTCCATTTTATTGGCGTAGAGTTGCTTGTAGTAATCTCTCATGATCGTTTGTATTTCTGCAGTGTCAGTTGTTACTTCTCCTTTTTCATTTCTAATTCTATTGATTTGAGTCTGGCTAATGGTTTATCAATTTTGTTTATCTTCTCAAAGAACCACCTTTTAGTTTTATTGATCTTTGCTATTGTTTCCTTCATTTCTTTTTCATTTATTTCTGATCTGATCTTTATGATTTCTTTCCTTCTGCTAACTTTGGGGTAATTTGTTCTTCTTTCTCTAATTGCTTTAGGTGCAAGGTTAGGTTGTTTATTCGAGACGTTTCTTGTTTCTTGAGGTAGGCTTGTATTGCTATAAACTTCCCTCTTAGAACTGCTTTTGCTGCATCCCATAGGTTTTGGGTTGTCGTGTTGCATTAGCTTTATGATTACAGGAATCCTTGGAATTTGCTTTTGCTTCTGTTTTGGTGCTAGTGGGATTCCACCCCCTCACACCTCTTTTTCTGCATTTATCTAGATATTTGGTGGGGTATTGTAAGAGGTTGCATTAGGAGCTGTAGCTGCATAACCTTCTTCTAAACTCGATTGAACATTTTGACAGATTTAAAACTCTAGTTTAACATTTGTTCTCAGGTGTACTGCATCAAACAGTCTAATAAACCTACTTCTATTCATCCCTCTGGTTCATCACCATCAGCTTTTGAGGGTTAGTATTGTTTGGACCATGGCAAACCTTTCCAGAGAAGGAAACATATGAGGCAACCCCAGGGTCCTGAACTTCTAGCAGCATCACGTATCTTTTTTGAGGTCATTGAAACCAGTGGAATGAGAATGCTGCTGTCCTTGGATGAGTTTGCCTGACACATGTTATGTAAATGCACATTAGCGCTAAAGTGTGGAGCTAAGGAAAGAGCATTGGATGATGTACAGTCCACTCTAAATTTTGGTTAGCCTCTCCGTTTTGTAGTGAAATTTCCCAATGTTTAATTTTGTTTCGGTCCCACATTCAGTTAGCTGAAGACTCTGACTTGGAACCCGTACCAGTAGGACCATTTCCCACTTTTTCCTCGATTGCTTTTAGCAATGAAAGTGGCGAGTGGGTTTAGAGTAAGGATTACAGTTTCCAAGTGGCAATATCTGCTGCAGAATTCAGGTATCACTCTAACACGTTTTGTGTTTGTTGTAATTTTTTTTTTTAGTCAACTCTTTTGTGAGTTTGATAGAGTTAAATTTTTAGAGTTTATAAATATGACCACTTTTACCTATGCTAGTATGTTTCAAAATAAGCATACTTGGTGTTGATTTAAAACACATGTACATAGGCACATATAGATAAGAATTTACATAGCCTTGTTCTGGCTATAGGTCTTTGTACAGAAATAAGCTGTAGTCTAATGAATACCAGGAAGAGACTTTTATCTCAGGTTTTAATTATGCTTTATGTATTAACTTTTACAGCAGCTCTGATAGTAAGATGCTTTTGAAGAATGAATGAGATTTCAGCATATGCAGAATCCTAGCCAGCTTTGAGTATCCTGTGTGTGATGCATGCTTATACGTATTTTCTCTCTCAATTCTGTTTTTTGATAAATGCAGTAGCTAAAGCTTTTATAATTCTGATTCTCACTGTGTTGTTTTTGCTGGCTCTTACTCATGGTGCCTTGCTTTTGTGTGTGTAGGGGGGTTGTTTGTTTGTTTTGTTTTGTTTTTAGTTTTTACTATGAGTTCATATTTCTTAGATCTTATCTGTGGGAATTTTCTGCCACCAGAGTTGAGGGTGGATTTCCCTAGAGAGAAATTGCCTTTGCTTCTCTCAGATGAATGGAGTCACTCCCAACCCCCAGAACCACTGGAAACTCAGCTCTCAACTTGAGGTTTTTTGGATCTCAAGTTATTTCTGGCCACAAACTTGTATAAGGCCTGGCTTGTGGTTCTGAATTCTTGGAGGTTCAGGAATCTCCCCCTTTCACTTAGCACCAAGATTTGAGGCAGGTAATTGTCTTTGTAGTCCTGAAGTGTCAGTCTCCCAAACACTGAGGGTATGGTCCCCTGGTATGTCCTAATAGATGCTCCTCTTCGGGAGTTTTTTTTTTTTTTTTTTCTTTTTTTTCCTGCCTATAGCACCACTATGAAGCTGTGAAAACAACAGCTAAAGTCCACCCAGACCAGCAAATGCCCCCAAGACTGAAACCACTTTTAGTCTGTTGCTTACCTCTTTCAATTTCCTGCTTTCAGTTAATCTTTGGCTTCCAATATTCCTTACTAACCAGCCAGGTCATATCCAACTATCTATTTTTAATGCTTTACCCAACATTTTTAGGTTTCAGTGTGAGGATCAGTCAGAGTACCAACTTGGACAAAACTCCAGAAACTGATAGAAGTCCTCAGTTAATTCTTAATACTGCTTTGAACCTTTCTCGATTTCGCCTGTGCACCTGCCACTGCAGGACCTGGCATCTGTTTTATAGAATTCATGTCAGACAGGCATCCAGACCCCACTATAATATTCAGTGTTCACTACTTGTTCAGAATCCCATTCCATTCAGACAACTCTGATTTTTAGATTCTTTTTTCTTCCACGGAACTAAATTCTAGCTCTCTTTAATTTCTCCCGTTGTTTAATATTCTGCTCCTTGAAGCAACACAAGATAAATCTCCCTTTTCCATGTGGCATGATTTGAGATCTCCATCCCCAAACATCAGGATTATAGATGATTCCCCTCTACTTGGAATCTAGTTTGTCAGCCCCTCAGGGCATTGCATATTCAGAACTGCATCAAATATTCCCAGTATGGCCCGACCATGTCATAGTGTGTGGACTCCCTAGACACTTCTGTCAGTGCTCTCTGTGGCTTTCTATAGTAGCTCTGTCACCAGGTTCATTCCAATTCACTGAGCTAATAATCAGTTCTTCTGTCCCCACTCTCTACTCCTCCTACCCCCCCACCCTGATCTTTTTCATGTAAACTGTTGTAAACCAGATCTTATTCATCCTGAAATTATGAATAATATACATTTTAAAAGGTAAATGATGGGCTGATGTCTGATTCCTTTTGGAATGGGCACATTAAACCCTGATATGGTTTTATTTATCTTAAGAGTAATTTCCTTGAATGTAAAATAATCTAGGATCTCAAAAACTCCTCAATTGTTGGTTTAAAAACCTAGCACTTTGACTTGATATGTTGCCAGTCAATTCTGTCTGCAGAAGTTATTCATTTATAATTAATAACTAAATCTGTTGAATTAATAATATGCCTCTTGCAATTATAGTGACTCTTAAAAGATATTTTACAGAGGTGTTTCATTTACTATCTTTAATTTAAGGGAAGAGATTAAAGTTCTTAAAATTTCATTTTATCCAACATTTGATGTCAATTGCTGTTTTATAGTGACTGCATTAATTAGATTTCCTGCTGATTTCAGTCTTCTGGTACATAATATATTAAAAAAATCTATTAGTTATAATTTAGATTCTTGTCATAAATATTTTTAGAAGGCTGTTCCAGCAGTGGCAGTAGCCGTTAAAGGTATTCAAGTGTTCTTAATCCATCTCCACAATTATTTCGCTCTTCTCAAAATAAAACCTTGGTCCCTCTTTCCTGTTGTGATTTCTCAACTTCTGACTATGGGGCTCACCAGTTTTGTGTAGATTTACTGTGGTTAAATTTCTGACAAGATATATTCTAAATTTCAGACAATGAATTTGGTGTCTAATTAATCAATTATTAAGATGATTCATGAAACTAATTGTACAGGGATGTAAAGCATGTGTCTAAAAACCGGTGAGTGGCAGTTTCAGTGCCTGTGAATATGTTTGACAAAGATGTTAACCAGGAGAATTTGTGGGTTAAAGTTATTTTAAGGTTCACATGAAAGGATTTGCTTAGTGAACGAGGAAGAAAAAATTCTTGCTTAGAGATGAGAGTAGAAAAGTAACTAGTTAGGAAGGTAGCTGAAAACTTCCTTGAGGTGATTAAAGCAACTCAAGCAGTAAATTAAGCAAGATTTATTGTTAATGGTGGAAAATGTTTTTTCATTGATTTTTGATTGGAAGCATGAATTAACTCTAAATCTTATCACCTATTTTTCGAAGGGGACTTTTTATGCTAATATTTGTTAGTGACCTGAAGATATTATCTTAAAGTATAATTCATCTTAATAACAGGGCTAAAATAATGGAAACATCAGTTATTAAACCACAAATGATAGTTATGGCTCACCTTGGTCTATATGGGTTCAAAGTTGCAAAACAGTTGCCTTAATCAGTTTTAGATAATCTAGAAAGATAAAGAATATTTATGTGTTCTTTCCTTGGAATTGAGAATAGGGAAATAATCTTCAAGAAGAGAATATCTTAGAATATCTGCTTTTTTAGATTTCTTGATCGACTTTACAGGAGGAGGCCTGACTTAACCTCTAACTCCTTTGAGTTTGGTAATCTTACCTGACAGATAAGAACTGACTTCATAAAGAGTAAACGGGAATGCTGTAATGCCCTCTTTGGTTAAGTGTGCTCTAGACTTTTACTTTTAAACCTTCCTTTGTCAGTACTAATAACATATTTGTAGAGTCCTTTCCTGTTTCTCTTCTCACTTGATTTCCACAAGAGCTCTGAGAGGCAGAATAAGCATTATGTTTATCCTGTGTACGTATGTACACACACACGCGCGGCAGTATTGCAGCTCCATTTAACAAATGAAGAAACCAAGACTCAGCCAAGTGAAAGACTTGAATAATTCTACACAGTTAGTAGACTAGAGCCCAGGTCGTCTAATTCTGAGTTCAGTGCTCTGTAGATGCCACCCTCCGCCCAACTCTGTGTACCTGTGGAGAGAAACTACCCTGCTCAGCACCTGTGATTTGGGAAGCCCTCTAGAAAAGCAACTGAAGCACAGAGCTCAGGGTGAGTCATGCTGGGCCCCTGAGCAACTGGGTGTGACCTTCAGCAAGTTCCCCAACTCCATCTATCATCAACTCTTGGTCCCATTTCTTAATAGAAATGACAAGGAGAATGGATCATGTAGAATAGACAATAAAAGAAATAATCCACCAGTAGTAGAAAGAGGTGGGGTTTAGAGATGAGGACCTGGATTCAGGCTCTGCTCCCAGGGCTGGTGAATCGGCAATGGCAGCAAGTCTCCTGACCCTCTGAACGACCAGTTTCTTATTCTGTAAGAACTTTGGGCCAGATTGTGAAGGCCTTATAAGTTATATTCAGGATTTGGAAAGTAATTTCAAGGGCAGTGAGATGCCACAGAAGTAGTTTAAGCAGGGATGTGACATGATCAGATCTGTGTTTTAGGAACATCATTCTGGGTACCGTGCGGAGGGCAGGACTTGAGTTTGGGAGATCTGTTCGAGTAACCCAGCGGTGAAATGATGGAGAAAAGTGGATGGATTCCAGAGGTATGAAGGAGGGGAAATTGACCAGCTCAGTAAATGACCGGATGTGGGGGGTAGGGGAGAGGTTAGAGACAAGGATGATGCTGAAAGTGTGGACAAGCTTGTTAGTGATGTTGGCAAGAACAGTTTCATTGGAATTATGGGAGTGGATGCCACATTTTAGAGAACTGATGAGCGAGGGGTTAATGAAGTGGAGAGAGTGCAAGACTACTCTTTATGGTTGGCTTTCAAGATGTTAGACAGTGTAGAGTGACAGGTGGAGGGAGATGAGAGTCAAGAGGAAGTTTTTAAGAGAGGCAAGTCCTAAGCGTGTTTGAATGCCAACCTAAGAAGGCAGTAAAGGAAAACGGGAAAAGCTACGGAAGAGGGAATTAGTGGGTAAAGAGATTGTGATACTTAGGAAAGGAAGGGTCCAAAGCTCAAGCGGAATGGCTGGCCTTGGATGGACTTGCATCTCTGAGGCAGTGTACTTACGGGTAGATGCCAAGTTCTGAAGTCTGGCAACAGTAAGACACTTATTATTATTACTGTTATTAATAATAACGATTATTTCTTATTCTTCTCTGTATTCTGCTATTACCCACAGTTTTTTTTTTATACAGCGGATTCTTATTAGTTATACATTTTATACATATTAGTGTATATATGTCAATCCCAATCTCCCAATTCATCACATCACCACCACCACCACCACCACCTGCCACTTTCCCCCGTTGGTGTCCATACATTTGTTCTCTGCATCTGTGTCACTGTTTCTGCCCTGCAAACTGGTTCATCTGTACCATTTTTCTAGGTTCCACATATATGCGTTAATATACGATATTTGTTTTTCTCTTTCTGACTTACTTCACTCTGTATGACAGTCTCTAGATCCATCCACATCTCTGCAAATGACCCAATTTCATTCCTTTTTATGGCTGAGTAATATTCCATTGTATATATGTACCACATCTTCTTTATCCATTCATCTGTCGATGGGCATTTAGGTTGCTTCCATATCCTGGGTATTGTAAATAGTGCTGCAATGAAAATGGGGTGCATGTGTCTTTTTGAATTATGGTTTTCTCTGGGTATATGCCCAGTAGTGGGATTGCTGGGTCATATGGTAATTCTATGTTTCGTTTTTTAAGGAACCTCCATACTGTTTCCATGTGCCTGTATCAACTTACATTCTCACCAACAGTGCAAGAGGGTTCCCTTTTCTCCACACCCTCTCCAGCATTTGTTGTTTGTAGATTTTCTGATGATGCCCATTCTAACTGGTGTGAGGTGATACCTCATTGTAGTTTTGATTTGCATTTCTCTAATAATTAGTGATGTTGAGCAGCTTTTCATGTGCTTCTTGGCCATCTGTATGTCTTCTTTGGAGAAATGTCTATTTAGGTCTTCTGCCCATTTTTGGATTGGGTTGTTCATTTTTTTTAATATTGAGCTGCATGAGCTGTTTATCTGTTTTGAAGATTAATCCTTTGTCCTTTGATTCATTTGCAAATATTTTCTCCCATTCTGAGGGTTGTCTTTTCATCTTGTTTGTAGTTTCCTTTGCTGTGCAAAAACTTTTAAGTTTCATTAGGTCCCATTTGTTTATTTTTGTTTTTATTTCCATTACTCTAGGAGGTGGATCAAAAAAGATCTTGCTGTGATTTATGTCAAAGAGTGTTCTTCCTGTGTTTTCCTCTAAGAGTTTTATAGTGTCCTGTCTTACATTTAGGTCTCGAATCCATTTTGAGTTTATTTTTGTGTATGGTGTTAGGGAGTGTTCTAATTTCATTCTTTTACATGTAGCTGTCCAGTTTTCCCAGCACCACTTACTGAAGAGACTGTCTTTTCTCCATTGTATATCTTTGCCTCCTTTGTCATAGATTAGTTGACCATAGGTGCATGGGTTTATCTGTGGGCTTTCTATCCTGTTCCATTGATCTATAACTATCTTTAACTCAATACATATTTCTTAAAAATAACAAGAAAGCAGAAACCAGTGAGGATTTTTTCAAAGCCACTACTAATTTAAATAAATATGTTTCAAATAACCAATCTGTATTGTGACGTGCCATGCACATTTTCGTTATTGACCTTTGTGGTTGGGAACTGTGCCCTCTTAGGGCTTCCTGTGGATGATCTGTCTCAACATGTATAGTAGCATCATTTGTACTGTGCAGCTGCCCTATGAAATACTCCTCAAGATTGTAACATATTCTACTTATTAGATGGCTTTGTAGTTCTTTTTTTTTTTTTTAATCATTCCCACTCTCTTTTTTTTTTTTTTTTTTGATATTTATTTATTTGGTTGCACTGGGTCTTAGTTGCGGCAGGCAGGCTCCTTAGCTGTGGCTCGCTGGCCCCTTAGTTGCGGCATGCAACCTCTTAGTTGCGGCATGCATGTGGGCTCTAGTTCCCTGACCAGGGATTGAACCCAGGCCCCCTGCATTGGGAGCATGGAGTCTCATCCACTGCGCCACCAGGGAAGCCCTCTTTTTTTTTTTTTTTTAAGTCCTCTTTATTTATTTTTTGGCCATGCCATATGGCTTGCGGGATCTTAGTTCCCTGACCAGGGATCGAACCTGGGACCCTTGCAGTGGAAGCGTGGAGTCCTAACCACTGGACCACCAGGGAATTCCCTGTAGTTCTCTTTCTTAAAGCCATATATTTATACTTTTAAAAAATTTTAAAAGTAATGCAGAACATATGCATATTCTGTACCAGGAGGAAAAATCTCTATAGCAGGACAGAGCGGGGAGGCAAGAAATCTTCCATCCCACAGCAGAGTGAGCCATTTCTAGGCATGTGATTTGGGCTATGGTATATGTACATCCAGGTGTCTCAGAGTGTCAGGTGAGGCTGAGTGGGAGGAAATACTGATTATTTGGAGTTGAAAGGTTGCTGGAGGAGGGTTGCTTGTAGAGAGTCCAGAGGCCTCTTGGGAAAGGAGGGACTAAGTCCATCCCTTGCCCCTTGACACTCAAAGTCACGGAAGTATGTCAGGATGTGATAGTGACCACGGCCCGTTCATTGTCAGGGTACGCTTGGGTAGTGACCGAGGCCCCTAGTCATTATGGGGAGGAATAAATCTGGCTTGAGGGCAGGCCCATGTTCTCTTTCAGGAGTGTTTGCTGAGACAGAAAAATGGTACCTTATTGAAAATCGGGGATCAAGTGAACACCCACGTGCTGAATAGTGAGCTCTTTCACTATCTTCCTTCTCTTGTTCCCCTGAAACACTGGAAGTGAGACCAATAGCATCAGCCAGGAGATCTGAGGATTCTTCTCTGAGGTAACCAACCAGACCTGGAGAAGAAAACCTTACAGATGCCAAGTTTTGGAATTCTGTCCCCTTCAGTGAAACAGATGGGACTCTTGACTACTCAGAGCTAGGCATGCAAGAAAGAAAGAACTAAAAACTAAATATTTGGTAACCAGAGGTTAAAGCAGCTTTCAACGATAGGAAGATAAAGGTGAAAGAAATCTCCCAGAAGGGAGAACAATGAGCAGGGGAAAAGAATATTTGGGAATCGATCAACTCATGAGTCCAACCCCTAACTAATGTGAGTCCCAGAAAAAGTAGTGGGGAGAAAAATTATAAAGCAGTAGTTCAGGAAAATGCATGTGCCTCCAGATTAAACGGGCCCAGCAAGTACAGACAATCCTTGTTCTTTCATTCTAGCTAGATTTATTGAGCACCTGCTCTATGACGGGCACTGTTAAATGCACTGGAGGTACAGGAGTGTGGGAGAGGCAAACGAAAACCTGTGCCATCGTAGAGTTTACCTTCTGTTGGAATTACACTAAAAATTAAAAATTTATTCACACCAAGGCACTTCATTGTGAAATTTCAGAACACCGGGGATGAAGGGAAGATGGTAAACATTTCCAGAGAGGAGGAAACCAGGTTATATTGAAAAGATCAGGACTCAAGTAGCAATGAACTTCTCAACAACAAAGCAACGTGCTACTTAGGAGGGGAAATGAGTTCCAGCCTGTGGTTCTGCACCCAGCCAAACCATCCAGTGGGAGAGCAGAGCCAAGACATTTTTAGATATGCGAGGACTAAAAAATTGACCTGCGCGGGATGTACTCCACAGAAATGAGGAAGGAAAATGAAGAGGAAGACACGTGATCCGGGAAACAAGAGCTCCCAACACAAGAAGAAAGGTAAGGAAATTGGCAGGATGGTGAGAAGGGAACACAGCTGTGTCCTCCAGGTCAGCCAACCCTGATGCGTGGAGGCCTCTGGAAGGAACCCCTCTGTGTGAGGGGAGTGGGGTCAGGAGGAACGGCCCAGAGATTCCCTGATGGGATTCTGCAGGGAGGAGTTTAATAGTTGTGTCAGAAGGTTTGGGGACAAGTTAGTGATGGGAAAATAGAAAACGAAGCGAACATAAACAAAGTAATTAATTCCAGGAGAGACAAAGTTATTAAGAAAAGAAAGATACTCATGGTATGCTGTAGACTCAGCTGTGAACGTTATGTAGATAGTCATAACCATGACAACAATGAATATCTATTTAATAAAAAATTAGGTTAGCAAGATGAGGGAGGGGAGTCTGCCTGAGAAAGTTAAAGGCTCACCTTGCAAAATAGGAAGTCAACACTAACTTGTAACTGAAAACCAAGAGAGAGTAACGTGGTAGGTAGGTCATGTCACACTAAACCAACTAGCCAAGGAAGTCTGTGTAACTTCCACCCTGCTGTGACTTAAGACAGGACGGAAAGCGATCTTTCAACCCTTTGGCTGATGACTCCTATAAACAGATTCCATCTCTGAGGGAGGTGGATGGCTTTATCGCAGTGAGGTTCCTGAAGGAGCTATGCAGGCTTCTTGGGGCAAGCTTGTTTAACATAACCTTTCTAAGGAATATCGTTGGGTTACAAGGACTGCATCAGTGCATTTATTTTACCTAATAAGCCCTGATTTCTCCTAGTATGTTTTTCTCCTATTTGAGAAGGAACATAGTATGGGAAGAATACAGGCTCTCGAGCCAGACTGCCTGGTCCCAAATCCTGGTTCTTTGTGACCTTGGACAAGTGAAGTCACACCTCTGTTTCCCCGCCTGTAAAATACGGATAGTAATACTACCTCCTTCCTAAGGTGGTTGTAAAGAGTAAATCAGTTAATATATGTAGAATCTTTCAACTAGCGCATGGCACATAGTAAGCATACAGTTGTACACTATAATTTTTTATTTCGCTAACTTTTTCATTTTTTTGCTATTACACTTGTGTTGTTTTCTTTATTCAGTTCACAAAAATGGATCAGTAATTCAGAAATGGTTCACTGAAGTGTAAAAGGAAAGACAAAAATAGGAATATAATACCACAGTTCAGAATAACAGCATAAACATCAATAGCGAACACAAACCCAGAGTAATTATAGAATGTGAATCTTTTTTTTTTAACATCTTTATTGGAGTATAATTGCTTTACAATGTTGTGTTAGTTTCTGCTGTATAACAAAGTGAATCGGCTATACGTATACATATATGCCCATATCCCCCTCCCTCTTGCTTCTCCCTCCCACCCTCCCTATCCCATCCCTCTAGCTGGTAACAGAGCACCCAGCTGATCTCCCTGAGCTATGCGGCTGCTTCCCACTAGCTATCTATTTTACCTTTGGTAGTATATATATGTCAATGCTACTCTCTCACTTCGTCCCAGCTTACCCTTCCCCCCGCCCCCGTGCCCTCAGGTCCATTCTCTACTTCTGTGTCTTTATTCCTGTCCTGTCCCTAGGTTCATCAGAACCATTTTTTTTTTTTTTTTTTTTTTAGATTCCATATATATGTGTTAGCATACGGTATTTGTTTTTCTCTTTCTGACTTACTTCACTCTGTATGACAGACTCTGGGTCAACCCACCTCACTACAAATAACTCAATTTCGTTTCTTTTTATGGCTGAGTAGTATTCCATTGTATATATGTGCCACATCTTCTTTATCCGTTCATCTGTCGATGAACACTTAAGTTGCGTCCATGTCCTGGCTATTGTAAATAGTGCTGCAGTGAACATTGTGGTACATGACTCTTTTTGAATTATGGTTTTCTCAGGGTATATGCCCAGTAGTGGGATTGCTGGGTCATATGGCAGTTCTATTTTTAGTTTTTTAAGGAATCTCCATACTGTTCTCCATAGTGGCTGTATCAATTTACATTCCCACCAACAGTGTAAGAGGGTTCCCTTTTCTCCACACCCTCTCCAGCATTTATTGTTTGTAGATTTTTTGATGATGGCCATTCTGACCGGTGTGAGGTGATACCTCATTGTAGTTTTGATTTGTATTTCTCTAATGATTAGTGATGTTGAGCATCCTTTCATGTGTTTGTTGGCAATCTGTATATCTTCTTTGGAGAAATGTCTATTTAGGTCTTCTGCCCATTTTTGGATTGGGTTGTTTGTTTTTTTGTTATTGAGCTGCATGAGCTGCTTGTATATTTTGGAGATTACTCCTTTGTCAGTTGCTTCGTTTGCAAATATTTCCTCCCATTCTGAGGGTTGTCTTTTCGTCTTGTTTATGGTTTCCTTTGCTGTGCAAAAGCTTTTAAGTTTCATTAGGTCCCATTTGTTTGTTTTTATTTCCATTTCCATAGGAGGTTGGTCAAAAAGGATCTTGTTGTGATTTATGTCATAGAGTGTTCTGCCTATGTTTTCCTCTAAGAGTTTTGTAGTGTCTGGCCTTACATTTAGGTCTTTAATCCATTTTGAATTTATTTTTGTGTATGGTGTTAAGGAGTGTTCTAATATCATTCTTTTACAGGTAGCTGTCCAGATTTCCCAGCACCACTTATTGAAGAGGCTGTCTTTTCTCCACTGTATATTCTTGCCTCCTTTATCAAAGATAAGGTGACCATATGTGCATGGGTTTATCTCTGGGCTTTCTTTCCTGTTCCATTGATCTATATGTCTGTTTTTGTGCCAATACCATACTGTCTTGATTACTTTGTAGTATAGTCTGAAGTCCGGAAGCCTGATTCCTCCAGCTCCATTTTTCCTTCTCAGGATTGCTTTGCCTATTCGGGGTCTTTTGTGTTTCCATAAATTTTTAAATTTTTTGTTCTAGTTCTGTGAAAAATGCCAGTGGTAGTTTGATAGGGATTGCATGGAATCTGTAGATTGCTTTGGGTAGTATAGTCATTTGCACAATGTTGATTCTTCCAATTCAAGAACATGGTATATCACTCCATCTGTTTGTATCATCTTTAATTTCTTTCATCAGCATCTTACAGTTTTCTGCATACAGGTCTTTTGTCTCCTTAGGTAGGTTTATTCCTAGGTATTTTATTCTTTTTGTTGCAGTGGTAAATGGGAGTGTTTCCTTAATTTCTCTTTCAGATTTTTCATCATTAGTGTATAGGAATGCAAGAGATTTCTGTGCATTAATTTTGTATCCTGCTACTCTACCAAATTCATTGATTAGCTCAAGTAGTTTTCTGGTAGCATCTTTAGGATTCTCTATGTATAGTATCATGTCATCTGCAAACAGTGACAACTTTGCTTTTTCTTTTCCAATTTGGATTCCTTTTATTTTTTTTTTTCTCTGATTGCTGTGGCTAAAACTCCCAAAACTATGTTGAATAATAGTGGTGAGAGTGGACAACCTTGTCTTGTTCCTGATCTTAGAGGAAATGGTTTCAGTTTTTCACCATTGAGAACGATGTTGGCTGTGGGTTTGTCATATATGGCCTTTATTATGTTGAGGTAGGTTCCCTCTATGCCTACTTTCTGAAGAGTTTTGATCATAAATGGGTGTTGAATTTTGTTGAAAGCTTTTTCTGCATCTATTGAGATTATCATATGGTTTTTATCCTTCAGTTTGTTAATATGGTGTATCACATTGATTGATTTGCATATATTGAAGAATCCTTGCATTCCTGGGATAAACCCCACTTGATCATGGAGTATGATCCTTTTAATGTGCTGTTGGATTCTGTTTGCTAGTATTTTGTTGAGGAGTTTTGCATCTATGTTCATCAGAGATATTGGCCTGTAGTTTTCTTTCTTTGTGACATCTTTTTCTGGTTTTGGTATCAGGGTGATGGTGGCCTCATAGAATAAGTTTGGGAGTCTTCCTCCCTCTGCTGTATTTTGGAGGAGTTTGAGAAGGATAGGTGTTAGCTCTTCTCTAAATGTTTGATACAATTCCCCTGTGAAGCCATCTGGTCCTAGGCTTTTGTTTGTTGGAAGATTTTTAATCACAGTTTCAATTTTAGTGCTTGTGATTGGTCTGTTTATATTTCCTATTTCTTCCTGGTTCAGTTTCAGAAGGCTGTGCTTTTCTAAGAATTTGTCCATTTCTTCCAGGTTGTCCACTTTATTGGCATATAGTTGCTTGTAGTAGTCTCTCATGAACCTTTGTATTTCTGGAGTGTCAGTTGTTACTTCTCCTTTTTCATTTCTAATTCTATTGATTTGAGTCTTCTCCCTTTTTTTCTTGATGAGTCTGGCTAATGGTTTATCAATTTTGTTTATCTTCTCAAAGAACGAGCTTTTAGTTTTATTGATCTTTGCTATTGTTTCCTTCATTTCTTTTTCATTTACTTCTGATCTGATCTTTATGATTTCTTTCCTTCTGCTAACTTTGGTTTTTTTTGTTCTTCTTCCTCTCATTGCTTTAGGTGTAAGGTTAGGTTGCTTATTTGAGATGTTTCTTGTTTCTTGAGGTAGGATTGTATTGCTATAAACTTCCCTCTTAGAACTGCTTTTGCTGCATCCAGTAGGTTTTGGGTCATCGTGTTTTCATTGTCATTATTTTCTAGGTATTTTTTGATTTCCTCTTTGATTTCTTCAGTGATCTCTTGGTTATTTAGTAGTGTATTGTTTAGCCTCCATGTGTTTGTATTTTTTACAGTTTTTTTCCCCTGTAATTGATATCTTCTCTCATAGCATTGTGGTCAGAAAAGATACTTGATATGGTTTCAATTTTCTTAAATTTACCAAGGCTTGATTTGTGGCCCAAGTTATGGTCTATCCTGGAGAATGTTCCATGAGCACTTGAGAAGAAAGTGTATTCTGTTGTTTTTGGATGGAATGTCCCATAAATATCAATTCAGTCTATCTTGTTTAATGTGTCATTTAAAGCTTGTGTTTCCTTATTTATTTTTATTTTGGATGATCTGTCCATTGGTGAAAGTGGGGTGTTAAAGTCCCCTACTATTATTGTGTTACTGTCGATTTCCATTTTTATGGCTGTTAGCATTTGCTTTATGTATTGAGGTACTTCTACGTTGGGTGCATAAGTATTTACAATTGTTATATCTTCTTCTTGGATTGTTCCCTTGATCATTATGTAGTGTCCTTCTTTGTCTCTTGTAATAGTCTTTATTTTAAAGTCTGTCTTATCTGATATGAGTATTGCTACTCCGGCTTTCTTTTGATATCCATTTGCATGGAATACCTTTTTCTATCCCCTCACTTTCAGTCTGTATGTGTCCTTAGGTCTTAAGTGGGTCTCTTGTAGACAGCATATATAGTTCCTGCAGTATGGATACTGTTTTTGTATCCATTCAGTCAGTCTGTGTCTTTCAGTTGGAGCATTTACTCCATTTACATTTAAGGTAATTATCAATATATATGTTCCTATTATCATTTTCTTAATTGTTTCGGGTTTGTTATTGTAGGTCTTTTCCTTCTCTTGTGCTTCCTGCCTAGAGAAGTTCCTTAAGCATTTGTTGTAAAGCTGGTTTGGTGGTGCTGAATTCTGTTAACTTTTGCTTGTCTGTAAAGGTTTTAATTTCTCCATTGAGTCTGAATGAGATCCTTGCTGATTAGAGTAATCTTGGTTGTAGGTTTTTCCCTTTCATCACTTTAAATATGTCCTGCCACTCCCTTCTGGCTTGCAGAGTTTCTGCTAAAAGATCAGCTCTTAACCTTATGGGGATTCCCTTGTATGTTATTTGTTGTTTTTCCCTTGCTGCTTTTAATATTTTTTCTTTGTATTTAATTTTTGTCAATTTGATTACCATCTGTCTCGGCGTGTTTCTCTTTGGGTTTATCCTGTATGGTACTCTCTGTGCTTCCTGGACTTGATTGACTATTTCCTTTCCCATGTTAGGGAAGTTTTCTACTATAATCTCTTCAAATATTTTCTCAGACCCTTTCTTTTTCTCTTCTTCTTCTGGGACCCCTATAATTCGAACGTTGGTGCATTTAATGTTGTCCCAGTGGTCTCTGAGACTGTCCTCAATTCTTTTCATTCTTTTTTCTTTATTCTGCTCTGCCTTAGTTATTTACACCATTTTATCTTCCAGCTCACTTATCTGTTCTTCTGCCTCAGTTATTCTGCTATTGATTCCTTCTAGAGTATTTTTAATTTCAGTAATTGTGTTGTTCATCACTGTTTGCTCTTTAGTTCTTCTAGATCCTTGTTAAGTGTTTCTTGTATTTTTTCCATTCTGTTTCCCGAGATTTTGGATCATCTTTACTATCATTATTCTGAATTATTTTTCAGGTAGGTTGCCTATTTCTTCTTCATTTATTTGGTCTTGTAGGTTTTTACCTTGCTGCTTTGTCTGTAACATATTTTTTTGTCATTTCATCTTTTTCCTTTTTGATGGGTGGTGCTGTATTCCTGTCTTACTGGTTGTTTGGCCTCAGACGTCCATCACTGGAGTTTGCAGGCAGTTGGATAGAGATGGGTCTTGGTGCTGAGATGAGGACCTCTGGGAGGCCTCACGCCAATTAATATTCCCTGGGGTCTGAGGTTCTCTGTTAGTCCAGCAGTTTGGACTTGGAGCTCCCACCACAGGAACTCGGGCCCGACCTCTGGCCTGGGAACCACAATCCTACAAGCTTGGTGATGTGGTAAAAAAAAAAAAAAAAAAAGAAAAAAAGGACAGTACAATATCAAAGAACAAAAAACAAAATAAAATTAGAAAGATAAAAAATATATTAGGAAAAATAAAAATATAAAAGAATCAACAACAATGAATCAACAAGGTAAAACTGAACCCCAATCTAAAAGGGGAAAAAAAAAAAGCCTTGGCTATGGGGGCAGAGTTTAGGTGGGGGTGGAACTCAGGCAGGGGTGGGGTTTGTGGGGGGACCTAGGCGGCTGGGGGGGTGATGTTTGAGCATGGGGCGGGGCCTAGGCATGGTGACATTTGAGTGTGGGGCGGGGCCTCTGCTTGGACCTGTGGGGAAGGGGAGAGGCAGCACGTGGAAAGGAGGGCCTCTGGCCTGTGGAGTTCTGAAGTTTGGCGGTAGGGCCCTGAGTGAGGGTGTGTGGGTGGGGTTTAGGCCCCGCTCGTTGGAGGGAGTCTCAGAGGGGGTCTCCAAGTGTAGAGGTGGGGCCCTAGGTGGGGGTGTAGGGGCGGGGCTTGGGCTCTGCGTGGCAGCAGGGAGGCTCCGAGGGCAGAGGATTAGGCCTGGGAGCCCAACAGCATCCCCGGCGCCTAAGTGGACAGGGAAAGCCCTGGCCCCGTTCCCTTCCGTTCCTCCGCGCCCCTCCCCCGCCATCTCCCCCAGAGCCTCCCCCGTCCTACTGGACCCCTAACCGTGGGTGGGTCCCGCTGGGTGTAGGAACTCCTCCCGTCCCCCAGCCACCCCTCAGGGGTGCTGGTCCTGTTGGTCCGGCCTTTACTTTTGCTCCCCCTTCCCTCCCTCCCACTCCCTCAGGACCCGCGTGGCCGGAAGGGTCCTCGGTTGGCAGAGGATCAGGCCCGGGATCTCAGCAGGCTCCCAGGGGAAACCTGGCCATGCTCCCTTTTGATCCTCTGCCCTCCCGATGGTCCCCCAGTTTCCCACTTCTGGTATGGGATCCCTTCCCCTCCCCCAGCCGCCCCTCAGGGGCGCCAGTCCCGCCCTGCCTCCACTTCTCCTCCCCCCTCATTCCCCCCCACGTCATACCCAGTTGCTGGGGGTTCCTCCCATCCCCTTCGGTGTCCGTGGTCCCCCACCAGTGCCTGGTAGGTGCCCTAGTTGTGAGGAGACGCGAACTCTGCGTCCTCCTAGTCCGCCGTCTTGACTCCGCCTCTAGAATGTGAATCTTGAGGTCCAGAAACCAGAGAATCTGCCGAGTTGATAGTTTCACTCAAGTGACAGAAAAAGAAAAATTGTAAACAGAAAGTACCATCATGACTGTCTGAGAATTGGATTTTCCTTGGCAGGTGATTTATTTGTCCCGAGTCTCCCGTGCTTTCTCTGTTATGAAACTTTGTCATGAGTGTCATGAAACCCTCAACACTTCTGAGTCATTTTCAGGCAAAGTACAAGTGGCCTTTCTAGTGAACCAGTTGTGTCTTCCCAGATCAAGTACAAAATAATGTTTTCCAGGGTGAAATTGATGAATGTTGTTGCTGAGGGCCCAGAATAGAACAGAACCTCAGAGGCATGGTTCAGAATTCCATCCGTCATAGCAAAGGCAGATTTGCTGAGAAGTTTGTAACATCAGCCTCAAAGCTGATGGCAAACATACTCAAAGGGAAAGAGGAACAAGCTTTTGGCGAAATCCCTTTATCAAATGCTGCTGTTGCCTGTCACATAGTATCAGTGGTATGCAGTGTGGGAGAGCAGTTACGTGCGTGGGAATGAATATTTTACTTTATAGTTTGTTGAAATCACTAATGTGCAGGGTATGAGTCATAATAACACATATCAGGGAGAAGGATCCAGTGACTTTTCATTGAAAACCTTTGCTTCAGACGGAGAGATTTTTTTTTTTTTGCATTTTATTTACTTATTTATTTATTTAACATCTTTATTGGAGTATAATTGCTGTACAATGGTGTGTTAGTTTCTGCTGCATAAGAAAGTGAATCAGCTATACATCTACATATATCCCCTCCCTCTTGCGTCTCCCTCCCACCCTCCCTATCCCACCCCTCTAGGTGGACACAAGAAACCGAGCTGATCTCCCTGTGCTATGCGGCTGCTTCCCACTAGCTATCTGTTTTACATTTGGTAGTGTATATATGTCCATGCCACTCTCTCACTTCGCCCCAGCTTACCCTTCCCCCTCCCCGTGTCCTCAAGTCCATTTTTTGGATGCTTATTTTGTGAGCTCTGATGTCAGTCGGAAGGTTCCCTGACATTCCTAATGGCAGAGCGCAAACTGAGTAAGCAGCCGGGAAAATGTCGCTCTTTGGATGCTTGTCCTCACTCCACTTTTCCACCAAGGGGTAAGGAAAGCTCTCTCATTGAATGTATATTCCCCACTGAACTCTATGAAGAAATACTCAGCAATATCTCAGCTTTTCTATGTTGAATTTTGCTAGCTGTCGAGGAGATCTTTTATGAGATAAGATATGAAATAAAGTATTTGTTCATGATCCTGTTGTGAGTAAAAACTATTTTTATAACGTCATTTGGATGAGGTGGCATATCATATAAGTAGGTTTTCTTTTCTAATTTAATCTGTCTCTTTCTGATCAATGACAGAAATAAGATACTGAAATTTTTAAAATGTGGATTATGGTGCTGACAACTTGATCGCTAGGAATTTGACTCTTTGCCAGCATATGTTGATTTTCATCAAAAAAGCAAGGAAATCTTGGGCATATGTAAAAATCTGTGGCAAGTGCACTCAAAAAATGAGTGAAGAATCCAGTCGCCACTTCTCCCAGGTTGAAACATTCCATCTTCCAGCTTTTAAGGATGACTTAGGTTCTAGCAGATGCCGAGAGAAACTTTGAATGAGAAGTTTCTCCATAATACCTGGGTTCATCCTTAATGCAAATGTCTGTCCTGCCTGTTAGAACAAGACATTGCAGCCATTCCCAGCTGTCCATGTAGCACGAGTTATGACTTTTCTAATTTATTTAAACAAAAATATATTAATCAGCTTAGAATTGGATCCAGACTATTGCTCAAGCTAAATACATCATTGAACCCAAATATAAGAATGTGCTTATATGGAATACTTATTATTAATTTTAAAATATTATGCTTTACTGATAATCGAAAGTTATAATGAACAAATAAAATTTTTTGATTATAATTCATCATCTGCGTGCGTACCATATGCCCAACTGAGTGAACTCATAGTTGGCAAAATTTGAAATGTATTGCCTTGGAGGCTGGAGAGTTATTATTCTGGTCTGGTGTTTGATCTGTATTAGTTGACCTGTACAGGTAAATTTTCTTTCTTTGGGAACTATTTCTTCATCTATAAAAATGAGAATAGCCAGACAATTTCGCTTGTTATATTAGTACTTACTGAACTTTTTAAACTGAATAGTGCCTTTGAATGTCATAGATCCTATCAATCTTAAAGTAACAGGAGATTTTCAGACTGTATCTAGTCCATCCTTCCTCAATAGGCACAAATCTCCTTTGCAGCACACCTGACACATTCTGTGAACTTTCCCCTGTGGGGCGAGCAGAGGACGTGAAGCTTGTTATGACCTGGGAAGGGTGGCAGGCCCAGTGCTATACAACTCAGTTCCATTTTCAATAGCTGTAACTCTTGCAAGGTTTATCTTTTTGTACCTGAATCTGATTCCTCGCTCCTATAACTTTATATATTGGTTTTGGTTCTGTCCATCAGAGCCAAACAGAAAAAGTCAAATTTTTCTTTTAAATGTATAGCCCATTAATTATTTAAAGTCAACTATTACTCCTCCACTTAAGACATCACTTCTAGGGCAGGTTGCTCCAGTTCTTTGAACCCTTCTTGCTGTCCGTTTCCCATTTTGTTCTCTGCTTTAGCCCTTCTGTGTCTTTACATTTGAGTGCTCTTTAGGACAGTTGTGGTCTACCTGCATTGGTTAGAATGGTTTCTGTGTTATGCAGTGTTTACTGAGGCAGGCCAACTGTGTTGCCCGAAGTGTGGGCTTGGCATGGTCCTGTGTTATTTAACCCATATAACTTTGCAAGTAGGCTTGATTATCCACAGTACACTGATAAGAAACTTAAGACTCAGATGTAAAGTAAATTGCTCAAGGTAACTTACCCAGGAAGTAGCAGAGCTGTGTCTCCTGTTCCCTTTTATTATTTCATTGCACCATTGACTCATATTACACAACCTTTCTCATACTTAGTGCCTCAGCCACATGCCTTTTTTTTAAATTAAAGAAGTATTACATGCTTTCTGAAAACCTTTAAACTATACACAAATGTATGAAGGAAATCTTTTCCCACCCCAGGAATTCTGCTGGTAGTGTGACATGTGATTGCCTTTTTACATTCTTGCTCCACCACTTAACTTCGTACCTGAATAAAATAGAGATATGACTCTGTACGTGTTTCATTATAAGGATTGAACAACAGAATATATATGTAAAGGACATATAGAATAGTGTCTGGAGCATAGTTAGAGCTCAAGTATTAGTTGATCTTAAATATACAAAGACACAAACTCATGCAAACTCTTGTATATGAAAATAAACATATATACAGTCAACTCATGTTTGACAGGGGAGCCAAGAATACTTAATGGGAAAAAGATAGTCTTTTAAATAAAAGGTGTTGGGAAAACTGGATAGCCACATGCCAAAAAAAAAAAGAAAAGAAACTGGACTCAATCATAACCACTCACAAAAATTAACTCAAAATGGATTAAAGACTTAAATATAAGACCTGAAACCATTAAACTCCTAGAAGAAAACATAAGGGAAAAGCTCATTAACATTGTCATGGCAACAATTTTTTTTTAATATGACACCAAAAGCACAAGCAACAAGAGCAAACAGGTGGGACTACATCAAACTAAAAAGCTTGTGCACAGCAAGAGAAACAATCAGCAGAATGAAGAGGCAACCTACAGAATGGGGGGAGGGGAATATTTGCCAACCATACATCGGAGAAGGGGTTAATCTCCAAAATATATGAGGAGTTCATACAACCCAAAAGCAAAAAGACTAATAATCCAATTAAAAAATAGGCAGAGAACCTGAATAGACATTTTTCCAAAGAAGACATACAAATGGCTAACAAGTACATGAAAAGATGCTCAACATCACTAATCATCAGCAGGTCAAAACCACAAAGAGATATCACCTCAAACCTGTTTAAATGGCTGTCATCAAGAAGACAAGAGATAACAAGTGTGGGTGAGGATGTGGAGAAAAGAACCCTTGTGCACTGTTGGTGGGAATGCAAATTGGTGCAGCCACTATGGAGAACAGTATGGAAGACCCTCAAAAAATTAAAAATAGAACTACCGTATGACTTAGCAATCCCAGCTTCTGGGTATTTATCCAAAGGTAATGAAATCACTTTCCAGAAGAGAAATCTGCACCCCCATGTTCACTGCAGCATAGTTTACAATAACTAAGACATGGAAACAGCCTAGGTGTCCATCGATGGAAGAATGGGTAAAGAAAATATGGTATATATATGCAAGGGAATATTTATTCAGCCATAAAAAAGAAGTATGAAACAACATGGATGGATCTTGAGGGTGTTATGCAGTGAAATAAATCAGAGAAAGACAAATGCTACATGATACCACTTATATATGCAATCTTAAAAAAATAAAAAGCTGGGAATTTCCTGGTGGTCCAGAGGTTAGGACTCAGTGCTTTCACTGCTGGGGCCAGATTCAGTCCCTGGTCGGGTGGTTGGGGAACTAAGATCCCGCAAGCCGAGTGGTGCAGCCCAAAAACAAAAACAAAAACAAAAAGCCAAACTCATAGAAGCAGTACAATGGTGGTTTCTTGGAGGTGGGGGAAATCAGAAGTTGTTGGTCAAAGGGTACAAATTTCCAGTTATAAGATGAATCAGTTCCAAAGATCTAATATAGAGCATGTGACTGTAGTTAAAAACACTGTATTATACTTGAAAGTTGCTTAAGAGAGTAGAGCTCGCTAAAAAAAAAATAGTAGTTAGGTGATGGATATGTTAACTAACCTTATTGTGGTAAGCATTTCACAATATATTGTGTACGTGTATCAGATCAACACATTGTGTACCGTAAACTCACACAATGTTATATGTCAGTTATATCTCAGTTAAACTGAGGGGAAAGAGAAAGGTCTTACCCACATTAGACTAATAAAATTTTTCCTTTTTTTTTTTTTTAAAGCCCACAAAACTCAATGGATGAGCTTAACAATAGTTTAGAGACAGGTGAGAGAGAATCAGTATGATGAAAAATAGGCAAAATAAAATATCCAGAATAAAAGGAAATCATAGGATAATTTTAAAAACTGCTTAATTCAAAATAAAGCTTCAAAAGCTACTTAAAACAGGAATATACCACAGGTTAGGACAAATGGAAAGCAAGGAGTAAGAAGATAAAACACAGCTATATATAAGTAACTATAATGAGTTAAATGCTATGGTCTAGATGTTCCAAATTAAAAAAAGAAAAGAAAAGAAAAATACATGTGGAATTCTTTAAAAACAAAACGAACAAGAATGGGGAGAGTCTGTGTATAATACCCTCAACCTGCTTTTATCACCCCAAATTTATCAGACATTCTTCCATATAATTATATTTCAGCCTCCTGTAGTTTTTTTTCTTTTTATAGCTGCAAAGTTTACTATATTCAGTTAATATATTTAGCTATTCCCTCGTTGATGGATATTTATGTTGTCTTCTTGCTATTACAAATAATGGTGTCTGGAGCAGTTGGTACACATATCCTTATTCATGAGACTTGATTGTCTTAACCTACACATAAGAAATTTACATTTGTCTCTTTCAGAATATTTTATCTTGTTAGATTTGGCCTGTTTTTATAATGTCTTGTCATTGGATAGATTTTGATCCTGTCTTCCAGTGGATTCACAGACTGGTTTTATTTCATTTCTGTTAATTGTGATCAAGTGCCTCTCCTTGACATCTTGAAAATCTTGGATTAAAAAAGATTGAATTCAGCAGAGTTTAGGGCAGAATTCTGTAGTTGCCACCAGAGGTCTCCTGTTAGGTTGAAACTGATCTTTTAGGTATAATCATTCACCCAGGTATATTTTCTAACTTATTTCTTCATTGTATGTACAAAAATATCATTACAGACCTTGTCAGATGCCTTTATGGAATCCTGTTAAGAAAAGTAGTCATTTAGGGAGTAGTCTTTGCTACCCAGTCTGGAAGGATGATACTTTACTCTCTATTTGGGGAAACTTGAAATATAAACAACAGATGTCTGTAGTTTGGGAAATGTCTGAAGAATGGCTAAAAATGCCCACAGTTTTATTGCACACACACAGAAAGTATGAATGCTGTTTTGATTCAGTTAGGCTAGCTGCCACATAACTGACATCAGTGTTGATGCCCCATTTGGAAATGTTTTAGCAAGATCAAATTTAATATAATCAGTTAAGATGTATTTTCAGAATATTGGGTTGATTTAGACCATTAAAATTGGTTGCAGGAATGTGAAATAGAGTACAAAAATAACTTTCAGTCTCTTCTATGCTAACTATTAGTATGCAGCAAACGTCATACAAGCCAACTAAAAATGAAGCTGCATTGAACATAGTAAACAATGAAAACATGAAGTTCTGTGCACATTTTTTATTCATTCTTCAGCTCTTTAAGATTTTAGAGATTAGAACCACATACAGCACCTCATTTGAATCTTTCAAAGACTCTGAAGTGACAGAATACAGATCAGTATTCCTATTTTTTAGTGGAAGGAATTGAAGCACAAAGAAATAAAATCACTGCCTTGGAGAAGGAGCGGTTCATTCTGATCATTAGGAGAGACGTGGAAACCTTCACACAAGAGATGGCCTTTAACCAGGGCTTAACACTTTATTCAGGAGCGATTGTAAAAAGGGGCGTCCAGGCTGAGCAGCGGGCCAAGGCGGGGAGGCATGGAAGAGTCAGGAGGGTCTGGAAGGTAGAGGGAAGGCAGGTGGCTGGCACCTACCGGGAGGTTGGCCCGGAAGGGTGATGTGAGGCCAAATCCTAGACAGTCCTGAATGCCAGGCTCAGGAATTTAGAAGTGCATCCCTCACAGTGGGAAGCTGATGAAAGGATGAGAGGCCGGAAACAGAGTGGAGACCTGAGAGGGCTGTTGCTGCTACTTACTGTTCCAAGGCTTAGTTGTTTGAAACTCACAACTGTTCGTTACGTGCCTGCGGGAGGGCCAGTCACTGCTGGTTGTCTGTGTTCACCGAACCACTTTGTAAGAGGGTTTTCCTCTGAGCGAATACCTCCTAAGCGTGGCTAATTGCCAATTCAAAAATGAAATGCTCAGTTTTCTCTCCCAGTTGTTGCCTTGACTTCGGTGTTATGCTTTATTGGACTGTTCACAGGAAGGTTTGAGTACTTTTTCATCAGTTCATCCCTGTGGTAGTTCTGTGACTTGGCCATGGGAGATGGATTATTTGGTGCTCAAAAGTGTTTATTAGTTTCAGAAGATTGATATGGGTGTCTCACTTCCCAAAAATTCACATATGAGAGTTCTACGCTTAAGGCATTAACATCTAGTAAAATTCAAGCAATACTGAGCTTTACTCTGTTCCAGGCACCCAAGGGGTGTGGGAAGAAAGAGAAGTAAGGCCAAGACCCCTGGGCAGTTAATTGTTCCCATTTGTTTGGTGTCATTTACTTGGGCTATTATACATTTGTCTATCGCAGTGGTTGGTTTTTCTTATTTTCAAGTCTTGTCTCAATCACTGTGCGTGCCATCCCCTCTCCAACATACCTTTTCCCTCGTTCTGCCTAAATCCTGCTACCTCAGCATCCCAGTCAGGGACCACGTCCTCCTAGAATCCTTATCCAACTCTTCCCAGACACAGTCAGTTTAATTCAACAAGTCCTTCTGGAGCAATCTATGATGCGCAAGGTCCGGTGGGATTAACTTGGGGGCAAGAACTGTGCCTAACTCAGTCTTTATAACCTCAGTACTGAGCATGGCGCTAGACACATAGCCGGGGCTCCAAGGATGTCTCACAAGGAAGTAAGGGACTCACGTTCCCTTGAGGAGGCAATACGTAGACACACACCAAAACCACACAGCAGCACTTGGGGCAGCACACGTGGCCTGCGGCCTCAGTTCTGTGGGAATTCAGAGGGTGGAGACTGGAAACAGCGGCAGAGAGCGTGTCTCCACTGCTCTACCCATTAGAGTGTGTGCAGTGACTCATTCAGGCACAGGTCGCTGAGTGCCTCCTGTGGTCAGCAGCTGTTCTGGGCCCTGTGGATATGCGAACCTTGATGTCATTCAGATGCTTCTGAGGTGGGGAAAGCATTTCTGGGAGATGTATTTGACTTCTGTGAACAGTCTGGATTAGAGGGATGTCTCACACAGGGGCTGGGGTAGGTCTCTCTCATATTCTCCAAGAGACCGAAGTCCCCTTCCCCTGTAGGTTTTGGAACATCCTGTCTTCCTTTCTGAGGATGCTCTAAGCAGGGGTGTATCCCATCCCAGCTGTAATACCACGTGCTCTGCCCAGACTTTGGCTTCTGGCTTGTTTCCAGTAGCCACCAGCTTTGGCTGGACTTGGGGAGTGCTGTCCTGATGTTCTGTAGGCCCTAAGGAAAGCCTGGGCCTTCCTGGAAACTCTGCTGAAACACTGCCAGGCAACTCAATACTGGAAGATATTAGTGGTTTCTTAGATTTGGTTCTTTAAACGCCAAGCCTGGGTAAGTGGTTTATTGAGGAACTGCTGTCAGAAGAAAACAGTAAGGAATTGAGGGGAACAGCAGAGAGCCAGAGAAGAAGCTGAGAAAATGTTAGCTGAAGTCTAGCCTCAGGTTGGTCCCCCAGGGAGCACTGAAGCGTGGGACCACGTAGTTGCCTCACTTTTTTTTTCTTTTTATTTATTTTATTTTATTTTATTTTTTAATTTTTATCAGGGTATAGTTGATTTACAATGTCGTGTTAGTTTCAAGTGTACAGCAAAGTGAATCAGTTATACATATATCCACTCTATTTTAGATTCTTTCCCCATATAGGTCATTACAGAGTATTGAGTAGAGTTCCCTGTGCTATACAGTAGGTCCTTATTAGTTATCTATTTTATATAGAGTAGTGTGTCTATGTCAGTCCCAATATCTCCCAATTTATCCCTCCCCCACCCCCTTACCCCCGGTAACCATAAGTTTATTTTATACATCTGTAACTTTATTTCTGTTTTGTAGATAACTTCACTTGTACCCTTTTTTTAGATTCCACATATAAGCAATATCATACGATATTTGTCTTTCTCTGTCTGACTTACTCAGTATGACAATCTCTAGATCCCACTTTTCTTGATAGTTACGGGCCACAGGCTGCTCCTGGGGGAAGAGCATCCTCTCCCAGGCATTTCTGAACTGGGTAGTCAAAGGGACCTTCCCCAGAAAGGGGTTCAGTCGTGAACCATTAGTGACCCACGCTCAGCTGCCCTCAGCTGCCCCTCAGCTCAGCTGCGCTCAGTCCCCACGGTGGGGGGAGGGGGAGGTAGGCACACTGGCCCTGTGAAGTCACCAACAAGCCCTCTTCATAAACAGAGGTTGACATTTGTACTTCTTAACCTTAGTGTACCTCCTTCCGTCACACATGGAATTACCCCCTCTAGGAAGATAGTGGCATAACGTTTGTGTAGAGCTTTAAACTTAAAAAATCAAGTTTATTTTCTTGCTTCGCTTTATCCCTGTAAGGTAAGTAGGGTAGTTATTGATGCTTTACAGTTGAGAGTATTGTAATCTGTTAGTAACTTAAGGGCAAGTAGCAGTGTTTCCTCGGGGCACTCTGTTTCACCCTTGTAACAGTTCTTTGAGGTGGCTCTTGTTGCCCCCCCAGTTTCCAGGCAGGGAGGTTGTGTGACATGCCTGTGTTCTCAGAGCTGGTGTGCAGTGGACTCTCATATTTAAACCACCTGTTGGACTTCACGCCCCACTTCAGTCCCACCATACCCTGCAGCCTCTGCAATTTAGGCAAAACCAAGTCCAAGACTCAAGTTTTTGACACCTACAGTTCTTGGAAAGAGGCCTCTAAGTGTAAATGATGGGGACTATTAGATGTGAAAGTTTAAATGTTAGTTGTTTAAAGCTAGCGTAGAGTATCAGGACGAGCTGTCGGAGCTCTGGGGTTGCCACATCAAGGGTAGCCACGTACGTTGATACTTCAGCTGGTCGGTTTATATTCATCTTGTGTTCCTGTCTAGATTGACACGATGGCCTGAGGCGCCACGCATTGTGTACCGTAATTCTCTTGGTTTTGTTCGTAGTGAGGCATAAATGGATGATGAGGTAGAACTTTCAGAATTTTTCATTAACTTAATTTGAGACTAACACAGGGTAATAATGTCTCGAGCATCTAGAATGCTTGAGAGGATAGGGTACTCTGGCTCAAGAATTTACTCATTTGGCAAACACTGAGTACTCTCTGTGCCAGACGTCATGCAGCTAGACAGTAAGGAGCTGACAATTTATAGACAAGTAACTCGTCACCATAGCACAGGCGAAGTCAAGTAGCCAGACTTGAAAAAAACGCTATTTAGGCCTTTAGAATTAGTTTCATAGTTAATCGTCACATAGCCCTGTCCTAAAGTAAGATTTCCCAAAGGGAAAATGTTCCTACACTGTGTTCATTAACACGGCCAAGTCTTTATTGGAACATCTGTTGGACCTAAAGTACTGTAACCCAGTCCCATCACTTGCCAAGTCAACAAGCTTTGAAAGAAGTCTTAGAAAACATGACGGTAACATTATTCCTGTGAAAACACATCTAACATGTCCCATGTTATGTGTATGGGTTGTCATGGTGGAGTCAGTTTGGGTTAGGCAAGACAAAAAACATCATTCACTACAGAATGAAAATTAATCAGAAATGTCAGAAGCCAGGTGTGATTCTGGAGAAAGGGGGTATCCAGAAAACATTTACTGAGATCTGATTGAAAAAATATATAAACTTCAATTTGTCCCTGTATCTTTTAAGCAAAGATTTTATGTTGAGGCTGACTCCTTTTTTTGTTTGTTTAACACAAATTGTAGTTAGAAAGCACAACACTTCAGAACTTCTTGTGAAGTAACTAATATATAGAATAATGAAATCACTAGTTAACCTAGCCTATAAGTTCTTAAATAACAAAAGATTTTATCTCAGGCAGATTTCAGATAGGTCTCCCCTCCTTCATCTCATATGCTCTGATTAATCTAGGTCATACCTTTTAAAGTGCACGTTTTGAGTATATGTAACCTTCATCTTCAGATTCATACTAGTGTATGCTGCTAGAAGGTGCCAGATGCTTGAATATTTCCATAGGATGTTCTGCATTCTTACGTATTATTTACTTTGACAAACATTAAGGTATATAGTGTTGCTTTTCCTTTCAAAATATGAATTTGAGTATTTCTTTTTAAGTATTTGCCTGGATATACATAGAGCCCTATTTTAATAATATATGGTGAACATCAAGGGCAAATAGGATGTGATTTAACCAGAATTAGCTTTATAACAAATATGTGTTTTCTTCTATAACAGAGATACCTACCAAGTTAAAGAATAGATGCACACATTGTCTTGTAAAGTAGTTGTGTACTGTGTGTGCCAGGAATACACACAATACACAACTACTTTATAAGACAATGTGTACTTATAAAGTATTTGTGTACTCTAGGTACTAAAGATAAATCAATGAACAGCATAGCAAAAGTTCTTACCCTTTTAGAAATTACTTTGTAATGTGAGCTAGGAGGAAGACAGTATACAAATAAAATAAACAAATATCAGCTATTAAGTGTTCAGGAAAAAAAATAAGATTATCAAGAAGTAGATTGGAATACTACTAATATTTAATGTTACTAGGAGTGTTATAATTCAAGAAGTTGAATTAAGTTTAAAATTGTCATCACTTCAAGTGTACTAGACTCTACCCCCACCCCCTAGATTTTCTGAATGTATGCAAAACAGAGTTCTGTGCCTACCCATCAAGAATTATCTCCTGTAGAAACTTTCTCTCTCCCCTTGCTGTACACAATGAAACACTGGACAAAATATATTAAATAACTGTTTGCAGGCATTGGACCACAGGCAGCTCAGGGCTGTGATTCCCTAAGAGAAGGGAAATGAATGAGGCAACCCCCCACCCCCATCCTAAATGGCCTGAAGGCAGTTTCCAGGCCCAAGCAGATGGGGAACAACACAGCCCTGTGTTGAAGGGCCAGAGATTACAGTTAAGGCAGCTAGAATTTGTGAAGGACAGTAGCAGAGATGGGAGCTTCATAGGGAGAAAGAGCTCCTGATAGCTGCAGAGGACGATGCCCCTGAGCCCCTGGGTAAGCACTGCTTTGCTCATGTGTGGGGTAAAACTCCACATTGTGGGCAAAGAACCACTGGAAAGCAGTGGGCTGAACCATTTCCACAGCTCACAAAGGGCTGGGGCTTAGTCCATGTTCCCACTTGCAGAGTAGAAAGACTTCCTAATACAAGAGAAATAGGATAGAGTCTATAGAAGAGAAATAGATAACAAGGCTAAATTATCCCTAGGTCAAAGTCTGCCCTGGACTTGCCCTAACAAAGCTTACAAGCAAGCCTTGAGAGAGAAAACTGATCCAAAGTAGCATAACTGCCTGCCAGAACAAGTTCAACACCTTTAACAAAATCCAGCACCCCGAAATATAAAAATCACAGTGTCCAGCATCCAATCTGAAATTACCAGAAAGGCAGAAAAGCAGTAAAATTATGACCTATACTGAGGCAAGGGTGGTGAGAATCAACCAGTAGTAACAAACCCAGAAATTACAGATGGAATTAATAGACAAGAAGGGTAAAACAACTGCAATAGTTATATTCCCTGTGATCAAGAGTGTAGAGGAAAACATGAACATGTTGAGGAGAGGAATGGAAGTAAAAGAAGGACCCAACTGAAACTTCCAAAGTGAAAAATGAAGTGTCTAAAGTGAAAAACACACTGGTTGAGGTAACAGCATTTTAGAAACTGAAGAAGAAAAGATCAGTGAACTGGAAAACATAGCAATATAAAGTATTCAGTATAAGGCAGAGAGAGGAAAATGGCTGAAAAAAAGTGAAGAGAGCCACAGTAAAATGTAGAAAAATATCAAGTGGACTCAAACATGTATAATTGGTGTTTTAGAAAAATGGGAGTAGGAAAAGAAAGAAAAGAATGGCCATACACACTACTCTATATAAAAGATAACTAATAAGGACCTACTGTATAGCACAGGGAACTCTACTCAGTACTCTGTAATGGCCTATATGGGAAAAGAATCTAAAATAGAGTGGATATATGTATATGTATAACTGATTCACTTTGCTGTACACCTGAAACTAACACAACATTGTAAATCAACTATATGCCAATAAGAAAAAATTTTTAAAGGCCAGATTTTTTTCCAAATTCGATGAAAATGATAAATCCAAGATCTAAAATGCTCAATGAACCCCAAAGAGAAGAAACATAAGGAATACTACAGGTAAGACCTATCACAATCAAATTGCTGAAAACTGTTAATAAAATCTTGAAGGCACCCAGAGAAAGAAGAGGCAGTTCCCCTGCACAAAAATAAGAATGAAAAAACAAACCAAAAACAACTTACCAGAAATGCTGCAAAACCGAAAGACAATGGATTGACATCTTTAAAGTACTGGAAGGGAGGAAGAAGGAGAAAGAAAAAAAGGGAGACTCTCAATCTAGAATTCTATATCTAGCAAAAATATCTTTCAGAAATGAAAGGAAAGACCTATTTCAAACAAACAAAACTGAAAATAGTTATCGATGGCAAATGGCACAACAAGAAATGTTAGGTCTTTTGGCAGAAGAAAAAAGATACCAGAGGGAAATTTGGATTTACACAGAGTACTCTGGACATGGTAAAAATAAGGGTAAATATAAAAGACATTTTAAAAATCTCTTTAAAAGATAATTAACTGGTTAAAGCAAAATTAATAATAATTACAAGGTTTATAATATATATAGAAGTCAAATATATGACAGTAACATCAAGGGCAGGAGGGAGGAATGGTAAGATTTTTGCATTGTTTATCCCAGGAATTTAGGGTTGGTTCATTATTCAAAAATCAGTCGATATATTTCTCCATGTCTCCTGCCATAGCCATGGATTGGAAGGTGTGATATTATTGAGATGTCAGTTTTCCCAAAAATTGATCTATAGATTCAGCAGTTTCAATCAAAATCCCAGATTGCTTTTTCTTTGTAGAAAAAATTATATATGATTATGAAAGTTTGTATAAATGCCCTCTCCCAGAGTTGGAAATTGTTTTGTAAAAAAGCAATGAAGTATAATGAAGAGAGTTTTCAGTGCAGTGTAGACTTACCCATTCACTAAGGAAATGACTTACGCTCTCCAAGTCAGTTTCCTTATTTTACAAAATGGGGATAATTATATCCACATTGTAGTGGTTGTGTGTGCCAGATGATCAAGTAAAATAATATACATGAGAATGCTCTACCTTGAAAAAGCACTATATATGCAGAAATCATTACTGCATTAAAGTGCAGATGTTTATCTTATTTTATAAATCTGTTTTGAGTTTCTTATTTTTAGAGTGGTATCCAAGCAGAGGATTTTATGCGTTTAGATTGCTAACGTAATTAAACTTAATATATAAATATATGGCTGAAGGGTGCGGACTTTCCTAGTGCCATAAATGAGACGCACTTGCTCTGATCACACAGGTTTATTCTTGAAAAGTTGCTTTGATAGGTGGCATCTATAGGGTTTCCCATTCAGCATAGGCTTCATCCACTAGATAGCAACACATTTGTTTGTTGAATGTATTTATATTGTCTCTTCCCCAAAACCATTAGAGGCAGGGCTGGTTTATTTTAAGCAGCAGTCTTCAGGCAGAGTCCTAAGGCAGATCTGTCCCTTCATTTGTCTTCCTTTAGCTAGACAGCAAGTATAATAACAGAGCATTGACCCTGGTCATTTTTAGCTGCAGTTCTCAGAGTTTTGTTCCTCAGCATCACCTAAGGAATACACATTGTGTTATCTACTTCATGGATAGATCTTTTCATCAATAGTAATAATCTTACTGACCTAATAACCATGTCAGATCTGAATTCCCCGTGTACTCAATATCAAGCCATTTTACTCTCTCATTGATTTTTTGATTATGTGTAAATGGATTATCTACAGATTTTTCATGTCAGACTTTTTTTCTGAGATATCCCTTACCCCCATTCTTGTCCTTCAGCCCTTAATTTCTCAAGGAATTTAAACAATTTTAATAATAGCTGAGGTTGGGTAGGGGGTGATAATGATAATTCTTCTCCCTACGTAGAACGTATTCTTACAGTGAAAAGTGGCATTTGAAATCTGTGCCACTGCTTTCCTCTTTTACCAGATTTGTAAGGTTTTAGTAACACACAGAAGGACTTGGTCAGTTGGTCTTGGGGCTGAGCCTCAAGCTAATAAGTGTCTTGCTCCTGACCTGACATTCTTTCCATTGTCACATTATGTCCCAGTGCTGTGATTGTCCCCACTTGATTCTTGTGTTGTATAATATCCCTGATTTCTTTGGATGATATTCTCACCAAATACAGCCAGATTGTAAAAGTCTTAAGATAGAATATGCACAGAGGAAAATATTTTTGTGTGCAAGACCTTTCATCCATTTTTGTTAGTGACTCATTTCATCTGGCGGTTGTTCAAAAGATTATTGCACTATGCTAGATGCTTAGATTTTTTTGCCCAAGGACTTCATAATCTAGTGACCCAAGATTTCTTTACTTACTCCAAATTTCTTTTACACATACAGCTAACAGGCAAATATTGATAAACATGCAAGCACTCAGGATGTAGAATTTTTATGATCCTTTACTGAAGAAATTACCAGAAGACAAATTTCAGCCAAATAGGAGGTGAATGGAGAATTGTTGGCAAAGAGACTGGCATCTAGATGTTGAATTAAGCACTCTCTGTAGGACTAAAATCAAAGTAAAAGTGATTGTCGCAAAATAGAATATAAATGTTTTAAATTCTGCAATGTAGAAATAACAAATAATGAAATAAAAGGTCAGAGAGGAAGAGGAGAAAAGGTGAAAAGTGCTGTATGCATGCTAATATCCTCAGATTTTATAGCTGGGAGATAAAAACTATCATTTAAAACAGAAAGATATAAGTATCTTTAATGGTTTTTTAAAAAGCAAACAGCAGTAAACATTGTAAAATCAATTAAAAATGTGTGTAGGTGGATGGTAGAGAGGAGATGAAAATATTCTCCTTTATCATTGCCCTTATTAGAGAGTTAATGAGTGTAACCATATTTATATAGTTGTATACATGAAAGTAACCACAAAAATAGAAATATAAGCCTTCTAAGTAATCATATAAAATACAGAACATAAGGCAAAGAAAGCGCAGACCATAATGTGAAAGATTTTTTAAAAGGATACTACAGAAGCTCAGAAATTAATTTTTTAAAAAATACCACTTACAGTAGCATCAAAAATGTGAAATACGATCTTCATTATTTTCAGATGCCATATTTGCACATTCACCTACTCACTAAAATTTATTGGTATCCCCAAAACCAATATTTACGGCACATTCACAGCCATTTGTGGGGATGAGCAGCATATGGTGAAAAATTTGAGTTGCCACCTGAGGTTGAACAAAACGACACTCTGCCTGTTTGACAATTAATTATTTGTAAGAAGTCTGTATTAAACAAGGTGTCTTTAAACAGAAACACATATAAAACAAGGTTATGTATTGATCAGCTGACAAAAATGTTGTGACCCACGACTCACAGGAACCTTACCCTGTATTTCTCCAAGGTATTCATGAATTCACTGTTTGCAGCAACTTTATAGAACATAACTATGGTGAATAACAAGAATCAACTGTACTTAAGGATGAAGCTAACAAAAGATGTGCAAGACTTGCACGCTAAACACTACAAAACATTGCTGAGAGTTGTACCACATCTCCAAATATATGAAGAGATAGTCCGTGTTCGTAGATCAGGAAACTCAACATTGGTGTCAGTTCTTCCCAAATTGATTTGTAATTTCAACACACTCCCTATCAAAATTCCAGCAGGCTTTTTAAAAAAGAAATTAATGTTTACTTGAAAATGCAAAAACCTAAAAAAGCCAAAACCGTTTTGAAAAAGAAGAACAGAATTGGAATACTCACACTAACTGACTTCAAGACTTTTTTTAAGCTACAATAATTAAGACAATGTGGTGCTGATGTAAAGATATATAAATAGGTCAATAGAATAGGGTCCAAAAATAGGCCTGCACGTACATGGACAACTGATTTTCAACAAAGGTGCAAAGGCAACTTAGTTGAAAAGTTTAGCCTTTTAAACCGGTGGTGCTGGACCATTTGGGTATCCATATGCAGAAATATGAACTTTGATCCATTCCTTTTACTGTGTACAAAAATTAGCTTAGGATGGATCATAGACCTAAATATAAAACTTCTAAAAGGAAACATAGGGAAAAAAATCTTTGTGATTTTGGATTAGACAAAGATTTCTTAGATACAAAAGCAAACTTGATTTGTAAAAGAACGAATTGACAAACATAAAAAATAAGAACTTCTGCTCTTTGAAAGAAATTGTTCAGAGAATGAAAAGCTACGCCAGACTGTGAGAAAAATTTGCAAGTCATATATATGATAAAGGATTTGTATTCAGAATATATAAAGAGTTCTCAGAACTCAATAATAAGAAAATAACCTAATTTTTTTTAATAGGCAAAGATTTGAACAGACATTTCACCAAAGAAGATATATAGATGGCAAATTAGCACATGAAGAGATTCTCAATGTCATTACTCATTAGAGAAATACAAATTAAAACCACAATGAGATACCACTACATACTCATAAGGGTGGCTGAAATGAAAAGATGACAGTACCAAGGGCTGGCAGGATGTGGAGCAATTGGAACTCACATTCATGGCTGATGGGAATACCAAATGGTACAACCAATTTGGAACACAATCTGGCAGTTTCTTAAAAAGTTTAATGTACACCTACCGTATGTCCAGCTATTCCACTTCTAGGTATTTGATCAAGAGAAATGAAAGCATATGTTTATACGAACACTTGGACATAAATGTTCATAACAGCTTTATTTGCAGTAGCCAAAAACGAGTAACCTGATATCCATCAACAGATGAATTGATAAACAAATTTTAGTTTATTCCTACAAGGGTATGCTGCCCAGCATAAAAGTAATGAACTATTGATACGTGCAACTAAATGGATCAATCTAAAAATAATGATGCTAAATAAAAGCCAGAATTATAAAATAGTACATAGTGTAAGATTTCATTCCTATAAAATGACAGAAAGTGCAATCTAATATCTATAGTGATAGAAAACAAATCATTGGCTGCCTGGACATGAAGAAGCAGCTGGAAGGGAATGATGAGTTACAAAGGGGCATGGTGAGGAAACTTCTGTGGGTTATAGATATGTGCGTAATTTTATTATGATGATGGTTTTATAGGTACATAAACATGTTGAAACTTATCAAATTGTACATTTTAAATAGATGCAGTTTATTGTGTCTCACTTAGACCTTAGTAAAGTTGTTTCTATAATAAAAGGCAATAATAGCAATACAGGCAGAGAGTATAGATATATCTTGTACCTATCAATAAATGTGACTGTTCTAAACTTACATATTAAAAGAATTGGATCACGTAGAGAAATACAATTATAGGCTGTATATAAAACACATCTAAAACAAAATGATCTAGATTGGGGGTAAAATTATGGAGCATACCAAAGAAATGCAAACAAACAAAAAGAGTCAAAGTTACAGTCTTAACATTAAGGAAGATTGAATTCATGGTTAAAAAGGTATTAAGTCAAAGAAAGTTTCTTTATAATGAAAAGGGATACAATCCAATGAAGACCTAGGAGTTGTGATCATTATGTATCAAATAACAGCATCACTTTCTCTAAGCAAAATGTATAGGAAATACAAGGAAAAAGAGAAGCTAGTATGTACAAACATACAAGCATTGTATGCTCGTAATACGACTTTTATATGCTGAAAATAGAAACTTATCTTTATACGCACTCACGGCTGTTCAGATAAGTGTGCAAGTAATATTTTTAAACATAAAAAGTAAAATCATAAATGTACTAAAGAATGGAAAATTGTTCACTTTATTTGGGATTGAGGAAAGCCTTTCTAATTATGAGGTAAAATCTGGAAATGAGAAAAAAAAACACTGATGTTTCACTATGTAAACTTCTAAAAATAATCTGTATGGCAAAAACACATTAAATAAAGTCAAAAGCCAAATGAGTGGTGGGAATTTGCAACTCATATCACAGACAATGGGGGTAATATATAAAGAGTACCTACAAATCAGTATGAAAAAGACCAAAAGAGTAATGGACAAAGATATAAACAGTTCACAGTAAAGAAAAGAGATGACTTTTAAGCATTTTAAAACACATTCAGCTTCAGTAATGATAATAGAAATGCTTAAAGCACAGTGATGTCATTTTCACATATCATACGATACAGACCATAACACTTAATAACTATGTTGGTGAGGGTAGGGGAAACACCCTCTCATATACCTCTGGTGAGAATCTAAATTGGCATCACTTCTACGAAAAGTAGTTCGACAATAACTATCAATATTAAAAGTACACATATCATTTGATCCAGCAATTGTATCTCTAGGAATTTATCCTATAGATATATTCCCCTGTATGCAAATTGAATACATGGATATTCGTTGCAACGTTGCTTGTAAAGTAGAAAATTTATTTCTTAATTTTTTTGTTAAATAAGTTTAAAAGATTGAAAAATCAGGCTATATCTACACATCGAAAAGAATGAGGAGGCACAAATAGCCAGGTGATGCAGACCATTGTACAAGTTGTATTGTTAAGTGAGAGAAGCAGGGGACAGAACTCTGTGGACAGTGTGCTCTCCTTTCTGCCACCTGTGCTATGTTAGCACAGACACCGATATTCCCTGAAAGGATATACATGGAACTAGTACTAGAGGCGCTCTCTGTGGCCGAGGGCTGCATGGGAAGGAGCATACTATTCATTGGTAATGTTTGGTACTCTGTGCACATATTACCCAATTAACAATATTCTCTGCCTTCCAAATCAATCAAGAATCTGGAGGCCTCTGTAAAATTAAGTATTAAATTATCTGATAGAGATTATGAATGTTTTAGTCATAAAAATAGCTGGCTGTAATAGTAATTATTATGTGTTGGGCACTGGACTCGGGGTCCTTTACAAACATCATCTGAGTTTTTTCAACAGCTCTTCAAGGCAAGTGTTTTACTTTACAGGTTAAGAAACAGTTTCAGAATACGACCCAAGGACACAGATAACCAGGGCCCTTTTAAGAAGTTCAGTTGAATGAGGCTTGAGGAGGAACATTCAAATGTATATCCAAACTTCTTCCAAAAGCGTGTATGAATGCTTGGGGGAGCGGGGGCAGGCACACATGTTAGGTACATATATGTTTCCTTGTACTTCAGCCATTGTCTTACTCAAAGTTTTGTATATTAGGATTGGAACCTGCATGATTCTAGCCGGCCTAACATCTTGAAAATGCCAACTGCCAAGATAAATGTTGTCTTTTGAGAGTAAATATCTCCATGTCTCTACATAACTACGACGTGGCCTTACCCAACTGGTTTTACTCCGTAACGAAAATGAGATCCTGCAGCAGACAGGCAAATTTTAAATCAAGGCCAAGCCTTAAAAAGAAAAATCCAAGTAAAATGAGGGGAAAAATTGAGCCTCCCCGCTTCCCGTTTTTTTTTTTTTCTTTTTAACGTCTTTTAAATGAGAGCTTTTGCTTTTTTCGCTATAGGTAATCAATAGGGTTTTGTATTTCGTTTTATTTTGAACCAGAGTAAATTTTAGTCTTTTTATTCTTCAGTACTCAAGGGATTGTTTTGACAGCTGATAAACTGGCCCACATATTAAAATAATTATATGGCGGGTCTTTGGATATCTTGGTATAAAATCGCTTTATGTCATATTCAGTTTATAGTATCTGGAAGTTTGCCTGCTCATGGCAACAAATTAAGGCTTGCATTTACTGTTGGCTCAGTGTAACACATAGTTTATGGTAGATACCTATGTATTTTCTCTCCAGTGCTCTTTAGAAACAAAATATACTTTTTTTTAACCCAGTAAATGCATGATTCATATAAAGTATATTATTTATAAAAGTATATAAATGGAATTACTGAACTGATTTTACTTTTTCAACTTAGTCATTTTGCAAGATACTTCATTTTCATTTATAATTCATATTTATTAGGGTTCATTCTTTCAGTTGGCTTTGTCTCTTGTGGCAAGTAGATCATATGTATGCAGATACTTAAATATTCAGATAAGTAAATGTTCGATGTTGCAGCAGACAGATTCACACCCATCCCTTAAAGCATTGTCCATTGACTGACTAAATATCTCCTCTTAAAGTTTACAAACTCCTGTTACAGGAGGCCACGGTTAGGTTTCTCTCTCTCTCTCTCCTCCCTAGTCTTGTTTGTGTACAACAAAGAGGTAATCTCATCATTGTTTTAATTTTCACTGAAATACTTAGCATTTCACAAATACATTGCATCTTCTTCCTTTCTTCCTGTGCCCCTTCTTGCTCACATCTAGAACCATAAAATGTTCCGAAGCAAATGCATTGCTGTTTTGATGAATGAATTTGTTGGAGGTCAGTTTCTTTATCTCCTACCAGACGAGCGTGACCCCGCATCCTTCCCCAGGTGACCACGGTGGTCCTTGCCACAGGGTTAGACCCCAAGGTAGTCGGCACTTCGGACATTGGACGTCTGTGTGGGCACTGAGATGGATGGAGTGCCAGAGCGCTACCTTGCGCTAACAGGGCTGTACCCCTTCCTCGTCCTCTCCTGCTTTGGGGGAGCTGCCATGCAGTCACTGTGGGGAGATGTCTTTGAAAAGGGCGCACTTTCAGAGTCACCATTTGAAATAGACCGTCATTGATAGTGACCAGTGCACACATGTGATTGGTAACATAACCTGTTCATGTGTCTAGATGTGTGTCCTAGTCACAGTATTGCTCTGTGGGAAAACTGCACATCATCCCTATTTTCCGAAAGACAGGAGACAAAATAATGGAAACAGGAGATTGCACATTAGGTTAGCTTAATAGGTTTAAAAAGTACAGTGACATAATCTATACAGACTTGGATCTGAACCTGTCACTTGTTCAGCACTTTGTGATAAACTGGGTGGATATAGAAGTAGCTAAAGCATCTTTGTCCTCAGACAGCACTGACCTTCCTGGACCCAGGACCAGCACTTGTAAGATGACAGAACTGAGGCACAGAGCATTGAAGTAACTTGCCCAGAGTCCCGCAGCTGGTCATCAGTGGAGTGGGAATCCAGCCTGATCTGTACTGTTAGCCATGCAATATACTGCCTGAATTGAAGGCAGGTTTAAAAAGACAGGAGTTCCTGCCCTCAAGGAGCTTTTCATTCCATCAGTGTAAAGTGGTAAGAATTCCTGGGGGACAGATCTCTGCAAGGCCCATGGACGTGTTCCTGCCCAACTCTCCAGCCACAAGCCTTCGGTGTGTCTTGTTCTCCGAACTATATAGGTCATCTCTTGTGACTGGTACCACCGACCAAATCCAGCTTCAGTGTAATTAGGAGTGACTCCAAGTTAGGAACACGTTCTCTTCAAACATTCTCACCCTCTCTGGCATCTGTGTTTGCTGGATTGATTGACCGCGGCTGCCCCAGCACTATGCATGCACTAGGTTCTCTGCCAACGTTTGTCGAATAGCTCAGTGAGCCGATCCCAGACGGGCATGGGAGTGGCCCACTGCCAAGTTCAAAGCCATTGCTTCTAACAAATAGGCTTATCACTTTGATTTATTTATTGTACGAAACACTGTTGATTTTGATGAAGTCCAAGTTAGCATTTTTCTAACCATTTTTCTAATGGTTCAGGCACCCATTTGAAATATGGCTCCTTGAAAGGAGAGAGTATTTTAAAGAGTAGGTTTATGCAAAATAAATTATGAATTCCTTTAGCTACGTCCTCTCTTTAGAAATAGCACTCATACGTATTTTATACGTAAATTGACAAGGATGGCAGAGATCTCATCTTCCTTGTAGCAATTTGAACCAGACTGGTTGAGGATTTATTGCCTAATTATACTTGTCAGCCTGACATAAAAGTCATTAATTCTGGAAAAACATGTTTTTCATACCAGGATTATCTTTAATTAATACACTCAATATCTAACATATATTTAAAGCTAAACAGAACAGTAATCTCTAAAGCGTGTGTTATGGACCATAAGGAAGTGATGGTAACCCCTTGGGTCAGGAAGCAGTGCTTTAAGTGCAGGTTTGTATTTGAGGAGAGACAATGCCGTGTTTTACGTTGTTCCCTCTGCTTTGCATACAAAGAAATCAGTGCTACCGACATTGAGTCCTTCTGTTGATAAATTATAAAGGTGATTACCAAAGACTCCGGTGAAATGGTTACAGTGGGTGAGTGACTGAACTAGGATCCAAACCCGGGGTCCAGTGTGTGGTTTTTCTCAACATCAGAATCCACTGGCCGTTGATCTCTGCGATGTCCACACATGGTCTTATTCTCCTTTGCTAAAGTACCTGTAAACTTGAAGCTCAGCAGGAGAAACTGGGTAGTCGTACTGATAAACCATCTGTCGTGAATATTCCCTTTTGCCCTGTGGCCAGACATGTGCTGGATCGTCAGTGGATATTGCAGCAAGGCGAAGCAACGCCGGAGACCTCACAGGGCAGCTGCCAAGCACCCGTATGTGCTGATACCCTCTAGTTCCCAGCCCCGTCCACACTGCCCCAGCATCACAGTGGACACGGGGCTCTGGGTAGTAAAATTATTCATCAGGTATTTCCAATATGCTACAGAATTCACAGCAAAGCCGTTTTATCTGCTCATAAGTGCGCACATTTCTGCTCTAAACATAAATACCAGAAGGTGTTTTTGAACGAAGAAGGTTCCGTTCCTTGGCCCTTTTCAGTCCTATCCCAAAACAGATTCCGTTATTAAGTTTTTCCATACCAGTTAACAATGTTGTCCCTATAGCAATCCACCCTGTCATAGAAGGCTTGTATTTATAACCAGAATGGCTGCCAGAGATCAATGTAGTTGTTTTCCATTTTATCAGGTCCTTTCTGCGGTAATAGTTTTGCATAATTATTTATTTAAGTTGTACGATGGGCTGAAATATTAACTTACAAATTAGAATTAACAGTTAAAGTGGCTGAAAATAAACTTGCCTAAAACATGCAGAATAATTGGCTGGGGAGCCTGTACTTAATCCACTGTGCCTTATTAAAGAGTGCCGAGTTACGGACATCGTTTAGAAGGCTATTGAGAACACAAGCTCATATTATGTTTCTTGGTGGAACCCAAAAGACAGAGGGGTCTCTGGCTCCATGAGTAGAGTGTACAGGACTTTTCCTAGGATTGTCCCTATCTGATGGGCTGTTAGAGCATCTCTGACTTCTTCCTGAGATGTTTCCTTGGAAACTGAAAGATGGGGTGCGTTGAGCAGTATCAGAGAATGCCACCATATTCAGACACATGATGCAAAACTCTTCAGAGCAGCTCTGTGAAAACTTGAGATTTATCCGGAAAAGTTTCCTTGAACATGTAAGCCACACCAGGTGTCTGGCGCTCTCTTTTGAGAGGCAAAAAAGAACATTAATTCTATCTACTCCCAAGGAGAGAAACTACAGAGGGTGCTGCTGTTTTCAAAAACACATTCATTAGATTTAGTCCAATGCTGTGTGGCACAGGAACAGTAACTGTGGTTCTGTAACAGTCAGCATCCTGGACATCTAGACAAGGGCGACTGTCAAACTCTTGAGTAATTTGGTTCTAAGATATAGTAATAGAAATATGGTGTGGATTTGGAGAAAAGGAATTTCATTTCATTGGAAACTCAGATTCACACACACACACACACATATTACATCCCCTTAAATGAGGCTGGCTCTCGTTTAGTAGGGCATGCCCCATTAATGTACATGCTGTGTGTGGTTTGTCAAAGTTTTACATCATAGCTTCCAACACGTCTGGTTGTTTTCTTCTCCTGTCTTCCTAGTATCTCTTCTATTCCTGCTCCAAATGTGTAAGGACTAAAAATTGTCCATGTGACATGCTTTGTCTTCTCTGAAAGGCTTTGAATGCTTTACAGATGCCTTTTATATGTTGATCTATAAATACTAATTTTAAATACTAATACAAAATTTTCTTCTTAGTCATCCGACAACTGAAGATTATCATAGTAAAAATATATATTTGTTCTAACCACAGACAGCCTCTTAATATGCATTCAGGACCTCGTGAAAGTGCCATCAGAAACACAACCCCTGCTCTCTGTAAAGGCACCATCCTACCTATACCTGTACCATGCCCTGGGGCATAGGTAAGGTGAACACACAAATCACCGGGATGACTTAAGTGATAAGTCACATAAGACAGAAAAGATGCTCTGGCACCGATAGGCCTTGAAAACTGATTGGTCCAGTTGTCTTTACTTGTGTAGCTAACTAGTGCAACACTTAGTGGCTTAGAAAAAAATCATTTGATTTTGTTGATAATTTTGTGGGTCAGGAATTTGGGAAGAGCTCCCACGGCAGTGTTTCTGATCCACGTGGCAAATGCTGGGGCAGCTGGCACTGGAGGGTCCATTTCCAAGGTGGCTCCTTCACTCACGTGTCTGGGTCTTGCTTCTCCGTGGCCTCCCTCTCCCCACATGGCATTTCAGTCTCCAAGGCCCTCCTCGTAGCTTGGGCTTCTTGTAGTGTGGTGGCCTCCAAGTAGTTAGGTGTCTTATATGGTGGCTCAGAACTCCAAGAGCAAGTGTTTGAGGGCAGCAAGGGGAAGCTGCAAGCCTCCAAGTCCCGTCTGTCACTTCTGCTGCATTCTGTTGGTCAAGCAAGTTACTAAGGGCAGCCCAGGGTCAAGGGAAGATGAATTAGATTACACCTAATAATCTCCAAAGTAGAAAGTTATGGGCTATAAAGGAGCTGGTTGTAAAACTCCTTTGGGGAATAAATCAGTTTTGTAATTACTGGTTGCCCAACAACTACTTTGTATTTGAGGAGAAAAAGTGAAATGTTGCGCATTGTTTATTCTACTTTGTATTTGATTTGTGCCTTAATGCAGTAAAATCAGTGAGCTTGGCTTTGATTCACGATTAGATTTTAAGTATGACGGTAATAATTAACTGTATCTGGACAACAGTGGCAAGAGAGGGCTGAGAGATGACACGGAGGTTTTGAGTATGAGTGATTGGAATATGGTTACACTATTGACTGAAATAGGAAACCCAGGAGGAGAAAAAGTTTGGACTGAACAATGTAATGATGCTTTACACTGCAGGTAGCAACATACCCAACCAAAAGCACCCTAAAACCCCTCATTTTTCTCACAGAAGTAGTCAGGGGCAGATAGTTTCCGATTTGGTTCAACTCAAAGATGTTGGGGCCCAGTTTGCTTCTCTGAGAGTCTTTTGACCTTCCTTTCCTGTTGCCTGATGGCCACCTCAGCTCCAGATATCCCTTAATCATCATTCATTTCTTCTATTAACAGAGAAAGGAAAGGATCTTTCTTGATGTCTCCCATTCCAGGAGCTCCACACCAGATTTGTCCTAAGTCCCACCAGTCAGGATTGGGTCACCTTTCCACATGCTAGCTTCAGAGGAGGCTGGGAGAGCTGGTCTTCATTTTCAGGCTTTGTCATGGGCAGCCAGCTCAGCTAGCAGGGTGAAGGGCATTAGGTAGGTAACCAACGATGTCTGCCTTGGTGATGAATTCCATTTTCTCTCCCTACACAGTTGATAAAGGCTCACTTAGCAGCCTTATGGAGCTTGAATTAAATGAGCTAACTCATAACTGTAATAAGTTAGTATTTTCTAGAAGCCAGTTAGTTTCTCATCGGGCTTTCTCCCTTTTTTACTTTGTGATTGAACACTAACCCCACAGCTTCTTAATAAAAGATTAGAGTATTTTACTTACACTTTTAAAAATTGATTGAAAGCTATTTGACTTCCATGAATACATGTACCTATCTCATTATGCATCTTGCAGGATTGCCTTTCTGGTATCATTATGTATTATATATCTTTTTAAGTGCCTTATGTATGTACATAGGGGTTTATAAGAGGAAGAAAATTCTGTAGACCTTGTGAACCACGTTTGTTTTAAAGTCTGGAGGCTTGGAGGACTCTGTCAGTTAGTTGAAGTTGAACAAGGACAACCAGTTCTAGCTGTTCCCCTGAATGACAGAGAATGGCTCAGCTGAGCCATGCCTGTGGCACAAGTAGAGTAACCCTAGGATAGCATCTTCAACTGGGAAGAAAGTGTCCTGGCTCAGAAAGGGCCTTGGTTTGGGCACCTGGGTGGGGCAGTGCTTAACTTCCTAAACCGGATAATGTTGGAATCTCTCCTTCTCTGGATCTGTAATTGTTAAGTGTCTAATTTGTAATTGTCCAGTCGTGGTATTTTTAACCCCATAAAATTCACACATAATAAATTTGAGCTGAGGCTGTCAGTGTTGGTACCGTTGCTGGTGAAAGGTAAGGGAGAGGTTGAGAAGACCCGAGGAAAGAAGCTCCAAGTCTCATCTTGAATCCGGCGCAGTCCATTCACTCATCTGACTTTTCCTTGAATGCCTGCCGCGCCCTCACTGCTGGGGGTGGAGACCACTGAAGACCAGACCTGCCTTTGAGCACTGGTAGTGACATAAGAGGGAGTCAGCAACCCTGGCTTCTCATCACGGTAGAAAAGCAAATATGGCCAATCAGTATTGTCTGCTAGGCAAGTTGGTTGGGCTGGCTCTCCTTACCATTTTAAGGCACTCGGTCCCCATATTTGAACTAGTGTAGTGAAATCACACTATGTTACAGTAGTTGTGTTTGTACTGAATTCTAGTGAGTGCCAAGAGAAGGCCTTACCTACTCTCCTTTCTGATATTTCAGAAATAGATTTCAAAGCAACTTGGTGCCTTGGGGAGATGTTTATTTCCAAAATAACCTGAAATGATCGACTCAAGTCAGTGAATCTGTAGTTTACTAGAAGCTGTACTTCCAAGAGCCATATTTTAAATATTAAAATTATTGCTGAAAAATTGATACTTCTAACCCAAAAAAAGCTTAATGCCTCATATACTTGCCAGATGGAAAGCAAAAATTGAGGTCAAGCTTAAACTCTCCTCTTACCTTTCTCCAAATCCCCCAAATCTGGCCCCACTGTAGACTTTAATGCACAAACAAGATCACGTGAGCCCTAATTCATGGCATCAAAGGGAAGTGGGCGCCTCTCCATTTATTTCTGAGGAGCCCAGTGGCGGCCGGAGGTGGCCTGGGTTTCGACTGCCCCCTTTTGCTCCAAACCCCAGTCCTGGCTTAAATCCCAGTCTTCTGGGGCCAGCTCATCTCCATGCTTCTGCCCCCTGTGGGTGCAGACTGTTGGCCTCTTTGCAGGAGGGCCTCCCCTCCCAGCTTAGCACTCACAGAGGGAGACCACCGCCGGACTGGAAGTGACGTAGGTGGGTCACACCGATTCCGAAGTTCCCCAGCCGTCCTGCCACAGGGCAGTTCATCACCTGCTGCTCAGAGCCCCCTCCACCTTCTGGGACTTGTTTCTCCCTGTAGGATCTCTGTTCCCACTTCTCCTTCTTCCCCAAATCCAGAGGTTTCTAAAATGTAGCACATGGTTAAGATGTTCCTATTCAAAAAGTCTCAGAAAATATGTTTTCTTATCCTTCAAAGTGTTCACCTTTCCTAACTCTGGTGATTCACATTTAAACCACGTTTCAAAAACTGGTGGAAGTTTGAAATTGTAATTTGTCTTTAAATGGGCTCAACGTTCAAGGTGACCTGGATCCGGCGTTCAAGGCCTCAGGGTCCCCATGCTTTCTTCCCTGTTGAGGGTGGCCGGGCAGGGGCTGGCCAAGATCTTTGTGCTCCCTTGGCTCTGGGCGGTGCCCAGGTATGGCACTGGGCTCGCTCTCCCTATAAATAGTCTTACTCATGCTTATGATAGTCTGGGCCACAAGAGTAGTTTTAGAATAAAACACTCTAGAAGAATTGGGCAACTTAGGGCCCGTAAAATGCATATTTCCGGGGCTTCCCAGAGTGGCATGGAAGCTGCACTAAGTCATGGGGTAGCACAGCAGGTCTTCCTGGGGCGTTGATTTCCCAGCAAACTTGTTTAAATATTTAAAATGTTTAAATGTTAAAACTACAGGCATGTTAAGGAGTAGAATACAAAATTTAGACTGATTTCAAGGTAAGATGTTTCAAGCGTGAGAAGCTTCACTTCTAGATTGCTCTCCCGGACATCTCCAGGGGCTCACATAACTCTCTTCCAGTTAAGGCAACCTTGGTGGAAGTTTGAGAAGCACTGTACTTAAGAGGGTACCATCATACAAAAATGTCTAACTTTTTTAAAGGTGTTCTGTTCTGACACTTGTTAACTCCTTCTTTTGCAGATAATTGGCAAACTACAGACATTCTTATTTTGTGTAGTGTGTGTGCCAAGAAAGTTGTGTTTGAGTTGGTGCACTTGTAAATGGAAAACTTTTAAGTGCAACAGATACTTTTTAAGGAACTGTTAAATAAGTTATTGTACAAATAATCACCCCCCTGGTTATCAGTTTTTTAAGTTTGAGTTTAATAAAATTATTTTTAAGTGGGTTTTTCCCTTAACTATAAAGATAAACAAGCATCCACTTAACTTAAACTGGAAATAATTCTTTATTAATTTGACTTTCAAAAAATGTCACTTCTATCAGTACCACTGAATTTATGTGACTCAGACCAATGAAAATTTAAGATTGTATTTGTTACTGGAGTTGAGTAGTCTAAGAAGTATTTTTTTTTAGCTTCCTAATCATATTAAATGTATAATTATTATTTCTAATACTTGCATTATCTTAATGAAGCATGTACAATAAAACATCATTTCAACCATGAAGTTCCTGAGGGCAGATGATTGAAGAACCATGAGATTAACCAGGCTAACTTCAAAGTTGATTTGGAATGTTGTACTATTTATTACTCTAAGCAATTATATTAGTCAAATATAAATGTTCAGAGTACATTTTCATTTAGGTGCTATATGTATGTCCAGCTACTTCGAAATGCTGTCTTAGTCTTTCTTGGTCTTCATACAGTGTGATCGTTCAATAAATGTTTAATAGATAGGCTTATTAAAGTTTTATTTATTATACTTAATGTAAAAGAATGGAAATGAAGATAGGTTAAAGTTGAATGGACAGGGTAATTGAAATAATTTGGAGTATAATTTAAATAAACTTCTTTGTTAATTTGGAAATTTTAAAGTATGTGACCACAACTTAAAATGGGTTGAAATATATCATTATGGAGGAAATAAGAACAACATCATATTATTGGTTTCTGGATTCTTTGAAAAAGACTATTACTTTAGTCTAGTGATGTCTCTTAACGACAAACAGAATTGTGGTAAGTTGTTGAAATGAAATTCTAACAAATTTTATATTTTTTATTTCATTATTAGGCTATCAGCTGCAAAGGTCAACACAGCATATCGTACACTCTGTCAAGGAATCAGACTGTGGTGGTCGAGTACACACATGATAAAGATACGGATATGTTTCAGGTAACATCTTTCTTTTTTCCATGGAAATTTTTAGCACATTTTTCCTTCGATTCTCTATTTTGATATGTAGTCAGAACTTCTAGCACAGTAGTGTTTGGAGATGTCCAAGGGGAAAAAGGTGAGGATAATATTTAAATTGTTCCTATTTGGTTTTCAAAAGACTAAGAAAACACTTAATTCTAAAAATGCAGAAAGAAATTATAAAGACTACATTCTCAGATCTCAGTGCAATAAAAAAGAGACTTTAAAAACAAGAACAAACATTTTTAGAGCCAGCTACTTTTAAAAGTTAACATGTTCAAAATACTTCCTAAATAACACTTGAACCAAAGAGGACATCAAAACTACAATTATAGGCCTTTTAAAAAATAACTGTGGGGCCTTCCCTGGTGGCGCAGTGGTTGAGACTCTGCCTGCCAATGCAGGGGACACGGGTTCGAGCCCTGGTCTGGAAGGATCCCACATGCCGCGGAGCGACTAGGCCCGTGAGCCACAATTGCTGAGCCTGCGCGTCTGGAGCCTGTGCTCCGCAACAAGAGAGGCCGCGATAGTGAGAGGCCCGCACACCGCGATGAAGAGTGACCCCCACTTGCCGCAACTAGAGAAAAGCCCTCGCACAGAAATGAAGACCCAACACAGCCATAAATAAATAAATAAATAAATAAATAAAATTAAAAAAAAATAAATAAATAACTGTGGAAACATTTAATAGCATAACTCATGAGATGTGACTGATGTTGTACTCGGAAGAAAATGTAAAAACTTTTAAGTGCTTTTATTATTTGGAAGGAAGGAAGAAACTCAAGGAACTAAACACTGATCAGAAAACGTTCCTTTTAAAAAATGACAGTAAGAAAGTAGAGGACAGTTTGAGAAGGATAGGTGTTAACTCTTCTCTAAACGTTTGATAGATTTCCCCTGTGAAGCCATCTGGTCCTGGACTTTTGTTTGTTTGGAGTTTTTTAATCAGTTTCAATTTCAGTACTTGTGATTAGTCTGTTCATATGTTCTGTTTCTTCCTGGATCAGTCTTGGAAGGTTGTACCTTTCTAAGAATTTGTCCATTTCTTCCAGGTTGTGCATTTTATTGGCATAGAGTTGCTTGTAGTAGTCTTTTATGATCCTCTGTATTTCTGTGGTGTCCATTTTAACTTCTTTTTTATTTCTAATTTTACTGATTTGAGCCCTCTCCCTTTTTTTCTTGATGAGTCTGGCTAAAGGCTTATCAATTTTGTTTATCTTCTCAAAGAACCACCTTTTAGTTTCATTTGTCTTTGCTATTGTTTTCTTTGTTTCTATTTCATTTATTTCTGCTCTGATCTTTATGATTTCTTTCCTTCTACTAACTTTAGGTTTTGTTTGTTCTTCTTTCTCTAGTTGCTTTAGGTGTAAGGTCAGGTTGTTTATTTGAGATTTTTGTTTCCTGAGGTAAGATAGTATTGCTGTAAACTTCCCTCTTAGAACTGCTTTTGCTGCATCCCATAGGTTTTAGATTGTTGTGTTTTCGTTGTCATTTGTGTTTAGGTATTTTTTGATTTCCTCTTTGATTTCTTCATTTACCCATTGGCTGTTTAGTAACATGTTGTTTAGCCTCCATGTGTTAGTGTTTTTTAGTTTTTTTCCTGTAACTGATTTCTAATCTCATAGTGTTGTGATTAGAAAAGATGCCTGATATGATTTCAATTTTCTTAAACTTACTGAGGCTTGATTTGTGACCCAAGATGTGATCTATCCTGGAGAATGTTCCGTGTGCACTTGAGAAGAAAGTGTATTCTGCTGCTTTCAGATGGAATGTCCTATAGAAATAAACTATACTCCAATAAAAATTTTAAAAAAAGAAAGGACAGGCTCAAGAATAGTTTTAGTGGTATATAATTGAAAGTCCAGAAACACATCAAAAGAAAGCAGAAGGAAGGAAATAATAAAGGAAAAAATTATCAATTAATTTAAAAAGAAGGGAATTAATAATATATCCAAGATTTGGTACTTTTTTTTTTAATTGAAGTATAGTTGATTTACAATGTTGTGTTAGGTTCAGGTATACAGCAATACATGTATACAGTTATACATGTATATACACACAGAAATATATTCTTTTTTCAGATTCTTTTCCATTATAAGTTATTACAAGTTATATACAGTAGGTCTTTGTTGGTTATCTGTTTTGTATATGGTAGTGTGTATATGTTAATCCCAAACTCCTATTTTATCCCTCCCCCTGCTTTCCCCTTTGGTAACCACAAGTTTGTTTTCTATGTCTGTGAGTCCGTTCAAGATTTGGTACTTTAAAACAACAGGAAATTAAAATTAAGGCTATTGGAAAAAGCAAACACAGATTCAACCAGGAGGCTTTGCATTTCTATATGGAGAGTTAAATTATTAAATAAATGATGTTGAAACAAATGTCAAAAAAGTATCGTAGATACATCAAAAAGGGGAAATAGGGAACTCCCTGGCGATCCAGTGGTTAGGACTTGGCACTTTCACTGCTGGGGCCCAGGTTCAATCCCTGGTCGGGGAAATAAGATCACGCCAGCCACGTGGTGGGGGCAGAAAAAGGAGGGGGGGATAAATAGTTCTGAAAAATAAGAAAACCTGCTCAACCTCGCTTATAAAACAGAAATGTGAATTCAGATCACACAGAGGTACCATTTTTCACTTTCCAGATTGGCAGAAATCCAAAAGGTTTTGTCAGAGGTGTGGGGAAGCAGATGCTCACCTACATCCTATAAATTAGTCTGACCTCTATGGGACAGTGACTTGGAAATACCTATGAAAAATACACAGTGCTTGCACTCTGTGACTCAGCTTTTCTCTTTCTAAAGCTCTCCTCTTTCTAGAGATTTACCCCAGAGATACCCCTGCATACATGCAAAATGACATTTTTACAAACTTATTGCTTGCGGCGTGGTTTAATAGTATAAGATTGCAAACAACCTAAATGTCCTTTAGTAGAGGACCAGTTAAGTAAGCTCAGGTACAGCCATGTAGTGGAGGCCTCCAAGGCTGTACAGCAGAACTAGGAAAAGCTCACACAGCCTCATACAGTCACAAAAAGAGCTCCAAACATATTTAATGAATTAAAATTAATATGATTAAATATATTGAGGCTTTGATAGTATTATATTCAATTAAGGTTACTTAATGTTAATAAATTAATGTTATTAAACATATTAAATAGCATATTAATTATTAGATAGCAAATTAGTACAGTTAAATGATTTAAATATGCTTATATGCTTGAAAAGTCTCCAAAAGGATAAACAGGACATTACTAATAGAGCAGTGGTTTTTGTGGGGAAGAGAACTGGGCAGGGTGGTATCCAGGGAGGTATGCCATGCTTTTTTATCTTTGAACCTGGTGAATGTGTTAGCTAGTTAAAAAACCTGAACAATCCTATATAGATACATAGATGGATACATAGATGGGTAAGGTGAGTCGCAGTCAGAGATACAGGCATTACTTAAATGCCAGTACATCAAAAGTAACATGTATGATATTTAGACACATTATTAACAGTGGTTTTACTCTTCATGCCATTCCATTTTATAATATTCTAAATGTTTTTTCCTTCTCATTCTCCCAAAGAAAAAGCTCTCCCTAAATAAACATCTGCATATGTTTCCTTGTTGATATTTTTATGGAACTCTGTAATAATTTCTTCCTTTAATACTTTCCAAAGTTATACATCTTGAATATATAAGACTTTTTACTAATGTGTTACATAGGTAGAAGATTCTCAGTACTAAAAACATAAATCCAGAAAATTTTACAGTTGTTGGTAGGACATTTTTTTACCACTTAAAATCAACAGGTTACTGTGGTTCCACATGTTTGTTTCATTACTATTCTTCAGTGACAGAAATGGTGTGTTCTTCACTATTGTACAGTCACATTCTACTCAAATTGTTCACTCTCTTCTCACCCAATGCAGAATGAATTAAAGATTTAGCTGGATTTTTTCAGCTTCCTGTTAGTTCTTTTTTTTTTCCACTTATTGTGGTAAGAACACTTAACATGAGATCTATCCTCTTGACAAATTTTTAAGTGCATGATACAGTATTTAACTATTTTAACTGTTGTACAGCACATCTCTAGAACTTACCCGAATATCTTGTGTAACTGAAACTTTATACCTATTGAACAACATCTCCCATTTCCCTCTCCCCACAGCCCCTGGCAACCACCATTCTACACTCTGTTTCTGTGAGTTTGACTATTTTAGATACCTCATGTACTTGGATTTGTCCTTCTGTGACTGGCTTATTTCACCTAGCATAATGTCCTCTAAATTCATCCATATTATCACATGTGACAGGATTTCCTTCTTTTTAAGGCTGAATAGTATTCCATTGTATGTATATGCCGCTTTCTCTTTCTCCACTCACCCGTTAATAGACACCTTGGTTGTTTCCATATCTTGGCTATTGTGAATAATACTGCAATGAACATGGGCAGCAGATACTGCTTCGAGATCTTGATTTCAGTTCTTTTGGATAAATACCCTGAAGTAGGTTTGCTGGGTCACATGGTAGTTTTATTTTTAATTTTTTTTTTTTGAGGAACCTCCATACTGATTTGAACTTCTAAATGCTTTATGCATACCTCCCATTTCATCACACAGAATATTAAAAGACTCAAGATTTAATAAAATTAATAATTTTTTACTGCTTCATTAAAGCATACATATCCCTCCCCTACCCTTACCCCCTACGAAATCAGCATTTTTTTTTAACTGCAAGTGCATGGCTGTGAGGAACACGATGACCATCAGTATAGTTTGGTGCCACTGCTTTGATTCCCACTAAAGCACATCATTGTTTTATCATCATCAGAGCAAATGTCAGCATCTTCATATTTATTATGAAACCATAATATTATGGTTCATATTATGAAACCATGGCTTCATGGACCTGGCCCCTTAAAAAGGGCTCAAGGACCCTCAGAGGTTCATGGACCACACTGAGAAATACCAGTTTTTACTGTACTAACCTCTTAATTTTATAACTGAGAAATCTGTGTCTTTGAAAGAAAAGGTAACTTAACCTAAGGGCAAAGATGGCATTAGTGGCAGAACTAAAGGTTTAGGTCTCCTGAGTTCTCCATTCTCTACATAGTACCTACTCAGTCTCTTTAAATAAGGCACGATAATTCAACAGGAATTTATAGACGTATGAAGAAAACATAACCCATTTGTTATTTTTACTAAAATAATCTGATTCCTTTTGCAGACTAACTGGACATATTGGAGGATTAATGTCAGATCACTCTAAGCAGAGTAGAATTAAGCAACTCTTTAGAAGGCCCTGAAAAATCAAGCTTGTTTTAATTTTTTCCTCCTTTTAACAAGTTTACATGTCTAAAACCTACCACTGACAAAAATCACTGAGCAAAAGCACTGCAGCATTCATATTTCTCAAGTATGGACCTTGGTGTTGAGGGCTGTTCATTTTAGCCATTACCCATTAAAACGATTTGTAGGTTAATTGAGCATTTAAAAGCAGAACATCAGAATGAACCAAAAAAAGGGCCTTGTGCTGCATTTCCCACAGTGGAATCAGATAATAGGCTCAGAACTCGGAAGTACTATTGCCTGAGAAAGTCAAACCTAGATCTAAATTTAGGAGATGGGTTAAGACTAACAAAATCTGAGTTAATATAGCCAGAATAAGATCTTAGTAATTATTTTCCAGAATAGGGGTATATCAAGGAAAGAGAAAAGAGCATAGGTATTGAGAAAGTAAAATATAAAGAAGAATATAGTTTAGAAAAGGAATCAAAGGCAAAGACGATTCTGATCTTGGGGGGTTAAGGAAACTGACCAGGTCCTGAAACCAGAGTTAGTGGTCATTTTCCCCTCTGGTTTCTCAGTTTCATATGCTTCAGACCTAAGTGCTGCAATGCCTTATGTTTTGGTTTTTCTGGTTTGGGTTTTTTTTGGTTTTTTTTTTTTTTAGTTAGTTTATGGTAGTTCTAGATGGTAACATTTCATTAGCATCTATTTAGTTGAGAAAAATGTTAAAGAATATTTTAATAATTATTTCCTAAAACATTGTACTTGTGTGTGTTTGTGTGTCTCACAGGCTCACAGGGTTCAAGCTCACTGTCATAATCTTCCATTCATCAGTTTCATTTCTTGAGCACCTACTGTGTCAGATGCTCATCTAGTCACTGGAGGTAGACAGCTCCCCTCTCATGGAGCATATATTCTAGAGGAGGCAAAGAGACCACAGATAAGCCAGCACTGCAGCAGTGCCAAGGCCCCAAGGCGGGAGCAGAGCGAAGGAAGAGGGAAGTGACGTGAGATGAACTCAGAGAGGTAGGCAGAGGCCGGGAGAGTAAGGGGCCTTTAGGCCAAGTAAAGACTTTGGGTTTTATTCTAGGAGTTTGTTGGAGGAATTTAAGCAAGGGAGAGAGAAAATCCAATTTATATTTTGTTACAATATCTCCAACTACTGTCTAGAGAAAAATGTAGGAGGCAAGTGTGAAAACAGGGAGACCAGTTTGGAGTCTAAGGCAGTGCAATCCAAGTAAGAGCTGAGGGCAGCTAGAACTAAGGTGGGGAAACGCGCAAGGACTGAAGATGCATTTTGGAGGAAGAGTTGATAGAATTTACACGAGGTTAAATGTGGGTGTGGAGAAAAAATCCAGGGTGATTCTTGGGTATTGATTTTTTAGCTTGAGCAAATTGGATGCCAGTCACTGACATAGGGAACCTAGGGGTTGAAGAGGATCCAGTGTAACATTTGAAACACGTTACATGTGAGATGCTTAGTAGACATCCACGTGGAGTTTGGGCGTGCTAGTCTGAAGCTGAGGGAGAAATCAGGGCTTTGGGGCTAAAATGGGATTTGGTGAGGTTACCTGGGGGAGAGAACAGAAGGAGAAGGGAAAGGGGGCTGTTGGCCAACTAGCCTGGAAGGGTTTCATTAACTTAATACCCGGTACGGATATATCAGGACAAGTAAGCCCTGGAAACCTCAGCAAGCGGGGTTTCAGTAGAGCCGTGCCGAGAGTTGGAGTGGCTTCGGAGTGGGTCACGGGGATGAGTAAGGAAACAGAGGGTAGTAACTGGTGGCAGCTTTTTCTGGAAGTATTGCCATTAAATGAATCAGAGAAATGGGGCTATAGTTCGAGAGGTGCTCTCAAGCAAAGGCAAACATTTTCAAAGATGAGAGACGAGTCTAGAACGGTCAAACTGCTCAGCCAAGCAGGGAAACGTCTGTTAACGGTGCAGGATGAGACAGGTAAGGAAATCGAGAAGGAATGCGTTTGGAAACTTGTAATAGCAGTTTGGCATTCCTGAAACATCCATGCAGATGATCATTTTTCTAATACTCATTTTTGTTATATTTTTAAAAGCTACTGACAAGTTGAAATTTTAAAAACTAACAAAAAAATGTTTGATAGCTGACAGTGTGATCCAGTAACGTTTGATAGCTGACAGTGTGATCCAGTAATAGAGAGAAATTGATCATTCAGGAAAGAGAGAGGGGCCAACTTCAGGAGTAAAATCCTTGGAAAGGGGAGAAGAGTGGGATGCCAAGCACCCGTGGAGAGATTGGTCATGGATAGGAGCAGCAATAACTCATCCTTGTCATAGGAGGGAAGTGAGAAAATAAGGTTACAGATGCAGGGACGAGGGTAGGGTTGGTCCAGGAAAGGTGACGGAGGACCTTTTGGGTGCTTTCACACCATTTTACCTGTGCTGACTTTGACTGACAACCAGGTAAACCCAAACTTTTCTCATATATATATGCAACTGAAAGTGCCAAATGATGCTGTATATGTGCATATCAGTCAGCAGCAGGGAGTAAAATTCTCCCCATGGCTACTATGTGAATATCAGATGAAATTCAGATACATCATGGCTGGTCCACATGACTACCCTTAAAATAACGTAGAGTTGATCCAATAGTCAAAAGAAAGGACAGGCTCCAAGTCTTCCACATTGGGTGAGTTTTCATTAGGAAAGTGGCTTAGATTTTTTTTTTTCCTGGCAAAAGCAACATGAGGTTTGTGTCCTAAAGTATAGAAATATGCTAACACTCTACAGGTTAGATTTAAGTGGAAGTGAATTGATAAACAAATATTAAATGACCAGTCAGGTAAGTATCATGTCTTGAAATAATTGATCTTAGCAGTATGTTCCAGTTGGAATAAAATGTCATGTTTTACAGGCAATTTCAGTTGATTCATCAAGACATTAATTTAATACATTGGGATGAAATCAGAATGGCCATTCTTGAAGAGAGTAATCTCTATAGACAAGGAGTGGTTGTGTGACATCCTCCTGGAGCATGATTTCAGCTTTGAGCTTTTAACAGAGTTTGAAAAGTCTTTGCCCTCTTCCATGGAGGTGACAGAAATTAAATCATAGCCTGTGTCTTTGTGAGAGCTCTGGGTTTTGTGTGGTGACCAGGCAATTTTAGAGCTTCTCACATTTTACTCCTAAGCTTCATTGGAATCAAGGTCCAGGACAGATCTGTTCCTGAGTTTGGAGTAGTCTCCTGTATACTTTCCTATATTTGTGAAATATTTTGCAGAGTATCTTACTTTTCTAATTAAAAAAAAAAAAAAACCTAAAGTGAAATAAATCAAACAGAAAAAGACAGATGTGTAATATCACTCACATGTAGAATCTAAAAAAAAAAAATCAAAATCATAAAAACAGAGAGTAGAATGGTAGTTACCAGGGGCTGGAGGGGGTAGGGGGGCGCATGGAATTGGGGAGATATTGGTCGAACAGTACAAACTTCTGGCTGTAAGATGAGTAAGTTCTGGGATGTAATATACAGCATGGTGATTGCAGTTAATAATACTGTATTATATACTTGAAAAAGAGAGTAGCTTTAAAAAAAGGCTTAAAAACAACATTCAGCAGTCTGAATCAGTAGAGCTTCTGGGTTACACATTCAGCTTTTAAATGAATCTAGCTGAGGGAAGATTCTGCAACTTTAAATATTTATTTATTTATTTTTGCTGTGTTGGATCTTCGTTTCTGTGTGAGGGCTTTCTCCAGTTGCGGCAAGCGGGGGCCACTCCTCATAGCGGGGCGCGGGCCTCTCACTATCGCGGCCTCTCCTATTGTGGAGCACAGGCTCAGTAGCTGTGGCTCACGGACCCAGTTGCTCCGCGGCATATGGGATCCTCCCAGACCAGGGCTCGAACCCGTGTCCCCTGCATTGGCAGGCAGATTCTCAACCACTGTGCCACGAGGCAACTTTAGAAAGATGAATCGTATGATATGATTTTATAATCTCTCTAATTCAGGTTTTATGTTGCATTTTTTAACAAGTTACGTGTTTTCTAAACCTGTATGTTCAGGCACTATGCATCTATTCAAGGTGATAAGTTTCAGTGAACCCTGTGGTTTAGTTTATTCCAGGCACATTTCAATAGGACAAGAAATTAAGGGTTGTAAAAAACAAGAGAAATAGATGTCTGTTGTCTGTTGGTTTAACAGAGATAGTCTGTGCCTGAAAATGTATATGTGAGATTTACAAAAGAAATTTAATATTGTTCCAAAGCAAGCAGACCTAAGTGATGCAAGATATATACATTTTGTTATATTTATTTCATTCACCTTTATTCATTTGGACAAAAAGAGTATTACATTGCTTATGTTTTAGATAGAATTTTGAGATCAGGATAAAGATACCTGGGAAATTGACTTTGGAGGCCTTATACGTACACACTGGGGGTTCTGTGTGTTCCTTCCATTGACAATTTCAGAATCAAAGTCACTGTTGTTAGGAGAGAACATTAATATCATATTTAACAAGAAATGATTTGTTTACATATAAATTATTTTAGTTTAAGATGTATCTTTGGCATATATAACATTTATCACTGTTTCCTGGTTAGAGATTCATAGAACATCATTACATAGACGGTTTAATGTTTTGTCATGAGGACTTCCTTACCTGTAAACAAATACTTCCCAATTCACAGGACACAGCAGTACCTGTCTTATTTGGATTTAGTGAATATGAAAAGCTTTGTTAGAACTCTAAGACCATGCTAATGAAATATATTCTTTCTGGCAGCATTTAAATTTACCAAGGAAAGTAAGCCAATAAAATATTATTGGCTACTTTTTAGACTTTCCCAGGAGAGTTTTTTAAAAATCCAAAATTGAAATGTTAGGATCAGCTTTTTAAATCTTTCATATGACTGCATCTCAAACTTTGAGCTGACCTGTATAGCCCTTTACATCACTCTCATTTACGCTGAGTGACAGAAATAGGCATTGGGGTCTCATGTCTGAGGTAGGGCTTGTTCTCCCTCTGTGCCATGAGTCACTGGTGGATTCACTTAGTGTGGAAAACCAGTCCCTGGAGCTGGGCAAGAGTGGGGGAAATAGGGCTTTTGTTTGCTGGCTTCCTTTAAAATCTTGGGTTTTTTCCCACCTGGAAATACAAGAAAAAAAAAAAAAAACCACGAATGATTTTCTATGAAAGTAGTAAGTAATGTTTCTACCTGATCAGAAACCTGTTTGGAGTGAGATCTATTTTCCTCTAGAATAGAAAATTGAGTTTTTCTTAACATTTACAATCTTATGGTTGGTTACCATAACATCTCCCTTAAACAAGAAAAGGAGCAGACTAAAGATTTTTTCATTAAATTTTGACCTTCATAGTAGATAGAGATAATGAATGTTAAAGGATCCTGAACGCTCATTTCATGTGATGAATATGGTGACATCATATTTTTCAAGTAGATCATGAGTATAATTTGATTTATTTAGGTGGGCAGATCAACAGAAAGCCCTATTGACTTCGTCGTTACAGACACAATTTCTGGCAGTCAAAACAATGACGAAGCGCAAATTACACAAAGCACCATATCCAGGTTTGCCTGCAGGATAGTCTGTGACAGGAATGAACCTTACACAGCACGAATATTCGCAGCCGGATTCGACTCTTCCAAAAACATATTTCTTGGCGTAAGTACTATTAATCAGTACATTGTTTCTAGAAAAACACCCATTATTATCATATATAACATTTAATTGTGGCCAAAAAATTTGCCTTGCACAATGCTTCTGGTGAGATTTTGAGATTTTAGTTTTCATACAGCCAGTTTGAAAAGCTATTATTAAAAATCTGAAAATAATTGTCATTACTTGTTTTTTGTTATATTTGCTATATTAACTATAATATGTACAGTAATTACTTTTTAAACGCATGTATATTAACATACATAATGTATTTATTTCAGAAGGAAAATGGTCAGATCTAGATAATTGGGGTGCAAAAGAAAATGTTACTCCTTTATTCATTCAAAAAATTGTTATGTAGTATTTGCTTTGTTCCATATTGGGTGTTATAGATGTGATATCACAAAGAACAAAACAGACTAAAAATATCTCCCTTCATAGAATGTCCATGTAAATAAAACCCCACAGTTTTAGTGAATATCCAGTTTTAATATAGCCCCCTTTTTGAATCAGGATATTTTTGCAGGGGAAAAAAAAGAAACTCACTTTAAAATGGCCTAAACGGTAATAAAAATGTATCATGTTACAAGAAGTGCCCAGGAAGGCCAGCCGCAGGCTTGGTTGATGCAGTGGTTCTGTGACATCTGGAGAGCCAGGTTCATTCCGTCTTGCCCTCTGGGCACATCAGCTTCCTTAGGCGAGGTCCTGGGGTGGGGTGAGATGGCTCCTGCACTTCCACCAACCCCCCGCAGCATGACAACTTCCCGCTGAAGAAGGGCAGCAAAGGCACTGTTTCTTCCTCGTCTCTTTTAAAGAGCAAAGAAACCTTTCCAGGAAGCTTCCCAGAAGGACTCACTCAGGCCTCACTGGCCAGAACTCAGTCACATGCCCACCCCTAAACCAGTCGTAACTGGCTTATCCTAATCAGATTTACCCAAGTCATGTGAGCATTATCTGGCTCTGTCCCCAGGAAAGAAAAAGAAATCACTGTGGCGAGGCGTCCAAGAGCATCTGTCCTGCCATTATATCCAGCCGCTTGTGCCTTCCACCCTTGATGATACAACACTGATTCGTATGAAAACAGAACGTAGTGGCCACAACTTGTTGGCTTAATGTATTTTGAAATTTTGTTTGTTTGTTTAATAAAAAATTTTTTCTCTTCCTTCTAGTACTTTCCTGATAATGAGTTCATATAAAGTATTTTTAGATAACAGGATGAAAGCACTGCACAAATAGAATTGAAGAATATATACTGGATTCCTGGAATCACCTGGGGGCGGGGGGTGGTTTGAAAAAGAATCTGAGGGAGAGGTCCAGGCATCAGGTTTTGTTTAAGTGCCCAAGGTAAATTTGTCTCCAGCGATAAATCATTCATCTGTTTTTGCACTTCTTTCATTTTGTCGGACTAACTGCATTTTTTATCCTTCTGATTATTAGCTTTAAGTAGAAAATGAAAATTCCTCACTTTCCTCCCCTCTGCCCTTACCCAATATTTTAAAGAGATTCTAGAATCTTTTTGTGTTGAACATAATTTTTTCTGTGGTATGCTCTCCAGGAAAAGGCAGCAAAGTGGAAAAACCCCGATGGCCACATGGATGGGCTCACGACCAATGGTGTCCTGGTGATGCATCCGAGAGGGGGCTTCACTGAGGAGTCCCAGCCTGGGGTCTGGCGCGAGATCTCTGTCTGTGGAGACGTGTACACCTTGCGAGAGACCAGGTCTGCGCAGCAAAGGGGAAAGCTGGTGAGTGGACTTCATGCAAATAATGCATGAAACTACAAACACCTAACTCGAAAACTGTCATTTTCCTCCCCTGAAATTCAGAATCTTTGTACAGGTCTTAGGGCTGTGTACCATTGATCCAGGAGAACAAGAATTTTCTGAGCCTCCAAAAGTAAGAGTGAAATAGCCTTCTTCCCTTTCATGATTAAGCTTTTCCAATAGTGGAAGAAAATTATCCTCTGCTCCTAACTACCTTAAGAGCATAATCTTATTAATATATTTCACCACAGGTTTCTGCTTAAATTCACTTTAAGAAGAATAAACTTATTTTTAGTGTAAAACTTTACTAATTTGGAAAACTCCTGAGCAGTCTAAGACTAATTAGTAAAAATTGTGAATTACAGAATTATTTACTAGACTTTCTGGGACTAAAAGATAATTAAGTTCGCTTTTTTTTTTCCTTGAGTTAATAGTAAGAAATTAATATATAATTCCCTGTATGACTCACCAAAGTCATAGTTACAGCTTTTTACTTGAAATAGTTCGTATAGTACATTGACTTGGCATGTTTATATTTTTTCTATAAATATTACTACTTATCCCAAATGCCCTAAAGCTGTTGGGTTTTTAACCCTTTCTTCAATGGAGAATAATTTTAATAACTTAAATAGGAGGCTTTGCAACCTAAGTGTCCATCGACGGATGAATGGATAAAGAAGATGTGGCACATATATACAATGGAATATTACTCATCCATAAAAAGAAACGAAATTGTTATTTGTAGTGAGGTGGATGGACCTAGAGTCTGTCATACAGAGTGAAGTAAGTCAGAAAGAGAAAAACAAATACTGTATGCTAACACAGATATATGGAATCTAAAAAAAAAAAAAAAAAAAAAATGGTTCTGACGAACCTAGGGACAGGACAGGAATAAAGACAGAGAAGGAGAGAATGGACTTGAGGGCATGGGGAGGGGGAAGGGGTAAGCTGGGATGAAGTGAGAGAGTAGCATTGACATATATACACTACCAAATGTAAAACAGCTAGCTAGTGGGAAGCAGGAGCATTGAACAGGGAGATCAGCTCAGTGCTTTGTGACCACCTAGAGGGATGGGATAGGGAGGGTGGGAGGGAGACGCAAGAGGGAGGAGATATGGGGATATAAGTATAGGTATAGCTGATTCACTTTGTTATACAGCATAAACTAACTAACACAACATTGTAAAGCAATTATACTCTGATAAAGATTTAAAAAAAAGAAAAGAGGCTTTGGGTTTCTGATCTTGCCATAGGCATGGGGCACAGCACTAAAAGGTCCTTAATTAAAAGTACTGGAGTGGAAGTTTTATTAATTGTTAGGTAGAAGCTAGAACAAGAGAGAACAAATATTTTCTTCCAAACCACCAGAGAAAAAATATAGGGAATAGAAGATGTGATCTAGCATTTGTTCAGAGAGCAGGATGATAACCGAATATTCCTAAGATGGAAAAAGAAGGTGGGGGACTATTTTACTAACCTGGTTTGCTGTTCTCTACTGGATGTTTGTTTTTCAGGAATTGTTATTTTTATTCCTAGTTTACACCATTATTCAGCTGCAGGTATAGCTTCTGCCTTTTATGATAAAGCCCAATCTTGAGCATCATGGCTGAGTAAATATGAAAAGCATTTTCTAAGAAAGCCAAACAAATTCAATAAACTTTGTTTAAACACTTTCCAAGAGATTGTAAATAGGGAAGAGAATATGAAGGCTGTTTTTCCAAATAACTTTGTGTTTCTGATCATAGGATAATTTTATACAAAACTGGGCTAGGTTGCCCTAAGTAGGGCATCATTACAACAGCAATAGTAAGAAGTCGGTGTATGTTTGCTGAGCGCAGACACTGCATTAACATTTAAGAGACATTAGCTCATTTAATCTGCACATCAGCCTTGTCAGAGAAGTGGAATTATCCCCATCTTATGGATGGGGAAGGCATAGCATAGAGAGGTTAAATAATGCCCAGTCACAGAGTTAGAAGGTAGCAGCAGATGGGATTGAAACACAGGTCCTCCTGCTTTAAAGCCTGAACCCCTGGCTTCTACTCGGTACCATCGTGTGGGGAGTCACACCTGGCTCTCACCATCACCAGAGCATTGCCTCCCTGGGCAGATAGAAAGCATACACTGGGTCCAGGATGGCACATCACAGGATGAGTTTCTTGTCAACTCTGGTTCATGTATTTTGTTCACAGATAGAAAGAGCACATAAAAATAACAGCTAAGAGGGAAAACAGGCTACTGTTTGAGCAGCCACTGTGTATTAGTGGTTCTGAAGTCAGGCCATAGGTCCAAGTCCTGGTCTACCACTTAGTAGATCTGCAGTCTTGAGTCAGTGACTTGACCTCTCTGTATCTGGCCTCACATCCAGGTAACTGGAATAATGCTAGTATATATCCTTTAGGATTACTGTGAGAACAAGTAAGATTGGAGCAGTGCTGTACCCAGGAACAGTCCATAATTGGTTGCCATGATTAAGCAGGAGCTAGGAACTGGAAATCTGGCAGTGACCAGGATGTCCAGGGCTCTGCCCTCGAATTGTGGAGTCTGGAAAAGGTTACAGGCAAGACCTCAAATCATTAGGATATTGTGTGATAAGAGAAAGTACCGAAAGGCACAGGAGTCCCTCAGAGGGACATCTATCCTAGACATGGGAGTCAAGAGTATGTGGAATATAGAAGACCATAGACTCAAAATATATAAGATGTTGTTTATCAAGAACTACCCTGTAGGAAGGAAAAGAAAGGTTGTTTAACAACGTGGCCCAGGGGGCAGAGATAAGATGGCAGAGTAGAAGAATGTGAGCTCACCTCTTCTTATGAAAACACAAAAATCACAACTAACTAACTAACTGTTGAACAACCATCAACCAAAAAAACACTGGAACCTACCAAAAATGATATCCTACATCCAAAGACAAAGAAGAAGCCACAATGGGATGGTAGGAGGGGAGCAATAACGATAAAATCAAATCCCGTATCCACCATATGGATGACCCACAAACTAGAAAATAATTACATTGCAGAGGTTCTCCCATGGGAGTGAAAGTTCTGAGCCCCAGCCTGGGGGGTCTGGAAACGGGAGGAGGAGCCCCCAGAGCATCTGGTTTTGAAGGGGTTTGATTTCAGGACTTCCAAAGGACTGGGGGAAACAGAAACTCCACTCTTGGAGGGCACACACAAGGTCTCGTGCACACCAGGAGCCAGGGGAAAAAGCAGTGACCTCATAAGAGCCTGACCAGACCTACCTGCTGGTATTGGAGGATTTCCTGTGTAGGCAGGGATGGCTGTGGCTCACTGCGGGGACAAAGACAATGGCAGTGGTAGTTCTGAGGAGTACTCATTAGCGTGAGCCCTCCTGGAGGCCACCATTTTCTCACCAAGACCTGGCCCCACCCAGCAGCTTTGTAAGCTCCAGTGCTGGGATGCCTCAGGCCAGACAACGAATAGAGCAGGAACACAGCCCCAGCCATCAGCAAACAGGCTGCTTAAAGTCTTCCTGAGCACACAGCTGCATGCTAAACACACCCCTTGACATAGCCCTGCCCACCAGACATACAAGACCCAGCTCCATCCATCAGTAGGCAGGAACCAGTCCCTACCACCAGGAAGCCTGCACAAGCCTCTTAGGCCAGCCTCATCCAACAGGAGGCAGACAGCAGAAGCAAGAAGAATTACAACCCTGCAGCCTGCAGGATGGAAACCACAATCACAAAAAAATTACACAGAATGAGATGCCAGAGGAATATGTCCCAGACAAAGGAACAAGAAGAAACCCAAGAAGAACAACTAAATGAAGTGGAGATAGGCAATCTATCCAAAATAGAAGTGAGAGTAATGATAGTAAAGATGATCCAAGATCTCAGAAAAAGAATGGAGGCACACACTGAGAAGATACAAGAAATGTTTAACAAAGACCTAGACAAACTAAAGAACAAACAAAAAGAGGTGAGCAATGCAATAACAGAACTGAAAAATATACTAGATGGAATCAATAGCAGAATAAATGAGGCAGAAGAACAGATAAGTGAACTGGAAGGCAGCATGGTGGAAATCACTGCCATGGAATAGAATGAAAAGAAATGAGGACAGTCTAAGAGGCCTCTGGGACGAAATTAAACACACCAACATTCACATTGTAAGGGTCCCAGATGGAGAAGAGAGAGAAAGGACCTGAGAAAATATTTGAAGAGGTAATAGCTGAAAACTTCCCTAACATGGGAAAGGAAACAGACACCCAAGTCCAGGAAGTGCAGAGAGTCCCAGGCAGGATAAAGCCAAGAAGGAACATGCCAAGACACACAGTAATCAAACTGACAAAAGTTAAAGACAAAGAAAAAGTATTGAAAGCAACAAGGGAGAAGCAACAAATAACATACAAGGGATTTGCCATAAGGTTATCATCTGATTTTTCAGCAGAAACGCTACAGGCCAGAAGGGAGTGGCATGATATATTTAAACTGATGAAAGGGAAGAACCTACAACCAAGAATACTCTACCCAGCAAAGCTCTCATTAAGATTAAATGGAGAAATCACAGGCTTTACAGACAAGCAGAAGCTAAGAGAATTCAGCATCACCAGACCAGTTTTGCAACAAATACTAAAGGAACTTCTCTAGGGAGAAAAAAATAAAAGGCCACAACTAGAAACAAGAAAATTATGAATGGAAAAGCTCACCAGTAAAGGCAGGAAGTCATCTGCACACAAATATGATATCAAAACCAGCAATCGTGAGGAGTGTACAAATGCAGGACACAGGAAATGCATTTGAAATTAAAAGAATCTTGTTTATATATAAGCTGTATTTGAAATTAAAAACACTCTTGTTTATAGACTGCCATCATGGTAACCACAAACCAAAAATCTACAATAGATACACGAAAAAGAAAAAAGAAATCCAAACACAGCACTAAAGTTAGTCATCAAATCACAAGAGAAGAGTACAAAAGAGGAAGAGGAGAAAAAAGACCTACAAAAACAAATCCAAAGCAATTAACAAAATGGCAGTAGGAACATACATATCAGTAATTACCTTAGGGCTTCCCTGGTGGCGCAGTGGTTGAGAATCTGCCTGCCAATGCAGGGAACACGGGTTCGAGCCCTAGTCTGGGAGGATCCCACATGCCGCGGAGCAACTGGGCCCGTGAGCCACAACTACTGAGCCTGCGCGTCTGGAGCCTGTGCTCCGCAACAAGAGAGGCCGCAACAGTGAGAGGCCCGCACACCGCGACGAAGAGTGGCCCCCGCTCACCGCAACTAGAGAAAGCCCTCGCACAGAAACAAAGACCCAACACAGCCAAAAATAAAACTAATTAATTAATTTTTAAAAAAAAATAATAATTACGTTAAACATAAACAGATTAAACGCTTCAACCAAAAGACGTAGACTGGCTGAATGGATACAGAAAACAAGACCCGTACATATGCTGTCTACAAGAGACCCACTTCTGATCTAGGGACACATACAGACTGAAAGTGAGGGGACAGAAAAAGATATTCCATGCAAATGGAAATCAAAAGAAAGCTGGAGTGGCAACACTCATATCAGACAAAATAGACTTTAAAATAAAGACTGTTACAAGAGGCAAAGAAGGTCACTACATAATGATCAAGGGATCAATCCAAAAAGAAGATATAACAACTGTAAATATATATGCACCCAACATAGCACATCAATATATAAGGCAAACACTAATAGCCATAAAAGGAGAAATCGACAGTAACACAATAATAGTGGGGGACTTTAACACCCCACTTTCACCAATGGACAGACCATCCAGACAGAAAATCAATAAGGAAACACAGGCCTTAAATGACACATTAGACCAGATGAACTAAATTGATGTTTATAGAGCATTCCATCCAAAAGCAGCAGAATACACATTCTTTTCAAGTGCACATGGAACATTCTCCAGGATTTATACATGCTGGACCACAAAGTGAGCCTCGGTAAATTTAAGAAAATTGAAATCATATCAAGCATCTTTTCTGACCACAACACTATGAGATTAGAAATCATCTAAAAGAAAAAAAACCTGTAAAAAAAAAAAAAAAAGAAACCACAAACACGTGGAGGTTAAACAATATGCTACTAAACAGACAATGGATCACTGAAGAAATCAAAGAGGAAATCAAAAAATACCTGGAGACAAATGAAAATGAAAGCACCACGACCCAAAACCTATGGGATGCAGCAAAAGCAGTTCTAAGAGGGAAGTTTATAGCGATACACTCTTGCCTCAGGAAACAAGAAAAGTCTCAAATAACCAAACCTCACACCTAAAGCAAGTAGAGAAAGAAAAACAAACAAAACCCAAAGTTAGTAGAATGAAAGAAAGATCAGAGCAGAAATAAATGAAACAGAGATGACGTAAACAGTAGAAAAGAACAATGAAACTAAAAGCTGGTTCTTGGAGAAGATAGACAAAATTGATAAACTTTTTTTTAGCCAAACTCATCAAGAAAAAAAGGGAGAGGGCCCAAATCAATAAAATTAGAAATGAAAATGGAGAAGTTACAACCAGCACCACAGAAACACAAGTATCATAAGAGACTACTACAAGCAACTATACGCCAACCAAATGGACAACCTAGAAGAAATGGACAAATTCTTAGAAAGGTACTCTCCCAAGACTGAACCAGGAAGAAATAGAAAATATGAACAGACCAATTACCAGTGCTGAAATTGAATCAGTCATTTAGAAACTTACAACAAGCAAAATTCCAGGACCAGATGGCTTCACAGGTGAATTCTACCAAACAATTTAGGGAAGAGTTAACACCTATCCTTCTGAAACTATTCCAAAAAATTGCAGAGGAAGGAACACTCCTAAAATCATTCTCTGAGGCCACCATCACCCTGATACAGAACCAGACAAAGATATCACACACAAAGAAAGAAAATTACAGGCCAATATCACTCATCAACTTAGATGCAAAAATCCTCAACAAAATACTAGCAGACCCACTCCAACAATATATTAAAAGGATCATACAACAATGATCAAGTGGGATTTATCCCAGGGGTGCAAGGATTTTTCAATATCTGCAAATCAATCAGTGTGATACACCACATTAACAAATTGGAGAATAAAAACCACATGATGATATCAATACATGTGGAAAAAGCTTTTGATAAAATTCAACATCCATTTCGGATAAAAACTCTTTAGAGAGTGGGCACAGAAGGAACATACCTCAACAAAATAAAGGTGATATGTGACAAACCTACAGCTAACATACGCAATGGTGAAAGCTGAAAGCATTTCCTCTAAGATCATGAACAAGACAGGGATGTCCACGATGTCCACTCTGGCCACTTTTATTCAACATAGTTTTGGCATTCATAGCCATGGCAATCAGAGAAGAAGAAAAAAAAAATAGAAGGAATCCAAATTGGAAAAGAAGAAGTAAAACTGTCACTGTTTGCAAATGACATGATGCTGTACATGGAAAATCCTAAAGGTGCGACCAGAAAACTACTAGAAGTCATCAGTGAATTTGGTAAAGTTGCTGGATACAAAATTAGAACACAGAAATCTGTTGCATTTCTATACACTAACAATGAAAGATCAGAAAGAGAAATTACAGAAACAATCCCATGTACCATCACAACAAAAAATAAAACACCTAGGAATAAACTTACCTAGGAAGCAAAAGACCTTTACTCAGAAAACTATAAGACTCTGATGAAAGAAAACAAAGATGACATGAACAGATCAAAAAATATACCGTGTTCTTGGATTGGAAGAATCAATATTGTGAAAAATGACTATACTACCCAAGGCAATCTACAGATTCAGTGCAATCCCTAGCAAATTACCAATGGCATTTTTCACAGAACTAGAACAAAAAATTTTTAATTGTATGGAGACACAAAAGACCCCGAAAACCAAAGCAATCTTGAGAAAGAAAAACGGAGCTCAAGGATTCAGGTTCCCTGACTTCAGACTATACTACAAAGCTACAGTTCTCAGAACTGTGTGGTACTGGCACAAAAACAAATATTGATCAATGGAAGAGGATAGAAAGCCCAGAAATAATCCCACGCACCTATGGTCAATCTATGACAAAGAAGACAAAACTATACAATGGAGGAAAGACAGTCTCTTCAATAAATGGTGTTGGGAAAACTGGAGAGCTGCATATAAAATAATGAAATTAGAACATTTTTTAACACCATACACAAAAATAAACTCAAAATGGATTAAAGACCTAAATGTAAGACCTGAAAGTATAAAACTCTTAGAGGAAAACATAGGTAGAACACTCTTTGACATAAATCACAGCAATATCTTTTTTGACCCATCTCCTAGAGTAATGAAAATAACAACAAAAATAAACAAACAGGACCTAATTAAACTCAAAAGCTTTTGCACAGCAAAGGAAACCATAAACAAAATGAAAAGACAACCCACAGAATGGGAAAAAATATTTGCAAATGATGCGACCCACAAGGGATTAATCTCCAAAAGTTACAAACAGCTCATGTCCTTTGACAGATGAATGGATAAAGAAGCTGTGGTACATATATACAATGGAATAGTACTCAGCCATTAAAAAGAATGAAATAATGCCATTTGCAGCAACATGGATGGACCTGGAGATTATCACACTGAGTGAAGTAAGTCAGACAGAGAAAGACAAATATCATATGATATCACTTATATGAAGAATCTAAAAAAAAAATAACACAAATGAACGTATTTCCAAAACAGGAACAGACTCAACAGACTTAGAAAACAAACTTATGGTCACCAAAGGGGAAAGGTGAGAGAGAGGGAAAAATTCGGAGTTTGGGATTGACATATACACACTATTATATTTAAAATAGATAACCAACAAGGACCTACTGTATAGCATAGGGAACTCTGCTCAATATTCTGTAATAATCTAAATGGGAAAAGAATTTGAAAAAGAATATATACATATATATGTATAACTGAATCACTCTGCCGTACACCTGAAACTAACACAAGATTGTTAATCAACTATACTCCAATAGAAAATAGAAATTCAAAAATAAATTTCAGAAGATTGAAATCATATGAACTATATTCTCAGACCATGATATAATCAATCTAGAAATCATGAATAAGATAAAAGGAGCATCTGTGTATATTTTAATAAAATATATTTATAAAGAAAAAGCAATGAATAAAAATAATCATAAGGAAAACAAAGAAAAACATAGCCCAAACTCCAGCTTATTACCACAGTAGTGTTCTTCTTCTTACAAAGTTTATGCAGAGATGAGACCTCCCCTGAGAATTACCTGTGGTCAGGAAGAGAAGGGAGGCTCCTGACACCCAGTGAGAAGGGAGGAGACTAGGTGTTCAGGGTGGGGCGAGGAGAGAGCTTCAGCAACTTAAAAGCTACTCAAAAAGCAGTCACCGTATTTTTCCTGTAAAGTATTGAGGTTTATCATTTTGTTGGGATTTTAGCTTTTTCTAACTACCAGTATTGGATACTTTTTGGGGGAAGGACCGCTGTTGTCATTAAAGGACAACTTCCAGGCAAAGTGCCATCCAAGTGAGCCCTGAATGATGAGTGGGAGGTTTGCCAGGCCCAAGGGTAGACTAGGGGTGGGGTGAGCTGGGATAGAGAATTCTAGGCAGAGGTCAGTCATGGCACGTGCCAGAGGGCAGTGCACCTGAGTACATCCATAGAGCACAGGTGGCCCACGGAGACAGGGGTCAGGCTCCTGCGGACCACGTCTAACTGTGCTGCTTGTCAGCTGTTAGTCTTGTGAGCACTTAGTGCGTAGCACAGCCAGTCTCTAGGGGCAGGACAGAAATAAAGACGCAGACGTAGAGAATAGACTTGAGGACACGGGGAGGGGGAAGGGTAAGCTGGGATTAAATGATGTTCCAAAGGTCACAGTGAGCACTTCTGCTCCAGACCTTAGGAATGCAGGATAAATGATAGATTGTGTGAAGCCGAGGGTCACCAGGAGTCGTTGGCACCACTATAGTATTTACTGCAGGGCCCCGCAGGGGTCTTCTGGATTGGCTCTGGTCAACATGAGCATGAGTCTTCACCAGATGGGCTGGCTGGACATCTCCCGTCCCTTAAGAGATCAAGGAGGAGTTGTGTTGTTGACTTGAGGAGGAAACCTAAAAATCTAAGGAGATTTGTGAAGTTTGTTAAAATAACCACTACATTAATTGAACATGTAAAGTAAATGCATCCGCGCTTAGGGCTTTGTGTGTTTCACATACATGATTTACACCCAGTGTTCAGATGAGGAAAGGGAAGCTCAGGGAGGGTGAGTTACCCCCCTAGTCCTGTTTTGCAGGGAGGCCGTGGGATAAACTGCCCCCCCTGTGTTGACTACGGAGATGATCTTTAAGAGGACAAAAACGTTAGCGTGGTTTGTCAAATTTTGCTTTTAAAAGGCATGTCTGTCAAACTTGTAGGTGGAAAGCGAGACCAACGTCCTGCAGGACGGCTCCCTCATCGACCTGTGCGGGGCCACCCTGCTCTGGAGGACGGCAGATGGCCTCTTTCACACCCCAACCCAGAAGCACATTGAAGCCCTGCGGCAGGAGATCAACGCTGCCCGGCCACAGTGTCCCGTGGGGCTCAACACCTTGGCCTTCCCCAGCATCAACAGGAAAGAGGTGGTGGAGGAGAAGCAGCCCTGGGCGTACCTCAGCTGTGGCCACGTGCACGGCTACCACAACTGGGGCCATCGGAGCGACACGGAGGCCAACGAGAGGGAGTGTCCCATGTGCAGGACTGTGGGCCCCTACGTGCCGCTCTGGCTCGGCTGCGAGGCGGGCTTTTATGTAGACGCGGGACCACCCACTCATGCTTTCACCCCTTGTGGACATGTGTGCTCAGAGAAGTCTGCGAAATATTGGTCTCAGATCCCGCTGCCTCACGGGACTCACGCATTTCATGCCGCCTGCCCTTTCTGTGCCACGCAGCTGCTTGGGGAACAGAACTGCATCAAATTGATTTTCCAAGGTCCAGTTGACTGATGCCCTTTACAGCCATCGACGACGACTTTATTAACAAGTTACTGTGAAGATTTTGCCACTAACTCCAGATTTTACCTTTTTATAATACCGTTCATTAAGGGGAGGGGGGGTCCTGAGGCTGGGAAAAAAGAAGGGCATGGTGATGAAACATGCCAGGCATTGACGATAACAGTGGTGTGTTGCATGCTCAATAGCAGCATCCTCATTGAAGTCTGCTTAATTAAACCATAATATCTTTGTAACAATTGGATTTAAAATGCCACCCTTTTATTTTAACCTTGGGGTTTTTAAAACAAGTTTTCTTTGTTAAATTTGGACAGGACTTTAAATCCCATTTTAAAACAACTGTAGAAGAAATTTATTCAAAAGTTGTTGGCTCTTAACTGCAAACTTCGGTGCTGTGTGGTATAGGTGTTAGACATGCCGTATCTGGAAATACTTGATACAGGTTAGAATCTGACCAGATACCAAAGGGGCAGCTCTATAAGATGATGTTGGGGGACAGGAGACCTTAGGCACAGGTGATTGTTTTGATCTGGGGCTTTTCTCTGATTTTTCTTTTGAGGCGACGGAATATTCATACGTTGTCGTGTTTTGTTTTTTTTTAAACTTCAGTGGAATTTAATTATTACTTTATACATACATTCATCAAATACCTTGGCATTTCAAACAAAGAGTTTTCCATAACTTTTTAGCCTGCCTTTTGTTATTTTTGGTCTGACATGGTCTATCCCCGATTCTCATCTTGCATGGCCAGAACTGTTTGGTTGATTAAAATGTAGCTACTCTTAAAAATTCATTAACTAACTGAGAGTGATTATTGCAGCAGAAAATATGGCCCAGGTAATATAATATCAAGTTTACTTGCTTACTGAATAATTTAAGAGTGATTAAAAATAAGATTTTACTTTTTAAAACTACTCGTTGGAATTTCCTAAGTTTTTCTTAAGAAAGCCAAAATTCCGTGAACTTAAAAAGCAACATATTACGATAGTCAGTTTTGTTCACCCCCTTTCTGCCATCTGTCACCTTCCCTTGCAGCTTACAGAGCCCTATAAGTTTTGAAAATGTTTGCAAATCAAACTAAATTTAAACGTGATCATTAGATGTACACAACACCAAGTGGTACATCTGCAGAGAGCATTTGAAATTACTGATTTCAGGAGAGCAAATGAGTGTTTACTGAGGAATAATTAAATCAGAATTTCATATGAGCTCCACCAGCCCTCTCTGTTAGTTTCATTTCATTTTGAATAATATTCTTGGATGTTCATTCTCTGTGCTCAGTACCAGTGTATCACTGTTCCTGTGATGTAAAGATCCTTTAGGACATGCGACTACCAGAGCTGGCTGGGATGAAACAGATTCCTGCCACATGGAGCAAGTATGTTTAAATTAACATCCTCTTAAATTGACCATTGCAGATTCATGCTGCATTTTTTTAACCTTTGTAAAGATATATGATTTATATGATTCTAATATACTGCATTCCTATTTGAATTGGTTTTTCCATGGTTTGCCTACTAGCAAATATTTTGCCTATCTTCAATTGTCCTAACCCATTTTGAAAGCCCTTTTCCTTAACGTGATAAGGTCTATTAGTCTTGATTGCTGCTGCTTAAGTTGACTTAATATATAAAAATTTCAGCCTCTCAGTTTTCAGATAGCTTTACTTTTCAGTGGAGATTATTGTTTATGAGGTGTTTGTTTGTTTGTTTTTGTTTTGGTGATTTTTAAGTGCTGTGAAAATCCAACCACAGTGCTCTCATTGATCGCTTACTCAATTCTGTATAGCTTGCTTGACCTGCAGACAGAGAATGAAAGAAAACAATGAAATTGCCCAGAATATATCCAATGCCTTTTGTGGTAGCCAGAGTCCCCCATGATTAGCTTTTACTGATGATGGAATATGTCTTTTCAGTCTGTGCTGCTTTAGGCTCCACAAAATGATACAGGAAGCACACGGTCCCTTTTCTTGCAATGTGGTTTGAAGGTGGTTTGAGGAGTCCTGATAACCCTAAAAAGCATCTTGTAAGGTAAATAAATAGTCTTGCATCTAGAAAGGCTGGATTTTACCTATCAGAAACTTTTTTTTTCCCCAGGAAGTTACCATCTGATACAACTGTCCATTTCAAGGACTATAGTAGTTCAAGGTCTGGTAGTTCCACATGCAACATATACCCCAAAATAGTTATCTTCCAATCTGAGAAGTTTGACTTTTTAGTAAATTTGGGTAGAAATTCCAAGCTCTTGGAAGGGGCAACAGTGACCCCTGCACCTCTGTTAGCACCACATCTTTTCCTTTGACTTCCAAGTGAGGTCCCCTCTCCCCTGCCTAGAGAACCACAGCGAGGTGGCCCGTTTGCAGAAGGAAGCCAGGCTCATCTTGGCCACTGCTAGTAAGATCTGCTAACTTTGGTTAATGAGACATTTTTTTTCCTCTGGAAAAAATAAAGTGAAAATAAAGAACTCTAGCTCAGAGTACAGTAATACAGTTCAGAAAAGGTAAATTCTCAGAGGTTATGTCTGTTTTTATGTCTTGCTTGACATCACATTTAAGGGCAAATTCCACTCCCCAGATGTACACATAGGAAATTGCAGACCAGTTATCCTGATCTCAGCCTGACTGAAATGCCTTTTGTGACTAGGTTTCCAGAAGAGCTCCAATGATGTATTCCCATAGGTTTTTTTCCAGTTTTTTTCCAGTTGTTTACGCCAATTTATTACAAAAAAAAAAAAAAAAAGATTCAGAGTGAATGGGATACAACTCTGAATATTTTTCTAGTCTGGAATTTTTTTTTATTATTACTAATCGGTGCTGCCAGGTCATGCATGCTGCAACTCATTTCCCTTATTTGGTTTCGCTTTTTGCAAGAAGGGCTACAGTTCACACTGCAGAGTAAGTATTAAGCTTTCTGGGGGTTTTTCCCTAACTGTAGCCCAAAAGAATTAAAATCTTTTAATATAAATAGAGAGCATATTTATCATTCCTCGATAGTTAATTATAGAGTTTGGTACCTTTGTGCCTCAGGGAAGCCACGTGACATAACTGGTTATAGAATTTCAGGGTTAGGGTTTAAAGAAAGGAGAAAGCCATTGGAAAAATGATGGGCTCCTTTAAGGAGACGAATGAATCTGGATGCAGAAATATGCCAGGAACTGGCATACACATGATTGTAGTAGAATTTATTTCCAGTAGCAGTAGGGAAATTATTTTAAGTTATTACATCTACTATATTAGCAAAGTTGAGGAGAACTCTTTTCTTCATAAAGCTTCAATGCTTTATTTTTGCTTACATTAAAAAAAAAAAAAAAAAAATCCAAACCCCTGTCATTTGGGAGCTCAGTATTGTTATTTGGGCACTTTTTGAGAGTTGAAAAAGGAGCGTGTTTTCTCTTTCTTAATTTAAGCGTCACATAGATTATAGAATTGTTACCTGCAGTTCTATGATTTTGATCAACTTTTCTTTTTAAAGCCATTCTGTTCTTTGGATTTGCATGAAAGGATATATGATCACAACATTGTCAATGCTGGCTAAAAAACTTATCTTCATGCAATCCTGCCTTGTAACAGTGGAATTTCTAATAGACAAAGCACAGAACCTTGATTTTAAGCCGGATCTAGCGCTGTTCTTTTGGCTGTAGCTCTTTCTTACATCCCCAGAGTTTAACCTTCATAGGCTGAGGGTATGAAGTTCCTCCTTTAATGCTAGAAGGAGAGCACAGCTCTGTTATCACTTCTTTATGACCCAGTCAAAGACCAATGAGACAACTCCAGGATCTTTTTAAAAGAATGTAAGCATTTCTGAATCAGTAAAACAGAAGAAGGTTCAGTATTTCTTCTTAGCAAAACTAATATCCTCTCAAGTTTTCACCCTCATGCAGAATCCCTAGAGGAAGATAGGGAAAAGCAAGTATTTTTCCAGTTCTACTTAACTGTTTCTAAACAAAAATAAACTCCATGAAAGGGAAGTTGTTTCTTTTTAGCTGAGATGACATATTGTTTCTCTGTTTTAAATAGTCTAGAAGCTAAGAGGTTGGTCATATTTACCATGTATAGTGTTATGAGCAGTTAAATTTTATGGATATATTTGTAAAACTGTTCTTTTATATTTCATGTCAAATTGAAAAGTTTATTTCTTCACTGTTATATCTGTGGAAATACAAGCCATTTTACAGGAGAAATCTTCAGAAACTATTAAACGGATCTCAGTATGTTTGTGAGTCGTTGTCTTCATCAGGACATTAGATAGGAAGTGGATATAAAAGTAGACTTGACTTTTGCATTTTTCAAACTTATAATTTGATCGCAGACAGTTGAGCTGATCATTGTTTTATATTCTGCACAATACCTATTTAAACCTAGATTCTGAAAAATCTCAATTTTTTTATCTGAAAAATTCCATTGGTGTTTGTTTATATTTGTGACATTACATCACTGTCAAATAAATCTCACTTCCAGGAGAATTTAACCTGGCTTCTAGAATTAATGGATTTTCTGCATGGGCATTATACTCATATTGCTACCTTTGTGACAATCTTCATTCACTTTTAACAACATAAGCATTATGTGTAAGCCTCCAAGCCTTAAACTAGTATGTCTTTCATAAGAAAAGGTATTTATGACAGTTTTTTTCTCATCACATTGATACTTAAGGAGTCTTAGTATTGTTGAGGGAAATAGATTTTTCATCCCCCCCCCCGCCCCGTCCCAAAATATACATTTATATAGGCTTTTATTTCAGGATTAAGTATTCTAACACTTTAACAAATCTAAGATGCCATGATTTGTAAGATGCGTTATTATAGAAAAACATAGCCACAGTTACAATTGTGGGATGCATTCTGTTTTACAAGGGTGCCCGAACTATGCAATGGGGAAAGAAGAGTATTTAACAAAGGGAGCTAGGATAACTAGATATCCACATGCAAAAGAATGAAGTTAGACCCCTACCTGACACAATATACAAAAATTAACTCAAAATGGACAGAGAGCAAAAACTAGAACAGAGTAAACCTTTGTGGCCTTGGATTAGTCAATGATTTCTTAAACACCAAAAAACACGAACATAAGAAAGAAGATAAACTGGACTTCAAAATTAAAATATTTTGTGCATCAAAAGACACTCTCAAAAGTAAAAAGACAACCCATACAATGGGAGAAGATATTTGGAGATCATATAGCTAATAAGGCAATTGTATCCAGAATACATGGAGAACTCATAACTCATCAAGAAAAGGACAGATAACCCAGTTAAAAAATGGTCAAAAGATTTGAATACTTTTCCAAAGAAGATACACAAATGACCAATAAGCACATAAAGATTCCCAACATCATTAGGCATCAGAGAAATGCAAGTTAAAAACCACAAAATACCACTTTATACCCACTGTGATAGCTAAAATCGAAAAGACAGTAACAAGTGTTGAGAATGTGTTGAAAAACTGGAACCCTCATACACTGTTGGTAGAATTGTAAAATGGTGCAACCACTTTGGAGCAACAGTTTACAACTCCTCAAAATGTACAATATACAGTTACCACATGAGCCAGCATTTTCACTCCCAGCTATATACCAAAGAGGATTGTGAAACCGAGCTTCTAGTTTGTAGCAAATAGGCTTCATTCAGCCTGCCCTGAGTTCCAAAGGGCAGATTCAAACAGTTGCAAATCAGGAAAGGGAGAGAATGCAGAAACAAAGGAGAAGCAGTCAAGAAACGAAAGTGTAGCAACAGGGCAGGATCCTGGTTCCTCCTCAAGGAATATAAATAACAATATATCTTTGAGTTCTGCAGGAACTAAGGCCCCACCCAGATGGAGGATGGTAATTTCAGGCTGAGCGCAAGATTCCTGGAGCACCGCCCCATTACCTCACCACCAACCAATCAGAAGAAAGTCACACATCCTGCAGCCCTCATCCCAAATTTTGCCTATAAAAACATGTCCCTGAAAACCATCAGGGAATTCAGGTTTTTCTGAGCATGAGCCACCGTTCTCCTTGCATGGCCCTGCAATAAACCTTTCTCTGCTCCAAACTCCAACACTTCGGTTTGTTTGGGCTCACTGGGCATCGGGCACACGAACCTGCGGTAACAGTAGTAATGGTTGCACAACTCTGAATGTGCTAAAAGCAACTGAGTTTTATACTTTGAAGGGGTGACTTTTATGGTATGTGAATTATATGTCAAAACTAATTTTTAAAAGATACATACTAAATTCAGAGATGTTAGATTATGAAAAATGTGATTCCTAGAATTGAACTACAGTACCATACAGCAAAGGAAACCGTAAACAAAACGTAAAGACAACCTACAGACTAGGAGAAAATATTTACAAATGATGCGACTGAAAAGGGATTAATTTCCAAAATATACAAACAGCTCATACAACTCAACAATGAAAAACAAACAACCTAACTGAAAAATGGGCAGAAGACCTAAATAGACATTTCTCCAAAGAAGACATACAGATGGCCAACAGGCACATGAAAAGATGTTCAACATCACTAATTACCAGAGAACTACAAATCAAAACTATGATGAAATGCCACCTCACACGGGTCAAAATGGCCATAATTTTTAAATCTACGAATAAATGCTGGAGAGGGTGTAGAGAAAAGGGAACCCTCCTACACTGTTGGTGGGAATGTAGATTGGTGCAGCCACTATGGAGAACAGTATAGAGGTTCCTCAAGAAAACTAAAAATAGAGTTGCCATATGACCCAGCAATCCCACTCTTGGGCATATACCCAGACCAAACTCTAATTCAAAAAGATACATGCACCCCTATGTTCCTAGCAGCACTATTCACAACAGCCAAGACATGGAAACAACCTAAATAAATGTCCATTGACAGATGAATGGATAAAGAAGATATGGTACATATATACAATGGAATACGACTCAGCCATATTTAAAAAAAAAGAATTAACGCCATTTGCAGCAACATGGATGGACCTAGAGATTATCATACTAAGTGAAGTAAGTCAGAAAGAGAAAGACAAATATATGATATCACTCATATGTAGAATCTAAAATATGACACAAGTGAACTTATCTACAAAACAAAACAGACTCACAGACATAGAGAACAGACTTGTGGTTGTCAAGGGGGAGGGGATGGGGGAGGGATGGATTGGGAGTTTGAGATTAGCAGATGCAAGCTATTATATATAGAATGGATAAACAAGAAGGTCCTCCTGTATAGCACAGGGAACTATATTCAATATCCTGTGATAAACCATAATGGAAAAGAATATGAAAAAGAATGTGTGTGTGTGTGTATATATATATATATATATATATATATATATATATCTGAATCACTTTGCTGTACAGCAGTAATTAACACAACATTGTAAGTCAACTATACCTCACTAAAATAAAATTAAAAATACAGTACTATACATTTTCTTAGTCACTGAGATAAAAATCAGGATCCTCAAATTTTTGCCTACCTTGAGATGTTTTCCAGAGTCTTACAACATAGGTCATTTCTTTCAATCACACTTCCCCTTGTCATTAGATAAAGAGAACATACACATAAGCATACTAACAAGATTACAAGACAGCATCATATTCTTAAGGATTGTCTACTTTTGCTATGAGGATGAAAAAATAGAATACACTTTCTGAAAGAATAGAATGCTATTTTAAAGAATAGAATGCTATTATAAGACCTCAAAATCTACTTTCTTTAAAAAGTATTTTTGAAAACAAAAACTTTTATAGCCAAAATAAAAGCCAGTAGAAGTCCATTGTAAAAAAAATTAAAACCTGGTTAAGTATGAAATTCATAATCCCACCACCCAGAGAGAAACACTTAACATTTGGAGGTTTATCTTTTCTAAACTTAAATGAATTTTTAACCGTGACTTCAATTGCATTCTGGTCTTACTTTTAGTTATTTAATTACAAGGACTTTTTAATGTAAATTAGGAAATGTGGCTTTGGGAACAGAGGGAAAAATGATGACTTGTATATCTGTAGTGGGTTTCTCAGTAAACAGCTGCAGAAGAAAGTTCTCTCTCCCAGAGACACAAAATGTGCCCAAGGCTGGCAAAATGAGACCACAGTGGTTATGGCTGCCAAAGCTGTAAGCCTAAGAAAATTATGTTCAACCTGTTGTGGCCCCTTGAATGCCCATTGCCAATTGTGGGACATGTGTTGGAGTGCCCAAAGGGACTGTTCTTAAGCATTGCTTCCTTCTTTCATCTTCTAAACAGGCTCTAGTTGAATATCAAGGCTATTCTTATTAAAGAGGTATAATGGACATTTTTGCCTAATTCCAGGTTCAAACTTGAGCTAACATCAGAGTGCCCTGAGGTGTTTGCTTATAATGCAGATTCCTTAGTCACATCAACAGAGGCTGATGTTCTAGTTCTAGGTCTCTCCAGGAATTTACACTTGATGGACAACCTAGATGACTCTGCAGGTGATCCATGTTCCATGCTTTGAGAAATCCTTCAACTAAATGATTGTATTGATTGTATAATGAATACAATCAATACAATCATTTAGTTGAAGGATTTCTCAAAGCATGGAACATGGATCACCTGCAGAGTAAATGCCTCTGTGGTACAAGTAACTAATTCCACATTGTGCTCATTGGTTTTGGTTCTCCCAACATGGTTCCCTTGGAACTTGAGGTATATGGCCCCACATGGAGATGGGAATGGATGGCCTAACCAGTCAAGTGTTCTTCCTGCCCTGTGATTCTAGCTTCCATCTTCTCTTATGTGACTAGACCTGACTCGACTCGACTGCGTCTTTTCTAAACTTCCATTCCCTATCCTTTAGGATTGATTTCTTTAGTACGTACCTTTAACCATTTCCACCTTACAGGGAAAAAAATCTCCAAAAATTCTCAAATTAGTTTGAGGGAGTTCAGGGTTAAAGATGAGATTTATACATAATTCTGGGAACTTGCTGAGTTCTCAAAATTGTTATTTAACATGATGGAAACTTGCTATGGATCAGTAAACTGGGTATCATCACAGCACAGTTCACAGATTTTGGGTTCCTATTATCTAGTTACATATTTCTGAGAAAACTTGGAAGGGAACATTTTTTAATCCCAGGGTTTGATTTCTGCATACATTCTGGAAATGTTCTGCTATTTAGATCCATTGGGTTAAATGGATGGGCAAGTATTTCCTTCTCTTTAAAACAGAGTGGTAATAATGCTTCAATTCCTTAGAGATGTGAAGGTAACATAATATAGGAACTATGATACATAATTGCTCAATAAACAATAGTGGTTTATAGTGTTCCCTTGCAAGTGAAACTGAGCAGGACGCTGTGGGGCCCTCCCAGGTACAAATACTTTCCATGTCCTCTCTTTCTTTTTTGTAGGAAATAGGCTTCATTCAGCCTCCTTGACCTTCCCTGAGTTCCAAAAGGCAGATTCAAACAGTTGCCTAATCAGGGAAGTGAGAGAATGCAGAATCAAAGGAGTGACAATCAAGAAACAATAATACATGGATGCAACTAGAGATTATCATAGTAAGTCAAGTAAGTCAGAAAGAGAAAGACAAATACCATATGATATCACGTATATGTGGAATCTAAAATGACACAAATGAACTTATCTATGAAACAAAAACAGATTCACAGAGAACAGACTTGTGGTTGCCAAATGGCAGGGTGGTGGGGAAGGGATGGATTGGGAGTTTGCGATTAGCAGATGCAAACTATTGCAAATAGAATGGATAAACAACAAGGTCCTACTGTTAGGATATAGCACAGGGAACTATATTCAATATCCTGTGATAAACCATAATGGAAAAGAATATGAAACAGAATTTATATAATATATATATGTATAACTGAATCACTTTGCTGTACAGCAGAAATTAACACAACATTGTAAATCAACTATACTTCAATAAAATAAAATAAAATAAATTTTTTGGCTGTGCCCCATGGCAGGCATGTGGGATCTTAGTTCCCCAACCAGGGATCAAACCCACACCCCCGGCATTGGAAGCACAGAGTCTTAACAACTGGACTGCCAGGGAAGTCCTAAATAAAAAATATTTTTTTAAAAAGGAACAATAGGGCTTCCCTGGTGGCGCAGTGGTTGAGAATCTGCCTGCCAATGCAGGGGACACGTGTTCAAACCCTGGTCTGGGAAGATCCCACATGCCGCAGAGCAACTAGGCCCGTGCGCCACAACTACTGAGCCTGCGCGTCTGGAGCTTGTGCTCCGCAACAAGAGAGGCCGCGACAGTGAGAGGCCCGTGCACCGCGATGAAGAGTGGCCCCCACTTGCCGCAACTAGAGAAAGCCCTCGCACAGAAACGAAGACCCAACACAGCCAAAAATAAATTAATTAATTAAAAAAAAAAGGAACAATAGTGCAGCGATGGGGCACCGTCCTGGTTCCTCCTCAAAAGCTATACACAACAATATCTTTGAGTTCTTCTGTAGGAGCTAAGGCCCCCCCACCCAGGTGGAGGATGATAACTTCAGGCTGAGCACAAGATTCCTTGGACACCACCCTGTTACCTCACCACCAACCAATCAGAAGAAAGTCTGCACACAGTGGAAGATAACAAAGACTCTGATCCCCTCCCCAAATGGTTAATGGCAATTAACTTCCCTTTTCTCCTTTTAAGACTTTCATGGTCAAACAGAATCTTTGGAGCTGGTTTTTGGACACAAGTCCACCTTCTCCCCAGGTTGCCAACCTCCTGAATAAAGCAACCTTTCCTTTCCAATCGACACTTGTTTCTCAAGTATTGGCTTTCCAGCAGTGAGCAGCCAAACCTGAGTTTGGTAATATAAGATACTTTCCAATGTGTCATCTTTAGAACTTAAGTCTCAGAAAATGTTCGGCAAAAGAAGGCCTTATAACCTTATAACCTTGAGAAATAATCTAGTACATCCCATATTTATTTGACAACAGAGCCCCTTTGTTTTTCATATAGTGTATTTTAAATTCTTGAGGAGAGCTTTAATTGTTAGGCTTTAGCCATTATGGACCTATTGCCCCACATTCTCAAGATTACTTATTTTAAATGAAACAAATGAGCATAAGCCCAATATTGGCCATTGTTATTCATGTAGTTCTAAACCCTAATCTTTAAATAAATACAGTTTTTGCTTATGCACAGCTCTGACTTAAAACATTTTAATAGGTTTTATGCTGGTGACCATGTAATGATATTATTTTATGAAAAGAATAGCAAATATACTTGTGACTATATATTTGAGAATATGACTATTGACAATTATGCACCACTCTTTCAGTTAGTAGATGTTTCTTAATATTAAATGCATTTATTTTTGATAGTCTCAAAGTCCCATTCTGTTTATTAGAATTAGTTTATTCACTTGGAACATTGAACCTCATGGATTTGATGGACAGCAAGCTGGATTACCACCCTGGTTTGCATTAGGATCTTTGATTGGTTCTCCTGTTAGTTTCTTGTAGAGTCAGAGTAAAAAGTCATTTAAAACACTACAACCTATACTATTAAATCCAATAAACTACCCAAATTTCAAGTCCCTGCAGCCCATCAACATTTCCATTGAATGAGAACTCCTTATTTATCTGAACCAATTGATTGTAGTTAGATTTTTTTTATGATAGTCTGCTTATATTTCTAAATCTTTAGGATGAAATCTGCTTTAGAAAATGAAGGTTTCAATGATGAATTGAGTCTGAATCAACATGACTGAAATTAAAAAACAAAGCCAGTGTGGTCCGTGGGAAGAGCATTGAGTTAGGTGTTACTTTCTGGTAATTGTGTGACCTCTAATTAATTGTGTGAACTCAGGCAAGTGGCTTCATCTCTCTGCCTGTTTTTCCCATGGGAGATGATGAAATTAGATTAAAAATTGATCATATGTCATGTCACAAAACAAGTCTCAAGAAATTTAAGAGACTGATATTATGCTAAGTATCTTTTCCTACCATAATGGACTAAAACTAGGAAATAACAACATAAGGGAAACTGGAAATTTCACCAAAAAAATGTGGAACTTCAACAGCACACTCTTGAGCAACCACTGGGTCAAAGGGGAAATTAAAAAGGAAATTAGACAATACCTCAGGGCAAATAAAAATGAAATTACAACATTATCAAAATTCATACACTAAGAACTTCATAACGTTAAGTGCATACATTAAGAAAAAGAAAGATCTCAACCTAATTTTACACCTCAAAGAGTTAGAAAGAGAACAAATTGAGCTCAAAATTAGAAGGAAGGAAGTAAAGAGCAGAAATAAAATAGAAAAATTTTTAAAATAGGAAACAAACGAGTTGGTTTTTTGAAAAGATGAAAAAATTTACAAACTCTTAATCTGAACTAAGAAGGAAATAAAATTCAGATAAAATCAGAAATGAAAGAAGAGACATTATAACTGATGACACAGAAATAAAAAGGATCACAAGAGACTACTATGAACAATTATCCACCAGCAAACTGGATAACCTAGAAGAAATGAATAAATTCCTAGTAATATAGGACCTAACAAAACTAAATCATGAAGAAATAGAAAGCCTAAACAGACCCATAACTACTACGGAGACTGACTCAGTAATAGAAAATCTCTCAAAGAAAGCCCAGGATCAGACGGCTTCCCTGGTAAATTCTACCAAACGTGTGAAGAAGAATTAGTGCCAATCATCTCAAACTCCTCCCAAAAACTGGAAAGGGGGAACCCTTCCAAATTCATCTTATGAGGTCAGCATTACCCTAATAACAAAACTAGATGAAGACTTTATAAGAAATGAAAACTATAGGCCTATATCTCTGGTGAATATAGATGCAAAAATCCTCAACAAAATACTAGCAAACTTAATCCAACAGCACATGAAAAAGATCTTACACCATAACCAAGTGGGATTTATCCCTGAGTTGCAAGGATGATTCAATATATGAAGATCAATTAATGTGATATATCACATCACAAGAATAAAGGATAAAAATTGCATGATTGGGAGTGGCCAAGATGGCAGAGTAGAAGGACCCTAAGCTCACCTCCTCTCATGAGCACACCAAAATAACAATCTGCACAACAACCATCATTGAAAAAGACTGAAACCTACCAGAAAAGATCCTCTACAACTAAACACATAAAGACAGAACCATAACGAGACTGGTAGGAGAGGCAGACTTGTGATATAATCAAATCCCATACCCCCGAGGGTGGGCAAACCACAAACTGGAAAATAGTTTTATTACAGAGGTTTTCCCACAGGAGTGAGAGTTCTGAGCCCCACATCAGGTGCCCTAGCCCAGGGGCCCGGCAGAGCATTTGGCTTTGAAGGCCAGTGGGGCTTAATTGCAGGAGGTCACATGATTAGGGGAAATAGGGGCTTGATCGCAGGCGGTCACATGATTAGGGGAAATACAGGCTTCACTCTTAAAGGGAGCACACAAAATCTCATGCACGCTGACCAAGGACAAAAGCAGTAATTTGATAGGCAGCTGGGCCAGACCTACCTGCTGGTCTTGGAGTGTCTCCTGGGGAGGTGAAGAGCAGGTGTGCCCACTCTGGGGACATAGACACTGGTGGCGGATATATCATTGAGCATTCATCTACATGGTCTGTCCTGGAGGCTGACATTTTGGCACCAAGACCTGGTCCCACCCAACAGCCTGTAGACTGCGGTGCTGGGATGCCTCAGGCCAAACAACAAACTGAGCAGGGACAGAGACCCACCCATCAGCAGACAGTCTGCCTAAAGATTTCCTGAGCTCACAGCTGCCACTAGACATGCCCCTAGACATGGCCCTGCACACCAGAGAACCGAGATTCAGCTCTACCCACCAGGAGAGCAGGCACTGGCCCCTCCCATCAGGAAGCCTGCACAAACCTCTAGACAAGCCTCACCCACCAGGGGGCAGGCACCAGAAGCAAGAAAACTACAGTGCCTCAGCCTACAGATCAAGTCTGCAAATGCAGGCCAGACACCACCCAGGGACCAGCTGGCCCCTGGTCCTTGGGTGACAAGAGGGGAGTGCACTGCTGGGACACATAGGACAACTCCTACAGAGGGCCACTTCTCCAAGGTCAAGAAACATAACCAATCTACCACATACATAAAAATACAAATAGCAATTTAGACAAAATGAGGCGACAGAGGACTATGTATCATACGAAGGAACAAGATGAAACCCCAGAAGAACTAAGTGACAGAGACAGGCAATCTACCTGAGAAAGACTTCAGAGTAATGACTGTAAAGATGATCAAAGAACACAGGAGGAAAATGGATGCACAGAGCTAGAAATAAGAACTTTTTTAACAAAGAATTAAAAAATATAAAGAACAACCAAACAATTAAAGAATACAATAACTGAAATGAAAATTACACTAGAAGGAATCAAGAGTAGACTAAGTGAGGCAGAAGCAAGGATCATTAACTGGAAGACAGAGTAGTGGACATCACTGCTGCCAGAAAAAGAAAGGAATGAAAATAAATGAGGAGAGTTTAAGAGACTACTGGTACAACATCAAGTATGCCAATATTTGCATTATAGGGGTCCCAGAAGAAGAGAGAGAGAAAGGGCCTGAGAAAATATTTGAAGAAATAATAGCTGAAAAATAGCTGGAAAATTCCCTAACCTGGGGAAGGAAATAGTCACCCAAGTCCAGGAAGCACAGAGAGTTCAATGCAGAATTAAGCCACAGAAGAATACACCACAACACATTGTAATCAAAATGTCAAAAGTTAAGGATAAAGGGTGTGGAGCAAAGGGAACCCTCCTACATTGTTGGTGGGAATAATAAATTGGTGCAACTACTATGGAGAACAGTATGGAGGTTCCTTAAGAAACTAAAAATAGAGTTACCACATGATCCAACAATCCCACTCCTAGGCATATATCCAGAAAAGATGAAAACAAATTAGAAAAAGATACATGAGTCCCAATGTTTATTATAGCACTATTTACAATAGCCAAAACATGGAAGCAACCTAAATGTCCATCGACAGAGGAATGGATAAAGAAGATGTGGTATATATATACAATGGAGTACTACTCAGCCATAAAAAAGAACAAAATAATCTCCACGTCCACCCATGCAGCAACATGGGTGGACGTGGAGATTATCATACTAAGTGAAATAAGTTAGAGAAAGACAAATATCATAAGATATCACTTATATGTGGAATCTAATAAAAAATGATACAGATGAACTTATTTACAAAAGAGAAACAGACTCAGATCTCAAAATTAAACTTATGGTTACCATAGGAGAAACATGTGGGGAAGTGATAAATTAGGAGTTTGGGATTAACATATACACATTACTATATATAAAATAGATAACTAATAAGGCCCTACTGTACAGAACAGGGAACTCTACTCAATATTCTGTAATAACCTATATGGGAAAAGAATCTGAAAAAGAATGGAGATTATATATACATATATATGTGTGTGTATATATATATATATATATATATATATATATATATATACACACACAAACACACGAACACACACACCTGATTCACTTTGCTGTACACCTGAAACTAACACATTGTAAGTCAACTATACTCCAATAAAAATTTTTTAAAAAGATAAAGAGAATATTAAAAGCAAAAAGGGAAAAGCAACAAATAATATTCCTTAGGGAATTTCCCTAAGGCTATCAGCTGATTTTTCAGCAGAAACTCTGCAGGCCAGAAGGGAATGGCATGATATACTTAAAATGATGAAAGAGAAAAACCTACAACCAAGAATACTCTACCCAGCAAGGCTCTCATTCAGATTTGATGGAGAAATCAAAAGCTTTACAGACAAGCAAAAGCTAAAAGATTTCAGCACCACCAAACCAGCTTTACAACAAATGCTAAAAGAACTTCTCTAGGTGGAAAAGGAAAGGCCACAACTAGAAACAAGAAAATTACAAAATGGAAAAGCTCACTGGTAAAGGCAAACATACAATAAAGGTGGGAGATCAGCCATGCACAGCTAATAGGGAGGTTAAAAGACAAAAGTAGTAAAATCATTTGTATCCACAATCAGCAGTTAAGGGATACATAAAACAATTAGATGTAAAATATAATATCAAAAACAGTAATCGTGAGGGGAGGAGAGTACAAATGCAAAGTATATAAAATATACTTGAAATTAAGAGAAAAGCAACTGAAAACAAGCATGTATAAATACAGACTCCTAAACAAAAACCTCATGGTAACAGCAAAATGAAAATCTATAATAGATATACACACTAAAAAGAAAAAGAATCCAAACACAACACTAAAGATAGTCATCAAATCACAAGAGAGACAGAACAAAAGAAGAAAGGCGAAAAAGAGATCTACAAAAACAAATTCAAAGCAAAGAGGGTGGAGACAAGATGATGGAGTAGACGGACGTGAGCTCACCTCTTCTCACAAAAACAACAAAATCACAACTAACTGCTGAAAAAAAAACCCACTGGAACCTACCCAAAAAGATAGCCTACATCCAAAGACAAAGAAGAAGCCACAGTGAGACAGGAGGGGTACAATGGTTATAAAAACAAATCCCATACCTGCCAGGTGGGCAACCCACAAACTGGAAATAATTATATCACAGAGGTTCTCCCACAGGAGTGAAAGTTTTGAGCCCCACGTCAGGCTCCCCAGCCTGGAGGTCTGGCAATGGGAGGAGGAGCCCCCAGAGCAACTGGTTTTGAAGAGCTGCAGGCTTTGTTCACAGGAATTCCACAGGACTGAGGCAAACAGAAATTCCACTCTTGGAGGGTGCATACAAGGTCTTGTGCACACCAGCACCCAGAGTAAAGAGCAGTGACCTCACAGGATACAGGGGCAGACTTAATTGTTGGTATTGGAGAGTCTCCTGTGGAGGCGCAGGGTGGCTGTGGCTCACTGCGGGGACAAAGACACTGGCGGTGGTAGTTCTGAGGAGTAGCATTGGCGTGAGCCCTCCTGGAGGCCGCCATTTTCTCACCAAGACCTGGCCCCACCCAACAGCCTGTAGGCTCCAGTGCTGGGATGCCTCAGGCCAAATAACCAACAGGGCAGGAACACAGCCCAACCCATCAGCAGACAGGATGCCTAAAGTTTTCCTGAGCCCACAGCTTCCCACTAAACCCATCTCTTGACACGGTCCTGCCGACCAGAGGGACAAGACCCAGCTCCACACACCAGTGGGCAGGAACCAGTACCTACCACCAGGAAGCCTGCACAAGCCTCTTAGGCCAGCCTCATCCAACAGGAGGCAGACAGCAGAAGCAAGAAGAATTACAACCCTGCAGCCTGCAGGATGGAAACCACAATCACGAAAAAATTACACAGAATGAGATGCCAGAGGAATATGTCCCAGACAAAGGAACAAGAAGAAATCCAAGAAGAACAACTAAATGAAGTGCAGATAGGCAATCTACCCAAAATAGAATTCAGAGTAATGATAGTAAAGATGATCCAAGATCTCAGAAAAAGAATGGAGTCACACACTGAGAAGATACAAGAAATGTTTAACAAAGACCTAGACAAACTAAAGAACAAACAGAAAGAGGTGAGCAATACAATAACAGAACTGAAAAATATACTAGACGGAATCAATAGCAGAATAAATGGGGCAGAAGAACAGGTAAGTGAACTGGAAGACAGCATGGTGGAAATCACTGCCATGGAATAGAATGAAAAGAAATGAGGACAGTCTAAGAGGCCTCTGGGATGAAATTAAACACACCAACATTCACATTATAAGGGTCCCAGATGGAGAAGAGAGAGAAAGGACCTGAGAAAATATTTGAAGAGATAATAGCTGAAAACTTCCCTAACATGGGAAAGGAAACAAACACCCAAGTCCAGGAAGTGCAGAGAGTCCCAGGCAGGATAAAGCCAAGGAGGAACATGCCAAGACACATAGTAATCAAACTGACAAAAGTTAAAGACAAAGAAAAAATATTGAAAGCAACAAGGGAAAAGCAACAAATAACATACAAGGGATTTGCCATAAGGTTATCATCTGATTTTTCAGCAAAAACTCTACAGGCCAGAAGGGAGTAGCATGATATATTTAAACTGATGAAAGGGAAGAACCTACAACCAAGAATACTCTACCCAGCAAAGCTCTCATTAAGATGAAATGGAGAAATCAAAAGCTTTACAGACAAGCAGAAGCTAAGAGAATTCAGCATCACCAGACCAGTGTTGCAACAAATGCTAAAGGAACTTCTCTAGGCAGAAAAAAATAAAAGGCCACAACTAGAAACAAGAAAATTATGAATGGAAAAGCTCACCAGTAAAAGTAGGAAATCATCCGCACACAAATATGATATCAAAACCAGCAATCATGAGAAGAGGAGAGTACAAATGCAGGATATTGGAAATGCATTTGAAATTAAAAGACCAGCAACTTAAAATAGTCTTATTTATATATAGACTGCCATATCAAAACCTCATAGTAACCACAAATCAAAAACCTACAATAGATACACACACACAAAATAAAAAGGAATCCAAACACAATACTAAAAGTAGTTATCAAATGACAAGGGAAGAGAACAAAAGAAGGGGAGAAAAAAGACCTACAAAAACAAATACAAAACAATTAACAAAATGGAAATAAGAACATGCATATCGATAATTACCTTAAACGTAAACGGATTAAATGCTTCAACCAAAATACATACACTGCCTAAATGGAATCAAAAAATAAGACCCGTGTATATACTGGCTGTAAGAGACCCACTTCAGATCTAGAGACACATACAGACTGAAAGTGAGGGGGTGGAAAAAGGTATTCCATGTAAACAGAAATCAAAAGAAAGCTGAAGTAGCAATATTCATATCAGACAAAATAGACTTTAAAATAAAGATGGTTACAGAGACACAGAAGGACACTACATAATGATTAAGGGGTCAATCCAAGATGAACATATAACAATTGTAAATATATATACACCCACCATAGAAGCACCTCAATATATATGTCAAAAACTAACATCCATAAAATGAGAAATCCACAGTAAACACAATAATAGTGGGGGACTTTAACACCCCACTTTTACCAATGGATAGATCATCCAGACAGAAAATCAATAAGGAAACACTGGCCTTAAATGACATATTAGACCAGATGGACTAAATAGACATTTATAGAGCATTCCATCCAAAAGCAGCAGAATACACGTTGAAGTACACACGGAACACTCTCCAGGACTGATCACATGCTGGGCCATAAAGTGAGGCTTGGTAAATTTAAGAAAATTGAAATCATATCAAGCATCTTTTCAGACCATCTTTTCTATGAGATTAGAAATTAACCACAAGAAAAAAACTGTAAAAAACAAACACGTGGAGGCTAAACAAGATGCTTCTAAACAGCCAATGGATCACTGAAGAAAGCAAAGAGAAAATTAAAAAATACCTAGAGACAAATGAAAATGAAAGCGTGATGATCCAAAACCTATGAGATGCAACAAAAGCAGTTCTAAGAGGGAAGTTTATAGCAATACAATCTTACCTCAGGAAACAAGAAAAATCTCAAATAAACAACCTGACCTTATACCTAAAGCAACTAGAGAAAGAAGAACAAACAAAACCCGAAGTTAGTAGAATGAAAGAAATCATAAAGATCAGAGCAAAAATAAATGAAATAGAGACAAAGAAAACAACAGCAAAGATCAATGAAACTAAAAGCTGGTTCTTTGAGAAGATAAACAGAATTGATAAACCTTTAGCCAAACTCATCAAGAAAAAAAGGGAGTGGGCCCAAATCGATAAAATTATAAATGAAAACAGAGAAGTTACAGCCAACACCACAGAAACACAAAGGATCATAAGAGACTACTACAAGTAACTATACGCCAACAAAATGGACAACCTAGAAGAAATGGACAAATTCTTAGAATGGTACAATCTCCGAAGACTAAACCAGGAAGAAATAGAAAATATGAACACAAAAATTACCAGGGCTTAAATTGAATTAGTAATTTAAAAACTTACAACAAGCACAAGTCCAGGACTAGATGGCTTCATAGGTGAATTCTATCAAACAATTAGGGAAGAGTTAACACATATCCTTCTGAAACTACTCCAAAAATTGCAGAGGAAGGAACACCTCTGAACTCATTCTCTGATGCCACCATCAGCCTGATACAGAACCAGAAAAAGATATCACACACAAAAAAAGAACATTACAGGCCAATATCACTCATGAACATAGATGCAAAAATCCTCAACAAAACACTAGCAAACCTACTCCAACAATACATTAAAAGGATCATACACTATGATCAAGTGGGATTTATCCCAGGGATGCAAGGATTTTTCAATATCTTCAAATCAATCAGTGTGATATACCACATCAACAAATTGAAGGATAAAAGCCTTATGATCATCTCAAAAGATGCAGAGAAAGCTTTTGATAAAATTCAGCATCCATTTTGGATAAACACTCTTCAGAAAGTGGGCATAGAAGGAACCTACCTCAATATAATAAAGGTGATATATGACAAACCCATAGCTAACATCACACTCAACAGCAAAAAGCTGAAAGCATTTCCTCTAAGATCATGAACAAGACAGGGATGTCCACTCTTGCCACTTTCATTCAGCATAGTTTTGGCAGTCCTAGCCATGGCAATCAGAGAAGAAAAAGGAAAGAAATCCAAATTGGAAAAGAAGAAAAACTGTCACTATTTGCAGACAACATGATGCTATACGTAGAAAATCCTAAAGATGCTACCAGAAAACTACTAGAACTCATCAATGAATTTGGTAATGTTGTAGGATACAAAATTAATACACAGAAATCTGTTGCATTTCTATACACTAACAATGAAAGAAGAGAAAGAGAAATTAAAGAAACAATCCCATTTACCATCAAATCAAAAAGAATAAAATACCTAGGAATAAACTTACATAAGGAGGCAAAAACCTGTACTCCAAAAACTACAAGATACTGATGAAAGAAATTGAAGATGACACAAATATATGGAATGATATACCATGTTGTTGGATTGGAAGAATCAATATTGTTAAAATGACCATACTACCTAAGGCAATCTACAGATTCAATGCAATCCCTATCAAATTGCCAATGGCATTTTTCACAGAACTAGAACAAAAAATTTTATATTTGTATGAAAACACAAAAGACCCTGAACAGCTAAAACAATCTTGAGAAAGAAGAACGGAACTGGAGGAATAATGCTCCTTGACTTCAGACTACATTACAAAGATACAGTAAGTAAAACAGTGTGGTACTGGCACAAAAACAGACACATAGATCAGTGGCACAGAAGAGAGAGCCCAGAAATAAACCTACCCACTTATGGTCAATTAATCTATGACAAGGAGGCAAGAATATACAATGGAGAAAAGACAGTCTCTTCAATAAGTGGTGCTGGGAAAACTGGACAGCTACATGTAAAAGAATGAAATTAGACCGTTCTCTAACACCATACACACACACACACACACACACACACACACACTCAAAATGGATTAAAGACCTAAATATAAGGCCAGATACTATAAAACTCCTAGAGGAAAACATAGGCAGAACACTCTTTGACATAAATTGCCCTAATATTTTTTTGGGTCTGTCTCCTAGAGTAATGGAAATAAAAACAAAAATAAACAAATGGGACGTAATTAAGCTCAAAAGCTTTTGCACAGCAAAGAACACCATAAACAAAATGAAAAGAAAACCCACAGAGTGGGAGAAAATATTTGCAAACAATGCTACCAACAGAGGATCAATTTCCAAAATATACGAACAGCTCATACAGCTTAATATCAAAAAACAAACAAGCAACCCAATCAAAAAATGATTTTTTTAGGGCAGAAGAACTAAATAGACATTTCTCTAAAGAAGACATACATATAGCCAACAGGCACGTGTTAGGATGCTCAACATTGCTAATTATTAGATAAAAGCAAATCAAAACTACAATGAGGTATTACCTCCCACTGGTCAGAATGGCCATCACTTAAAAGTCTACAAACAATAAATGTTGAAGATGGTGTGGAGAAAAAGGAACCCTCCTATGCTGCTGGTAGGAACATAAATTGATGCAGCCACTATGGAGAACAGTATGGAGGTTCCTTAAAAGCTAAAAGTAGAGTTGCCTTATGATCCAGCAATCCCACTCCTGGGCATATATCCATACAAAACTATAGTTCAAAAAGGTACATGCACCCCAGTGTTCATAGCAGCACTATTTACTATAGCTAAGACATAGAAGCAACACAAACGTCCATCGACAGATGAATGGATAAAGATGTGGTACATATATACAATGGAATATTACTCAGGCATAAAAAAGTATGAAATAATGCCATTTGCAGCAACATGGATAGACCTAGAGATTATCATATTAAGTGAAGTAAGACAGAGAGAGAAAGATAGATATATGATATCACTTACATGTGGAATCTAAAAAAACGATACAAATGAATTATTTACAAAACAGAAAGGGACTCACAAACATAGAAAACAAACTTATTGTCACCAAAGGGGATGGAGGGTAGATAAATTGAGTTTAAGATTAACATACACATTCTACTGTAATAAAATAGGTAAACCACAAGGACGTACTATATAGCACAGAGAACTATATTCTATATCTTGTAAAAACTTATAATGGAAAAGAATCAGAAAAAGAATATATATAGTCATATATATAACTGAATCACTTTGCTGTACACTTGAAACTGACACTGAATTGCTTTGCTGTACTCTTGAAACACAACATTGTAAATTAAGTATGCTTCAATTTAAGAATTTTTTCAAAATTGCATGATTGTCTAAACAGATGCAAAAAAACCCCATTTGATCAAATTCAACATTCATTCATGATAAAAACGTTCAATAAACTAAGAATAGAAGGTAAATACCTCAATATTATAAAGGCCATAAATGAAAAGCACACAGCTAACATGCTCAATTGTGAATAACTACAAGTTTTTTTCTCTAAAAATCAGAGCAAGTCAAGGATGTCCACTCTCATCACTTCTACTTAACATGGTACTGGAAGTTCTAGCCAGAGTAATTAGACAAGATATAAAAAGCATCCAAATGGGAAAGGAAGAAGTAAAATTATCCCTGTTTACACACAATATGGTCTTGTATGTAGAAAACTCCAAGATTCCATTAAAAATAATTATAATGAATGAATTCAGTAAAGTTGCAGGATACAAAAGTCAACATACAAAAATCAGTTGCATTTCTATTTACTAACACTGAACTATCTGAAAAGGAAATTAGGAAAACAACCCCATTTACAATAGTACCAAAAAAGAAGAAAATACTTAGGAATAAACTAAGGAGGTAAAATATTTATATACTGAAAACTAAAATATTGATGACAGAAATTTAGAAATAAACAAATGGAAAAACATCCCATTTTCATGAATTGGAAGACTTAATATTGTTAAAATGTTCATACTACCCAAAGCAATCTACAGATTCTATGCAATCCCTATCAAAATTCCAAAGACTTTTTTTTTTTTTTACAGAAATAGAAAAAGCAATTCTACAATTCATATGAAACCACAAAAGACCACAAATATCCAAATCAATTCTAAGAAAGAACAAAACTAGGAGGTATCATACTTTAATTTCAAGACATCTTACAAAGATACAGTAATCAACAAAGTATGGTACAGTCAACAATACTGCAATTTTAAAAATTGTGGTACTGGCATAAAAAGACATATAAACCAAATGGAACAGAATAGGGATCCTACAAATAAATCCATGCATACATGGTCAACCAATTTTCAGCAAGGGTACAAAGAAGACACAATAGGGAAAGGATAGTCTCTTCAACTACTTGGTGTTGGGAAAACTGGATAGCCACATATAACAGAATGAAGTTGGACCTGTATCTTACACCATACATAAAAATCAACTCTAAGTGGGTTAAAGACTTAAACAAAAAACCTGAAAATGTAAAAGTCCTAGGAGAAAACATAGAGGAAAATCTTTATGACCTTGGTATTGGTAATGATTTCATGGATATGACACCAAAAGCACATAGAACAAAAAGAAAAATAAATAAGTGGGACTGCATCACACTAAAAAGCTTCTGCACAGCAAAAGAAACAATCTACAGAGGGAAAAGGCAACCTACAGAATGAGAGAAAATACTTCTAAACCGTATATCTGATGAGGTGTTAATCTCCAAAGTATGTAAATAACTGATACAACTCAATAAACAAAAAACCTAATAACCCAATTTTAAAAATGGAGAGGGATTGGTTCAAGATGGCAGAGTAGAAGGACGTGCTCTCATTCCCTCTTGCAAGAGCACCGGAATTACAACTAACTGCTGAACAGTCATCTACAGGAAGACACTAGAACTCACAAGAAAATAATCCCCACACCCAAAGACAAAGGAGAAGCCATAATGAGACGGTGGGGGGGGGGGTGCAATCACAATAAAATCAAATCCCATAACTGCTGGGTGGGTGACTCACAAACAGGAGAACACTTATACCACAGAAGTCCATCCACTGGAGTGAAGGTTCTGAGCCCCATGTCAGGCTTCCCAACCTGGGGGTCTGGCAAGGGGAGGAGGAACTCCTAGAGAATCAGACTTTGAAGGCTATCAAGATTTGATTGCAGGACTTCAACAGGACTGGGGGAAACAGAGACTCCACTCTTGGAGGGCACACACAAAGTAGTGTGCGCATCGGGACCCAGGGGAAGGAGCAGTGACCCCATAGGAGACTGAACCAGACCCACCTGCTAGTGTTGGAGGGTCTCCTGCAGAGGTGGGGGCTGGCTGTGACTCACCGTGAGGACAAGGACAATGGCAGCAGAAGTTCTAGGAAGTACTCCTTGGTGTGAGCCCTCCCAGAGTCCGCCATTAGCCCCAACAAAGAGCCCAGGTAGGCTCCAGTGTTGGGTCGCCTTAGGCCAAACAACCAACAGGGAGGGAAACCAGCCCCACCCATCAGCAGACAAGCAGATTAAAGTTTTACTGAGCTCTGCCCACCAGAGCAACACCCAGCTCTACCCACCACCAGTCCCTCCCATCAGAAAGCCTGCACAAGCCTCTTAGATAGCCTCATCCACCAGAGGGCAGACAGCAGAAGCAAGAAGAACTACAATCCTGCAGCCTGTGGAACGAAAACCACATTCACAGAAAGACAGACAAAATGAAAAGGCAGAGGGCTATGTACCAGATGAAGGAACAAGATAAAACCCCAGAAAAACAACCAACTAAATGAAGTGGAGATAGGCAACTTTCCAGAAAAAGAATTCAGAAAAATGATAATGAAGGTGATCCAGGACCTCAGAAAAAGAATGGAGGCAAAGATCGAGAAGATGCAAGAAATGTTTAACAAAGACCTAGAAGAACTAAAGAACAAACACCTAGAAGAATAAAAGAACAAACAGAGGTGAACAATACAATAACTGAAACGAAAGATACACTGGAAGGAATCAATAGCAGAATAACTGAGGGAGAAGAACGGATAAGAGACCTGGAAGACAGAATGGTGGAATTCACTGCTGCAGAACAGAATGAAGAAAAAAGAATGAAAAGAAATGAAGACAGCCTAAGAGACCTCTAGGACAACATTAAACGCAACGACATTCGCATTATAGGGGTCCCAGAAGGAGAAGAGAGAGAAAGGACCTGAGAAAATACTTGAAGAGATTATAGTTGAAAACTTCCCTAACATGGGAAAGGAAATAGCCACCCAAGTCCAGGAAGTTCAGAGAGTCCCAGGCAGGATAAACCCAAGGAGAAACATGCCGAGACACACAGTAATCAAATTGACAAAAATTAAAGACAAAGAAAAATTACTGAAAGCAACAAGGGAAAAACAACAAATAACATACAAGGGAACTCCCATAAGGTTAACAGCTGATTTCTCAGCAGAAACTCTACAAGCCAGAAGGGAGTGGCATGACATATTTAAAATGATGAAAGGGAAGAACCTACAACCAAGATTACTCTACCACCCAGCAAGGATCTTATTCACATTCGACGGAGAAATCAAAACTTTACAGACAAACAAAAGCTAAGAGAATTCAGCACCACCAAACCAGCTCTACAGCAAATACTAAAGGAACTTCTCTAAGTGGGAAACACAAGAGAAGAAAAGGACTTACAAAAACAAATCCATAACAATTAAGAAAATGGTAATAGGAACATATATATCAATAATTCCTTAAACGTGAATGGATTAAATGCTCCAACCAAAAGACACAGGCTCGCTGAATGGACACAAAAACAAGACCCATATATATGCTGTCTACAAGAGACCCACTTCAGACCTAGGGACACATACAGATTGAAAGTGAGGGGATGGAAAAAGATATTCCATGCAAATGGAAATTTAAAAAAAAAGCTGGAGTAGCAATACTCAGATAAAATAGACTTTAAAATAAAGAATGTTACAAGAGACAAGGAAGGACACTACATAATGATCAAGGGATCACTCCAAGAAGAAGATATAACACTTATAAATATATATGCACCCAACATAGGAGCACCTCAATACATAAGGCAACTGCTAACAGCTATAAAAGACGAAATCGACAGTAACACAATAATAGGGGGGACTTTAACACCTCACTTACACCAATGGACAGATCATCCAAAGAGAAAATCAATAAGGAAACACAAGCTTTAAATGACACAATAGACCAGATAGATTTAACTGATATTTATAGGGCATTCCATCCAAAAACAGCAGATTACACTTTCTTCTCAAGTGCACACAGAACATTCTCCAGGATAGATCACATCTTGGGTCACAAATCAAGCCTCAGTAAATTTAAGAAAATCGAAATCATATCAAGCATCTTATCTGACCACAATGCTATGAGATTAGAAATCAATTACAGGGAAAAAAACATAAAAAACACAAACACATGGAGGCTAAACAATACATTACTAAATAACCAAGAGATCACTGAAGAAATCAAAGAGGAAATCAAAAAATACCTAGAGACAAATGACAATGAAAACACGACGATCCAACACCTACGGGATGCAGCAAAAGCAGTTCTAAGAGGGAAGTTTATAGCAATACAAGCCTACTTCAAGAAACAAGAAAAATCTCAAATAAACAATCTAACCTTACACCTAAAGGAGCTAGAGAAAGAAGAACAAACAAAACCCAAAGTTAGTAGAAGGAAAGAAACCATAAAGATCAGAGCAGAAATAAATGAAATAGAAACAAAGAAAACAGTAGCAAAGATCAATAAAACTAAAAGCTGGTTCTTTGAGAAGATAAACAAAATTGATAAACCATTAGCCAGACTCGTCAAGAAAAAGAGAGAGAGGACTCAAATCAATAAAATTAGAAATGAAAAAGGAGAAGTTACAACAGACACTGCAGAAATACAAAGCATCCTAAGAGACTACTACAAGCAACTCTATGCCAATAAAATGGACAACCTGGAAGAAATGGACAAATTCTTAGAAAGGTATAAACTTCCAAGACTGAACCAGGAAGAAATAGAAAATATGAACAGACCAATCACAAGTAATAAAATTGAAACTTTGATTTAAAATCTTCCAACAAACAAAAGTCCAGGACCAGATGGCTTCACAGGTGAATTGTATCAAACATTTAGAGAAGAGCTAACACCCATCCTTCTCAAACTCTTCCAAACAATTGCAGAGGAAGGAACACCCCAAACTCATTCTATGAGGCCACCATCACCCTGATACCAAAACCAGACAAAGATACTACAAAAAAAGAAAATTACAGACCAATATCACTGATGAACATAGATGCAAAAATCCTCAACAAAATACTAGCAAACAGAATCCAACAACACATTAAAAGGATCATAGACCATAATCAAGTGGGATTTATCCCAGGGATGCAAGGATTCTTCAATATACCCAAATCAATCAATGCGATACACCATATTAACAAATTGAAGAACAAAAACCATATGATCAACTCAATAGATGCAGAAAAATCTTTTGACAAAATTCAACACCTATTTATGATAAAATCTCTCCAGAAAGTGGGCATAGAGGGAACCTACCTCAACATAATAAAGGTCATATATGACAAACCCACAGCAAACATCATTCTCAATGATGAAAAACCAAATGCATTTCCTCTAAGATCAGGAACAAGACAAGGATGTCCACTCTTGCCACTATTATTCAACATAGTTTAGGAAGTCCTAGCCATGGCAATGAGAGAAGAAAAATAAAAGGAATCCAAATTGGAAAAGAAGAAGTAAAACTGTCACTGTTTGCAGATGACATGATACTATACATAGAGAATCCTAAAGATGCCACCAGAAAACTACTAGAGCTAATTAATAAATTTGGTAAAGTTGCAGGATAGAAAATTAATGCACAGAAATCTCTTGCATTCCTATACACTAATGATGAAAAATCTGAAAGAGAAATTAAGGAAACACTCCCATTTACCACTGCAACAAAAAGAATAAAATACCTAGGAATAAACCTACTTAGGGGAAAAAAAAACCTGTATGCAGAAAACTATAAGACACTGATGAAAGAAATTAAAGATGATACACCATATTCTTGGATTGGAAGAATCAATATTGTGGCAATGACTATACTACCCAAAGCAATCTACAGATTCAGTGCAATCCCTATCAAATTACCAATGGCATTTTTTACAGAACTAGAAAAAAAAAAAATCTTAAAATTTGTATGGATACACAAAAGACCCCGAATAGCCAAAGCAGTCTTGAGGGAAAAAAACGGAGCTGGAGGAATCAGACTCCCTGACTTCAGACTATACTACAAAGCTACAGTAGTCAAGACAGTATGGCACTGGCACAAAAACAGAAATATAGATCAATGGAACAGGATAGAAAGCCCAGAGATAAACCCATGCACCTATGGTCAACTAATCTATGACAAAGGAGGCAAGAATATACAATGGAGAAAAGACAGTCTCTTCAATAAGTGGTGCTGGGAAAACTGGACAGCTACATGTAAAAGATGAAATTAGAACACTCCCTAACACCATACACAAAAATAAACTCAAAATGGATTAAAGACCTAAATGTAAGGCCAGACACTATAAAACTCTTAGAGGAAAACACAGGAAGAACACTCTTTGACATAAATCACAGCAAGATCTTTTTTGATCCACCACCTAGAGTAATGGAAATAAAAACAAAAATAAACAAATGGGACCTAATGAAACTTAAAATCTTTTGCAAAGCAAAGGAAACTACAAACAAGATGAAAAGACAACCCTCAGAATGGGAGAATATATTTGCAAACGAATCAACAAAGGATTAATCTCCAAAATATATAAACAGCTCATGCAGCTCAATATAAAAAAAAAAAAACCCAATCCAAAAATGGGCAGAAGACTTAAAAGATATTTCTCCAAAGAAGGCATACAGATGGCCAAGAAGCACATGAAAAGCTGCTCAACATCACTAATTATTAGAGAAATGCAAATCAAAACTACAATGAGGTATCACCTCACACCAGTTAGAATGGGCATCATCAGAAAATCTACAAACAACAAATGCTGGAGAGGGTGTGGAGAAAAGGGAACCCTCTTGCACTGTTGGTGAGAATGTAAATTGATACAGGCACATGGAGAACAGTATGGAGGTTCCTTAAAAAACAAAAAATAGAATTACCATATGACCCAGCAATCCCACTACTGGGCATATACCCAGAGAAAACCATAATTCAAGAAGACACATGCACCCCAATGTTCACTGCAGCACTATTTACAATAGCCAGGTCATGGAAGCAACCTAAATGCCCATCAACAGACGAATGGATAAAGAAGATGTGGTACATATATACAATGGAATATTACTCAGCCGTAAAAAGGAATGAAATTGGGTCATTTGTAGAGACGTGGATGGATCTAGAGACTGTCATACAGAGTGAAGTAAGTCAGAAAGAGAAAAACAAATATCGTATATTAACGAATATATGTGGAACCTAGAAAAATGGTATAGATGAACCGGTTTGCAGGGCAGAAATTGAGACACAGATGTAGAGGACAAACGTATGGACACCAAGGGGGGAAAGTGGCGGGGGTGGTGGTGGTGTGATGAATTGGGAGATTGGGATTGACATGTATACACTAATATGTATAAAACGGATAACTAATAAGAACGTGCTTTATAAAAAAAATAAAATAAAATTCAAAATCAAAAAAAAAAAAAATGGAATGAGGCCTTAAACAGATATGTCTCCAAAGAAGATGACCAACAGGTATATGAAAAAATGCTCTTCATCACTTATTAGGGAAATTCAAATCAAAACCAAATGAGATATCACCTCTTACTTGTTAGGATGGCTATTATAAAAAAACAAAGACACGTGTTCGCATGGATGTGTACAAATAGGGGCACTTGCACACTGTTGGTGGGAATGCAAAATGGTGCAGCCTCTATAGAAAGCACTATGAAAGTTGCTCAGAAACATTAAAAATAGAACTATTATATTATCCAGCAATCCCACTTCTGGATATATATCCAAAAGAACTGAAATCAGGATCTTGAAGCGATATTGGCAGTCCCATGTTCATTGTAGCACTATTCCCAATAGCTAAATGCAGAAACAACCCAAATTTCTGTTGACAGATGACTGGATAAAGAAAACGTGGTATATACATACAGTGAAATATTATTCAGCCTTAAAACTGAAGGAAATTCTGCAATATGTGACAACATGGATGGACCTTGAGGACATTAGCCTAAGTGAAATAAGCCCAACACAGAAAGACAAGCACTGCATGATTCCACTTATATGAAGTATCGAAAATAGTTCAAATTCATAACATCAAAGACTAGAACGGTGGTTTCTAGAGGATGGGGGGGATGAGGTGTTATTAGTTAACAGGCATGACATTTCAGTTAAATAAGATGAATAAGCTCAAGAGATCTGTAGAACAATATTGCACTTACATTTAAGAAGATAGATCAAGTGTCCTTATCATATTTTTTTAACTTAGACAATTTGAAAACTATTTATTTAGTCTATGTGTACAACGCTTTTCAAAACAAATCAAAATCTCATGCAGATTCCCAATATGTATGTAGATAAAAGCAGGATTCTTTTTTCTTTTCCATTATGGTTTATTAGAGGATACTGAATATAGTCCCCTGTGCTATATACAGTTTGTTTCATATATAGTAGTTAGTATCTGCTAATCCCAAACTTCTCATTTATCCCTCCCCCACCTCCTTTCCCCTTTGGTAACCATAAGTTTGTTTTCTACGTTTGTTTTCTACGTTTGTTTTCTACGTCTGTGAGTCTGTTTCTGTTTTATGAATAAGTTCATTTGTGTCATATTTTAGATTCCACATATAAGTGATATCATATGCTGTCTTTCTCTTTCTAACTTACTTCACTTAGTATAATAACCTTTAAAGTCCATCCATGTTGCTGCAAATGGCATTATTTCATCCTTTTTTTAAGGCTGAATGGTATTCCGTTGTGTATATATACCATATCTTTTTTATCCATTCATCTGTTGATGGGCATTTAGGTTGCTTCCATGTCTTGGCTATAGTAAATAGTGCTGCTAGGAACACTGGGGTGCATGTATCTTTTCAAATTAGAGTTTTTTTCTGGATATATGCCCAGGAGTGGGATTGCTGGATCATATGGTATCTCTAACTTTTAGTTTTTTAAGGAACCTCCATACTGTTCTCCATAGTGGCTGCACCAATGTATATTCCTACCGACCATGTAGGAGGGTTCCCTTTTCTCCACACCCTCTCCAGCATTTATCTGTAGACTTTTTAATGATGGCCATTCTGACCACTGTGAGGTGGTACCTCATTGATTTACATTTCTCTAACAATTACAGGTGTTGAGCATTTTTCATGTGCCTGTTGGCCATGTGTATGTCTTCTTTGGAGAAATGTCTATTTTGATTTTTTGTTGTTGTTGTTGTTACTGAGTTGTATGAGCTGTTTGTATATTTTGGAAATTAATCCCTTGTCAGTCACATCATTTGCAAATATTTTCTCCCAATCTGTAGGTTGTCTTTTCATTTTGCTTATGGTTTCCTTTGCTGTGCAAAAGCTTATAAGTTTGATTAGGTCCCATTTGTATATTTTTGCTTTTATTTCTATTGCCTTGGGAGACTGACCTAGGAAAACATTGGTACGATTTATGTCAGAGATTTATGCTTTGCCTATGTTCTCTTCTAGGAGTTTTATGGTGTCCTGTCTTATATTTAATTATTTAAGCCATTTTGAGGGGTTTTTGTGTGTGTAATATGTGAGGGTGTGTTCTAACTTCATTGATTTACATGAGGCTGTCCAGCTTTCCCAATACCACTTGCTGAAGAGAGCCTCCACAAAAAAGCAATATTTTAGTGGTATACATGTTGTTAGCCTAAATTGATAAAATTATTCCAATAAGAAAAAATTTGAAATCTAGGATTATTGAATATACTTATACTCTTATATCGGCCTTATCAGTTATTTTGTGTTTGGCTGGGGAAAAAAAGATTCACAGCTCACCTTCAATCTTAATACTCGTCAATACAAACCAGAAGCATGAAAGAGAAATAGAAAATCTTTTCAAAGTTAAATCACTAACAACATCTAACAATGGTATCCATTCTTATAAATAATCATGTCAGACAAAAATCACTTAATAGAATACAAAAACATTTATAGTATGGTACCTTGCAAAACGTAAGTGTAGGCAGACGCCAACTGGATAGTCCTGAGCTGCATTCTTGTTCCAGGCCTGAATTTAAAAGAAAAAAAAAAGCATATTCATGAGAACTAATATTGGTGGCGTCCTGTGTACATCAGATGCACAGTATTAGCTCCATTCTTCAGGAGCCTAGAGTCTAAAAGTGGCCTAACCTGCCACACAGTACAGGACAATTTGCAATGCATTAATCTGGAGCTGCTGATAATCCAAACAGGATCAGATTCTGCCTATCAAACCCTTTGTTTTCCTCCTAAACTAGTGAATGATAGCAAAGGGAAACTTTAAACTTCAAAAAGCCTGTTTTGAGCATGGTAGAAATATCATTTATGTTAAATATATTAATTAAAAAGGAATTATGACATAGATATATTACTATATATGTACATGTATTGGTGATATATATATTACATTTTCATTCTTTACAATAAAATTTTAATCAATACCTTAAGGTAGTGTTCCTGGACCAGGTTCGTTTTGCCCCATGCCCGAAGTCAAAATGCCAAAAGGGTTTTAATTTGCGAGGCAGCCAAACAAGAAGACAGAAGAACACGTTTCTGACCCACCTTCCTGAAGGCGAGGGGCCAGGGGTATTTATGCGATCAAGCAGCAGGGCGGTCTGAGGTGTGTAAGCGGGAGGGGCGTGGGGAAAGGTGATTGGAAAAAGGTGCCGTAATCGTGGTTCTGCGCAGCCGTGACTAACTACAGGCCTCTGTCCGTTCAAACGTGGAAGTGCTTACCATCATCTGGGGGTGGAGTTTTCGGCCCTCTGGAGTCAAAAGGGTCACAGAGAGGACACTTGCGCATGCCCAGTGGAGGGTTTGGTAGTCCCATCCAGTCTTAACCGGCTGAGCTCTAACTAGACACAGCTGACGGCCAAGTTCCTGGAAGACAGCTCAGGCGAATATCTTATTGTTTAGGCTACAAGCAGCTTGGAGGACATGCAAGTCTTAAAACCTTGATTAGTGAAGTCAGGTGAAATGGATTTGACTAATGATAACGCACAGCTTCACTAGTTTAACTTGTCTAGTTGTTAAAGTATCACTTATTTAAATTCTCTGGAATACTCCCGCTTTGCTAATGAAAGCTGTTCCTCATCCTGAACAACCCTTTCTGGAGAAGCTCTTATCTGACCTTTTTACAGGATTGACCACAATTCTCCATTCCTTCTATGAAACATAGTAATGGATGCCCATGGCATGTTCATGCTCACAGCTGGTAACCTCCTACCGGCTACTAACATTGTCTTTCCCACCCTACAAGACTGTCAAGAGCTCGGCTGGTTTCTCACCTCCAGTAGCAGTTCTCTGTCCAAAGACCAGATTCTCAGGCTCTTACTCTACATCCAGAATCTGCAAATGTCCCAGGTTAACAGAAGCTGCCGATCAACAGCTCTCCTATCAGTGATTCTAACCTCTTCAAAATATAGACCCGTCTAGTTGTGATGCATGGGCATCAGCAGCCCTCTTAGGCATTTTAACAGAATTTTAAAATTGATTATATTTTGTGTGGCATTTCTAGTCATTCTCAGTGAGAGCATTAGTCTGCTGCACAACATCTTACACAGGGGCCGAAGTCCCACACCTGGATTTGAAACCCCAGGGCAGGAGCTGTGTTCAACCACGTAGCTTTTGTGTATCCAGTTTCCATTTCAGGACTCTAAAAAGTTCTTTTCTGCTCTGAAAGTTAGTGCTCCTCAAGATTTGACCAACACAGACCCAAATTAATCTTTCTTTCCCTCCTTTTACCTTCAGATAATTTCTTACAAAAATGTTAAAACATAACATTTAATGATTCTGCTTTAAATGTGCCATTCAGCAATGATTTGTTAAATCAGCTTTATTTTAATGGGGTGTGTAGATTCACTTGGAGTTGACCAGAATTCATTTTGGTGGGGAGATGCATCCTCTCCCTCTGTCTTCTGAAGGAGCCACTCTGAGTAGAAACAGAGAGGTCCAGTCTTTGCAGCTCAGGGCCAGGAGAGATGCAGTTTCATTCTGAGGTGCTTCCGCTGGTAACTCTGGCCACTTGTGCATTAAGAGCCAGTGAGCCCAGCTGTGGGGCATGTCAAGCTCCCAAACATCTGACTCTGCAGAAGATATCTTATTGTCCTTAGTGAACCTTCTTGGCAATTGGCCTTCCTCTGAGGTCGTGGCTACATGAGGTTAGGCAAAGCCAGGCAGATGTGAAAAATAGCTTTCCCCAAATCAAAGCCCAAATAGAATTGAGGACTTGTAAAGACGTCTGATGGGCTTGCTCCTTGGCTAAAGATCAATTTGATCTAGACCTTGAGGAAACCGGAGTGTATGTTGATTTCCATTAAGAAAAGTGAGGAGAAATGCTTACAGAAATGGTACCACCTCCCTCCAGATCCACATCCTGCTCCCTCCCTGCCCTCCATCTCCTCTGTTCACCTAGCAATCATCTGAAAGGAAGATCCTCCTGAGCTGACAGGGTCCTTTAGAGAAAAGAAAATAGTCCTCTCTCCATATATTACCCCTCTATTTGAAAAGCAAAACCCACTGTCACCTCACTGCAGAGTCACGCCACTATTTTTAGTGTGTGTCCTTGTGCTTCTGCATGATGAGTCAGGATTCTCTTTTTAAAACTACTTGGCATTCCTCAGAAAAATATATACACATTTAATGTTGCTACTATTCCAATCCCCAAGTAAAGATTTGCTCCTTTTCTTAGCCGCTCTCAGCCCCACAGAGCTTTTTGGGCTGCACCCCCCAAAACCTCCCATGCTACTGCTCATTTCAAAAGCAACAGCCAAAGCAGATGCAAGGGAGACGCACTGGTGCTCATAAATTCAAGGAGCTAAAATAGCAACAGCTGTGGCAATTGCAGGACTTCAGCAGGTAATCAAGTAACTAAGAGCCGAAAGAGGGATTTGACAGTTCTACCAGGGACTGGGACAGAGGGCATCAAGAACTTGAGCTTCAAGGAGAATTCTCCCTAGTTATCAACGAAAATGTAATCCTGTGACTTTACCCACTTAAGCACAGCAGACTTTCCTGCTCTTGATTCTAATCCCTGAGCAGTAGGTATATCTTTTCTCATCTCATAATATTTGACTTTCTTAGATATATTTATCCTATATTATACACCGAGGTTCACCTGTGTATTTTGAGTTAAATTCATCATTGGTTTAATACCATCTTTCAATAGACTTATATACTTATGATAAGATGGGCATTTTCAGAGAGGAGTATTGGGCTGATTTAGACTGAAGCTCAAGAGTAGAATTTCTTCTGAAATATTCTTAAGTCTAAAGGGCAGTGATTCTCAGATTCTCATACAAAGGGTAACTAGGCTTTCTTGCTCACTTTGGAAGGTTAGAATAACACCCAGGGGCCAGGGAGTCATATGAGGCATTGAAAGGAGAAGGGATACTGTGCCTTGTTATTAGAAATAACTATGAAAAACTTTCCCAGAGGACAGAACCAGGCTCTAAGTTCAGTGTAGTGGCTAAAAGCACAGACTCGAGCCAGTCTGCCTGGTTCAAATCCCAACTCTACCACTTCTAGGCTCTGTGACCTTCGACAAGTTTCTTAACTATTCAGTGTCCCAGTTTCTGCATTTGTGTAATAATGCTAGCAATACCCACCTCAAATGATTTTATGAGAATTAAATGATTCACTACACAGAAAGTGTACACCTAGCACATAGTAAGCTCAGTAAAAGTTATCTTATTATATAAATCATGTACCTCTTCAATATTAAGCACTTGTTCAACAGTTGGAACACTAGAAAATGACACTATCAAGTAAAATATCTCGATATTTTAAAAATATTTTTGTATCTGTGAGCTCTGTTGGTTGCAAGTTCAACTTAAACCAGCCTAAGGGGACAGAAAGTTAATTTATTGGCTCTTGTACCTAGGAAGTTTAAGCAGTGTATATGGCGTCAGAAATGGTTGGATCCAAGGTCTCTGTCTCTCTCCACCTCTAGGCTGAGCTCACATGATGTCTTCCACGTGATGGGAAGTTGGCCACCACTAGCCCCTTACTTACACCCTCCTGGCCTATCATCTCCAGCAGAAACAGTCTCCCCTGATGCTCGAGCATTAGTCCCAGGAAGGACTGTTATTGGTTCAGCCTACAACCAGTCACTATGGAGGCAGGGATGGTGTTATCCGGCCAGAATCAAGTGCCTTCCCCTGTAAAGCTAGGGGTGAGGCGCAGGGAGGTTGAGGTTGGGGGACAAGGAAGGCAAGACTGGCAGCAACATCTCCAACCAAAACTTACCACACCCAAGGAATCGATCCCCTGTGCGAAAGAGTTGTCCTGCTATCAGAGAGAAGTGGCCCCAGGGACTGATATGCAGTCGAGAGTAATAGATGCCCATCTGATGCTACCTGGGAAATGGGCTGGGTTAACAGGAGCCTACCTTGCACATTTCATAAGACAAAGATCCATTATAAACATATAAAGATCAAATTACATCTTTAATTTTTAATCAATAAATAATAATTTATGGATTATCTTTTAATCAACAACTCTAAAAATCAATTGTAACCATGGATAGAGATAAGATCTTCATTCTTTTTATATAGTGATGGCAAATACATTAAACAGGTTTTATATCTCATGCAACCTAGGAAAATAGGTTATGAATTCCTAGAATGCTGTGTTGAGAGGTTCTGAGGTTGCATCCTTGCTCAGACAAAACAATACCAGTCATGGGTATGGTTTGGGGAGTGGTGGTCCACATGACAGGTGATAACTGCCTGTATGATGCCAGTCTAAGAACCCTTATCCACAAACTGAGGACATTATAGATGGAGAGATTTTCAGTTAGAGCCATGTGTCATAGCCAAGCTTCCAGACAATGCTAGAATTAATTCAAATACCCAATTAACACCCAGCGTGGCAGGTTAGGCACTTAAGTGAGCAGCTTTACAACACCACAAATGAGTGTTGAAAGGCTGACTCATCTCCGTTAAGAAGGAAGAAAATGCTGATTTACCTCTTTCAAAGCCCCCTAGAGCAGCGTCTCACAACCCTTGTCTTGAGATGCTTTACTAGAACACAACAAATAAATAAGGACAAGAAGGTAACTTAACCTCTTCTTCCTCATTTTAACATTCTTATAGTTGAATACTTCAAATGAGACAGCATATGTAGTACTTCACTAATCACTAGTCATAGTAAGCGTTCATCAATGATAGCTATTTTCATGATTATTTTCACAACTTTTCTTCCTTTTAAAGCATATATTTTATCACTAAATAAAGAGTGAGAGATCTGTGTGGCCAAACTCTTATTTTAAAGATTTTCTCAGAAGATTTCAGAGAAGATCTTCCTGTATTACCATGTTTTTTATTTTCTGTATTCTATGGTATTTTGACATATTGGGGGCCTTGTGAACCTGGGGAGAGACTGCCCTCCCAGAGTTAGCTAATTCTTAGAGATAACAAACACCTTGTTTGTGAGCACAATTTTCATGTACAAGCCACCAAACCAAAGTCCATGTCCCCAGCCACCTCCTTTATCAAATGCTCACACACCAAGCCAATATTTTCCCTGCCCTAAATCACCCCTGGGCCAGGGACTGGACAACTAGAGACCACCCTCATAGCCCAGAGCCTGCCCAAATTATTCAAACTGTCCAATCCTAAGCTTGCTCAAATTTGCCTACCCTGCCTCGCCCATTCCTTCCTGCAGAAACCACAGTAGAGGCCCTGGGCCATGCTTTTCCATCACTCCTGCTTCCTGAATGACGGATGCTTCCCCATGTGACCCTGCATGGCACAGCACGCCCCTTCCTCTTGGGAACTGTAAGTAATAAACCCTTCTTTCAAAGTCAGTTGTCTCTGTGTCTGTCATCTTTTTATACCTGATTAAACAAATCCAAGGTACATTTTAGGACACTCCCATAACCACAAACAATAGGGTTGAAGAATAATACGTGAAAGAAAAAAATACTCTCAAAATTGAAGTGGTAGTAAAAATGTGGGAAGAGGAAAACCTTTGAATACCGTATGTTAATATCATTTATTATTCATTTTCTTTCTCTAGTTGCATTTGAAAAGAAGCTACTACATCTAAGTATATGCATATTGGAACTACGGAATTGCTATAAAAATAAATATCCATTTGCTGTGGGGGACTTGCCAGAGTTTTAACAAAATTATGGACAGAATTAACTTTAGCAGAAATAATCTCCAATATAATCTTTAGCAATCCAGCAGTTAATTTAATCTCATCAAAACGTGTTCAACTTGGACCAAATTTTTTTTTTTGCATTTTCTTTTATTTTCAAGAAACTTTTAAGTAATTTTCCTTGATTTTACTGCCAAATTTTAAAACACCAAGCCCCTGGGTTAGAGGTAACATGCCCATGTGTAAAATTAAACATCAAAGGAAGAGCCAAATTATAATGGCTTTTTGGAATAAAGGATGAAGAGGGCAGATGTGGAAGGAAAAGGTGGACCTGGAAGAAATTGCAGTGCACACACAAGGAAGCAGCATCCGCAGTGACCATTGCAAAGACAAGATGGAAAGCACAGCCACCGGAGTGTACTCTGCACAGAGATGTTGTGTACTGAAAGGAGGGAGAAATGATTTATAGACCAAGAAAGACCTGGACAGAATTATCCATTTTTGGAGGAATCATTTGTGCTGAAGCAATGAAGACTTTCTAGAGAACTGTTTGAGGAGGCAGATGTTTAGATAATATGTTGCTGCTTTGCATTTCTGTAACACCTTCCATCTAAGAGCTGCAGAGTGTAACACAAACATTAACTAATAAATTGAGCCTCGTGGCACCTCTGCGTGATCGATAAACGTAACAGCCGTTTTTACAGTGCGGGAAAGGCAGCACCCTGCTCAAAGGTGCTGAAGTCATTCACCCAAGGGTGTGAAGGGGAGAAAATGGCAACCTCTTTCACAGTGAGTGTCAATTCTCCCCACACTCTCCACAAGGCACTTTTTCTCACGTGACAGGTCAGCAACTTCAAGAGCATGTTTTCTTCTGTGGGACACTTGGTGGTCATGAAGGGGGCACAACATCTACCCCAGTTGCCAGGGATTCGCTTCAGGAGCTATCTCTTTAACTGGGAGATGATTTGAAAATCATACGTCTTGGATCAAAGCCTTAACTTCTTTGTCTCTGGTTTACCCAGGAATTAATTTGTGTGCTAATGCTGGTCTCTTTCCTGGAATGACAGTGGCCTTTAGCTCTGGAGTTACGTGTTCATGTGGCTTAATCCGATTATGCAAAGGACCTAAAATATTACCAGAATATCAAACAACCCCGACACGTCTGTGAAGGCATTCATGTAATTATTTTTACTGTCATTTAATTTCTGCAAAGCCCATAAAATTGTCATTGACCAGAGCACATGAAATCAGTCCTTCTGATCTTCCAGGGAATTTGTGTCTTGTGACAGCAAAGAAAACTATTTCTTAATCATTTGAGCCCCTGCTTGACTGAAAATGGGCAGGGTGGAATGGTTTTGTGACAACAGAAGAAGACTTGTGGCTATAGATTTAGTTAAGATTCTCACTTGAAACCATCAACAAAATGAAAAGGCAACCTACAGAATGGGAGAATTTATTTGCAAATCATATATCTGATAAGGGGTTAATATTCAAAATATAGAGAATGCATACAACTCAAAAGCCAAAAACCAATCTGATTTGAAAATGGGCAGAGGACCTGAATAGACATTTTTCCAAAGAAGACATACAGATGGCCAATAGACACATAAAAAGATGCTCAACATCATTAATCATTAGAGAAATGCAAATCAAAACCACAATGAGATATCGCCTCACGTCTGTTAGAATGACTATTATCAATGAGATATCGCCTCACGTCTGTTAGAATGGCTATTATCAAAAAGACACTTGGCTCACCAAGTGTTGATGAGAATGTGAAGAAAACATACCCTTGTGCACTATTGGTGGGAATGTAAATTGATGCAGCCACTATGGAAAACAGTATGAAAATTCCTAAAAAAAAATTAAAGTAGAACTGCTATATGATCCAGCAATTTCATTTCTGGGTATATATCCAAAATAATCAAAGTCAGGATCTAGAAGCAATACCTGCACTCGCATGTTCATTGCAGCATTATTTACAATAGCCAAGACATGGAAACAACCTAAGTGTCCATCAATAGATGAATGGATAAAGAAGATGTGATATGTCTATATCTTTGTTTATGTATATGTATATATACCATATTTATGTATAGGTATATCTATACACACATATACATATATACACATATATACATATATATATATACGTGTGTGTATATATATATATATGTATATAATGGAATATTATTCAGCCATGAGAAAGAAAGAAATCCTGCCATTTGTGACATCGATGGACTTTAACAGCATTGTGCTAAGTGAAGTAAGACATACAGAGAAAGGTAAATACTACATGGTATTGCTTATATGTGGAATCTAAAAAATAAAAAGTCAAACTCATAAAAGCAGAGTAGAAGAGTGGTTGTCAGGGGCTGGGGGCAGGGGGACTAGGGAGAGGTAAAAGGGTACAAACTTTCAGCTGCAAGATGAATAAGGTCTGAGGATCTAATGTGAAACATGGTGACTACAGTTGATAACACTATTGTATCACTGAAATTTGTTAAGAGATTAGAACCTTCTCACCAAAAAATAGAAAAATACAAAGATAAATATTTGAGGTATGGATGTGTTAATTAACTTGATGGGGGGAAATCCTTTCAAAATGAACATGTATATCATATTCATGATGGATGTACACTTTAACTATCTTACAATTTTATATGTCAATTATACTTCAATAAAGCTGAAATAAAATTAAATTTAAAAAAGATTCTCACTCACTTGGTTAAAAAAATTGAATTCCTATTTGACTTCAACTTCAAGTATTACTTTACAATATGAGAGAAACGGAATCTTTTCTTTTTGTCTATCACTAAAATTGCAAACTACAGAGATTAACACAGGGTAACTTAAGCAGAAAAAGAATTTACTAGAAGGATTTTATTGCAGAATTAACAGGAGGGATGGAGAAACCAGGAAAAGGGGCAGGAACTAAAGGAGGCAAGACACAACCGAGCTGTCCTCATTTGGTTTAGGATGCAGCCCTGGCAGTGCCACCCTGTCACTCACCGACCCTCCACTCAACTCCATGGTAGATCTGGCGGAACCTGCATCTTTGGGTCCCTCCCTCAAGATTTAAAGTCCTGGGTGTGAACATTCTACTGGATACTTTCCAGTTGGTCTATTCCCCGACTACCAGAGAGCAGGTGAGGAGAATACCTGCTAGCCTTCAGCTTCCATCTTGAGATCCCTCCAGAGTAGAGGGGGTTTCAGCTGCTAAGGCCTAACACCGCAAGTGCTACCCAACTTATCACATTCTTGTCTGCTTAGGAAATTCCACCACCACACTGTGTAACTCATTCTCTCTCTCTCTATCACACACACACATATATACATATACATCTTATACAGCATATATATATATATCACTTTTTTAAAAAAGAAAACTTGATAATCTCATTTTTATTGTTGTAAAATATATATAACATGAAGTCTACCATTTTTAATCTCATTTTTATTGTTGTAAGATATCTATAACATGAAGTTTACCATTTTAGCCATTTTTAAGTGTAAAATTTAGTGGCATTAAGCACATTCACAAAGTTGTGTAACCATCACACATTATCAAGCTAATTTCAGTCAAGTGTTTTCCTCTGGTGAATGTGGTCAAGAAGGGACTAGAGGTAGTTCTGTGGGAACCAGGATAGAAAGGGATCCACAAGCAAAGTTGCCCGGGCGTCCTTTTCATGCCACATTGTAGCAGCTGACAAAGGCCATTTATGCAACAGCACAGCTTTCATTACCACTGTGGTTTCTTAGCACGTGGCTGCTGGTCTGTGTTGAAAAGTAGACTGTCCCAAACCCCTGGGTTCAAGTGTGGCCAGCTCACTTAGCAGTGAGTCCCTCCCTATCTCCCATGAATTGTTTCATAAATAATGTCCCATTACAAAGTTAGGAAGTTGAATAAATTCCTCTTGTGGATCAACTCCTAATAAATGAAATTGTCTTCAGTGTAAACCCCCCCCAAAAAATTGGAATTGTCTTGGTAACTAAGAAATCATTTACTTTATTTGCTAATATGTTATCTGTGACTGCCTTCTAGACACATTCACCACACTTAGCATCATCTAAGAAGAGAACCCTTCTCTGACCCCCACCCTCCTCTGACCCCCACGCTTGTCCCAATTCTAACATCACTGACTTTGGATGAACCCCTCCCCCTGTGCCCCCAGGCAGGGGAGAAGTTGCCTTCACTGCAAATAACATAACACGGGACCAGCGCTATTGATGACAGCCATGCAACTGATTCCATTGTTGCTAACCTTTTGGAATTTTAAAAGCGAAGTAATTTACATCCCTGCCACTAGTAATGTCCTCGAGGTTATTATGGTTATTGTTTACCTTTCCTGTCCACATTTGGCAATTTATCTGCCCAGTAACTAGATCTTGTAATCCATCAGTTTTCATATAAGTATTTTAAACGGAGAAATTGGGACTGATGTGGTAGGGGGGCAGGAGACTGTCTCAGAGAACCCCCATTCAGTGAAGGTTGACTAAGGCGAAAGAGGAAGTGAAGAATTACACAAAAAGGCCGAAAAGTTTTCATCGATGGTGCCCTGCTTCACAAAATGGGTGGGGGGATGAGAGTCGATGGTCACCCATACGATCTCCAATATATAATCAGCTACCCTGGAAGGTGGTAAGAACTCAGTGCCTGATAAATTCCAGTCTTGCATGTACTGGAAAGGGAGAGTGTGCCTGCAGGTTGTGAGTTTGGTGCCATGGCTTCCGCATTGTTCCAGGTTGGTAACTGGCCCGTAACACTGATTTGAGGGTGGGCTCTAATCCAAGGATTACACAGAATCCTTCCCCTGGGGGAAGCACCTGCCATTCGGAAGCAAAGATTCCACTTTCTCCTTCAAGCTCATTGTTTTATGACACCACCATCTCCCTGCATTCTCTTCCCATTTCCTGCTCTGCTGAGGAAATGGCAATTTGAGAGAGTGGAATAGAGTGGAATTGACAGTTTTAGGGAGCTTTGAAATGAGCTCTTTTATGCCTTCTTACTATCTGTTTTTCCTCCACATGGTGAATGGCTAGCAAACAAAATTACAGAGGGCTTGAGTCACAGATCAACTTGATTTCTGGTGCTGGTATCTCCCCAATATTGTCTTCTTTCTACGTCTTTGCCCTGGAAGGTACAGAATTACAACTTGCTGAGTTGCCATGCCGACCCCTATACTTTATCTGTTAAAGTTTCCAGACCCACAGAGCCTAATTTGATTGTAGGGATTTTAATTAATGACTTGTATGTTTTGTATAGTAACACATTTTAAAAACTAATGAATTATAAACAGAAAAAGACAGTTAATTAGTTTTGATTAAAAGATAATTTACTTATTTAGATAATGCTCCTTCAATTTATGTTGCTCAAACAACTCGGTCTTATTTCAACCTAAATCTTTACCGTGAAAACACTGGTACCCACTTCCATAACAGGCTGCAACGCCAGGGACCTCTGATGGGAAACTCATCATTAGGAAAATCTAGTAGAGCTGGCCTTGCCACATTGGTGTCTGCTTGCTTGTTGTCTAAGGATGCTATCAATAATTAGTGAATAATGAACTGTATCAAGGAAGAAGAGCATTTGAATTTTAATACGGCTTTTGAGGGAAACATTAGGGATTTTTCTCTTTTCTGTTTGCACTTGATTGCCAAACATTTGCTTGTTAAACAAGTTATTACACAAAAAGCACTTAAGAGAGTGCCTGGCACTTTGTAAGCACTCAATGAATTCTCATCATCATTGTTTGCATGTTTATGATGATTCTAGCATAAAAGCCTTGAGCATCTTGGCCTCCTTACCATGTTGGGCTTGTGTGCTCTCACCATACTGTTACGTCTTACCCTTGAATTTCTCTGCTGTGAGCTCTTGATTCAAACGTTCCATCTGTCCTCTCACCTTTAAGTTTGGACAGTTTTTAAAAGATTTTTTTTCAAAGAAATTTAGGAAGCAGAAGAATTTCATAACATTTTGGGTTGCCATCTTATTTGGTGGTTAAGGTGAATATAACTTCGGTCATACAAGTCACTGTTAGAGGAATCTTCACTAACCTGCAGAAACACTAAAGAAGTTGCATCATCATGTGTTTAGCTTCTGGAGTTGTTTTTCCTAGTGACCTCCAGGATGCTGGCATCTGTCCCAAAAATGGTTTGGGATGGTAATTACTGGAGGGTAGCGATGCCTTGGTGGAAGCAGACACAACCAACGACGGCAACACATTTAGTGTCCTCTTGTGCCACAAATGGGAAGAACCACCTAAACAAAGACCCCCATGACTTGTGTTTTTCTGGGGTAGAGTCCCTCACCACTCTCCGCTCTCTGGCTTCTAGCATCTCCTCCACCCCGACACCCACTATGCAGCCTATCCTCTTGCCCCAGAAATCTCCACCCACTCTTCTGAAAGAGGAGTGAATTCTCAGCCCCTTCCTCTGCCTTGCAACTTGAGTAATGCCTTGGCATCTCAGTGGTCTTTGTCAGTGTTTCCTCTTCTTGGGTGTTGCAAGGTCTGGAGGAAGATAGTGATGGGCCCCAGACATTGATGAATTGGGGCGCTCCAATCTCGGACCAGGCTCTCCACCTAACGGAGCTGCAGCTAAGGTAAACAGGTACGCAACTTTCTTCTTAAATGGAGCAGCCTAATTTCATCTCAAAGAATGTTTCTGCCATGGCTATGACCGTGGTCTTTCCCTTCTGATAGAACAGGCCCCACCACGTGACCCTCTTTTGCCCCTTAGCTCTGCTGCCTCTTTAGATAAACTACTTAGCTGTCCATGGTTGTCTTCCTTTCCATTCCTGGGTGGGTGGAGCTTGCTCTAATGTACCACTTGAGAGTAAACTGTTGTACCCCCTTGGAGCAGTCATGGTGGAGGGGGCAGTGGAAGGATGCAAGAAGGTGATTGTTAATTCATCCCATCACCAGGGCTAGAAGGAAAAATAACTCTACTGGCCTCCAGTGTTGGGAAGGAGAAAAGGTTTGTGAACAGTGGGACACTCTGGTTAGAGAACTATGCCCACAACCAACAGGTACTTGATGAATCTTCCCTCTTGAAGTTTAACTACCTTCCTGGCATCTGATTGCTTTTTAGCACATCCAGAAAGTGGAATAGGAAAAAACGAAAAGAAGGATAACGTGATTTTCACTGACTTTTAAAAACAGTGGGATGTTTATTTTATCAAAGACTTTTGATGCACATTAATGGTTAAATTGTGGAACTGAACATCATGCATTTTAAATGTTTTCTGTTCTTGTGTTCATCTTCATCTTTGACTTGCATCAGTTGATAGAATGACTGTCACCACTATTAGGGAACACGAGCCCATAAAAAAGTGACAGAGGTGTCACTTCCTCATAGATAAAGACTGGATGCATGAGAAACATCATTTTTTATAACATATGTTCAAGCTGTGTTATGATCTATGTCTCAACAGTTACCAGAAAATGTTTATTCATCATGTCCGATTTTGGCCCTCGGAAACTTACAAAGAGACACTTACCCCAAACAGCACTATTCTAGGATCTTGCAAGCCAAGCTGACTGTATTGGTGGCTATGTTGTGTCCTGTATGGAGCTAATGCTACCTGCAATTATGCAGAAGAACATAGCAAAACAACTGCAAAGGGGGGCTCAAAATGCTACCCCAGCTCGGCCTCTCTGTTCAGCCTCCCACTCTTGTTAATGGATTGCTTCTATAGGCCCCAGCCAAGCCTGGTCCTTGCCCCCAATCTTAGCCACATCCACATGGGGGAAGGCAATCCTGTGTCACCCCCATCCCAAGCCTACGTGTGATGGAGAATTAGCCAGATGAGAAGCTGCAACTCAGCCTGCCAGAATGTCCTCTTCAAGGTCTGCTCCTCGTGGGAACCAACTGGAGCCAGAGACTAGGCATCAGCTTCCTAACTCCGTATCATCTCAGAGCCAAGCAGAAAAAGGCCTGGTAGCCCGACTGAGAGATGGTGTGGCAGATGAGTCATTTTGTCCCTTAATTAACATAACAGCTGCAAGCAATCTCTCCCCATCCCCATAATCTTACCAACAACATTGGCCGGTTCTATGTGTTTGTTGGCCACGTGTACTGTGTGTTTCAAATAATTGATAACATACAGGATTTTTGTGCCCAGACATAGAGCATGCTTTATTCTGCATCTTCATTAAAAAAGAATTTTTAAAACGTTATATATGTCAGATGTTCTGCAGATGCAGAATCATCTTCTGGTATTGAACTATATCCAAGAATTTTTATTTGTTTTTATCACATCATGATAATAAAGATTCATGGAAAGTTTGGGGCATGGTGGCTTAAAATTATTCTGGTTTCTCCTAATTTGTTTACTTTTTAAAAGCAAGCTGTAAATATTAGTGGTAATGATGTGCTGAGTGGAACTGCATTCCGACGTCAACCTCAGAAGGATTATATTAATCCAGAGGCCAGAAACCAGTTGAATTTCTAACTATACTATTCTTGGTTGAAGTTTTGAAGGAAAGTTTTTAAGGGTAGTTTGTGGTTTAAATTGCATATTTTCTCTGAAGTTTTATTCTAAGTATTTGGAAATGCAAAAGTATATATGTGATATGTGTAGCATCATCAGTTATACATAATATATAGAATGCAGATAACTGTACAAGACAGTTCACTGAATTGTACCTGGCATGTAATAGGTATTGAAAAAATATCTGAAAATGGATAAACTAAGAAAATATGCAGTACCTAACAGGGTCATATCTGATTCCTGTGGCCAAGTGACGCAGGGGTCTGTGGAAAAAAAACACAAAATGTGGCCAGATAAGGCCTTGGGAAGAAGACAGCACTGTACAATATGGTGAAAATATGTTTTTTTCACTTGAGAAATTCTTATAAATCAAGTGAAATCAGCCACATAAGTACTTCTTGTATGAGTTTTAGCTTTTCTTCTATAAATTCTAAGTGGGCCAGGACTCAAGTCACTCAGGGCATTGCCATGATGATTGGGTATAGCCCGAGCGGTTGCCTAGCTGTTGTTGAATTCAATCCAAAGAGCCTCTTCAGCATCCTTCTCCAGCCTCAATGTCAGGGAGGCAGAAACAGGCACACTCAGTTCGGTGCCCAGAAGGCATTCATCCTGCAGCTTCAGGGCCACTGCAGAAGGTACCAGGAAGGTGAAAGAGGGGTTTGCGATCTCTGATGGCGGGCTCCAAACATTTAAAGATGAGGGAGGGGGATAGGAGACTGTAGGGCGGTGGGACCCCAAAGTAATCTCCCCTGCAAGGAACCATGTAGGGTAATTAAAAGACTATTAATAACAATAATGATCATCCAAAGAACGCTTGCCAAGTGCCAAACACTGGATGACCTCATAATCCTCATAAGAAAGGGAGAAGTAGATACTACTAGTACCTTCATTCTGCCTTCATTTCATACAGAATGAATGATAGAATAACTTGCCTAGGATATACTATTAGTGAGGTTTCAAACCCATGTGGTTGGACACCAAAACTGAGCTATTAATATTTTGGTAAAGTGCCTTTGCTTGAACGAGGTGATAAGAAACTAGCTCCAAAGATCTTACCGTGACTGCGTGACCACAGATCTCTTCATCACGCAGGCACTTCTGAGCTATGCCCTAGCACAGGGTCGGCATAACCTCAAGAAAACCCTGGACCCTCAAAAATCCAGGGCAGTTTCTCCATGGTACCCACTCTCCCTGCATGAACCATTGCATCTTCAGACTGTGTCCCTCTCAGCCCCCTTATGTTTGTCTGCCTCATGCCCTTGCACACGCCACGGTGCCCCTTCCTTCCAGGACTGCCTCTTCCTTGCTCTTCACCCATCAGCTCTCCCCCTCCTTTAAGACCCATGAGGTATTCATTGCCTGGTCCAGTGCCAGGGGTGACTTCTGGTTTTTCATTGCTGTACACATCTGTCCACTCAGTCAACAGGTAATTATTGGTATGCTTTCAGCATCAAGTTACAGGAAATCCATCTGAAACTGGATTTAGCAACAATAAAATGGTTGGTTCACATTCCTGAAAGTCCACAGGGAGGGCCAACACTTAGGCTGCTTAGCCCAGAAGCTCTAACTCTGGTTTTCTGTGATCCTCTTGATTCTGCCCTGCTCTGTACATTGGCTTCATCCTTATTCTTGCAGAAGGATGGAATAGAGAGAGTCAGTTCTGGAAGTAGGAGACAGAACTTTTCCCGAAGCCCCTAGAAATCTTCTCATTGATCTGATTTGAGTGATCCACTCACCAGTGAGGAGGATAGAATTATCCTTGATCACAGAAGTTGTGAACAAGGTGGCATATAATGTTGTATCTCCTCTGCTCACGTGCACACTCCACTTTCCACTGTCCCATCAGACTTTACTTACAAATCACAAGTTCAAAGATACAAATATTAAGAATTTCAAGATGGTCATTGCACAGCATGTAACCAAGCGTGAGGCCCCACGTGACTGCACAGGTCACACATCCATGAAGCTAGCCCTGAATAGGCAGTTACCCAAACAAAATCAGGGGGAGGGGATGGAGATTGAATTCCCAGTCAACATTGTCCACCACTGGCATTATCTTCATTTTGTGACGAGGAATCGGGCACTCCAAGGTGTCATCCTGTAGTCGTTGCAAAGCTGATATTCAAACCCAGATGCACTTCCTCTCTGGCCCTCCCATTCTCATACTGATAACCTGTATCTGGGGATTGCTTTCTGCCTTCTGATACTTGTGTACCAGTGGCTTGTCACTGACTAGAAACCAATGCTCCTGGATCCTCTGCAGAGAGTAATTGGAATTCTGCATAAATACAGACATTTCCTAATGGTTTCCAGGGAGAATCATTTAGTGTGGGTTTATTTATTCAATTTGTTATCACTGCTCCTATTGCTAGGAGGCATGCAGTAAAGGAAGATAGATTCAAATATAACATTAAAGGAAGCCAGTAAAAGCCCCACTAAAGGGGAGCCAGATACCTACTGTTCCAATTGCTTAGTCTCATTTTGGAGACACACTCACTTTTAAAACGCCTGGGCCTTCACTCTGGAGATTCTGTTTCCCCTTCTCTGTGCTCGTGTGTTTCATGGGGCACTGCTGCAGGGATCTAGCTCCCAGAATGACACTCAGGTATTAGGAAGTAAATGATGAATGGGCAGACATTATTTGGGCAATGTGGTTTTCAGACAGGGGCTGCAAGAGAATATATTTTCGGGTGCTTCTGTTGATATTTAACTTGGAGACTGTATATACAGTAAATCAGGAAGGCTGATAAAACAGTGCAGAGAAGCGTGTTTTATGTATGGTTCTGACAGCCTACAAAGGCTGCCGCGGTGGGGAGGGGGTGTCGATTTATGGTCCCACACTTGCAGGTGGTGGCAGCTAATATGTAGCATGGCTCTCTGTCTATACCTGGGAGTATTTATTTTTTGGTTCATCCTGAGGAAAAGGAAAAGTGTAAGGCAAACTATGGACTTTTTGACACAAGAAATGTAACCTGGGCAGCAACTGCATAACTTTCAAAGGCTGGACAAATTGCTTAGACCCAACACACTTGTCCACAGATCTCTCCAAGGCTCATTTCTTGGTGGCAAGATCACCCAGTGGAGGGAGGTTTCTTGATTCCCCAAGGGCTCACTCATTTTATCTGTAGGCAGGGCTGACTTAACCAAAGAGGGACAAAGTGTCAGGGGCCCCTAATGCTTTTAGGGGTCCCCAGAAATGTTTTAATTTTAATTTCTTTTAAAATATGAAGAAAAATTAATATAATTGTAAGGAATAAAGAATGATGGATCCAGCATAGCTTATACTTGTCTTTACCCCATTGAAGTTGTCAAATATTTTTAACGTGTTTTTTTTTTCTTTTTTAATGGAGGAAGGAGCCCACAAAAACCAGAGTGCCAGAGGCCCATGAAAATCATAAAGTGTCCCTATGGTTGAGGTAACACAGGACTTAATTAAAAACTAACTTATATTCCGTCTCCACAGGCCGGTACCAAAGATGGCCTGTGGCATTTGGCAAGGGTGAGTTGGCCGTAGCTTAGAACTGTCTCCAAAGAACCTCAGGGAAGGATTGGGGCTGTCTGTGAACCGCGCCGGTAGCCCATCCAGGAAGCAGGCCCACAGCCTTGACTCCACGTGCAACCGCCTGATCTATGAACGGGTTTGGCTGTAGCTTTCAGATGACTCCTTTGTGTATCTCTCCAGCTTAGTAGTTTCCTAGGGCTGCCATAACAAGTACCACAAACTGGGGGACTTACACACAGTTCTGGAGGCTAGAAGTCCAAATCAAGCTGTTGGCGGGGTTGGTTCCTTCTCAGCGCTGTGAGAGGACTCGGTGCCAGGCCTCTCTCCTAGCTTCTGGTGGTTTGCTGGCAATCTTTGGTCCCCGACTTGTAGAAGCCTCACCCTGATCTCTGCCGTCATCTTCGCATGACGTTGTCTCTGTGAGCATATGTCTGTGTCCAAATTTCCCCTTTTCATAAGGACACCAGTCATCGAATTAGGCCACTCCTGTCCAACCTCCTCTTAACTAATTACATCTGTGACGACCCTGTTTCCAAATAAGGTCACATTCTTAGGGACTGGGAGTTAGGACTTCAACACATGAATTTTGAGGGGACACAATTCAGCCCCTAATGGCCGTTCACGCTGACCCTGTGACCTTAGTATGGGCCTTGAGTGAGTGAGACCCTCTTACGCCTGAGGTTCCAGAAAGCAGCTCGGTATGACTCATCTACAAATCTCTCATTTCACCTTCTCCCAGCTTCCATCCCAAGGCTGGTGTGTGTACTCTCACTTCCAGGAGCGTAATCAGGGATTCGTGTGCCCAGTGCCAGCTGGGGATTAAGGGGAAATGAGAGGAGGGGTCTCCATGGTATTCTTTTGCCACCACAAAGCCTGCTCTTCAGCAAGAAGAAGAAGGTGAAGAGTGGCCTGTGGAGATAAAGGTGAGACAGAAGGTCACCAGACATGAGAAGAGAGGGAGAGGTGATAGGTAGGACCAGAGCCGGCAGGCTTGACCTGATTGTCTCTATGTCAACTATGCATAACTCTTTTCATTAGCAGCGTGGAGGATCTATTGCAGGCCAGGGTCAGGAGCATAGATGCTGAGTCTGAAACGCAGGTGTGGGTGTGGGGAGGTGGAGAGGAATTTGTAGGGCTGGCATTGAGCCTGGGATGTGTGGGAAGCACTGAACAGTTCAGCAAAGCAGCTGTGCGCATTAACCAGTTTACTTAATCAGCAACACCAGGCCCCAGGACTCGTCATCTTTGTGCATACATCACAATGCACAGGAGTGGGTGCAGTGGGAAAAGAATAGACTTGGGAATTATACAGAACTGAGTTTAAATTCCAAATTCTGAGTCCACTGGCTTTAAGCAAATCACTTTATCTTTCTGGCCACAAGTTCCAACAACTGTAAAATGGAACATATAATAATAATAACAACAATAACAACAACACCTATCCCGTAAGATTGTTGGGAACACTAGGTATAGTTCTATGAAGTGCCTGATAGAGTCCTGGCATGTAGTAGGCAATGAATAAATGGAAGCTAGTAGTGGTGATGGGAGAGTCTTGGACTAACTTAATGCCATCTTCATTCAGACAGGCTATGTGTGTGAAGTTGAAACTAAGGCTTAAACTTCCAGGAATTTTTCTTTAGTTCTTGGCTTAAAATACACACGCAAGGTCTCAGGTATTACCACTGGGTTAAAATTCGTGTAAAACAAGTGGATACAAGAAAAAGGGGCCAGGATTGCACTGGATTGTTTGCCTTTTACTATTATTGATGGGGTGGCTGCCCAGTTAGTGACCTGGCACTTTGATCTCTGCTGTGCTCTCCTTCAAAAGTGAGTGGAAAAGTAATGATAATAATGAACACTTATATGATGTTTACCATATGCCCAGTCCTGTTCTTTATATAATCTCCACGACAACCCTAGGGAGTAAGTGTTATTATTATGTCCTCATTTTTACCGATGAAAATGGTTAAGATCCATGAATGCAAGGGCAAAGTCTGGCTCCAGAGGACTTGCTTGTCTGCCACTACACTCTACTGCCTCGTACACTGTATTCCCTCTGCACCGTGACTCCACTGAAGTGGGGTGCATGTGTGTGTGTTAGGGTGTCAGAGGGCAGCCAACGCTCACCTCCCAGCCACTGTGCAGAAGGCGGGGTGAGCTGTTTCATTTCCACTGTTCTCTCTGCTTTTTGCAAAACTTGCTGTCCCTCGAAGGCTATTAGTACAGGAAATGAATAAAGAGGGGTTTCAAAACAAAATTGAGACCAAGACAGCTCTCATCTTCTGCATGTCTGATAAATAAGCCCTCCCAGTAATAAGCTCTTTGGTACGAGACTTCTCTCCCTGGAAGATTAATGCTCCAGCGTGCTATACACAACAGTGGTGTAGCTCATTTCCCAGACTGTGTCGTGGTTATCTGCTCAAATATCTCCCTTCCTTTTCCTGTGTTATAATGACACATCAACTCTCTGGACTATTACATAGCCATTAAAAATGGTAAGTTTTAAAGGTTAAAGTGTGTAGCAATGTGGGAAAATGTTTATAATAATGAGTGAAACAGTTACATACTAGATGCGCATGCATGCGTTTAAAATATGTATGCAAGAGGAAGAGGCCCTCAAGGACTCAAAGAAAAGTCGGTTCCAAAAATTGCAGACCTCTTTTTTAAAATTTTGCAGTTCCTTTTAAAAAATGGAAATAAAGCAAGATGTTTACCCGTGCCATCAGTTACAAACATAATACATAACTATAGACTCACAGTTTTTGGGAGCTGGGAAGGCCTCTAAGATTGATTAAAAAAAAAAAAAGCTATTAAAATGACAGAGATTATAGTGGATGTTGGAAAACTTATTATAAGATAAGTAACGTGCTTTCCTTGTCCTGTTTGAAATTCCTAAGTGGTTGTAGAACTTGAGGGCAGGGAGAAGATGAAGATGAAAGGAAGATCTTTTCCTTTACAGTGTTATCTCGCACCAGATAAAGGGAAAAATAGGGCAGCCCAAATCCTTTGAGGAAGAAAGCAGGACATAACTAACAAATAAAATATGGACTAAATGAAATATTCCTTAAGAAATCTCCCTAGATACATTTTTCAATGAACCTGAAATCTATTAGTTATCTTTTAGTTCTTCATTTTCTTCACTAACTTAAAGTCTTATTTGCCCTTGTTGCTTTGTTCTACCTTTAGTTTACTCACTGAATCATTTGTTGTCAGCTTTGGGCACTTGAGGTTTGCTAGAGTGAAATGAATTTTTTATACTTCAGCTCTGCTTCTTAATACGTATTTTTAAAGGTAGATTTGCACATAAAAAGAGTATTTTTTTTAAAGTGCAATGCCATTGTGCATCTGTGTTTCATTTGCTCTGTTGGTCTGGGTCAGCTAAGATGCCAATATATCTTTAGCATTGATGCATCAAAGGACTTAGAGAAATTAATCAACTGCATTCCAGACCGGAGCCTTCATTCCAGAGGAAGTGCGGGTCATTAATAAAAGCTAATTTTCCCCATTCAAAATGCTATAACATAGAAAGGAAAATGAAAATGAAATGACTTGGAGTAAGTCCAGTCCAAGACTAATTTCCATTCAAGGTAAACCCTTAGGTTAGGTTGGAACTAGACAAATCAATTGTCTTCCGACGCTTGGAGGTCAAATCCAGACATATTTGTGATCATTCCTGTTGCCAAAGTCCCCGGAACAGTCATATGTTTCTTGATTCTCGTTAAAGACTTTGATACTAGGGAGATCCTTTGAGAAATCAGTGCAAATGATGTGTGATACTGGAATGAAAAAGCAACAAACTTAGAGCAAACCATCTTGCTTAGAAGGTCTGAAAGGACCCATTGTTCTTGAATAAAAAGATTCTAGAAGATTATGACCAAGGAGTAGGTCCCAGTGGAGAAGAAGAATAATCAGAGTTTGGAAATGTGTTAAGTTTCCATCAGTACGGCCATCAGTATGGCAGAGACGACATTTGCCGCTAGTTGACACGTGCTGCTGCTCTGGTCCTCAAGGTGTGGCCTTTGGGAGAGTGGCTGTCAGTCTCAGCATCACCTGGAGGCCCACTACAAATGCAGATAAACCATGAGTGGATTTTTGTCTGTTTGTTCATTTGCATTCCCCTTGTGTCTGTAACTGTGTCCAGCACACATAATTGCTGGATGAATTCATTTCTTCAGTCCAATCTAAAATCATCGAATTAAAATCTCTGGAGGCAGGCCCCAAGAATCTGCATTTTAACAGGATCTCCAAGTGGTTCTTAGGCACAGTTAAGCGTGAGAACCACTGTCCTACTGGGCACGGACGCTGACCAATACACTATTAGGCTTGAATGGTTCCCCTGAACATGCACAAGATCTAGATACCTAAAGAGGAAGAAACAGCCATACCTTGATTTCTACTGGGGCAACAACAACTGTCCCTTGACACTTCATAAAACGTTTACATCCATTACCTCTGGGTGTAAGGTTAGGCAATTATCCTTATCCCCATTTTACAGGTAGAGAAACTTGGACATATGCAAGGTCAACTAATCAACAAAAAAGAAATCAAAACCTACTGCACTAGACAGAGGTTAGGATATTCTTTTAGGTCCTTAGACAAAAGGCGCTGCATAAATCCCCCATATTATTATTCCCACACTTTGCACAGTATTAGATCACTTTCTTATAATCACTCCATTCTCTTTTATGAGACCAGAGGTTTAATTGGAGGTTCCAATAGGAGATTTTATGTGTTTAATGGATTTTGGTGTAATAATCAGAGTCTGAAATGCTGGTCAGAAGGCCGGCTGACTTCTAATGAAGTTGCACTTGGGGGAGTAGGTTTTTTTTTTTTTTTTAAAGTTTGCATCTTATTTATTTATTTATTTATGGCTGTGTTGGGTCTTCGTTTCTGTGCGAGGGCTTTCTCCAGTTGTGGCAAGCGGGGGCCACTCTTCATCGCGGTGCGCGGGCTTCTCACTATCGCGGCCTCTCTTGTTGGGAGCAGAGGCTCCAGACGCGCAGGCTCAGTAATTGTGGCTCACGGGCCTAGTTGCTCCACGGCATGTGGGATCCTCCCAGACCAGGGCTCGAACCCGTGTCCCCTGCATTGGCAGGCAGATTCTCAACCACTGTGCCACCAGGGAAGCCCGGGGAGTAGGTTTTTAAAAGACATTACAAGTCTCTACTGTAGAAGAAGACATGTGAATATTTAGGGGAAGAAATATGTAAGGTGTATGGTCACTTCTAAAACCTTGGATGCAGACAGGCATGTATATTCCAATAGCCACTGTTAGAATAGTGTAACTCATGACAGAAATTTAAATTGTGGATCGGCCAGCACAATTTTTAGGAAGGACCCTGTGGGAATAGCAGGAGGATACTTCATCAGTTTCTCCCATTAGCCACTCCTGGGGGCCCCTGGGATGGGCTCGCCTTCCTGACCCCTTACCCACTGCAGAATGGAAGGCAGACTTACCAGCTTCCCCAACTGTACCCCTTCCTTGCCATCTCCAAAACATGCACTCATTCACTTCTTTTTAACTACTTAAGGAATTTTTCAACTGGACACCACAAGGAAAAATGGGATTAACAAAAAGAACAAGAAATGAGGAAATTAATATTATGGGAAATCTTATATTTATAGCTGTATTAGAGTAATTTCCCCTCGAAATTTTATGGTATATTGCTGGCTAGGCATTTTCTTCCATTCCCAGCACTCTTGGGAATATTTTAAATACCAGACAAGCACTCTCGCCACAGAGCTATATTAAGTTGAATATACTTAGAATACTGTATAGACATATGCACTTTAAGTGCATGGTCTACACATGGAAACCAACAATTCATACGTGACCTCACCCAGAGCAATGACCCTTTGTGCTTCCCAAGGAGGGAATGTGAAACAAGAATCCACTTTGCTACTCCAGCCAGGCCACACAACTTTGGATCCTAGAACTTTTACTAAAATGTAAATGATGCTAACCAGCCTTTTTACACCCATTTTTCTAGATCAGTGGTTCTCAAACTTGAATGTGCATGAGAGACACCCAAAGTACTCATTAAGAATTTAGATTCTTGGTCCCCAATTCCACAAATCAATTCGGCAGGTCTGGGTGGGGTCCACAGATCTGAATCTGCACTGGTAAAAGCTCCAAGGTGATTCTGAGGACTGCTCTTTGAGCAACTGAGCTCTGGATCCTGCCTGGAGAAACACAGTGTCTTGTCCGATGGGACACTTGGACTACAGCTCTTGCCCTGAGAAACATGAATGAGTCTCTGGGTCACTCCTGGGGGCCCCACTCATTCCATAGCTACTTGAGTTCTCTTGGGTGGAGCTTTGGGCTTGTGGATGAAGAACTCTTCCCCCACGTATAATCTCCAAATGTTCCTCTCCACAGGCTGCAGGACATCCTGTATTGATAAGGAACATTAATTAAGCTCCTTCACCTAAACTGGGGGCCTCAATTGTTTCAATAAGCTGTTGAATTTGCCAGCAACATTGGCTCATAATTTCAGACTCTAGGACTCAATTTCTTCTTAGCCCATGTGCTAGTGGTTCCCAAACTTGGAGAACCACTAAGCAAATATCTAAGCTGAGTCACACTTAGAGCCATGTGGCACCATCAAACCAAACATCCAGTGGCCTTAAAACATCTTATTAAGACAAACATTTCCTGTGAAATGTTGCTTCAAGCCTGAGAGGGCCTTCTGTTCTCAGATCACTGGCAGAGTAGCAGAGGTGGTTGAGAGATGACATTTCTCCAGGATCTTTGTGGTGTCTCTCTCTCATCTGGAGAGTGTCCCTGTCACCTGAAGATTACCTTGGCCATTGGCCATCGCGACAAGGGACCCAAGTGGAGTGCTATCCCTCACCCTTTGCTGATTGTATTATTCTGTCCATTTCAGGCTGAGCCTAGGTGGTCCTAGATCACTCCCAGGCACTTTCTCAAAGACTGAGCACATCTGCATATTCCATTCCTCCCCCTTCAGTAGAACGCACAGGCATTATTCGGCAATGTTGATTTTACAGGTATTTCATGGGAAGATGGAGAAGAGATTACACCACACACTGCACAGCAAAGCTTAATCCAAATCTCCACCTTAGTCATCTCCTTCTCTCCTGTGTCCACCCCACCCCTCCAGCAGCTTTTTCTTAGTCTCTTCCTTCCTATTATTGTATAGAATGATTTAAACCCACCCCCATTAGCATCCTCCCACTTGAATCAATCCAACGCCCCCATCTTCCCTCAGCACCTAAGGTGTTCTCTCTGGGATCCTTCCTCTTTAGCAGGAGGGAATTATAAAAACATATCCCTTCTTCAACCCCCACCTCACCCTGACATAAACTCCAGTAGAGGTTCTCTTTAGAAGAGGATGTTTGCCTTTGGGGAGAGTATGGTTCATCCTTTTGGGAGCTTCTTCCTTCTCTATGCAAGGCTAGCCCAGACACAGGTGTGAGATGGAGAGTTACCTTCTCTTTCTGAGCTCTAGCAGGTTGATCACAGATGGGTTCTTGTGTCACCATTGCCACTTTGATGCAACAAGGACACCTGGAGCTTTGGGGAGGTAGGGGAGGAGATGCCCTTGGAGATACAATGTGAACACATGGAGCCTTTCCTGGGAGAGTGGGGGGTGGTGCACTTGGAGATATAGTATGGACCCTTGGAGTCTTTTCTGGGGAGGAGGATGCACCTGGAGATGCAATATGGACACCTAGAGCCTTTCTTGACCAAGAGACGGCAGGGGATGTACTTCAGAGTCCTCAAATGCTTTGAGAAGCTGAGTCCACCCTTAGCTACATCACCCTCAGCTTTGGACTAGCCCCACGAACAGACAACAGATCTTCCCCCCACCACTCCCACCGTGGTTCTTGGGCATGACAGCCTGCCCCCAGATGAGTTAACCTGGCAGCCAGCCACAAAGGGTTTAGAGCTTCTTTTGAGTCTCCCACTGCAGCACAGAGTTCCATGACACAGCATGAAGTGACTCAGCAAAGTCAAGGGAGGGCAGAGAAGACAAAGGGAATTACAATATTTGGGTTAGAACAATCAACAAAGGTCATCATTAGAGAACACCCACAAAGCTCAGATTGCCAACGATTGCAGTGCCACCTGCTGGCTGGGGACCCTTTAGTATTATTCTCGCGTTGGCTCCGTTCTAGAAGTTATTTTCTGGGCCAGGATCTCTAAGACCGTCTGGAGACCAAACAAAGGAGGCTGTTCAGGGAGGCTGTCTCCTTGAACTAGACTTCAAAGAGGTTGTTTTGTGAGTCTCTCTCATGCCCTTGTGGAACTTCTCTTTATCCTTGAGGAACTTCCATGATCCAAAAGTCAGAAAGGTCTAAAACTGTGCAAAGGTGTTGAAGGTGTTGAAAGACAGAAAACCTAGCAGCTAAAATATGTCCCTCTGATGTTTCACATGTGCTTAAAATTCTTCAAGCCACCGTAAAATGATCACCAATCAAACTATTAATGTGATTGTGTCAATGGCCACTGTCTTTCCCTTGTACCTCTACTTGTTAAAAGCATCCAGCTGCAGTCCAGCTCCTCAGTGGACCAGTATAACTGTGGACTTAGAATTACATCTCCTCTATCTGCTCTGCCCTGAATTTATAGACACAAATGGTCCTTAAATTTGCTAATGAAGATGGATCCATATTTCAGTGAGAGTGCCATTGCTGGCTGATTATTTATCAAAGTGTTTCAAGCAGGGATTGATTCCAGGATCATAAAGGAAGAAGAAATACAGACATATGTTTGAAATTTGTCTTTAAATTCTAATACCTGTGGCTAAAGACTTAACTGCTATGTCCATTTCTCTGCTGGATGAGTGAAATACTTTTCTATGGGCACTAAGATTAACTTTCTTCTTTCTCATATCCTGGAAGTGTTAGCCAGCTGGACCTCTGTTTAACAACCTCTATGAAGCATTGTGCTCTAACAGCTTGCTTGATGGATGCAGCTGTCAGCACATCTCAATCCAGAGATGAGGAGGACATGGCTTATTTATCAACTCTATAAATCAGACAGTAAAAAATTAGCAACAAACCAAACCCAGGGATCCTTTCTTATTTTGGTATTCTTTGTAGATCATAATCTTTGGAATGTGCTCCAGGAAAAAAAAAATGACTTTAATGTTGCTTCGCTTTAAAGAATTAGCCTTGATTTGCTCTATGAAAGGACTGCTTATAAGCAAGACATCTGGAAAAATCTGTATCATATGCACAAACCTGTCTTCTGTGGCCTGGAATAATATCTTTAACGGATGTTGGAGGTCTCATCTGAAGTGCAGTGGGGAGATGTAAAAGGAAATATCAGTACCAAAGGGGACCTGTGCAGAGTGGGCAGGGTAGAGAGGAGAGGGCAAAGTGGGACAACCAAGGGTACCCTAGAGAGTGGAAAGCCTTTCCTGGTCCACAGCTCCCAGGGTATTTCTTTACAAATCTACCTACTTGTTTCCATGTCAATTTCCCCCTTATAGACTCTGAACCCCTTGATGGCAGGAACTGAGGCTCGTTCATCAGTGTCCCCAGGTTCCCAGCCCTGTGCCCTGTAGCAGGAACTCAGTATAAGATCAATGAATTAATGAATGGGCTCAGGTACCTTAGCAAAATAATTATGGTAATTCCGGATGGGGAAAAAACCTCCCTATCCTGGCAGAAATATGTAGAAAATATTACCAAGATTATGAATATGTAAAATGGAATTATGGGGAGTAAACTGCACCAATAAATACGGGCTCTCATACTTTATTTTTAGCTGAGAAAACAAAATCCATACATGGCAAACAGATGATGCTGTGAGCTTTATGTATCAAGGTCTTCATTGGGGAAGAAAGCATCAATTAGGTAAGCTCTATATTTTTCTAGGTCACCACATTTACCACTTTGTCCTGCCCCAAGTTGGCATCCATTGAATTAGTATGCTTTCCCATTTACCTGATGGCCATTGTCTCTCTCGTGGGACTTGGAGTGGTTGTAAGCCACCCGTGATGCAGCTCTGCCTGGCCCTACTCTGTTCACATTACTTAAGGTTCAGGGTCTCAGCTTCTCCGTCTGTAAGGTGTAAATGACAAGACTTGTGCCTTGGCTGCAAAGCAAGACTTGGATAAAAAGTAAGATGTTGTCAGGGAGGTCTGGAAGGCATGTGCATGGCACAGGGGTAAAAATAGCCAAAAGGCAGATAAACACAAATATTTTGTCATTTGCTTTGCCTTAAAATTTTCATTACTCTTCATGAAAATGGAAAGATGTCCTTTTGCAGGGTGACAGCTGTTGTTGGTTGCAGGAAGCTGCTGCTTGCTACTGATAAACAAATGACAACTTCCTCTGAATGGGTCCATATATTGTCTGAAGCAGATTTGTGATTAATTATTTGCTGGCTTTTTTTTTGACCACTGAAAAAGATTTGGCCGGGCTGGCTATATTTCCCTCTTGACCTAATCCTTTTGGTGTTTTGAAAACTTTCCAAGTGAGAAAATGAACTCTTTTACTCAGCTTGAGTCAGATGCTCAAAACACAAAACAAAAAATAGCTTCTTGGGGAGCCTCTGCACTGTTTGCTCTGCCCCCAGGGCGGTTAAGCCCTGAGAGCGCATTTAGCACAATGAGTTATCTCCCCTGGCTTTTGCTGGAGTTGGTTTTTCTCAGTTTTGATTTGGGCTCTCCTTGCTATGACCCATGCAAAGTCACTGTGATTATGGAAAGGAAAGTTGGGTGTGATCCAAATGACAAAGTGCTCTTTCCAAACCATCTGCATTGAGGTGCTTTCCTCCTTGAAGGGGTCAATTTTTGGACTTAACTCTCCCTGTTTCTAATAGTAGCGTATGCATTCACTTCTCTCTCCTGGGTGGTTTAGTCAATCTGATTAATCAGTATGTCACTTGTAATAACAACAAAAATAACATTTTGATATTAAGAGCTGACATTCAATGAATATATGCCAACTACTTTATATGCATATAGAAACATCATTCCATTTAATCCTCATTTTAAAAATTTATGAAATAGATGCTATTACTAGTTGCCATTTTACAGATGGGGAAAATGAGGCTCACAGAAGCTATGTGACTCATCCCAAATCTCACAACTTGAAAATGGCAGGCAAGAATTTAAACTCCGGGCTGTCTGCCCAGAGTCTAAGCCTTTAGCCAGTGTGCCGTGCTGAGCAAGTGGTGTTGGCCGTGGCATCCTCCTGGCCATCGGTATTACAATTCAGGGTCTCAGTCTCTCCCAATGTAATCCTTTATGTTTTGATTTCAAACAGATTATTCAAGGCTGAGACTTGAATGAATGTGATGCCTTAACTGCAGGTAGCAGTAAGTATGAAGTTCAGGTGGCGAAAAACCCAGCACCCAGTCTTCCTGAAGTGCCAAGACTCCTAACAGCCATTAAGAAGAATGTGGGCTGGGAGTCAGCATTGCTGGGCTGGCTTTATTTTTATTTGTTTGGAGATTTGCTCCACATTTTGGATACTCATCCAACATCTCTGGGGCTTAATTTATTTTTCTTGAAGTTGGGGGTTGGGAGTAAGTGAGGGTTAATCAAGCAACCCAGTTGGCAGGAAATTTATAATTTAGTAGAGGGATTAAAGTACCTGAATCCTGTGATAGAACAGAAGTTCAGAAGCAACTGAGATGCAGGGGGCTTTTCCTCAGCTATCTCTCAGTCTAATCCCTGCACTACTTCTCTGAAGGGACACAGTAATGCCAAAAGGACAAGTCTACCTTTGGAAGATCTAGAAAGACTGGGAATTGGTTACAAGTTAGGCCACCCAAGGTTGAAGGCAAGAGCTGGTTTTACTGAGAGGTAGATGGGTGTACATGTGAAGAGGGCCCTTCCTCCAACTAGGGAAACGAGTAAACCATGGAGCAGGCACAGGTGATTGGTGTGTAAACTGTGGAGGTGACAAGGTGATGTCAGCCCTTGGGGAGTCATCCTTTGAGTCAATGGGACCCCTGAGAAAGGAGGTGCCTTTCACGGTCCCAGGAATAAAACTCACACCATTGGGTTTATCTACACTGTCTTATTTAAATTTAAGTTTAAAAGCAAAAATATAAAACCTGTATTTAACTGGTTATCACAGAAATAATAACATTATAAAATAAATTCACAAGGTACTGAAGGGTACAATATGGGAGTCAGACAACCTTCATTTCATCCTCTCTCTGTCTCCGTCAGTCCAAGCTGGCAGTGTTTCTGATGAAATAAAATTCTCCAAAACCTTCAACTCTGGGAAATTTTCTTGTATTATTTTCAAAAATAATTATCCACCTATTTTTCTGTTATATCTTCCTTAAACTCTTATTAGTGGAATGTTGGAGCTCCTAGATTAATCTGCCATGTTTATGGTTTTCTCTCATATTGTAGAATTCTTTGTGTATTTGGAAGGTGATATCCTTCCAAACTTTCTAATAAATTATTTTATTTTAGTAGTAATATGGGTCATTTCTAAAAATATTTCTGCATTGCTCCTTTTTCATAGCAGTATATTCTTGTTTAGTGTCTATTTTCTCCAGAATGGGTCTTCATCTCTTTCCCCTTCCCCTTCCCCTTCCCCTCCTTCTCCATTTCCTTCTCCTTCTCCTCCATCTTTAATTTTTAATCTTAATATTTCCTCTTAATCCATGTTATTGGTTTTCCTCAAATGCCTGATGACCTTTGAAGGGCCATGTTAGTATGTAGGGATCCTTTGTTTGTCCATTCTCTGGCTTGTCACCCACTGGTTGGGCTGACTATGGGTTCCATGAAAGTGGAGAGGTCATGTCAACAAATCACCTCCATTTAGGGAGCATGGGTAGAGAATGCCTCCACAATTACCAAAATAAAGCAGACTTTACACTTGTGTTGGAGGTGTGAGAAGTTCTGTGTATTCCCCTCTAGATAGAGCTGCCATCTCTTTCTTTCTCTGTTGTGGAGATCTGGAGTTCCCTCAGGGTCCTTCTGCCTCTTGCCATGACTCTTTCCAAGAACACCTCCCATTCTGTTTACTGTTTCTTCCTACAGGTCTCTGTTTTGGCCAGATGGGCAGGAGGAGGGGGGCAAATGCCAAGAAGCAGAAGGAACATCTGCTGCGTCAGTTGCCCCAACTTGGAGCCTAGTTCTGCCAAAAACAAACAAAAAACAAAACAGCTCCCTTCTCTGCCAGAAGAACGACTCTCCTCCCTGGCAAGCCTTCTTCTATACATATTCCAGATTTCTTTTCTACTACTCCAGTTTATCCATCCATACAATCCCTGTTTACTTTCTCTTCAGGAAATTTATTTTAAAAATCTCTGATCTGCTAATGATACTCTTACTGCTTTCAGTACTACCATAGTTTTTGTTTGTTTGGTTGGTTTTCTGTTCACTTTTGCCATTCCAATCAAATCTTGAGAGAGCAAGAAGAAAATCATATATGATCAATTTACCATCTTGAATTGGGAGATATCACCTGAACTCTTGATGATCTCAGGGCTTTTTAATCTTAGGAGAGAAAACATGGTTAAAATTCTGATTTTGGAAACTTAGAAACACTTAACCATTTGAGATTTGACAGGATGTGATCTTTCTGCCTTCTTCAATACGGATAAGTAACTATTTTATTTTTCTACCTCTTCTTTCCTTCATTAGACAGATGGAAGGAAAATATTTCCTCTTATCCTGGAAATGTTTGAAGATTAAACTCTCTCTGCCTGGAAGAAAGGAGGATCACTTTTCATTTGTTTTTTTGGTTGGTTGTTTGCTAATAATTTGGACCCTATTGGTAAAGAATAAGAAAATACATTTTCAGGTGAGGGTATGTTGAGAGATAAAGATAGGGTAAAACTGGGAATTGAGAAAAGCCTGGGGAAGGATGGGGCCAGGAGAGAATGAGACAGCTTTGAGACAGAGCCTTGGACATATAGGAATTGAGTTGGAAAAGTTGTCTAAGAAAGGAGAGATCCTGCTAGTAGGGAAGAACTGTGAAGTAAGGGGCATTAAATGCTCAGCTGATATCTCAATTTTGATAATGTAATAATGACATAAATATAAACAGCCATATAAATAGTGTGTACTTACTATGTTGCAGACACTGTGCTAAGTGCTTTACCCATATGGTCTCATATAATCCTTATAACAACCCAAGGAGGTCAGTGTCCTGGTGCTGAATGTGGTCTATTGCCATTTAGCATATTCAATTTCTTTCTAGGTACCTTCCTCTACTGCTGGTTTGGGAAATCTAAAAACTACATTTCCCAGATTCCCTTGAAGCTAGGGTTCTGGATGCAGGAACCTGTGAGAGGCAATGGCCCCAGATTTGGAAGGTGAAAGTGAGGTGGTGACTATTTGCTTGCTATTGTTAGTGTTAGCAAGTAAAGTTGGATGGCTGTGAGTGTTTGCCACAGAGAATTCCACATTTCAGTGTCTGGTCACCAGCTTTGTGGGGGTGAGAAGCAGTGGTGGCCAGCAACAGCAGCTTCGTGGACTCCGGAACTCAGCAATGGTGGCACGCTCTGGAAGTCTATGGTCCATTGGTGGCTCCTGTGATTTCCACTGCTCCAGTCCATCCTACAGTTCTGTGAGCATGATTTCCCTGTATTAGATCCATTTCTTCTTGAAATACCTGGAGTGTTTTTTCTGCATTAAACTCATGTACACTTTTTATCATCTTCATTTTATAGGTGAAGCAAATGACACTCAAAGGGGTTAAGTATCACACCAAAGGTCACTCAACATTAAATGGTGGAGCTGGATTTGAACCTTGGTGTATCAGACTCTAAGACCTCTGCACTTAACCACTACACTTTATTGTTTCTTGTTTTCTTTCTGAAATTGGCTCATACTAATATAGACTGTTCAGTCCTTAATATTCAAGGGTAGTCCTAAGACTGGTCCACCAGCAAAAGAATATATGCTTTCAGGATGAGTGGGTCAGGATTATGCCTATAGGTTCCAATGAGGTCATCTTTTGCCTTGATTTCATTAACCAAGGTGCTCTGAATGAGGTAACCCAAACCTCCCAAATCACTCTACCAGATCTGAGTTTTCTATGGATCTTAAAAAGTAAATTCAAGGGCTTCCCTGGTGGAGCAGTGGTTGAGAATCCGCCTGCCAATGCAGGGGACACGGGTTCGAGCCCTGGTCTGGGAAGAGCCCACATGCCGCGGAGCGACTAGGCCCGTGAGCCACAACTACTGAGCCTGCGCGTCTGGAGCCTGTGCTCCGCAACAAGAGAGGCCGCGATAGTGAGAGGCCCGTGCACCGCGATGAAGAGTGGCCCCCGCTTGCCGCAACTAGAGAAAGCCCTCGCACAGAAACGAAAACCCAACACAGCCATAAATAAATAAAAAATAAATAAATAAATAAAAAAGTAAATTCAATTAACTTTGTATGATATATGTAGACAGGTAGGTGGGAGCCTACAAATTCTTTTTGAAATCAAAATAACGAGAATACTCTTGAACCTGAAAACAGGATACTTTTGTGATTTTCATATTCCCATAACCTACCCCCACTGATACTTTATTAAAATGTAGGTAAAAGCAGAATATCCTAGAGGCAAGCAAATGATGCAGAAGATATGTTTTGAGAATTCCTGTTTTCCCAAGTCAGAAACAGTTTGTTGCTATAAAGATACTTGTTCTTTTAAGAAAAAGAACTTGTGAATGGTGGCTATTATACATCTGTTTGACTCAAATACTAATAGCAGCTAGATTATTCACCATAACTAAAAGGGATTTTGTGGGGAGGGGGATACATTGGGAATTTGGAATTAACAGATACACACTTCTATACAAAAAATATATAAACAAGGACCTACTATATAGCACAGGGAACTATATTCAATATCTTGTAACAACCTATAATGGAAAAGAATCTGAAAAAGAATACTTATATATCTATATATAGATATATCTGAATCACTTTGCTGCACACCCAAAACATTGTAAATCAACTATACTTCAATTAAAAAAAATTTTTTTTTTAAAAAAGGGATATTGGTCTCATGAAAATCAGCTGAGCTTCCTCCTGTGATATCTCCAGCCTTGTGGAGAGGAAAGAGTACTATAAGGATGTGCTAATGGCATCTTATTTTAGATGGAAATGCTTTGTTTCTGCAGTAATGCACTCATGGTTCTGTGTGCATTTGAGCTGCTGAGCTCAGAAAAGCCTAGGGATTACCTAGCTTTTGCTCTTAAGCCATACATCCATTGCTCTATGCACACGCTAAAATCACAGACACTCCACTTCAGATTGCAAGGAGCAAGGTAAGCCCGTTGTAACTGGGATGAGCACTGAAGTCTGATGTAGCAGAAATCACTTGTGCATATTATGGAGAGGACCTGAAGAGTTCTGGTTGTTATTTCCAAGCACTTAAACTATTTATCTAGTCTGGATGAACGGAGGGCACCCAAGATCTAATTGAAAGTGTTTGGGATTGGGGACATTATGTGGTAGCATACTGGGGACCTGGGTTGATTCATACATTGGAGGAGGGAGAGAGTGAGAGAGTGAGATTCATATAGGGTGAGAGGGCTAGAATAATACACTTCAACCTGGTACTTCATAAAAATAAATTTCACAGGCCTACCCTAACTACATCTGAGCATCAGTCCAACTGGGCCCAGAAAATTCTCTTTACTCAGAAAATCATTCAAGAGTATTAAATGTTCATATGACTGCCAGGTATTTGTATGTGAAAGAGTTCTAAATATAGTCACTGTAAACTTCCATTTGTCAGGGGTCTTGGTGTGTACAATTTATTAAGATCTCAGGAAGATAAATCTGTCCTTGCTTTAAAAGGGTAATTTGCAATCTGAGTTTGGGGTCTCAGCATAATGCTGTTATAGAGGTTCGTTGTGAATTTATGAAAAGCAATACTCACTTTTCCATGGGAATAAGTCATATTTTTCCTAAAAGGAGTTAATGGAAACCTCCAACTCGAGTACACTCCAAGGATACATTTTTATCTTGCGTTTCTGAGCAATCACTTTTTTGGCAGACTCTTTCACTCATGTGAAACAGAGCTAAGAAATTGATAGGCAACAAAAAAAGGCCTCTTAGCAGTAAAATAATGTTCACAAAGTCTAGGTACTCAAGGGCATGCACTTTACCTACAGAAGAATCTCTTAAGTGATCAGCAGAGCCTCTTCACTCATATTTTGCCCACAAATCAATGTACTTGATTATCTGTTATAAAACAGATTGGAAGCAGCAATTAGAAGGGATTAGAAGGTAGCTACTACAGATACATGTTGAAATATAGGAATAGAAATAAATGCTATAAATGTAGAAATAAGAATTCAAAGAGCCCAGTGGGATGAGGTCATATCACATATTGGAAAACAGCCAGCACTTCAAATTCCTCGAATAAACTCCAAGTGCATATATTATTTCCTAGTATAATCATGTTCCTAATGACAGCCCTAAGGTACCAAGGAGGTATTTGGAATTCTCTTTTCAAGATGCAGGGAAGAGTGAAGCATATTTTAGAAAGGTTACTGTTTAGAAAGACCAAAACTAAAATTGGCAACTGAAGAGATAAGTTCTTGATTTGTTTGGGCCTCCTCATGTATCCAGATGAATTTATTTCCCATGAGTGTCCCATAGCCAGTGTTTTACTATGTGAGATTTTAGTTGGGAAAGAGAAAAACGAAAAGGTTTGTTATCTGTTCACTGCTACAAGGTATGTGTATATATGAACATATGTTAGTAAATTTTGTCGACATATGTGTGTACATATATAAGGATATAACATTGTTATACTGTTTAAAGTGAGTACATATGGGTATGTATATGTGCTCAAGCCAAATCTTTCTGTGGCCAGAAGGTTTTTAAAAATATGGGAAGGTTTAGATCTTACAATCTGATTAGACATTCAGTTTTGCCATTGCTTAATGAGTCAGGCTAGGTATTACATCACCTGCGTATCATGGCTTCCCTTTGCCCGTTAGGAAATAGTGTTTTCTTCATCTGTCGGAGATTCGTCAAATACTCCAGACACAAGCTTTGGAAAATAAAGTATATAGTTTTTGAAGTTCATTTTAATGATGGATTTCCCAGACTTAAGGATCTGGAACTGAGAGGTAGGGCAAAAGTCATAATAATAATACCTAATGTTTAACAACTTGGCCATTTACAAAGCACTTTCACCCATATGTTCCATTTGGTTGATACGGTCTTAAGTCATTTTAAATCTATAACAATTAACACTTGGTTTTATTCTGTTTGTTTACTTTATTTTTTTGTTTTTTTTAAGAAACTGGGTCATTCACCCTGTGGTGGAATCCCACAATCTAGATTTGGCTGATGAGTCCACATGATATCATTTAACATATTCCTCTATTCCCCATAATTTTGTAAACTGGTATTTACATAAAAAGGCTTGATTAGATTCAGGTTCAGTTTTCTTAAAGGATACCTCATAGGTGGGGCTATGAACTTCCCATTGAATAGCCCTGGAAGGCTTATAGTGTCTGGCTGTCTTTCCATTAATGCCTTTAAGATTGATCAGTCAAATCAGGTACCGTCAACTTGATCCATCCATTATAAAACTCCCCATCAAAATTGACCTAATGCTTTGAGCAGTCATTGATCATTGCCTAGAACAGACCCATTTTTTCACTGGGTGTTCCAAAGGGTAATTTTCTAATTCCACTATTCTTTATGCATTTATTAGCTGGAACTCTATAAAGAAAAACTTGCCCTTGTCAACCAGTTAGAAGCCCTAAAATACATTTAATACAGGAAAGGCAGGATAGCTATAAAGCCCATGACTTTTACTGCCGTGCTATCCTGGAAAGATATTGCTTTCCTACGGGTGGAATCTGATAGGCATCAGAAGGTTCTAGCAGTGGAGGTCCTCATCCTTAGATCCCAAGACAGTCTATCCAGATTGATCAGGATTCCTGTTGGGATTCCAGGATTCCTGGAAGATGGAATGAGAAGATTGGGCCAAGCTTTAGGGAGAAAAGACTGGCAAAATTTAAGCAGATTTTCTGGCCCCAACCTGGGAGGCTAATGCAGGCACAGAACTGGAGTACAATGGGGAAATAGAACGGAGACCCAGGGATATGGACCTGGCACCTGAAAGAGGGAGGAAGAAGAACATCAATGGCCTGAGACTGTCTAGGGTCTTGACCCAAGCAAGAAGGAGACTGAGCCCACGTGTGGCTGGGCTTCTTGAAGGGGATGGGGAATGAAGAATGAATGTGGGACTGACCTGGAGCGAGTGTTCTGAAAGGTGTTTGAAGGGCCTGGGTTTGGGTGGTTGAAGGATTGTGCTGTTCCACCTGGGTCTGGAGATGACTCTGCCTTCATTGGTTTGGCACCAACCACTCCACAGAAACCCTAATTGAAAACTCCATAACCTTCTGTGACAGAACCAAAAGGACCTGATTTCCAAAGGGACATATCCAAAGGAATTGGAGCCAATACTGGCTTCATATAGCCAATACATTCACCACTAGTTCGAATCGTGGTACACGGTCAGTGAATCCTCCATCACCTTTTTGCCCACATCTGATCCTACTCCCATCACAATCACATAATTCTCAAAAGCAGTGGAATCGGGGTACTTGAGATTACAGAGCCATGCTCTCTGGGCCAGAGCGACTAAGATGTGTAAATGCAAAGAACCGCTGAGGCCTCTGTGTATCCCCTGGGCATCTGACCCTCTCTCCACTTGGGGGCTTTCAGAGAACCATACCCATTATATTTAGGAATTGACTGCTAAAAACTGAACCGCTCAACCCAATTAAATTAAAATTTCTTTTCTTCCTGCTGCATTACTTACACACAAGAGCACCAAGAATTATTTTTAGACTTAAAAAATAGCAGTTTGCTGGTGCTTGCCATCCAATTTGTAACAGATTTCCAGAGATTAACACTTGCAAGGTTTTTGGCCACGTTTAATCACAAAAGTATTTCTGTATTCTGTCATTACGCTCAGCTCGGGGGATAAAAATAGCAGTGCAATCTGGTTGGGTGAGTCTTGGCCACAGGGCTTTGCTGCCAGTTGCTGTTTTAATGTTGTTGTGGAATTGCTGTCCTCCTTTAAGGGCATGTGTTTGAAAGCCAACATAGGAGGGTGGTAGAGTATCTGATGCACTGTCATGCTCTGTGAGGCCCTCAGCATGCTGGAAATGAGACTTTCCACACAGCAAATGAAGGGAGTAATTCTGTCTGATTATCTGGCCAGATTTTCCAACTGAGAAACTATGTAATACATGCGTTAAAAAAAATTACTTTTGATAAAAAGTTATCTCAGTAAGTGAAAACCACTCTGTGACAGCCGTCTAGGACCTGGCTTATCTTTTCTTATGGGTGGCCTCTAATCAACCCCTAAAAAGGGAAAGAAATACCAGTAGGAAGTGCATCAAGCAGCACATGTCAACGTCCACCCTGATTTGGTGTTGTTTTCTTGTATAATTCCAGGTCTTTAGATCTGCCAATATGAAGCTGTGATGTCCCACAGGAAATAAATGTCACTACAATCCATTTACGTCAGTCATCCTGTGAAGGTTTGATTCTGGACCGAGAAATTCCAATGTTCCCAAGTCTCCCGTATTCCTGCAGTAAATTCTCAAAGAATGTAGAAAGGGTCCACAGCTGCCCACAGAGAGAAGGTATGAGAATTCAAGTCTCTCTCTCTTTTTTTTTTTTTTTAAGAACTTTCAACCTTCTGTGCTGCTTTCGCAGCATCTGAAATGATGCTTATTCATTGCTCACCTGTGGATGAAGGTCTTGGTGGCAAAACTCCAGAGACTATAAGATACAGTCCTCCTTGACCTGACAGCCACTGTCTCAAGAAGACATATAGATCCCTGGTGCTTACAACTAGGATTTTAAAAAAAATTGCATATGAGCATTCTGGCCACTCCAAAGGCAAGTGAATTCAACATCTCTGGGAGAATGACTGACTCCTGCCAGGGTCCCCTGTAGCCCCCCTGCCTACCTTTCCTTCCAAGCCCGCCTCTCTGCCATCTTCATGAAGCCCAACTACCAACTCAGTCAACACCAATCCTTAACTTTTCTGACCTCTCAGGAAATATATTTTCTTAACGGATCAATTATATGATGTCTTACATCGATTGACATGATTTTTCATTAAATCATGGCATTTTAGAGCTAGGGGAAAAAAACAAAACCTTAAAGGACATCTAGTTCAGGATTTACCTAAAGTATAACCTAAGAAACCCTGTTTAGAAGAGAGGTATTATGGAGAAAGAATTATTAGTTTTCTAGGGCTGCTATAACAAAGTACCACAGACTGGGTGCCTTAAACAATAAACATTTATTTTCTTAAAGAGCTAGAGACTAGAAGTTCAAGACTAAGGTGTCAGCAGGGTTGTTTTCTTGTGTCAAGGGAGCCCCTCTCCTTGGCTTGCAGATGCCCATCTTCACCCCACATCTTCACATCGTCTTCCCTCTATGTATATGTCTGTGTCCTAATTGCCTCTTCTTTTTCTTCTTCTTTTCTTTTATTTTCTTCCAGTTTTATTGAGAAATAATCGACACACAGCACTGTGCAAGTTTAATATGTACATAATGATCTGACTTACATACATCATGAAATGATAATCACAATAAATTTAATGAACTTATATCATCTCTTATAGATACAAAATTAAAGAAAAAGAAAATAATGTTTTCCTTGTGATAAGAACTCTTAGGGTTTACTCTCTTAACAATTTTCATGTATAGCACACAGCAGTGCTAATTATATTCATCACGTTGTACATTACATCCCTAGTTCTTACTTATCTTGTAACTGGAAGTTTGTACTTTTCGCCCACCTTCATCCAATTCCCCCTCCCTCCACCCCCATTTCTGGTAACCACAAATCTTATCTCTTTTTCTGAGTTTGTTTGTTTCTAAAGTATAATTGACTTACAACACTATGTTAGTTCCTGTTACACAATAGTGATTCGATTTTTCTATATATTTCAAAATGATCACCACAATACGTCTAGTTACAATCTGGCACCATGTAAAGATATTACATATATATTGACTATATTCCCCACACTGTACATTTCATACCCATGACTCATTTATTTTGCAACTGCAAGTTTGTACCTCTTGATCTCCCTCACCTATTTCTTTCCTTCCCCCCAGGCCCACCACCCTCTGACGACTTGTTTGTTCTCTGTACCTATAACTCTGTTTCTGTTTTATGCTTGCTCATTTGTTTTGTTTTTTAGATTTCACACATAAATGAAATCATACAGAGGAAGACAAATACTAATTGCCTCTTCTTTGAAAGGTACTAGACAAATCAGATTAGGACCCACCCTAATGACCTCATTTTAATTTAAACTCTTTAAAGAGCTTATCTCAAAATACAGTCACATTCGGGGGGCTTCCCTGGTGGCGCAGTGGTTAGGAATCCGCCTGCCAGTGCAGGGGACACAGGTTCGAGCCCTGGTCTGGGAAGATCCCACATGCCACGGAGCAACTAAACCTGTGTGCCACAACTACTGAAGCCCGTGCGCCTAGAGCCTGTGCTCTGCAACAAGAGAAGCCACCACAATGAGAAGCCCGCGCACCGCAACGAAGAGCAGCCCCCGCTCGCCGCAACTAGGGAAAGCCAGCACACAGCAACGAAGACCCAACACAGCCAAAAATAAATAAATAAATTAATTAATTAAAAAAAAATACAGTCACATTCTGTGGTACTAGGGGTTAGGATTTCAACACATGAATTTGAAGAAAGACAAAATTCAGCTTATAACAACAATCAAACAACTTTGGGGAACATTAATGTGAAATTCCCAAGTCATATTGGCTAAATTTCAAAGGCTCTCAGAAGCCGTTGAGATAATAAGCTGGTCTAAATACGTTTAACCCATTGTTTCCAAAATATGTTTGACTTATGATACTTTTTTTCCTAGATAATTTTTATTAAGTTCCTACAGAATGTAATTTAGAAACGCTGATCCTGTCTATCCTCCCCATTTTACAGATGAGGAAACCAGGGCCCAGAGATGCAAGTGACATGGCTAACATCAGTTCTACCTCTCTGGGCTTTCCCTATTATTTCTGACCCAACATCAAAATGCCAGAAGAACTTGTCTGGCAAAGATAAATGCTCGTCAGGGGCAAGAGTGGAGAGATGGAAATTGGAATAGCAATGCCAGGCTTCTTTTGGGCAGACTGAGGAAGATGGGAAGGACTGCTTTCAAGGTCATAAAGCCTTTCCTGCCTGGCTCCCAGCCTTTCTTCCTTTCTCTGTATGTGTCTCTTAACCCTGTGTGTTTTCAAGACAGCCCTCGGTGCTCATTTTTAACAGATCCCACAGGGATAGAAATATTGGGGGGATTTCCTCTGGCCTCTACCCTTTGAGGAGTGGTCCTGGCTCTCAAATTGCACACCTGGTAATTCCATTCACCTCACAGAACATAATTTAGAAACGCTGACCCTATCTATCCTCTCCATTTTACAGATGAGGAAACCGAGGCCCAGAGATGCAAGTGACGTAGCTAACATCAGTTCTTCCTCTCTGGGCTTTCCCTATTATTTCTGATCCAACATCAAAAATGCCAGAAGAGCTTGTCTGGCAAAGAATTTTCCTTTGGACTTGTAAGAGGGAGCCCCAGAGCTGTTGTGCTACTTCTCATGATGTCTGGGTTGATGACTGTGAAGGGCTTTGGAGATAAAGTGCTCTCAGGGAAAGGACTCAGGTTATCAGGATGGTGTACTGCCTGCTCAGGACTGACTGGGGAAATCTACACATGACTGTATCATGTAAAGATGTCCAAGTGAAACTGTGCACCTCAGATTGGGACTTGAACCCAGATGCCAGGACTTGAACCCAGCCAAAACCCAGACTGGGACTTGAACCCACACGGCTGGGGCTCGAACCTGGCCAAAACCCACAGTCTTCCAACTGAGATCACACACCTGGTTTCAAGACTTAATGAAGCTCAGGTTCTTAATGTCTCATTGCAGAAAGAATTCAGTGAGAGACAAAGTGATAGGTAAGAAGTGGATTCATTTAGAGAGAAGCACACTCCACAGACAGAGTGTGGACCATCCCAGAAGGCAAGAGCAGCCTTGGGAGAAACACTCCACAGACAGAGTGTGGGCCATCTCAGAAGGTGAGAGTGGCACCAGGGTATGCGGTTGTCAGTTTTTATAGGGGTGGGTAATTTCATAGGCTAATGAGTGGGAGGAGTATTCAGCTATTTCAGGAAGGGGCGGGGATTTCCAGGAATTTGGCCACTGCCCACTTTTGATCCTTATGGTCGGCCTTAGAACTGTCATGGTGCCTGTGGGTGTGTCATTTAGCTTGCTGATGTGTTACAATGAGCGTATACTGAGGCTCAAGGTCTAGTGGAAGTCGACTTGTCTGCCATCTTGGACCCATTTGGTTCTAATCAGTTTATATCATGTCCTTGGGCTATGTCATTCTTTCAAAGGTTGTGCCCTGCCCCCTTCCCTCCTGTTTCACAAGGGGATGATTTTGCCACACAAGAATTTCTTCTCTTTTGATTTTTATATGCATTGCTAGATATGAAACATCAGACATACTAAATAAACCTGAGAATATTAAATGAAAGAGAAAAATCTGCCTTTAAAAACCTCAGCATAAAAAAATACCTACAATAGCATGCATTCTTCCCTCCAAAAGAGCCAGTCTTTGCATGATTCTTATCTCCAGCAATTTTTATTGAAGACATTTCTGATTTTTTATTTTAATGGGCTTTCTGAAATCAGATGTGATGCCTATTATTCTTGCATGGTTTTTTTTTTTTAAATAAATTTATTTATTTTATTTATTTATTTTTGGCTGCATTGGGTCTTCATTGCTGTGTGCGGGCTTTCTCTAGTTGCGGTGAGCAGGGGCTACTCTTCGTTGCAGTGCATGGGCTTCTTGTTGCGGTGGCTTCTCTTGTTGCGGAGCACGGCCTCCAGGTGCAAGGGCTTCAGTAGTTGTGGCATGTGGGCTCAGTAGTGTGGCTCGCGGGCTCTAGAGCGTAGGCTCAGTAGTTGTGACGCACGGGCTTAGTTGCTCCGCGGCATGTGGGATCTTCCCGGACCAGGGATCAAACCTGTGTCCCCTGCGTTGGCAGGCAGGTTCTTAACCACTGTGCCACCAGGGAAGCCCCTGCATGGTTGTTTTAGTCCTGCATTTTTTTCAAACAAACAAGGGAGCCAAAGGACCTGGGGATGCTAATCATTCTATAACCCTCAAACCATGACAGCAGAGCTTTCAACACCAATATGGAAGTGGCAGCAAAAAGACAGTGCTGAGGCCTGATTGAGTGTCCTCTTGTTCATCAGATAAATGCTGAAACAAAGCTTGTCTATATGTATTCTGCAGTAACAGATTGTGTCTTTGGCCAATGGGCATAAAAGGGTTCCAATGTAGATATGGGTTAGCAGAGACAGCACGGATGTGAAAAACAACAGAACCAGATGAGACGTCCAGAGGATTGTCTTTCCTTTTTTTCCCTCCTTAATTCAATAATTTCCATTTATTAGCTGCAAGTATACCCCCCAGCTTGGGGCTGGGATATGGTTCTAAGGGAAAAAAGGTGTGATCTCCAAAGTATTGACTCCCCAACGCCATCTTTCACAGATTTATCAATCGCTACCTTTATCCCTAGGATCACATGTACACCATCCCCTCCTGATCTGGCCAGCCACGGCAGGAGGAATTTCTGATTGGCATATGAATTAGACAAGGATCCAACATCTAGAGACACGTCTGGGGCCTGAAAGGGGCTCTTGGTGAACTGGTGTGGACCATCCATGACAGAAAGCCCGTGTACTGAATGAGGCACTTGGAGAACAATTTCAGCTAAAAAAGAAATCAAAGAATGCTGATTGGTTTGGTAAACAGTCACTTCCTGGTTCTCTGTACAGTCATTCCAGTTACCTCTCTTTCCTCTTGCTCCTACTTTCCTATCTGTCTGTCTGCCCCCAAGTCCCCCAGTTTCCCATTGTCCTTATTCTATTCCACTTCACTGAATATAGGTGTGTTTATACCTCTGAAGCTTGGCTCATTCATGCTGCTAAACTCATGAATATCTTATCCATCCACTGTGGAGAAAAGAGAACAGAAAAAAAGGGGGAAGAAAGAGAATTGCTCCTAAACTGTGAAGCCATGATGCAAACAACCAGAAAGACCTAGACTCAAATCCCTGTCCTGCCTTTTACTAGCTGAGTGATTCTGGAAAACCTGCTGAACATCTCTGAGCCTTGGTTGCCTCGGTTGCCAAATGGGCATAAGAACCCTTACATTTCAAGGTTGTTGTTAGGATTAGTGATCGTGTGTAGGTTACTAGCTCATAGTAGATGTTGAGGAGATAGTTGCTGTTAATATTTAACATAGAGTTATATATACAATCTGATATCTGTTTTTCCCACTTAACACTATAGTATGAGCATCTTCCCATGTTTTTCAAAACTTTAGCTCACTATAGTATGAGCATCTTCCCATGTTTTTCAAAACTTTTTGTAAACATCATTTTTAAGTGCTACAGAGCAGCACATCATATGGATGTACTATAATTACATAATTTTTTCTTTATTTTTGGACCCTAGTTTTGGTTTTGTTGTTGTTGTCCTTTCTTTTTTCTGTTATAAAGGGTGCTACAGTGAACATCTTTGAGCATAAAGCTTTATCTTTATTTAGGCACACTTTCCGTGGGCTTTGTTCCTAGAAGTGGAATTACTATGCCAAAGCTTAAGGACACTTTTAAGAGTCTTGGTATATAATGCCAAATTTCTTTCTACAACTCCTACGAGCCACGTGTGTGGCCTGTCTCACTGGACCCTTGGCAGCCAGAGCAGACACCACGGGTTGTCTGCCCAAGGAACATTATTTTCCCTTTTTCCCTGCTGATAGAGATTTGGTTGGTCCAGGTGACCATACTTCCTCTGGGAATAAACCTGGATTAGTCTAAACCAACCTTGGTCATCTCATTTCTCTTGCCAGTGATTGGGCTAGAGGTGGGCATATGACACAGTCCTGGCTAAGGAGATGAGATGTGAGGTTTACTGGGTATATATTTTTCATTTTTATTTGCAGCAACATGGATGGACCTAGATATTATCATGCTAAGTGAAGTAAGTCAGACAGAGAAAGACAAACATCATATGATATCACTTATATGTGGAATCTAAAAAAATGATACAAATAAACTTATTTATAAAACAGAAATAGACTCACAGACATAGAAGACAAACTTATGGTTACCAAAGGGAAAAGGAGGGGGGAGGGATAAATTAGAAGTTTGGGATTAATAGATACACACTACTATATATAAAATAGATATAAGGACCTACTGTATAGCATAGGGAACTATATTCAGTATCTTGTTATAACCTATAATGGAAAAGAATATGAAAAAGAATATATATATGTATATATACCTATATGTATATATATAACTGAATCACTTTGCTGTACACCTGAAACTAATACAATATTATAAATCAACTATACTTCAATAATAAAAAGAAAGCATAGTGTCCTTAGATACACAGAGAGTTGCCTCAAAATGATTCATCTTCTTCAGTTCTTCTTAAATATAATCCATTATCAAAAAAAAAAAAAAAAAGAGAGAGAGAGAGAGAAGGGAAAAACAGTCTCCTTTCCTTCACTGGACAGTGTCATGTCTGCATGCCAGCTTAGGGACAAAACCAGTGAAGGATGGGGGCTTGATGATGTTATGGAAGTCCTGAATTAATCAACCCAGGAACCCCCTTCCTTGGGACTTATTTTCACTTGAAATCATATATTATACATGTTATTTAAGAAGTTTGATTTGGTTGTTTTGTTATTGTCACCTAAAAGCATTTTAATGGGAATGCCAGCATTATAATTACTAAAAAACCTTTCGCAAATTAATTCACACACAAAAATAGCAACTTAATTTTGTTGGAATTTGCTGTTCTTTAATTACTGATGAGATTACATGTTTATTATTCATAAGTTTATTAATAATTTGCGTGTTTTTTCCTAATTTATCTGGAAAGATTTTTCAGAGATCCATGGTCTGCAGAAGAGGGTCATTTGCAGGCTGGACTGAGCAAGGTGAGGCATCGAGGAAACAGTTAAAGTCATTCTGGGAAGGAGCTCTGCCACTCGTTTTCATACAAATATGCCTCCAACTTACAAAGTGTCTTGAGCTCACTGAGATGGGCTCCTATCCAAAATATGGTAATGATAGAAGTCGATCTTTCAGGACTGTTTGTTTGTAGAAAACTAGACCTTGGGGAGGACTGTCTCTCAACATGGAGACAAGAAGTCTGGTGGGTAAAAGGAAAATAAGACGCGTGAAAGTGAAGGAAAGGTTGAGTGAGGACAGACACGCACTAAGGACCCACCATACTGGAGCTCAGATAGCATTTCTCCCTGCTTGCTCCTGACTGTCCCAGTTTCAAGCCGCTCTGGTCCCCCATCACTTGCCCCATTAGGCTTATGCATGTGTCTGCTCTAGCTTAAGAAGATTTTCATTAGATTTTCCATATAGAGAAATGTTTTCAATTACTGCAGTTTTGAAATAAACTTTGAACACAAACATTGGAGCAAGAGCGTCTGATTCATCTCCCAGAAAAGGGAACATATGAAAACGATTCACACTCTCTTTTTATTAGCACGTTAGAGATTTACAGAGTACTGAGTCATCAGTATTAAGGTAACGTCTAGTGGTCAGATAATTAGAAATTTAAATGGCCTGGGTTTAATAGGAGGTTTTCAATATTATGAATAGTCAGTGAATCCAAGCTTGACTGAGAAATACCCCCGATGAAGTCTTGCCAACGAAGACATGTATAATACATGGGTAAGGTTGTTTTATAAAAGACATTGACTTTCTGGTCAAGGGTCTAGTAGCTTCCATCAAAGTCTTGTTCTAAACCATCATAAATTAACAGATCAATAGTTAATGGTACTGCTAGGCAAGTTTAAAGCCAAATAACTCAGATCCCAAGACAACTCCATTTTACTCATTTGTAATTCAGAGGCACTTTGGTAGACAAATTGATGTTTGTTCGGCCAATTTGTACATCCCAAGGTCCTCAGCCTGAACCTCCTTTCCTTAAGCCCACAAAAACCGTCAGTAGAGTGTGGCTCACTGATCCACAGCTGACTCTCTTTTGCTTGTGTTGAGACCTTTTATTACCCGAGTTCCTGCATTAGCAGCATCTCGTAGGATTAGATCTGATCATCTGTGGTAGGTCAGATCCTTAAGATCCTGACCAAATCAAAAAATGGACTCCATACCAAAGTTGGGAGCAAGAGAACATGAGAATGTATGTGAGAAAAGAAAAAAAGAGTATTTTTAAAAGCAACATAGGGCAGTTTGAGAGTGTGTGGTGTGATGTGTACGTGCCATGTGGCCTGTGTATGTATTGGTGGGGGTATTTACACCACTTTAAGTTGCCTGTGTGCTGTGCCCGGTACTTGGTGATTTTCAAAACAATATTGCTCTAGCTTTAATGTGAATTCTGCTGGAGGGAAGAGAATAGAGAAAAAAATAGATCATTTGTGCTTCTGGCTGCCTACTCTTTATATGCAAAATTATAAAATAAACAAGATCCAAAAATAGTACTTTCTTTGCTCCCCCAAAGAGATCTTGCACTCAGCAATGAATTGTAAAAGGCTATGCTTTTTTTTTTTTTTTAATTTATTTTTTATTTTTGGCTGCACTGGGTCTCTGTTGCTGCAGCTGGGCTTTTCTCTAGTTGAGGCGAGCAAGGGCTACTCTTCGCTGCGGTGCACTGGCTTCTCATTGCGGTGGCTTTCCTTGTTGTGGAGCGCCGGCTCAGTAGTTGTGGCGCACGGACTTAGTTGTTCCGTGGCATGTGGGATCTTCCCGGACCAGGGCTCGAACCCGTATCCCCTGCATTGGCAGGCGGATTCCTAACCACTGTGCCACCAGGGAAGCCCAAGGCTCTGGTTTAAAGGAATTAGGTAATGAATTGGGCTCACATGGGAAGGATATAGGAGGAGGCAAGACTAACTTTAATGAAGGGCTCAGATTCAGCTGAGCGTGCTGATGTTTGTCGGGGAGGGTGACTTCTTAGTTCTGGGGTGATGTCTGGAAATGCGGCCCGCACACTCGCGGTCATGAGCTTTTCTTTTCCTTCCCTGATAAAGCTCTGGATGGACAATATCACTGCCGCTGCCCATTTAGCTACAAATACAGTTAATTCTTTTTCTTTTTTATATACAGTTAGCTATTTCTTTTTTTTTTTTTCAAACTGAAGTATGGTTGAGTTACCATATTATATAAGTTTCAGGTATACAACATAGTGATTCCCAATTTTTAAAGGTTATACTCCATTCATAGTTATTATAAAATATTGGCTATCTTCCCTGTGCTGCACAATATATCTTTGTAGCTTATTTTATACATAGTTGTTTGTACCTCTTAATCCCCTATGCCTATCTCGTCCCTCCCCTCTTCCCTCTCCCCACTGGTAACGACTCTTTTGTTCTCTATATCTGTGGGTCTTTTTGTTTTTTTAGGCTGACAATGTTGCCTCAGCCCTGACCAAAGTCTGGCTGCCTGACTTTGGCAGTATCAGCTCATAAGGCCTGAGGTTTCAACATCCTCTTCTCTCCCCTCAAGCCCCAAACCATAGGAGTTTGCATTTGGCATCCAATCCACAGTCAGTATAGCACCTACATCAGACCCAGATTCCCAGGGCCTATGGCAGACCAATGGAATGAGAATCTCTGCAAGTAGGACCCAGGACTGTACATGTTTACAAGGGCTCTGATTCTTACGCTCAATGTTTAAAAAACTGCAATCTCATAATTTCTTTTTCTTTTTTTCTTTTTTTTTTTACATTTCTAGCTAGGATCATCTCTGTGTTTAAAAAACAAAACAAACAAACAAACGAAAAAAAAAAAAACTACTTTATAAAAAGAAGAGTGTTTTGACCAGATTCTAGAAGCATTGATTATTCAGTGACATACAGTCTCTAACTGGCCATCGGACTATGACTCGGTTTGGGTCTTGGCTAATCCAAATTGGATCCCCCAACAGAGGCTCCCTGATCAGTTCCACAGTGACTGTTGGTTGTGGGCTGCGTGTACCAAGTACTCCTTATTCTGTTCTTCAAAAGATGTGTCACTGGGCCAAGAGAAGAAATGATGTCACAAGACAAAACAAGCTTCCCATATACTGATCAAGTCTCTGCTTTTAATAAAACTATGAAAATGTCTTTAGTGGCTTTAGTACTATTAATTTCTTTTGTATATTCTATGCAGAGCCCTTAACCCGAAGGATAATGGACTTAGCGAATTCTTGATTATTCACTTTGTGGATTTTCTAAAGTTTTTATTCCAAGCTCAAAGTCTCCAGCACTCAGAGCCCTGCCAGATTGCCATCTCCCAATTAGTTTAAGCTAAACATGACTGGAAAGATACATCTGCTATATAAGTAAGGATTCCAGATTTTGCTATAATTTTGGTTCAAATCTATGGTTTTCAAGGGCTACTGATTGTAATCATTGTTCACAAGTGTTGAATGAAAGATCCAGCTTTTTATACATATCTCTATTTTTTAATTTTAAATTATTTAAAAATTTTCTAACTTTATGTGCTGCCGAAATGAGCACTTGTTTTTGTTGTTATTCTCCCTCTTTCATGAAGATAATAACATACGATGATGAGAAAGTGATTCTTAATCCAGGAATTATTTAAGCTACATAACGGATTCTTGTTTTCATGGAAGACAACTTCTCAAAGTTTACCCAACACAGAAGAGGGGGCCCTTTAAGAGCAGGGCAAAGTGTGATTTAAATCTCCCCTCACTCTCTACTGGGAAGACACAGCTCCTTGGCCAGCATCTCTCTTGAGCTCTTTGTTTCCGCTCCAGCTTCATCCCCGCATGACCTGCCATTTGTCAAGTATCCAGACTGGAAAACACTCCAACATTCTGTTCTTCTCCTACCCCACCCCCAACTCACCCCCCAAAACTCCCAGCTAGATCCATGTGCCCCCAAGCAGGACTCCAAGGTCAAGCCTGCTCACGGCTGACCCTCCCACCTCAGCATCATAACCAAGGGTTCGCAGCTCTGACTTAACCCTATGGACTCTGGTGGGACTTAACCCAGGCTTCTCCTGGACCATCTCATTCTGTGTATTATTAGCTTTATGGTGACTCTTTCGCCACACCCTGACACTCCCTAAATTGTATATTTGTACTCGTTAAAATCCTCCTTGCATTTAAACGGTTCTACGCTGAGGTCAAATGTTTTTGAGAAGGAGCCGGTCTCTAGTGACTAGAGCAGCCATATAATTCATCATTCACATCTGAACACCATTGAAGGTGAAGGGAGATGCTATCTGGATAGGATGCTGGGGCCACAGATTCAAGGAAAGAAGACACACAGTCATTTTAGTAATGAGGCAAACAATCGTCTCCTGCAAGGATTCTGGAGTCATGTCCTTTGGACTTGCCACTGGGGAGGGAGGATAGTCAGAGCAGAGTGGACTGAGAAAAGTGGAGAGGTGGGAAGAAAAAGAGGGAAAGGAGAAGAAGCAAAGTGGGAGGAGACAAGAGAAAGACTGAACTCATTTTCGTATGACCTCTGATTGATGAAGTCACAGTCTTTAAAATACACTATCTAGAGCCTCTGCAAGAAGAAGACCAGAGAATGAACCAAAGTATCTAAGGTAAGATCACCTAAGCTGAGCCCACAGTTAATCCAGCTGCTAAGTCCTTACATCATATTCTGATTTCTTCCCAGCGTGCCTTATGGGTTGTGACTAATCTTAGGTCTGGGCAAAGTAGTTACATGTGTGGCTGGAATAGAGAACTACAGACAGCTCTCCCTATCCACGAATTCCATATATGCGAATTCAACCAACTGAGCACCAAAACTGTTTGAAAAAAATTCCAGAAAGTCCCAAAAAGCAACATTTGAATTTTCCACATGCTGGCAACTATTTACTTAGCATTTACATTGTGTTAGGTATTATAAGTATCCTGGAGATGACAAAGTATACAGGAAGATGTGCATAGGTTATTTGCAAATACTATATAAGGACCATTTTATAGAAGGGATTTGAGCATCCGTGGATTTTGGTATCTGTGGGGGTCCTGGAACCAGTCCCCACTGGATACCAAGTGATGCTACATACAGATTTTCACCTCTCCTTTCACCTTGTAATCCTTCTTATGATGAATTAGTCAGCATCACTACCTCAGGCAAAGAATGACTCTGCAGAAAGCAAATGCCACAAAAGGAGTCAATTGTTAGCTTTTTAGTTTTTGCCGTCTTGGCTTCAAGAGAACAGAAAGAACTGAAACATGTACAATAGATGTGGGAGAAGAAGTGCTGAGTAATAACAAAGAAGCTTTCCCAATCCACACTGCTCCCCATCCTCTAGGCTAAAATGCCCCCCCACCCCCTTCCACCAACCAGGAAAACACAGGAAGTTACGAGAAGAGAGTAGACTAACTTGATGGTGCTGAGTCCTTAATGAAAAAGGTCTGCACCCTGATCCTTTCCTGGGATGAAGCAGAGAGAATGTCCCACAGCAGAAATTTCAGATACATTTGGGAACAGTAGTACAGGGAGACTCTTGGAAGCAGGTAAGAACTGAAGGAAATATGGCTGTCTACTGTGTCCTGGCAGATGAGTTTGAAAAAGCCCCAGGGTAGAGCTGTGAATGGAAGGGGCCAGGGGCAGTGCTGGGGAGGTGGAATGATTCTTTTGTACTCAAGAGTGCCATGGAAATGACAGATGGCTGTGGATGGCCCTACTGGGTGTGGTCCCAGAATGGCATGGAAGCATCAGGATTATCCTGTGTGCCCGAGAGGGTCCTGAGAGTTAGCTGACCCAGACCCAAAGTTGCTGTGATATGACCCGTACAAGGGATGACTCAGCAGTGACCAGCAAGTGTCCACATCCCATCTAAGCAGCTGTATTAGTGCAGAGTGATGCCAGCTCAGGTGAGATGCTCTCCCGCCACTAACTTTCATTCATGGGCATGATATAAGCCTCAAATTTAGAGGCCATCACAAAGAAAGGGCAGGAACTCTGAAAGGACTGAAGTTAAGTTTCTACTGCCTGGAAGAAAGGAGGGTTATTATAAGTATTAACTTCCTGTACAGAAAAATGAACTTACTTTGTCCACAACTGGGTTTGTGATCTGAGATTTGCACGTACTACTTATAGAAAGATGCGTTCGTGCACCCTGTCCCATGTCCTTCCTCCTCCAAGTCCAGGCAGGATGCCCCATGAGGGCTCCGGTATCCCTTGTTTTCCCTAATGCTTTTCAACAGTGCACCAATTCTGTGAACTAGTCGCTTTGTGTTGATTTTATAGCCCCGATTGCCATGGAGAATTTCTCTCTCAAGTCTTTCATTGTTTGTCTGTTTTATGCACCATTTCCCTCCAGAAAACAGCCATCTGCTCTGAAATCAGTATAATTGCATCACTTCTATGTACCTTTCATTTGAGGTTTGACCTTAGATCATGTGGACTTCTAAATACATGAGGCTAAAGAAAATGTTCTTATCTAATTAGTCATGACCCAACACATCGGAACAAACTACATGAAATAAGATAACCTGGAGTGAGGGGTGGGGAGCCTTTCCTGGTTAGAATACACACACACACACACACACACACACACACACACACCCTCACACACACAAGGAGTAAAAAGAGAAGGTTCCCCTACCCTTCAAGAGAACTCTACTGACATTTATGCTCCAGAAGTGTGAATTTAGACATAAAATTAACCTCATAAGTGTATGTTTAATATGTTAGCATTAATTTAGCTTCATAAATATGTAGCAGGTAAGATTTTTGAAATCCAAGTTATCAAGTGTGCTAAAACATAACTCATTTTATGTTTCTATAACTTTACAGACTTAGTGTGTCAAGGTCCCTGTTCTCCACAGACATTCTAAGTTGGGGGAAGGCTGGGGCCACTAAGCAGTGGGAAGGAGTGGCTTGGTGTTCACTGATCGCTGAGATGTAGCATGTACCATCTGGTCTTTGGACATCACACCAGATGGCCTCTGGTTATAGCTCAGTGTCCTCGGTTGCTCTCTGGCATCAGATTATCATGCTCACGTACTCTGTAGCCCTCATCCCAGCTGAAAGCCCCTTTGGATCCATTGCCCCCACTCCTGTGTCCATCACCCCTTTGACACTCCTAGGAGCAAGGCGAACTTCCTCCTGTATGTGTGCAGGAGAGTCAGAGGGCTGTGAAAAATCCTCTTTTGTTTCTATTTTCCTTCTGTATTGTTCCTGCACCATGCCACCTGGACTATCTTTGAGTACCATATTCTTAAAAATTACCCAGGACCTTGGCTCTGGGTAACTGAGGCCAGTACCTCAAAGCTACGGTCTCTGATATAAGTTTAGAATATGTTTTTAGGAATTCAAAAGCAGAGAGTCAACTTCCTTGTTTTTCACCCATTCTTTCCCTTCTCCAGGGCCAATGAATGGCGCTCCTGATCCAAAATAATGGCACTCCTGATCCAAATGAATGCAGCTGACATAGGAGGCAGTGGAGAGGGGAAGTCATTGCAATCAAGAGCAGGATGAGGGGACCGTGGTTAGTTTGACAAAAATGCTATCCCACTTCAATCTCTAGGGTGGGATGCTTCATTTGCACACACGAATCATTTCCTCTGCTCTCCCAGTCCCCACATTGCTGAGGTCTACTTTCTTCACAGGCATCATGTCTGTCCTCTTATTCTCTGGCATTTTCCTTGCTCTGCATTCCTTTGACCTGCTCATCTTTATAATCCTGCCTCTCCTCCTGATGCTGTGCTGGCTGGTGGGTGCTGCCTAGTAGAAAAGGAAACAGTCAATAGCTGCTGTCTTTGGGGTCTTCCTTCTCCCCACTTCTCCCTCCTTTTTTCTTTGCCTTTCTTCCTTCTTGACTCAAGCTGTCAACTGTCACACAGGTAGCTGCTGCCAGAAGTGAGGTTGGCAAATCCAGCAGGAGGCTGGCAGAGGCCATAAACCTTCATGCTCTCTCCTTGACAAATATCACAGAACCCTGTTTTCTGCAGAGTAATTGCCTTATTGACTATTGTCAATTCTCTTCCTTAAATTTTTTAGGGTAAAATTTGATTTTTAAATGTTTTCTGCACTTGAAGCATAGCTTTTAATCATGCTTTGAGGGGAAAGCTATCTCTGTAACAACACAACTCTAAAGAGGAAACATGATTATCACAGAGTTCACTCCTATCAAGGCCTTTAGAAATGTTCTCCTTCAAAAAGGGAAGGTTAGGGGCTTCCCTGGTGGCGCAGTGGTTGAGAATCCGCCTGCCATGCAGGGGACACGGGTTCGAGCCCTGGTCTGGGAAGATCCCACATGCCGTGGAGCAACTAGGCCCGTGAATCACAACTACTGAGCCTGCGCGTCTGGAGCTTGTGCTCCGCAACAAGAGAGGCCGCAACAGTGAGAGGCCCGCGCACCGCGATGAAGAGTGGCCCCACTCGCCGCAACTAGAGAAAGCCCTCACACAGAAACGAAGACTCAACACAGCTAAAAATAAAGAAATAAATAAATAAAATTTAAAAAAAAAAAAAAAAAAAAAAAAAAAGGGAAGGTTATCCCGACCATGCTTTCATAAAGCTTAGTGTAGTCCTAAGAGGTACCTTCCAAATGGACCTTTCAAGACAGCCCTTGTCTCCTCCATAAGGAAAATCCTTTTACTATTAAACCCCCTCAATATTAAGTGCAGATCTGACTAGTATTCCTCTTAAGAACAGACTTAATCTGTGGGCTCAGAAATTCTGTGTGTGTGTGTGGTGTGTGTGGTGTGTGTGTGCGTGTGATGTGTGTGTGCGTGTGGTGTGTGTGTGTGTGTGTCTTTAATGCTCTTACTGTTGTGCTCTCAATCACTTGTACTGCCTCACACATTAGGCTAGAGTAATTTGGCAGGCAGTTCAATTTCAACTGAAAAATTGTATGACTTCAGAGAAATTTACATATCCTTGCATTTTGCTTTTATTTTTCCAGAATCCCAAAATGAATTATAAATGGTCCCTATAACCAGTTCAGTTCTGAGTTGAGCATCTCTCCTGGATGAGAGGAACTATACTAGGCCCTGGGAAGGGATAAAGATGACTAAGGCCTTCCCCGTCTACAAGAAGTTATGACCAAGTGAGCGAGACAAGCATTCAAAGCCTCAGCAGACAGGGCAGAATTGAATACGTGTACAAAGGAGGTACCAGCCAACCTGGGCCATGGATACACGGGGAAGAAGGGTAAATTCTGGGAGGGAGTCAGGAAAGACTTTCTGGAGAAGGAGTCCTTGATAGGTAAGGAGGATTTGGGTTGGAGGAAAACAGGAGAAAGTATCCCCAGCATGAGGGAACATCAGACATCAGCCCCTAGTTTAGACTTTTATCACTTTACTTCTAAATATTCCATTGAATCAACTTCTTGCTTCTAAAAACTTCTCTTTGTAAGTCTTCCTGCTTATCTCCCCAAAATATGTCTTTAAGCATATCACATTTCTACTCAAAACCGGTCCAAAGCACTTCATGTCCTGGATGAATGAATTCCAAACTCTTCATTGGATATTCAAGACTTTCATTACCCTGACCCCAACCTTTCTCTCCTGCTTTGAGATCTTCTGACACACACATAGTCTTTCACACAAAGACGATGGACAAAATATGCATCCACAATGTTTTTTAGTTGTTTGAATTCATCTTCTACATTTTAAAGCCAAGATATTTATTCTCCAATGAAAAAAAACCAGGGCTTTTTGAAGAAGTGGTTGATTCCAGGGCTGGGGGAAGGAAAATACAGACAAGCCTGGAAGATTGTATAGTGTCAGAAAATAAGGAAGTGCTCAAAAAAGGATAGGGGCAAGTCAAAAAGATATAGGAGTCAATGGGAAGGAGATCCCAGTGTCCAAGTCTGGGCAATTTGAGCAACAAAATAATAATGGTAGTATTGGATTATACTATTATACCATGAAATAAAATCATATCCATTAGTCCATACTAATATAAATGTAATAATTAAATAAATAAGTAAATGGGGGAAGAGGGACAGCTTTTACTGACAGAAAAATTCTAACTAATAAAAGTAGAATGAATGAGGGAAACACAAAATCGCCATTAGGCAAATATCACAGTAATCATTGTTGTAGGCAAGATCCACCGATGGATGTTAAAATCAGTGGACAAAGGTTTGAGAAGAAATGGGGCATTTATGTAGCCCCCAGAGTATCTCTCCCAAATATTTATCACTGAAAGAGGAAAAGATGGTAACTTTCCAGTGGAAAAACACAGCAGACACCACCTTTACCAAATGATCAAAGTGGACCTCACCAGTAATGAGACATATCGACCTCATGTACCCTTGATATGATGCACTGAAAAAAGGCACAGCATTGCTTCTGTAGTATTTTGGCCAAAAATGCATCATCTCACCTTAACCATGAGAAAACATCAAACACAAATTGACAGAAACTCTACAAAATAACTGACCAGTAATCATCCAAACTGTCAAGATAATGAAAGACAAGGAAAAGCTGAGGAACTGTTCCAGATCAGAGGAGACCAAAGAAATGCAACCACTAGAAACAACATTGGGCCCTGGGACAGAAAAAAAAAGGGCATTAGGAGAAAAACTGGTAAAATTTGAATAAGCACTATAGTTTAATTAGTACTCTGATAGAAATCTTAATTTTTTAGTTTTTAATCATTATACTATGAGTCTGTAAGTCATTAATATTAGGGAAAGCTGGGTGAAGGGTATACATGAACTCTCTGTACTATTTTTTCAGCTTTTCTGTAAGTCTAAAATTATTTTTAAATAAAAAGTAAAAAAAAATCCTCAGGGTATTTCACACATACACACAATCTGAATTTCCATGTTATCTGGGAAAATTGAAAGGTCTACATATGACCATTTGGTGTGGAACAGCAGCCCCCTGCCTTTAAGTAGGGCATGTGTTCCAGTTTGCCACAGTCCCTTCCCCTCCCTATTGTCTGCATGGGGCCATGATTTATTTATTTAGTTCTTGTGCTACAAGCCTGGTTCCAAGAAACATTTGAATTTGGGATTCATTGCTCAGTGAAATCCCTAGTTCCAGGCCAAATGGTCTACCTGCTGTTCTCTAAACAAGCTTTGTCTTCAACCTTTCTGTATTTCCACTTTTGCTCAAGCTTTTCCTTCTGTCTAGACTGATTTCCTGCCTCTGTCCCTAATTCTACTTATTTCAGTCTCCCCCATCCTTCAGGACCTAACATGTAGACCACCTCCTCCATGAAGCTTCCATCCATCAGTTGAGTTCACCTCTCTCTCCTTTGAATAAACAGAAGCACTTGGTGTTCCTTGGAAAATAGCACCATTTTTGCATCACTCACTTATTGAATAGCAGTTATGTGTCGGGCACACTTTCCTAAGTGTTGAGTACACCCAGATGAGCAATATATCATCTTTGCCCATCGAAGATTTCTCAGGCCTAGAGGAAGGCAGACCAGAAAGCCAGCAATTAGAATTTACATGAGAAATGCTGTGATAGAGCTATGCACAAGATACTCAGAGTGCTCAGAGGAGGGGCTTCTAGAGGGATGAGGCACCTCAGTTGAGCCTTGAAGGAAAATAAGGAATTAGGTAGAGAGTGATGAAGACTGGGAACTAGGGAACAGCCTTCAGATGAGGGAAAACTTGAAGTCCTGGAGACCTGAAAGGGCAACTATAAACACCTTAGGTGCTTGTGTTTGGCAGGTAAAGTTGGGAACATGACCTTGTACAGTAGCCAGGTAGCCAGGTTTATATGTGATTTATCACCCTCACTCAATTATTAACTCCTTGGTGATGGAGGATCTTGGGGGCCAGAAGGATAAAAGATTAAACTTCAAGTTAAAAGATCTCACTTTTAGAGTCTCTGCCCTTTACTAGAGGTTATGACATTAATAGTTAGTGTCTACTTACAAGCTGTGTGGACTTGGGCAGTGTCCTCAGTATGTCTGTACCTCAGTTTCCTCATTTGCAAATCACTCCTGACGACACAGAGCATTCAGAGCAGTGGTGACACTAACCACTATGATCACAGACACCAACCAACCAGAATGGATGCTGGGCCAATGGGAATAGACACTGGCTATAAAAACTTGTAAGTGCAAACCAGGGTGTGCTGGCTGATTATCTGCCATGGTTATGAGGAATAGTGACCTAATTTTTGTAAACTGCTTGGCATAGTACCTGGCACAGAGTAAGCAATCAATAAAGGTTACTAGAACCATGTCCCAGGGACTGGCATGTTTTCTATCTCATTTAATTCTTATAACAACTCTGTGAGGCAGATATTATTCTTTCCATATTTAACAACTGAGGAAAATGAAATTGAGAGAGGTTAAGAAACTCTTCCAAGATCACAAAGCTAATAAGGATCAAAGCTGAGGTCTGAAATCCCAGGTGTAGTGTTCAGTACTAGCTACGTAATTTGCAGGGCCAAGTACAAAATGAAATTGTGGCCCCTTGATCAAAAATTATTAGGGGGCTTCCCTGGTGGCGCAGTGGTTGAGAATCTGCCTGCCAATGCAGGGACACGGGTTCAAGCCCTGCTCCGGGAGGATCCCGCGTGCCGCGGAGCAACTAGGCCCGTGAGCCACAGCTGCTGAGCCTGTGCTCCACAACAAGAGAGGCCGCGATAGTGAGAGGCCCGCGCACCGCGATGAAGAGTGGCCCCCGCTTGCCACAACTAGAGAAAGCCCTTGCACAGAAGCGAAGACCCAACACAGCTAAAAATAAATAAATAGTAATAATAAAGGAATTCCTTTAAAAAAAAATTATTAGGAATTTCAAGACAATGTCAGAAGAACATTAAACAAGTGTGGAGCCCTCCTAAGTGTGGGGTCCTTCTAAGCACAGAGCCCTGTGTGACAGCACAAGTTGTACTCCTGTGAAGTTGGCCCTGACTGTTGTTTCCAAAACACCAGAGTGTTCTGGAAAGAGAACCGGCATGAACAAAACCCCTGAGCATTAGCTTTAGGAATGAAAGAGTGAATATGGGACAAATCTCTACCCCTCTGATGCTTCATAAATGCCGTTGTAATGTGCTAACAGCTTCTCATTAGAAGTTCATTGGTAAAACAAAGAATTCAAGAAGAAGAGAGAAGAAAAGCCCACCCAGGCCTGGATCTGCTGGAATATGGAATGCCAATGGACTTTACACCACAATTTGAGTTCATTGAAATGTTCTGGTTTTTCTATATTCCAGGGAGTCTCGTTATGGTCTGGGTTAAAGATCACTAAAGAACTTTATATATCACACTTACTTTAGTTTGAACTCAGCCACTTCTTGAATTCATGAGTTTTAACATATACAAATATATCCCAATTACTGACTGTGTTTCCTAATACTTTGGAAAAACCTGCTCAGGAAGGAAACTTAATTTTAACTTTGCTCAAGTAAGAAGAGAGAGAAAGTATGGAGGGAAAATGATGTCTGTTGAGTCATGAGCTGGTCCCTCTCTTTAGTTTCCCTTCTCTGTGCTCTTCCCCTGAGCTTGCTGGAGAACACCCTCCCCTGTATTGTGGAGAGGACTACCTCAGGAGGAAAGGCTTTTCTCTCAACTCCTGCCAATTTCAGATACTCAGATGCTGAACCCATTTTCCTGTGTATTAGCATTTATCTAAAGATGCTCCAACACTTCAAAAATAACATCATCATTTAACAAATGGGAAAGCCGAGGTACCCTGGTGATACCCCCTAAACTACCCTGTACTTTAAGCTTTAAGCACGATTTTACTTCTTTTTGGACTAAATTTTCATCAGTTCCATGATGAGGATGACTCAATAGATCAACAAGCATTTATTTGACACCTACTAAATTTCCTTTTATTACAAGTATGCCGGGGCTTCCCTGGTGGTGCAGTGGTTAAGAATCCGCCTGCCAGTGCAGGGGACATGGGTTCGAGCCCTGGTCCGGGATGATCCCACATGCGGCAGAGCAACTAAGCCCGTGCGCCGCAACTACTGAGCCTGCACTCTAGAGCCTGCGAGTCACAACTACTGAGCCCGCGTGCCACAACTACTGAAGCCTGCGCGCCTAGAGCCCATGCTCTGCAACAAGAGAAGCCACCCAATGAGAAGCACGCACACCGCAACGAAGCGTAGCCCCTGCTCACTGCAACTAGAGAAAAGCCCGCACACAGCAACAAAGACCCAATGCAGCCAAAAAATAAATAAATGTATAAAAAAAGAAAAAGTATTCCAAGGATTACAAAAGGACCCACCATTGGAAATAAGGGATTTCTGATCTTCTTGAAATGAGAACCCTCAGGCCCTAGAGGATCTCTTGTATATGATGAGTCATTTTTCTCTTGTTGCTTTCAAATTCTGTCTTTAACTTTTGACTGTTTGTGAATCTCTCTGTGCTTATTTTTCTTGAAGTTCATTGAGTTTCTTGGATGTATAACGTTTTTCACCAAATTTGAGATATTTTAAGCCATTATTTCTTTAAATATTTATTTGTCTCTTTCTCTCTTTCCTCTCCTTCTGGGACTCTCATTATGCATGTGTTGGTAGGCTTGGTGCCTACCCACAGGTCTCTTAGACTCTGTTCATTTTTCCTAATTTTTTTCTTTTGTTCCTCAAACTGGATAATCTCAACTGACCTATCTTCAAGTTCACAGATTCTTTCTTCTGACAGTTTAAGTCTTTTGAGCTCTTTTAGTGAATTTTTCACTTCAGTTTTCATACTTTGCAACTCCAGAATTTCTGTTTGATTCTGTTTTTAATATCTACCTCTGTATTGATATTCTCTCTTTGCTGAGATGTTACTTTCCTCTAATTCTTTAGAAATAGTTTTTCTTAGTTCTTTGAATATATTGATAACAGCTGTTTTAAACTTTTTATACAACAAGTCTAACATCCTATTAGGGACAGAGATAGTTACAATTGACCGTTATTTTTCTTTGTATGGCCAATGTTTTCCTGCTCCTTTGCACACCTTGCAATTTTTTGTTAAAAACTGGACATCTTAATTAATATAATGTGACAACTCTGGAAATCAGATTCCTGTTCCCAGCTGCCATCACCCCTGCCACCCACTCCAGAGTTTGTTGTTGTCTGTTGTTTTTTTGTTGCTGCTGCTACTACTGTTTCTTTGTTTAGTGCTTTTCCTGGACTAATTCTGTAATGTCTGTATTTTTTGTTGTGTGCAGCCAATGATGTCTCTCCCCAGTTAGCTTAATGATCAGCTGATTAGACAGAGGTTTTCTTAAATGTCTTGAACCAATAAATCTCCCAGCTTTGCTGGTGTGTGTGTTGGGGCACACGATCAGTGCTCTGGCAGTTTAAAACTCTGCCTTAGCCTTCACTTCCTGCTTATGCAGAACCCCAAGGTCAGCCAGAGATGATATTAGAAACTTCTCATGTCTTTCTTGGGTGTGTGCACACCCCTGCACATACATGTAGGCTTCTAGGTCTCTAGGATGTGTTGAAGCTTTTCCAAGCCCATTATGGACATCTCATCCCCCAGTTTCCCTATCTACATTTTGGTTTTTTGGGGGGTTTTTGGTCAGCTTCTTGTTTTCCCCAACTGTCATTGCTAACTAAGGAAGCTGAATTTTAAACAATTGCTGCTGATTATTTCCAACAAATACCTTGGCGATAGGGCTACTTGCACTGAGCAAGGTGATTCAGGTCAAATAAATACAAGCCCTGGGAATGAGGCTTTTCCAGAGAGCTCCCAGACAGGTTGGATAGTAACAATTCTCTGGGGATGGAGCTTTTGGGGGAGCTCCAAATCCATTCTTCCCCCTCCAGTATCTGTTAGACTGCCGGTTTTTCACAGCTACTGTGGTTATAATGCTGTTCATTTTCAAAGCTGCTGTGGAACTGGGAGAATGGGAAAAAGGCAAGCTAAAATGCCACAACTCACTGTTCTTACCAAGATCCAGCTGTTTTTCTTGAATAAATGCTCCTCAAATTTTCATATACCTTTGGTTAATTTCCAAATTTCTGAAAAAGTTGATTTTGATCATTGTTACCAGTATTTTCATTGCTTTTATGGAAGAGTCTATTTTAGGAGGTCCTTCCTCCACCCTTCCAGAAATGTCCCCCTAGAATCTGCATTTTTGCAAGATCCCCAGGTATTTGTAGGCACACAAAAGTTTGAGAAACTGGTTTACAGAACATCATTGGTCCCTAAACTTTCCAGATACCCTCATTTGAAGTTATCAGGTAGCTGTGGAATTTTTCAGCTGGTTTGTATTCTAATCATATGTTGATAATACCTAATACGAAAAGTTTATACTGCCAGATCCTATGATGATCAAAAACTCAAACAGTCTCTTTCTAACTTAGTGCTTACATCTGGAAATATTTGTATGAACTTTGATGCTCATGTTTGCTTGCCACTCAATCGGTATAAAAGTTTACACTTGCTACAATATTTTGGAGTCTTCTTAGGAAATGTGAGTACTGGTGGCTGTCCTAACTGAACTCAAAATACCGTATCTGCTGACCTGAGGGCAGTCAAGATGAACAAAACAGTATCTCTCCTGGCTTTTCTTTGTTTTCTGAAAGAACTGTTGTGTTTCCAGAGGAAGAGCAAGAAAGGAAGATAGTTTACTTCCTTGGGGTCCTATTGTCCTCTGGCTGATTTGGGGGTGTAATGTGAGTGAAGGTCATGCTCCGAAAAGAAACATGGCCTGGTTTTCCTCTCCCTCATCTGGGGTTCTCCCCCACTATTTCTAATCATCTTATTTCTTACCTTTCCTTTCTTTGTCCTTCTTTCTTCCTGTACCTTCCCCATTTGTCTTCTTCAATAAAAACTCATTTATTAGCCAGCTTTCTGCTTTTCAGGGAAGTTTTGGACATAAATTTAGTTTCCTTTCTTGATTGTGTTGCCCTATGTCCTTTCTGGACCTTCCTCCTTTCCCAACCTAAGCCATCTCCCTTCAGCCTCACCTTATCCTAACACCTCTAAATCTAAGATTATTATGTGGAGAGTACTTCTCCCCCCTTTGGACATGGATGTACAATTCATCAAAGTAATTGCTCATGTGTATCCTTAATGTCCTAAAACCTGACCATTTTACCATTATGGAGAAGCAACACTTTTCATTGGATATAAAGGAAAAATTATGCTTCAAAGGAGAAAAACGGGAGGGAGATGCAAGAGGGAAGAGATATGGGAACATATGTATATGTGTAACTGATTCACTTTGTTGTAAAGCAGAAGTTAGCACACCATTGTAAAGCAATTATACTTCAATAAAGATGTTTAAAAAAAAAAAAAAAAAGGAGAAAAACATTTCACCACCTCAACTGTTAATTTTGCTGAAGTCTTCAATAAAAACAAAGTAAAACGTAAATCAATATCTACATGAAGAGGAAAAGGAGTGAGAACCAAGCTGTCCTGGACAAGGAGGTTGGAGGATCTTGCTGGAGCTGAAATGCATTGGCTTGGATTTAACGTATTGATTAAGCACAGCTCAGTGCCTTCAGCTGGTAAGAATCAAAGTGTGAGGCTAAACACTAAATTAGCTGTGTGCTGTACATCACAGCAGAGCCGAAATGAGGCAGTGTTTTTTATCCCTGCACCTCCCCGATGCCTGCCAAAAAGAATTCAAAGCAAGGAAAAAATATGCCTCCTGTTGTTTGGGGGAGGTACAAGATACATTTAAAAATTGATTTATGCCTTAATCGCTCTTGAAGCTTCATTATTCCAAGTATTAGTCCGAAAGGCTGTCTGATCCAGCAGACGTATTTGTTAATGCACCGACGGTAGCAACAGATGTGCTGTTTTTCATCTCCGACCTGATCCACTAGCTGATTCATCTGCTTCCGTTTTCATTTTCCTGTCATTGATTTATTAATGATGTCTTACTTATCTGTGGTTCTTTGATGGGGTGGGCTTCCTCTGGCATGGTCTCAAGAGAGACGTTCTATACCTTCCCCAAATATCAAAAACCCAGCCCTCTTCTCTGGTGTTCTTTATTACCGCTCCAGAGATTGAGGACTTTAATCATTTACTAACTGAAATAACCTCTGTGGCTTGCAGAGTTTATGGCCAATGTGTCTTCAGCGCACAGAATTTAACTGCTTTTCCTTGCTAAGGAATGGGCCATGCGTGTTACACTGCTTCTTTGGACAGGGGTACGTCAGTGTGCTCTCTGCAGGCGCAATGCAAATAGTGTATGCTCTGGGCAGCTCAGGACCACAAGGCATGGCTCAGCATGGCCCCGGGAACACATGTATATATTCCATGAGGCTGTTAACCTTTTGAGTTGCTTAGAGAGTGGGTGTGGCTTTTAGCTCCAAACAGCAAAGAAGAGAGGGTAGAAAAGAGGATTGAAATTCTAGAACCAGTGACAGAACCGTCAATATGGTTGTCTACTCCAAATGTCAAATGCACTCCTTTTTGTTGTCTAGGTTAAAAAGAAAAAACGATCTTGGTTTTGAAACTTGGGACCCCTGGAAAACCTAAGTGCTGTGTAATTGGCAGAGGCATATTTCACCATTAAGTTTTATCTGAGGATCTGAAAGTCATTGCTTGTTGTATAGTTAAGATCTCTAAAACTTTATGTTAGTAGGTAGGTTGGTATGGTGGAGTCATGATTCTCACCCAGATCTCCCTAGAGGACTCAAACATTCATTCCCCCATCTACCCTCTGTGCCAGAGGGTAAGTCCTGCTCTCAGCTAAGTCCTTTTCTGGGACTTGCTCTGGGCTGAAGACCTTGCTCAAGGTCACCTTGCTTCCTTCCCAGGGACAGCCCCTACTGAGTGACTGTTTGATGCAGGGCATAAAGGCCTGGGCCCTCATCCCAATTGGGATCACCCTGCAGAGCCATCCCAGGTCCAGAGATCCGATCAGCTGAGGTATTTGTTGTGACGTCGTCCCTGTGCATCTTCTCCCTCTGCCCAATTCTGCTTCCTTTCTTCCCCCCAAAAAAGGTTGATCCTGAGAGCTCTTCCACTTCCTAGTTTCCGTAGGCAAATCTCTGTCTTGGACTTGGCTTCCCTGGGAACCAGACTTGCAACAATTGGTACTGAGAGTGAAAAATTATGAACTCAAGTATGAAAGCCAGAGGGCCTCTGTGAGAGCATATAGAGATGCCTCTGCAGTTGGAGGGCAGAAAAGCTGAGGAACAGGCCCAGGGCTTAGGTATGAAAGTAGCAGAGCTCCAGAGAAGGTTGGGTTCTTGGCCCCAACAGGTCTGCTGTGCTAATGCCTTGAGACATGGGATAGGTGTATCTAGAAACTGTGAATTCCCAGATTCTTCTGAACCCTCTGGGTTCACAGATGTGGCCCATTCCTGCATGTGAAAGGCTAGTTGCACCTCCCCTGCCCGAAGATGGTGCAGAGCTCTCTGCTTTGCAAGACAACACACTCTTTCTCCCCAAACTCCATTCACAGCTCTCCTCTTGACCAATAGACAAATGACGAGGGTTGAGTCACACCATAATTTGGCTGGGGAAGTGCCAGGTCTGCTAAAAAAGAAAAGGGCCATACTCTGGAGGAGCTGCAGTACCTAGCTAACACGGACTGGGAAACAGTCGGGACACTGCTGATAGGACTGGATCCTGAGATACTGGATCCGTGGGGGCAGAAGATAAAGTCGGACAAGGGAGAGGTTATGGATACGGGAACACTGCCAGTGGGCAGAGAATGTAATACCTTGACAAGGACCCCAGGGAAACAGTCTAACAACATGCTTCTAGGATGGCTCTTGGAGCTTGGAGAAATCGATGGCTCACACTATATGAAGGAAATGCCAGAAATGCCATGGAAGATGGCAGAAGGCAGGACCAAAGACTCAGAGAAGCAGGCATACTGGAGTGGATATTCTATGTAAGGCCAGAAAGTTCTTAGAATATGCTGCCTCCAGAGCTTGGGTACTCACACACTGGGCAAAAGGGAAGACCCCAACATGGCAGACACTGTTGGACACAGGGTCCGAGCTGATCTGGATGCCCTAGGGAATGGAGGTGTCATCTAGGCCCCCTGTTCGAGGGTAGACACAGAGTCTGGGTGATAAATGAGGTCCTGGTCGGATCCAATTCTCAGTGAGTCCACTGGGTGCACAGACACACTAGGTGGTCTCTTCCCCAGACCTGGAATGTGTAATTGGAACAGGAATCATCAGTAGTGGGCAGACACCCACGTTAGCGTCTTAGCTGTGGGGTAAGAGCAATCACTGAGAGGAAGGCCAAACAGAAACGACGGTCCCCTTTCCCCACTGGCCAAGATAGTACATAAAAAACAACTGCACAACCAAGGGGGAATGACAAAGATTAGTGCCATCCTTAAAGACCTAAAGGATACAGGGGACGGGGAGGGGTCCCCATCATATTCCCATTAATTAATCAGTCTGTCCCCTACAAAAGCCAGGCAGATCTTGAAGAATGAGAGTGAACTGCTGCAAACTTAACCAAAGAGTAGTCCCAATTGGAGATGTTGTGCCACATGTAGCATTTTTGCTACAACGAATTAACATGGCCTTGGTACGTGGTCTGTGGCTACTAATATGAACGTGTGTTTTGTTTTTTTTTTAAATTCTGATCAGAAAGGAAGATCAGAAATAGTGGACAGTCACTTTGGACAGACAAGAAAAGGCATTTATGGTCTTTTCCCAGAACTAGGTGAACTCTTCCACTCTCTGCCATAAATAAGGTAGAAGCAAGGGAGTTCCCTGGTAGTCCAGCGGTTAGGACCTCATGCTTTCACTGCTAAGGGCCCGGGTTCAATCCCTGGTCAGAGAACTAAGATCCCACAAGCCACGTGGTGTGGCCAAAATAAAAAGAGGTAGAAGTGGTGCATTTGGAAAGGGGCACAAACAGGGCCAGAGGTCAGAAGTAAGCTGCATAAGGAAGTAGCCCAGGTCCCCATGTCATCCACTCATATACTGGGACCTCTCCCTCAGCTCCATGAGCACCTGACAGTGGAGAGTAAAAGTCAAGTTTGCTTCATGGACTGATCAGCTCAGCATTAAGTCTTAAGCTGGAAATCTTCACAAGAGGCAGAGCTTTGTGTGATTCACCTGCTTATCTGCTTTGTGTAGAAAGAGAAGTGATTTGAGGTTAGCATATATATAGACTCAGACAGTGGTGAATGCTTGGCTGGTTGATCAGGGGCCTGGAAGGAGAAAGATAAAGAAGACTGAGAACAAAGAGATCTGAGGAAGAGGGGCCAGCTGGGGGAGAGGATACCCAGTGAGGATGGGTGGTACCATCCTCCAGGAAGCAGGGTGGACCCTGAATCCACAACCATTAAGTGGCAATGCAGAAGTATCAAAGTCTGGCCTGCTCACCCTATTTCAGGACAACTCTGCAGTGCCATCCAGCCCCAAAACTCATAGTGGGATTAGCTGAGGCTTTTTAGATGACTACGTCTGCAAACTTCTTCCACTGACCAATCCTGCCCTCTGTACTCCTCCACGGATAGCACTTCCCAATAAACCGCCTGCATTCACTCTCTACCTCAAATTCTGTTTCCTGGAGACCCCACCTGAGACAATTGCCAGACGCGTTTTCGTAACTGGCATTTTCATTTACAAAGTTCCATACCACTCTTAGTCTGACAGGCAGGCTAGCGTAAGCTAAGCTAGTAGGGAACCTGAAAAAAAAAGAAAGCTATTATTTACCCTGTCACCTAATAATTCCGTGGCCAAATCTTGTGTGAGGCACGAGACCTTTCTAGTCCTGAAGTTCACAATCAGCGTTTGCCCAAGGGTGCCCCAAGGGTCACTCCCAGTCTTGACAAGGGGATCACTGAGTCTTCTCTGCACCCACCTCCCCCTTTCTCCTGCCTCACTCTCCAACCCTGGCACGTCAAGGGTTGTTGGGGTTTTTTAAATTAATTTATTAATTTATTTATTTTTGGCTGTGTTGGGTCTTCGTTTCTGTGCGAGGGCTTTCTCTAGTTGCGGCAAGTGGGGGCCACTCTTCATCGCGGTGCGCGGGCCTCTCACTCTCGCGGCCTCTCTTGTTGCGGAGCACCGGCTCCAGACGCGCAGGCTCAGTAGTTGTGGCTCATGGGCCTAGTTGCTCCGTGGCATGTGGGATCTTCCCAGACCAGGGCTCGAACCCGTGTCCCCTGCATTAGCAGGCAGATTCTCAACCACTGTGCCACCAGCGAAGCCCATCAAGGTTGTTTTAAGGGGTGATGAGACGGAAGGGAAAAGAGAATTGAAGAAACAGCAGCAATCTGAGGTTAACAAGAAGATTGCTAATCGGCCGTATCATCCATGAAGTACTTCCAGGGTCTGTGCAAATGTTCTTCTGCTCTCCTTCCACGAGCCCGCATGGAATGGTACTCGCGGGGAAACCCTGGGGTGGACTTCCGCCCCACTGAAGTGTACAATCAGCCACCCTTGTGTTTAGGAAGATGTCAGGTCTGAAACCTAAAAGCCTCTCCGGTGAACCAAAACCTCTTGTCTCCACCCTCATAACACGCAGCGTGGATCGCTTCACTCTCTACCTGCTCTCCTGCCCTCCTTGTCTGCAGAAGCGCATGCTGTTCCCGGGAGGCTCAGCTGCCTGAGGTCTCAGAAGAGCTGGGATATTTCATGGCCTCGTGTTTGGGTCACTCCTGGCCCCCTCTGTGTGTTGGTTTCCTTAGGCGTCTTCAGAGAGCTCTGAACAGCGACGTTCCATCCTCTCTGTTGGACCTTTCTTACTCCTGCACTTTGACTCATTTGCTCTGATTCAGTTCAAAGAGTTCACTTCGTGCCCTCCCTTCCTTGCTCCCGTCTCCTCAGATTCATCTCTCTTGAGCTATCTGACTCTGTTTTTGGGCTAAGCAAATGCAGGGCCAAACCTGAGAATTAAATTGTGGCAGTCACTTCTTTTAACTTTTTCCATTTTTCATTCCTGGCTCACTTAATTGAATTGCAAAGTGAAATGTCCATGTCACGGGAACTCAGGGGCTTTAACATTGGAGAAGGGATGTGAGATTCGAATTCTTGCAGCTTCCTGCTGAAAAAATGTAATGATCCACTTGGAAGAAGCCAACATTGTGAGAAAGGCCCCTCTTACCCCACCCCCAGCTCTGCCCAGCTGAAGGGTCTGAGGATTTTCAACAGGAAGTTCCAGCCAGAACCAGTTACTAAGCTAATCTGTATAAGCTAAGAAGTTTATTCAGGGTCCCACACCCATCATGCACGAGATTTAGAATTAGGTTCTTAAGCCTGGTAGTTGTTTCTCGAGGAGTTGCTGCAATGTTCGGAAGTAACTCCCTTTGTGCGTATTCCATGTAGCAAGGAGCTTTCACCCTGCTTTGTGAACTTCTCTTTTCTCCGTAGCCAGGAGCTGCCACGAACCAGCCCCTTAGTTCAACTCCATGGCTGTCTGCTGAATGCTTCCTCCCTGCGGAGCTGTATATACTGTTTTTTCACACACCCACTTCCCTTCCACTCCAGCTTGAAGCTGCTCTGCTTCCACCCACAGGGACTCCATCGCTTCTTAGAAGGCGCTGCTATTATCCATGTGCTACTGGATATTCTGTCCATCCAGAGACATTGTCCACTGGTTAGAATACTTGAATAGCAATACCATCCTGGGGTGGGGGGGGCGGCGGAGGAGGGAAGCTTCCCATGTCCCCAGCTCATTACATTTAGGTGGCTGATCCTCTTCCTGAGAGGCCAGCGTTATAGCTGTATCATTCCCCTGGTCCTGACCCCTACCAATTCCAGCATATTTTTACTCCTCCAACCATTGCAGGGCACCACTGGGGGCCTGGGATTACTTGCAGCTGACCCACATTGACTTGCTAAGACATTAGAATAGGGATAGAACTAGGAAAACATGCTCCCATGTGATCTGACTCAGGCTTGTATCTTCCCATAGTTAGGCACAGATTGGGTTGTTAGGACGTGAGGCCAATAATAGATACATTGTTTTCCCACCCCAAAACCTTTTGAAATCGGAGATCACTTTGCATGAAATGCACACCTGGCCCCAAAAAAGGCCATTGAAATGCACCTTGGGGCACAGTAACTTAACCTGAACAATGCAAGTAAGCGGCGTCTTTAATCCTTTTCCTCTCGTGAAACCTATAAATTTGGAGAAGTTTCATGCCTTCATCTTCTGCCAGTAAAATTTTGGATCTTAACTGATGTACTAACAACTTCTGAAGGCTGAATCTCTAATGTATTTCAGAATTTGGGGGTGTAGAAAATAAGTTTTATCTAAACATTTGCTTATTTCCAAAACTAGTGAGGCATAGGAGTTAAACTATCCCAGCAGTGACCCATGTGAGACCTCAGGGTCCGTTTCTGTCTGTGATCTACTTTGTGTGTGCCTTAGGTTTTGTGAAAATCCCTTTTTCCATATTACCCAACTATAGAATGTAATTAAAGTTTGATACTCACCTCCTGTTGAGAAGAGGAACTAAGAAAATAGCATCTTATGAAAGTTGAGACATTTCATATAGATTTGCCAGAGGATCTATTCTAAATGGAATAGACTATCTTTTATTCTAAATGAAATACAGAACTTTTTACTTAGTCTCTAACGTTATTTGATTGTGATTGTATTAGATTCTTATTGCTGCTGAAACAAATGACCACAAGCTTAGTGGCTTAAAACAATATACATTTATTATTATTTATTATTATTATCATTTATAACACACTTATTTATCTTTCACTCTCACGGGGCTAAAGTCAAGATATCAGTAAGTCTGTGTTCCTTTTTGGAGACTCTAGAAGAGAATCTGTTTTCTTGCCTTTTCCAGATTCTAGAAATTGCCTGCATTCCTTGGCTCATGACCCCCTTCCATCTTCAAAGCCAGCAATGGCCAGTCCAGTCTTTCCCACATCCTATCACTGACCCTGACTGTCCTGTCTCACTTTTTCACATACAAGCACTTTGTGATTCGATCAGGCCCACCCCGATAATGCAGGATTATCTTCCCATCTCGAGATCCCTAATCACAAAGACACTTTTGCCAGGTAAGGCAACACATGTACAGGTTCTGGGTTGTAGGACGTGGACATTTTGGTGGTGGTAGGGCATTATTCTGTTGCCACAAGATATTGAAGCCTAAACCATTTTCTTTGTTAAATATTTTCATCCACTTTATGTCAGAAATTAACTCCTGAGGGAAGTTTTAAAGATTGGCTAAGGTTATTCTAGACGACCCTCCACCACTCCATTGCTTAGTCACGACTCATCTAATTTCTTGAGGAAAGAGTAATGTGTTTTTGGATCTGAGACACAGAGATGACTACATACATTGGTCGCCTTCCCTTCTCTATTTTATTTAATTCTGTAGAGACCTGGCATATTGCCCTTGGAAACTGGCCATTCCCTAAAATACTGCCAGTCTGGGCTTAGAGGAGAGAGAGTATGAGATGGTTGCTTGAACTAGTGTGGCTTAACTGAAGAGGTACTACACCATCATCAGCAAATAATAAGAAAAAGGAGATTATTTTAAAAAATCATTTGTGTTGAGGTTGTGTTTAAAACAAGGTTTACCCCTCCCTGCATTGCTCTAGCGTGGTGATTCTTTTTCATTTTGGTCACCGTTGCAGTGTTTCCGTCTGTCTGCAGCACTGTGCTGGTACCAGCTGATGCAGTGTGGCCAGCAGCTGCCCTCGTGTGTTAGAAATGTCCTGTAGCTCCTGTGGAGAATCAGGACTTAATTCATTTACCCTGGCTCTTCCATGCCTTTCTCTGCCAACACAACTGCAGCTCAGCTCCTCCATCTAGAAACCTGGCAGCCATCCCAGCTTGGTGCTACCTGCCAACACTCTTCTGAAGACCAGCCAGAGGAGGGAGGAACAGAGGGTCAGGGGGCTGAGGAGCGAGGGAAGAGAAGATGCAAATCTAATTGCGTTGGCTGCAGCTGCCTTAGATCTCCATGCTCCCAGAGGTGATGACATACTTGTATTCAGCAGCCATCACTGATCTTGCTTGTAAACGTCCTATTTAGACGTGGGCACGCTTTCCTGAGGTTTGAGTTTCTGGAATTACCCTAATCTTCCTCTTGATTCTGCAGTTATGGAGAACAAGGAAGACCCCACTGGCTAGAACGGTGGCCTCCCAGGCAGCAGAGTGGTGAGCTGACGTTCTTATGTCTCTTTACTAATATGCTAATCATTAACTTCTCTACCTTCCTCTCATCTCCATAATGAGCTACAACAATACTGTTCAACTTTTCTAGGATGAGAACCTCTTGTTAATGTCAAATTTTACAGCCTTCCCACAGGAGAGTACCGTAGTTGTACTTTTAGTAACAGTTGCTCTTTAAAATATGCCACCGAAAGCATCTGAGTGCAGTAAGTTTTGGATAAATTTGTGTTTTATTAATCACAACAGTATCTAATACCATTTAAAACCCAGCCAGGACAGAGTCTGCGGCAGTAGCCAGTACAAAAAGCATGTGGTCTTTAATATTAATGGAAAGAATAAAGATGGCGCTTCTTGTGAATATGGATACATGGGATCTTGACAATAACTCGACTCCCTAGAGAGAGGGTGGCTCCCAGGAGGGGGCCCCACTGGAGCGAAATGGGGCCAGACTTGCCCAGTTTGTGTGGGGGGGGGGGGCGGGTCTGGGAGCAGCCCCCTCAGCTCTCTCCAAGGATGTATGTGCCCTGGGGGAGCGAGGCGAGGGGGATGGCGGGCAAGATGGCAGTTCAGAGCAGGCCCACCCACAGGAAACCACATTGTTGAGATCCCTCCTTTCATGGTTCAGAATCCTTCAGACCAAGCCACCCCGTAGGCTGGGACTCCAGTTACACCCTTTCGGTTTATGTTACAAATCTTACAAGGAAAAGTGACCTCCGCAGCAGCTGAAGCTCAGAAGAGAAACTATGCAAGTAGACGAGGCAGCAGTCAGGGCAGGCTGCTCTAGTCCGCAAAAGGGACCTCCCCAGGGGAGAGTGCGAGTTCTCTGTTATCCTGCAAATATGTTGGGAACCAAAGAAGAGGCGAATGAAGAGAGAACTGGTTAGAAACCAGAGCGAAAAAATATTTAGAAGCCAGTAGGACATGGTGAGACATTCTGGTGTATCAGAATGCACAACGAAGCCGAGATGTTAGGAAGGTTCTGGGACTTCCCTGGCGGGCCAGCGGTTGAGACCCTGCACGCTTCCACTGCAGGGCCACGGGTTCGATCCCTGGTTGGGGAATTAAGATCCCCCAGAAGGTTCTGAAGCAGCAAAGCAGCCCCCTCTCACCTCCCACCCTAATGAGCAGGCATTAACCCTTTGGTTGCTGGATCAAGGGAAGGTCAGGCTTTCCAAGGTGGTTGGGACGGCTGTGCAGGGACTTGATTCAGAGGCAGCTCAGTAACTTGTAAGAAAGCCTTTCCATACTTCACTCCTGAAGAGGCTGTACCCCGCATATTGGCTGTTTAAGTCAGTAATAAACAACTCTCATAAGGGTTTTGAAGCCATGGAGAGAAACGATGGATAGAATCCCATTTCTTCGTTTTCGTTCACTGTCCCTATAGTGAATTCAAACCTAGACTCATTCTTCTAGATACAAGCATCTTTTCCTGAGGCGGAGAGGGAAATCACTCTGTGTTGAGTGCCTGCTACGTGCCAGCCCCTGGGCTTGGAGTTTTCCACCCGTCGTTTCACTTTCCCTCACAACCACCACCCAGGTGGGGATTTATTATTCCCATTTTCGGAGGAGGCGCTTGGCGCCCAAGGCCACACATCTAGTAAAACGTAGATCCAAATTCCACCCAAATCGACCTGATTCCTCAGCTGATTCCCTTCCTTCCCACCACATCACACTACGGCTTTGAAGGTTTTCTTGTAAACTGTTAGGGGATACCGTTCTCCAGGTGGGCATTAGGCCTGTATATTTTATCAGATAGGTCCACTGTATTCTTTTTAACCACCCCACCCCTAGCCAATTCCTCTTATATAACGTATTCATTTTATTTCCGTTGATCAACTCAACGAGTAATTCATTAATCAGCCTAATCACACTGAAGTTATCACTTTTAATGGAGCAATGAACGAAGCCACATTTAACTTATTTGAATTATGTGCTTACTGCATATAGCAAAGCCTTTTTTACTTAGGCCTCCTTATTATCAAAAGCAAGAAACAGTTCAGTTAAAAACACATACATATGGGTTTTCCCTGGTGGTCCAATGGTAAAGAATCCGCCTTCCAATGCAGGGGACGCGAGTTTGATCCCTGGTCGGGGAACAAAGATCCCACATGCCGTGGGGGGAACTAAGCCCACTTGCCACATCTACTGAGCCCACGTGACACAAACTACAGAGCCCACTTACTCTGGAGTCCTCACACCACAACGAGAGAGAGAAAACCCTCACACCACAACTAGAGAGAAGCCCATGCACCACAACAAATATCCCGCGTGCCGCAACTAAGACGCGACATAGCCAAAAATAAAACAAACAAACAAACACATACATAGGTATGCGTAGGCACATACATACGCACAGACATTCCCCGAAAGATAACCGTTGCAGTAATTCTGAAATAATTCCTTGGGTTTTCAACTAAATTTTTTCCACGAAAATCGGTTTCATGGACTTGTTAGTATGAGCCAGTGATAGAGAGCCTCACGATAGAGATTCCATCCTTTCATGAAACCTTTCCAACCCCCGCTACTCCTCAGCCTTTTTATCTTCTACTGTTTGTTGTTAATGCAGTGTTATAAATACTCATCAAATATAAATCAGTAATGATAAATATCTGTTCCCAATTAACGTTATCTAACACCTGATACACACTAGATTGCTAAATGGTGGGGCAAGAGTAAAGCCTTTGAGCTTGATTGAAGGTTTATGGAATAAAATGCCTTTGGTGAAGATTGAGGGGTTATGGAGCAAAGGGCCTTTGTTTCTGAGTCCAGCCCTCTTGCTCCTTCCCAGGGTGTACTCAGCCTCCTCATGTGATGTGTCCAAATTTCATCCTCTATAGTGAAAAGACAAAAGGCCATCATCTACTTTCTGGGGCTGTGTGTGGAACTACATAAATGAAAAATGAGCTTTGTAAGGATGAAATTCACGTAAAAAGATGGAAGTTGTCATTTTTCCATTCTGTTGGGTCCAAACAAGGAGCAGAATAGTCTATGGCTAATATTTTAAGGTTTGACTCAATAGCTGATGTACTCTATTTCTTTTCCCCGGGCAAAGATTTAAAACATTGTTGGCGCTAGATGGGACGTATCTTATCTGAACTTCTTACGAAACACAATTATTTAGTTACCCCTCAAATTCCTTAAACATATTGAGTTTCAAAAAATATTCCTGCTTCTTGCCTCAATGCCTTCTTTTCTTAATATAATTTTATTTTTTAAATGTATTCTACAATATTTAAGACGTTAAAAAAACAAAAAGAGGACGAGGAAAAATACAAGAAATACCCAGGTATCCACTGATCAGCTCAAGAAATGAAACATTGGGAACACAGTTAAATCCATTTTATGCTCCATAGCTTCTTGATAGAGCCTGTTACTTCCTATGAGGTTATTTCCTGAGCGACCAGGGACTTGGATGATTGGCTCTGCCCACCTTTGCAAGGCCCTGGAAATGGTCCTTATGTCTCTGGCCTTTGTGGTAGAGTCAGAGATGACCATGTGATTTTCCAGGCTGTGGGTTAGCCATGGAATGTCTGGACCTTGGCTGTGACTTTTGGGCACTTTCCCTCTGGCCATGTTGTCAGATGGAAGTGCACACAGCTTCCTGCGACCGCCTCTTCCTGAGTACAGGGAGAGGGCCCAGAGCCCTCGACCATAGCACTGCATTATGGGCGGCCAGAGAGACCGAGGCGAGCTGGTCAAGCTCTCTGAACCTGAGATGGACAATGAGGTGGACTTGACTCATTGAAGAGGAATGAGTGCCACTGCCTCCTGAAGCCTCAGCGCTACAGTGACAACTTTGTGACAGCAGGAAGGCCTTGGCTTGTGCTGGTATTGAGGGTGGTGGCAGGTCCAGCTGTCTCTCCACTTGGCGTCTTCTCTTTCAGCCATGTCCTGGCTGGAGAGCTGTGGGCCAGTGCTTTCCCAGACCCCCATCAGTTTCAGTGAAGAGCAAACTCAGAATATTAACTGTCTTTTACATTATTCTGTGGACATTAATCTTAGGTTAAAAATGCCTTATGGCCCAGTGGTTTTAAAATAAGAAAAAAAGAAAATGCATAAAGCTTGAGGAGTCATTTGCCCTGTTGCTCCTGTATATGGCAGACAAATGAACACATTCCCTGTACTTATTTATGTTGTAGACCAGTCATTTTTCCTTACACAGGAATCTTATTAAAACAATAAATCAATGTTAACCTGGGTTTTAAATTGGCCCAATGTGTTTGGAGAATTTGCTGGTTTAATTTTCCTATTTTTCATTTTCAGTTAACTAATTTAGTTTTCCTAGGTGGGATACCACAACCTTAAGACGTGGATTTATCTTGAAACCAGCAAACCCCGACATATATTGCCACCAAAACAAGAAAAGAAAAGCCAACATTTTGTCCTGTAATGAGACAGCAGAGAAGCTCGGGTCCAGAAGGTACCCATCCTGAGCATTGCCAAGTGCCCAAGTCTGGGCCCTGGGAAGTGACACCAACTGCCTGCCTGCAAGTTCTCCTGAATATTCTGTTCTGCATTTTCTCCATGTCTCCTTGGCCTGAAAGCCTCCAGTACATCTCTGTTATAGACTGAATGTTTTTGTCTTACCTCCAAACTCATAGGCTGAAGCCTTAACCCCAACATGACTATATTTGGAAATAATTTACATAAGTAATTAAAGTCAAATGAGGTCATAAGGGTAGGGTCATAGCAGAGCTACCACAGGACACTGTGCAGATATTAAGAAGAATGAGGTACATCCTACATGAAGATTTGGAAAAATCCAAACAATACATTAGCTGGAAAAAAAAGCAAGGGTCACAACAGTGTGCATGGTGTGCTTTCATTTACGTCCAAAATTGACAGGTGTGTGTGCAGGGAAAATTACTAGAAGAATACACCGGAAATCATTAGCAGGTGTAGCAAGACTGGAGGGCTGGACTGAGAGAGAAGCTTACTTTTCAACAGGTCTTCTCATACTGTTTGATTTTATTTTACCTTGTTCATGCACTTCTTTCTCAACTAGGGAAAAACACTAGAAAACAAACAAATAGGCCCCTTTCAAAGGGAACCCCCATTTCCAAGGCAACCGTGCTGCCAACCAAGAATAAGCAGCACTGGTTCTGTAGAGGAGAGAATCTTTTTTTATTTGCCCTTCTGATGCCAAGCAGGGCCCTGTGGGGCTCCTGGGCACAGAGGCCTTTTTGTCCCCCATTTCTTGTAGGCAAGACTCCAACCTCCATGACATTCCCTGAGTTCCAAAGGGCAGATTCGAACAGTTGCTAATCAAGGGAGGAGCAATCCTGAAACCACCTGAGGCCAGATTAAAGGGACCGGAGAAGCTCATCAAAGTTAGGAGACCCACCCACCTGTGACCCTGCACACACCCTAATCTTGTCAGCAACCCCACCCTTTTGAAACTTTGCAGAAGAAAGAAGAAACTTTGATCCTTATATCACATAACTCTGACAAGTCCTGACTATATAACCTCTCCCTATTCCCCAGGGAGTGGGCACAGTTCTTAAGGAGCTAGCCTACTGTGTTCTCTTTGCCTGGCAAAGAAATAAAGCCACTCTTTCTTTCTCCTCCATAACTCTGTCTCCTTACTTCTGTTTGGCATCGGTGCACAGAGAGCCAAGATTTTGGCAACACTTCTAGCCAATCACATTTTAAAGATCAGCCATGTCCACTGATAGAAAGAACAGATATTGAGCTTGGGGTTCTGTTTGAATTTGAAGGAAGGAATCATGGAGACATTTTCCCTTCACGCTCTTGTTGAGATGTGTTGTTAGTCACCTTTCCCAGTCTTCCTCTCTGTGTGTGGTCCTTCGGCTGTAGATGGTATCCGGATGTGTGGGCTCGTGGGTGTGAGTGGGTGCTCAGAAGGTGGCAGGACCCAGAGCACAGCCTCAATTCTGGAACCTCCTAAGTTTGGGAAACTGAAGTGGGCTCATATATGTAACTGCCACTTTAGTCATCTGTACTTTCACTTAATGATTTATTAATTTTTGTGCCTAAGCTTAGAGAAAGCCTAAGAAACTTAGAGAAAACTTAGGAAATCAGAGAAAGCTTAATAAAGTACTATGCTAAATTTTTTTCATTACTGCTTTATTTATTTATAAGTTTATTATTTAGTGATTTATTATTAGTGATTCCTTACATAATATCTTTTATCTTATATAGCAATAAATCCAAGTGTGAGAAGTTTAAACACGACATGTTTATCAGATTGGTAAAGCTTTAAAATTTGGGGAGGAGTTACTCAGTTTTCCTGGGTCTCTCCCATGTATACATGTTATTAAATTTCTGGTTGACTTTCTCCTGTTAATCTGTGTATGTCAATTTAATTCTTAGGCTTGCCAGAAAAACCTAGAAGGGTAGAAGAAAATTTTTTCCTCCCTGAACAGTTGGTAACAAGATGGGATGCAACTTTACTGTCTGGATGCTACTTGCCCCAATGCTGCTGCAGCTAAGAGACGTTGGGACACCTGACAAAAGCCAGCAGGAGGTGAGAATTCTTACTACATATGTCAGTCTGTCTGCAGGGTCTACTGGAAATGAAAGTGGTAAGAGTTTTTCTCTTTTTTAAAAAATTAGATTTAGCAGGAGAAAATATTTGTAGGGCTAATTTCTTGGACTCGGTGACTCTTGGTTTAAAGTTTGTCAGAGTACTCTTGGTTTGTGGATCTGTTTCCTCCCAGATATGGTCTCTTTTTTTTGTCTTTGTCTTTTGTGCTGTTTGTCATAAAGGAGGAAAACCATTGGTCTGATTAGGTTTTTCTTTCATCTTGTTCTGTATATAGCTTGGCTTACTGACCATTGAGAAAACTGTCTCTGATCTCTGCCATCCTGAAGGTACCCAAAATGGTGTGCATTTGGCAGCCAGTCAGACAGACTGGAATTCTAAGCATCTCTTTGTCAGCTCTCAGGGAAATTTGTCATAAGGGGTCCCAGTTCATAAGGGGTCTTTGGCATCTCAACCTTTGTTGCTTTGTTAATGATGCCACAAAGGTCTTTGTTTTCTTAGACTATTTTGGGGAGTGGACTTTCTGGATCTTGTAAGGGCTGCATCCTTTGCACTCTCTTGTAGGCATGCCTCTTGTATCTTATTGGTTTGAGTCACTATTAAGCTCCTACGCATCAATGGCCAGACGATGTACCCTTTGAATTAGAAAAAATTCTAAATTGGTAAATTTTTAGAGAGCTTTTACCCCAAACAATTGTACCTGATTGGTATGCAAAGCCCTCAAAGCCTTCAAAATTCCAAAATAGCTTTGTTGAATGATTTGTTGTCAAAGGCTAATGAAATATTAAATATACAAAAGGTACCTAAAACTATAAGACTGATATAACTACTGCTCCCCTCTATTCTCCTTTGAGTACTCATTCTCTCTTTAAATTGCCTTTCTACTCTGGAGAGACTGTTAAACGATTACCTTCAGAAATGGGACCATCTGAGGTTATAGGCAATCATCTTCAGGTCAAAGACGAAACTGAGGGCCATAGTTAAAGAATTTCTTAAACCCAGGGAGGATCCTCAAAAGTTTTTGTAAATGGATTTTTGTAAATAGGAGGCTACCGGTGACCATAGCTTATATTCAGAGCCTGATAGGAATTTTTTTGACCTACTTTCCTAAGCTAAATGTACCCAAAGGGCAAGAAAAACATTCTAACATAGGTGGATGGGTATGTCAGTCCTTCGATATCATTTAGGTGGCCACCCAATTCTTTGAGGAATTAAAAACAGCTGTCCTTGTTTTACAAATCTAGTCTTCACAGGATCAGAGGTGTGGCTCCAGAAATAATTCAAAGCCCACCAATCCTTTTCACCACTCCCAAAACCTCCCCTATTTATCTTAAGAGGCTTATAAATATTGCAAAAAATAATTCTGGCCTTAAGGGAACAAAAGTCCTCCTAGGAGGAACTTGCATTTCTCTCCCTGTGCTTTTGAGATGTAAATGTTCTACCTGGTCTAGACCATCTCTTTAAAATACAAATTTCAGGTCGGTAAATCTTATCAAAAGAAAGAACAAAATGGGGAAAGGACATTTGGAACTTGACTCTTCACGGACAAATGCAAATCTTAAGCGTCTTCATAGATATTAGTAAAAAGGGTTTAGCCACCTAAACAGGTGACATTGACTTGCTCAGTCTGCCAGAAACCCAATATGAATCCAACCTCTTTTGTAACTGGTGTGTTTTATATTATTGTACCTGATTCATGGCTGAAATTTTGGAATGGGACTATGGGGTCTCTGTTTGCTTCTGTTTGTGTATTTGTATATGTCTATATACATGTGTTATAAATGTGTGGTATTTTCTACCTTTGGATGGTATTGCCAAAATTAATTTGTAAAAGAGCTCTATTTAGTTGCTTAAAGAAAATTAAGTGTGTAATTAAATTCTCAGAAATATAATAGGAACTAACCCAAATGAATTTCAGCTTCATGTGATCTGGGAAAATATTTGGTATTAAAGCTAGTTTAAATTTGTTGGTTTAATACAGACATGTCATTAGAGTTATCAACATTAAGTGTAATAATATTGTACCTAGGTTTACTGAAAGTCAAATAAGATCATGTTATCTGTGTTACAAAATTTGTCAGCAAGAAAAGTAGCTTGGGATGATGGTTGACTTTGTCTAATGTTTCATGAAGTTTTCATGGGTAATCTAAACATAACTGTTGGGAACACGTAAATTAAATAAATGTAAAAGGGATAAGAGTTTTTAAGTGAACTCTTTAAGAATAATGATGTTTTATCATATGTCTACTTAAAAATAGTTTCTCCAAATATTTCAGTAATTTAAAACTTTAGAGTTTTGCTAAGCTAAGTTACATGATGGAAATTCATTAAACATATAGATCATTTCCAAATAAGATAAAATACTGAAACATTAATTGCTAAACAAGTCTAAGCTTACCTACTTTTGTCTTCTTATTGCAGAAAAACTAAAGATTTGGGGGGTTTGTTAGAAACATGTCTTATACCACATTGAAAAAAAATTATGTTATGAGGAAATGTATGTTTTTAGAAATTATGATATGTATTCATAAGTTTGCAATCAAAAAAATACTGGTATGATAAACAGTTTACAATTGCTTTCTTCTTAGTTTTCACTAGAAATTAATGTTTCTAAGGTTAAGAATTCTAATTAACACATTTAATTAAAACTACTACAGTTAATAAGGACATCTTCATATGCAAAGGGAAAAAGTATAAGGAATGGAAATGCATTTTGTTAAGAGGAAAGAAAGTACTTTTGTCCTAAAGTGAGGATTTAAAAAAGGAGCGGGGGTGGGGTGGTGGGGTGAGGGGGAGCACAAGACAATCTGAATGTAAAAAAGGAAGTTACAGAAGGTTTTTAGAAAGGGAACCTTGAGAGAAGAGTTATACATGGTAAACTGGCTCAGATTGGAATGAAATTAATTGAATTTTAACATCAAAGGTAAGCTGTGCAAAACTAGAATCTGGTTTTCTAGAGAGAGAACAAAGTTTTCTTGGACTATTGGTCTGTTTTTGAAAACAGATTGTAAAAATTTCCTTACCTTTTAAGTAATCCGTTGTAACTTTCTGTATTTGCTTTTGAAATTTTTTATTGTCACTTTGGTTAAGTGGATAATTATTTATTTCACAGTGACCTATGGTCTTTTTGACGAAGTGTTTTAAAACTTTTTGATATTTTCGATAATCTTCCACCAAATCAAATTCTAAATGAAGTGTTATTGACCTGGAAATAACTGAGGTTTTCCAGAGAGCCCCTGAAACACCTCAAGAAATTTCTTTTCTCTCCTTATAAAAGGAGATATTAAACTAATTAGGCTTTATATGCTAAATTACATGGGAAGTGTTATCAAATAAAGATGATAAACCTTCTTAGGTTATATAGGTAAATGTTATTAATACGTTTTCTAAAAATTGTATGAAATTCCTATAACTTAAATATGTCCTAGTATGCTATCAGTTGTATTCTAGATATTATCTTAAAATGTTGTATGTTACAGAAATAACCAAATTTCCTTGTCAATTGCATTGTAATCAGATATTCAACCATGTCATTTTAATTCTTTCATCATTCGTAGACAGTTATTGTTTTAATCTAATGCTTTTGCAAAAATGCTTCAGCTTCAAGAAGATTCATAGAAAGGACTTTTTGACAAATACAGGTTTCTGATAATGTTCAGATTATATCATGGAACTAGGTAAGAAATCACAGAACTCTAATGGAAAACCTGATGGCTTCATAAAACTGTTAACAGAAGATCAAGTTCAACAAGAATTAGTTACACAGGACTGAATGAACTGATGAATATGATTATAAATTTTATAACTTTTGCCTGAAATATTGCTGGCTTTTGCAAATCTTTGTTTTCCAGGTATAAGGAAACCTTTCCTCTTATACTATGACTTAACAGCAATTTGGTGAACTATACCTTTGTAGGAAGAATTGAAACATTTATTTTTTTCTCCCTACCTAATCCCTCCAGAATTTAGAAACTCTTAGTAAGTATTCTTATTTTCATGCCAATGTAGTTATTTGCATAAGTTCACTAAGAATCTGTTCTCATTGTAACAGGACACAATTGGCAACACTGGTTATAAACATTACCATGGCTTTGACTGGAATGTTATATTTGAGAATGTGTATACAATCAGATATGACCAGACAGCTTTAAGGAACTAAGATTGACTTTATGGAGCCATAAAGCCCCTTGGAAAAAGAGCCTGGTACCTTGCAGCCACGGTTTCCAGCAGCCTTACCAGGTGAGTAAGGGAGACTATTTCCTGGCAGATGCAGGAACCTCAGGATATTTGGGAGACCTTAAGAAGAGAGGAATTCACCCAAATCTATAGGTTTTTACAGGCAACTCTGATGGCAAGTTCTTGGCATGGCTTCCTGGCCTAGAGAGGCATTTAAATATTCGATCTGTAGTTTCCTTATGAAAAGTTCCAGCAAAGTAGATTCAAAAGAGCCTATATGGTCAATTGCTATCCTTGCTGGACTTATGTAAACAATCAGGCCAAGTTTAATGAGACTAAACTTATTTTGCAAATAAATTAGTCTTAATTGGCTGTCTTTGGTAGAAATGAGGGTGATTCTAAAAAGAAAAATGTTGTGTTTCAGCAGAAACTTAATACACAGTTATGGATATTAGATTGTAAAGAAAGAAAGTTTGGGAGTACAAGTGTTAGCAAAAGTGTGAGAGGAAAAGGCAGGCTCACTTATGTAGTAGTGGTGGTGGGTGTAAGTTAGCTCAATTCTTTTAGAAGACAGTTTGGCAGTATCTGTTCAAAGTAAGATGTGCATAATCCCTGAGGCAGCAATTCCCCTTCTAGGATTCCTTTTGCAGAAACACTTGCAGATGTGCACAAAGATGATTGTACAAGAATTTTATTCATTACTGTTCCTATTTAGGAAGATTGGAAACAACCCAAGTGCATGTCAATAGCAGATTAAACAATCGTGATACTTCTGTACAATGGGATACTATGGTGGCGTAAAGAGAAGCAGCTCTACATGTTTTGACATAGAAAGATGTCCATAATTGAGAGCCAAGTTTTTTAAAAAAGAAAAAGTGAAAAAGCATTATGTATGTTCTTATATCAATTTATATACACTATAAAGATCTATAATAGCATGCACTAAAAAGATAGCTGGACAAGTATAAACCAAGCAGTGTCTATCTCTGGGGTTATAGGGACTTCTACTGTTTTATAGCATACACTTTGTAATTTTTATTATAGACATGTGTTACTTTTATTATCAGAGATAACAATAATGATTTTTAAAATAAGAAAAATTATTGATCAGGAAAAAACTGCTGCACACTCATTCTTAAAGGCAACTGACATCAGGAAGCTTGTGAAGTTACTGTTAAAAATTAGTCTGCTCCTCTGACCAGATTTGCACACCAGTGACTAAGTTTTGGGAAGGGAAGTTTCTTTACTGCTTCAAATTATATTCTAATTTGTCGTGGGATGCCACTGTGCATCATTACAACGTATTTTTCCATTGATTGGAGAAGCAGTAGCTTAATAGGTTATTTCCAACGATTTTAACTAGAAAAGTCCACAAGTTGTCTTGAGATGCTTACATGAACACAATTTGGAAAGTGACAAGCCTTCCTATATTACACATTAATGAGAATAGGAGGAGGAGAAGGAGGAAGAGAGAAAGGGAAAGAAGAAAAGCATTTGGAAGTTCTATTCAGGAAATGATATTTCTCTTGATCTCCATCGTTAGAAATACACTCTGCAAGCCTTTAGCTAAAAGAAGGTGCTTGAAGATTTTTTCGCACTCCCTCTTTTCTGTTTAACTTTTCAAGCACCAAGGTTTTTGTGAATTTGTACAATTTCTAAAACTCCTGGATGACAATGGAAACTATTCTGCTCTTATAAAATGGTTAATGGTGCCCTCTCTTGGATTTCCTTTTAAAATCCCAGGCTGGTGCATGACCTTGGCTGCTCCAAGATCAACCTAGGAAATGTGGCAAGGACCAGCTTTCACTCAGCTGTAACTGCCTGTTTGGTTTGGTTTGGGATGTGAGGGGTCTGGATTCCCATTCACTCTCTTGTCTGGCTGGTCCAGAGTCCTGAAAGGGACTGAGTTGGTAAGCTGTTCCAGCATTCCCATTTACAGTGAGGAATTGGAGGCTGGGGTGAATGGCTTATTCACTGCAGCCTAGAACACGCAGCAAAACTCAGGTCTCCGCAAACCCTACTCTGCTCTTTCCATGGCTTTGTAATGAAAGTTGTTCAAATGAAGATTTATCTCTTTATTTTGGTGGAATGTCTCAAGGGTTTGATTTGAATTATGAAATGCATAGTTGCCTTTCAGCTCATGTACAGTCTAGCAAGTCTTCTCATTAGCATTTTCGGCTCAGTCTTTGCCCATCAAGCCCTGGCCTCCTTCCTGGAATGCGTCATGGCTTGAACTCCAGCGGCTGCCTGAGCCTCCTGCCCCTCGATGCTGCTGCCAGCGCAGCCAGCATGACCTGAATCACACAGCCATCATTGGCTGGGAGATGAAACCTGATTGGCGCTTGGGGGCAGGATGCCAGCTTCCTGAAGAAACAACAGACTCTGTCTCTTAGAACTGAGCTGTAACATCAGAGCTGTAAGGTGAAGGCCATATCAGCCTGGGGGTTCATTAGAGGTTGGGAGCTTAAGGCCCTGAGTGGTGAGGTGAAGGGCTCCACACTCTGGGTCCCTTTCCAGTCTCTGGTTTATGAATGTCATCAATTCAAAGAGTAGGCAAGACAGACATAACACAATAAAACTGGAGATGCCCTGAAATTGTCAGCTCATTATGAAAGATCTATATACTAGAGATGTCCTCAAATTAGACATCTTAAAATTCATATATTTCCAAGAACAAATTGTAAAAATGAAATAAAGTGCTAAACCATTAATATTAAAAACACATTTTTATCAATCATGGCAGAGCAAAGAATGAATTTGCTTTCTAGGCTCTCTTTAGAAAATTATATCTTAAAAGATTGTTGATATATAAAACGGCACTCAAAGAGCAGCTAAAATAGGGAAATTAGAGAGGTATGTCAGACTGTTAATGAATATATGATGTTGTTTATACGGGTGTTGTAATGTTTGTGTTATTGGTCACTATTTTAGATGTCTAATTTGCTCTTACTTCTTTTTCACTCTAAATAAATATTCATTTGGTAGCAATTTCATACTCTTTTTCTTAAAGAGGGACCTCTAAATTGCATACACATCATTCTCCCACAAAACCTGGGCCAGCTTTTGTATGTCTTCCTGCTGATACCCAGCTGCATATGTGTGTCCAGTACTGGCCAGGCATCCCCAACATTGTCGTAATCCACAAGACCATTATCTCCTTTGCAAGCATGTTTTGCTTCTGACTTTGAAAGAGCAGTCATATCTATTACCTTGGATCTAGCATAGAGACTATGGATGACTTACAGCATCTCCTAGTTACTTAAACTCTCTGTGCCTTAGTTTTCTCATCTGTAAAATGAGGATAATCCTGGTACCTACTTTGTAGGATCGTTGTGAGGGGTAAATGAATATCTGTAACATGCTTAGAACAGTAAGAGCTGGCTGTGATTTTATTTTCTTCTTTGCCCATATATGCGCACTTCACAATATGCAGTAGAACAAGACCTCAGACTTTCTTCACCCTTTTCTCCCTCCTCCCTTCAATATTGGGAGTTTGGAGGAGAGATGAGAGGTTGGTAGCGGTAGGACTCATGATGAAAGACAGCAAAATCTTCATCATAAGTTTTGACTCTTTTAAATATGTGCATATGTAATTTGATTTTTTTAATTTTAAATATTTTTAAAATGTTACAAACACAAACATTTGACTAAAAATACCATTTCAAAGCATTCTTTTGATTGGAAGAACTGGGGGTTTTTTCCTGATGTGATAACAATGCTCCTGGTTCCTCTTTGCAGTCATTTTAATAAGAAAAATTAATAAGCAGCAAATTGCAACAAAAAGGAAGGGGTTTGTTTAGGTAAATTATAAGTAAGCTTTCCCTTGTGGAAGCCTTTGCTTAACTGGCCTGCAGCTGGTGCTAATTTATTCCCTTCACTGTATCTCATTTTGGTCTTGCATGTGTATTTGCGTGTGTTTGTGTTTTAAGCTTCACATAATTTGAGGCTTTCATTTGATGGCATGAATTTGGATACAACTGGAACTGCTCATGAGAAGCTTATCCTAAAGAAGAACTTACTTTTCTGTTATGGCTGTTCTGAGGTACACCTGGAAGCTACTGATCGCAATAGGAGTACAGCTGGGATGAACTAGGTTGGGGGTTTCTACGTGATTATATTTGATCTTATTTTCACATTATATTGTTCTCTCAGTTCATACCCTCCCACTCCCAAGTTCAGTATTTAAGGCATGAAAGAAGCTTGGATTGGCTAGTTAATAGGTACACTGGTTCACTGGGCATGAAAATCAGTGCTTGAGCCTCTATCTAGAAAAGGTAGCATCCTGGGCACAAAATGGAGAGGCAACTGGCTTTTTTAGTTTGAAAAATGGAGAATACCATCTGGGTATATTTCTCTTGTGCCTGGGAGTATTTCTGCTGGGTCTGCTGGACACGAATTGCATTTCATTATCAACTAACAAGTGGCATCAGTCATGGTCCCGTCTCTCCCTGGCTCACAGGAAGGATCAGTGCAGAGAACATATTGTTGTTGATTTTTTTCAATCTAGGTACAAGGGGAAGATTTCATTTTATTCCTGAATTGCAAGTCATGCTTGCAGCCAAAATTAATCACTTGGTGAAGATTCTTACTGTTCTTTTTTCCCTGTTCATATTTTACAGAGCCAATACCTGGCTTTAAAAAAAAAAAAACGTAATCAGAGCCCAACTGCTAGCTCTTTTGTAACGCAAAACTGAGGCTTTTGAGTTTGAGACGTATTAAATCATATCACAAGATACTACATACGAAGTTATTCTCTCTATAAGAGACTCACCAATAAAGTATTGAAAGTAACTTTGTTTAAAAGCAAAGCACTGTTGAACTTTGAAAACATTATGCCAAATGAAATAAGCCTGACACAAAAGGACAAATATTGTGATTCCACTTATATGAGGGAACTAGAGTAGTCAAATTCCTAGAGGCAGAAAGCAAATGGTTGCCAGGGACGGGGGAAGAGGGAATGAGGAGTCATTGTTCATTGGGTCAGAGTTTCTGTTCAGGATGATGAAAAATTCTGAAAAAGGATGGTGGTAATGGCTGCACATCGTAGTGAATGTGCCTAATGCCACCAAATTATACTCCTAAAAGTGGTTTAAATGGTAAATTTTATCTTATGTCTATTTTACCACAATAACAAAAATACCAAAAAAGCAGTGTTTCCTGTGTGACACCAGTGCATTCCAAATTATATAAATAGGCACATTATGCAATTTTGTAAAACTCAGAGGTATTTACTGCCACCTCCCCCCTCAGTCATCCTTTGGCCTTTTGTCCTATATTGTTCTTCAACAAGGGAAATAAAGGGAGAGGAAATTTAACCTTATAAATACTGCTGATTTTTGGTCTAAATCCATGGTCCTCTTGCAACATGGTGTTTATCACAGTCTAATCAATATTTAAGTGTAGAGATTATCAGTAGATTTCAAACTTTTCTCATCCCATTTCTCCTTCATGGTCGAGGATATTATGTTTTGGATGTGCAGTAGCTCGTGCCGTCATTGCTACTCTCCTCTGATGGCAACCAGTCTCCCCAACAGCTGCAGAAAGAATTTCCGCAATAGCTCAGCCAAAGGGGAGCAGTGGGAATTCTGTAGGATTAGAGCTGGAATTTGAAGCTCAGGCACAGGGGCTGGGATGCTGCAGGTGGACACTTAGGCTATTGGTTAACGTCATATTTCCAAAGCACAGCTAACTCTTGCCTATGTTTGCTTATCTCTGAATAGTCTCCTTCCTCTCGTACTAATAAGCAGGAACTGCTGGAAACATCCCTTGCTTATCATACGGCAGTATCCTCCGGACGTCTGCTGGGAAACAGGCAGTCACTGAAGTAACACAGCTCACACGCTCAGCTATAGCAGTCATCTGCTCTCTCAAAACTGTACGTTTGCTCTATAGTGATGATGACCATCAGAAGAGAAGCAGTCAGAATATCAATACATTTTACACTTTCTTCCCTTTAATATATTTAAAATCATGCCTATCACCCAGAAGAATCTATTGTTTCATCTCTTCTTAAGGTTCTATAACTTTACTTTAGTATGTCAAAGTTAACAGAGAGGAAATAAATTACTATGTCTTTTTATATCGGATGAAAGCATAATCGTGGTACCTTTAGCCCCGTGTCCGGTCACACTAGGTGTCATGTTACAGAAACCATAGTCAATACTATTCATTTTTCTGCATGTGTATAAATATCTTGTTCTAGAGGTTAAGGTAAAGACACCAACCCATTCATAGATTATTCTAAATAAATAAGAGAGCATTGCAGGGGGCGAGGGTAGGGAAGGCTTAAAACTCAGAAATATATTAACTGTATTGTTTTCTAAAATAACTATCATAGAAGCCATTGTTGAGCAAAGAACTTTTAAATGATTGGTATAGCTTAGAGAAGTTGAGGAAAATAGAATTGTTTTCTTATATTTTGGGAAAAAAACATATCCATAACTTGGAAATAGAGAAAAAGGTGACTGCATATCCTTTCTACATCACACTGGAGCAATGTCCAATGGGCCACATAAGGATTACCTAATTCTCTAAGGTATGATATATACCTTTGTTTGACTTTATTTACTACTGATTTGTATATGTTAACCTGTAGTAAATTTAAGCAATGCAAATGATTCTTGTCTGGTGGCAATACAAATGAATTTTGTCCACAGAGAAATTGTTTGTGCCTGGTAAAAAAGATTACAACCCAAAGGTCTAAGTTTTATTGCCCTGTATGATATTAACAACTTTTGAGTGTAATTTAGTCATTTATTCAAGTATGTTTTTTAAGTGACTACAGATGATGTTTCTCCTATTTTCCTTAGAACCAGTTTTGGTCTTTCATGAAGAGATAAGCAGACCATTAGTGTGTTCTTACTTTACTTTTGTACAACAGTTATGTTTGTAACCTTGTGAAAATTATACTTTGACACTGATGTACTTCTCAAGGCCTAAGAAGGCAAGTAACCAATAGTCACTGATAATGCTGGTTACAAGCCAGTGTTCTCAAAGACCAAAAAATGAGTTTCCATGAAACATCAGTGTTGCTTGTTTTACAGCATGCCCAAAGTCCAGATGGGTTTTGAATTACCAGCAACTTGCCTCAGCATTGAACTGAGACATTCCAAATTCACTATCACAGTGGTCGAGTGGGCAGGAGAGGGTTGAGTGGGCAGAAGCGGGGAGAACAAAGTGAAAAGACCATTCTGTCCAGAATTACTAAACAATCCAGAATGGGAAGGACCAGTTTGCTACCTAAGAGTTATAAACACAAACCCAAAAAGGCATCAGCTATGCTGTATAATCTCAAATACTGGATTCCTATTAATAATTCAACCTCAAATAGAACAAAATGGAAGTTTTTATATTTAAACTGTGGGGAGGGAAATGATCAATACTCCTTCCTCCTTAAAGGGTCACGATGAGGTTCATTAGTGACTGGCTCTTTCTGGACCTGAACAGAGAGGAGATGATTAAAATGAAGAGAGAGAAATTGGTCTCGGTAATAAAGTAAAAGAGTTTTCTGGAAGCTTCTTTAGAGGGAAGAAGTGTGTGGTCCCTGAGGGATGTGGAGAAAGTGACGAGAAGAGAGAATTTTCCATGAGAGAGCAGGCCCCAAGGCTGCAGAGGCAGATCCTTCCACAGAGAGAAAAATCTTGAACAAAAATCATGCCCAGTACTTGATTTTGAATTTTTTCCTGCTGCTCTATGATTGCACTCAGTCCCCTCAGCCTTTCAGTAGAAATCTGTCACCTTAAGCAGACGCTTTGGGGAATCAAGGAGGAGGGGGCCAAGCTCAGGCAGGAGAAGTGTGGAGAGGAGGGGACAGTAGCCACAAAAGCTGAGGTGGCCAGGAGGAGGCATTTGGCCTGAGAAGTCACAGGAGGTCACCCCCTCCTCTGGGCAGCTCCCAAGAAACCTTAGAAATGGGGAAAGCATGCTGGATTCCCTACATTTATATGAAAGGAGGGCTCAATTCATTTTTCTTAATTAAAAGAAAGAATGATCCCAGAATCCTAGAGAGCTGGAGAATCCCGGTTACATAAATATACCTTAAAAATCTGGAGTGAAATGGGCCATGGAAAGTGGATTGAAGCCGTCATCTCCAACCCGATTACTGTCTGGGTAATTCGCAAGTCTAGACATCTTCTTGCTGGTTCAGAGCAGGGGCAAAGCAGGTCTGGGAGAGCTGACCCTTTAAGAAAAAGAATGCCAAATTACTCAAATAAAACAAGGTATGGGCCTGAGCAGGGACCTCTCAATCTAAAAGCTCCGAAGCCAAAGACTTATTTGCAATGTGGTACATCAGCCTCTAAATTCAAGGTATTTTTAAAGCAGGGTTTAAGGAAATGAATGACATATCTAACCTCTCAAGTCAAGATTATATTTAGAAAAGGAAAGCTTGAGTCCTTTCAGAGCAGTTCAAACACAAGGGTGTATGACAGAAGGTGCTGGAACCTGCTTCTTACTCCAGGGCGGTGATTATATGGGCTAATGTGGTGCTGTTCTAGAGATAATTTGCTGCAAGTAAGAAAGGGCTTTGCCTCGTCAGGACTGGCACCACAGCCATCACTCAGAAGAGGGCAGATTAAAAGGCCAGGCACCAGGTGGCCCTCGGAAAGAAAGGTCAAAATAGCCCTCACAGACAGGTAGGGTTTTCTAGGTAATGTTGGATGAGGCCTCTCACTTCTCCTCAGCTTTTAAAACAGATTTGAGGATTTAGTGGTAATCCTTTTGTTTTCACTGTTTGGCCTGAAATCCATTAACTTGGGTGGTCCTGAATCTATTTTGTTAAAATTCTTTATCTTTTTCCTTGCATCGGTGATAGATTTTAGATGTTTTCTCTTGTTTTGTTTTGTGTTTTGTTTTTAGTTGGAAAAGGATATGGTGCTCACAGCAGGCTAGAAAGGGATAAAAGGTAGTCACATAGCTTTTTAGGAATAAATACCTGGCAACACTCCAGATTTAGAAATTATACATTTCTATTTTTATAAGACGAATAAAAAAATTCCTTCAGCCATATAGAAACATATCTGATGCTATACGCTTTCAAAAGCACGTTTAGACACTTGATTTCATAAGATCTTCTCTAAGAACCCCATGAAGTCCACAGAGTGAGTATTATTTTTCCCTTTCTCTCCTCTCTTTCCCCACCTACCTGCTCACTCCCCCAACAATCCTCTGCCCTGAAATTTAATGATGATAACACTGAAATCAAGCCTAGGGAGAGATCCCCAAGCTGGTATGGCAGCCAGTGGGGGAACTCGGATTGGATCTTAGGATTCCTGGCCCGTAGTCCAGTGGGCTCTCCTATTGAATCTGTAAATAAATTCTCCCATTAATTTCTTGCACTAATTAACAGGAGTTTCTGTCCATGCCATTATTACTTACTCCTGTTTGCCTTTACCTATGGCTCTAAACTTTTTAGCTTCCCAGGGCCTGCTTCTACCTGGAGCCAAGGACATTTGCGTTGGGCCTGGTAGGGGCCCCTGTTGCATGGATGAATGAATGAATGAACCTACTGAAGGGAAGGACAGTGGTGGAGGATGGAGACGCTGGCCTGCCTTTCTCAGGACTCGGGGAAAGGTCTTCCTGCTCCTGGAGAGCTCTCTCCCCTGTGCTCACACCGTCTTTTCTGGGTTTCCTCCTTTCTTCCCGGGCCACTCCTTCTGCCTTGTTTGCAGGCCCATCATTCTCCACCTGGCCGCTAAACATGGGAGCTCCTCCAGGTGAGTCTTAGGCCCCCTCTTTCCTCTGCTATACTCACTCCCGTACTGGGTTCAACCTTGCCCTCTCCTTCAGATGTCACCTACATGCCATTAACTCCCAAACCATTTTTACCCCAGTCCTCTCTGAGCTTCGACCCTTAAATCCAACTAGGGATTTACTGTGTCTACTAGGATTTCTCAAATTCTCAACACACCCCAGACAGAACTCGGGATCTTCCCTCTTCCCCCAAACTGGTTTTCCTGCAGGATTGATTTCCTATCTACCACACATCCCATTGCAAAGTCCCGGGAACTCCTCTCTCCCTTCCCCTCTGGAGCCTATGCATGACCAAGTCTGCTGGTTTTGCTGGCTGAGTATCTGGTGACAGTGACAACTTCCCCCCACTCCACCTGCACCTCCCCGACCTAAGTTACCATCGTCTCTCATCTGGAGTTGCAATAAGTAGCCTGCACTTCTCCTCAAATCCACTCTTGTTCCTCTCTCACTCCTCTTTACACCAAAGGCTCTGCACATCACTCATCTGCTTCTATGGTGCTTCCCTGCACCACCTTCCCTCGCTATGCTGCCGCCAAGCTGACTGCCTTGGCCCCCTCCTCCCCAACTACTGTCGCAGGACCTTCACCCATGGTCTTCTCTGTCCCACTCCCAGTGCACATACATAACACACAACCACCTTGTCACTCCTGCTCATCCTCCAGGGCTTGCCCAAGCATCATTTCCTCAACCCCAGGCTCTGTTCCTTTGTTCAACGGGCACATAGAGTGATGCCCTGGATACACAGAGCTCAGATTTGTAATTATACTCCTTCATTCTGTCAACCATCCTCTCCTGAGCACCTGCTTTGTGCCAAGCACTGTTCTAGGCTCTTGAGATCCGTTGGGGAACTAAACAGACAAAACTCCCTGCTCTAAATTGGCTTACATTATATGGGTAACTATAAATTCATTTCAGTGCTTACCGTTTTAATGTCTGTCCTGCACTGGGCCCTGTGTCCAATGAGAGCTGGGACTGTGTCTGTTTTTCTGTCAAGTATCATCAGCCCTCAGCACAGTGCTAGCTCCCAGCAGATACTCAAACGTTTGGGGAACTAATGGCTCTTCACATTTGTAAATTAACAAATGAATGAATAAATGTAATTTTAATATTGTGACTTGGCTTACATTAAATTTGTGATATTTTAATAGTTAATAAATATTGTGATAAATGATCAGAAAATAAAGTCCATTTGTAAAATCACCAAGACAGTCTTTCTCCAGCTTACCCCTTAACCTTTTTTTTTTAACCCATTAACCTTTAAAGGATGTCAACAGCCATTCTCTCCTCCCCTAGCGTTTAAGTGGCTTCTGAAGAACCAGCTGAACTTTGCTGCCATCTCTTGAGCAAAGTTAATACCACAGCGATGAAGTCTCCATCCCACCATATTTCAAATTCTCAGTTATCAATGAAAAGTCCCACCACTGTGTTCTATCTTTGCCTAAAGATGCAAGAATGTGTTGCCAGTTAAGAGGAAATGCATGGCCACACCCAGTGCCTTCCTCTATTATAGTTTTTTTTTTATTTGTTTGTTTGCATAGCTCTCTCTTACCCTCCTTCTTCCTTCCATATCCTAGCACCATGGTAAATGCTTAATAACATTTTTTTATGTGAACATTTATGTGAACAGTGAATGAATAATTGTGTATCAGAATCTGCAGAGCACAGACACTCAACAGATATTAGCTATTACTGTTATTATTAACATTGTCATTATTATCAACAGCCTTCCCTTGCAAAGCAGATGCGTTAGATAAGACTTCTGCAGTGAGTTCTTCCATGTGTGAGGACACCCATCCCAAACTCAATATAAGTTTTCTATATTTTCCTCTTCCCCATTCTCTCTCTGGCTCTCTCTTCTAGAAAGCCTGTTAAAACTACTTTTTAAAGGGTTGCTATCTCAACCCTTTAAACATATATATATACACACACACATATATATACACATATATATGTATATATATATAGTGCTTTATATTTTACATTATATTTTATATATTTCCAATAAAATTATAAATGCCTAGTTACAAAGGAATTGTATTTTAAACTTAGGATCTCCCACAATATGCAATAAACTCCCCTGGACTGTACTAAAAGCTCTTCTCTGAAATGAAAGACATGAAGAAATGTTTTATTTTGCTCAGATATATTTTGCGTGAAGACTGGGGTAAGAAGTATATGATAGAAAACTAGCTGTATATTTAAAGTAAATATTTGAAAACTATATTCCTTTGGATATTTCACAAATTTAAAATCTGTCTTCTTTGAAATAGCTGTAATGCCAGGGAGTCTTTGTATATTTGAAGCTGGAGAAAAAAAAATAAGAACCAAGAATCATGGCAAAGTTAACTTCTTTAAATAAAGCAAGCCAGAGAGATGAAAAAAAAAAAAATTGGATTGCCCCCTGAGGAAAAGTCTGGAAGGATTCCACGCATAACCATTTGAGCAATATACAGACTCGTTAAAAGAACAGATATTCCTTGGAGTCTCTGAAGAATGTCTATACCAGTATTGGTTTCAGATAAGTGAAGTTATTGGATAAGCCAAGAAAACGAAACCATGAAACTAAGAGGTTCATCGTCAGCTGGAGATTAGCCCTCTGAGCACGACTGGGAAATGCTGCAGCTGGAGGAGAACCCATTTCATTCCACGTACCTGCTTTGTACATATTAGTTTGTCAACAAAGATCTATTGAATTCAAGGGGACCTTGATTAGCCAAATTCTCATCTTTCTTTACTCTTCACCACACTTCAGTTCATGCTAATTTAATGATTCTAAACATCCAACTTTTAAAAAAATTTTTTATTGAAGTATAGTTGATTTACAATGTTGTGTTAGTTTCTGGTGTACAGTGAAGTGATTCACTATATATTTCAATATATATATATTCTTTTTTATATTCTTTTCCATTATGGTTTATTACAGGATACTGAATATAGTTCCCTGTGCTATGCAGTAGGACCTTGTTGTTTATCTATTTTATATATAGTAGTTTGCATCTGCTAATCCCAGACTCCTAATTTATCCCTCCCCGACCCCCCTTCCGCTTTGGTAACCATAAGTTTGTTTTCTATAAACATCCAACTTTAAATGTTCAGTTTTAAACAATTGATTTAGAACAGGGATGTCCAGAAGAACTATGTTTTGAAATGTAGGTTGCCAAATGATTGAGAAAACTAAATGAAGTCTGTGAACAGAAATTCGAATGATTTTATATTTAGTGGCTACGTCACATGTGCTTTTTACTAATTTTGTTAAAAACGTTGCTCGTTTTCATTTTTGCCCAGAAGCATTCTGAGAATTGGATGCTGTCTTTGGTCCTTTATGTGTGGTGGCCTGGTTCATCAGAAATGGAACGGCTTTGTTCTGGGGAAATTTTTCCGGTCTCAGCTGAACACAGTCAAAGCACTAAGCAGTATGACCTCTTTGTTTTCCCTGCCTCGTGCATGAAAGAAGATACCTGCCAGCAATTTCCTGTGCTGACAGATTAGGAATGAAGCCTCTGAGCCAGAGGGGAAATGGGAGAACTGACTGGATCAGGCTGGTCATTTGGGAAGACTAATGCTGGCTACAAGGCACCTGCCCAAGACATCACCTGGTTATTTAAAAACCTTTGTGTAGCTCAATGGGCTAAATGGGAGTTCTCTGCAGAGGACAAGGAACTATTCATTTCTCTCAGGTGTAACTTTTCAGAAGAGCCCTCAAAATAGGAGGCCCCTCTATTTTGAAAGTACTAAATCCTCTTGGTGACTTTGGTGAAAGAGACATGAAATAACTGATGAAGGCAAATGTGTTTCAGATGGAAAATAATGTCTGTTGGAATGGAATGCCCGGTGAACATCTGGTGTCCCTTTATCTTGAATGAACATCTGTCTCGTTGGTTAATAGATTACACCTGTTGACCCAGCCAAACCTCTCCCTACATCTAAATGAAGGTGAAAATACTGAGGTCCCACCCCAAGAGAGCCTGATATCATATCTTGGTTTTGGCCTGGGCTTCAGGATTTTTTTAAGCTCTCTAAGTGATTTTAATATGCACCCAAGATTGAGAAGGCCAGTGTAAGCAGAAAGAGACTTGGATGGATTTGGGAATACGATTTATTAATGCAACAAAAACTAAAACAAACTAGAGATGTGAATTGTTTATAGAATTTTTATCGTGAACTTAAAACATTTTAAATAATTTTGCTTACATTAAATTTTTTTCATTTTTAACAGTTTTAGACAACTTTATGTTGAATTTATTGAGTTCTTGTCAATATTATAAACACACCCTAAGAAAGATGATACCTTGTCCATTGTGTCAGTGATGGACAATTTTTAACAAACAGAAAGATGAAACAAGTCTACATATTGTTCACAACCCTATGTATGCAATTCTTTCAGACTTTGCCTCAGGGGACAACCCTATAATGGGTTACCTCTGATTGAAGATGATCTGGGGTGACTGGTGCTTTGTTATTTTCTTGTTTCCATAACTGGCTCATATAGTCAAATTTTGTATTTTTATGACCTAATGGTTTGATTAATTAATTAATAATTAATATTTAAATTAACAAATATGACTGGGCCACTGGGCGAGAGTCTTTATCTTTGTATAGCAGGAGACAATTTCACTTATGTTAGTCAAAATATGATTCTAGAAAAACCTGTTTAGAAGTTGGTACTAGCCAAAGACTACCTTGAATTCAAAAATGACTGAACTCTGGCACCAGTAAGCCATGCTCATGTAGATAATATCATGCCCTGACACCTTCAATTGTCTTTATGACTTTGGTTTAGTGACTATTAAGGCACAGCCGTAAAACAAACAGGAAAAAGTAGTGCTGAGCTGTAGTCCTAACCTACCGCAAACACCACCCACATAGCAACTATAATTAAAAACTCTTAAAACTATAAAAGATATGCCTATTTGAAACCTTTATTGGCTGCCACTGCATTTCCTTGTGGTAAACTGACCAAGAAGTCAAACTAAGAAGTACCTTAAGGTTACATTCTTTAAAATAAGCAAGGGCCAAGCAAATATAAAATACCTGTTGGTTTAGTAAAAACAGAGCTTGCTTTATCCTTTCACTCATTTATTCATTCATCCAAGGAGCCACTGTGTGATAAACAAGCATGGATTTCTCCTTCAAGGGTAATTAAGATGAAACCACAAAGCCAAATAGTTTAGTCAGGAAAGCCAAAGTGTTCTACCACTCTTGGTCTGGAATCTTTAAAAAATGTTTTCATTATAAAATTGAGTATATGTTTTTTAAATTTTAAAAAATAATTTCCACAGATTTATTTTTACATTTATAGGTGGTATTTTCACTGTAAATCATAATTTTTCTGGGCCTCAGTTCCTAATTTATGAAGTTATTAATCAGGTCACAGAAGCTAAAGCTGCCATAAAAAAAAGAGACTCAAAATCATGGTGGCTTCAATGGGTTAGAAAAGACAAAGTTTGGTTTCTCTTCCACATCCAAAGCTGAACAGGCACTCTGAAATAGCTGGGCAGATCGACTACACAAAACCATGACTGACCCAGGACGGCTAGTCAGCTCTATGTTCTCAATATGTGACTTCCATCTCTTGGGCCCAAGGTATCTACTGCGGTTGTTGCTGCTTCCCGACCAGTGGGATAAAAGAAGCTTGAGAGCAGGCAGCTACTTTACTACAGAACTGACTGGAAGTTGCATGCATCTCTTCTGCTGACCTCTTATTGATTCAGACTTGGTCTCATGGCCATCCCTAGCTGCAAAGGAGCACGGGAAATGCACTCTATTTTGGGGTGGTCATGTGCTCAGTTCAATCTCGGGGAGTTCTACGACTGAAACAAAGAAGGGGAGAATATATAGTGGGGAACACTTAGCAATCTCTGCCGTTTGAAGGGTTCAGACTGGAGGATTTTCAGTATTGCATTTAGTATTAAATCCTATGACTCTATGATTTGGACCAGTGTCTGGTCTGTTCTTTAATTTTAAACCTGAAGAGGGTGTGTGTGTGTGTGTGTGTGTGTGTGTGTATGTGTGTGTGCGTGTGTGTGGGCGCGCGCACACGCAGATTGTGACTCAGTAGGTCTGGAGCAAGACCTGCGATTCTGCATTTCTTGCAAATTCTTCTGATGATGCTGATGTTGACGCTGCTGGTCCACAGTTAACACCTTGAGAAACGAGGAGCTAACCCAGCCTGATAAGAAGGCAAAAGCCAAGTGAGGCTCTCTGGGGTAGCACATTACATCAGTGAACCATTCAGTGTCTCACCTTGTACTTCTGACGGAAGGGTCACCTGGGTCAGCACAAAGCTATCACCACCCTTGATAAAAAAAGAGCAGCCCAGATGTCAGCTTCACACATGGATAGCGGATTAGGAAAAGACTGTGTATGATGGGTTCAGAATACTTTCTGTTACTAACTCATATACATTTTCAATACATGGCCTACAATCTAAAATTAAAAGTAGATAATAGGATATTTACATGGCATTGGTTTGGACTTTGAGAGCATTTACCTCCATTCCCATATGTTTATTTATTTTTGATCACTGTTTCATTTAAAAATGAAATCCACCATCACTTCCACATACAGAGTTAATCTCTATTGGACATCCAAAGTACATATGACATCTTAAAGGTCACTGACAGTCATAAAAATCTTTTCCTCAAAGACTTTTTTACATATTTCAACTAAACTGGACATTACTAATATCAGTAGACACATCTTAGACTGTATTTACCTACCAACTTATTCATTTTATAGAAGACAGAATCTGCTGTATTTTTATTGATATAAAATTGTTACCCATTTTTATCTAACCTAAGAAATGTTCATTTTTGGCACTTTGTTTTTACACTTTGAAGAGACATAACTTCAAAAGAGAAAATTGGAGACTTTTCTGGCATCCTATCACATGACATATTCTGTCCATTTCCTGGACTTCACATTTGAAATGGAGCACAGTGAATTTTGAAGTAATTATCACCTACATTGGAGGAGTCCTAACAGAGCCACTGGCTTTTAGCTAATTTGAAAATGAGGTGAGGGTGGTATATTCTGACAGGTCTTCAAGTTCCCAAGATCCCGGGATGGTTCTTCATGGCTCCCCCTAGCGGATAGCTGCCTCTGTCTAATCAAAAGTTTAGGGGCCACTGTCCCAAGGAAAAGGCCTGAGATTTAGAAAAAGAGCAAAAGGAGGTAGTGAATTAAAGTCTTATAACGATTACCAAAAAAGTTTACAGTGTTTATCCCTGGGTAGAAGACTTTGAGGCTTTTACTTTAAATTTTCTGTTTCCAGGGTTTTTAAAATCTTAATGTAAAAAAAAAAAAAAAAAAACTTAATGTATGTTTTATAGTCGGATAAAATGTAATCTAAAATTAAATGTATTAATGAATTCTCAGAAAGAAAGAAGAAAAAGAAGGAAGGAAGAAAGGAAGGAAGGGAGGGAGGAAATATATAAGGGTTGGAGTAGATGACCTCTACAATTTCTCCTTGGCTTTACAAATACGAATCTTATGACTAGGCTGAGAATAGACAAGATGGTCACCATGGAGAACTTTAGACCAAGCTTCCAAAATTTTATGCCAAAAAAACCCCTCTGAATTTGGAGAGAGGATGTTGTTTTCTCTGAGCCAAGAAGAACATTAATCACCAAAATACTTGGCTGACACAGGGCTGCTGTCTGCCCACTGGCACTCAGTTTGACCTTGGTATATCATCTAATGACAGTCCTAAAACCGAATAAAAGAAGATGCTTCTTCTTTTAAAATTAAAATAAAAATTAAAAATAAAAACATTGGCTGCATTGGGAAATTTATGATCTGTCTACTGCTTTTCCATTTGTTTTGCTTGTGAAGGCTGCGTGTGGTTATAAAATGCTTCCTCTGTTCTTAGCTGTAGCTGTAAATAATGTCAACCTCACACACTGAAATTTTTAGCTCTCTTTTTCTCCTCTGTCACCTCCAAGCTTGGTCCTCTTCACTGATCTTAGGATTTCTATTCCTAAGGACTCAGAAGAGAGATGTAACCTTCAGTTCCCCTGGCCACACCAGCCTGTGGGGGACAGCAAATAAGCACATGGCTACCGATTGTAATTGACATTGACCCCATCCACCTTCCTGCTTCCAGTAAGATCACTAGGTCTCCAAATGCACCACACCCCGACTATTCCTCTATTCCTCTCCAGAGATCCAGGACCTCATGCTCTTGCTTGGGGACCAGTAAAAATTTTCTGGTTATTGCAGTGTCCATTGTCACCACTCTCTGACTTCTCCTGCCAGGGCTATGCCATAGCTGTTCCTTTCCATGCCCCAGGGGCGCCATTCACACAAAATACAATGAATCGTGCAGCTCGTAGGCCCCTTCTCTGCCAGGAGCCTGCTCTGACCTCCCTGGGCACCCTGCAGTTTCTCCTGCTCTTGCTGGAGGAAGGGGGTACCTTACTCCTCTATGCGGAGAGCTCGGGAAGAGTGCCTGAGCTCTTACTTGACAGTCTTGTCTCCAGAAGAATTTGGCTGAGGTCCTAGGGGCTCCACCTGCCTGTTACTGAAAGGCCTCCCTTTCCGCTGACAGTGTAACAGGTTCCCAAGTGAGAAAGCAGGACTGAAAATCTGTCCTGTGCCAGGTGAACGCTCTCATAGATGCCCCAAGGTCTTCACACACACACACACACACACACACACGCACACAAATGCACAGTATTAATTTCTACGTTTAGGAGCCAACCAATAATCCCACTCTGTCTTCCGGGATGTCCAGCAGGTTATGCCTCAGGACTCCTCAAAGATTTCACTGCTAGCTCATCATCCCTGCAAGGAAATATCGGAGCCTGTGGTTAGTTTGTTCCTGGTAGAAGATGTGCAGGCAGGAGTGGCTGACTGAATATGGGATGCTGCAAGCTCTGCCTATATTGCCCATTAAAATGTCTCCTTGTGGGCACTGTATCCAGAAGGTCCTTAATTAATAAAGAGCTGGGTCTTACTTTCTCTGAGTAGCTCCTGTCATTTCACAGCATGAAAACCCCATGAGTAACATTTCTAGGAGAAGATGCATCTTTAGGAGGGGGATTGAGGAAGGTGAGAAAGAATGTGCTACCAGGGAGAAACAAAGTGTTTCTGACCTTTGGGTGGGGGTGGGCTGCAGGGGAAACATTAGGACTCTGACTGCTGGGGGTGGGAGAAGCAAAGAACGTAGAGGAGCCTGGGACAAATTTTACCTGTCTTATGTTTTCTTTCAGTTCTTTGCAACGCACATCAAATGTGGTACCTGTGTAGCAGGCCATCCTCCTCTGGGGGAACTGCTTTCTCCCCGCACACCATCCCCCTACCCCCAGCCCTATAGGTGGTTCCAGTAGGAGCTGTCAATCACTGTTCTCCTTTCCCTTGGTCATGGAGTTTGGATCAGGATGCTGGCACATGACAGCTGGGCCGGTCAGAGTCCTTCTCTAGGATTCTTGAAGCTGGGCCCTTTTCTTCCTGAATGGCAAACTTAGGAAGATGTGAGCTCAGGAACTGTCAGATGCCTTGGTTCTGGCCCCAAGGAGAAAACTCATTTGTGGAAGGGGAGAATGCAGCTGTCACTCAGAGAAGCAGGGACAAAATATGAGGAAAGAGTACAGATGGCATTCATTTCCTCATCTGAGTTGTTCTGAGCTGTACCCTGTCCCTTTCTAGTTACAGGAGTCAGTACATCTTCTATCTGGCCAAAGCTTCTTTGAGTTGAAATTTTGGTAGTGTGTAACCCAAACGTCCTGACTAATGCCTTACTATGACTCCACTTATTCCTCTCTTACTTATTTCTTCCCTCTCTACCTCTCAAAAGTTTTTTAAAGGTATTTGCTCCACCATCTCTAAGGAAAGGAGCCAATTTCCTTAAATATTAGTGACTTACCAGAATCAATCTCATATTTAACATAAAGAGATATGTAAAGTACTTAGAATAGTGCTGGGCATATAATAAGTATTATCTGTTTGCTATTATTATTATCAGTAGTAGTCATAGTATTAGTAGTAGCCAGAATAGATACAGCAGCACATGGTAGTTTAACGTGAGGGTATCAAAAACCCTTCCAGGTTAATAGGACTTTGCTATGCATTACCCAAGAAAAGCATATAAAATGGTAGGTATGAATCAATCCATTTTTTCCCACTGCCTCATTTTTGATCCCATGTCTTAGAAATGAGTTCAGCCAATGACCTGCTTTTGCAGCCCAGCATGTTTAGTTTCCTTGTTCTCCCTGCCTGGAAAGCCAGTGGATCCATCACATCCGTGGCGTCACTTTGTATAACAATTGCTTCAATTGCCCATTCTGATCTCCAGGAATACTACTACTTTGGGAGGGTTGTGAAAATGAAAAGATTACTCTGTATTGCATTTCTTGGTCACTTCTGTCCTCTTCATTCTATAGATTATGTTCTCTTATCTGCTGATATAACAATCCAGAGTCAGAATTGATGGAAGTCTATATTTCCAGTCCATTGATTATAGACTATGCTGAGGGTGAACAAAGTTTAAACTAGAAAAAAGTCAATACCAGGCAATATAACTTAAAAGTACATGGTATTGTAGGTAAAGGTTCAATATAGTCAAACTGCCAGCATGTAACGGCCTACACCCCTTTGGGCTCTGTCCTTCGAACAAAAGTTGATTTGCCTTTTGCTGTTGGCTGCTTGAGCAATCCTGGGAGACAAAGCAGTTTTAGATGGAGTCAAAAGGATGTGTCATGATTGAATCCAATGTTTCATATCTCATGGTTTCCCAGTGTTCACTCATCTTGTGGACTTCAGTTACCACCTTTAAAACCCTTGGTGTTGGGACTTCCCTGGTGGTGCAGTGGTTAATAATCTGCCTGCCAATGCAGGGGACATGGGTTCGAGCCCTGGTCTGGGAGGATCCCACATGCCGCGGAGCAACTAAGCCCGTGAGCCACAACGGCTGAGCCCACGTGCTACAACTACTGAAACCTGTGCGCAGCAAAAAAGTCCCAACGCAGCCAAAAACAAAAACAAAAACCCTTGGTGTTTCAATCATTACCACCATCCTCATCCATATATATATAACAAGTAGTCACCCATATTTGAGATGAAAAAGCCCATAGTTTTTCTGTATATCTTGTCCTTAAATGAAGATCTTTTTAATACTTGCCAGACAAAACAAGTTCTAGCCTAAGAGTTTATAGAAGCTCTTTGCTATTGGCTAGGAGTGTATGTAAAAATACACAGTAGTATGAGAGTTTCTTGTGTTGGGAGGTATGGAGAGTCAACCAAAACAGTTTCTACTTCGCCCTTTGAATGGACATATACTTGTCTCTACCCGAGTCTTTCTTGTGGCTGAATGGATGGTCAGAGCCTTCCTTGACCCTTCTGAGTTAATTGGGCTGTGCTCAGTAAACTAAACTTGGCCACGGTCATGTTCTTCTGAATTCATATACTGTATACTCACAAATCCTTATTGCCAGAAGTAAATCTTATGGTGAGCACAGTTTTGGATCCAGGGCTGTTGCTGCCATTGCGGATCCTATGGACCACTATCAATTCATTTCTATCTAATCAGTAAGCTTTTTTGTGCTTCCCCACTAATATCCAAATATCTCTCAAATATTACCTAAGACAGTTTGGGGGTTCCTGGTATTAGAATTATTTTGGTTTCCTTTCATAGGAGATGCCATCTTAGCCAGTGATCAGTAGCAGACAATTGTCTTTCAAAAGGGGAGCAATGGGCAACTGCATTAGGTAATCATCAAATTCTTAGGTCCCACGGCTAACACTCCTCCTTGTTTCTGCCAGTCTCCAATCTCAATAGGTCTCTCTTATGGACACTATAAATATTATAGTGTCAATAAGCTCATAAGGACCCAGTGGCATCTGCTATATTTCTCCTCACTTAAAGATCAGTCTTTTCATGTGAAATGTGGCAAACAGAGCTCCAAAATACACCCAGGTATGGAATGGCTTGTCCAATATCCAAATATTTCTATCAGCACATTTGTTTCCATCTTAGGGTAGAATTAGAAATATGATCAGCTTATTATTCTAGTCAAGGATAGGCTTAAGATATGCTTACGATTTTTGGAGAAGGGCTTATACTTATAAGTCCTTATACTTAGGTATATTCACCAGCCAACAAAATGTCATATTTTCTATCATCTTGTACAAATAAGAGTGTTCTCTTAAAATTTGTGAGAATTAATTTTTTAAAATATGGTTAAACTATTCCAAATAAATAAAAAGTTATCATTTAAAAAAAAAGACTGTGGTTATCATGGTCAGATTTCTTCTTATTTATTACCATAAATAGAAGAATTAATGTATCCTTAAGATAATATAGTAAAAGTATACTGCATTCTGGTCCATGTAAAAGCAAATGGTCCCTGCTTGACCTCTCTCTCTTAGGGTGGAGAAGAAGATATTATTAAGACAATGTCAGGTTCAATCATTGATATTGAACATCCCATTCTTCTTCAGGTTGCTTTCTTACTACAATTATGGAGCTCATTCCAGAGTAAATGAATAGGTCCTGCCTAACATTTTCATGGCCAAAGTGGGTGAATGTGGAAAAAATTAGTGTCTATTAATACCCATACATTCACTGTTTCTTTAGTTAAAAGTTCTATTTCCTATTGTTTCCAGAAAGCCTGAACTATTTAAAATTTATCACACCTCTCAGCTTTTGTAAATCCAGAGATATGATAAACCCAGAGAATCCCATTTAGCATGACCAATTAGAATAGAGAAAAGGGCACAATTTTTTGTACCCTAGTCACCAGCATGATAGCCAAGAAGTTTTTCTTTCATTCATGATACTCATTCTAATTAAATATTTAGGTATTGGAGTAATCACCACTTATTCACAGAATCTTGTTAGCAATGTTTTTATTGGTCTTTTGCCTCTTTTCCACTGCATCCCAAATTCTCTGAAATAAAGTTACTTTAAGCCCTTCTCCAAGTATTTGGGAATTTCTTTGCAATGAGTCTCTGGATCCAGAAGTCCCATTTGTGCTGCTTTAGCTCCCTCTATTGGCTCCATGATTTTTACCAGAGCAGTAAACAATAGCCAATGCATGTCTAGTTTTAGACTCCTTAAAAAAAATAATAATAAAAAGCTTTGCTCTATTTTAAGTTAGTGGACCAGATTCAGAAGAATAAGGGCCATGCTTCACACATGTTTCTTCCTCTTACACATCTCAAGCCCTTAGCGATCTCACACCGGAGATGTTCAGCTGATCAATCCGTAACATCTTACCGGAAAACCCAAACAAATTTTTGGCCAACCCAATACTTTGCAAGATTGTTCAAAGAATTGATGAGGTAAGGTATGTGAAGTTCTTCATATAGTATCTGGTATATTTCAGGAGTGCCACAAATGCTGGTCATAGAAGATCTCAAAGCCCTTGGCTCTTAGCCCCCTGGCACTAAATTCTCTTTCCCTACCTGCTTAGGATGACTCACGCTGCAATCTGGGAGCTGTTCTTCCTAATTTCCTTTGGCAAACTCTGTAGCTCTCCTGTACCTCTTGAAATCTTAATATTTACATGTATTGGTCTGGCATCATTGCATAACACATTCTTTAATCCTTTGTACTGTATTTTGTATCAAAGCCGTGAAGGCCATGACCTGATTTGCTTCCCAGACCTAATCCTCAGGCCATCTTCCTCATCTTGGTATATACCATTTCCTTCCACTCAGTTCATCAATTAAAAAAATCAAGATCTCACTCTTATGTCCTTGCTTTCCCTCACCACCTCATCCAAGCCAGGACAACAAGTCCTGTTGATTCTACCATTAAAACATATCCAAATATGTCGGCTCTCTCCATTTCTACCCCTGCTATACTGGAGCAAGCCACCATCATTTCTGACACAGGATCACTATAGCGGCCTCCCAACCGGTCTCACAGCTTCCTCTGCTCACCTACAATTGATTCTCCACATCGTAACCAGAGTGAGCTTTTATTTATTTACTTTTTTACTTTTTATTTATTTTTGCCTGTGTTCGATCTTCGTTTCTGTGCGAGGGCTTTCTCTAGTTGCGGCAAGCAGGGGCCACTCTTCATCGCGGTGCGAGGACCTCTCACTATCGCGGCCTCTCTTGTTGCCGGGGCACAGGCTCCAGACGCGCAGGCTCAGTAATTGTGGCTCACGGGCCTAGTTGCTCCGCGGCATGTGGGATCTTCCCAGACCAGGGCTCGAACCCGTGTCCCCTGCATTGGCAGGCAGATTCTCAACCACTGCGCCACCAGGGAAGCCCCCAGAGTGAGCTTTTAAAGACTGTGAACCAAATTATGTTATTCCCCTGCTTGTGGTCCTTCAACTTTTTCTTTGGCTTTTCAAGGCCCTACATGTTCTGGCCATTAGTTGTCTTTCCATCTTCATCTTAAACCATTCTCTCCATCTACCATGCTCCAGCCACTCTGATCATCGTTCTGTTCCTTGAACACCCCAAGCTCACTTCTGTCTTAAGATTCTTGCACTAGCTGTTTCCTCTGCCTGGAACGCTCTGCCTCTCTCCTGATCTTCATGTGGCTGACTGTCTTGGCATGCAGACCTAAGGGCATATATCACCTTCTTAGGGAGACTATTCTTGTTACCCCGTCTAAATGATCCACTCAGTCACTCTCAACCACATCACCCTATTTTAATTCTCTGCAGAGTAAGTATCGCTATCTAAGATTTTTCTTGTTTAAACTGTAATTTTCTGTCTCTCCCATTAAAGTGTATGCTCCTTGAAGTTAGAATCCCGACTTATCTTTTTTGCTGCTGCCCACAGCATAATTCTAACCGTAGAGCCTAGAACTGTGCATGGCACAGAGCAGCTGTTCAATAAAGAATTGAGTCATTTCAAATTCATTGCCTTCACTTTACATCAATATTTAGCATCTCATACCACTAGAGGGCAATACATCACCTAAATGAAATGAGCAAATTGGTGTGTCCTTTTATACCACCTTCCAAGGTGATTTTTTGATTAATTGATTTTAATCATTAATGTAACAGACATGTATTTAAGAAAAACACTCCAACTCAAAAAAAAAAAAGGAGTGGTGAGAGAAAAAAAAGATCTTTCAGATTTTCAAACCAGTCACCTGGTACAAGCCCAGGAGAAAAAGTTTACTCCAGGGTTTCAAATAGTGAAATAATTTTAAATGTACTTTCTGTTTAAAGATATTATTCGGGTTAAAAAAAAGAAAAAAAAAAACCTCATCATATAAAATGAGAAAGTATTAACTTCAGTGATATGGAATTGTTTGGGAAGTCAGAGGGAAATTGAACGACGTTGTATTTTCTCCATCTTTTACACACACAGACACACACACAAATATGTATTCCTTGGTCACTATTCTGATTTTTGCTTGTAAAAAGTGAGTCCTGGTCAGTCTCATGGGAGTAGAGATTCTAAAAGGGATTTTCTTTTTTCTATTTTTGTAATTCCATTTCATTCTGAGCTTTTTTACTTCTAAGCTTTAAAGAAAGCGACCTGGTTATGTGCAGGAAATGTCAGAGAGCAATAAGACCTCAACTGTTCCATAGACAGGTCTGCCTCGTGGCCAGAATAGCCTGAGTGACTAATGTCCAGCGATAAGGACAAGGTTTCTGTTTCTTGACCCTGCAGCAGCGCCTGTCATGGCAGGCACGGAGAATGGGCTGTCACACAGCTCGGTCTGCTCCGCGACAAGAGGAGAAGCACACAGCGTTCCCAGTGAACTCCAGGTGGCAGTGTAGAAATACTTGAAATGAATTTACCCGCTGAGGAAACTATTCAGTGAAGGACTCCTATAATGGTTGGTTGGCTGTAAGCACAGTTTCCAAAACCACATTGGGTCAGTCACCACGACAACTGGAAGGCTGTACTGGAATCCATGAGATTCTTGTTGCTCTGTCTCTAGGGGTGAGAAATGACTTATAGAAGAAAAGTTTGACCCTAGGTGGGAAAAATTTTTTTTCCTCATGTAAAATAATCTGCTCATGTGACTTACTATGGCAGAAAGGCTTCCCAAAATGTGAGTGCTGACGGCTGTGGGAGCAGGGGTGGGTCAGATGAGGCTGGGACTGTCAGGGATCCATTTCCAGGGATGCACTGGAGAAGGAGCGTGGCCTAAGCCTCTCTCGACACTTAGTAACAATGAGAGTGGTTCAGGGCACTCACCATGTGTGTGGTGGGAGGGAATAATCAAGATCAGCTTGCTTGCTTCTTTCAATTCTTTTGAGTAAGGCAGGATCTATTGAATTCTCAGACCTATTATAATATATTGCCAGTAACTCAGTAAAAGGATGCAAAAAGCATGAGAATGAGCCCCCTGTGGCCTCCTTCACTAAGGAAAGAGAACATTATCTTCCACCCCCATGTTCTCAATTTTCCACCACAAAAGATACATTCATGTACCCATTTGGCAAATGCTCTTTTGCTGAGCACCCACAAAATAGTTACTACACTCAAGGAGACAAATGGAGATGGAGAATTAAGTTATGAGAGGTATCAGCAAAATGTTACTGAGAATTCAAAGGACAAACACTTAAAGCTTCCAGTGTGAGGAAATCAAGTTTAGGTTGATAGAATTGGGTGAGGAAAGAAAGGGTATCCCAAACCAAATGGACAGAGTAAGCAAACATATGAAGGTGAGATAATTCAAAGCGAGTTGGATATATAGAGCACAAGCAAAGAAAAGAGGAAAAGAGTCAGCACAAATTGAAGTTATGGGACAAGGCCCTGAATTATGGGGAGGTACTAAGATAAGGACCTTGATTCTGCCCTCGATGAGCTTACAATTTCCTGAAGAAGATCATACATAATCAAGTCTCTGGTATTCACAGAAAAGGATATATGTATCTTCAAATTTCTGTCATTTCTCAGAGCTTTCACTGGATGAATAAAATTGAAGTGGCTTCAGTTCAGGGGCAGAAGTCATTTGGGGCTGCTTTTCTTGTGGGTTTTTCTCACTTTGGGCATGAAAGAAAAAAAAACTGACAGAATCCATCCAAGTCTAATGTTAACTTATTTCTGGCTTTTGGACTGGAGATGAATTTGACACAGATAAGTAAATCTAGCCAGTTAGGGTCACAGATTTGACCAATGGGAAGATGTACTGTTAAGTCTGCAAGAATCTTGGTTCTTCGTGTCACAGGTGGCTGCTCTGGGTCGTGTACCTCTGCCAACTTCTGGTGGCTAATAAGCTTTTGGCCCAGTGACGGAAGCAATAGTGCCAGTGACAAAGATAAACAAGGTCCTCTGCCAGGAGCAAAAGCTAAATCTTTCCGGTAATGGCAACCTGACATGTGCATGGTCCCAGGATCACGGACCATCGCTACCATAACCATTTACTATCTGTAGTGGCTCCAAGGGCCTCATACTATATGATGGCCCGCATGGCTGCTGCATTATCATGAAATTGCCAAGGCATTATCATGAATGTGCCAAGGCCATGTTATTCTCGTAACTTCCCAGAGCAAATGGAGCTGGAAATGGACATTAGGAAGGACACACACACAGCTCAGCCTATGTTGGTGGTGGTTAATCAGAGATGAATTCCATGCACCATATTAAGGAAAGCTGTTTATGGGTGGATTTTAAAGAAAGGGTGGGGAGAAAACTTTGCTTCTTTGTTTTTAGTTGGAAGTACTCTATATCGTATGGAAATGCTTTTGATTGCTACTTTACAGCAAACCCAATATCGATGGCTTATTATTTTATTGCATACCAAGAAGTCCTATATGGGTAGTTTTTCTCTCTTTTCTGTCCCTCATTCTTAGCATGTTGGCATTTTAGGTTTGGCTTATTCCTTCATATAACACCAACCATTTCTACCTCTTCTATCAGGAAAGGAGAAGCCTTTCCCTCTACATATTATGGCCAGAACTGGGTCATGTGGTCACCCCAAGCTCTAATGGAGGCTGGAGAAATGAATATCTGTCTAAGAAGAAGAAGATTGTCGTGACTGGTTTAAACCAGCCATAAATCATCTCCAAGAGCCAGGCCATTTGTTATCACAAACAAAATTGGGATTCCAGTAGCAAGAAACAAGAAGAGTTATTGGGTAGACAACTAACAGTGTCTGTCACAATCCCTTGCCATGTCAGACCCAGTGGTTTTTAGCTGTTGTGGGATGGAAATACAACGGACTTCATCACTCTTTGCCTTGAATACCTTCTTCTCCTTCCCTTCCCTCCCTCTTCTGAACTAACCTTTTCTCCTTATACACACAGGTAGATTGCAAGCAAATTTCTTCTCATCCTTAAGATCCTACTGAAATCATCTTCATGAGCCCTTTCCTGGCCTCACATCCCAGTGTTAGGCATGTCCATGCCTCTGCTCCCACAACAAACTCTACCCTGGCATGTATCACACTGAGTTGCAGCTGTCTCTTTCCATATCTTTGTTCACCCCCAGATTGGGCTTCTTGCGGAATCTTATTCATATATGTCATATTCATATTCCCAAGACTGAACACAAAGCCTGGCACATACTAACTGAATAAATGAGAGCTCCAAAACGTTTTGCTACATGCTGTAATTCCTTAAGAAATGGCACTTCTGGATAAAGCATACACAGGAGAGTTCATTATTTGCAATTAGAAAAGAGCCCACCTTTCAAGGAAGAGGTGCTTTGTCTCAAAGAGAAGCTGATCCTGGATGGCTTTTCTACCTTTGTCTGCTGGACTCTGGTACCATCCCTTTACCTACGCCTACTCCCCAAATGTACATGGTGGAGTGAGATTGCCCTCATCCATGGACCATCTCTGGGAAGACAGTGTTTCACTGGGAAAAGAGTCTGAGCTTCGGAGGTTTGATTCTTGGCTCAGCCATTATCGAATTTTACTAGAAAGCAATACGAGTTAGCCTGTTAGCTAACCTCATTGATCTTCATTTGCTTATTGGTAGAATGTGATATAATAGAATATGAATAATAGCCTCAGAGGGTTATTTTAAGTATTAAATGACATAGCATACGTAAAATGCTCAGCACATGGTAGATACTCAAAATATTATTATTGGGCTTCCCTGGTGGCGCAGTGGTTGAGAATCTGCCTGCCAATGCAGGGGACACGGGTTCGAGCCCTGGTCTGGGAAGATCCCACATGCCACGGAGCGGCTGGGCCCGTGAGCCACAGCTACTGAGCCTGTGCGTCTGGAGCCTGTGCTCCGCAACAAGAGAGGCCACGATGGTGAGAGGCCCGCGCAGCGCGATGAGGAGTGGTCCCCGCTTGCCACAACTGGAGAAAGCCCTCGCACAGAAACGAAGACCCAACACAGCAATCAATCAATCAATAAATCAATCAATAAATAAGAACGTGAATTTCTAAAAAAAAAAAAAAAAAAAATTATTATTAGTGAAAGAATCTTGGATCATCAATAACATACTTTTATCAGGCCAAAGTTCTCTTATTTGCAGATTATTTCACTGCCCTAGAGCCAAAAAGTTCTGTATCACAAAATGAAGCTGAGAAATTTCTTAGCTCCATATCATTTATGTATCTAGGCACCTCTATATTAAAAAAAAAAAAAAACCTGGTGATAATTGTAGCCCCAGTTTCAAGGAAATGTCACAGAATATCTCCATAGGAACTGCTGTGTGTTTTACATATCGATATTATGTAAGCATGAAGACTTACTTATAGTAAGGTCATATGTATTCTGTATATGTATAAAAGAATTTATAATTATCCCTCATTCATTCTTTCATTGAGATATAATTCACATACCATAAAATTTGCCCTTTAAAGTATACAATCCAGTGGATTTTTGTATTTTCTGAGTTGTGCAACCATTGTCATAGTCTAACTCCAGAATATTCTCTTCACTCCAAAAAGAAGTCCCCATCTACATTAGCTGTCACTCCCATACTCTCACCCACCCTTCACCCAGTCACTGGAAAGCACTAATCTCCTTCCTATTCCTATGGATTTACCTATCCTAGATAGTTCATATCAATGGAATCCCATAATATGTGACCTTTGTGTCTGGCTTCTTCACTTGGCATAATCATTTCAAGGTTCATTCATGCTGTAGCATGTTTCAGTATTTCATTCCTTTTTATGGCTGAATAAACTCTATTATAGAGATAGGCCACATTTTGTTTATCCATTCATCATTTGATAAATATTTGTGTTGCTTCCACTTTGGGGTGATTATGAATAACACTACTATGAACATTTGTGTGCAAGTTTTTATGTGGACATATGTTTTCATTTCTCTTGGGCATATGCCTAAGGGTGGAATTGCTGGATTGCGTGCTAACTTTATGTTTAAACTTTTGAAGAACTGCTGTTTTCAAAGTGGCTGTTACATTCTACATTTTCACCAGCAATGTCTAAGGGTTCCAATTTCTCCACATCCTTATCAACACTTACTTTTGTCTGTATTTTTAATTTTAGCCATTCTAGTAGTATGAAGTGGTATTTCATTGACTTGCATTTTCCTAAAGACTAATAATATTGAGTATCTTTTCATGTGTTTCATATCCACTTGAATATTTTTTTTTTGGAGAAATGTCTATTCAAATCATTTGCCCATTTTTTAATTGGGCCATTTGTCTTTGTTGTTGAGTTGCAATCATTCTTTATATATTCCGGGTACTAGACCTTTATTAGATATATGATTTGCAAATTTTCCCTCCCATTCTATCGGTTATCTTTTCACTTTCTTCATAATGTCCTTTGAAATATAAAATTTTCAATTATTTATTTATTTACTTACTTATTTATTTATGGCTGCATTGGGTCTTCGTTGTTGCACGCAGGCTTTCTCTAGTTGCGGCTAGTGGGGGCTACTCTTCGTTGCGGTGCGTGGGCTCCTCATTGTGGTGGCTTCTCTTGTTGCAGAGCATGGGCTCTAGGCACACAGGCTTCAGTGGTTGTGGCATGCAGGCTCAGTAGTTGTGGTGCACGGGCTTAGTTCTGTGGCATGTGGGATCTTCCCAGATCAGGGTTCGAACCCATGTCCCCTGCATTGGCAGGCGGATTCTTAAACACTGTGCCACGAGGGAAGCCCCCAAAATTTTTAATTTTAATGAAGGCCAATTTATCTATTTTTGTTGTTGTTGCTTGTGTTCTTGGTGTCATATCTAAGAATCCATTGCTTAATGCAAGATCACAAAATGCACACCTATGTGTCTTTCTATGAATTTTATAGTTTTAGCCCTTATATTTAGGTCTTTGATCTATTTTGAGTTAATTTTTCCAAAGGTTATGAGGTAAGGGTACAATTTCATTCTTTTGAATAATGTCATCCATGAGAGCTGGAATCAACTTTTTCTAAACTCCTGTTAATACTGATATTTTGACCTCTTCCATGAGTCACAAATGTTCTTAATGGCATTTAGAATGGTAAATCCTTTCCAGAGGTTTTCCATTTACTTTGCCCAGATCCATCAGAGGAATCACTACATATGGCAGTTATAGTCTTATGAAATGTATTTCTTAAATTAGAAGACTTGAAAGTAGAAATTACTCTTTGCTCCATGGGCTGCAGAATGGATGTTGTGTTAGCAAGCATGAAAAAACATGAATCTCTTTGTACATCTCCATCAGAGCTCTTGGAAGACCAGGCGCATTGTCAATGAGCAGTAATATTTTGAAAGTAATCTTTTTTTCTGAGCGGTAGATCTCAACAGTGGGCTTAAAATAGTCAGTAAACCATGTTTTAAACAGATATGCTGTCATCTAGGCTTTGTTGTTCCATTTATAGAGCACAAGCAGAGTAGATATAGTATAATTCTTAAGGGCCCTAGGATTTTCAGAATGGTAAATGAGAGCTCAACTTAAAGAGCCTCAACTTAAAGTTGCCAGCTGCATTAGCCCCTAACAAGAGAGTCAGCCTGTCCTTTGAAGCTTTGAAACCAGGCATTGACTTCTCCTCTCTAGCTATGAAAGTTCTAGATGGCATCTTCTTCCAGTATAAGGCTGTTTTATCTACCCTGAAAATCTGTTGTTTATGTAGCCACCTTCATTAATTATCTTAGCTGGATCTTCTGGATAACTTGCTGCAGCTTCTACATTAGCACTTGCTGTTTCACTTTATACTCTTATGTTATGGAGATGGCTTCTTTCCTCAAACTTCATGAGCCAACCTCTGCTAGCTTCAAACTTTTCTTCTGCAGCTTCCTCACCTCTCTCAGCCTTCATAGAACTGAAGAGAGTTAGGGCCTTGCTCTGGATTAGGCTTTGGTTTAAGGGAATGTTGTGGCTGATTTGATCTTCTATGCAGACCACTCAAACTTTCTCCATATCAGCAATAAGACTGTTTCAATTTCTTATCAATTGTGTGCTCACTGGAGTAGCACTTTATTTAAAACCATTTTTTAATTGAAGTATAGTTAATTTACAATGTCGTATTAGTCTCAGGTGTGCAGTAAAGTGATTCAGTTTTATATATATATTCTTTTTCAGATTCTTTTCCATTATAGGTTATTATAAGATATTGAATATAATTCCCTGTGCTATACAGTAGGTCCTTGTTATTTATCTGTTTTGTATATAGTAGTGTGTATCTGTTAATCCCAAACTACTAATTTATCTCTTCCCCCGACCCCCGGAGTAGCACTTTTAATTTTCTTCAAGAGCTTTTCCTTTGCATTCACAACTTGGCTGTTTGGTGCAAGAGGCCTAGCTTTCAGCCTGTCTTCACTTTCAACATGCCTTCCTCACTAAGTTTAATCATTTCTAGCTTTTGACTTAAAGTGAGAGACATGCGACTCTTTATTTCACTGGAACACCTGGAGGCCATTGTAAGGTTATTAACTGGCCTAATTTCAATACTGTAGTGTCTTAGGAAATAGGGAGGCCTGAGGAGGGGGGAGAGACGGGGAACAGCCAGTTGGTAGAGCAGTCAGAATACACGCAACATCTATCAATTAAGTTTGATGTCTTATATGGTTGTGGTTTGTGGCTCCCAAAACAATTACAAGAGTAACATCAAAGATCACTGATCACAAATCACCAATCACCATGAAACGGAGTCCCCCTAAAACTGAGTTTCCCTGCCAAGTTTATGATTAACCTCTCTATCCAAAACTTTATCCCTTTTCTTGTCCCACCCCTGTTCCCCTCAGAATTGGGAAGTATCAAAGAAAAGGGGGGATTTGAAACTGAGCAGGACCCTGCAGGGCTCTCCCAGGTACAAAAGCTCCTCCCTGTACCCCATTTCTTGTTTGTAGAAAAAGGCTTTAGTCTCCTAGGCCTTCCCTGAGTTCCAAAGAGCAGACTCAAGGGATTACTCATTAGGGAAGTGAGGGAATGCAGAAACAAAGGAAAAGCAAAGAGTTCAGCAAAAAAACAGAGTCCTAGTTCTCCTCAAGGGATATACATAACCATCTGATGCATATCTTTGAGTTGTTCTGCAGAAACTAAGACCCCCACCCAGGTGGAGAATGATGAGTACATGCCAACCACAAAAACATAAACCCCAGACTGGCTTGACCCAGAAGTTGATGATTAGGATTCCTGAAACATCACCAACCAGTCAGAAGAAACTCCATGAGCTGCAACCCTCACCCCAAATATTGCCTTTGAAAACCCTTCCCTGAAAGCCATCAGGGAGTTTGGATCTTTTCAGTGTGAGCTGCCCATTCTCATTGCTTGGTGCCCTGCAATAAACATTGTACTTTCCTTCACCACAATCCAGCGTCAGTAGATTGGATTTGCTGTAAAGCAGGTGAGTGGACCCAAGTTCAGTTCACTAACAACCATAAAAAATATGAAATTAATGAAAAAGTTTGAAATATTGCAAGAATTACCAAAATGTGACACAGTGACACAAAATGAGCAAATGCCATTGGAAAAATGGTGCCAGTAGACTTGCTCAACATAGGATTGCCACAAAACTTCAATGTGTAAAAAAATGCAGTATCTGTGAAGTGCAGTAAAGCAAAGCCCAGTAAAATAAGGTATGCCTTTATTTACATATTTGCACACACACACATACATGCATAGAGAGATGTATATACACACATCTATGTATATATACACCTACACATACATACATACAGAGAGAGAGAGAGAAAGAGGGATTTATTGTAAAGAATTGACTTTGCAACTGCGGCAATCTGAAATCCATAGGGCAGGTTGTGAGGAAGGGCAGGCTGAACATCTCAGGCACAGGCTGAAGCTGCTATCCACAGGCAGAATTTCTTCCTCAGGGAAGCCTCAGCTCTGCTCTTGAGGCCGTTCAACTGATTGAATCAGGCCCACCCAGATTATCTGGGATAATCTTCCTTAAAGTAAACTGATTATAGACTTTAGTCACATTTACAAAATACCTCCACAGCAACACCTAGATTAGAGTTTGATCAAATAACAAGAGACTGTAGCTCAGCAAAGCTGACACATGAAACTGACCATCACCATCTAAATGTCTCTCTATATGCCAGCACCATGCGGTCTTGATTACTGCAGCTTAGTGATAAGTTTTGGAATCAGGAAGTGTGAGTCTTCTAACTTTGTTCTTCCTTTTCACGATTGTGTTGGCTCTTCTGGGTGCTTTGCATTTCCATGTGAATTTTGGGATCAGCTCGTCAATTTCTGTACCCCCCAATCATTTTTATATTAAGATAAATTGATAAATCAGTAACTTTAAAATCTAATCCATGTAACTCAAGATGCTCTACTTTGTCTCTCAGTTTTTCCTACCTTGTGCAAGCAAAAGTGTATTCCAGCTGCCAGTGTGAAGGATGGAGATGAAAAAAGCATCACAAGAATAAATGAATTAACGTGACATCCAATAAGCAATTTCAGTTCTCAAACAGTACTTCTCTCTCCTGACTATTAAAGAGAAAAAAAAAAATACTAGCATGTTTCACATTTGTTACTTGATATGGTTGTTGGTGACAAATGATATTTTCACCTTCTTCTGGAGGGGGGCACACAGTGTACTCTCAAAATCAATTCATTTGGTTACCCATAAACCTCTTTTTGAGACTTCATGAAGCCCCAAGCCCTTGTGAAGTGACCTGTGGCTGGAGAGATGAATAGCATGTTTTCTGCCCTTGGGAAGCTCGGGGTGACTGTCAGAGCAAACATAACCAGCCAAAATGAAGAAACCAGGAGCCAATCTGTTTTGCCTTTGACGCAAGCATCAAATGTGCATTCCCTGTCCCCACTGACTGTGTTATTTTCTGGTCATTGCTATGTGATTAAGTTTTTCCAAGACACAACAGGTTGGTGAGAAGTAGTTGTGAAGTCTTGGCCTCCTTCTGGACAAGAGGGTAAGTGAAAGTCCCACTGGTAATGGCAGCCTGCTCTATCTTCCTTCCTCCCCGCTCTGCTGTTTGGTTTTCTGGGATAGTTTCTCAGCACTCAGGCAACCTGAAGTGATTTGAGAGACAATGTGTATTGGTTAAGAACCAGTTAATAGGGCTTCCCTGGTGGTGCAGTGGTTGAGAATCTGCCTGCCAATGCAGGGGACACGGGTTCGAGCCCTGGTCTGGGAAGATCCCACATGCCGCGGAGCAACTAAGCCCGTGAGCCACAATTACTGAGCCTGCGCATCTGGAGCTTGTGCTCCACAACAAGAGAGGCCACAATAGTGAGAGGCCCGCGCACCGCGATGAAGAGTGGCCCCCACTTGCCGCAACTAGAGAAAGCCCTCGCACAGAAACGAAGACCCAACACAGCAAAAAATGAAAATAAATAAATAAATAAATTTATTAAAAAACAAACAAACAACAAAAAAAACAAAAAACAAACAAACAAACAAACAAAAAGAACCAGTTAATAGCCACGTGCCTAGAAAAATAACCTAATTAGCAATTGGCCCTTTTTGAGGTCTACTCTGAAGGCTCCTCACCTTTGCTTGTCACTGGCTTTGAGAATTCTTGTAAGAAAAGGTGCTGAAAGCTTTCTTAGAGATTGAAAAAAATAGGACTGCATTTTATTAAAAGGCTTTCTTTCTTATTTTCTTTTTCTTACTCAATAATCAGATCCCTGTGAAAGAGATATAACATTGAGGCTAGGGACTGAGAAGCTCAGTGCCCCCTATTGCTCAAAACGGCACCCACAGTTGATATGGGGACTGGGGAAGACGGTGGTCCTTGAATTCTAATTGAAGGCATTATGTTCTATGTGATGAACCTCACAGTCTCCTATGCCACTGTGAATGAGTGAATAAGAATGTTTTTAAAGGACCACTGAAAATATACCGTTTATAGAACACACCAAAATCTGTCTAACAATGGTCATTATGATTATGCATTTAAGTGTAAAAGGACGGCTTGTTTGTCAAAATCAAGGTGGTCTGGACAGAGATGTTGGTTGTTTTTGAGATTCTCACACCAATGAGGCAGTACCTGGCACCCCTTGTCCGCCGACCCCCACCCCAGGCCAGTTTAAAATCAGTGTGAATGCTGTGTAATCTAGCCAATGGGATTGATCCCGGTCAGGTATTAAGGGCTAAAATGGATTAAACAAAAGACATTCTCCTTGTAACAGGAAGGAAAAACTTCAAAGGTAGGATTTGTCCTTGTTATGACAAAGGAAGTGGATTTACACACTGCCTTGAGGCACACCCCTCTGTGACTTTCAATTTGCTCTTCTCTGTATGGAGAGGTTTTTTCCCCTTCTTTTTTTTTCCCCAGCTCCCAGGGTCCTACCCAGAGTAAGAATCCCAGGTTAAGAGAATCAGATTGAAAATGCTTTTTTTGGGGTTTGTTTCTAAAGACCAGGCCCCAGGCATTTCCCCAATCAAATGATTCTCAGGTTCAGGCACCTCCCAGGGCCCCATCACTCAGCCGGTGTCACAGAGACAATGAACAGGTGAACTAGGGAGTGCTGTTTACATCCCTCCAGCAGAGCAGACTGAACTCTCCATTCTGGTGCTTGCATTTGGCATGAAAATCCCAGAGAGAGAAATGCAAACAAGCAACAGGGTGTCCTAATGGGTTAATATAACTCTACTCCATGAGAGGAATTAACATACCTTACTGCATAGATTTATAGTCCTGGGTCAGGATTAGCCATGCTGTGCTTTATTTTCATATCTCCTGATGCAATGTTATAATAATTTTTATTGTAATAGTACATATGTAAATATAATTTATCTTCTGGGATTTCAAAGCATTTTGTAGTTTTTGGTAAGATGTATACATGTATACACTCACATACACATGGATATGTACTCTTTTTTTAATCAATTATTTTACTCAAATTGCCCTTAAAATACTTAAGTTCTCTGGGATGAAAATGGAAATCATACTAGTATATAAATGTTGCACCAAAGTTTCTCAATGTGAGTACTGTAAAATCCATCTAAAAGAAAAAAAATAAATTCCCATTGATGCCCAGATGTTGACCTCAATTATATTTATAATAATATTACTTAAACATGTATGAACATAAAACTAGTGATGAACTCCTATTGCAGTTCTTATTCAATTATAAAACCAAAGTCTGTGCACTAATTACAAACAAATTGCAAACCCAATAAAATTCAAATTAACATTAAATTAATGAGACAGATACATAATGTTTTCCTGAAATTGAATTACCATTTACAACATGACTACAGTGCTGCCTGCTCCTCCCTTGTTCTGTTGAGTTGGGCGTGCCAATGCAACTATCTGAATTCCTGGAGAGTGTTTTTCAAACCTAATATGTTGACATCATTCGATCCTTATTACTTATTGGTCAAAGCATTACTTCCTTGAGTAATTGTTATCATAATGATCTTTAACTGCAATATATATTCTCCTTCATTTTTCTGATGCAGTTGTGAAAACCTAATATGTGATTTACAAATTGAGTTTGTGGTGTTCTCCACTCATTAGTCTGAAACTGTGAAAGTACTACTGGACTCCAATAATACTACAATCACAGACTTGGTGCTGAAATTACATGGCAGGACTCCATTACATTTGTCATCCAGATGGTCCAGAATATGATTATATTACATTTTTAAAAGATTGTCTTTTACATAAAGTCGATGACTTTTTAGAGAGAGTGCAATGTCCCCTGAGAATACGTACTTGGTCCTGGATTTAAGGATTCTAAATAAATTTTACAAGCTAAGCAGTGTCTTTGTCCCCAGAATTTATTTTCTTGCCACAGGACTGAGCATCTGATTTAAAGAACAAAAATATCCCTTCTTTGCTATGAGGCAAGAGTCCAGGTCCTGATCAAATTAGTCTTCATTATCTAGCCAATTACTATTCTCCAGCTAATAAAGGTAAGACTGGGTGTTATCCCTTAAGGAGCTTACAATCTACTTCAGGAGACAAGACATGAACATATAAAAATTTCCATATTTAAATGTATTCAAAATTTGCTAATGAGGAATCAGCATTTCTCGGTCAACTCACAAGGTTTAAAGTAAGCTATGGAAACATTACTTGTCATTTACATTTGAATACTTCAAAAAACTTCAAATCATACTGTGATCTTGCTGTGCAGTGAAAAACACACCATCTGGAAGATGCCATCAGTGGTTTGAAATGAAGAAATCTGATAGCATTTAGACTTTGACTTTCTGAAAAACACCTGTGTCATTAAAATGACCTTGAAAGTTGTGACCAAAATACTCAAAGCCATGAGAAATCTCCACAATCGAATTGGGTATTATTTTATATCTGAAAAAGTTGTATGGTCATAAGAGATTAAAAGTATATGGAAAGAATGCACACTTCTGGTAAGTTCAAAGATCTTTAGAATTAGGGAGAAAAGAAATTTACATACAATAAAGAGCCAAAAATATGTCAAATATAATCTAGTGATTTTCCTGGGTGGAGGTGTTCAGACTCGGATTACAGAAGAATTAGGTAAGACAAAACTCGAACTCAGGGCACAGGTCTATCTGGGATCACCCATCTGGCAGTGGGGGTTTAAATATAATGACTATGAAGAAGCAGCAGCATATTCTATCAGGATTGCTGACAAGAATCCAGCCTTGGTCCTACTTGGAAACTCTGGTCATTAAGCGACCTCAATCCTTAACATGGCTTGAGATAATTCAAATCTTTCAGAATGAAATGTAGAAGTGTTAAGAGGCTCAAACTTGTAGTTTCAATATGTTTGAGTGGAAAGAAATCTGCATATTTGGTATATAATACTACTTGTAATATTTAAGAGAATCTGTCCTGTTAGAGTAACTGATCAGCCTTGCAATTCCAGTATTAAGATGTACGAGCCAGTAATTGATTTACACTTGTGATTTTAAGTTGAAATCTAACTAAGGTTATAAATAGCACTGGATTGTCTAAGAGAGCTTAAGAATCACCATATACAAATTTCAATTATTGGAATTATAAGAACAAGTTGAGTACTTGAGAAGGTTGGTCTATCAAACAAAGGACTTTAAAAGGAAATCAAGTACATTAATTAGTAAAAGTAATTGAAATTATTTTAAGATATTTAAATTTATTAATTAAATTAAAGTGTATTCGAAGGCCAGTTTAAAAAGTGATTGTTAAATTTGCTAGGCTAATAAATAGAATAATAAAAATTTTAAGTCAAACCTAAAAGCTTATGGAAGAGCTAGGTTTTTTAATTTGTAATTTAGTATATCAAATATTATTGCTTTAAAACTAAAGTTATCTTCTGAAGAGTATCTTCTGCACATAAAAAAAAAGACACAATTTATAAAATAAAAATCCTTCTTCTTTCACTGTATCATTCCAAGTGAAAATATATTATCTTAATCATCTTTGCAATTGTAGTATAAACTATGTTTCACTTTTCTGATGCAACTGTAAAATAACTACCACTAGCATGGTCTCACTGGGGTCATCAGGGAAGTGTAGTGTTTGTCTTGCCAAATCTTAGACAATGTGACTGACTTCTGGATGGGTGCTTATCATGGAGTGGATAATGTGAAGTCTGAAGCCCAGGTCACAGGAATAAGTTCTCATAGTGATACACCCCAACCTCTCTCCTTCCTACATTATTCACAATGCCCTCCCAGTTCATCCCTCACCCATTTCCATTACAATCCACATCTCACTTTTGGCAATAGGGACACTGCTCTCATGGAGCTCCCTCACATACTGAAGAATCTATTTGGGTAATAGCTATTGCTGTGGACTGAATTATGTCTCCCCCCACCCCAAATTCTATGTTGAAGCCCTAACCCCCAGTGTGAGGGTATTTGGAAATAGGGCCTTTGGGAGGTAATTAGGGTTAGATGAGGTCATGAGGGTGGGGCCCCTCCTGATAGGATTAGTGTCCTTATAAGAAGAGACACCAGAAACAAACTCTCTCTCTCTCCCCCTTTCCTTCCCTGCCTCCTCCCTTCCCTCTTCCTCTCTCTATTTCCTTCCCTCCCTCCCTCCCATGTGAAGACACAGTGAACTGGTAGCTATCTAAAAGTCAGAAAAGAGCCCTCACTGTGGAACTCAATTGTCTGCCACCTTGATCTTGGACTTCCCAGCCTCCAGAACCATGAGAGATAAATTCCTGTTGTTTAAGCCACCCAGTCTATGGCATATTGTTATAGCAGCCTGAGCAGACTAAGACAGTTATACCTAAGGAATAGTGCTTCTGATTAATAAAGATAGAAAAGATATCAATTGCATCCAAGATTATCTTTCTAATTAACAATTTCAATAATGACTAAAGGACTCAAAAATAATCAAGACACTACATACTTTCTTCTACAACATCTCATTTAATGGCTCATTTCTAAACCTACTCCAGGGTTGAAAATCATCTAAGAGACAGTTTAATAATAAAGAGATTTTTTCCAGATTATATAAAAGAGCAGTCCCACAGTTGCTGATGGAACTGTGTGGTAAGTAACAGTAATGGCCCCAATTTTTCATTCCTCCCTGTATCCATACCCTGTGTCATGTCCCTTTGCCCTCCTCCGTGGGCAGGATAGCCTGATGGTAGCACCCTGTACCTGACACTGAGCTCACTGTGTGTCTTTCTTTGTTCAGTGCAATGTGAAAAGATAGGCTGCAAGCAGAGGCTTGATATGGGCTCGTGCATTGGGTTTGCTCACCCTCGAACTTCTGCCATCAGCAGGGGACAAGCCGAGGCTAGCCCAATACAGGACAAGAGCTAAGTCACCCCAGTGGACAACCCCAACCAAGGTCAGCAGGACTACCGAGATGACCTCCAGATGGCCACAGATGCAGGACCTAGAACACAAACTGACACAGATGGCAAACATGGAAAACACATGCTCTACCCAGTCATTCCCACTGGTAGAGGTGATGGATGATGTTTCTTTGCACACCCTGATTTTAAAACTTTCAGGGAATCAGAGCTGGTATAAGTTTAAACTACTGTGAAAATAATTGGACTCTGACCTACAGAAATGGCTTCAAGGTTTGTTATCAAACCAAACGATGAAGGCCTTCAAATCCTACACAGAGTTATTTTCAGAGTTACTGGAAGGTATCCTTCACATGAGGATATTCCTGTTTAGTTCTGCCTAAAATCATTTTCAACATGAGGTAATTATTCTGTCAGGAACACAGCCATGTTATCACCCTGCACCTTGGCAAACAAGTGTGTCCTGAGATCATCATTAAAGAATCTGTGAGGTGACAGAAATGATGTGTCTTTCAGGGGCTGGAGGAGGGACTCATCCCAACAATATGTTACATACAGAAATTGTTCTTTTTTTATCTAAATTGGACCTAAGCAAACCCAGAAGAACAATGTCTGATGAACACTCTTCCCCTGCTCCCTGGATAAGAGAGAAGAAAACCTAATAGATCTCTCACATCTCTAATTCCTGTGATTTAGATCCCAGTAATGAAATGAGAAAGAAGCTCCCTGAATCATTTTTAATCTGAGCCTTTTCTCTGCGGAAAGGTCCCTGAGGAGTTAATGTCATATCACTAAGTAATTAGATCTCCATTGCTTAGCAAGGATTCTACACCAAAGGCAGGGTAATTCTATTAGAAAATGAAACCACAACATTGTACAGTTCTGAAGCTACTAAATTTGTATTTAATTATCCAGGTAATGTAATTATGCAATCAGTTCTAATCTGATATCAAGAGGAAAAGTTCTTGATGTGTTTTTTTTTGGCAAGGTTTTATGAAAGGGCCATGCAATTAATATGACATGCTTAATTACTGAAATGTAAAGATATCTTTGCAAGAATATATCCTCATCCAAGCATGTATGCTCTATTAGCTGCTTAGATCTTTGCCATTACTAATGTATTTGTGGCTTCTTATCTTATAATGACCTATGGTAATAATTAGCCCCATAATAAAACAAAGACCTTAGCACTGTGTTGCAAAGCTCAGTTCTGCACATTATTCCAGAGAACAACAGAGAAACAATAAGGATTCAGAAAAGAATTTAGATTCCCTTAAATGCTCATAAGGAAAGTTTTAAAAATCTATCCAAATCATGAAAATCTACCTGAAGCACACATTTTCAAATATGGAAAAAAAAAGAAAAATCAAATATATATCATAGATAATGAAGTGGATTAACATGTGCCAAAGTAAGATTCTTCCTTTATAGCTATTAATCACCTATAAATACAGACTGCAAAAAGTTCCTTAAACAGTACACTTGATTCCTAGAGCTAATATCTGCTCTGCTTTACCAAGGTAATTATTTAAATTCCATTTTTCTTTTCTGGCACACCTCTACTACATAAACAAAGTTTCCTATATACTTTATTTTACTTGATTGTTTCTTTAAGATTTTAGTTGTTTGCACTATGGCCCCCTGAGAAAGAGAGAGCTTAGTAGCCTAAAGAAACAGTGTGCAGACAGGAACTGAGGTGTTTACCTTTTGGTAAGCCTTCCTTTTCCTATCTTGAACTGTGGAATTTTCCAAAGTCTTCCATTACCATTTTTGAAATTAATGAGCCTACTAAAAACGTCACTTGAAGTCAGAAACTAGTCTTCTGTGCTGTTTCTCCTCACTTGTTTATCACTTTGGCCAATAGCTACACAGACAATTTTGTTTCCCATCATGGGCAGAAGCTCAATGTGTGGTTGTTATTATTTACTGTGAAACAAATGACCACAAACTTGGTGATTTAAAACAGCAGAAATTTATTTCTCATAGTTTCCATAGGGCAAGATCCACTGGGATGAAATCAAAGTGTCAGCTGAGGCCACAGTTCTCACCTGGGGCCCGAGGTCATTTTGTGGACAGAATCCATTTCCTGTGGTTGTAGGACTGAGGTCTTTGTTTTTCTGTTTTCCTGCTAGCAGTTGGCTGGGGACCTCTCTCAGCTCCCAGAGGCTGCCCACAGTTCTTTGCCATGTGGCCCCTGTAGGCAGTTCACAACCTGGATGTTTTTCTTTCCTCCAGGCCAGCTGGAGTATGTTTCTCTGCCTCCTCCTTCTGGGACCAGCCAGAGAAAAGTCTCTGTTTCTAAAGAGCTCATGTGATTAGATAATCTCCCTATCTTAAGGTCAACTGATGTGGAACCTTAATTACGAAATCCCTTCAAAATAATACCCACTTTAGTGTTGGATTGAATAACTGGGAGAAGGGGTGTGTCCCCCATGGCTTGGGACCATCAGTTCTGCCCAGCATGGGGGACCTGTCAGGACCTCGATCTCTTCTTTAAAATTGCTCTGGCACCTGCAACTTTCTCATGAGGAAAGCATTTCTTTGGGCTTAAGTATTTCTAAGAATGTCTGTAAAATAAAACCAACTACTTCATCTACTTCTGTAATACCATTGTTGAGCATTTGCTATTTGCCAAGCACTGTATATTATCTTATTTAATCTTCTTAGCAACCCTATAAGAAAAGTGTTATTGTGCCCACTTTATATATCCTCAGGGGAAACCGAGGATCCGAGAGATAAAGAAACTTGCAACAGAATCGTGCAATTGTGCAATTGTTTACTGACAGGCTGGTATTCAAATTCAGGGCTGTCTAATCACACCACCCAGCAATTCCACTCCTGGGTATATATCAGAAAAAAACAAAAACACTAATTCAAAAGAATACATGCCCAATGTTCATAGCAGCATTATTTACAATTGCCAAGATATGGAAGCAACCTAAGTGTCCATCAGCAGATGAACGGATAAGGAAGATGTGGTATATATATACAACAGAATACTACTCAGCCATAAAAAAGAATAAAATTTTGCCATTTGCAGCAACATGGATGAATTTGGAGGGTTTTATGCTAAGTGAAATGTCAGACAAAGAAAGACAAATACTATATGATATCACTTACATGTGGAATCTAAAAAAATACAATAAACTAGTGAGTATAACAAAAAAGAAACAGACTCACAGATATAGAGAACAAACTAGTGGTTACGAGTGGGGAGAGAGGAGGGAGAAGGGGCAATTTAGGGATAGGGTATTAAGAGCTACATATTATTATGTATAAAATAAGCTACAAGGATATATTGTACAACACAGGGAATATAACCAATATTTTATAATAACTATAAATGGAGTATTACCATTACATATTGTGAATCACTATATTGTACACATGTAACTTATATAATATTGTACATCAACTATACTTCAATTTGAAAAAAAACAAACTCAGGGCTGTCTGACACAAAAGTGATGGTTTTTCTCACCATACTACTCTACCTCTCTGTATGAGTCAGCGTTCTGATGGAAAACAAATAGCATACTCAAAGAGGTCTAATCAAAAAGAGCTTAATTAACTTAGGATTCTTTATAGAGGTGTGGGTAGTGTTTAAGGGAGGCAACAGAGGAGAGATCACCTGGGGATTAGGGGTGATGGGAAACCATGACCACCTATAGGCCTACAGGGACAAGGAGAGGGAATGGAGATGACAGAATCTAGAGAAAGCTCTGGCTGGGAAGAAACCCAGGCATTGACACAACCTGGCCCTTTAAGGAGAGGGGTTGCAATAACTAACTTACCTCTCTCTTCCACCTCCAATCCCCTCGTATTAATTTCCATTAGCCAAACCCAGTTGGAAGCCAGAGGGCAAGAGAGCCCAGGTGATGCAATCCCCTGGCTCAGCATCCCCAAGCACCGAGCAGAGCATCATGGTGGGGAGAGTGGGGCTAGAGAGGGAAATGGAGAATAACCAGAACCATCCCTAACATGCAAGTACCTCTGCACGTGCAACACATGGCAAGCTTCTTGAGGTCAAAGTCTCTGTCTTCTATTTTTTGTCTGAGTATAATTTTCAGAGACAACTACTTGATGAACACTTGATTTATCGATGGTTAGCATCTTGACAAGAGTATTAGTTTGTTAGGGCTGCCATAACAAAATACCACAGACTGGATGCCTTAAACAACAGAAATGTATTTTCTCCTAGTTCTGGAGGCTGGAAGTCCAAGATCAAGGTGTTGCAGGTTTGGTTTCTTCTGAGGCCTCTCTCCTTGGCTTGCGTATGGCTGCCTTCTCGCTGTGTACTCACAAGGTCTTCTGTGTGCATGCCCCTCTGATGTTTCTTTGTGTGTCCAAACTTCAAAGTACAAAAGTGTTAAGGAGGAAAGGTCAACTAGATCAGATATTCTCATAGTCAAATAACTTAAGGATCAGGAGTGTCCACTGGATTTGGAGGTCATGATGAGCTGGACAAAGGCAGTTCCGAAGGAGCAGCAGGGATGAGAGTCTGACTGAAGTGAGTTCAAGGAAAATGAGGGGAGTTGGAGATACTGAGTCAAGACAACTCTTTAGGGCAAATTTATGTTTTCTAAATGTCCTGTTTTCACTCAAGGTTGGGGCAAACTATACATGAAATGATGTGTGAAAGCAAGAGGGCAGGTCAGTCTGTCACTTCTAAAGGGCAGAAACCACCCAGGCCCAGGCAGTCTGACTTTGTGTCCTGTGTCCCGTTTCTCCCTTTCCGGTGCCTTTCCTAGGGCTGCTTCCCCTTCAGGATCTGGAGGTCCACCCTTTCACATCCTACTTGATAGCAGTTACCGGCAAAAGTGCAAATCAGTTCATTGCCTCTTTTGGGGGTATTTGCCAGCAGGGAGAGGAAGCTTTGCCAGGTCGTGAACCTTCCCCATGACTCCTCAAATCCAGTGATAAATGCAGCTGGACACCCAGCCTGTAGATAAGGGTGGGCCTGCTATAACTAGTCTTAAGTGTTTCTTAAAAAGGAAAACCAAAATGACCCAAATAGAGAGAAACAGCCTAAAAAGTGTCTTGCCTGAGCAACAGGGAGAAGGAAGCAGGCCTCATCACTCCCCCTCTGAGAGGCCATAATGCTCTAGGGTCTCAAAGAATGCCCCAATTTATACAATCCACTGCTGCAGCATTAAGCCTGAATGGCATTTGGTGGCAGATAAAGTCTCTGTATGTCATACAGCGGAGGGCTGTGCAGCCAGATCTTGTTTAGAATAACATTTAAAACCTGGAATTCAAATGATATGTCCAGATAATTTCTGTGGTAAACCCCAAACCAGTTATGCTTCGGGTTAAGCCTCTGCATTTCTAAACAACATGCCTTTATTCTCTCCAGGCCAATACTCGGACCTTCCTGCCAGCAATATCAAATAGCAAGAGGCTGAATGTACCCTCTGTGTGAGCATTAAAGGATAAGCAACCAAGAAGACAGCGCCTCTCTGCCGAGGAAATCTCCATCTTTGAGACGTCTCCTCAACACACATGTCCAGTTAGCTCATTCGGTTCCTCGGTTTCTTGAGTTATTTGCTAATCTCTAAAATTTGAAAAACAAACCAAAAAAACTAAACAAACCCCCAAACATCCCATCACTTCATACAAATAGAGCTCTTAGTTTTCTGAATTTCTTTTCTTTATCCCTGTCACTTGAACAGATCTCTCCTGGTCATTGAATGGCGTCTTCTTGCTGTATCTTGTTTCACAGGATCAGAGTTTGGATGCACTAGGAAAACTGACAGAACCTCCTGGTGACCCTCTGGGGCAAGAAAATTAATCGAATCCTGGCAACAGAGCGAGAAAAGGGACAGCATTGGTTTATGTCATTTAATCCTCATTTTATCATGGAGGAAAGCAAGGCCTACAAGGTAGTACAGTGTCATGATCAAGCTTGGAGGATGTGCCCATGATGTTGAAGGGGCCTGTGCTAATGTATGTCCCTTATGAATGAACCCCCTTGTCTCAAGAAATCGCTCTGCCCTTCCCTCCTGCCTCCCATAAAGGAACCTATCCTGTTAGACGTGCTCATGGTCACATCAGGCACCAGGAGAAGCCTTGAAGCATCTACCCTGGTTTCCTCTGGATCACTTCCATTTAAGATCAGAGCTCATAACATGAGTTGCTAAGGTTTTCTGCTTCACATACTGCCCCAGAGCACTATCTGATGCAGAGAGGGAAATGTATAAACTCGGACAGCAAGCACATTTCTGTCCACTGGGGCAGGGACATACCCTCTGTAGAAGTCCACTGGGCAACATTTTATTACTTTCGAAGTAAGAGAAGGATATTTTTTTCCCCCTTCGGGTAAAAAAATGTTGCAGTAGATTCTTTTGCTAAAAGAGTCATTTAAATATTACTGGTCACGTCACATTGTAGTTGTTTGGAAATAATTATATCCATATCACAGACAGTAAATAATAGACGTACCTTCACTAACGTTTTATTCCTGTTCTGTTTTAATATGGCAAACTTAGAAGTAATTTAATCTCCCAGTAAATTGAAGTGGTAGGGGGTTCTTCACACAGAAGACTGCAAGTTATTAATTCCGGGCAGTCTTCATCTTGTACAATTAGTCACTGTTTGCAGCTGGAAATGTTTTATTAATTTTCTATAGTAGTTGATTTTCCACAGTTTTCTCAGTTTAAATTAAGCAGTAAGAGCTGCTGTTTCTTCTTAAATAAATTTTCTTTCCACAAAAATACATGCCTCTGGCTATGTCAATTTTCCCATTTGATTAAAGTGCCAGCAGGCAATTAATAACTTAATGCATTTTAAAGTACTTTTGGAAAAAGTAATTTGAATAGCCAAACTTGTGTATTTGAATTGATTGTTACAGAAGATTTAGCAGGCATTTGAAAATCCTAGAACCTTGGAAAGGACGAATAGAGCCCAGCAACCAAGTCTGGTGGACTGTGGGGTGGTCTCCCTAAAAGGCACTCACACTTTGGGGTGGTAGGGGCAGGTGATCACCACTTTGCAGGAGGCTGGAGGAAGAAAGGCAACCTCAAAATGGGGGTGTACAGAAGACTCTAGGCTATGATGGTGCGGTCTCAGTGGGAAAACCATTTCAAAAGCAATGAGACAACATGGATGAACCTTGAAGACACTATGCTTAAGTGAAATAAGCCAGACAAAGAAGGACAGATATTGTAGATTTCACCTGTATGAGGTGCCTAGAATAGTCAACTGCATAGAGACAGAAAGTAAAATGGTGTTTGCCAGTGGCTGAGGGGAGAGGGGAATAGGGAAACCTTAGTGTTTAATGGGTACAGAGTTTGTTAGTAGTGATAAAAAAAAAAATGTTTTGAAGATAGTGGTGATGACTGCACAACATGAGACTGATTTAATGCCACAGAATTATACACTCAAAAAGGCTTAAAAGGGTAAATTTTATGTTATATATATTTTACCACAATAAAAAAAAAAAGCAATGTGGCCTTTTTTCATGTTTAAGATGTAGAAGCAAGGATGTGGTGGTTCCTCCCATGCAAAATTCTGCATTTCTGCGGTCTTCTGGTAGGAACCATGATGAGCTATGCTGACAGCACAGGAGCCAAAATTCTGTGTACTATCTCCGTGAAGTGGATCGAGGGACGGTTGAACAGATTCCTGCTGCTGATGCAGGTGACATGGTGATGGCCAGAGTCGAGAAAGGCAAACTGGAGCTCAGAAGGAAGATACATGCAGCAGTGGTAATTCAACAACGGAAGCCATCCTGGAGAAAGATGGTGTGTTCCTTTATTTTGGTATCATGTGGAGGTCATAGGAAACAGTAAAGGCAAGAGGAGAGGTTCTGCCATCATAGAGCCAGTTGCAAAGGTGTGCGCACACTTGTGGCCTAATTGTGTCCAATGCTGACAGCATCGTATGATTCTCCAGTGTTTTTGTTTCAAAAAAAACCACCCCATTAAAAATTATTTGCTCCCAACCACCCAAAAAATAAGTAATGAGGATATTCAAAGCTAATTGGTTTCCTTTTTTAAAGAAAACACACACACAAAAAGGAAAACATGCCCTAGTGTCATCTTCAGTGAGAGTTAGGGCTTCTGTTTGACAGTGGGGTCTCTAACTGACCTCTGCTTAACTGACTCAGAGGATTAGCCAATGCCAGCTGCTGCATGTGTAGGATCTACTGACCAAGGCTCAGGAAAAGCTGATGCTCGTCACCACTACATATGCTTGTGCCTTCCGCTCCCACCGGTTTGTTGAATGCCTCCTAAGATTCGGTTAGGATTGTCCCCAAACCTGTTTACACCAGGTTATTTTAATTATGCAATTTAATTAAATATTATGTAAGATGAAATGTGAGCTCACAAAGAAAGAGAGTTGTTTCTATGAAAACCAGATTGAATGCCTTAGTAAAACTTGATAAAGTTGAGCTCTAAAAAAATATTGCAGATGTACTAGGTAGGTATGGACAAAGTAAAGTTAAACTGAAGGGGAACATTACAAAAATAAAAAGGCATTCTGAACTTAGGTTGCTTTATAGGTGTCTGTAATGTTTGCACTTTACTTGAAAGACACAAACTAGGAACCATGGGGGAGGCACCCTGGGCGTGTTTTAAACCTAGATGACTGGAAACTCCAGCCGACTCATACGCACCAGCCATGGCTCCCATCCAGCCGCACTGGATAAAATAACTTTCACCAAACTTTCAAGCTTCCAGAGCAGGGCACCAATAATCATTTTTATGGCATAGTCAATGGATTGGTAGGAGCTGCTTAGCTGGTGAGTTGAGAAGTAACCTGAAGTTCAATCTGAACTCGGTAAGCAGGAGTGCAAAGAATCAACAATGTTTTTCAGGAGTGTGAAAGGGAAACAGAGTAAAAAAGTACCACGTATTCACCACGAGTACTCTGCAAAAAGATAGATAGGCACATATTAAAAACCAGACATTCTAACTGCTCGTTATTTTCTTTTAGCTCTTTGCCAGATCTAAGCCCAAACCTACTATTAGTCAAATAAAATGGCAGGAGTCATCCAAAACACCCTTCTTGTTTCAATCCTAGAGCCATCTATTCATGATCATAATGAGACACCCCTTGCCTTGTGGAGCAGTAAATTAGGTTCCACAGATGCCGTTGCCCTACCCCTCCGAACTCTCTGCTGCAGAATATCTTATTTGCTCATCGTCTTTCCAAAGAAACGTCAGCAACAATTGTGTTGGACTTCTTTTGAAAAGTTCATTCTTAGAAGCCAGCCAACTTATTCCTTCAATCATCCACCTGCTTAAAGAATTTTTAAAAATGTTTTTGAAGAATAACATCTTGTGCCTGGAAGACGGCGTTGGATTATTTTCCTAACACTGAGCTGACACGTTCCTGACAGCCCTAGTGTGGATATTGAATCATGTGCATGGTCCCAGGAAAGAAAGGAATGATGATTTATGTTGTGGGTATCAGTTTTTCACACATCTAAGAGTGTGATGTGCTCCAGCCGAGGGCTTCAATTCACTTAGTGCAAGAGGAAATGGCAGCTGGGTTGCAATGATTAAAAAATGTCATGAAATAATAAGATTAATGCTTTCACCAGCTATTGCTGAGAAGTAGAAGGTCAGTGTGATGCTTGCCATGTTTGTTATTAAGAGTCAGGATATCAGAATGGGTTCTTCTTCCAGAGACCTCCTGATGGGAAAAGGGGGAATTTAAAACTGTCAAATCATTCACCCCTTCAAAAATTTCTTTTATTTACCCTTTTTAAAAATTTTTTATGCCTTATTTCTTTAGCCAAATTTGTAGTGTTTTGTTTTTGCTGTTTGTCAGTTTTTGTGCAAAAGGGGGCTATTAGATATATTTCAGTGAATCAACAAGTTTCTTAGTTCCAGGTCTCTAAGAAAATCTGTCCCAGCTTTCCCCACCTAAAAAGAACATATTTGTGTAACTTAAAAGAAAACAGTACCATAAAGAGGCATAAAAAGCAGATATATCTTTTCAGATTAGCTTTGGCTACATATAAGAGCATGACCAAAAAAACCCAAACAAGAAACCAAACAGAGGCTTAAATGAGATAGAGGTGTCTTTCTTTCTCTCATAAAAGAAGTCAAGGAAAGGGTGATGTTGATGATGAGGTACACTATGCATACGTAGTGGCAGGGAGCATAGGAAAAGTCTCTGTACCTTCCTCTCAATTTTGTTGTAAACCTAATAAAAAGTCTTAAAAAAATTTTTTTTTAAAGAAGAGAAAGAAAGAGAATGAATATTGCAGGTAAATAGCATTCTTGCCCTCAAAGGAGCATCCATAATCTGTGAGGATAATTTTAGAGAAGGTAACTTTTGTACTTACCTTCAAAATTCCCTTGTTGATACTATGAGAATACATACATATTGAGGTGGATGGATCCTTGGAGGGGTGCAGTTTGAGTTTCTTTGCTAGAATTTTGTTTATAGAGCACTAAAGCTGCTCTCACCACCATCACCTCCCCACCAGATGTGAAATGTTTCAGCTAATTCAAGGAGGCAAATTCAGAACACTTTGACAATTTTTGTTTTATTTTGCTTCTTAGGGGAGTCCCAAACCATCCCTGTCCTCCTACCCCATCCTCAGAAAATTTCTAGACCAAGAATCGATTATGCCTTATCTGTTAACACTAAAAAAGAAAAGAAGACCTAGTAATGCAAATTTCTATTTATTGAAAAAGTTAAGTACAGTCTTTATGGATAATATGTAGAATTTAGGAGGGTTGCCATTTCTTTCTGCCATCTGTGAGTGTATATATTTGGTTTTTTGGCGGGGATATTCCCCCACCTTCCTTAATTCTTTCCTCCTTCCCTTCCTTCCTCCCTCCTTTCCTTCCTTAATTCATCACAAAAGATTCAGAGTTGGTGTACAATTCCTGATGAATGCAAAAAAGCTCTAAATCTCTGATTCTTTGATTGCGGAGGAAGCAGAGTTCCCCTGCTTGGGGCAGCAGGAGACAGCTGTCTGCTGCAGGCTCTGGCACCAGGTCTCCCATCCAGGCGTCCTCCAATGCCTCTGCCCCTAGCCCACTGCCAGCCAAGGGTGCTTCAGAGAGAGCACCTCTTTTCTGCCTTTCTGAAGGGTTTTTTCCACTGAATTGTGCCCCTGCCAGTTCTCTCTGAGCTCACTTGCATTGATTCCTAAAAATCATCAACATCTCAGCTTTTTTTCTTTATTCAACTGCTTGCAAATATTAAGCATGGGGTAAACTTTTCTGAAAAGTTAAATGGAAAAGGTGAGTTAACAGGGTATTGAATGTAGAATGCCCTGTACTCTTGGTTGAGGGAAAGAGCATTCTAAGCAATAATTTTAAATCCTTTTTAGTAAATACCTTGAAGCAATGAAAAGAGTAAAAAAGCAAGCTCAGTGGAGAGCATTAGGCAATTACCATTGAAAATTATTTAAGCTTAAATAACTAAAATAATTTATTCTATAAAATCATATGAAGTACTGGAAAGGATTCTACATGGTTAATTTGCTTTCCTACGTACCAGCTGAAGAGGTAAGCAAAAATGTTGAATTCTGAAACTCTCAACTTAGTGAATTAATATAGATTTGGGAGTGGCATTAAATACCTGAAGATGATGAAGAGTGTTTGCCACAAATGGATTAGCAAATAGGATTAAATGATTTCCAGTGATATGAAAACATAGTAAAATGAAAACCCTGAGTCCCCCACAATTGATGACCTTCTCCCCCAATTCTTCTGCCATAAAATGAACACTTACTAGTATTTAGAGAGAACCACTAGAGCATGGTGCTTAAAACATAGACTCTGGAGCCAGATCACATGAGTTTGAATCGCAGTTCTGCCACTTCAAGCTATATGCCCTTGGGCAAGTTAACTAAGCACTCTGTGCCTTGGTCTCACCTGTTAAGTAGGGCCCATGTGTGAATTACTAGTGTAAGTGCTTAGAGGCGGGCCGGGCACACAGGAAGCACTATGTGTTAGCTATTCCTATTTGTTACACACGCATTCTTTGCTTATTGGGTAGCTGTCTTTGGAACTGTGAGCTCTGGCGGAGCTGCATCCATCACCATGCTGGATGCAGTGGTCCTTATAGTGGGATGCTCACATCCCATGGTTCCTCACCATTCCTGGAGCTGGGGGTAGGATTTTGCGCACTAATACTGGGGGTGGGGGAGTGTCTTCTCATCTCACTCTCACTGCTCAGGATGTCCACTCCCATTGTGTGGAGGGGTCCAGTGGTTGCCTGTTCCTGCCCTCAGGACTCCACTCGATAAAGATTTCTTGAGTACCTGCCATGTGCCAGTCCCTGGTGAAGCGCTGCTAATACTGAGACTGACAAGCACCACCTATTCTGGAGGCCACAGTGAGACACAGTGTGACATAATGACACACAGAGACAAACACACAGAGGCAAGCACAAAACACCAGGAAAGCCAACAGGATGTACCAACTGGGCTTTGGAAGGATGAGGAAAGACTTTACCCAGAGGATGACTTACTAATTGAATGTTGAAGAATTGATGGGATTCTCCAGACAGGCAAGAAAGGATGAGACAGGAGAAACCAAGCAACAAGGTGCCTAGAATGTGACTAGTCCAGGGAATAGTAAGTCATGTTCTATGGATCTTGCCCTGGTCTTGGGTCAACCCTCTGGCAAGACTGGCTTGTCCACATGGCACTTTCCTAGGTAAGAGGACAGAGTTCAAGCGTGGTGAGTTGAGCACATGGTGGACCACCCCTACTGCTCCTGGGCTGGGAGCCCCATGCTTTGGTCCCGAGCTCTGGTTCCCACCTGTTGTTTTCATTCTCCTCAAGGTTAGGGACTACATGTGACTCTTCTCTCTATATCTTCTATGACAGCATATCAAACTGGATTTCTCAGACCACCTACAACAGAATCACATGGGAGCATGTTTAAAAATGCAGATTTCCACCCCCTATCCAGCTCTACTGAATCAAATATACTGGGGTGAGTGAGGGAAATCTTCATTTTTAATAAAGAAAAGGGCTAGGGTAGAAATATATTTTTTTAAAACATATTCCCCCAGGTAATTCTGATACTGTAGTAAGGAAACCACTGCCCAGTAGGGCCCAGTAGAGTACATACTCAGTATTTAATAAATGATAGACTAAGTGGCTATCTAAGGGTGGAATGTGGTCCATATCAGGTAAGGCAGAGGAATGGAAAAGTCCCGGAGTAGGATAATGGGCAGTTATTTCCATCAAAAGGAAGCTTGACAACCTAAGTGTCCATCGACAGATGAATAGATAAAGAGGATGCGATACATATATACAACCGAATATTACTCAATCATTAAAAAGAATGAGATAATGCCATTTGCAGCAACATGGATGGACCTGGAGATTATCCTACTAAGTGAAGTAAGTCAGACAGAGAAAGACAAATATCATGATATCACTTATATGCAGAATCTAAAAAAAATGATGCAAATGAACTTACAAAACAGAATTTACAAAACAGAAATAGACTCACAGACTTAGAGAATGAATTCAGGGTTACCAGGGGGGAAGTGTGGGTGGGAGGGATAGATTGGGAGTTTGGGACTGACAATGTACACACTGCTATCTTTAAAATAGATAACCGACAAGGACCTACTGTATAGCACAGGGAACTCAGCTCAGTATTCTGTAATAACCTAAATAGGAAAATAATTTGAAAAAGAATAGATACATGTATATGTATAACTGAATCGCTTTTCTATACACCTGAAACTAACATTGTTAATAAACTATGCTGATATAAAATAAATTTTTTTTTAAATTAACAATTACTCCTAAATTTTTCGGAGTTCAAATTTACATGATTGTCTCATAAATATGCATTTCTGTATGTATTATATATGTTAAATAAATGCACACACACACACACACACACACAAGGAAGTTTGAGGTCCTGGGGTGGGGAAGGAGCGGACGTGGCGTGGGCCATTCTGAGTCTTCTTTCCAAGGCAGCATCTAGGTGGAATCCTTGACTCAGAGCCCTCTTCTGCCCGTGCCCCCATCTCCTTTCCCAGACCTTGCTCTCCACAAGGCACCTTTCCCCTAATTGCTTCTCCAGGGCAGGGTTAGACAAACAGTTATCTTTGTAGCTTCAGTGAGCACAGAGCCAGCATCGCTACAAGCACAAGGTTTGCTGTGGTTAGCGACACCCTGGTTTCTCAGGCTCCTCCCCACTCCTCTTTTCAAAAAGGGGAAAATCTATTTCTTCAGACCTCTGCAGACCAGCAGATGAATCAGACAAAATTTTCAACAGGTGATAAAAAGATGAATATGGTTGACCCTTGAATAACACGGGTTTGAACTGCAGGGATCCACTTATATGTGGATCTTTTTCAGTAAATACTTCTTACAAGGAATTCCCTGGTGGTCCAGTGGTTGAGACTCCACGCTTCCACTGCAGGGGACCCAGGTTCAATTCCTGGTCGGGGAACTAAGATCCCGCAGGTCGCCCGTCGCGGCCAAAAAAAATTTTTTTATAAAGAAATACTTCTTACAGTACAAGGGTGGTTGAATCTGTGTATGCGGAACCATGGATACTGAGGACCACCTGTAAAGTTACACGCGGATTTTAGCCTGTGGGGAGGGTCAACGCCCCTAACCCCCATGTTGTTCAACGGTCAACTATATATCACAAATTCCAGGTAAATATATCCAAATGAATATATTGCAAATTCCAGGTAAGAGCTTTATAAGCACCGTCCTTCCAAAGCCCTGGTTTTCAACCTTGGCTGCACATTGGAATCACCTGGGGAGCTTTTAAAAGTACTCCTGCCAGGTCTCAAGTCCAGAGATTCTGAGCTACTGGTCTGGGGTGCAGCCTAGGCATTGGGGATTATTTTAAGTTCCTGAAGGGGATTCTGATGTGGGTTGAGCATGACTGCTGTAGAGACACCATCATCTGAGAAATTCCAGTGGTAGATTCTTTAAGCCTCCTAACAAGTCAGTCCATGGAAGGGTAGTTGGGAGCATGAGGGCGAAAAACCCCCTCACTGGGCCCATGAGCTGGATAAAGGGAAGCTCAGCAAAACGTGCTCACAACCATCTAAAACATCTCTAGAAACAGAAGGAGGTGAAGAATTGCAACAGGTTGGAAGGAATTCTTTGATAAATAGCTTGATGTATAAAATGATCAATCTCCCAAAGGGCACGTTATGAGGGGCAATTGATGGTTTCCAAATTGCCTTATAAGAAGAATGAGCTCCATTAACCATATGGGTTTTGCTTTACTGGGTGGCAATTAGAAATTTGGGGCCAGAGCTGAAATGTTGATACCAGCAGTTGGTGTTCTCCAACCTTCTCACCTTAAGTCTTTGGCCTTTTCTACATTTTGAACAAAAATGTAAAGAATATCACTTTGAAAGGGATCCAAGTTATTAAGTTCTCTTGTCTTAGTCTGTACCTGTCCAACATTTCCTCTACCTCCTTGCAAAAAAGGCTCTGGTCCAGGTCCTGCCTCTGCAAAGACAGTGATGTCCAATCCAGACTGCTATTGACAATGAAGAGGGAAGCTCAAAGCATACTTCTTTCTGAGATAGCATTTTTATTACGGCTATTGTAAAATCTCTAGCCAATTTAGATTACTTCTAATTGTGCAATTATAAAATACATTTGCCAACATGTTTCAATTTTTTAAGAAATCCTTACTAATGTTGGTACTTAATAAGCATTTTTTTAAAGATTTTACTTCTTTTTTAAGTCAATTCTTAATCTTTCTTATCAGGCACATAAGTGAAAGGATAGGCTGCCTGAAAAGGGATCCTGAGCAGAAAGTGACATCTTTCTGGAAATTAGTTGGATGACAAGGCGATAAACAGCTAGACTCCCCAGTGGAGGGGAATCAGAGATCTTGCAGCTGTCATCTGAAGTCAACCTGGTTGCAACCACACAGCTAGTGCATTTTCAATGTCATGACCCATTAGCTTGCATATAAACTGCTAAATAACCTAATTTAACAGCCACATATTTGAAACCAAGCCCTGAAGTAAGTGTTCGGCAGGTGTGGTCTCTCTCTCTAGCACCTTATCATCTTAATGGGGAGAGGATGTACGTTTTTCCATACTAAGCAGTCATGAAGCCAACTCTATCTCAGCATAGATAGGTGATAGATCATGTACCTACATTTTAACTCCGTTATTTCATCTGCAAAATCATGATACTTACACACTGGGTTGTTACTAAGTGAAATAACTGTACATCATTGAAATAAGATATTTAAATACCTGAGCATTAAGTAACAGCTCAAGAAATGTTACTTCTTCTCCATCTATTAATCAAGGGGAGAAAGAACTTAAAGATCATCTGGTCTAGTACCTTCATTTTAAAGATAAGGAAACTGAGGCCCAGAGAAGTAAAATGACTTGCCCAAAGTCACACAGCTAGGAAGAGGCAGAGCAAATAAATAAAGTAAGGAATCATATGTATTTTTCTTTGGATTTCTCAGAAAGTGATTGTTGGAGCTCTTCAAAATTGCACATTGTCCTCTAAAATGGGTGCCCCAGAACAATGACCTGAGGTCATTTAAATGACAAAATATAAGTCCCCCTTCTAGGTATAAAGCCACATTCATCTGTTTTCAGTTGAGAAAGTTGCTAATGGCTCTTACCATGTCTTTCCCAGCTGAAGCACAGAACTAAAGCCTTTGCAGCCTAAGGATTCCCTCCCACTGTTTGTAGATCAAACACAAACAGAAACAGTAGGAGGCCGGGCCATCTCTAACTGAGAGAATCAATATCAATGAAACAGACAAAATCCCAAAATCTCAAAAATAATGAAAACAAAGATATCCAAGTAATAAAATCTGCTGGAATCACAAAGACAACACAACCCCGATCTCAGCTGGCTCAAAGAAAGTGTCCATTAACAAGGGATTAACACAAGGGAAGTATACAACCAGTCAATAGGAAATGAAAGCATTTCACAGTCTAGCCCCATTGGAGCCCACCCTCGGATTATGGATGCGGGTGTGCTGAGATGGTGTGGTTTTGACTAGAGAGAGAGTCTCCAGAAACCGTTAGCTATATGCCAACTTAAAGAAACACCCCAAACCGCTATTAGTTGGACTGAAAATTTGGAACTGATGCACCAGAAGATGAGACAAAGCACTGATTAACTGCTCTTTTTAGGCTTGTCTGTTGTAATTTTCAGCAGACCCTTGGAAAGAAAGCCTCGATCACTGTAGTACCTTTTAAAATGTGCATTTTAAAATATCAAAGTTCCAGAATGTCAGAGATTTGGGAGTCTCTAGGAGAGAGGGGAAGGGAAAAACGAAACAAAACAAAGTAAAACAAATTAAAACAAAAAACTGGAATAAAATTTTATCGTCTTATCATAAAATAAGTAAAATGGCATTCCCCATGCCCTGTATGAAGATCATGTGGGCATTTTTCAATATAAAATACCATAGTGTGCATGAAATCAGAAGCAAATCTCAAACGAATATAGTTGACCTGTGAGCATAAATTAGTACAATAATTAAAGTCTTATAATGGTTGTAATACTTCTAGTTAATAGCCACGTAGCCCATAGATTTGCATTAAATGTATGACATTTATGTGATAAAATTCAAACATTTCATCAAGTGTTAACACATAAAAAGTAAAATAATTCTTTTATTTATTTTTTGCTTATTTTATTTGTGGGAGAAGCTATGACTACATCCATTTGATTAGCATATCTGTAACCAGGTACAATGACTTCAGAGGAAATGGATTTTATGAGTTTGTTTGCTGATCATTAGGAACTCCAAAAAGAGCCTCCATTTAAAAAGACTGCCTGGGACTTCCCTGGTGGCGCAGTGGTTAAGAATCCGCCTGCTAATGTAGGGCACACGGGTTCAAGCCCTGGTCCAGCCTTGGATGGGGGACGATCCCACATGCCGCGGAGCAACTAAGCCCGTGCACCACAACTACTGAGCCCACGTACCACAGCTACTGAAGTCCTCACTCCTAGAGCCCATGCTCTGCAACAAGAGAAGCCACCAGAGAAGCCACCGCAATGAGAAGCCCGTGTGCTGCAACGAAGAGCAGCCCCCGCTCACCACAAGTAGAGAAAGCCCTCCATGCGCAGCAACAAAGACCCAATGCAAACAAAAGTAAATAAATAAATTTATAAATAAATAAATGTTTAAAAATAAAAAATAAAAAGACTGACTGGCACTGTGGCTACAGCAAACTCTGTGGTCTGAACTGCAGAATTGCCCTGGCGTGAAAATTTGAGTTTTACCCTTGGCAACTTATTACCACAAAAGGAAAAGAGTAAAGAACAAAGAAGAGGGAATGGCCAAACTTTGAATCCCTCACAGACAGCTTAAAGAGGTTCAGGATCATTTTAATTGAAAATGTCCCCATGCTCACCAGTAGCTAAGGGGCCATATTTCCCACATGACCGGCTGATCAGGACACACCATCAAATATCTGATCTGCAACAGGACAGAATGTTTAAAACTGGGACTGCCCCAGAAGGTCTGACAAATCCGTGAGTTTCCCTATAATGGATTCTGTTGCTGGCCTAGAAGAAAGTCATGTTTATGATGGCTTCTCCCGTTCCTTCCTGAGTTCTGCAATCCAGGGTCTAACTCATCAACTTCTGTCCCTGAAAAATCTTTCCTCCACAGCTTTTGTGTCTACATGTTTGTATACACAGCCTCACACATATCACCCACTTGTTTTCCAATTACTAAAATAGTCCTCATTTTATCTACAGCATCCCATGTCTGCTAAGAAGAAAATGTTATTTTACCAAAAACGTGAAGCTTAGTTCCAATAACTTGCTACCCAAAGGCAAAGGATTTGAGGCAGCTCTTTGGGGCTAAAAACACATTAGTAAAAGCTTAGATAGAATAAGGGAAAAGAATTAGTTTTGGAATTGTTTTCTGTATCTAGCTGTTGGGAGAATCTTTTCATGTAGGTGGTCTCCAAACCTTAAAAAAAAAAAATCACTTAGCATTCTGTCTTTTAAAAAAAATTTCTCTAAGCAGAGACTATCTTAATATTGCACAACTGAACTGCAGCCAATTGTGCTGCAATCACCACCATCCAAGGAGGGTTATAAGGAAGGTGGGATACTAAACCTTCTCTGGTGGGATTTCAACATGGTGCCTTAAGTCAAAAAAACCTCTGTGCCTACTTGTGCCAGTCAAGTGTGGGAATGTGATAAATAAGATAAGGTCCTCAGGAGGCTGCAAAGCACTTAAGACATGAGCATGGGTTTTGGAATCAGATAACCCTGGAATCCAACCCCAAAGTGACAGATGCTAAAATTACTTGTCTAATCAGTCTCTTCTTATTCCTTGCTAAAAGAATCCAGCTTTACGTTCATTGTTCAGATAAAAATACTGTTTCCTGGCTTTCCCGGCAGATAGAGGTAGCCATGAAACATGTTCTGGCCAATGAGATGCTGGATATGATTCTGGGGAAACTTTTTAATTAAGAAGGGCAGCCGCAGCTGGCAGGGTCCTTCGCCTCTCAATCCTTCTCCCCTCTTCCTGCTAGAGGTCTAGCAACCACATGGCAATGACGAACCCAAGAACAAAAGCCAACACACTCTGAATGGCAGAGTGGAAAGACACAAAGAGCCTGGGTCTTTGAGCCGATGCAGCAACCCTAGGTGGCCTCCCTGCAACATCTTTTTGCATAGACCAAGTAAACTCCAACTTGCATTAAAAGCCACCAGTTGTCAGGTGTTCTATTATTTGCAACCAAGCCATTTCTGAATGATAAGTCAATGTCTCTGAGCTTCATTTCCTTATCTACAAAATGGAGAGCTAATCTTTATCAACTTTGAAGATTTGCTGTAAAACCTGGTTGGTACATGTATAATTCCTAGCCCAATACCTGACTCACAGTAATAATTGGAGGCTATTATTATTATTTATTGGTAAGATTGAAATGAGTATTTCTTTTTCTTTCAGGAAACTTAAAGGAGCAGAGCCCAGCTTTCCCTGAGATGGGGACTCTTCTGGGCAAGGTGCTGAGGTCATACTGGGGTGGAAGCCTTACCTAAGTAGGATGGTCTATAAATAGCCAATATCCAAAAACTGCATCCTTCTGTTCTTACTTTAGGAGATTTTTCTGGCTTATTGCTAATGCACACTAGCTGTTTCTAACACTTAGAGAGCAAGCTGTTGCTTTGTTTATAGTGAAACCGAATTCCTTGGCTGTATTTCATTCCTGAGCAGTAATGACAGCAGCAAACTGCAAAATTAGCATCTAATAGGGCATTTCAATTAAAAACCAGAGAAACATTATTTGGACCACAGATTTTTGCCTCCAAAGATAGCACTTCTTTTTTTTCTTTCTCTTTTTTTTCTTGAGTATGTGGAATTGCCATTAACTCTGCTTTATTTAGTGTGATATGCTTTTGGCCTCCTGGTTTCAATTTTGGGGACAAAATGATCAGTTGTTGCTTTTTCAACTTGGATAAATTAGTTTTAGGAGAAGGCTGTTGATATTTGGGGTCCAGCACAATCAATACAAGGGGCTTACAAATAAATCATGTGTGGTGATTTAGAGCATCCCTGGCCATGTACATCACAGCAGCAAGGCACTGGGCATTACTGTCCTACCCCTTCTGTTACTTTGCTACAACTCAGCCCAATCACTTAACAGTAACGCCTCTTTTTCTGAACTTCAGCTAAGCTAAATTTGGAATGCTAGTCAATGGAGGGTGAGATTTGGTCCAGGCCAGAAAAAAGAGCGCCTATTTGCTAAAGGGCCTGTTTGAGGAGTGATAACTGGAGCACATAGCTATAATGAGTCTCTCTGTCAGTAAAGCAGGAGTTTTCCACACTACAAAAATTCCAGTCAACTTTTCCAAGGTATTTTGAGTTTCTCAGTTTCCTAGAGGCAGGTGTACACTAGCACTGTCCAGCAGAAACATAATGGGAACCACAAATGCCAGTCACATATGTAATTTTAAGGTTTTTAGTAATCACTTTTTTTAAAAAAGTAAAAAGACACAGGTAAAATTAGTTTCAATAATATATTTTACCCCAAAATATATCCAAAATATTATCATTCCAACATGTAATCAAAAAAGTTAATGAGATAGTTTTACCTGTTCTTTATTGTTTTTGGGTTTTTTTGTATTAAATCCTTAAACTCTGGTGTGTATTTTACACTTACAGCATATCCCAGTGCAGACTAGTCACATTTCAGGTGTTCAATAGCCACACGTGGCCAGTGGCTAACATACTAGATTGTAAGGCCTAAAATTTCATGTGCTGCCTTGACATCTTTGAGCCTCACAGGGCCAAGCCCTAACTCTGAGCCCTCCTGCTCTTACCAGATATGCCTCCCCCACTAGGGAGGAAAGGCTCGCTAGCCAGATAGTTCCCCTAGCAGCCGGACTAGCTGCTTCCCACCTGGTCCTCCACCTAATGAGCTTCACCTCTCTGCAAGCCCGTGGCATTATTCAGACAAGAAAACCCCATCCTCCTGTGGGAACCAGACATCATCCCACCCTCTTGCTACTACAGAGCTTGTCTCCTACAGTCCCTGCTGCTTCACTTTACAACCTGTATGTGACTCTGCATGGTATGTGGTGTCCTCCCCCAGGCTGTGAGTACCTGGGACCAATAAACTGCTGTCAATCTCATCTGTTGTGTCCAGTGTCACTTATTCAGTTTTCCCTGGAACCTTAGGGCCAGACTCTCTCTCGCACCCACGAGGTTAAGAGAAGATGAGCAAAACAATAGCATGAGTCTATACTTTTAAGGAGTTTTATAGTCAATTTTTCAAAATATCTGGAAGAATTTGGACTCATCTCTTAGTTTTCCAGCTTTTACATTTATAGCACATTGTCTGTGATTTACATTGTCTGAAAAAGTTTAGTGGTATCTTTGTCATATATTTTCTTACTTTGTTAACATTTTTGGTATTGCCTCATCTTTTAGCTCAGATATGTAGGTCGTTCTGTGTTGGTTCTGTATTATCTTGTTGCATCTTCTGTCCCCAGTTCCTACCTAAAAGAAACGATAGATTGAATTGAACTTATTAAAAAAAAAACCCACACATTGCAACATAGGACATTGTCCACGAGGAAGCACCTGAGTTCTCCCTCTAGGACGATGCATAATCCCCTGCATCAGCGATGCTAGACATAACAGGTAGCTTTGAGTCATCAGCTGCTCCTAACAGATTTATGTGGGTGATTTGCTCTATCAGTAAGAGTAGCTATAAGGGAAAATTTCATCTATAAACATACGATAAAATAAAAATTGGATTTCACTTCATATAGTCTATTGAGGCTCAGCTTTGTAAGAACCACTCCTAGGACAGTGTAAAGAACACCATTTCTGTGTTCATTCAGAAGGGACTGGAAATCCTAGCTTTATCAATTAGTAGAGATGTTTTACTTCTCTGGTCTCAGTTTTCTCATCTGTAAATTGCAGGTGATAAATTACCTACCTCCTAGAACTTTTGAAGGATGTAATGAGAAGATCCACATTATGTACTTACACAGAACATATAAATGGTACTAGTACTGTATGTCACATGCTTTTTTAAAAAATTTTATTTATTTATTTTTGGCTGCATTGGGTCTTCGTTGCTGCACGTGGGCTTTCTCTAGTTGCGGCGAACGGGGGGCTACTCTTTGTTGCGGTGCGCTGGCTTCTCATTGTGGTGGCTTCTCTTGTTGCAGAGCATGGGCTCTAGGTGCATGGGCTTCAGTAGTTGTGGCACGCGGGCTCAGTAGTTGTGGCTTGAGGGCTCTAGAGCGCAGGCTCAGTAGTTGTGGCACATGGGCTTAGTTGCTCCATGTCATGTGGGATCTTCCCGGACCAGGGCTCAAACCCGTGTCCCCTGAATTGGCAGGCGGATTCTTTACCACTGTGCCACCAGGGGAGTCCCCACATGCTTATTTTTAATTCTAACAACTATCACAGGAATCTGTCTTAGAAAGAAAACACTCTGGTTGGAAAAAATACTTTAATAAATGCCCACTATAGAATATGGGACCACAAAAGTCTTTTTTTTGCTTGTTTTTCCATATCACAAGAATACACTATTTATGACAACCCCACCAGTGATTAGAATCAGAGGGTAGCGGTATCTTGCTATCTCCAGTGACTGGCATCTAATAAAAGCAGAAAACTCCCTTATCTATAGGCTGGTGACTAGGCTTCTGTTAGAGTTTCTTTCCCCTTCACAGTTATTTACCCACATTTTTCAGCTTGGAGAAATTTCAGATTTTTTCCTGAAAATAGGTGCTTTAAACAGAAGACACAGGAGCATAGAGACTCACCAGGGAGGGAGAGAAGCATAAGGTGAGGGAATGTGCCCAAAACAAATTTCTCCCCCTTCATCCCTCCCTATGGCTGGTGCTGAGCAAATTATCATCTTAAATAACAAGGAAGAAGGGAGTGAATATTTATTGAGTGTCTACCTCACACGTGTGTTTTGCTGGGTACTTTAGATAATAATTAAAACAACAATATTAGCTATCATTTAAAAAATAAGCATTTGCTAAGTATTGTACTAATTGTCTTACATCTATTTTTTTCAGTTCATCCTCATGACAATGTTATAAAGCAGATAAGTAGTTATCTCCATTTTACAGAGGAGGAAATAGAAGCTCAGAAAGGCTAAGTAATTTATCCAAGGTCACATAGCTAGTTATTCTAATTCCAGCATCTGGAACGGAGAAGCTGGAGCCGCCTGACTCTAGTACATGTGTGTGCTCTTTTCCACCCACCTCAGAACCTCTCAATAGGCAAAGACCTCCGTGGGAAAGATTGCCCTTTCTTATTCATCTTCACATGCCCAGTTCTAGTGGAGTCCCTCACTCATAGTAGGTGCTCAGTAAATGTTTATAGAATGAATAATAGTAGAGAAAAGACTGGAGAAAAGTAGTATGGTGTGTTAACATATTGCAAAGGAGCAAGTGAGGAAATGAGACAAGTGGGTGTCCTTCATAATTCAGAGTGACACCACGGAACACGCTGCACCATCCTTGGTCGGCTGCATTTAATGACGCCCATACCTGATTTGCACGGTCAGAAATAAAGTCAACTGCAGCGACCATCATTTTGTGAGTCTGGTCGGTCTCTTCATACCTGCTGATTTCCATTAAACGCTGTTTAGAAAAATAATTGTGTGACTCTGCCCTGTTGGCATTAAATATAAATCGTGGGTTTGGCTGCTAAAATACAACATTGAAGGAGTGCAGAGGCTTTTTTTTTTTTTTTAAAAAGATGCTTTAGCTGAAGACAGGGGATACTCGATGGTTTCCCATTGCAATCTGCCACACGTGCGCCGCTCGCTTTGCTGGAGGTGACGTACTGCCCGTGTCGAAGAGCCATCAGTCACGGATTACGGCTGCAAGGGGTGCCTGGGTTTAATCTCATTTTTGAATGAATTAATATTATTAGTTTTGACAAATTAATGGTATTAAATGTGCAAGGTTAGTATAAATTATGTCCACATCCACCTATTACTAGATGTGCCTCATTCTTGTGTATGAAAGCTTATTGAATCAATTCAGTGGAATCCTCTCTCTTTTCTATTTTCTAAATACTTTCTTTGAAGCTTTAAAAATATGGACTAGTATACCTATGGACAAGAGTTTACTGATATAAATCTGTGCTTCAGTCCATGCTATAAGGGGCTGTATAACTGAGTAAGTCAACAGAGGAAAATAAGATTTTGTGGTAGTTTATTATATGTCCTTACAAATGTAATCACAGGTATTCTCCATCCAGGGAAATCCTATCCTCTAGAAAAGCTTCAAGTCTCCCCTCCTGCCCTTTTCCCTTCCAATTAAAAAAAAAAAAAATCAGTGCTAAGATATACACATTTCCTCCACAGGGAAGGAAGGCGGGAAGGAGGGAGGGAAGGAAGGAAGGAAGGAAGGAAAAGAGGACCATATGCTTCTGTGTATCTTTTTCAATTTGAAACCAATTTTTCTCTAACATAAGTCTAAATGATACACATATTGTTAGAGTCGTATGTCAGCAAAACTAAAATTCATGCCCATGGTTGAAGTTTTTGGAGAGATGATGATCAAATGTGAATGACCCCAAATGATTTTTGTAATAGTATTTTTAATTATTAATTTAAGGGGTCATAATGTTGAATGCTGTGAACCTGCTCATTTTTTAACCAGGACACCAGTGCATGCGTTGATTGTGGCATACAGCAATTGTCACCTTTATTTCCTGCTTTAAAACCCTCAGATTTTCTTCAGATAATAGGCAGAGATTCCTTGATTTTAAGAAAGGTAGACTCTTCCTACCATGTCTATGGTAATCTCATTATCCTTTGTGGTGATTCTGGTCAGTGAGATGTAAGAAGAAGGATAAAACTTTTTAACTCCAATATCAAGCACAGTGCCTGATACTCAATTACCATGTATTGCTTTCATGAGATATATTCAATCTGTATGTTATTAATAGGTATTTAACATAAACATATTCTATACACTTGTACCTTTAATAACTTCTACAGACTTTTTCCTAGAATGTACATATATGTACTCAAGTGACCTATTATTCCCCTCCTGGATACCTATATCTCTTCATTTAAAATTTCCACCATTTTCCATTTCATTAAAGCCTTTTGCTGACATTCTATAGAAGTGCTATCCAATAAAAATATAATACAAGCCACACATAGTTTTTAATTTATTGGTGGCCACATTTAAAAAGTAAAGAGAAACAGATGAAGTTAATTTTAGTGTTATGTTTAACCAATATATTCAATATTATTTTATTTCGACACATAATCAGTATAAAATTTTGAGATATTTTACTTTCTCTTTTTCATATTAAGTCTTTTCTCCAGTGTGTATCATATACAACAGCATATATCAATTCACAATAGCCATTAGTGGCCAGACTTTCTTTCTCCCAGTCTAACTTATCCTATTGACCAGATAATTTCATATCATGTTCAGTGTTTTGAAGTGTTTCCTTCCCCCAGTTATCAAATTTCTACTCATTTTATATCTTTCAATTTAATAAGTATACTTTATTTAGTGCCTACTATAAAAAATGAAGGAAATACTTCCTACTTTTGAGCCACTTACCTGTTTGGTAAAGAGAGCCTACTCAGAACTCCTACTTTTCTCTCCCCATCATGCTTTGTATGCACCTGCCTTACAGTAATTATTAGGCCTTCTGCACTTAGGAAATGGCTAGGGAGACAGAGAGCACTGATTCTGCTTACAGGAGAGATTTTTGCCTATGTACTAGTGGTAAATATGGTTTTGTATCACAGAGGTATAAACTGGAAGAGGCTTCAGAAGGCGGGAGGGTTAATTTTATGTGTCAACTTGACTGGGCCATGAGGTACCCAGATATTTGGTCAAACAAGACTTGATGTTTCTGTGAGGGAATTTTGGGACACGATTAACATTTAAATCAGTAGCTTGAGGAAATGGAATTGCCCTCCATAATGTGGGTGAGCCTCATCCAATCAGTTGAAGGTCTGAATAGAAAAAAAAACTGACCTTCCCCAAGTGAGCGTATTCTTCCTGTCTGAAGGCCTTTGAGCTGAGACATCAGCTTTTTTCTGCCTTCCAACTCAAACTGAAACATCAGGTCTTCCTGGGTTTCACGTCTGCTGGCCTCCAGACGGGAACCATACCATCAATTCTCCTAGGTCTCCAACCTGCTGACTAACCCTGCAGATCTTGGGACTCGCCAGCCTCCTTAAATCACACAAGCCAATTCCTTATCATAAATAAATAAATAAACAAATAAATATCCTATTGGTTCTATTTCTCTGGAGAACCCTAATACAGAAAGCTTTTCATCCAACCTCCCTCATTTTAGAGCAGAATCAGCTGAAGACCGGAGAGATTAGTGATCTGCTCAAGGTCACACAGCCAGCTGGGGATGGGTCAAGATCAGAGGCCAAGTCCTCAAGTTCCTACTTCAGTGCTCTTGCACCCTGTACCACACGTGTACAGTACCACACTGGGACGCTCACACGCTCGCACTTTTTAAAAATGAAAGCAACCTACTTCAATGAGAATTTTGCTTTTGTACCCAGCAGGAGATATTTTTGGAACTCAAATCATGATAGAAAGTCCATCAGTTATATGAAGAGAATTCATTAGCTAGGAGGTGCAATTAAGGTTGGTGGTGAGAAGTCTGAAGCAACGGGTGGTTTTTCAATAGCCATGGAAAAACCTGCCTGGAGTTGTGGCTGAACCTGCGGATCTGGGTTAATGATTTAATGAGTAAGCTGATCTGAGATCTGAGGTTTCTGTTTGGCACACTCTCCTAGTATACTGTGTTCCAACCCAGAGTATCAGAACCTTGAGAAGCTCAGGGATCTATGTTAGAAAATAGCAATGCTGGGGTGAGCTGGAGGTCCCAGCACACAGGAGACACACAGCTGCTGAGACAGCCTTTCTTTGCCAAGGTGGAGTGAGAATAGTAGCCAACATTTACTGGTTGCCATGGCCAGGCACTCTTCTAAGCCTTTTCCTAGAGTTAACTCTTTTTTCTTTCTTTTTTTTTTTTTAGTCGCATCGCACGGCATGCAGCATGTTTGTTCCCCAACCAGGGATCAAACCTGTGCCCCCTGCAGTGGAAGCAGGGAGTCTTAACCACTGGACCACCATGGAAGTCCCTGGAGATAACTCATTTAATCCGACACTAATTCTATGAGGACGTGCTGTCGATACCCCCTTTTTACATGTGGCAAAACTGAGGGACGCAGAGGTCAGGAAATGGTGGGTCTGGTTTCTAGCCCAGGTGTTCTGGCTAAAGAGCCTGTGCCCTTAGCACACAGAAGCCTGGGCATGTTTCCTCAGAAAACTTGAGGTTTTATGTTTAATGCAAATTTCTGACTTTCTCCACTGCTTCCTGGGTGAGAGTGAGGAGACTTGATTTGGTCCCAGCTCTGCCACTATTTAGCCACCCGCCCTTTGGCAAGTCACACAGCCACTCTAGGCAACCATTTCCTTATATACAAATTATGTTGTTAGTTTAATTCCAACAATCACATCTAGCTATCAAGTTCTATGATCCTAATCACTCACTCTGAGATTATCCTATTTAAAACTTAGTTTTATCATTACATGGATTCTTATTATAATCTTTTTCATTATATTCAGGAAATACCCTTAATAATACATAGGTGACTTAACTAATTTGTGAGTAAAACTCTGAGGGTATATATTTTATCCTTTGAATGATATTTTAATATCATGCCCTTCTAATATTTTCAAATGGGATCAGAAAAGAAAGATTTCAGAAGGAATTTTTCTGAGACAAGGCTGAGCAATGCATTACGCTAAATTTTCTAAGTGTACATGGAACTGTCATGAGTGGGGAAATACACAATGCTTTGATTAATAGAGAGTTGTTTGTGCCATAGTTTGTATTAATCACTGTCAGTGAAAAGAGCATGGTCTAGGCAGACAGGAGAAAGGAATTGTAGCCCCAGCTCTGGCACCAGCTAGACTTGGGATCTCGGGCAAGTCCCCTTACCTCCTAGTTCTCAGTGTTTGAAGAGAGTTGTTTAGTACAACCAATTTCCTTACCAGTATAATGGTGAAGACGTGGGCAGGGCCTCCTGAAAGGGCTCATTTCTGGGGCCGCTCCCCTAGTGTGGACCACCCAAGGTAATTGCACTCTTGGCATCTTTTACAGGCTCCATGGGATATATCGTTAAAGGTGAAAATTTCAAACTTGCATTGAAATAATGTTGAGAAAAGGGCAAGAGGACATGGTCTCCCTCACCCTCTCTCCAACTCCAAGCACAGGATCCAGGAGAAGCTGCCCAGGGGTCATGCCCAATAGCTAGACTCTAAAGGATCACCCTTCAAAAGCTAATGTTTTCCTTGAAGTGTAATGGCAGGTTATTACCTCTTATGACTATTTCCCTTAGAAGCAGAGCTTTCAGAAACTACTCCCTAAAACCCAGCAGAACCACCATTACCTGAATATTTTAATTCATTTGGCCCTTTACGAGGGAGGTTACTTTACATTCCATCTGGTCTTTCCCAGAAATTCAATTTAATTCCATTCTGTTCAGTTCAGTGTAATTTGCCTCTGAGTACACCTTCTAAGGAGCAGGGTCCCAGGCCTAGCTCTCCCATTCTCTAGTCCCATGATGTTGGGCAAACCACATACCCTATAATCTGTTCTAGCATTTCCCAGTAATGCTCCATCAGAATTCCTAAACTAATCTCTCCATTTTTTCCTGGTTGGAGAACTAGTCAATTAACTACATAAGACAACATTTCTATATGTAAGTAGAGACAACTATTCATCTTCATGATCTTTTTGTGTGTGTGTGTCCTAAAGCTGCTTTCAAACTTGAGTTTTGCCATTCTTAAACACCTTTTTGGTGCTTCTCTAAAGATTCTGGGTGTTCTTTTTGTACCAGTGTATTTTGTACCACACCTACCAACCCCCAAGTAGGCACCAATCCCCCACGGTGACTAGCCCTAACCAATATTTAAGTGCTTAATTTTTTTTCAAGGTCTGTGTGTTTTGCCCATGACACTAATTTACGGTTAGGTTATAACAATGGCTATTTAAATTGCTGTGGACCTTATTTGGGGGAGAAAAAACCCTAAAGTGTTGTTTGTATTTATCATTATTCTTGTTTTAAAATTCTTCCAGGATTTTCTCTCCATACTTCACCTCATTCTAGGTATTTTAGGAATAACTAACAGTGAACTTGTCTGAGTAAAACTGCCCTGAGCTATTCTTTAAGTTAATTATCACTTCTTTTGGTCCTGTGAATTGCTGTTCAATGACTGTCAGCAAGTGGAATGAACCAAATTACTTTAATTATGGAGTAATTGCAAGGAGTGATGGTAATTAAATCTTGATCAGTTTAAGTGAGTGAATTAATTGCTCTAACTTGGAATGCACACCACAGCAAGAGGAGTTGTTTTGTAGTTTAATTAACACCATCCACTAAAGTCTTATCATATCTAAAATGTAGACAATTATTGAGTTTGATATTATTCTCACCTTGACAAGAACTAGGACAGAATACATGCTGAGAAAGGTAGTGTATTAGGGGAAAGACAGAAAACCTAATATTCGTGTCACTTGTATAGATATATTGGTTGCAATCTCTACATTGCCTTCTGGAGAAATGTGCAAATAGAAATATTTCCAAATAATTAGCTTCTGGCTCCATCTCATTTCAGCATTCCCTGAAATATGCAACAGTGTAAATTTCCAAATTTGTTAATGTCTTAAATTTCTACTGCCTGAATTTCATTGTGAATCTATCCATCATTTCTTTCCTTTTAGTTTGGAGGAGTACTGCCCTTATGAAGGTGTGCCTGGGGTCTTCATAAAATTTGATCATTTATCAATCACTTATTCGATATAGATTTCCATGCTTGTTTTATTATCCATTCCCCAGTCCTAGGAAATGCTTTATGTTTTTAGAGGAACTTTCCTGCCTAAATCTAGATCAGTGATGCTCAGCCCTGACTATGAATTAGACCTACAAAACTTTAAAAAGATTATTCATGCCCAGGCAGCCCTCCAGACTTTAGAGGGTAGACCCAGGCATGGGTATGTTTCAAAAGCTCCTTCTAATGTGCATCACAGGTCGAGAACCACTGATTTAGAAAGTTCATACAGCCCATCCATTAACCCTCAGAGGAAGATGGTATTATCACAAATTTTCAGATGGAGACCCTCTGGCTTGGTCAAGTGGTCAGGACAGAATCTGAGGATTGAGATCTGGCTGTAATCCTCAGACCCTCTACCACTGTCTCTTAAGAGCCAATTCTTCATCTATGTTTCACAACCATGGTCTAGAATAAGTCAAATTGATAATTCCCAGTTTACAAACTCGAGAAGCAAAGAAAATGAACATGATTTATTTAGCCATCTTGGGCATTGTCTTATTAAGCTCCAAATAAGAAAAAGATGTATTGTTCTCAGCCCCAGGATTATTAATAGGTGTGCAGTTGGTTTCAGGGTTGTTTCTTAAGTGAGAAAGAGGGTGGTAACCCTCTATTCTATTCTAAATAGAATTCGTTGGGAGAATAGCATTTGCTAGTTCAGCCCTAATTTGAGTAGAAAGTAAGCGTCTCTAGGTCATACATTGCAAAAACCAGAACTTGAATCTGGTCTTCTCTGATTTCAATGTCCACAGAGGTTGAGCCTCTACGTCAGAGGCTCTGGCTGAGCGTTAACACAAAACAATGCGAACTTGACCCAAGAAAGTGTGTAGGATCTTGGAAGTGTTCACACATGACTTGACATGGGAGTTGCATTTTGAAAATTAAGATAGAGTTTTCTATGTGGAGAAAGGGAGGAAAAATGTCCTGGAAGCCAAGGGAGCTGCCTGTGCTAAAGGATGCATGTTAGGGAAACTGCATGTGGGCTTGCTGTGACCAGAGCAACCGCTGTGGAGGGGAGAGATGTGTTAAAGCCCATGGACCAAAACCATCAAGAACTTACACCTGGGCAAAAAGGGTAAATTTATTTAGCTTGTTATAGCAGGAGAGAATGATCAGCGAAGGTAATAGGAAGTTGAGAGGGGCTCATTCGGGCTTTTGCTGAGTGGTTTTAAGGAGGGTGTAAGCAAGTGCAGGCCTGCTCTGGATTGAGTCCCATCCAGAACAGGGGCTATTCAGTCGTTGGGTATTTAATTTAATCTAGGAGATGGAAGGATTAAAGCGGGGTTAGCATTGTCGTGGTAGAGTCTTCCATGTTAGTTGGGAAGAGGGGATATTTACTCATTTTTGTGGTTGCAGAGCATCCTTGTCTGTTTCAGACATGGTCATGGAGAGAAAGTGAGCACACTTTATGTTCAGTTGGGAACATCACAGCCTGGCTGCCCCAGATGCTTTTTACTTTCTCAAGCAACCACTCCCTTGATATACATGTTGAAAAGTTTTTAAAAGTGGAATAACATAATAACGTCTCTGTTTGGGGAAGACTCCCCTCAGGTGGCTACGTAGAGGATGGTTTTGAATGTGGCAAGACTAGATACAGATGGCCCAACAGAAGCAGAGGAAAGAAAATGCCCTGGGAATGGGGATGGAAAGGAAAGCACTGCTAACAGATGCTTTAAGAGCAGAAAAGAGAAAACTTGTGCTACATAACAATTCAGAGAGAAATAACAATGTAAACTTACTGGGACAAATCACAGGATGTCTCTTTATCTCCATTGTTTCATTGGGGAAAACTACTTTGGGGGGAAAATTGTAAAGGGTTTCCTTTTCTTTGAAAACTAAAACCCAGTGCTTATTAAGTTCCTGCAGGGCAAATATAATTTCTCAGGCACCTGAAACTTGTTTCAGCTATGGTAATGGTCCTACAGTAGCCTTTTCTTACTTCGGATGCAAAAAGTTTGTAATCTATTCATCCTGGTACAATTCAGAGCAAATAGACCAAGCACAGAGACTGCTGATTCCAGGTTTTCTTGGGAGATGGACTCTCTTGGTCCAAGACTGTGAGTCCTGAATCAGCTGCCAGGAACCTGAGCAGCAGATAGAAAAGGCTGGTGATAAAAGAGAGTCAGGTCGCCCAGCTCCTAGCCCCCAAGGAAAAGAGTAAATGGGCCATTCTGGAGAAACAAGAGATTAGTAGAATGCAGTAGAACCCTGGAAATTAGGAAGGAAAAAAAAGAGGGAGAAAAGAAAGAAAATTTTCTTTAATGTCAGGCAGGAGATTGGTAGTAACTGAGCATAAAGGAGAGGAGACCATCTTCTTCTAAAGAAACAGAGTGCTTCAGATGTAGAGAACAAACGTATGGACACCAAGGGGGGAAGGTGGAGGGGTGTTGAATTGGGAGATTGGGATTGACATATATACACTACTATGTATAAAATAGATAACTAATAAGAACCCACTATATAAAAAAATTTAATTTAATTTAATTAAAAAAAAGAGAGTGCTAATTACATTGTTGTCCGACTTTTTTTATCCGTAAAATTGTCATTTACTGATGTAAAAACAGATGCATAGAGAAGACGCACGTGATAGAGGGGAAAGTAAAGAGAACAATGAAATAAGTAAATCATTTAGTATTACAACTATTAATGGCCGTAAGATAGAAATTTTAGCCATGTAGAAGGAAAAAGGTTATGGAAAAATCCAATCTTTCCTTTTAGTCTTGTTTTGTTTGGGGGAGATTGCCTCAAGTCACTTAATTTTAATCTGTGACAGCACATTTACATAAAGAGCTTTGAGCAAAGTGCTTCTTAACATTTACTTCTACTCCATTTAACAGAAATATTTTGAGGATCAGACATTACTTTGAGAGCAACATTTCCTAAAACTCAGATGGCTTATTTACCCACTTCTTCTACAGGCCTATCCTGCAGATTAATCTTTCCTAAAACTGTTTTTTTAAAGCCAACTGAAACCCTCAGAAAGTGAGGATTCTATTAGTTCACGACCTTATGTTTTAGTGGAGAAAAAGTGGCTTTGCAACCCATAAAATGTATTAATGTAGGGATAGAAATCTTTATCCTTCCACTGATACTAGGTCCAATCAACAGAATGGATTAGACCTTAAGTCATCTGACATTAGTATTAAAACATATTTAAAAACACGTGTATCCATTACTGGTACACTATGTATGGAGCTTTATTTCTTGGTATTAAGACATATCCTGACCCCAAAAACCTTGAGCAGAAATCATGACTATATGTGAAGTTGGGTAGGGAATACAGATTATGACTTACATCACTTTTTCAGTTAGTAGCAGAGCAAAGATTTGATGGTCTTTTAAGAACTGATTAGTGAGACAGCGGATTAAAAAGAGGGAAGAGGGTACCTTGTGACATATTTTGCTTCCCTGCCTTTGAATGTGTCTGATTGCAGTGAAGGACATCTGCCATGATCAACCAGTGAGTCAATGTTCAGATTTCACGACCGAACAATGTATTAACAAGCACAAAAGGCAGGTCCAAGTCTCCAAAAAGCAAAAACCAGCTCTATTATCAACAAATTGGAAGTGGCATTGCAACAGCTATTTGTATGGTTAATTTAAATCATCTTCTGAAAATACGATTTTACATATTTCAAAATGTACCTCATTTTCCATTCAACTGCCTACAATTTTCCAGTGCCTAATTATGACTAAGTAACTCATTTCTTTAACATTTTATTTTGAGCACCTGCCATTCATTTTCATGCTGACAAACCCCATGGGGTATAGATGCACATCACATTGTTCCTGCTCTCATGGAGCTTAAAATCCACATGAAGAATCATTAAGGTTAAATGGTGGCATGTTAAGAAAATAACTCTGAAAACATCCTAAGCCACAATATACTGCGTAAGTGTCAAATAAGTGGAATAGATCGTACATGTGCCCTCAAACTGTGGCAGGCAGGAGATCATTGAGTTGGAGTTGAAGCTTTATGAGGAAATGAGTATTAAGCTGGTTCATGAAAGATGGATAGGAGCAGGGGTGTGCTGGTAGGCTGGGGGAGCCTAATCTGTAGCATCTGCTATTCCCATAAACACTCCCACCATTGCTGATTGAAAGCTACCAACCTGATCTCACTGAACGTGACATGGGGAGAACTGTTCATAACTGGCTCTTGTGAGCCAGTGCAAGCTGATTCCAACACCACTGAATACACCTACAAGTGATGAAGATTCATTCAGTTCAACAAGTGTTTTGAAAAAAAGAAAAGATGGTGTTGTTTGAGGTCTTCCTAAGAAGTAAAATAGCATTTTGCCTTATCTCTTTTCCCTCATCAATCCCAAATTCAAGCACAGTCCTAATTATAAGTGGAATACTTTTGATAACTCCAGAAGGATGTTTCCTATTAAAGGTGGCAGTGCTGACCTAGCACCAGCAATGCCTTTGAGGTGCTTTTCCCAGGGGTGGTGGTGGTAGTCTTGCCCTATGTATTTACCCCTTCTTTCTCAGCATCTCTTATGAGCAGGACCATTGGCCCAGATTAGAAGTTCAGGCTGTGTTTCTAAAACAGATCGGAGTTACACACACGCACAGAATTAGGCTGGATATAAAACTTGGTAGAACCTGGCTGATTTGCTCTCTCTTAGCTGTACATCTGAAGTGTTCAGTGGGGACCCCAAGTCCTGATCCCATCGCTCAAGAAATGTTAAAATGCCTCTAGTGAATCTGATTTTAAATCAATGTGACTGCTAAAACAGAGGCTTTGGAAACTAGAGGAGTAGCAAATCTCCTATGTGAGATCAGAACTGGCAGGGGAATATTCTGCAGCAGCTGCTTTGGCTATATATGTGGATCCAAAAAAATAAAATAAGTATTTCTAGCAACTTTTCCAAGTGCAAATGCATGGCTGAGGGGGTAAAGAGGCAATTTATTCATCTGGTTCCAAAAGGATTAGAACAGACCTCATTTTCCTTGCTTCAAACCTTGCCTCCTTTCTTTTTCTTTTTCTCTTTTTCTCCACCTCATCCTTTTTTTAGCTACCTCCCTTGTCCAAGACCTTGATTAACAGACAACTCCCAAGCTTACAAAAACAGCTCTGGAAAGAACTATGCTGATGGTTGCTGGGGTGAGATTGCTCCAGTGACCTCCAGCAAGAATCATGAACACCCAGAGCAATCTCCAACCATTTGTTGCAAGGCAAATTTTGCAGCAGTTAGAGATCAAGAAAATTGCAACTTGGGCCAGACCACAAGGTCACGTACTCCTCGCTTCTCAATTTATAATACACCAATACTGCTTCCTCTTGGAAAGTTTCTGGGTCTTCAGAGCCAGATTTGCATCAGCTGAATAGAGCCTTTAACCTCTGTTTGAATCGCTTGAACTATTTCTTTTTCCTCCAACACAACAAATATTTATTGAGCATCTCCTGTGGCCAAGCACTAATGTTGGTGCTTTGGGTACACAAGTGAACACTACAAGGCAAGGACCCCGGCCTGCATGGGGCCTACATTCCAGCTATCCACAACACCATGGGCTGACTGATTTTGGATGGGACAACAGGTTTACATGGGGAGTGGAAAGTAAAGGCTGAAGGCAAAATTCTAGGATTTTAGACCCATTGCCTATTCCCTGAATGTTGTTTATGCACATAATCCTCTCACTGATGTCCCTTTTTCATTCTAAATTGGAATAATGATCTGACTTTTACCAAATACTGGACTTTCCAGAAAGGTGAGGTGAGAGATTGAAAATAGAAAGCTTAACTTATTTGACAGAAGGAATGGGGAGGTCAAATACTTAAGACAGAAAGACACTGATTTCTCTGAGAGTAAATATAAAGCACCCAGCTCATAGTGTTTTGTAAGAATTACTAGGGCAATAAAGGACTACTACCAGGATAATCTTTTATTATCTAGAATTGCTGGTTCACAATGATAATAAAGAGTGGACTGACTTTTAGTTGGTTTTATTGTTTTTAGATTCTCTCCAGAGAACACCTTCCTTTTCCCTGCACCCGGGGGTAACCACTCTTATGACTCTGGCCCCCCGCCCCTTGGTACACCACTGCTCTTCCTTCAAACATTGTCTTAGGTTCATCTCATCTATAACATCTTTTTGACCAGCCCATGTCAAGGTGACTCCTAGTACCTGTTTCTTCTAAGATCTTGTATAGCCATTATACTCTGTCCATCTTCATTAGCCCTTATCTAAATATAAACTTAAATGTTAATTACCCCTTCCTGTACATCCTGTACCTCCTCAAAAAGCACATAACAAGGATAGGACTGGGTCCGGCATCCATCACCTGCTGAATGACCTAACAGGTGCACAGTAATTGTTCATCAGTTGGTAGTGGAAGAGGGTGGGGATGGCGATGTGTAGACCAGTACCCCCCCCAAAGGCCCTCCTCCTTTCATGGAGGGAAAGCGCATCAGTGTCCCAGCCTGGCCCAAGCTGTGCTCTCTGCAGAGATTCAGCTCTGTGTGCCCAGCAATGTCTAATGACCCGGTGCAGGTGGGGCACAGAGGGAGTCAGGCCGGTAAGCACAACCTGGTAGCAACAGTTAAGGAATAAAGGGCAGAATATGCTTCTGAGTACAAAGCAGGGACTTATGCCTGTGTCAGAGGGAGAAAAGGAAGCAAGTAAAAGCTTAGTGAGACTTTGGGGCCCAAGCAGTCCTGCCCCGGGAACCTGCGTAACAAAATGTCTCCCAAAAGGCTGGGACTCTGCTCATCTTTGCCACGAGCCCCTGTGCGGTCTCCAGACAATGGTAGGAGCATCGTGAGGGAGCAGTCTAATGGGGAAAAGACAGCAGCGTCGGGAAGGGACAGCGGGGCCTGGCAAACGGAGTGGTGCCTGGCAGGGTGGCTGAGCCCGGCAGGTGTCACCTATCAATGGTAAAAACCCCTAACATTTACTGAAAACATGCCTTGTTCCAAACACTAGGCTAACGTACATCATGTATGTTATTTATTTACTATTCACAATCCTCTGAGGTAATTTGAGGTCTCAGGTATGGTGCAACAGAACAAGGCAGGTAACAGACTGGATTTGTTCAAGAACACACGTGAGCCTGCTGCCCCATCCCCAGGAAACAGACACTTGTGGGGCGAGTTCTCCAGGGGCTAAATATTGGGGTTTTTCTGCTGACTATTTTAATCAAACTCCATTGGATTTCATGGGTTGGAGAAGCCTCAGAAAACGTGGGTGACAATAAAATAATCATACTGGGTTAAGGAGAAGGTAGATAACCACAAATCAGAAATAAAGTAGTCCTAGCTCAAATATCCAGAGAGAAGGAGCTGTGCAGTGCTGATGTCCCCGGGGCAGAGACGTAACTAGGAAGAAACTGATTAGCGCTGATGGCTGGCAGATTGCTGTTCTGGCAAGTTGGAAAAGAAGAAAGACAAGCCTTGGGGGTGTGTATGAGAGGGGGGTGGGCAGCCTCTCCCCCTCCCCCTTTCCTCCCCACCAGTCCTGGGGCAGGCTAATTAGCTAGTGCCCATTACTAGGCTCCTTAGCTACAGGTAGACCAGTGGTTCTCAATCTAGGCTGAACATCTGAACCGCCTGGAGCTTTAAAATAGCCCCCACACCCACTCAGCCCCTCAGGGATTATCTTTGAATTGGGCTGCAGTGTGGTGGAGGGGGAAGGAGGGCAGAATTGGGTTTTTCTGAACTCCTCCAGGTGATTCTTATGTGCAGCTGCCGAGGTGCCAAGTTTGAAAACCCATGGATTAGAGCAAGCCCTGATGAGTTAATTGCACCTGATATTTATTGAGCAACTACTATCCCCAGGCACTGCACTGGGCACTTTACATGGATCCTTTTCGATCCTTCAAATCAACTTGCAGGTAGGTATGCTCATCCCATTTTGAGAAGTGAATACACTAAGCCTTAAGGCTAAATCAGGGTCACAGAGAGTCTGTCCCATCTGCCCACCCTCAAACCTAGTCATTTCCTGCTCTAACTGCTGCTCCCCTGGAAGGAGAGTACCATCATTTCAAACACTGAAAAGAGAAGTAAAAAGAGACCAGAGATGCTCTTCTCAAACATTCTTCCTGAGAGACTATAAAGACACGAAGAGAGGCTCTCTGACACCTTTTCTGCCGATATCACACATTGTCCTTGAACTTAAGGGTCCTACCTCGCAGCTCTGCTGCCATCACCTCTGAAAGGGTTTGCCTCTGAAACTGTTCGTTACTTCATCTTTCTTGTTCTGATGATGGCGCTAGGCTAGGTGCTAAGGGGTATACCAAGGAGCTAGAATAGGCAGTGCTTGTCTTCGGGAGATCTCTTGTTGAGTTGAATAGCAATTCTTAAATGAGACTACTTTGAAATAATATGTGGGGGGGGGGATGATTATTTGAAAGACCAGTAAATTGCTCTAGCCCCTAATTATTTAAAATGTGGTCCTCAGACCAGCTGCACCGACATCCTCTGGGAGCCTGTCAGAAATGCAGAGTCTCAGACCCTACCCCAGATCTACTGGTTCACAATCTGCATCTTACACAATCCCTGGGTGATATATTTACACATTAAAATTGGAAGGAGTGGTCAGGAGAAATATTGGCATTACTTTTGTCCCACTTTGTTGCTTTAGGAACATCTGTTTTACCCTTTTTCCTAAGAATTTCTCTCATACATGCTTTTTTTTTTTTTTTTTTTTTTTTTTAAAGAGCATAGCTGCAATTCTCCCAATTCTCCCTGCCCTTCTTAAAGTACATGAAACCACGATGAGCGGAGAACTGGGATCTTGTTCATAACTAAGTCTTTTGTCAGGTTTCCTTTTATGGCCCCAGGTGCCCTGGCACAGCTGCTGATATTTAGTTACGTTCTGCACCAGCAATTCTAGCATTTGGGAAGTGAAATTCATTTTTCTCTCTCTGGCTTATGAAAGCCTGGGGCAAAGGAGGTGAAGAAAGGGGAGCTTGGAGGAAATCAGCCTTGGAAGTATCAGGTGTAGTACTGAGGTCAAACCATTTTCGTTTTAGGTTCTGACGTTTTATTTAGACCTTGGCGATCTATCGCTTTAAATGGAGATGGGAGGATTTCTTCTTAAGGCCACAGACAAATGTTTGTAGTTCTAAGGACTCAACATTTGACTCACAAGTCCTTATATTGAGTTACACCCTAAACAGGGGTTGTGTGCCGCTCTGTGTTTGGAAGGATTACTCTCAGAAATGTTCAGTGAAGTCCTCCCGAGCATGATCTTCAGACACTTGTAATATTAATTGTTCCATTTAATAAGGGAACCGCAGTCCCACTGAACCTCACATGAAGCTATGATTTTCATTTAGTCAGGTAATAAGGTGAATGGCTTTCTCAGATCCCAGATCTCCTCTTTCATAAACCTGTTCTGCTCCTTGTTTTAGCATTGAGAATAAAGACCTACCTTTGTTATTGAACAGATTCACAAGCAAAACCTACTCAAAGCAAGGAATGGATCTGCACATATTGGGAAACTCTTTGGGGTTTAAGGATGTGGGTGACTGAAACTAACTGTATTATTCTTGCAAAGTTGCAGAATTATGCTATATGATGTTTGCATTTGGGAAAGCAAATTATGATCCTAAGTCATGGGTTAGAAATATAAACTGATTAGTGTCATAGGATAAAAATAAAAAGCAAGGCCTGTGACAGCTTCCCACTTTCCCTTGACTCCCCAGAAAGCCTCTTAAAGGAACATTTAAAACATGAGCCTTTGTTCCCTCAATCTATGGTGCTCAGGTCAGGTGGACCCTGCAGCGTGGCTGCAATATTTCAAGCAGGCACTCACAAATGTGTCATTTGACCTGCTGTTCTTCCAAAGAGGTAGGAAAAATGTGTTCCTTGCTGAGATAACTTGAAATCAAATAAACATAATCTCTTTAATTCTTTGTAAATAGTTCCATATTTTAAGTCTAAACACAATAGAACACAAAGCTTCTGGCTTTTAAAAAAAAGTTTTTCTTTTTTTATATGTGTGTTGTTGGATTTTTTTCTTCCAGTTTGTGTTTGTTTGATTTTAAGAGTATAATTTACCTTTCAAACCTAGTGAATCTATTTCCTTTGGTCAAGAGTAACACACAAAAGATGGTAACATTGTTACTTGGTTAAATGGATAGGGGTGCTTTTCTAAGAGTGCTATCTGTAAGCAAAGACAGATGTTCTTATTTATATTAACCATCACTTGATAGACCAGAGAAAAGTCTAAACCAAGGCCTGCAAAAAATTGAATGATATTTCCTTATGTAAAATTGGTTCTGGTCCATTGTTTTTATTTATCTGCAATAATGGTACTCACTCAAGTTTGTAATAACACCGTCATGGCTGAAGGGAGTTTGTTTTAGGTATTATATCTATTATCTGCTTCCTCTCCTTTCTTTAAACAGAATCTCCAAGGAGAAAGTCTGAATGTGGCTTGGATTTAAGAAGAAAAGAAAAAACAAAAGCTTTCCTAAATCCTCACTGGGTAGGGTGTTATTTTTGATTGTTTTACAATTTTGAATAATTCTTGTTTGTTTGCCTTTGGCATTGAACATTGGATAAAACAGAACTTGCCTTATTCTTAGAGGAGAATTATAAGGCTTGGAGTCATCATAAATGTTCTACTAATTCCCTTAGCTGTTTTGAGGCAAGCCTACCTAACCTTTTGCCCGAACAAGGAATATTTATCTAGTGCTCCTTCGCAGTGGATAAATTTAGCAGTTTGGAAGTATTTGCTTTGCTTCACCACCACTAGAGTGTGCTCTAGTGCCATAAGATTCAGAATGTTTTCTTTAGGAAGTTGGCAAGGTAGACGGATGAAATGCCTAGGAAAAAAAATCTTTTGCATCTAATTTCACAAGTGTCCCTTTAAGTGTCTTGGTAAGGCTGGATTATGTTCTTGGATATGATTAAAGTAGAACCGGAGACTTTACCTTCAATATTAATGTATGCTGTTTTGAGTGAGTTCATTTTTTGTATTTGGAATTTGCCTCGTTTAGCTCCAATGGTAAGAAATATTTCCCTCTCCATCGACGAGCTATGTTTTCAGGCAGTAAGTCTTGATTTATAAAATAACCATCACCATGGCCCAGTGCATGGATGTACAGTGACATGACTTGGAAAGAATTCATTCCTTGAGTGTCCCTTGCCCTCGTCTCAAGTTCCTGGCAGAAGACCCCTCCCCTGGTCTTGGGACACCCTGATGGTGATGAGAGCACAGTCTCAGTCTCCGCACTGGGGGCCGGTCATGCTGGCGGACAGCACCGCACTCATCAGTGTGATGCTAGCACGTTTTAGCATTACCTCCTCCTCCTTCAGCCCCACCACTGGAACAGAGTACTGCCTTTCATCTTTACTCCTCTCCAAGAGAAAGTAGCCCCTCATACCTCCACTGACCCGCTCTTTTGCTCTTAGGCCTTTAAACAGCTTGAGACCCAGTATAACTTCCTTCTTTAGGCATCCGTATCGTTGCTCCAGCAAAGTCTGCAACTACATCCTTGTAGCTGGGACCCCTTGTCTGCCTGGATGTCTAAGGCTCGCTGCCCAGGGTTCAGCGACCACCACCTCTGGGGCTTACATTCTCCTTCTAAACGGAGGATAGCCCAGGACCACTTTCACAGCAGTACGTGGCTGGGTCCTACCTAGACAGATGGAGACCCGGCCCAGGTCCCGCTCTGGAGGCCACCCTGAAGCAGACTGGCCCTAAAGGGACCACAGCCCAGGGTGCTGAGTTGGTCCAGCGAGCCAGGCTTCCTTTGCCCCTGGAGAGACCCCCCCCATAGGTGTCTAACCACCCCTGTGCGACTTGTGCCCCCTCTTCCCAGGAACCTCAGATTTAGAACAGACAACATTCCAGCCCTCTTTTCAGCTGGGAGGTGATGGTGAACGTTCTTTAGTTCAAAGTTTCTCTTGCACAATGGAGCCACAAAGAGGTAGCTTGGAAGATTTCAGGCCCCCCTCCTCCCTGTAGTAATAGTTACCAAGCAAGGGCTCGCTGCCCGAAACGCACAGAAGCCAGTAACATGGCACTTTTTGAGAAAAGAAAGAGTGCATTACAAGGCTGACTGACAAAGAGACAGGCGGCAAGACTCTCAAACCTATCTCCTAGATCCAGGGTTCCCTGCGAAATTTAAGGAGTTAGGGGAATTTTAAACTCAGAAGCTGATTGGCTAGTCTTGAATCAGTCCACATAAGCTACTCCGGCTGCTTGAAGCCAGATTTTCCTTACTGAAGGTCTTCTCACTTCGTAAAGGGCGCCGGTGGCATCATTTCTATTCTCTGAGTTCCGAAGACTGAAGATTCTTGGTTCTGGGGTCATTCTGGAGGCAAGGGTTCCAGGCTGGCCCATGTGCTGTAAAATAACGCAAGGTTTGATCAATCAACTGCCCATTGAAGGAGGCAAAACCAGTTTAAGCTGGTGCTGTTTCAATTTGATTAATCAACAACCTATTGAAGGAGGCAAAACCAGTTTAAGCTGGTCAATGTCTTACGTGCTGTTTCATAACCTACACCCAGGCCCTTTCAAAGCCACCCCAAATAAAAGCAGACTCTAAATAAAGGAAGCACACTCGCTATGTCAGTACAGTTTTAAGCCAAGTCACGTGAGGAGCAGCTTCTCTCGCTTCCAAGCAGAGCCCCATCCATGTGGACACTTAGGAGCCGTCTTTCTTCCACTGCGGCTCCTGAACAGTCGGTCCTTCAGACTCCCCTTCCAGAAACCCAGGGGAACTAGCCTCTGTGGACTCTAGGCCTCCAGGAGCAAATCAGCACCATCTGTCCCACTCCTGACCCCGAGATTCTATCAGGACCAGGAGCCCCTCAAATACCACGGTTTGGGCACCTCGTTGGCTTCTGAGAACACCCATAAGGATGGCTTGTGTGACAGCAAAGCTCCCACGCTGGTCCTGCCTTTTCTCTCACTCTCAGAGTTCCTTCAGCCCTGTGCTCCTGTGACTCTGGGCAGAAAAAACTAACACAAACCCAGCAGCGTGATGCTAGGTATAGAAAGAGCACAGGCCCCAAATTTCTCAGCTTGTCGGTTGTGTGATCGAGGTTTACTCAAACTTTCCAGGCCTCAGTTTTCTTCTTTGTAAAAGAGAGATCATATGAGAACCAGGCTTTTGTGGCGCACTACCAAAAGTGAACATCAGCGCTGTTAACTCAGAGGATTCTTCAATCTACAGCAGGGTTTCTGCAACCCCATTTGTCAAAACTGCCTTAAAAAAAGAAGATAATTACTCCTTCTTGGGTTTATATTATTTACCAAACAAGCTGTAATTTCAAAAGCAACAAAGTTTTGCCAGACTTAAAAAGAAAAAAGAATTTTGAGATTTGCCCCAAAATAAATGTTTTCCTACTGAACGTACGTTGGCTTTTTAAAAGTCATTGCAGTTATTTAACATGGGAGAAATTGGTGACATAAAAATGAAAAAAATAATATGGTTCCAGCTTCTGAGCTGCTCACATTTCACTTGAGGATAGAACCACACACCTTGAAGTTGTGAAGGGAGACTTACATAGAATGTACATTGTGTATAATTATGGTTACTCCCAGTTTATGATGATGAATACTATATGATAGTGGCATACCAAAACACAAATGCACTTATATTTGGGTGTTTTTCCCCCGAAAGCATTGGACCCATTCAATATAGTGACAGGAAGGTAGAATGTTGTGGAAAGAACATTGGGCTAAAAGCCCAGTTCCACTTCTGCCATCAACCAGCTATGTGGCTCAGGTGAGACGCTTAACCTCCCTGGCATCTGCTTCCTTATCTATAAAATGAAGGGTTGTAACTTTAGATCGGTGGGCTCCAGACCAAGCTAGTCAACAGGTTCACCTGGGAATCTTTGAAAACGTGAAGATACCCAAGATCTACCTGGAACTACTAATTAAAATCTCCAGGGGTGGGCCCAGGCATTTACATTTTTTAAAAGCGTTGCCGAATGTTTCTGATGATCAGGCAGCTCTAAGAAATACCGCCTTAGAAAACTGTCCACCCTTGGTCTTTCTTTAACACACCTGTTTTCTCATCCTGCTTAAAGAAATCTCTCTCAAATTCACCCCAGTCTCTTCCATCACTTTCCCACTCCTTGCTGAGGGGTTTCATGATGTGCTCCTTTGCACCTGTGGCCACAGACAGACATCTCTTCTCCCCCTATGTCCTCAGGTCCCTCCTCCACTGGGAGCCCCGTCACTGTTCCCACTGCTTGGATTCCTGCCCTGGCAGCTCACTACCCCCCGCAGCTGAAGCCACTGATGGGATGAACCCAGTCCCTAGAGGGTACCACCCACATATCCACTTACTCAGGCTCTGGGGCAAAGGCTAGCCCAAGACAAGGTCACTTCAAATGCTCATTCAAGGACGTGGTGTCAAAGCAAGGGGTACAGACGAGACAGTTGCCCATCGTGGTTAACGTGTGGGCCCTGAGATGAAATACGTGGCTCCACCACTAACTGGCAAGCTACCTAACCTCTCCATAGCTCCCTTCCCTCCTCTGTAAAACAGGAATAAAAATGGTTTCTAGCTCACAGGGTTGCTGGAATGTAAAATGAGATCATGTGACACAGCTAACTTTGTTTTAGGTGCTTACTGCGCAGCAGGCAGCATTCTAAGCATTGTACGAGTATGGACACATGTCACTGGTGGACGCGGGTCTCCAACCCAGGCAGGTAGGCTCAGACTCCACGGCCTCAGCCACTACTCCATAACTCACATAACACACTTGCTGAAGTGCCTGGCACACAGTAGCAGTTCAATAATATTAATTTAAAGAAAGTCTGTCCAGACCACTCCAGGGCTGGCCTTTGTGACATTTGGACTCATGGATGTTGGTTTGTCCCATAGAGGGGGAAGAAGGGCACAAGAGCCGAGGATTTAAGAAACAGAAGTAGCCAAACTAGACAGGTGAGGGAGATTTCCAGAGAGGCCAGATTCTCAAGGGTTTTCAAGCAGGTGGAGATCCAGCTTAACCTGTTAGCACCACCTGAGACTAAGGACTGATGGAGTGGAGTGAGGGGAACAAGTGTGGGGTACATACACAGAGACACATCTCTTTGGTATTCAGGTGGGAAAATCTCTGCTGGCCCCAACTTGGCATTGGTGTAGATGACACCTGCCTTCAAGAGACCAGGTGGAGGCTTCCCTGGTGGCGCAGTGGTTGAGAGTCTGCCTGCCAATGCAGGGGACACGGGTTCGAGCCCTGGTCTGGGAAGATACCACATGCCGCGGAGCAACTAGGCCCGTGAGCCACAGCTACTGAGCCTGCGCGTCTGGAGCCTGTGCTCCGCAACAAGAGAGGCCGCGATAATGAGAGGCCCGGGCACCGCGATGAAGAGTGGCCCCCGCTCGCCGCAACTAGAGAAAGCCCTCGCACAGAAACGAAGACCCAACACAGCCAAAAATAAATAAATAAATAAATAAATAAAATAAATAAATTAAAAGTTTAAAAAAAAAAGAGACCAGGTGGACTTGAACAACGAGCACGTCACCAGAGGCCACCATGTAGATTAAGCCCAGAGTGTGGTGGCTGTATAAGCCCCAGGACTCTCATGTGACCTGGATGGGGTGGAAAGGAGCCCCAATAATGACTGGGTGAATTTCCTGACAACCAAGTGGGATGGAGAAATAATGCCTGCCATACTTACAACTGTTTACACAGTGCACAAAGCCTGGCACACAGATACCCAGCTGATATTTTTGAAGTGAATAATAATAGAATGACAAACACTGTTGTTCTGGCTTATTCTGTGCCAGGCTGGCTGCTAAGCACTTAACCTAGATGATTTTATTTAATTCTGACAATATCGCCATTTTATACACGGGAAAAATAAGGTAAGAGAAGTTAAGAAACTTGCTCAGCTCGTAAGTGATGGAGGTGGGATTTGAACTCAGGTAGCCTAATTCCACAGCCCATGGACTTAAACACTGCCCTGAAAGGAGCACAGCTCCTGGTAGGCAGGCACCACCATCTTCCTGGGCTCTAGCAAGACTACCGCTCTGCTGAGAGGCCCACCTCACGGTTCATGACCACTTCCTGCACTCCGTGCATACTCTCTTCACTCCACTCTCCCCACCTGCCGCTCTTGCAACCTTCCTTTATTTCTACGAACATACATGCTTTATGTGCTGCCCTCATGTCCAGGACATTGCCTTCCAAGGTGAACACTCTAGAACTTACTAACCCCATCTTCTTTCATGTGCACAGGGGAGAAAGGTCTCATTTGCCCCTCAGGTTGCATATTTGAATCTTAATAATAACACTTGATGAATGCTCCCTCAATTAACTCCACTGATTTACTGGCAGCTTATTCCCAATGTCCTGAGCCCAAACTCGTGATTGAACTAAATGATGCACTTAACATGGTGCATTCCCACAGGGGAGCAAAGCCCTTTTATTGGGTTTGTGGGGGGGAAAATCCCACTAGGAATGGCACTAATTGCCCAGTCTGCCATACTCCTTCTCCTGACCCCGTGACAGAAGTCTAGTGTGTTCGGGCATTCTTCATCTTGGCTTATCTTTGGCTTCACAGGGACCTGCTGTTAACATCCTTCTAAAATGAGGACTCAACTGTCAGCATCCTCACCTTTTCCATCTGGAAACGAGCAGGAGGGCTGGATCTGGGGCATCCTCTTACAGGATGTAATGCCAGCCCCAGAAGCCTTGGGGTGTGTAGGGCTCAGGCCCTCAGAAGGGCCCCCTCTCCCCACTCTACTCAAGGCTCCCATCCTTCAGAGAAAAGCCAGTTTCCCACTGGGCTCTATTACCTGGGAAGTAAGGGGCTTCTCCCTCACTCCTAAGGCTCAGGCAGAAGAAAGATGATCCATTTTAGCTTACTCAACAAGACAAATTTAACACTCCTGGGTTGTGTTATGGGTTGTGAAACACTAAGTTGTCCTTTGACTGTCAACATTTTGAGACACTATTTGCCTTCTTCTAAACCCCAGTTATTAGTGTGTGGCTATTTTCTAAAGGGGAAGAAAAGAATCAGTATCAGAACATCAGTGATTTTACTTTTCTTCTTCTCCAACTTCCAAGATTAGATCATCACAAGCAAACTGACACTTCTGGAGACAACGTTCTCAACTTTGGTGTTTAGTGTGGCTGAATGACAAACCATAGAATTTCAGGTCAGGGAGGAGGTAAACAACAGGATTACAGCCCAACTGACCACCGGGGTCTTGGGTTATTGATCCTCAAAGAGCACCATCCAGGGACTCCATTGCCTATACCCAGAGAGACCACTGCATAGTCTATGGAAGGTAGACTTTAATTATATGTGGAATCACTACTTGTATGCATATATGTGAAAATATTTAGTTCATCTTATCAACTATGTTAAACTCATCAAGCTATTACACATCTATCCTTTGGTAATTTTTCTTCTAATGTTGAAAGCATCAATGCAGGAAACCTGAGAGAGAAGAAAGTGTACTAGACTGGGAGTCAGGTCCTAGATCATTAACTATGCCTGTGATTCAGAGCTTGTAAATCCTGTCACATGGAAGGTCCTTTATTTTACTAACTAAATGCCTTTGGTGACTGTGGTATGCTAGTTTGAGCAAGCACACATGCTGTGCATAAGTGGGGGAAGAACTCAGAGTTTGCAAAGGCAATTTTGAGACATAAGGGGATGAGGAGGAGAGTGAGCAGGAAGCTGGGGTTGTTGTTTGAACACTTCTTTCCATTTCACTAGAACTCAAGCTTGTTTGGCATGAGTGGATCTCTGTGGAAACTGGAGAAAGGGTTGAGTTTGGGTTAATGCAGCATGATTAAAGAGCTACAGACAGGGCTTCCCTGGTGGCACAGTGGTTGAGAATCTGCCTGCCAATGCAGGGGACACGGGTTCGAGCCCTGGTCTGGGAAGATCCCACATGCCGCGGAGCAACTTGGTCCGTGAGCCACAACTACTGAGCCTGCACGTCTGGAGCCTGTGCTCCGCAATGAGAGGCCGTGATAGTGAGAGGCCCGCGCACCGCGATGAAGAGTGGCCCCCGCTCGCCGCAACTAGAGAAAGCCCTCGCACAGAAACGAAGACCCAACACAGCCAAAAATAAATAAATAAATAAATAAATTTAAATTATTAAAAAAAAAAGAGCTACAGACAGTGTGGGACATTACAGCAAGATTTCCCACCCCGGACATATTGGAAAGGGCTTTGGGTTGGGGGTTTTACCCAAGTTAGACTAAATCTCTAGGGAGCAAGGAGCTTCTCAGATCACACCTAGGCTGCAAATGGATGGTTCGTTTCTCTCATATATATTTTCATTTCTAGTGAATTAAGTTTTAAATGAAGTAGAAAAGTATGAGTTTTACTTGTCCTATTTTAAAACCATATCCTAGAGTATTTCTTCTAAATTTAGATAATAATAATGATAGCAAATATTTATTGTGGCTCACAATGAGAAAGGCTTTGTTCTTTTAACTATTTTACCTACTCTTCAGACCAAACTTACGAGGACGGCACTACTGCTATTCTCATTTTTCAGATGAGCCATCCGAGGGCCAGAGAAGTTAAGAAACTTGTTCAAGATCACAAAGATAATTAGTAGAGCCAAGACTTAACACAGCTGCTCCCTGAACTATTATGAAAATGCTTAATATAAGTTCCATAATTACTTTCTAAATTACCCTGTATAGTTATATGCCTCTTAAATTTCCTTTGTCATTTAATTTATCGCAGATCTGATTTAGGAGAGACCTTCCTTAGGGTGGGTGGTTTAGATATAATCTTTTCTGAAAACAGTTGGCAAAGTTAGATATCCCCTCTACAGCTTTTCTACTGTCAATCATCGAATACTTTTGAGTACATATTACGTTCTAAGTACTATGATAGGCACTGGGATAAATCCACAGTCCTAGTATTCAATGTTCATTTTCAATCTGATAGATACTTTTAAATATCATCTTCTTTACTGAACGTAAAAAAGTCATTATTTGAACTGAATTAGAACAAAAAGGTTTTGAAAATAGCTCAAACCATCAAAAACTCTAGTTGAATTAAGGTATAAGCTCACCAGATTTTGGAACAGTTGTACCATAATATTTAAGACTCTTCTGTGTTGGGGCCAGACATTTCTTTTCCTAAATACGTATTGGGTTAATGGTTTGAATTTTCCAGACATCTGCCTCAAATGTGTTTTCTTTTGCTCAGGTAGAAAAAAATAATGTTTGTGCCATATATTTTCTTCATTTTTGTAAGAGCTCTTATTGGATGATATATTAAAGATGGCTGTAAATTCTTTCCTACTCCCTTTGATAGGTGGAGTCCAATTCCCCTCCCCTTGAATCTGGGCCGGTTTTAGTAACTTGTCTGACCAATGGAATACAGCAGAAGGAAAATTCTGGGCTTTCTGAGGCTAAGTCATTAAAACAACAATAACGACAAAACAAACACACACAGAGAAACCTTGCAGCTTCCACCCTTGCCTCTTATAAGTCTCTGGTAAACAAACTTGAACAGGTAATAAGTTCCAGTACCCTGAGACTGCAACATGTGACCACTCAGATCAAAAGTTTCAGCCAAGCCCAGCATTCCCACCATTCCCACCAAAGCATCAGACATGTAATGAAGGCATCTTGGACCTTACAGACCGTCTGCCAGCTGCATACCACAAAGTGACCTCAGTCAATGCCAAACGATGCAGAAGAATCTTCTAGCTGAGCCCTGTCCACATTTCTGACTCACAAAATTGTGAGATATAATGAATGGTTGTTGTTATATGCCACTAAGTTTTGGGGTAGTTTTTAACATGAAAACAGATCATTAGAATCAAGATTTTCAAAATACTTTATGAATTTGTCTAATATGGATAAAACTCTATTTGCAAATTGAAATAGAATGGCTAAATCAGAGAAATTTTCAAATGTAACTAATTAAGAGGGACAAACTTCCAGTTTCAAAATAAATGAGTCGAGGGTATGAAATGTACAGTGTGGGGAATATAGTCAATAACTATGTAACATCTTCATATGGTGACATTGCAACTAGACTTATGGTGGTGATCAGTTTGAAAATGTATAGAAATATCGAAGCCCTATGCCATATAACAAGAAATAATATAATCTTGTAGGTCAATTATACTTCAAAAACAAACAAACAAACAAACATAGAAAAAGAGATCAGATTTGTGGCTACCAGATATGGGGGATTGGGAGAGGAGGAACTGGATAAAGGCAGTCAAAAGGTACTACAAACTTCCAGTTACAAGGTAAATAAATACTAGTGATGTAACGTACAACATGATAAATACAATTAACACTGTTGTATTCTATATATGAAAGCTGTTAGAGAAAATCCTGAGAGTTCTCATCATGAGAAAGCAATGTTTTTCCTATTTCTTTAATTTTGTATCTTGCAGCTTGCACCCTTGCCTCTTATAAGTCTCTGGTAAACAAACTTGAACAGGTAATAAGTTCCAGTACCCCGAGACTGCAACATGTGACCACTCGGATCAAAAGTTTCAGCCAAGCCCACCATTCCCACCATTCCCACCAAAGCATCAGACATGTAATGAAGCATCAGACATGTAATCTATATGAGGTGATGCATGTTCAGTAGACTTATTGTGATAATCACTTCATGATGTATGTAAATCATCATGCTGTACACCTTAAACTTATCCAGTGCTGTACGGCAATTATATCTCAATAAAACTGCAAGAAAAATAAATAAATAACATGTAATTCAAACAGGAAACAATCGCTTTAGGGCAAATATTTATATATCTCCTACTATGTTTCAGGCTCTTCACATATATTATAATCTCTAATTCAAAAAAAGCTATGGTTTTGGCTTTTTTTTTCATTCTCATTTGTTCCTTTACAAATATTTTCCTATTTTTTTAATCAAAATAGTACAATGCAGATGGCAAAATATATAGTAGTGCAGAACAACTGTAACGAAAGCCGTTATCTCCCATCCTACTTCTCCCCTCCCCATCTCCCGTCTCAGAGGCAACCACTTTTAACCTTTTCTGATTTTGGTTCTTCCCATGATTACCTCCCTAAATAATAGGCCTCTAGAACGATCTGCTGATTTATCACTTTAAGACATTATCTATTATTCCCCAGACACAATGAGGATTTGGCTCATTGCTACAATCCTCACCTCCACTTCTAACTTTGATAGTTGTAGGTTTAGCTTTTTTAATTGTTTACTTCTGTGCCTTTAAACAATATTCATTTCTTGTGTGATATCTTAGAGTTTTGTCTGAAAAAAAATTGGTTCATTAAAACTTTGAGGAATACTGACAGATACCAGACTATGAAACCAAGTATTTATTTTTGCCAAAGATTTCTGCCAAATTGAAACACAATTCACAAAATTTATGTTTAAAAAGTAAATTGATTTCAGGAGAGAGTTTAGTACTCTATTATATGATATATCCAGAAGGGATTTTGAAAAAGAATTTACTTTCATGCTGAAAGTTATTTTCCTTGAGTATAAAACACCTCCATATAACCACTTATATTACAGGGAACTAAACAAATGCAGAAATATTCATGAGTTATTGCATGCTAACTCAGGGTAATATTCTTGCTAGCATTCATTACAAAACTATCCATTAGGTAACAGCTCCGCAATCTTCCTTCCCTCCTGTCTATTTTTTTTATCATGAGATATATCATATAGATAGAAAAGTATATATTTATAAATAGTTTAAAGAATAATTATAGGACAGTGGAACTTTCCATGTCTGTCATCACTAGAATACCATTTTTTGGATTACTAGTTAGGCTGGTATTATGATTTTAATTTATTAAAGACTGCAATTTATTTTAAACCAAAAAAAAAAAAAAAAAGAATGATTATAAAGGAAATACCCATGTAGCCACCACCCAAGTCAAGAATAGAAACATTGAAGAACAGAATAGCACATAAAGCCCAAATGTACCCCTTCCCATCAAAGCACCCACCCATCTCTAGAAGTAACTACCACTGTCCCAACATCTGAGATGATGATTTTTTATTTTCTTTATAGTTTAAAACTCTATGAATATATCTCTAAACTATTTATCTTTCAACTTTAAATAACTAGAATCATTCTGTGTGTATTGTTTTATCACTTGTCCCTTTTGCTCACTATTTTTTGTGGGAGTCATCCATATTATTCCATGGTAGCTAGCTGTAGTTTGTTCATTGTTTGTTATACAGTATTTCATTGTATAAATATGTTAGGATTTATTTCTCTATTCCAGTGTTGTTGAGTGTCTGGGGTCATTCGTATTTGGGGGCTCTTAGGAACAATATTGCCATAAACATTTTGTCTCTGTCTCCTGGCTTCTCTAGGTACAAACGTAGAGTAGAACTGCTGAGTTGTAGGCTCTGCATATCTTTGGCTTTACTGGAAAAAAATGTTTGTTTTCCAAAGTGGTTGTACCATTTTGCTCTCCTGCTAACATTTCCATTGTTCTACACGCTTGCCAACTTTATAAACAGTTAGACTTTCAGTTTTGCTAACCTGGTAAGTGTGTAGTATCCCATTGTGGTTTTAATTTGCATTTCTCTGATTACTAATAAAGTTGAACACATTTTCATATATTTACTCACAATTCTAGGTCAAATTATATGAGTATCTTACAGATTGTTGATACACAGAGGTATATTGCCCTCTAAAATGTTATACCAAATTCCTTTATCACCAGTACTCTAGAGATATTAAGTATCTTTGGAATGGCCATCATCAAAATGTCTACAAATAATAAATGCTGGAGAGGGTGGGGAGAAAAGGGAACCCTCCTACATTGTTGGTAGGAATGTAAATTGGTGCAGCCACTGTGGAGAACAGTATGGAGGTTCCTTAAAAACTAAAAATAGGGTTACCATATGATCCAGCAATCCCACTCCTGGGCATATATCTGGAAAAGATGAAAACTCTAATTTGAAAAGATATATGCACCCCAATGTTCATGGCAGCACTATTTACAATAGTCAAGATGTGGAAGCAACCTAAGTGTCCACTGACAATGAATGAAGAAGATGTGTGTGTGTGTGTGTGTGTGTGTATATATGTGTGTTATATATATATATATATATATACATATATACATATATACAATGGACTATTACTCAGCCATAATAAAGGATGAAATAATGCCATTTGCAGCAATACAGATGGACCTAGAGATTATCAAACTAAGTGAAGTAAGTCAGACAAAGACAAATATCATATGATATCACTTACATGTGGAATCTAAAAAAATGATACAAATGAACTTATTTACAAAACAGAAACAGACTCACAGACACAGAAAACAATCTTATGGTTACCAAAGGGGAAGGGGGTAAATTAGGAGTTTAGCATTAACAGATACATACTACTATATACAAAATATATAAACAACAAGGACCTACTGTATAGCACAGGGAATTATAGTCAATGTCTTGTAATAACCTATAATGAAAAAGAATCTGAAAAAGAATATATATACATGTATGTGTATATATATATATATATATATACACACACACACATATATATATAACTGAATCACTTTGCTGTATACCTGAAACTAACATGACATTGTGTATCAGCTACACTTCAATTTTAAAAAATCTTTGATAATTAGAAAGGTGAAAATGGCTTTTCTTTCTTTTATTTTAAATTCCTTTGGTTACTAGTATATTTGAATGTTTAAAATTATTTTTCTAAGGCACTTAACAGGGATGTTTGCATCTTCTTGTATTGTCCTATTGTAGATGGCTTATTGGATAGTATTCCAGGTATCTAATTTCTATTGTTTCTAATCTAAAATTTCACAGGTATTTGTAAGATTAAGATGCATTTGACTTTATTTCAAGTGGGGTTTTGGGGGATAATGACAAAATTTTCAGGTGAATTTCAGTGCATTAATATCTGTGAAGCTGCTCTGAATGCTCAGAAAGAATAAAACAAAGGGGAGGGACTTCTGCTTCCAGAGAGATGGAGTGGCCATAGTTTCCCCTATTCCTCTTGCTAAGTACAACTAAACACCCTGGATATTATATATAAGACAAACGTAACAAGACGGAAAGGTGGAGAGAATAAGGTAGACCAGACAGGAGCCTTGAAACCTGAAGAACAACACAGTGGTGAGATCCCTGGATTTCCTTTTGCTTCGTGCAGCCCAGACTGCGTGCCAGAGAAGCGAGCAACACAGAGACCCCAACAGCACATAGAAGAAAAAAAAAAAAAAAAAAAAGCCTGCTCTCTCTGGTCAGAGGACGAGGAAAAGGCAACATAGATACATTTAGAAAATAACTCTCTACTGTAGCCAGAAACCAAAGAGAAAACTGTGGCCATCCACCCCTACTCCAGCAAAAGCTGAGTGGGGAACCTTGACCTCCACCCTCTCCAGTCGCCCCAACACACCCACCAGGCTGATGGCAAAGAAGGCTGAACAGGGACCCAGACCTTTCATCCATGGCATCAGTGGAGTCCACGTGGGGAGCACAGACTCCCACCCACCCAGCAGTAATGAGCTGCCCGTCTTCTCCCTGCTGCGGTGGTGTTAGAGGGGCCCTAGAGGAGAGTCAGGACTTGTGCCCAGAAAATGGAGGGCACTCCCCCACTCTGCCCTCTCCTCACCGTGGTGTCGTGTCGGAGGGGGCTACGGGGGAGCAGTCACGGGCACTCTTACCCCTTTCCCACTGAGGCAGGTATCAGTGGAGGCCTGGTGGGGAGCTGGGACACCCACCGCTGCCCGGCTGTAATGCGGAGCCCTAGACTGTCCGTAGATGCTAGACTTGGCTTTCCCTGTGGATATAAGCCCTGTGGCTTTCCCAGTGGCTTTCCCACTGGCCTAGCCAGCCCCCCAATCACATGAGACAATTCCTTGCAATAAATCTCCTAATATGTATCTCCCACTAGTTCTGTTTCTCTGGTTGGATCCTCAATGATCCACATATTTTTCTGTTGTACAGTATGTATTCTTTTAAATTATTTATTTATTTATTTATCTTTGGCTGCGTTGGGTCTTCGTTGCTGCGTGCTGGCTTTCTCTAGTTGCGATGAGCGGGGGCTACTCTTCATTGTGGTGCATGGGCTTCCCATTGCAGTGGCTTCCCTTGCTGCGGAGCCAGGGCTCTAGGTGCGCGTGGGCTCAGTAGTTGTGGCGCGTGGGCTTAGTTGCTCCGCAGCATGTGGGATCTTCCCGGACCAGGGCTCGAACCTGTGTCCCCTGCATTGGCAGGCAGACTATTAACCACTGCGCCACCAGGAAAGCCACACTGTATGTATTATAGTAGCTGCCTCTAACCCACTGTGGAGTGAAGCAGAGCATACATAACAGGTAAATAATACTCTTTGTATATTTTGCTAGTGTGCCTAAAGATAAGGTCCAACTGTCATGTGTTTCCCTCTTTCTTCTACAACTACAACTCTAACATTTTCTGTTTTCATCTCTTCTCTTCTTCCCTCCTTTGTTCCATCCCCTCCATCCTCCAGTACATCTTTATCTCCTCACTATTTCTCTCCAAATACTCCCTTGGATTACCAAAAACCCATTTGACACTTCAATCCCTGTGACTTCCCACACTACTTCTCTCTCTCCCCTCACCGCCAAACTTCTTGCAAATGTATTCTATTTTCCCTTCTTCCATTTCCTCACTTCTTACCCACTATTACCTTGTTTCCATATGTACTAATCTACTGAAACTCCATCCTCAAAGGAGATTAGCTATGAAGCCAGCAAAGCCCAAATCTTATGGTTACGAAAGGGGAAGGGGAGGGAAGGGATAAATGAGGAGTTGGGGATTAACAGATATACACTACTGTACATAAAATAGATAAACAACAAGAACCTACTTATAGCACAGGGAACTATATCGTAATAACCTACAATGGAAAAGAATCTGAAACTAATACAACATTGTAAATCAACTATACTTCAATTAAAAAAACTTTCACAGCCTGTCACTAGCACAAGCTCCTTCCAATGCCCATACCTAATTTTGTATCTGCAGTTTTGTATTCTTTTGCTTACACGATTCTCCAAATTGTATAAACTTAAGCCCCATAAACCTAGATGTGGCTCTCCTCACCGTCCTTCTCCTCTCTGTGACAACCTGACCACACAACCTGACCACACATACATTGCTGATATCATTTCATCCTTAGGTCCCTGTGGTGCATCCCTCTCTTCCACTGTTCTCTCCTCTTCTCTTGCCATTCCCTAAACGAAGATGTGGTCTAACATTTGACCTCAACCTTCTCCCTACATTATGCCTCTGTGAACTTATTAATTCATCTCATCCTTACATGACAACTCCCAAATTCAAACTTCCAGCACTGAGCTCTACCTCTCAAACATGGGCAAATAATTATGCGCTTTTTTTTTTTTAAGGGATCACTTGGAGCCCTTCTTTTTTTAAAAAATTTTTAAAATAAATTTATTTATTTATTTAATTTATTTATTTTTGGCTATGTTGGGTCTTCGTTGCTGCGCGCGGGCTTTCTCTAGTTGTGGCGAGCAGGGGCTGCTCTTCATTGCGGTGCACGGGCCTCTCATTGTGGTGGCTCCTCTTGTTGCGGAGCACGGGCTCTAGGCGCACAGGCTTCAGTAGTTGCAGCACGTGAGCTCAGTAGTTGTGGCTCGAGGGCTCTAGAGCACAAGCTCAGTAGTTGTGGCTCATGGGCTTAGTTGCTCCGTGGCATGTGGGATCTTCCCAGACCAGGGCTCGAACCCATGTCCCCTGCATTGGCAAGCAGATTCTTAACCAATGCGCCACCGGGGAAGCCCCATAATTATGCTCTTTTGAAAGTAATTGCCATGATAGAAAGTTATCTTTTTATAAAACTCATGAGCAAAAGATGAAATGGATAAAAAAGGAAAGAAGCATATGCTTGGCTCGGTCAGTATTAATCACTGGCATGCTCTTTCAGAAAAGAAATTGAAGGCAGGCTGTCTTAGTAATCTATTGCTGAGCAACAAATTACCCCAAATTTAGTGGACTAAAACAACAACATTTATTATTTCAGTTTTTGCAGGACAGTAATCTGGGTGAGACTTAGCTGGGTCCTCTGCATTAGGGTCTGTAGTCAAGGCTGCAGTCAAGGTCTTGGAGGGAGTTAGTCATTATCTCATGGCTCACGTGGGGAAGGCTCGGCTCCCTAGCTCCCTCGTGAGGTATTAGTGGGATTCAGTTCCTTGCAGGTTGTTGGACTGAGGGCCTCAGCGCCTCGCTGGCTGTTTGGCTGGAGGTGACGCTCAGTTCCTTGCCGTGTGGACCTCTCCATAAAGCAGCTCACAACATGGTCGGTGGCTTCATCAGAGTGAACAAGTGGGAGGACAAGAGAGGTAGCGCCCACCAAGGGGAGGGCAAGCAAGATGAAAAGTCGGTCTTTTATAACCTAATCTCCAAAGTGACATCCATCACTTTTTCCTTATGCTATTATAGACAGAACTGAGTCACTAGATCCTGCCCACACACAAGGGGAGAGGATTACACAAGGGAGTGAATACCAGGAGTCAGGGATTGCTGGGGGTCCATTTAGAAGCTGCCTACCTGCTCTCCAGGGCTCACAATATAGCAGAGAAAGCATTATGTAGTACCTGAGATGCTGACACAATGGCTGCCTATCTTTGCAAGTGTGTTAGTCACTCTACATTTGAGACTCTATGTTCCTGTCAGATTGCTTGTAACACGTTTTAGATGGTCACTGATCTTCAGTGTATTTTGAGATGCATTCCAGGGAGGTTGCCCTCCTCTCCTCCCACTCCAGAATAATTGCTATAATAATGTAAAACGTAAGCTTAAAGATCTCACCAAGAGCCATGCTATGTGGTGATCCAAGAGTCCCCATTCTTTTTTGCATTGCAGCTAGTTGGAAAGTGCAGTGTCTTCAGTTCATTTTCCATTGTGTGGTCAAATCTTCATCTAAATACTTCTCTTCATTAAAGTAGGAGACAACTTTATCACGTTGTAAATTATTTGTATTACTACAGGAACTCAAGTTTCTCAATTCATCTCCCAAGTTTTCCTCATGCTATAAGAAAAAAAATAGACCAACTAGCTTATTTTAATCTCTCTGAAAATAACTCAGCGATTTAACAATTAGCACACGGGCTCGTGTGCTAATTGTTATGCATGTTTACTATTACTCGTAGTAAACATGCGATTAATGTATGTATTGGCTTACTCTGCACATACCGTGCGCACACGTCCCCTCGGGCTGGCGGTCTGGGGCCCCTCGTGTAGTTCCACCCCACACCGCAGGGGGCAGTCGCGGCCCTTCCTCACGCCCGCTTGGCAACCCGGCTCCTGTCTCTGTCAGACCCGACCAAGTCGCTGAGACGTTGGGGGAGGCCATAGAGACGGAGGCCCTGGGCCCAGGCTTCCTTTCTTAAAATAAGGCTGTCGCTTGTGATGCGCTAGTGGAAAGCACATTATAATTCTGTAAACCCTGGCGCGCGGTACGGCGCCAGAAGGCTGCCTGGGCCTGGCTCCAGCGAGACCCCGCATTTTCCCCCCCCGCGCCGGCGCAGAAGGTGCGGTCCTGTCCGCCCGGCCCGACCCGGAAGCCGCCGCGCGACGCGCTCGCCTGTCGCCCTGGGGACTCCCGGCTGCCCTGAGTCTTGGGGCCTGCGGCGTCCTCCTTCCTCGGTCCCCTCTGGCCCATGGGTCTCCATGGCGACGGCGGGGGCCCGGCCGGGGGGCGGGCAGCCCGAGCGGGGCCGCGGCGCTCTGGGGGCCTCCGCGGTGGCGTCGCCGTGTTCGCCGCTGTGGCCGCCGTGTTCACCCTCACGCTGCCCCCCTCGGTGCCGGGGGGCGACTCGGGTAACGTACTCTCAGGGTCGTGCCTCCTGCCCCCCTCTCTGGTCCGCACTCTCCCCACGAGGTCTGGTCAGCTCGACCCCTCCATCCACCCGCCGGGGCCCCCGCAGGGTTTTGCGTTCCAGAACCAACCTGTGTTTCCATTCGTGTAATTTTTCTGTAATTCTGGTCTCTTTAGTTCTCAGGCTTTCGAGACAGGGCTGGTTGGTTTCGCCTGATGGGACTTACCGAGCTCTCTCTCCACTTCTCCAGATCATTTTCCTGGACATGAGTTTTTGCTTTCCATTCCTTTTTAGTCCACAAACATTACTTACTGAGTCTTTATCGCGTTCCAGACAAAAGGACTAACAGGAGTGGTGGACAAGTATCTTGGAGAGTGTTGTAATGCGGGCAGAGACAATACACAAACTACTGAATAGCCAACAACGTATTAGGTGGGGAGAATTTAATGGAGACAGTAAGAGGGAAATGTGATTGACAGTGGGGTAGGCAGTGGCTCCATCAGAATGGCTAGTTGGGAAAGGCCTCTGAGGAGGTGATATTTTAGTTGAAACCTGAATGTTGAAAAGGAACCAGCCTTGCAGACTATTTGCGGGAGAACGCCTGAAAGGGTGGAAGCCAGTTGAGGCTTAAAGCTGCTTGTATTGAAAAGCGGGACCCGTGGGCCATTTAAATCACATGAATAATCGTTATGTATTTAGGATGAAAGACAAGATGCAGGTTTTGTTTTGCTGCCAAATTGACCATCTAATAACGCCTAGTAATCCGTAATTTTGTTAGAATGGTGCTGTAAATTTGGGACGTGAATCTATATAGGTTGAAAAAAAACTGAGTGCCCTAGTTCCTGCAAAACAAAATACCCCCAAATTGAGTGGCTTAAAACAAGAAACGTGTATTGTTTCACATTTTCTGTTGATCAGGAATCTGGGTGCAGTTTAAGTGGGTGCTCTTAGGACAAGGTTGCTGTCGTGGTATGGGGTAGGGCTGCAGTCCTCTCAGGGTTCAGCTTAGCGAGGATTAACTTCTAAACCCCATCCAGCTCTTTGCCAAACGGGTTTCTCTGTAAGCTGACTTTTGTCAAGAGAAAGAGATGGCACCTCTGCCTGACAACGCTGTCATTTCGTAACCTAATCTTGGAAGTGACAGACCACTGCCCTGTTTTATTCTTGGAAGTGAGTCAATATGTCAGCCCACACTCAAGGGCGAGAGGATTACACAGTGAGAATACTGGAGTTGGGAAGCTTTGGAGGCCATCTTCAAGGCTGCCTACCACATTGATGATCCTTGATGTTCCTTTTACACGTCATTACCTTTACCCTTTCTTTCAGGTCCTATTGAACAAATAGGAGCAATGTTTCGTTAGTATAGTGGGGAACGGAGTTACCATATTTCTACGGTTTATACTAAATAATAGAAATAGCTTTATAGTTGTGAGAGTTTTGACATTGGAGAGCATTACTCAGGGGTTGAGTAGTTCTGTAACTTTCAAAAAAACATTGACAGTTCTTTACCATAGTTGTTTGAGCCTGAAGGACGGGATTAGGATGAATAATAATAACACTTATTGAGTACTTACTATGTGCCAGCACTGTTCCAAGTGCTTTACGTGAATTATTTTAATCCTCCCAGCTACTACCCTGTGAGGTAGGTACTATCAATTTCTTTATTTTATAGATGACAAAGCGGTTAAGCTGTGTCCAGAATCACACAGCTAGAAAGTAGAGGCAGTCAAGGAAAGAAACCAAATAGACTGACTTTAGAACATGCTCTCTTAACCAACCTTTGCTCTAAATTCTTTGTTAAATCTATCATCACGTATTTAGTGATAAAGTCTATATAAAATTTACAATTGTGTTACGGAGCCCAGGCTTGGTCTGCTCACCACATGACAGGCCAATAAATCGGGAGATGTGTTGTTAGAGCAAAGAATAACCACTTGAATCGGAAAGCTAGCAGACCAAGAAGATGGCTGACTAGTGTCTGAAAAAACATCTTCCCTCAATCCAAATTTGAGCTCCTTTTATACAGATGGGGAGGAGGAGGGGCCCACTGCAGTGCCAACCAATGGCTGAGCGGGGCTGCTATAGCTCGCACCTGTCCCGCCCCTATTACAACTGTTGCTTTGTTTTTATTAATACTGTCTTTTTTCCCCAAAAGAATAAAGTTATCTATTCACTTTGAGTTATCAGACTTTTTAGGCATTCTGACTTGTTTAGTTTGACGCTGAATAGTGGTTGCTTTTAATATTTCTATGTTCATTTTGGGGAGTGATAAACTGTTTTCCAAGGGTTGCCAGTAAAATTTGTATAATCACATCTTTGATGATTTTGTTTATATGTTGAATGTACTGTTCTCTTTGAATTTTGTGTTTATGAAATTTTTTTTTATCAATAAACAGAACACATCTCAAAACCAACATAAAGCATGTATTCTTCTTCCTGATAAGTCTTAAATTATACTCCATGAATCCATCACATTGTGTGGCCTTGCCAAAATTTGTTTTTTGCACCGCTTGATACACATAGTTGACTTATGGTCAGGAGCACTCCTGGTCCTTTAGAGGAAAGGGTAGGAATCTAGCCTTCACTTCTATTTGTTATCCTTGGGAAAAATAAATTAGCTTATATATGTGTTTATATATTTTTAAGATACTGTCTTTAACACACTTGATATATGACAATATAATTTTATAATTAATATAAAAAGTATAATATGGAGGGAGCTGGGTTTTGTAAAGGTGAAGCTTCTGCTAACAACTCTGAGCTTGCCACCCATTTGTGTCCCAGATGAAAAAGCTGTGGTTCTCAAACTTGAATGTACTGGAGAATTGCCTGGGAAACTTGGGCCCCAATGCCAGAGGGTTTAGTGTAGGTAGATTTGGGTTATGGTCAAGAAATCTTCATTTTTTAAAAGGCATCTGGGTAATTCTGATGCAGGTTGTAGTAGGACTTAACATTTGAGGCAACCCTAGTGTAAAGGGTTGAGGGAAAGCAAGGACCCTTTCTCTTATATCATATTTACTTTCTCTTTTTATCATATTCAATTTTAAGAGTCGTGTTTAGCTTTTTATCAAGGGTGCATTCATAGACTTTGAATAGTAGCATCTTTTCTATTTAGATTTTAGTTTTACACTTGATAAGAGTTGGTGATGGAGGTTAGTCACATTCCAGATTCATCTTTCTACCAACAGAACTCCAGCAAAGAATAACAGCATATTGACTTTTCAATGATAAAAAGAAATTAGAGAAAATAGGCTATTTTTCTTAATGTTAAATGTAATTCTAAGTACATTTTAAATGGAGGAGAATGAATAGCAACCTTGGAAATCTGAACTGAACTGTGCTTCATAGCACCTACAGAAATACAAGAACCAAAAATTGATTAAAACCATTTGGGACTGAAGACATAAAGAGCAAACCCATTCTAGAATAAAACTATGAAATACTATAAAATACTGGTAACAGCTACAAAGGGAGGAGTTACTTTAAACGTATTAAAACCATAAACAATTTCTTTATATAAGGTACAAGAAGGGCCTTTGGCTTGTAAGATGCTCTTGAATATCTCCAGCAAACGTCAAAGATGTCCTTAAGTAAATGACTTAAGTGAGCAGTATCTGTCTTTGGTGCCCTTATGGAATTTCTGTGAAGTGAGCAGTCTTTCAACCTGAGATGGGGGTGTCTGAGTAGCAAGGATGACAACATGATAGGTCTTTTTGTCAGTCTCTATGTGCGGGGCTTTTCTGTGTGGCACGAGGAGGGAGAGGTGCTGATGTCTTCTTGACAGAACCCTGAAATGGATAGGATATTTTCAACTTAGTGGAAAAGACAAATGAGAACAACTAACCAGAATAAAAGGCAATCTAAGTAAGTGCTAAATAGAGAGGTTCCAGCAGGTTCTATGGAGGAAGAGGAAGTGATTCATTCTGATGGGTGAAGCTGGGGAAGGGTATGTGTAAGGAAAGGTGTCACTGAGAAGGTAGCAACTGAACTAGGCCTTGACGGATTTAGGAGAGAATGCTGGATGAGAAAATGAGTGATAAGAGGTGCAAAAGAGGACCATTCAGAGGAACAGTGGGTAGTCAGATCTGACAAAGGTGAGCATAGGTTTCATGGACATAAGCCTTGGAAAGGGACCTGGAAGCCATAGAGGGCTTGCATGTCACGCTGAGGAATCAACTTCATTCAGTACACAGAGAGCAGCCATTGAGCAGTTTTAGTCTAAGGAAAAACAATCTGACCTCTGGGGAGTGGGGATGGCAGTAATTAGTGATTTCAGTAGGAAGATGAATTGGAATAGAACATTGGTCAAAGCTATTGCTGTAGCCCAGGCCAGAGAGAGGAAGGGTCTAAAATACGGTCAGGGCAGTAGAAATGAAGAGTACTGATATCCACTGAAGGATAGAAAATGGACATTAATACATTTCCCAATAGATAATAGTACTTTCATAAATCATCAATTAATATTGATTGATTTCGTACACTGTACTGTATTAAGTGTATAGGGATAATCAGAAACAGTCCCTGTGCTCTGGATACTTAAAGTGTTAACAACTAAGCATTGAATCACTACATCATAATTTTAGAAGTAATTACTAATGGTGAGGAATTACAAAGAACTATGTAAATAATATGATTTAATGGTTTGAAAAAAATGTACTCTGGTAGTCAAAGCTTACCAAAATAACCTGGAGTTAATAAGCATTTGTCAATTGTTTAAAGATATCCAACATAATTAATGTAGAGAATGTATCCAAATGTCAGTTTAGGGCAGAATGGCACATTTTATAGACTGTTCAAGTCTCCAGTGTCTGCACATTTTACATATCATAAGGTTGCATCTTTACCGACAGTTTTGTACTAAATTCTTGAGGGATAATACAGCATTTTACACTAATGCTCTGTAAGAGTTTTTATATATTTGCAAGGGTAGACAACTTTCAGGAGGGAAAGTAGGCATATTTTTAAAATTGAAGTATAGTTGATTTACAATGTTGTGTTAGTTTCTGGTGTACAGCAAAGTGATTCAGTTATACATTTTACATATTCTTCATTATAGGTTATTACAAGATATTGAATATGGTTCCCTATGCTATACAGTAGGACCTTGTTTAAAATAAGCATTTTTAGAAACTAGAATTCACATATATTTACACTGACCAGTTATTAAAAACTATCAAAGATAGTTTGTTCAGTAGTACCTAAGGGAGAACATATTCTGATACTATTTCATGCTGTTAAATCTCTACAGATTTACAGTTTTATCCAGTCAAATTAATGCAAAACCCCAATGCAAGCATTTGGATTTTGAAAACTTCGGAGGAGTGTCATTTTCTAATAGTAATTATTGGTTTTCCATTATTTTTTCACAGGGGAACTGATCACAGCCGCACATGAGCTTGGAGTAAGTATTAGTTTTATTGTTTAATCAATGCTCTCATTAACAGTTTTAGGAATTAAGAAAGTTTAATTAAGCATGGAGTAAAGTAGATTAATTTATTTTCAAACCCCAGTTTTTAGTAACTTATAAGTACAGTACATGACAATTTACTTTAAGTTTTAAATCCAATTAAACTGAATTATAAAGCAAAGCCCTTACTATATATACAGTAGCTGGCTTATTATCACCCCAAATTTTGTATAAGCTATGGAGAATAAAATAAATCGGGTTAACAGTTTTAATAAGTTTATTATTTAATAAACTTTATTGTGGTGCATGATCCCTTTAGGCAAGACCTTAGGACTGTCAGCATGGTGGTAATCCGATAGCAGTGTGGTCTTTCAACTTACTAACCAATACGATATTTCAGAACCCGCTTTTTTTCAATAGCCTTTTAAATGACCCTAATGTACTGTGAACCCAGAGAACAAACTGCTTAAGAACTGACAATGAAATATGTCACCCTTTCTCTAGGTGACACACCATGTGATAGACCCTGCCAAATCCACTAAAGAAAATATTTATTTGTATTGGCACAAGAGGATTACAATAGAAAACCACTATTCAAACATTTAGTCATTGTCTCTTAATCTTTATACTTGCCTGAGAAAAGCGCTACTTTTCAATTAAAGCCAGTGTGACTCTTCCTTTACTAGATGAAAACCTTCTGACTGTTGCTAATTTTCCCTTAGGTTGCCCATCCTCCTGGCTATCCTTTGTTCACTCTGGTGGCTAAACTGGCAATTATACTATTTCCTTTTGGTTCGGTTGCCTACCGAGTCAATCTTCTGTGTGGCTTCTTTGGAGCAGTAGCTGCAGCATTACTTTTTTTCACCGTTTTCAGGTAAAGTAGTTGATTAGTTAATTTTGACTAATTGGAGATGGCCCATGTACATACATTACAAAAAAAAAATCTTTTGTTGTTTGAATGGTTTTTCCTAATCACTCATGTGATTTCACTTCCTCAATTTACAGTAATTTCATATGCGTTTGACTGCTTAAATGATTACACAGTTGGTTCTGCTTCATACAATGGAGAGAAGGTGTCACCAGTTCATTATCACAGTTCTCTGGTTAGGCAGAACTAATAAGGTTTGTCATTTCAGGAAGATGCAGATGGGCCAGTTTAATTCAACAATATAAAGTTCATCTTTTGGTAAATGGTAAATATCACTTAATTACTCACAGTATTGCTGATGGGCAGCTGCCTGTCAGGTCCAGAGCTAATACCTAATTATACTGTATTTTAAATATGCACATGTGTACTTTTTGAAATGAAGCTGTTAACTAAGGAAATCAATTTGGGTTGTGGTTTTAGTAAGGTTTCACGTTGTTCCGTTACTGCTGTAGGGAAGATAGGCGAATTAGACACCACTTACTTCATGATGGAAGGCTTTCTTAGTTTGGAAGGCTATGCTGCTTTTAAAAAAACAGGTCATTAGTTTAGGATATTGGTAAACACATTTGTCTTTGCTGTTTCTCTCTCCTTCGGTATTAACTCAGTCTAACCTATACCTAAAAGGATTGTAGTCAAAAATACAAATTATTCTTCCTGCAAAGGGGAAACCAAGTTAAAACATTTCTTTCAAAAAGTATTGCAGATTTTATTATAAAAACAAATAATTTTTGTATGTAAATAGAGTATAATTTGAATAGACAATTTCAAATGTCATTTTTGGAGACTAATATTTTTATTTACATTTGTCATATCACTGCCCTTTGACTAAATTCTTTGTAAATTCCCTTTTGATTATTTGTAGAAAGGTAAAAGTTACAATAATTATGGCTAAAGCTTACTATTAAATCTATTTGTGGAAATCTTTCAGATTCAAAGTTGTAATTGTTGATCATTTACTAAACTTTAATCTGTATTGTTTAATTTGTTTCTATTTCAGTCTTACAGGTTTTCAGTGATAGCCATATCTTTAAGTATGAAATGTTTAAAATAACATTTCTGCTTGGATTAATAGGTGTTATGAATACTTTCTTTTTCTAAATGATTAGAATAATCATTATTAGTATTGTTCCTTCTGATCTTTTATAATTAAGGCTCTGTCATTTTCGTTGAGAGAAAAACTCTTTTTTTATTTTTAAATATCTAGGTTGAAATTTAGAACTTACCTGTCCTGTATTAAATGTATGAGTTTTTGCAAGACATTTAAGACAAAGACATTTTAAAGAAAACTAATACTTGTATTTGTTTTGTTAGTTCATCTGTACTTTAGATTATTTCTACAACATATACATATATTTAAAGGCTGTAGCTAGCTCTTAAGCAGGTAAAGTGATTCGTTTTCTAAAACTTTTCCATGTTTTCCACTATATTAATTGTCGATGCCCTTCCTCATAAAAACCACTGTAAAAATCATATATAAAAATCTTCATCTTTCCAGAATCCGAATAGTTTGGGACAATAATTTTCCTTTGAGTTGTCCACATTTTAAAATAGCTTTGATTAATTATTATGCTTGATTATAATGGGTTTTAGATTAGCACACAAGCCTGTGACCCTTTTCTTTTAATATACAGTCTTAATGATAAATTCGTATACTTGCTGACATATGTTTTAAATCAAAAACTCTTCATAGACTAAATTGGATATATGCATGCTTTTAGTAATCTAGTACTTTGGAAAAGTTGCTTTCTTTCTGAAAAGGGACCTGACAACATTATCTCTTACGTACTTTTAATGTGAAAATACTTCATTATTTTGAATACAAATAATTGACAAGGTACACGTCCTTTGGGAACAACCTAGTTCAAGTGGCAAATCTGTTTTGTCAAACAATAGCCACCCTTTCGGGAAAGAGCACGCCATCTCTATGGTAATAGGACTAACAGTAGCCTATTGATCGAGTGGAAGAAGACATTATACAATGTCAGCTGGCTTGTTACAATTTCATTTGTCGTATGACCTGAACCTACCCTCTAAAACCTTCCTTCTGTGAATATAAGCCCAAGAGCAGGACGCGGTTTTTGTGCAGCCATTACAGTGACGGCTTTTTTTCCTGTCCCAGCGTACAGTAAATGTGTTCCTTCACAGGTTGACTCCTTCACCAGAACTCATTCAGGAGACATTTCACTACTTTATTCATTTGCCGACCAAGTCATCATTCCATTTTGTTGTTGAATATTGAAGGGTTTTGATCCAGGAGACAGCTGTATTCTTTCTTTCCCCCATCACTTAAGAGAACATTACTGTACATGTAGGATTAGTGCTGACTGGTGTGCAGGAAATTAATTCTTTTAACAGTTTTAGGTTTTTTTCAGGTAATTGTTCACATAGCATTCACTATATTTAGCTCTTGGGGTGGGTATAAAGACCTTCTGTACCTTTTAAACAAAGATTGTATTTCAAAAGCAAATTTCTGTTTAAATATGTTGATGTAAAAAGCTCCATTTTTTCAGTAAACATGACTTAGATTGAAAGAACAATTTATTTGTTGTTTCCAATTACTTTGTAATTTTTGCTTTTCTTACATCTTTCTCTTGCTTTTAAAAGCCTTTAAGATGTCATTAACACTGCATTTTTTGTCAGTCTTTCCTAATGGTTGGCAAGAACTCTTTTATGTTTGCTTTGCCCTGATGTAGAAAGCATATGAGTAAAACAGCACATTGAAAGCTGTGTCACTGTAGTTTATTGAATTAAAAATAGTAAGATTGTGGCAGTTGTTTCTGCATGTATTTATTTATGTATTGTCCCCTTCAGGGGTATTTTAAAGCATGCACTATGTTAAGGGAGTTTAATATATTTCATTTATAGGAACTAGTATTCATTTTATTAATACGTACATCTGTGCATTTGACTGTACTACAGTTAGTGATTTAGAGAAACTGGGATTTTCTCTTTTAAGGCCAATGAAGTAAATGATTTTTTAGTTTGATAGTATGATATTTAAAATGTCATATTTGAAATTCACAAATCCTATTAATATAAAATTTTAAAAGTTATAGGTATGTAAATCACTAATAGGAACATCATTTAGCTTTCCTTAGTACTTGAATTTCAAAATTGTTTTCTAAGAAACCTCAAACTAGATCCTCTATACTTAGTAAGGAAGGAGTACTGAAATCACTGTAATTAATATCAACATGCTTATATTTCATATGTTCTGGTAACACTGAAATAGAATGGAGTCTGTTGATAGTATATAAAAATTCTTTACTTGAGGGAAGATTTAAATTGCTTATGATCTCAGGTGAGGGCATGTCTTGTATCATGTATTTTGATAGTTACAAGGCAGGGAATATATTCTCAACAGGCTTGAGAGTCAGCATATCCTTTTCAAGCTAGTATGGGCCAAATGGAACTATAGAAGAATTCATTGAACAATATTTGTTACACACTCATATGAATCAAAAGTAAAATTCTTTTAGTTTTTATAATCAAAATTCAGTGCTTATTTTAAAGAAAGTAAGACAAAGTTACTATTAAATAAACAGTTTTTCTAAAAGGCACTGTTTCAGGAAACTTGCGTAAAAAATCTTTCTAACACCATTAACGTTGTACAGTAAGAAATCAGATCTCTTAATGTCAAGCAGGTTCCCTAGAATATATGAATATTAATTATAATTAAAGGTATCTTGAAACTATGCCTGCTTACTACAAAGAACTTACAACCAATTTCAGTAATATTTAAATATCTCCTGGAAGATTGTTTTGTGCCAGTATTTTATTTATGCATATTTTATTTTTTATAAGTTATATATTCCTAAACATTCTGCCGCTGCTAAAAATTAATTTTATTAAACTTTTGGAACAGGAACGCTTGATTCTGAGCACTGTGTCTGCTATTCTTACAGCTTCAGCTAAGATTCCATTCAATAAAAATCGAAAATTAAAATGCCATACCTTAGAGAACGTAGGATCTCCTGCTTAAGAGACATTTGGATTTTCCAGCTCAAAGAGTATTTTAGATTATTGCCATAGAGAATAATGTGAAGCTCTTCCAAATTTCAGAGGTAACTATGCATAAGTAACAAATAGTCACCAAGTTTTTGTAGTTGAAGAAGAATGGAAAGTACTGGAGCATTAATTTCTATTCAGGAGAATATCTGTCTTGATCCCTGGTTAATTGATCATATATTTCTCTCATACTTGTATTAAAGTTGCATTGACTCAGACTGGCTAAGCATATTAATAGCTTGGTTCATTTGCATTTTCTTATAAGTAGAGGAACATATTAGGCTCAAATAGCAGCATTTCGTTTTGAAGGGAAAAAAGCAAGGCAAAAACTCTTTTTTAAGACTGTAGAGTCTCTTCTGACAGCTAGTCAGAGTTAGAATTAGTTCAAGGAAATGTTAATAATGCATTGCCTGGCCTAATCCCCTTGATATCACCAGGTATCCTCCTGTTCATGGGTTAATTGCTTTAAAAGCGAAGGCAATATTCTGAGCGGTGGGCCGCTTCACCTTTTCACAGCTGTTACCATTGAGTGACAACTAAATCCCATGTGTAAGATGAGGAAGAGCTCAATCTCCAATTGGGAGAAAATTTATGTAAACCACAATCCCTTCAGAATGTGCGGAAGTCATAGACTTTCTTGATTTACTCTGCTTTTCCCAGAAAGCTCTATTGTTCACTTTCCTAAGTCCCATCAACCCTTTGTAGCAGAATATCACAGCGGCAGCAGATAGCTTGAAATATATAAATGCTATCATAGCTCTGATTAATAGCAGTGCTTATGAGTCAAGTCTGATAACAGTGCAGCTCTCCACTCAATTTCAGATACTGCTAATGGAATCTGTCTTCTCCAATTGTAATATGAGAAGGCCTAATTTGCCATGGAGCTTGGAGCTGTCACCAGTAGGGGATTGTGGGGTCAGATGGGAGCTGCCAGGTTTTTGCCCTGCAGCTTGTATCTCTCACTTTGAATAGAGCAGCCCCCTGCCTGCCAGTTAGCTGATAGGCCGCCGTGGGGTTTATGCCACTATATACAATAGGAAAGGGCTACATAGGCTGACTTTATAATTGTGAAGCTAGCTCATATTTCCACAGCTACTGTGCTGCATAATTTCTAATAAGTGGTTTTAACAAACGTCAGATTATGAAAAGTTTCCTCAATTACAGAAACTTATAAAACATTTAAATTGCTAAATCTGTTTCCTGCCGAGATTTTGCCAGTGGAACTAGTCATCAGTCATTATGGCTATCATAATAAATGCATATATTTCTTAAAGTTACAAATAAAATTATAAACCATAACTCATATAGATTTGCTGCTTTTCAAAGCCATAAAAAGTAGAAAACAGTCTTAATGAATTGAAATATTATGATATACTTCATAACTTTGCATAATAAGACTACTTTATATTAAATCTCTATTGTTTAGTAAGTTAGTGTTGCTGATGAAAGTAGTTTAATACCCTCATTCTGTTGATCTTAGTTATTTGGATCTTTTAAGTTTACTTCATATACCTTTAGTATATAACATTTTAAAAATTATGGAGCATTTTCTAAGTTTTCAGTTAAAAAGGACTTTGAGAATAATATGCTGCATTATACTTTTAACCAATTTCAGTTTTGCTACCGAATACAAAATACACTGTCAAGATTGAGTAATAAGCTAATCTTGAGGCTTTGTGTGTGTGCGTTTTTCTTTTCTAAATTAATTAATTTGTTTATTTTTGGCTGTGTTGGGTCTTTGTTGCTGCGCACGGGCTTTCTCTAGTTGCGGCGAGCGGGGGCTACTCTTCGTTGCGGTGCGCGGGCTTCTCATTGCGGTGGCTTCTCTTGTTGCGGAGCACGGGCTCTAGGCGCACAGGCTTCAGTAGTTGTGGCTTGAGGGCTCTAGAGCGCAGGCTCAGTAGTTGTGGTGCACGGGCTTAGTTGCTCCAGGGCATGTGGGATCTTCCTGGACCAGGGCTCGAACCCGTGTCCCCTGCATTGCCCGGAGGATTCTTAACCACTGTACCACCAGGGAAGCCTAAGGCCTTGTGTGTTTTTAAACATTTCAAACAAAATTGATGAAAATCTGTAATTTGGGAGTTATTTTAAGCTAGGCTGTACCTTAAGATATTGCCTCCCATAGTGCAAGTCATTTGGCATACTATGGAAACTTGGTAAAATGTAAAGTAAATGATGGTGATTCCTATAAAGCTCAGTTCAGTGTTTTCCTTTTAGATATTTGGGTATGAGGTTGATGAGCTGTAATAAAGTGAATTGTTCTAAGCCTTGAATAGTTTCATCATTTATTGGTTAGTGAACAAATTTTAATTCTAATGGAAATTGTGTAATTACATTTTATTTATGGAAGCTATTCATAATCTTGTTCCTTCCATTTCACTTGTGCCTTTTTCCTTTTTGAAGGCTTTTCCACTTTTTTCCCAAGTTTATTTAGTGGTTTTAAATCAGGAATAATACTTTGTATTTTTCCTTTCAGTGTACTGGTAGTTGATATTTACGTAGCTGAAAATTCAGGATAGAAGTTTTCTTCCTTTTGATAGAATCTCATGGAACAGAATAAACCTTGGTAGGATTTTACCTGGAGTGAAAGTAAATTTTTATAAAATATAGGAAAATGGGATTACTTGCAAATTTATTAAAGATGGAAATGTTTTGCATTATTTTTTAGGTGCAGTTCAGAGATAGAACTTTAATATACCATGTCCTCAATTATTGATTTATGTTTATTAGGTCTAAACTTGAAAATGACAAGAAAAAATTTAGATTCTACTGCTCTCCAAATGCCCACTGACTATAATTTGCCCACCTGGAACACGTTACATACTCAATACGTATTTGTTGAAAGGGTCTTGAGTGAACTGCCACTGAATGAGAAATGTTCAGCTGAAACTGAAAACCTTTCTTGTCAGTAGCTTAGCTTCCCAGTTTGACCATCTCCAGGTACATTGAAGAGAGAAATATATGGGTGTTGATTTTGTGAATGGGAGCCAGAGATAACATTTGTATAATCTTCATGAACAAGACCCAGAAAGATAAGAACTTGGGAGGACAGGGGCAGTAGATTTGCCACTAATTGTACCCTGCTTTACCATATCTCTTCCCTGTAATCCACTGCATTTTTTTAAAGTCGTGAATATGAGTTGACACTAATAATAATTTATTTAACAGTAATGCTCAGATGCTGCATTGTGGCCTTCCTACTCGATTCTACTTACTTCAAGTAGGAGTTTTCAGTGTTGAAGGAAAGTAGTGTACCCTCCATGTTGGGTTCTTTGCACACAAGTAACACTGAAGACAAATACATTCATGAATTTTATGAGGCACATCAAATGTGTGTTCTGAAAGAATTTCAGGTTTCTGTTATTTGCCTTTTGATTGAGGGTTAGACAAACATGTGACTACACATGAAAATCAAATACTGTGTAGCGGAAAGAAAAATATACCTTATCATCAATAGCAAACCTGTGTCAGTGGTGTAAATTGTAACCTCCTGATTTATCCATTGTGTCAACAGATGAATAGTATTCCATAAGTGAGAAAACTGCTGCACAATCAGTACCTTTCTTAGGAATCTCATGTAGGCCTTGTAGAATTCTGAGCCTCACATTTGTTAGGATGCTCTTAAAAGCATCACATATTCCTTACCCTAGTGGAGAATTTCTGTCATTTGCATTTTCTGGGTGAAATTTTAAATACTTAACCACCTTTCCCATACTATCTGTCATACTCTTGGTATATCTTTTCTCAGTGACTGACCACTGTGATCTCCTGGAATGTGAACTACATGGTTTTAGTGTTAGCCCAAGTTAAAAACAATTAGGAAAATTTATTTACTGCCAATATACTGCAAAATATATTTTATATATAACATATTTGTAAGATATATTTATTTATATAAAACATACTTCAGTGACTTTTAGATTATTTGTTATTTTGAATCATCCATATCATTACCTTACTCTGTTAGTGTGAGACCTTGAAAATTAAGCATGCCTCTCTAATAGTGTAAAAACTTGATTTTGATTGTTGACATGTGACTCTTTTAAAATACAATGGTCGTTTTATTAAAATTTCACGGTAATGTTTGAAGTGTGTGTTCTTCATATAGCCTTGTAAGATGTTATCTTTCTGTAAGTCAGGTTAGATTCTAAGAACATGTATTTCACTTGAAGAAGTGTCTCCCTTGATATCCTTCTATGAGGCTTTATGAGCCTCTAGATTGGGAATAGAAAACAGTTTTTTCTCATATTATATATAATTTATCATGAGGTGTTCTTTAGTTCAAGTGGAAAACAGTTTAGATTATTTTGCAATTTATTAGTGAGTTCTGCTGAAAACAGTTCTCATTTTGTTCACAACCTCACTTGAATTTCCCTTTTTTTTCCCTCCAGCTTCCTATTAGTGTGGTTGAAGTAGGTTCATCAATTTCAGTAGAAAAATGTACATCTTTTAATTTTAATGAGCTAATTTTAAGATGTCACTTTAGCATATTAAGGGTAAATAAATTCATTAATTCCTTAGTTGCTTTTTAAAAAAATAATAATTACTTAAGCATATTTATTTAAAAGAATGAAATGAAAATTGAAAGTAGGCCTCCTTGACTGCTAAGTGAAAACACAATGGTGTTTTTGATTATGCCATTTTTCTTTGGGAAAAAAACCCTTCATACTTAGTCTACAGATAGATGACAGTTGTTTTGTCTTATTTGGGAGGTATTTATATTTATACTCCATCTGTACATTTGACTTTATGGATGATACCAAACAGCTCGTTTTGTGGGCTCAGAACAACAATTTCATTTAAAACTCATGTTTAAATAACAATATCAGATTAGATATTCCTTCCATATATTTTTGAAAGAAATATTGCTTAGCCAGAAATTTGGACTACCAATTCATGTACCAGTATTTGTGCATAGTGTTTCACTCTACTTATATAATCTAACTCTGCCAAAAAATTACAAATATATATTGTAGCCTTTTCAGGGGAAAAAAAATGTAGAGTGTGTGTTCTGGTTAGAATTATTGCCCAAAAGAGTTAGATTACAACTAACTTGTTTGATCACCCATTTTGGGGAACCCTTCATCGAGAAGGCTCATAATTGGTCCAACTCATAACAAAGGCCCCAGCAATCAAAACAGATGGTGGATTAATTAGAGGCTTTAAGAATTCAGTAGCCAACAAACACATGAAAGAATGCTCAACATCATTAATCATTAGAGAAATGCAAATCAAAGCTACAATGAGATATCATCTCACACCAGTCAGAATGGCCATCATCAAAAAATCTACAAACAATAAATGCTGGAGAGGGTGTGGAGAAAAGGGAACCCTCTTGCACTGTTGGTGGGAATGTAAATTGATACAGCCACTATGGAGAACAGTATGGAGGTTCCTTAAAAAACTAAAAATAGAACTACCATGTGACCCAGCAATCCCATTACTGGGCATATACCCTGAGAAAACCATAATTCAAAAAGAGTCATGTACCACAATGTTCATTGCAGCTCTATTTACAATAGCCAGCACATGGAAGCAACCTAAGTGTCCATCAACAGATGAATGGATAAAGAAGATGTGGCACATATATACAATGGAATATTACTCAGCCATAAAAAGAAACGAAATTGAGTTGTTTGTAGTGAGGTGGATGGACCTAGAGTCTGTCGTACAAAGTGAAGTAAGTCAGAAAGAGAAAAACAAATACCGTATGCTAACACATATATATGGAATCTAAACAAAAAAACAAAAAAATGGTCATGAAGAACCTAGGGGCAAGATGGGAATAAATACACAGACCTACTAGAGAATGGACTTGAGGATACGGGGAGGGGGAAGGGTAAGCTGGGACAAAGTGAGAGAATGGCATGGACATACATACACTACCAAACGTAAAATAGATAGCTAGTGGGAAGCAGCTGCATAGCACAGGGAGATCAGCTTGGTGCTTTGTGACCACCTAGAGGGGTGGGATAGGGAGGGTGGGAGGGAGGGAGACGCAAGAGGGAAGAGATATGGGGACATATGTATATGTTTAACTGATTCACTTTGTTATAAAGCAGAAACTAACACACCATTGTAAAGCAATTATACTCCAATAAAGATGTTTAAAAAAAAAAAAAGGATTCAGTAGATTCATAGTATTCATAGAATTCATGCCTTTTTAAAAAAAAAACTGATAAACAGATTTAAAACAGTGCTTGCTAAGTCATCTTTTCTTTTTAATTTATTTATTTATTACTTATTTGGCTGCATCAGGTCTTAGTTGCGGTATGCGGGACCTTTCCTTGCAGCGCGCAGGCTCTTTGTTGTGGTGTGCAGGCTTCAGAGCGCGCAGCCTCAGTAGTTGTGGCGCATGGGCTCTGTAGTTGTGGCACATGGGCTCCAGAGCGCATGGGCTCAGTAGTTGCGGCGCACGGGCTTAGTTGCCCTGTGGCATGTGGGATCTTAGTTCCCTGACCAGGGATCGAACCCGTGTCCCCTGCATTGGAAGGTGGATTCTTAACCACTGGACCACCAGGGAAGTCCCGCTAAGTCATCTTATTTGCTTAACAAGTTTAAGACCAGATTCACTTACAGACATATTTGTCAATGTGATTTTTGCAGCATCACTTAGATAAGTCTTGTGCACATTTAATGTCTTTTTCTATCTCAAATTCACAGTGGCTTATTGATATGAAAGATTCATTGATATTTGGCTCAAAAAGACATCAAATGGAAACTTTGAGGTACTTCATTTGAAATTTCACAAAAGTTTGAGAAACCGTAAGGGATCTTCTTTACACATCAGTGTGAAAGGCAATATGAGTAACTGTGAACCTTCCGTATTTTATTTTTCCCTTTGAAATATTTATGTTATAGACAAGGGATAAATCAAGTAATATGAAAAAAACTTTTAAAGTAAATTATTATTTCTATACTGTTGCCAAAAGAATATTTAAACACTTGAATTAAAGTACAGAATGATGAAATGATTATTCCCTAGTTTCTGAAAGATATGTCCATATGGACCTCACTTTATTTAAAAAAATCAGCGTAACAAAATCAAAATGAATCTTTTAGTTTTTTTCCCTTAATCTCATTTGTTACTAAAACATCACTTTTATAACAGTAAAGGACAGCAGTGATAAAGGACATGGTTCTTAAAAGAAACAAAATTCACTCCAGTACCAAAACATCTTTTCTTTCAATTTTTTTACAATTAAAAAAGAATAATTTCTAAGTAATGGCATAAGTTATTTTATAAAGCATTAACTGGAGATGGTTGGACTTAGGTTGAGGTAATTAGAAACCATTGCTATTTGGATATTTGAAGAGGATTAAAAACTGAAGATAAAGTATATCTGAAATTAAATACATATATATAAACATTTAGTTTTCAAAAAATCATATAGCTTTTCTAGGGATACACAAATACACATATATGTAAAGTGCAATATACTTTTACCTTTTAAAAAGTGCTGATATGCTGACATGGCTATCTAGTGGTATCGGTAGTCCAAAAATAATTCTCTTGGCTTTGTAATACTTTGGAGAGTTTTAAGCTCCTCACATCTGGTTTCCTTACTATGTTTTGATTAGGTTACAGTTAAAATATTCTATTCCTCAGAAATACAGAAAAATCTACCTATTCAGTACCCATTTAATATGTTTAATGAGAATCTGGAGATGGAGCAACTACCCTCGTCTTGGTGAAAGTACTTTTGGGAAAACTTCTTGGAAAGGTGACGCCCGTATTGAGTTGTAAACAATGAGTGGCAGTGGCCAAGTGAAGGCAGAACCGTGTTCCAGATACAGAGAACCTCCTGTGCAGAGAAACCCAGAGGTGGAGGAGAAAGAGCCTGTAAGCACAGGGACTTACGAGTCATTCAGTGTTGCTGGAGCACAGCTCGAAATGGGTTATGTCAGAAATGAAGCTACAGGTGGACGGAGACCAGATCACGAAAATCCTTGTCTGTTGTCATGGGGAGCTCGGAATATGCTCGATGGTCAAAGAGGAATCCTTAAAGGGTTGGAGGCAGAAAAGTTCAAGATCAGATATGCTTGAGGTCCCTCACTCTGGTGGCAGTGGTGGGCCTAGCCCTGGAAGCAGGCAGCACGCAAAGCTGCAGTATTGGTGTGAACCTGAGGTGAGGATTCAGATGAGCTGAACTAGGGCAGTGGCGATGTGGGTGGAGAGAAGAGCGTGAGTGGTTAAAATGTTGATGAAGTACAGTTGGCAGGATGTGATATGTTTGGCAGGGAGAAAGGGAGAGGAGCTCTGATGATGACTCCTAGGTCTCTTCACTTAGATAACTAAATGAGGGAGATAATGAAATTTACTAAGAGAGAGAACACGGGAGCAGGAATTATTTCAGGGAGGAGGATGAGAAATCAATTTTGCATGTACGGACACTGAGGTTCTATGGAATATCCAGAGTTGGGGTGGCTTTGTGGTGAGGGTACAACAGTAAGTTGGGGATAAGGTAAGTTCAAAACTAAGGGAGAGGCATTGCTGGAGACATTTGGTTTCTTTAGTTTGTAGCTGGCAGGTGAAATCAAGATGGTGAATGAAGTCACCCAGGCAGAGCAGAACGAGAACAATGTGCTGAGAAAGAAATCTTGGGAAACACTGGCTTTAAAGGACTTAAATGCGAGAAGAGGAGCCATTTGGAGAAAACACATAAGGAAGATCCGGAGCCATAGAAGGAAAACCAGAGGATGTGAGGTCCAGATGTCAACTCAGTGAGTGTGGCTGGGGGAGTGACCCAGTGCAGCAGAGGGGTCCCCAGAGCCTATCGTATTTGGCAGTTAGATGGTCATTGGGGACCCCAGTGAGAACAATTTCAGTAGAGAGCTAGGGTGAGAACAGAGGGTGGAGGCTGCAGATGTAGACGGTGTGAAGCCAGTCCTGAGCCTCGCCATGACCCTGAAACTTGCCTTCAGGAAAGCGTCCTCGACATCAGCTTGCTCTTTAGTCGTTTATCTCCATCTCAATAAGGTGAAACGAAGCATGCACAGATAATGTGTATACCGTGAACAATATAATGAGACTGCCTACCTACAGAGTCAGTGAATGAATTGGAGACCTTCGAAGTCTTCAGAAGCTCCTCATCCTCACCATTGCTGACATTATCCTTTGACTGGTTAGCCAGTCACAGACTCAGCTTGCTGTACTGATGTGGAGTGTCACATCTCCTCGTTAGCCTGCGTGTGATGTGGCACTGGGCCACACACCTGTCTTCCTACATTGGGCTCACCCTGCAGACTTATTAATGTATGATGTACTGCTTGTCTTTGGAGACAAATGCTTAATTTTAATGAATATCGTATGATTTTGAGAACAGCTTTATTAAACTCTTCCATCACAGGCTCCTTTCAACAGTAGAGTCCAGTCTTGCTTTACAGGCCTGTTCCATCCTTCAACAATCTGCCATCCCCTTTCCCAACCCACTTCCCACTCCCTGCCTGACTTGAGCTTTCAGCTCCCTCATTTCCTCGATGCCCCTACACTTGTCTTCCATTTAACTGAGACCTACATCCCTTTGCTCATCTTCTTGATTCCTCCATCAGCCCCCTGCTGGCTCTGCTTCCATCCCCATCCAGTGTAGACCCTGTGGTTCATACTTTAACACCTTTCCCTCTTGTCCTTCTGTCCTGCTTACCTAGTAAAGCCCCTAACCCCAGCTCCGTCCAGCCTGCCCAGGCCCAGCTCAGGCTGCTGCAGACCTTTCCACAGCCATGCGGACTGAGGCTACTGCCCCATCTCCACAGCCCCTGCGGTCTCCAGCCTCCGCTGAGCGTTTATTATTACGTGTTATTTGCTACCTACAAGTCCTTGTTATGTAGCCCTCCTCAGCTTGTGGAGTTTTCTCACAACAGACGTTTCAAATTATCTCGACTTTTCTTAATCCATTAATTTGTACATGTTACATGGTCAGTAAATGTTGCTTGATTCTGAATCTTAGTATGAAGCAAACTTTTAAAGGCAGTGTGTTCAAACGTGTGTGTTTGAAGGGACATTCACAGTTTGATTTATAAAAGGCTGTTGGAATCAAAGAAATTCTCACAGGCTTAGCCTATATACATTATTTTATGGAAAACATAAATAGTAAAATGACGAGGCCTCCAAAATGTTTTAGTATATTCTCTGTATGGATGCACACGTAACTTTCTGCTCTTAAGCATACTGCCGTCTCTTCTGTGTTCCACAAAGCTCTGACAACTTCAGCATTTATTTTCAGAATTTCCTCACAGTTTTTCTTGAAGACTTAATAGAAATAATAAACAGGGAAGGCAGGTTGTTTTAGTCAGGATTCTTGGTTGCAAGCAGTTGACTCTGGCTGTGTTTAGCAGAAAAGAAACATTGAAAGGAAGTTGGGAAGAATGCTGCAACTCAATAATAAAAAGACAACATAATTTTAAAAATGGGCAAAAGATCTGAATAGACATTTCTCCAGGGAAGATGTACAAATGGCCAATAAGCGCTTGAAAAGTTGCACAACATCATTAGCCATTAGGGAAATGCAAATCAAAATCTCAATGAGAGGGACTGCCCTAGTGGCGCAGTGGTTAAGACTCTGTGCTCCCAATGCACAGAGCCTGGTTTCGATCCCTAGTCAAGGAACTAGATCCCACATGCATGCTGCAACTAAGGAGCTGGAGAGCTGGAGAGCTGCAACTAAGGAGCCCGCCTGCCGTGACTAAGGAGCCTGCCTGCCGCAACTAAGACTCAGCGCAACCAAATAAATAAATGTTTTTTTTTAAATGCTTTTAAAAAAAAATCTCAGTGAGATACCACTTCACACCCACTAGGATGGCTAGAATCAAAAAATCAGATAACAAGTGTTCACTAGGTTGTGGAAAAATCAGAACCCTCATCCATTGCTAGTGGGAATGTAAAATTATGTAGTGACTTTGGAAAACAGTCTAGCCTCAAATGATTAAATGGGTTGCCATAGGCTCCAGCAATTCCACTCCTAGTTACATACCCTAGAGAAATGAAAGCATATGTCCACACAAAAACCTGTACACAAATGTTTATAGGCGCACTATTCATAGTAGGCAGAAGGTGGAAACAATCCAAACGTCCATCAATGGAAGAATGAATAAGCAAAATGTGGTATATCTATACAGTGGAATATTAATTCAGCCATAAAAAGAAGTGAGATACTGATACTACAAGTTGGATGAACCTCGAACACATTGTGCTAAGTGAAAGAAGCCGGTCACAAAAGTCCACATATTCTATGATTCCATTTATAAGAAATCCCAGAAGAGGGAAATACACAGACAGAAAGTAGATTAGTGGTTGCTTAAGCCTGGCAGTGAGATTGGGGGTGGGGATAGGGGGGAGATAGTTAAAGGAGATAGAGTTTCTTTCTGAGGTGATGAAAATGTTATAAAATTGACTGTAGTGATGGTTGCATATATCTGTAAATATACTAAAAATCTTTCATTGTACACTTTAAATGGGTGAATGTACAGTATATGAATTATGTCTCAATAAAGCTTTTTACAAAAGGAAACATTCAAATCTAGCATTGGAAGAAAAAAAAAAGAGAGAGAAGGAAGTTGCAGAGCTTGCAGAATTTCTAGGAGGGCTGGATTACCAGGCTCTGAGCCCAAAATATTCAGAGTCCTAGGCAGGTATATGCTAGTGAAACCACCACTGCTGCCATCTCTGGGCCCCAGACACCCCAGCTTACACCACCAACACGGACCTGGATTCTGAGCACTGCCCTTCAAAGTGCTGCCATCGTTGTATGTGAAAATGATGCACAAATCCCACCAGCCATGTCTGATTCTGTCTCCATCCTTGCTTCTTGGCCTCACGATTTTCCAGTTCAAAGAATGGAGCAGGTGATTCTGACAGACAGAGCCCAGGTCATACACCCATGCTCTAGCTGCAAGGGAGATTGGAAAAGTATCTCGTATTTTCAGTGTGTAAAATAGGAGGGGCCGTGCCTCATAAACTCGTATCCCTCAAGCATAGGAGAGGATTTTAGATGTTAAGCAGCAAAACCAAAACAAAAGAAAAGGTCCACTACCCTTTTGTCTTCAATTTATATTAGGACTACAACCCAAATTCCTATAGACTGAGTTGATTTCTAAGCAAGCTCATTTGAGATGCTAAAAAGATCAAGATTATAGGTCTGATTTCCATTACTGGTTTTATAATCAGTTACCTTCTCTTCTATAACCTTACTCAGCAGTCTCACAAATTATTTCTCTGATACCAAGAAAAATCTAGTGAAAGAGTATATGGATTATTTGTTGTAAAACCATCCTGACCTTGCCAGGGGGGTGGTGTGGGACAGAAATCAGGTGGGGAAAATTCAGATTATAAAGACCTTGCTGTTGTGGGATAAGTCTTCAATAAAATGCTAATGTACATAACTATCTGTAAGAGTCTAAGGTGACTGGATAAATTTTATCACTGAAGTTGATAATTTTTACCTTTACCCTTCAATTTCTAAAACCTTATGAAATATTTGAAAAGGCAGTTAACATAGTTCATAATTCCAATAATTAATGTCAACAATTCAAACACTAGGATGTCTTCTGAGCATAATAATGTGTTAAAAATCATTGTAGATTAGTGAGTCATGAGTTTTCTTCCTGAGGATTTGTACATATCAGTTCTCTTTAATTAACTGTTCGGTGGTTTTAAACTTTAACTAATTGCCCTTTAAAAAAAAAAAAAAGGTTAACATCAATCTTGACAGGTGTTGTGTACAATTCAAGTTGGTAGTATGTTGTGTTGATAAAACATAGACATAAACACGATTCTAATAATGGACAAAACTTTTGTTCTGTTCTATTCTTCACTCAAGGAGGTGCATAGTTAACCAAGTAAAAGTACAATGTATCATTAGCCTGGAATAAATTATTTGACATTAAAACTAAAATAACCATCTTTTACCCCATAATGTCATGGTCCTAAATAGCTAGACTAACAATTTCAATCCTGGTTCTGCCACTTAATTACCTACCATAGGACTTGGAAAAATTACTTGGCCTCCCTGAGCCTCAGTTACTTCATTTGAAAAAAGGAGACAAATCACATCTACTCATAGGGTTATTGTGCAAATTAAATGAATTAATATAAAGAAGGCACTTAGAGCAATACCTGAAAACACAGCTAGCAAGAAACTCAATAAATGTTAGCAAATTATCTTGGAAATTTGCTGATTTGTTTTTTTAACTTCTTATTTTGACGTAATTTCAGATTTATAGAAAAGTGGCAAGAAGAGCCCAATTCTTTGTCTACCCTTTACCCAGGTTCCCCAGATGTTAGTGTTTTACCACATTTGCTTTATCCTTGATTCAGTGGGTATGTATGTATTGTTTTGTTTTGTTTTTTAACCATTTAAGAATAAGCTGCAGTCATAGTATCCTTTTACCCTTAAATGCTTCAAGATATGTTCCTTAAAAACATTTTCTTGTATATCCACAGTGGAGGTCTCAAAATAAAGAAATTATCAGTGATACAACCCTGTTACCTAACCTTCAGACTTGATTCGATTTTTCCAATTTTCTCAGATAGTGTGCTTATAGTAGAAGAAAATCCTAGATCATGTCTTTTATTCTATTGTGTTATTCCTTTAGTGTCTTTAATCTGAGACGGTTCCTCATGATGTTTTTTTTGTTTTTTGTTAAGACCTTGACATTTTTTGATACATACAGGCTAGTTATTTTGTACAATGTCCTTCAGTTTGAGTTTGTCTTTGCTCTTGCTTAAATTCAGGTAATGCATTTTTGGCAGGAATGCCATAGAAATGATGCTGTATTCTTTTTATTGCAATAGATAAGGAAGCATATGATGTTTGTTTGTCCCATTACTGGGCTGTTAACTTTGATCATGTGGTTAAGATTGTGTCTGTCCAGTTTGCCACTGTAAAGTTACCATTTCTCCCTTTGTAATTAATCTTTTTACAGGGCGATAACTTTAGACTATGTACATATTTCTGTTACTGCAAACCTTTTACCCACTATTTTGGTATCCATTGATTATTGTTATGACAGTTGCCAAATGGTGATTTTAATTCCATCATTTCTTCTACAGTTATTAGTTGACTTTCCATGGACTTTCTCTTCTCACCCAATTTTTGTATCACTATAGATTCATAGATTCTTATTTATTCATTGGGTTACAGTCTATTACTATAATTATCTTATGATCAAGTTATCCCCAGTTTGGCCATGAGAGCCCTGTAAGCTGGCTCCTATGTCCTTTTGTCATGTCTCCGTTTGAGCACTTCCTTTCTTTTAAGTAGAGGAAGGAATCTTGTATCTTATGCTGACTGTCCAGAGTCATATTGAGAGCTGAAACTTAGAAGTTCCTTTAAAATGTTACTAATACTTTAAGATATAATTCATTCTCTCATTTGCTAAGTTTCCTTTCTGTGCTTGGGGCTAGATGCTTCCAATCTAAGTGAAGTTTAACTCCAGTTCATATTTCAAAAACAATGTCAAAATAATTGTTACAGACAATTAAATGCTATCGATACGCAGAGATGGGCTAGAAACCAGGGAATTGAAGAGAAAATTGAGAAAAGAGCAGAGTTTTAATAAAGGAGCAGCGAGGCTATTCAGTTCAGCACTACAGCATGAGCAAAGGTGCAGAGCTAGGAATAGTCCTGTCTTATTAGGGAATTTTGAGGAGCTTGACTAGTTGGCGGGAGATCATGTTGGTAATTAGTGGCTAGGGGTGTCTGGTTTATTGGGAGCCTGGATTCCAGGCTGACTCATTTCTAATTTATCCTATAGGGATGAAGAGTATTCACAAAGAGTATGTTTCAGAAAGTTTAATCTGATGTTATATTGCAGAAGGGTTGGAAAAACATAAGACAAGTTAGGAAACTATTAAAATAATTGAGTCTAAGGCAATAGGAATATAAATCAAAAGGAATCTGGGAAGGAATTTGGAAGGAAGAAATAACTTTAGGGTACTGAATCAGGATAACTGGGAGAATGGGGTACTCTGCAAGAAATAGGAAACTGATGATTTTTATAAGGGAAAGAAAACAGAAAAATTGTAAAGAGAAACTCAAAGAAAAACAGGTTTGGTGATACTGAAATTTTTTAGGTGTTTTTTTTTTTTCTATTAAGATTGATTAAAAGCCATACAATTACTCCATAATTTTTATACAAAGCAATACAGTTAAAAAGTAATGACTTGGGGCCATATAATATCATAATTATTAAACACAGAGATGCTTGCTGAATAATGCTTGTAAGCAATAGATTTTCAGTAGTAGCTTTAATTTTCATAGCTTTAGATTTATAGAGAAATAGGAAGTTGTTTTGGTTTGATATGCCACATTACCAGTTTCAAATCTTATCTCTGAATTGAGATCCAGTTTCCTTGACTGATTTGAAATGTGGGGCTCTTGTTGGCATTTGGGGGCGAGGAATTTGTTTCCAAGTGTAGTATTTGATTCTTCAGGGTTTCTAAAATTCACATTCCCATCCTTCTCTTTAAAAGGTATATCATTTTTAACTTTGACTTTGTGTAAAGAAGAAATCATCAGAAACTAAGAATCTAGCTTACAAGATCTTAAAAGCACCAAATATTGTGACCAAGACATATTTTGCCAAATGTTGGGAGATAAATGTAGGAAGTACCTAGATCCAAACATTCCACAATAAGTGAATGTTCCTGAACAGATATTCTGCCGTTTCATTAATTTTTACAATTAAACACATTTCAGTCTTAACCAGTCGTTATCATTCTTCTTCTTAGATATAGCAAGAAAAATGACACAGGTTTGTTATCTCTCTAGCTACTGTCTCTTCAGGCTTTCTGAACTGGCTTGAATCCTAAAGGTTACATCTGAGAACTAAACCTCATCCAATCCATAGGATACCAAGCAGGTTTGTTCATTTGTTTGTTAATAGGTTAATATATGGACTTCATAATTAAAATCTGTTGAAAGGAGTTATTACATGAAGTAATGTATTAACCATCTAATGTGTTGGGATAGTGCTGGGCAACTGTCATAATTTCTGCTGCTACAGTTCACATAAAGGAAAATAAAGTTGGTTCTTTTTGTTGGGAAAGAAGATTTCATGTTATCTGTATTTGCAGGCTTTCTGGCTCATATGCTGGAGGAATCCTTGCTGCGGGGGTGTTTTCATTTTCTCGTCTAACATGGCAGTGGTCCATTGCAGCAGAGGTTTTTAGCTTAAACAATCTGTTTGTGGGGCTGCTTATGGCTCTTACTGTACATTTTGAGGAGGCAGCAACTGCACAAGAAAGATCAAAGGTAACCTATTTTGATCAAAGTGGAATCACTTTTTGTTTTAATTTTTAGACAGATGCTCTATTTCTTTTTAACTTTGGTTTAGATATTGTTTATCTATTCTGATTACTGTCAAGGTAGTCTAGGCATGTTGAGAGAGAAAATATTCTCAATTCTTTACTCTGAACCATGAGAACCTTTATAAAACATGAAATTTTTTTTTTTCTTTCAGAGTTCAAAAGTTTTTTGGAGAATGAGGGTATTCTGAAATCCCTTTTGAGTCCTATGGGAAAGATAGACTTGTTGGTTAATCCACCATCGTGTGTGTGTGTGTGTGTGTGTGTGTGATCTTAAGATGCCAAGTCCTAGGTTGACTACCTTAAATTATTTACCATTATGGCACATTGACTTATTATCTAATTGCAAAAAAGATCAAATTTGCACTTTTTTTTTTAAATTAAAAGTAGAGGATCAACTGTAAAATGAAGTAGTCCCAAAGAGATTACAGTGACTTCTAAGGCCAACACTATCATCAAAATAATTTGAAATGTGGAGGAACCCTGTCTTCTAAGGGCTTACCGTCTGTACATTGAAGAGTGCCAGATCATCTTAGTATATGCGCAGCCTGTGTCATTAAAGATTATAGAAACAAAAGAATATAAAAGTTTATCTGTGGCTTCCATAAACAAACCTGTGGTGCTATTAGAGTTTATTTTTTGTTTAAAATAAACTTTTTTCTGATTATGAAAATAACACATGTTTAAAAATAGCAAAAAGACCACCCATAGAGAACCAGGTTTCTAAATAAAAGTGTTATATTCAATTTATTTAATTCAATAGGAAAAAAGTAAAACGGAATTGTTGAACTTCAGTTCTAGATTTCACTTGAATGAGAATTACACAATATCCTGTTACTGTTAGGACATGTCATCATATAGGACTTTCTAAAACTTAGTTTGAAGACGGTAATTTAAGGTCACTCTGCAATGATTTGATGAGAATGAAAAATAATAATAAAAAATAATGGTGATAAATATTAGTGCATGTTAAAGCATGACTGTTTGCATGTAAGAGGTTGATTTTAACCTGACTTATTGTACAAATGCTTAGCTTTAATATAAAGAGTAGCTTTTTACTATTGTGCTGTTTTTGGTGAATTCTTAACTTGGATTTTTTTCTTTTATTTTTTTTCAGATAGCTAAAATTGGTGCTTTCTGCTGTGGCCTTAGCTTATGTAATCAGCACACAATAGTACTCTATGTTTTGTGCATAATACCATGGATTCTCTTTCGACTTTTAAAAGAGGAGGTAAGTTTTTGAGTAAAAATGAAAATTCATAATATTTTATTTATGCCCACTATGACATTTATGGAATCAGAAAACATGGGGCTTGCTTTATTTATTTATTTATTTATTTATTTATTTATTTATTTATTTATTTAATATAAAGCTTGATAGGAATATCATTGAATCTATAGATGGCGTTGGGTAGTATGAACATTTTAACAATATTAATTATTTTAATCCATGAACATGATATATCTTTTCATTTATTTGTGTCTTCTTCAATTTCTTTCATCAATGTCTTATAGTTTTCAGTAAACAGATATTTCACCTCCTTGGTTAAATTTATTCCTAAGCATTTTATCTTTTTTGATGTTATTGTAAATGAGATAGTTTATTTTTTTCCAGATAGTTTATTGTTATTATATAGAAACACAACTAATTTTTGTGTTGATTTTGTATCCTGCAACTTTCCTGAATTTGTTTATTAGTTCTAACAGCTTTTTGATGGAATCTTTAGGATTTTCTGTATAAGATCATGTCATCTGCAAACAGAGACAATTTTATTTCTTCTTTTTTTTTTTTTTTTTTTGGCCCTGCTGAGCCGCACGTGGGATCTTAGTTCTCCCACCAGGGATCGAACCCCTGCCACCTGCAGTGGAAGCGTGGAGTCCTAACCACTGGACTGCCAGGGAATTCCCACTTCTTCCTTTCTAATTTGGATTCCTTTTATTTCTTTTTCTTGCCTGATTACTCTGAGTAGGACTTCCAGTACTATGTTGAACATGAGTGGTGAGACTGGTGAGTGGGCACCCTTGTCTTGTTCCTGATCTTAGAGGAGCAGCTTTCAGTCTGTCACCACTGAGTATGATGTTAGCTGTGGGCTTGTCATATATGGCTTTTATTACATTAATGTATGACCCACATCCATTAAATCAGAATTATTTTAGAGTGGGATCAGCCACTGGCTCGGCTCTGCAGATGGGCAGAACTGCTGGCTGAGATCTCTGCTCTGGCACTGCTGCAAGCAGGAACGTGGTCTGCCAAGATTGGAGACTGGTTGCTGTAAGGCCTGCTCCCCTTCTCCGTCTCTATCTGATCCCCAGTGGTTGAGCCCTGAAGATCCCCCCAGTGGTCCCTGCGAGGTGAGAACTGAGTGAGCCTCCTGGGAAGCATCCTGCAATGCTGGGGGAGCTGGATATCCACCTTGGGCTCTCTTTTCCCACTGTAAAAACTGTAGTCCTAGGGGAGTCCTCTTGGTGCAGTGCTGTGCTGGCCTAGCAGAGGGGTGACATGGTCAGAGTGCCCCCTGACACTTCGAAAGCGGTCCTTCTGAGTCTCTGTAGTCCAGGAGTATGCTTTAGCCTCAACCCCATTTTCTGGGATTTTCACAGTGGGGCCATGTCTATGGATAGTTGCTGATGGTGTTTTGTGAGAAGGACTGAAGTTGGGAATGATTTATGTTGCCATCTTGATGGTGTCACTCTTAGCCGGTCTTCTGACATCACAGGAGGTGCATTTAGATATCAGAGAGGTACATTCTCTGGCATGAACTTAAAAAGCAAATCTTTTGTGTTAGTTCTTTGAAGGGAGAGCCGTATTCTTGTATAAAACATGCAAGACTCATAGTTGATGAGTTAGGAGCCTGGTCTGAGAGCCTGTTTACTCTGTACTTAGATCAGCTACTGATGAATGACGAAATTTGGGGAAGCATGACTCTTCAAAGGACCTTTTATTTTCATTATTTAAAGAGCAGAGGCTAGAAAATAAGATCTACCAGTGAAGTGACAGGGAGTTGGATCTCACTGGTCAGGTGATCTAAGGCAGAGCTGGAAGTCCTGAGTCAGTTGGTTGCAACCCTGACTGCTCACTTAAATTATCTGGGAAGCTTTAAGAAAGTAAGTAAGAGAGAGTGTGCATGTGTGTGTGTGTGTGTGTGATCCCAGCACCCTAAAATAATTCTGATTTAATTGATTTGGGGTAAGGCCCAGATATTAATATTTTTTAAAAGTTCCCCAGGTGATTCCAGTATACATGCAGCTGGGACTCAGAACCACTCTCCTGCACTCTCTGAAATAGTTCTCATGTGATTGTTTCCCTGTTTATCTCCCATACAAAAGGAAAATTCTGCAGCAACTGCATCTTGCCATTCTAAACTGAACCTTATAATATGCAGAAACTGCCAAAATCTAAACATTTACTTTCTTTAAAGCTACTTTTAAGAATAGCAAAGGCATATTTTTAAATTAGTTATTTCTTACACTTTTTTCATCCCATCATTTTTATGACTCTCATTACCACTTTGAAATGTCAAACAAAATTAGTACTATAATAAAAACACTCCATTTTCAATTAAGAATGTTTATTTGAAAATGCTGATGGAAGTCAACTGCTTTTCTACTTCTGGTGAATGCAAACTTTGGTACTCATATTCACTGTCACCTATGAATTTTCATTTTTTGTAAAGGAAAAATGGGCAATTTCCAATCACAATATTTGTAAGAGACCCCTTTCCCAGTTACTAAAGCAACCACTATTTGAACCTTTCTAGTATACCAGAATTCTTCTGGACTTAATCTTTATAAAAATTTGGCAGTGTTGTCCTTTGTTTTAGAAATGTGAAGATGAGAAATATATTCTCCTTGAGGCAAGACTGTTGCATGCAACAACAAATTTCCTTCCTTCCTTCCTATGTAAATTGAGAAAAAAGAACATTTGGATGAACTGGGATGTTACTTAAAAGCTAGCTTCATTTGTGCCAAGTATTTCCATGAAATGTCCAAAACACTTGTAGAAAGAACATATTGTCAACGTACAGTCATAATAAAGTATATAGTTGAAGTCTGCTCCTGATGATGGGAATGAAGTGAATCAGTATTAGAACAATATTTTGGGCATTTTCAAAAACGGCCAGACACCGTAATCACTTCCAAGTGGGTTATCTCAGCTGTGCAATGCTGCATGTCATGACATGGTTTTAAATGTAAAAGATGCAATAAACATGATACTCATGAGTCTTTGCTAATATTATTTGCTTCACTCAGATTTCACCTGCCGTGCAAAGGAATTCAGACTGATGCAATTTTCTAGTAATCCACAGTAATCAGAAAGTTTAACATCGTATTCTGTGGTGACTTAATATAAATTGAGAGATCAGCTCTGAGTAAACATATTTGATGTTTTCCTTGATGTGTTCTTGAAGTTCCAGGATGAATCTGACTAAAATAAACATTATTATACATGTGACACCGTGTGCTCTGACGCAGGAACTCTCGCTGGGCTCTTTGTTGAAGTTGAGTCTGTACCTCTCTGCTGGTTTGCTGCCCTATATCTACCTTCCTATCTCATCCTACCTCCATCAAGCCCGTTGGACCTGGGGAGACCAGACAACATTGCTAGGATTTTTGACACATTTTCTCAGGGAAGAATATGGAACATTCAGTCTGGTAAATTTATATTTCAAGCCCTTTTAAGGAAATAAGTGGCAAAACTTCAGTGTTCTGCCTGGATCTTGAGTGGAAAGAACAAAAATCAGTGTTTGTATCAATGACAGTACCTGGAATTTTCATTTGTTATTTGTATAGCAGACTTGCCCCTTGGAATGTAGCCTTTCACATATGTTAGAAAAAAAAGGAATCACTTAATCCGACATCATCCTGTTGTATATCCTGAATATATTTTTCAGGATAACAAGCAGTAAAAAGACTGCTGCCAGCAGTTGAAGCATTTCAGTCTTGTTAGCATTGGGTATCACTTTGGGCTCTTGGTCTGTGATTAAAAATATTTGGAAATGATTAAAGGGGAAAAAATCTCAAAAATTTTAATACACCTTAATGAGTATATTTGTTTCTTTTTTTAAAACATATTTGATGAACAGTGTTCATGTTAGTATTCAGTGGGGGATCTAAATATGTAAATGCTTCATAAAATATGATCTCACTCAATGGAAACTGTATGTTCTAAAGAATTTCAAAAGGCCTTTCTTTCCCTAAGACATAAATTAGGGGAAAACACTAAATGTGGTTGTAGGTAATGGCTATCTGAAAAGTGAAAGGATAAACAGATGGGTTTTTATTTTAAGATAGACAGTTGTATCTGATTTTTCTTTCATGGTTTGCACTTTTTGTGTCTTAAGAAGGCAAATCTCAGAAGACTACAATATTATATGATAACATTTATACAGAATTCTAAACCATGCAAAAACTAAACAGTCTATTGCTGAAGGATACATAAAAAGTAGTAAAACTATATATTTTTAGAAAGTAGGGGAATAACTAACACAAAATTCTTATCCCCCAGTTACGACTGGGGGATAAGAAAGCCCCTTTGAGAGCTTTGTGAGATACCTTATGGTATTCGTGCGGTTCTGTTTCTTCAATGAGTGGTGAGTCTATAGATTTTTTAAAACTCTTTATTCCCTAAATATATATTATATATGTTTTTTGTATGTAGGAGGTATTTCATAATAAAGTCATTTAATAAAAGGATAATTATTATTTTTTGACTTAGAAAGTTTGGTACTTTAAATTTATACTCTGGTTTACTTACATTGGTTATTCCATTGAAATGTTGCTTGAGGGCCATTCCAGATTTGAAATGTGTATAATTCACACATAATTGTGAAATTACAGGCAGGCGATAATGAGCTTTAACCAAAGTGCCCAAAAAAAGAGCTTAAAGAGACTTTGTAATGAAAGTGTAAAATCTGTTAGTTCATTAATGTGTTAATCATTCCTGCTGGAAGAGTGTAACTGATTTTTAGCCAATTATTGTCTCTGAAATTATTCCTAAGGGATATCTATGTTTAGTTTTCACTGACTTCTCCTAAAAAATCCAATAAGGCTCAGAAGTAAACACTTTGAATGAAGAGACAAGTTGCATTGTATATTTAAACATGTATCTTTTAAATCAGGGTAATTAGAACACAATAGTCTACCAAAGCTTCAGTTTAATGCTTATGCAAATAAACTTTTTTATGTTTAGGCCAAATCTGAAATAGGATCCAGTATGTCTGAAATATTGCTGTGAGTATGAAATATCTTAAACTATTTTAAAATGAATTCTTTATTAGTTCCTTTAAATGATTTTAGGGATTTCTGAGTTTATCTCTTTGTGAAGCAGTACGTCTGAGATGTAGTTTTCACCTCTGTGGTTAACAGTTTTTGTGTATAATGACAAATATTCCAGCATTTCCTTCAGTAAGATAAAGCTTAACATGAGCAATAAATAAAACAGTAAATAAGACTATTAGGAGACTAAATAGAATATATAAAATGAAAATGTTTCAACTTTCAGTTGTATACAAAATTACCCAATGTATTGTTGCTTTAGAAATAACTTTTTCTTTGTTTATATCTTCTTTCTTTTGGAGACATTTTAGAACATTGTATTTAGCACAATTTGAACAATTATTTTCTTGTTATTTTGGTTTGAGCTATATTCATTTAATTCTTCAAACATTAATTTATTTAATGTTTTTTAAGACTTCCTTTAAGCTGTCCGTAAGCTCTATTTTTGACTTGCATATTTTTAAACATCCAGCCTTATTAGAGCCAGCAAATATATTTTCATCTATATTATCTATTAGAGTTCTTTGAAAAATGGGTTAATATTTGCTTTAAAACCTATACAAAGCTGGGATGAAGTGAGAGAGTAACATTGACATATATACACTACCAAATGTAAAATAGATAGCTAGTGGGAAGCAGCTGCATAGCACAGGGAGATCAGCTCAGTGCTTTGTGACCACCTAGAGGGGTGGGATAGGGAGGGTGGGAGGGAGACACAAGAGGGAGGGGACATGGGGATATATGTATACATATAGTTGATTCACTTTGTTACACAGCAGAAACTAACACAACATTGTAAAGCAATTATACTCCAATAAAGATGTTAAAAAAGAAAACTACACAGATTAAGGCAACTTGAAAAATATACATACCAGTTCTGTAATATTCTTACAATATTTTCAATATAAAATTAGGGATGAATAGGTTTCTGTAACACTAAAGTGATCTCCTAACTATTAATATGGAATTCACAGGACTACTTGAAAACTATTTTTAAAATATGGGGAAAATATTTCAAATCTATATGTGAGGTAGTTCACAGGTTCTCACAATTTCTGTCTTGTTCATTTGCTAGCTTGCTTGCTTCCTTCCATACTTCCTTCTTTTCTTTTTAAATTACTTTCTTTTTACTCCAAGAAATGATACATAATTATTACAGAAAATTTAGCAAATACAGGTAAGCAGACCAAGAAATTAAAATTACTATAATTCCAACATGCAGAGATAACCACTGTTCTTAATCCATTAACATTTTTGTCTATGTCCTTCCAATATTTTTAATATTTTTGCTTGTTTTTGAAAATGTAATCATAATGTATACTCTGTTTTGTTAGCCTGCTGTTTTTCATTTAATAGTATATCTTGAAAATATTTCCCTGCCACCAGTTATTCTTATATAACCTTTTGAGGTTCTTACAATTGACTTTAAATATTTCTTTTTATGTCTGACAGACACTTTTGTGGCTCCTTTTTCTTTTCTGTTGGGAAGAAGGTAGCAAGAAGCTCAGTTCCCGTTTTAAAGATAAAGACAACTTTATCAGTGTCTCTGGGCTTCTCCATTGTTTTGCTTTTCTCCATGCCAAGACTCCCTGCCTGCTCTTTTCTACCTACCTTTCTTTTCTACCTACCTTCGAAGTTGTTACCACATTCAGGATCACTAGTATATTTTGTCTTAACAATCCCACATGAACTCCAGAGAAGCCTCAAGACTAATCGTAGACCATACATCTAACTTTCATTAGTTGCACATAAAAGTCATTTATTGGGGAACTTAAAGGCCTCCTTTACATTGAAATAATAGCAGTTAGGTCATATACTTAGAAAAAAAGACTTGACAAGAGTGATGACCACTCACACCGACACTCTTTGCTCAAACGAAATCATAATACGGTATGGGGGCATAATCCTAGCACTCTCTGAATGAGTGAGAGAATTTCTAGTCTTTAATTGTTTCAGGTGGACAAGAGTATTGAGAAAGGCAACTCATAATTAACTTACTAGAAAATCCTTCAACATGATGGAACCTAATCATCTACTCTCTTCCAGTCAAGCAAATTACATTCTTTCTCCATGCATATCTTTAAATTGCAATCCTGTTGAATTGCATACTGGAAATTATTGAATCTAACCCTAGGCAGTGACCATGTTTTAGAGCTTACATTTAAGCAACAGATCTCCAAGAATAAATTTTGAGACTGACTTCATTCCTTTTGAAGAATGGTTTGAAATGGGCCTCATGCTGGAATCAATTTTTCAAGTGTATTTGAAAATGAGTAAGGATATCTTCTCATAGTAGATAAGTTTCCATTAGTAAAATACACATTGTGTGGTTTCCATAATTATGGCATCACATTTTCTTCAGTAAAATTGCCAGTAGGGAGAAGAAAGTTCTTTGAGATAGTGTATAGAGTCATTTCTTTTTTAAAAATTGGAGACTGCTAGAGCTATTTGAGAACTCAGATAACACTTAGAAAATGCTTATTAGTTAATGAAAGAATTTAGATTAATTGTAGGGGAAAAATACATTTCTTGGAGATTGCTTAAACATTTTTTGAACCAAATAGTATAGAAAACAAGGAAGCCTTTTACGGAAGAAGATAACCTAGAAAAGGATGGTTAGAGATCACTTCTCTTTCCTTTTTTCTTCATGATTGGATCTCCAGAAAATTATTTGAATTGTTTTATTTTCAGTTTCACATGACTTCTTATCAAACTAATCTAGGATACAAATTGGTTTATAATATCAGCATAGTATACCAATATCAAAAATACCGAATAATTATTTGTTCTTATCTCAGGTCAAATTGTGTAAGTTGTTAACCAAATGTTACAACTGGAAAATATCTTAGACTGTTTAACTCTTTCTTGTGGTACTTTTTCTCCCAAATTTAAAAGAATACAAAATAATTTTAAAATCTGACTCAAAGCCTTAAAATTATTCAGTGCATAATCAGATATAGTCTATAAAGAATGCTTTATTTTGAACTAACAAATTTGTTTTTTGCCAACAATAAATTAGATTGTCTTTTACAGTTCTCAGGTGACAAATATGAGGACGCAACTCTCACTCAACATTCAAGCCCTTGCAGTTTGGGCAAATATATGTTTAGTAAGAAAGTGAGTAAAGTAATTCCTTTTTCCATTATTTTTCCCATGTTCATTAATTGAATTAATATATTCAATATGTCATTATAGAACATTGCCAGTAGTATTTTATATTCCAAATAAATGACTCTAACCAGTTCTATTAAGGCAAATATGTATTGCTTTTTTGCTAGGTTTTTTTTCTAATTATAAATTAATGACTTTGAAACATTGAACAGTATATTATAATCTAACTAGGTGGGCCATCTGATATCTTAAACTTCTGGTTTGATCTCTTACTATCCCATAGCCAATTATTGTTGCTTTGCAAAAGAGGCAAACAATTATTTGAACTCCCCTGAAGAAAAAAGTAACCTCCAATAATAAAAGGAAACCTAAAAAATATAGCACTATTAACCTCCATTAATTTCTTGTTCATTTACTTTCTAGTCTGTTGAGTGTATTTTATGTAAATATATATTTGTATATATATTTATAGTTTTATTTCCTTAACATTATATTTTGAGCTTTTTCCCATACCATAAGAGATACTTAGAATCATTTAAATTTCTGTATAATATTCCATACTATAACCTAGGACAATTAATTTAAATGTTCTCCTATTTGAGGGTCTTAGATTACTTCCACTTTTTCCACTATTATAAGTAATACCAAAGCATTGTTGTGGATTAATTCTTATCCACATTTCTGGTTATTGCTTAAAAATTTATGCCCACATGTCAAATTACTGGGTCAATGAATGTGAATATTTTCTTTAAGGCTCTTGATATATATTATCAAATTAACTTTTCTTGAACATTGTACTAACATATATTCTCATACAACTGCATTCTCACCAGCACTGAGATTTGTCATTTTTAAATCTTTATTATTTTGATGCATAAAATTACTCTTTTGTTTTGCATATGTTTAATTACATCTTAAATTTAACAAGATTAGTAATTTATATTTCTTCTGCAGATTTTAACTTCATATCTTTTGCTGCATAGTTCCAAATTATGCTGTCGACAATATGTAGTGCAGTGTATAGTTTATTACTATGCTTTGGTTATCTATTCCAACTCATATTTTTCAACCTAAGATCTTTCTTTTTTCCTACTTAAAAATGGAAAGTTTTTTAGTTCCAAATATTTTTTCATAGTTTAAAACTATGTAATATTATTATTGATATTCATGTCACATAAATAATTTGGACATATTTTAATTTTTTTATAGGGACAGACAGAACTCATCATTAGTATGGCTTTTTACTGGAATGTTTTGCATTTATTCATTGTTCTTTGCTTGGAGGGCAAATTTAGATATTTCAAAACCACTTTTCATGGGTGTGGTAAGTTTTACTTAGATATATCCTTTGACCAGAAAGTTAGTGAAGAATGTACAAATTTGTCTTTCATGAATATTGTAGAAGAGCAAGTTATCTCAGAAATAGTTAAAATTGTATATACATTATTATAAATCAAAATTTAAATTATTGAACCAGTAAGGCTAAGCCTTCTTTTTTTTGGGGGGGGAGGGGGGCGGGAAGCATTGTTTAGTCAACACAATAGTTAAATAGAAAAATAAATGTAAGGTAGATTTCAGTGAGTCATTTTATATGTGTGCTTGCAGATATAGGTACTACTGCATTTCTCCTGGATTTTTTTTTTTTAAATAGCAAAGAAATATGGGTTGTAATTAGGGGCTCTACCAACACATTCCCTTATTTCTTACCTCACCAGTCAGTCCAAGCCTGTGCAAAAGAGCAAGTATATTTCTGTTTTTCCCTGACTACCATATCTGAGATTAGAGTATTTCTTCTCCTTACAGAAGAAACTATATAAATGTAGATAGCTCTTTTTTTAACAGCTGAAACAGTGTGTGTGTGTGTGTTCAAGAGGCCTGATGAATAATACCTTACTTGAGCACCTGAGTTCTGAATCAGTTGAGAACAAGATAAACCAGTACACTGGGTGGGAGAATTACCTTTGTTACCCATAATGCTGAGATTGGAGAATGTGGTTAATATCTGTGGGGAAGGGAGTCTCCTCATCCTGCATCCCTGAATGGGCTAGTCACAGGCAGTGCTGCACAGGGCAGGCCTCACCCCTCCCCAGCTCACCTCACCCCAGAGTCTGCCCCTGGACAAGTACTTCCTATGGACGGCTCACTTCCAAGAGGAAGAGAGAGGAAAGAGGAGGGCTATGCAGGCCCAGTCCCAGCTCCCAAACTCCCCAGTCAGCTGAATCCCTACAATCCTTCAGGAAGAAATAAGTGAGGGTAGAGAGAGGCCAGGAGTGTTATACTAGTGGAGCTTCTCTACATGGAAGGAAACATCAGGAGTTAAGCAAAAGCATTTCTCCACCTCTTCTGCTTTGCATGTTAGAATAAAGAGTTCAAGATGAAGTTTGTAGTATAGAAAAGAATGTGTGGATCCAAAAAGGGAGATCCACACGTCAAACAGGGAAGGAGGAATGCTTGAAAATTGAAAAGTAAAGTGACATGGAGTTAGGTTGGAGAAGTCAGTTAAGAAGACCTAAATGACAGGCATAAGCAACTAGATACATGCAATATATTTTTAAAATATATAAATACCTGATTGATTGCATGAACCAGTCAACTGGACACGCTGTTTGCATGCCTCTTTCACAGGTGGAACGATTCTGGATGCAGAGCAATGCAGTGGTGGCTGTCCTCGCTGGCATCGGTTTGGCTGCACTTGTTTCTGAGAGTAACCGAGTACTGAACACCAATGGGCTTCAGTGTCTGGAATGGCTTTCAGCAACTCTTTTTGTAATTTACCAAATATATTCTAATTATAGGTAACACATGGTTATTTTTATGAAAAGTAGCATTCAAGGCGGAAGCATTTGGATATTTAGATTCTAGGGGTTTGTCTTATTTTTACCTTCCACTAGTTTTCAAAGGGAGACAGCTTGGTCTGAATGCAGTGGTTCTTAGACTTTTGAACAAGAATCTCAGCATGAGTGATGTGTAGTTTCAGGCCATTGCAAACAAGGTTTTGGGTGGTGCATGTAAACTATCTGTATATTTTCCACTAAGGAATCCTAGAGATACTTTGTAGAATCTGGAGTGTACGTAAAATTCCATGATCTAAAATACCACTTAGATGGAGACTAAAGACATTTGGGGTTTTTTTGTATGCCCTAAAATAATTCACTTTATGCTTCAAAGATTTCATCTTTTGAGTAATTCTTGGCCCTTATCTAGTACTCTCTGTAGTAGTGTATATTAAGTATTTTAAATAATCAAAGTTCTAGAAGTTTCTTAACCCTTATGCATTATTAGTATTAAATGTATTTTTCAAAATCTGCTTAATAACCATTATAATGAAAATTTCAGTCTAACATAAAAGATGTAGAAGTTTAGATGATAGTTCATTTATTTGCAGCAGTATTGAGTAAACATTACAGAAGTGGAAGAGTCCACTGGAGTTTTGTTACACTGAGACTTGATTGGTACTTTAAAAGGTTACATTCCCCCTTTCAACTTAACTTGAAAAACTGATGTTCTTTATAATACTGAGGAAGAGCCGGTGTTAGGAAGGCTGTGTCACCAGGAGGCCTTGTGGAAAGGGGATGCAGGTCCCAGATACAACTCCAAGCTCAAGAAGGGTTTGCCGAGCCCATAGTGTGTTTCCCACCCTTTTTTTAAAAAAAAAACCTTAACTATTTATTTTATTTATTTATTTGTTTTTTTGGCTGCACTGAGTCTTCGTTGCTGTGCACGGGCTTTCTCTAGTTACGGCGAGCGGGGGCTCCTCTTCGTTGCAGTGTGGGGGCTTCTCATTGCGGTGCCTTCTCTTGTTGCGGAGCACCGGCTCTAGGCGTGCAGGGTCAGTAGCTGTGGCTCGCGGGCTCTAGAGCGCAGGGTCAGTAGCTGTGGCTTGCGGGCTCTAGACCGCAGGGTCAGTAGCTGTAGCTCGCGGGCTCTAGGTGTGCGGGCTTCAGTAGTTGTGGCACACAGGCTTAGTTGCTCCACGGCATGTGGGATCTCCCCGGAACAGGGCTCGAACCCGTGTCCCCTGCATTAGCAGGCGGATTCTTAACCACTGTGCCACCAGGGAAGTTCCACTCACCCTTTTTTATCCCAGTCTTCTCGTGGCTCAGGTCTTTAGGGCAATTCCGGTTCCACACCAGGGATGCCTGCACAGACTGGGTGGTTTGGTTTGGTTTTGATTCTTTTTTTACCCCAGGTGAATGGAATAGACAGCAACTTTCCTGGGTGGCAAAATGTGAGGCATCGCCCTGCAATGTAGGGAATCACAGTAGAAAATGGTTGCATCAGTTATAAAGGCAAGGATAATATTTTGTTCCTGGAAGTATTCATTTGCTTTGTGATGCTAACCCAGTGATTCAACTTTAGGCTGTGTTTTTCAGTACCATTACATGTAATGGGCCTGATAATATCAGGAAGGACATTGCTTGTTCTGTTTTTCGATGCTTTTCCTTTCTTGTATTCTTTTTCTTTTTTCATGGAAAGCTCTCAGAATTCATGCCAGTTTTTTCTTTGAAGTTAGAAAGTCCACTTCATCATTGAAAAGAGTTGTACTGCTATTGTTGGCAATGGCAAATAATGCCTGGAGAGAAGTAAACATCTCAACAAATTATTCCTTCCCTTCTTTCTCACTGGTCTCATTCTGTAGTGATTTCTCAGTCTAGAAGGGAGAGAGGAACACAGGGAGTCTTTGGTCCAGGGAAGTGGTGGAAAGGATCAACCTCTATGTGCAAGAGAGTCAGACAAACGTGCAAATTTATGCCAGAAACTGGCAGATTTCCTTTTGCATTTCTGAACATTCCTTTGAGCTAAATGGAATTAACATGAAATTACCTTAAACTCCAAGTGGAATCAGAAACCTTACTTCTTTTTAGTGAAATTGGATATGCTTTTAGGGAAAAAAGTACTTATTATTGACCACTAACTGATTCCCTTTTTTATGGAAATGATAATGAATTCCAGAAGTAAAGCAGTATGGTGATTTTTCTCAATTGCACAATTAGTTCCTTCTTTTTTTTTCCCCAGTTAATAGTGTTCCCTTTTCAAATATATGCATCCTCTTAGAAGAGACGTTAGAATATTTTAAAGCACTAAATGTAGATTGTGTGATGGGAAAGGAATGGAGCAGGAAATAAGCCCAGTCTTATTAAAACAATGTGTTGCTATTTTAATATTTTGTAATCCTTTTATTTAGCATTTGTGACCAAAGGACCAACTATGTGATCGATAAGTTTGCAAAGAATCTTCTAGCCTCTATGCCTCATGATGCAATTATCTTACTCAGAGGAGATCTGCCAGGGAATTCTCTCCGTTACATGCATTATTGTGAGGGACTGAGGCCAGATATTTCATTAGTGGATCAGGAAGTAAGTATATGAAAGATACACTTAGAATATAGTAGTAGCGATCATTTTAAAACATACGTTTTTTAAAGAACTATTTTTTTTAAACATTGAGTGGGTACAGTTTCTATGATCACTCTTAGGTAAAATATATATCACATTCTTTTCTTTATTTTAACTAATAGGAAAAGTCATGAGTTGCTTCTTTCCTTTTTAAACTGAATGTTCTAAGAATTATGTTCTAAGAATTAATGTGTTTCATATTAGATTCAAACAGCATCCTAGGTCTCTAGTTCACATGACAGACCATGACAATGTTGTGTTGTAAATTTATTTTTAAATTGTTCTTTTACATCCAGCCAACTCAACCATTCAAATTAACACTTCCCAGTGATCCAGGGATTAAAATAAATTAGGTTGACTATAAAATAAGTCATACTGCAGGTTGGTATACATTTCATGCAAAATAGAAATTATTGACCACAATTCTGCTATAGAATTTATTTGTAAATTTTGTTGATCTTATGACAAAAGTATTTTTGGAGAGGACTTGTGAAAATTTCAAGGTCTATTAAAACAATCTTCTTGAACTGAAAAAAATATATGTAAACTATAGGATGTATTGTTTAAGCCATAAATAGTTAAAGGGAACAAATCTTTCTCTGGTGTTTTTAGAATGGTTGTCAGGAAAAGAGAAATTCTTAACCTTGAAAAAATACATTTAGTTTGACTGAGCAAACTATTAGGCACAATACTCACTTAATAAATTTCATTCAATTAATGAATAATTAAAATTTTTTGAGAACACTATAAACAGATTTGCAAATATAGGGAAATTTGAAAATTACACATTTTTAGAAGGAGTTTGCATTTATATCATGTACACAAATGATTAATTTGATCTTCAGTCTAGCATCTGACAAAAGCTAGATCATTTGTTGAAAATATGGTATCATACTATGATTTTAAATACTATTTGGGATGACAGCTACTATGATTGAGAAGCTTGGATTTCAAAGTTAATTAGACCCAAATTCAAGTCCTCATCCTCTCACTTCCTAGATGTGTGACTGGGGTCTATTGATTTTTCCTCTCAGAGCTTCTGTTTCCTTATCTATAAAATGGAAATGATCATTAGATAAGTAAGTTAGGATGCTTCTGAATGTAAGGAACAAAATCCCTGACTACGAGTAGCTTAAACTATGGAGTTTTTAATCTCACAAGACAAGTAGTCTGGAGAGAGGAGGTTTAGGATTGATAATACAAGCGGTTCCATGAGGGCAGTGTTCTGGGGCAGCTTTTCTGCAGGTCTCCTGAACTGATGGATGCCTGGTGCCAAACATCACATGCAAAGTGCTTCTTCTGGGGTCTCTCTCTTTCTCTCTCTCTCTCTGTATTGGGAGTAACATGTACCCCAGAGGCCCCCAGCAGACCTCTACTTGGGCCCCACTAACCAGTATTGGGTCACATGACCGCTCCTAAACTACTCACTAGCAAAGGAGAATGACTAGAACTACCTGATTAAAACCAGGATTGTGTTAGTTGGAAAGGATTGGCTGTTGAGTGGGCAATCAACAGTATCTGATATAATTTAATTATTCTCACATAATAAGGTTATTATGAGAATTAAATTAGAAAGAGTAAGGCCATAGCACACAGTGGGTATTTAATTGTTACTATACCCAAGAACTGAAACTATTGGGTAATAAACTCTAATTCAATAAGTATTTTTTGAGTATTTACAATGTACACTTAGATTAAAATTAATTTGTCACTTCTAGTTAAATGACTTGTATAGACAAGTAAAACATAAGCATAATTGCTCAAACGATGATATCCAAACTTAATGAAGCTTTGAAGGTGTAAATAGGAGTCTTTTCTTTAAAAAAAAAAAAGAAATCTGTACATATAAAAGTATAGAATGAAGTATAAAGTATAGAATTAAGAAAAAATTTTTGATACTAATGATTTATTTTAATCAAAAGGATATGTAATTAATTTGGAGCTACTAATAAATTCAGATAATTTAGCCAAAGGGTTTTTAATTTTGAGGCCTAGGTTATCATATAATTGAGCTTCTCAAGGGCAGGGATTATATCTTCTTCATTATAGGTGAGCAATACTTGTTTTTTGAATGAATGAATGAAAGAACAGAGTAATGACACATCTCTGTATTTTGCCTAGGTTGTCTAGTCTGGCCATCAGAAAGACATTTCAGGCCCAGCAAACATAGTTTGGGAACTATTCTATGCCAGGCAGTGTGATAGGTGCAGAGGCAGTGAGATGAAAACAGTCCCTTTCATGTGGGAGCTTGCAGTCTAGTGAGGAATAGGCTAAGAGCTATAACTGAGGTAGGTACAAAGTACTGTAGGAGCATGGGACCTGGGGAGGGCATCTGAGAGGAAGTGGTATTTAAGCTGCTTCCGAAAGTTCAGTACACACTCTATAGGCATGAGAACGGAAGGTCATTCTGGGTAGTCTGGCAAATGCATGGAGGTAAGTGAAACTAGGTGCTGATTTTATTGATGGCTGATAGTTATAATTTAAGGCATGAAACCTAAGGTCTAAGTCATTAGAAGAATAGTCAGTGCCACATACCTCAGTTGCATTTGTATGTACTTTTCAATTATGTTTCTATTTAATGAGTACCTCCACATTTTAGAACCTTTTCATTGTCCTTGATAAACTTGATTCTTTTTAAAGAAACATATTAAAAGCATGATATCATATTTTATCTTTCTGGCAGATGATGACTTATGAGTGGTATTTACCCAAGATGGCAAAGCATTTACCAGGCGTCAAATTTCCTGGGAACCGGTGGAATCCTGTGGAAGGAATATTACCTAGTGGAATGGTCACATTTAATCTTTATCATTTTCTTGAAGTAAATAAACTGTAAGCACTCTTTTCATATAATAGCTTTTCTAAAATCTTAAGCTTTTCTAAAATTGTTTATGTAGCAGCTGTGCTTCATCCAAAAGACCAATTTTCTACACCTATTTCCCTGTCACCGGTGAGATTATCTCTGTAATTAAATTGAATATCTGTGCATAAATGAGGCCAGGCAGAAATAAATGTTATTGTTCTGGGTAAAAGAAAAATAAAGACAGATTAGCAAGAATAGCAAATAAGATCTTAGTACAATTCAGAGAAATTGGAGATGTGCCTGCCTACTTGAAATCATTGCAGGTAGATCGCAAGCAATTATAGTTTCCCCCTGATCAACACCATGGCCACCTTTTAAGTTTAATGCAAATGTTTTCCAGGAATAATCACTATATAAAAATAGCTTAAGGATTTTTTTCTAAAGGATAAGGCATTTTTATAAATAAGAAGAACACCCACAGTTATGCTGGCTGAGATAACATATGAGAATTGTGAATTCTATACTTGAGAACATAAAATTATTCATAGTTAAGGTCAAGAATAAATAACTCCTTCAGTGGTAGAGCATTGAACATTTTTCCTGTCTGTGAAATGCTTGGGATTGTCCAGAGCGTGAAGAAGAAAACTTATTTCATAATTTCTATTCTCTTATAAAGGGGACTTCAGAAATTCTTTGTAAAAGTTAAACTATCCCTTACCAAGAACCTAATGATGTGGTACTTTTGGTGTTCAGAGCCTGAAGTTTACTGTGGCTCATGAAGTAATATGAAGGTGATAGGTATAAATGTGCTATGAGAGTAATATTTAATTGTTCTATTTTGGAATAAAATGTTAACAATTAACATCTCCAAATCAGCATTTTTTGGTGAATTTTATTTAATTCAACCTTATAAACATTAATTGAACCTACTATGTACCAGTTTGTATTAGGCAATAAAGTGAGACAGTTCCAGATTTAAGTAAGGCTACAATCTAGTTGTATCTATACACAGATATGAATACAATTGGCCATAATATGATGGCATAAGCTCTATACTAACAAAGCCTTGTAAAGTGTGAGACACAGTAAATGTTCAATGTGTGTTTACTAAATAGATGATTTAATTGACAGTATAAGCCAAGTGTTCTGGGAGCATGGATGAGGAAGCAATTAATTCTGCCCAGGGGCATTCATTCAGTATTTATTTAATAAATATTGGGTATTCAAAATGTCCCAAGACCTATACTAGCTGCAGATGCATGGGTGTGATCCCTGCTGTTGCAGTCTTTCAGAGAGGTGTCAAGTGGTACCTTAAACATGAAACAGATAAGTTATAGTATCAGCTGGCAAGCATGATAATAGTGGTATGGATAAAATGTTGGAGACTTAAAGGCTAAGTAAGAATTTGCCAAGTGGGTAGGAACAATTAGGATACAGAACACATCCATGACCCCAGAAACTCCCTTTCGCTGTCCTGTGTCATCATACTGTCCCCGAAGCCCTAACCCTCACAACCACTGATCTATTATCTGTTCCTATAGTTTTATCTTTTCCAGAATGTCATACAAATGGACTCATAAAGTATGTAACTTTTTGACACCAGCATATTTCACTTAGCATAATGCCTTTGAGATCCATACAAGTTATTGTTGTATATTAATAGTTTATTCCTTTTCGTTACTGAGTAGTATTCCATTGTATGGATGTACTACAGTTTATCCATCCACCTGTTGAAGGACATTTGGGTTGTTTCCAGTTTGGGGCATTTGTGAATAGAGCTGCTATAAACATTTATGTACACGTTTGTGTGTAAATATGTTTTCATACCTAGGAGTGGGATTACTGGATTGTTTGTTTTTTACTATTGAGTTTTGAGAGTTCTGTGTATATTCTAGATTCAAATCCTTTGTCAAATACGTGATTCATAAATATTTTCTCCCAGTCTTTTTGTTCTCTTCAAAGTGTCTTTTGCAGATAAAAGTTTCTTTATTTTGATGAAATCCAATTATCATTTTTTTCTTTTATGGATCATACTTTTTGATCTCATATCTAAGAACTCTTTCCCTAATACCAGGTCACAAAGATTCTCTCATGTTTTCTTCTAAGAGTTTTATAGTTTTATGTTTTACATTTCAGATCAATGGTCCCTTTTGAGTTAATTTTTGCAAGGGGGTTGCTTAGAACAAAGGTCTTTTTTTGCATATGAATATCATTTGTTGAAAACATTATTCTTTCTTCATTGAATTGCATTTGCACCTTTTTCTATATTTACAAAAAAATCCTTCTGGGTTTTTGGTTGGTTTTAATTTGATTAGTGTTTTCATGGTATTTCTCTTTTTATCCTTTTGCTTTTAACCACCTATGTCACGTTTAAAGTGGGTTTCTTGTAGACAGTACATATTTGGCTCTTGTTTTATTATCCATTCTGACAATGTCTATATTTTCATTGTGTATTCAGATCATTTGCATTTAATGTAAATATTGATATGTTTTAGACGTACATCTATCATTTTATTATTTGTTTTCTGTTTGTTTCTCTGTTTTTCATTCCACTGTTTCCCTTCCTGCTTTCTTTGGGATACTTTGATTTTTCCTAGTATTCCATATTAAGTTATTTTTACTATGTCTCTTGGTAAATTTTTTCACTGGTTGCTCTTGGAATTACAGTATACAGACATACTTAACTTTTTACAATCTACTTATTACTTCAAGTGAACTGTAGAAACCTTAGTGGCATATAAGTTCCTTTAACCTCCCCACTTTTGATTGAGTTGTCAAATATATTAGACATGTGATAATTTTTGTTTTCAACCATCATACATATATTTTTAAATCTAAGAGAAAAGATAATCTAAAATATTTGTCCACATATTTACCAGATCTGTTGCTCTTCCTGCAATCCTGATATTCCAAGTTCCCTCTTGTATCATTTCTCTTCATCTGAAATTAGTCCTTTAGCATTTCTTTTAGAACAAGACTGTTAGCAGTGAATTCTCTTAGTTTTCCTGTATCTGAAAATGTCTTTATTTCACCTTCATATTTGAAGGATATTTCTGGATATGGAATTCTGGCTTGATAGTTCTTTTTTTTCCCCACCACTTTAACAATGTTATTTTATATCCTTTTGACATGCATGGTTTCTGATGAGAAATCTGCAGTTACTCAAATCATTGTTTCCCTTGTGTGAAATGTGTTGTTTTTCTCTGGCTGCTTTCAAGATTTTTTATTTGTCTTTAGTTTTCAGCAGTTTGATTATGATGTATCTGGGCATGAATTTCTTTGAGTTTAACCTACTTGGGATTTACTGAGTGTCTCGAATCTGAAAGATTGTCTTTCACAAAATTTGGAAGCTTCCTGACATTATTTCTTTAAGTACTTTTTCTGCCCCACCTTCTTTCTCTTCTCCTTCTGGGATTCTGATGACACCAGTGTTAGAACTTTTGATATTGTCCCACAGGTGCCTAAACTCTGTACATTTTTCTCAGTATTTTTTCTCTTTGTTTAAATTGTATAATTTCTCTTGGTCTGTCTTCAAGTTCACCCAGTGGAGGAGTAATAGGAATTTGCTCCCAACCTTTGCCTCTGATTAGCGAGAAGTGTTGCCCTTCCTCAGAGCTATAGGGACCTGCCCAGCTGCCACTGCTGTAACTGTGGTGCTGCTGGCACAGTATTGCCCGGTGCCCAGGGAAGGAAAGAAGGGAAAACATCCTGGGGATTTCCTCTGCTCTCCCCAGTCCGTACAAGTTCCTTTTCCTGCCCCTTGGGCTAGGAAAAAGGGAGGTGGCCGGGCTTTTCTTGGAGTTCTTGCTGTCCTTACTTGGTATGTACTTTTGGGTTTCAGGCTTCCTTTGAGTCCAGGCCAGGTAATCCTGGAATGGGAAAAGGGATAAACTCACTGCGGATTTGGTGGAACTTAGAATTCTGCTTTCTTCCTTCAATCTTCTTTCTACCATTTACTTTTCAGAGTCTTCAGATAGTTGTTCCAGGTCTTCTGTTCAGAAATTATAGTTGTGTGCAGTGAGAGAGACAGAATAGAATAGGATGACTCCATCTTCCCTAGAACCAGAACTCTATTATGTTTTACTATGTCAGATAGTGCATTTAATCTTAAACAGCTGTGAAAGATAGTTCATACCAATTTCACTGATGAGGAGACCAGACACAGGTAATTAAGTAATTTCCCCAAAATCATAGAGGTAATACATGGTGGAAAAAATCCAAAATCTAAGCCAGAAGTGTCTTGTTTCAAAGTTCATGAAATTTTTACTTTCAAGTAATTGCTCCTAACATGCTCCTTTTTTTTTTCTACTTGGTAATAGCTGTTAAGGTATACATCAAAAATTGGAATAGAACCAGTCAATTGTAATGTTTTTGAGCTAAGCTTATTTAAACCATTTCTATTACTAATTTTTGCAGGATTTGAAGATCCTAATAGTTAGTCAAATCTAATTAATTTTATTCAGCAAATATTGTGTATTAGCTATGCATCATGCTATGTGGGATTTAGAATTAATTCAGAGATAGAGAGCCTATCCTCAGGATGCTTCTGGGCTTCTCAGAAAGATTTATAAATGAAGATAACAAGTTCAATAAAATAATGTTAAAAGAGATTAAAAATGCAATGGAAATTTGAGGAAGGAGAGATTAGTAGTAGTAGTAGTACTACTACTACTACTACTACTATGAAGACATATTTCCACCTATACAATTTTAAAGGTATCAAATAATATGTATGTTTACACGTGAGACAGAACCACAGAAGCGTTCCTTGTAACAGTGCTTATCCGCAGGTGATTTCTTACAATGTCACAAACAGGTAGTTTTATCATTTATGTCTGTGTGCTTCCCCTCAACCTCCCAAACGGCATTTTTTACACTAATATCAATGTAAATTTATTTATTTTTAAAATTTATTTATTTATTTTTGGCTGCTTTGGGTCTTTGTGGCTGTGCACGGGCTTTCTCTAGTTGCGGCGAGCCGAGGCTACTCTTCGTTGCGGTGCACAGGCTTCTCATTGTGGTGGCTTCTCTTGTTGCAGAGCACGTGCTCTAGGTGCGTGGGCTTCAGTAGTTGTGGCATGCGAGCTCAGTAGTTATGGCTCACGGGCTCTAGAGCACAGGCTCAGTAGTGGTGGCGCACGGGCTTAGTTGCTCCACGGCATGTGGGATCTTCCCGGACTAGGGATCGAACCTGTGTTCCGTACATAGGCAGGCGGATTCCCAACCACTGCACCACCAGGGAAGTCCCTCAGTGTAAATTTAAAACAATCTATTTGGGAGAGATTTAAATAAACCAAAGTGTTCACAAATGGTTTATTGGTAACCGAGGTTTAAAGAGTCAGAAATGACCCTTCGTGAGTTATACTTTAACATTTAGAACTTTAAGTTAAAAATGCATATTTTTCTGTTTTCAATAGAAAAGAAACATTTGTTTGCATAGGAATTCATGAAGGCGACCCAACCTGGAAAAAGAACTATTCACTTTGGCCATGGGGTTCTTGTGACAAATTAGTTTCTTCAGAGATTGTATTCAACCCTGAGGAGTGGATTAAACTTACGAGAAACATCTATAACTGGACTGAAGACTATGGAAGGTATGGAGAGCAGTTATGTTTTTCATCAGTGTATAGCCATTTTGTGTGCCTAAAAAACTTACTAAATTTTGAGATGCCTTTTAATTTTTTGATATATTTTGTGTTTTTTAATTAGTAGTTAGTATTGTTATTTGCGGCCCACAGAGTATTGTAATAGAGAAAGAGAACATATATTTCTTGTTCTTAGGCTTGGAGATGGAGGAAGGGCGGTGGTGGTTGAGTGGGCACCACGGTAGTTAAACATGTGCCACCGTCCACCTCCAGCTGTTGTAATGCTACACGGTCCACCATCCTGTAGCCTAGACCCTAAAAGTGGAAGAGATTTATTAACTGCAACAGAGCTTTAAAAGGCACTCACTCTGTTGCCCATGATAGTTTCCACCTGCATAAACTCATATTTTTTTTTCTTCAAGAATGGCAGATCACTTCTCTGTAGGGAAGACTGGGATTTGAGTAACTTTTTCTTCAGTTGTTTGTCATCAGCCTTGGTCTGTCGTTTTTGGCATGATTAGTCTTCCTGGAAGCATTTCTACCTAGACTTGACTCTCTCCCATATGGAAGATGAGTCACCATCTGAAGATAGGTGTCTCTATTGCCTATTTTTTAAATTATGAATTATTCAAAGATTAGATAATTATTGTTTATAATTCAAGAACAGTCAAGATCATATGAACAAATGGTACCAAAGTTTTTTGAGTCAATATGAGCAAATAGACCACATTGCTGTGCACCAGCGAGAGCTGGATAAGTAGTTCTACGTCAGAGTACTCTGTGATGGGAATTCCCTGGCAGTCCCGTGGTTAGGACTCAGCGCTTTCACTGCCGTGGCCCAGGTTCAATCCCTGGTCAGAGAACTAAGATCCCACAAGCTGCATGGTGCGGCCAAAAAAAAAGTACTCTGTGACCATTGTGAGGAAAAGTTAGAAAATCACCTGTTCTCCAAACAGCTGACGACAGTACAGGTACATGGCATCACTCATTATCTCCATTCTGTCAAAATAGATACATAATAAAAGAAATTTTAATTAAGTGAAAAAAAATCAGCAAATGGTTCAGCCAGTGTTTTTGGAGCAGCATCCTAGCTCCAGCAATGATTTATCCAAGCCGGGAGTCCCCTCTCTTTACAGCTCAGTGGCTCTTAGCTGTGTCCATAGAGTGACCCAGGCCTCACCCCTGCCCCATCGCCCACCTGACAGTTCTTAGGGACAGCTGGCTCCCCAAATGCCTCCAGCCTCTTCCCACTAATCTTTAGTTTGCTCCCGTGAGGCACTGGGGCTCATTATGCAGATTAAGACTAAATTTACCAAAACCTCAAATTCCTAATGATCAAATTTTTCTAGGAGAATAAGTTTGTTATTTTGGTCTCTATCAGTACTTCAGGATGCAGCCTATTTTATTTGCCTTGTAAGATTATAAAACAAGAATTACATGTCCACAGCAATAAAGGTAGCTAGCAGAAACATGTTACCGTTTTCTTGTAACTGCAGGTTTGCTCCATCTTCCTGGGAATCTGTGGCCAATGAAGAGATGTGGCAAGCCAGGTGAATAATGTACACGTGTGTGTTTGCAGTCTGTCTGTAATGCAGCAGAAGAGCCTCTGGCGCTTTTCACCTGGGGAGTAGTGGTGCGCGGGGATCATAAAAATAATACTCATGAGCAATTATTTTGTTTGAGGCATTGTACTAATCATTACCCATGCATAATCTCATTTCATCCTCACAATAACCTGTGAAGAAGTTATTATTATCCCCGTTTTAGAAAAGAACAAACTGGAGGTAGAGAGGTTACTTGTCCAAGGCCACATAGTTCTACCAATAGAGTCCAAAACTCACATCTGTCTGACTCTGGAACATTCCTAATTCCTATGCTCTCCTATCTCAACTAAACCAAAGTGAGTGTAATTGATTGAGGAGAAGTTGATAATTACAACCCTGTCTCCATGTGTAATGTGCTAGTTAATTATTTAAGCACTTATTGAAAACTTCCTAGAGACCAGGCACTGTGCTAGGCATGGAAGCTACACATATGAATATGACACAGTTCCTGCTCTCAAGGAGCTCAGTCTAATGGAACAGACAGACATGTTCAAAGAGATCTGACTCTTCATGTGCTAGATGCTGTACTTTCCTGTTGTTCCTGTGTGGAACAAACCCTTCATGGTGACGCTCTTGACTCTCTGGGTTCCTGTCATTCTTTTAAAGTATTCAAAATATCTAACACTAACAGACTTTGGCCTAAATATTTTTTTTTTTTTAAACATCTTTATTGAAGTATAATTGCTTTACAATGGTGTGCTAGCTTCTGCTTTACAACAAAGTGAATCAGTTACACATATACATATGTTGCCATATCTCTTCCCTCTTGCATCTCCCTCCCTCCCACCCTCCCTATCCCACCCCTCTAGGTGGTCACAAAGCACCGAGCTGATCTCCCTGTGCTATGCGGCTGCTTCCCACTAGTTATCTATTTTACATTTGGTAGTGTATATATGTCCATGACACTCTCTCACCCTGTCACATCTCACCCCTCCCCCTCCCCATATCCTCAAGTCCATTCTCTAGTAGGTCTGTGTCTTTATTCCCATCTTGCCACTAGGTTCTTCATGACCTCTTTTTTTTTTTTTTCCCTTAGATTCCATATATATGTGTTAGCATACTGTATTTGTTTTTCTCTTTCTGACTTACTTCACTCTGTATGACAGACTCTAACTCCATCCACCTCATTACAAACACCTCCATTTCATTTCTTTTTATGGCTGAGTAATATTCCATTGTATATATGTGCCACATCTTCTTTATCCATTCATCCGATGATGGACACCTAGGTTGCTTCCATGTCCTGGCTATTGTAAACAGAGCTGCAATGAATATTTTGGTACATGACTCTTTCTGAATTATGGTTTTCTCAGGGTATATGCCCAGTAGTGGGATTGCTGGGTCATATGGTAGTTCTATTTTTAGTTTTTTGGCCTAAATATTAATGTAAAAGTCCTAAGTGATGCAGACAGGGGTACCAAGTATGAAGTGCTTCCTCCAGTAAAAATGTGTTGATGCCCACTCTGGGCCAGGGACGGTGCTTTGCACCAAGAATTGAGTTAGGGTGTAAAGGGCTTACATACATTTAAAGAGGTTTTTTAAAAAATTGTCAAGAGGGACTTCCCTGGCGGTCCAGTGGTTGGGGCTTTGCCCTCCGGTGCGGGGGGTGCGGGTTCGATCCCTGGTTGGGGAGCTGGGATCCCGCATGCCTCGCGGCCAAAGGGCCAAAGCATAAAGCAGGGGCAACGTTGTGACAGATGCAATAAAGACTTTGAAAGTGGTCCACATCAAAAAAATCTTAAAAAAAAAAAACTGCTAAGAAATGGTTCTTGACAAAATAACAATTACAAAAAAGATACAGTTTTTGCAGTAGTGTTTTTGAAAAAGTTAGAAAATTGCATATTTCAAGTTATCAGCCCAGTTATAGGAACAAATACTTGCTTTGAAGAACTAATCAAAGATACACCGAATGTCTCCACAATTCCTCACTGTGATTGAATGTGGGAAAGCTGGGGGAGAAATCACATAAAAGAAGAAAGCAGGTCATTATTCGGGCAGGTATTGATTTAATTGGTGTGCTGAATACAATTTAGATGAGCTCATGTGGTCAAAGAGTCCAGCCATCTTTGAAGAACTGGTCACACGTGGCATGAACCGTCACGATGGGTACCTTCAGGGATGTGCTGACAAACTCAGCAAGTCTCCGCCTCCCAGCTGCTCTTGCATAATGAAATGTACATCTGGAGGGAAGATGATGTACAATAGGGATGATGAACATACGCTTTTTTCTAAAAGATTTGGCAGTAGGTGTGAATGCAGTGTCTTGGGATGGCGGGGGAGGATTACCGTTGGTTCAGAGTAAACTATTAATATGAGAGAAGTGAAAAGAATACAATAAATGGTTTTGTATGTTCCTTATCAGTGGAAAAGTCTGGCAGATTTAGCTCTGAATGTAAAATTGACATGAACACTCTTCCACTCCCAGGATGAAAACCCCGTTCTTCATCTTTAACCTGGCAGAAACTGCAAGTTTGCCTTCAGATGTGAAAGCTCAACTCTACACTCACGCGTATAACGTATGTTGTACTTTTAACGTATATAAATTTATTTGGTGGGAGGGTGGTGGTGACTGTTTGGGATGGAGAAAGGGTGTATCACAGTAGAGTTTTTACTTTTTTGTTTCCAGCTTTATTTGGCATTATAAAGCAGTATAAATGGAAAAATAGTCATGTGTATCACAAATAATATCTAAAGTAAATGGCTGTGGTCCACAAAATAATGAAAGAAGTTCATGTCCTAATCTCCAGAACCTATGAATATATGGCCTTACATGGCAAAGGGCACTTTGCAGATGTGATTAAGGATCTTGCGGTGGGGAGATGATCCTGGATTTCCGGGTGGGCCCAACGTAATCACAAGGGTCCTTAGAAGAAGGAGGCAGGAAGGTCAGAGTCAGAGAAGGAGATGTGGCATTGCAAGCAGAGGTCAGAGAGAAAGACTTAAAAGATTGCCACACGGCTGGCCTGGAAGATGGAGGAAGGGGCCACAAGTTGGGGAGTGCAGGCAGCCTTTGGAAGCTGGAAAGGGCAAAGAAAGATTCCAGAGCCTCCAGAAGGAACACAGCCCTGCTGATTTTACAAAAACCTTGATTTTTATGACTTTTGACCCCTAGAAGTATTCGATAATACATTTATATTGTTTTAAGCCACTACATTTGTGGTGATTAGTTACAATAGCAATAGGAAACTAATATGATGGCTTTACTTAAAAAAAGAAACAAGTTCTGATGGGTTGCCCTCTACGCAAAATCATGACCCTGGCTACACTTGAAATGATCGGGCTGTGGCTGGTTGGGATTTCTTTTTTTTTTTTAATTAATTAATTTATTTTTATTTATATATTTTTGGCTGCGTTGGGTCTTCGTTGCTGTGCACAGGCTTTCTCTAGTTGCGGCGAGCAGGGGCTGCTCTTCGTTGCGGTGCACAGGCTTCTCATTGTGGTGGCTTCTCTTGTTGTGGAGCACGGGCTCTAGGGCGCGCGGGCTTCAGTAGTTGTGGCATGCAGGCTCAGTAGTTGTGGCTCGCAGGCTCTAGAGCGCAGGCTTAGTAGTTGTGACACACGGGCTTAGTTGCTCCGCGGCATGTGGGATCTTCCTGAACCAGGGCTTGAACCCGTGTCCCCTGCATTGGCAGGCGGATTCTTAACCACTGCGCCACCAGGGAAGCCCTGGTTGGGATTTTTATGAGAGAGATAAAGGGTCATGGAGAGTGGCTCTGTCTTCTGATGTGGCCCCAGGACACCAAACAGCCTTCACATCCAGCCACACTGAGGCTCTTGCTTAGCTGGTCCTCTGTGATGGCCAGGGGAGTACAGAGCAGGGGCTTGCTTTGCTGTAGCACTATGTTAACAAGTCCCTGCTTTTCTGTGATTTATAGCACTGGGCTCTTCATCACCTTCAGAGATAGTCTTGGAGCCTGCTGTGTAGGAAATAGACATCCTGGCGAAGGCCAATAAGAACAGAGCCCAGGAGCTGTATGTCTAAGCAAGTGAGGAGGTATTTCTGCTGTCTCTGGGCTGCTGTAGATCTACTCAGCCAGGGCATTTGTTTGGTGCTGAGTCAAAATTGCATGGTGTCCAATTAGTATGACAGATTTTACTCCTCAATTTTGTGCTCATTGGTCCACTGTTTATTCATTTATTCATTCACTCACAGGGCATTTATGGAGCACCCAGTCTGTACCAAATACTGTGATGGAGACAATCAGGAATATTCCCTGCTGTCAAAGAGGCACAAGCTAGAGAGAGAGATGGAAGATAAGGTCCTCAGTTAATTCAGTCGTGAGAGTTACGAGAGGTTTGCAGAGGTGCGGTGGGAGCAGAGAGCAGCATATGAGTACAGCCTTCTAGGGAGGGGGTGGTGAGGAAGGGAGGGAAGGCTTCTAGAGGAGATGTCACCGCAGTGTCATCTTGGAAGATCAGAAGGAACTGGCCAGGCAGATGTGGGGCAGGGTAGCGAGAAAGTGGGGGAGGGCGGACAGTCCATAAGGATGGAACCACAGGGACAAAGGCGGAAACCTCCTAGGTGCCCACTCCAGGACAGCCAGGGACTAGTTATAGGAAGCGGCATGCTGGAGTTCTGTCTGGCAGTCAGGAGGTCCAGGTTCAAGGCCTGCTCCACCATTCACTGTCAACTGTGAGCCAGTTAACCTTTCCAGACCTCTATCTTTTCTTAAAAAAAAAAAGTGGACTGTAAACTTTATAGATTATCTCTCATATCCTGGTCATATCCAGTTCATCTCTAATACCCTGTGATTCTGTGAAAAACAAGTAGTATTTAGTTGGGAGGAATCCGAGACTTACTAATATTTTATATTCTCATCAGTGATCTGTTCCATGGTCAGTTGTTAGGCCACTACTGAAGCTAATTCATGGATTTATTGTCCCTTTGGGCCTGTAAGCATTACTCTGTTCAGTGAACACAAGTCTGTAGCAGTCTATAGGTATCTCCTTCACATACGTCTCCAGATGTGTGACATCATTTGCAAGACAAATGAGGCCAAATACTCCATGGGTCAACACAAATCAGCCCCTAGTACAGGTTTTTCAAGAACATTCTTGTTAGGTATAAAAGATATTTTTGTTATTATTTACATTATCCTGCTCAATAGCTTATACAGAACATTAAGTTCAGGTATAGTGGGAGAGCAAGAATGATCTTTGTTATCTTTAGGAATACATCTGATACACTGAAGATTTCCCCCCAAGACAGAATATGTTCCACTAACACTAATGTCACAGTGATACACGCCTAGAGGGGGAAATGTAATTCCACATGATGAGAAATGACTCTTAGCTTCTTAAGATACAGCACATGTGGCCTAATGGGCCATCCAGAATGAGTCGATGTTCTAGAAAAGGGTAGCGTAGTTTTTCTGATGTCTGAAGACTGAAGCAGGGAGGTCACGAGCGTGCCTCTTATTCTCTTGACCCATTGGGAAATGAAGTGCTAGCATCTGTCTTGCACTCCAGAACCTTATCAGGATTCTGAAAACTTGGGAAAGAAAAGAACCTGAGCAGTTCCTGAGCGCCTACTTTGTTCCGGGCAGCCTGCCGTGCATTTTACAGATGTCCCTCATCAGAGGGAGGCTTGGGAAGAGAAGCAACGGATAGGGGAAAAAAAACCCAAAAAACTATGAGGAAAGGTAGAGAAGCTTTGAATATTTTACTAAGAAAATAAACGGGTAGGAGGCTGACTTAATAGCTTTGATGTCTATGAAAGTGCGAGGTGACTCTCCTATTTTATGGAGTGAAGAGAACTAAGGGGAAAATAGCTTTAAAAGGCAGCTTGAGGACTGAGGGTTATTAAGTATCAAAATGACATATCAAATACGGATCGGGGACTTTTTCATGGGGATGTTGTTTTGAAATAGATTAGGTAGGCATTTGTCTGCTCTGGAGTAGGGGTTGGGGAAACAGAGAATATAATTGGGTCCCTTTCAACTGGATGATGTAATGAGTATAGTTCTAATTCAAAAAACCCTTGTCCCTGGAGAAAGCATCATTGCTTGTCCTGTGCTCTCATGGAGGCTACTGGTTAACTCAAGTGCCTGTGGATCTGACTCCAATTTGATAATCCCCAAGAAGGCTGTGAAATTCCCAAATAAGCAAGTATAATCTGTTTTGTAGATTTGCATCTACTTTTTGGTTTATTTGTTAAATTTTGATGTTTTTCCTCTGGAAAACTCAATATTAAAGATTCTAACTCTATCCAATTAATACTATCTCTGATATTGAAAAACAAAATTCTGAATTCCTGTGGGCAAAGTTTTAACTATGAAAATTGTAATTTTAGGACACTGTGAAGATTTTCAATATCTCACTTTAAGGATGTCTCTTAAATTCTATTATGCCCAGTCTGTTTGATGCTGGATTTGTTTGATGTGTTTTATTGTCGCTATTGTTATTACTGTTGTTTATAATATAGAGAGAAATTTATGTAAAAATGAGGGACAAAATTTTAATTTCTTCAAGTTCTTTTTCCATGCAGGTTCCTAAAGAAAACTATTTTTTTCTCCAATAGCTAAATTTAGAGTTTCAACCTTTCTGCCTGTTGAGTAAATAGCTTTCCATGAATTAGAACTAAATCCCTTTCTCAGAACGTCTTTCTGGAGGAAGAGCATTTTGTCCTGACACAGTGTGTCTTAGGTTCCCTCTGCAACATCCAAAAAACCCCAGAAGCAGTTTTAGATGAAGCACATTTGCCTCCTGCTACTGTAATAATTATAGTAACATTCTTGCATTTTCTGCATGGCCTAGCAACAATTAGATTTTTACTGTAGGCTGCTTGGATTTTTTTTTCTTGTGTTAATTTCTCTGTGTTTTCTGTTTTTTTTTTTTGAAAAAAGTCAAGGGATAACAATGGAATACCAACATTTTTGCTGTCTTCCAGCTTTATAAGGAGATTGTCTATTTACGAAAGGAACACCCAGTGAACTGGCATAAGAACTATGCCATCGCCTGTGAACGGATGCTGCGCCTTCGGGAAAGAGGTGCAGACCCTGAAGTCTTGTTATCTGAAACCATCAGACACTTCCGTCTCTACACTCAGAAGGCCCAGAATGATCCACAGCTGGCTGATATTTCAGTTGCTCTAAAACACCTAAGAAAAGAACTGCAAAGTCTGAGAAATATGAAAAATGGCTGAGACAGCAAACTATGAAAAACCTGCTTGGCGTTTGGCTTCCAAAATTCCAAAATCTAAAAGTTTTTCATCCAAGAAAAGAAACAGCATAAAAAAATGGAAGCCTAAGTCATCTCCCAGATATAAGTACATGGTGCAGCCGTACTGTTTCAGAGGGGGGCACGGTTAGAGACTGAGATGTGCTATTTATGCAAATTATATTTAGCCCATGTTACTGAATTAGCATTTCAGCGAGAATATTTTGAAAAATCTTCCTACTTCCACAATCTTTCACCAAATGAGTTGCTTGATTAGATTCTAGAAGAGAATGAACTGTTTTCATATACTTAAAATATTGACCATGAATCTTAAGGGCCCTGCTTATTGGAATTGGTATTGAAATTAAATTCTTAAAACATTAATACCATACCAGAGACATTCTTTGTTTCCAAGAAGTGAAATCATTTTTTTTTAAGAATGAATCTTGTTATGCTTCAAGTTAGAATACTGGGTTGGTTTTTTTTTGTTTTTTTTTGAGTAGCTGCAGTTGTTACATAATCTCACACTTCAAACTAAATACCAACCAAATGATATTTTGAAAAGGTTGGGGTTTTATTGTCTTAGATCATTCTCTGAAATCACTAAAAAATTAAGCTAATTGTTGTTTGCTTTTTTTCAGTTGCTTAAACTGATTGGCAAGTAAAAAGGATTTTGTCTTTCCTTAATTAATTTTATATTCATGTTTTACTTCTATTTGGGCTCATAAATCTGGGCCCAATAATTAGTAGGCTTCCTGCTGCCAAAATGCCAAAAAAAAAAAAAAAAAGGGCAGGGGCTCGGGGGGTGTGGGGAAGTGGTTCAATAAATTCATTTCTGTTACAAGCATCTTTTATACATATTACTAAAGAGAACATAGTAAGAAATGCAAATAATAGTTCTTTATTTTATTATGACAGTTAATTAATAGCAACCTGTTTTAATGAATAAAGTCACTCAGAGTCCTTCAGCACTTCCTAAGTAGAGGCCTGAATCTGTAGGGATTCTTTTCCCCCCAATTGTATAGCTCCTAGACTCCAAGAACTATATAGGCCCCTGTATAGAAATGCTCACTAATGAAGAGGGAGGGCTAGAAGCTTGTCTGCATTCAAAGATCACTGGTGAGTCATTCAGCAAGAAAAGGCCCCTTACCAGGAATAGTCACAGTTCCGTGGCATTGTACTAGCAAAAGGGTCTGATCAAAGGTCTCCTGTGGAGCTTGCATGGTTCCCTTTCATACTACGACCATAATTAAAACCACTAATTCTCTTTTAAAATGCTGCAGGATGCCATGTAGGCATCTGTCTGGAGTGTCCTTTGTGATGTCATAAGCTGTTAAGGACCAGTGCCGAGGGCTTTTGAGTGAAATGCCAGTCATGAAGGTGCTTCAAGACAAGGGTGCCTCTAAAAGCTTGACAGGGCCTTGACTGCACAATTCGAGCTGAATTTGCCCCTTGTCAGCTGCCAGTAAATAAATCTCAAAGGGGGAAAAGCTGAAGTTTCATTACCTGATCCATGGGGCTTTGTTGGTTTTGGCATCACACAGGGGAAGCTCTTGCCCCTCCATTCTCTGGATTTGAAGATGTCCATTGGAGCCTGCAGTGCCTGGACGGGGTTCAGAGCGGAACCTTTTGAAGAGTGTCAATAGTTGTAACAGTTCAGCTGTTAGGAAGACAAATAAATGGAGGAGCTCATTAATCCGCTTTTGGCTCTCAGTGCCTTTTGCCCTTTTATCACAGCCTTATTAGGCTCCTACTCATCTTGAACCAGAAAAAAATGAATTGAAGTTGTTGAGTACTAATTGGCAAAGACTTTTAATCATGGGCCAAGAACTTTCACTGACTTGAAAGTAACTTCTCCACAGGGAAGAACCAAAAACCTGGTTTACCTTAAAACAAAAACCTGTTGGAGTGCAGTGTGGTGTAAAAATTTAAGGAAGCATTGATAAATTGTCTAAGTTGATCCATTTGAAAGAATTATATAAGATTATGATTTCCACTTTTCTTTAAAAAAGTACAATAAGACTCATATATGCGTTCCCTGGAAATGCATTGTCTATTATTTCGGAAAAGAGATTGCATGCGTATGTGAGATGATCATATTGGTTTTGAACATCTACATATTGTATATGGAATAATGTGTAAATATTCACTTCAGCATCTACATACACATCTGGTGTTGGAGTAATATTTCCTATTTATGGCCTTAAGAATGGAAAATGTGGGCCTCTTTTTGAAAATATCTGCATTTTAAATGTGTCTATAATGTGGTACTACATATATGCCTGAATATGCTTTGCATATTGACTGTTGTCTGATGGTGCATAGATTATTCTGTATTTGTGCATCAGTGGCTTTGGACCACTCTCTGTTTGAGAAAGCGATGATATGATGGCCCACAGTAGACAGGATCATAATCATTTAAATTTCCAAAAACCAGCAGTGAATGAAAAAAGAGCAAACTGAGCTGAGATTTTGGGATGTTGGGCTTCATTCCCAGATCAACTACTTTGAAGAATTCTTTCCTTTCTACTGTGTGAGGTTAAACAAGTTGCTTTCCTTTTCTTTCTCTTACTTCTCCTTGGCTAGTACACAAACACCATAAAATCTGACAGAAGGGGTATCCTTTAGTCTAACCCCCGACATGGAAGAGAATGTGAAGGAGGTGACTTCTGCGGGATTTGGCTAGCATTCTCCTAGCAGTGTCCCTGGAGTGCCGTGGGTTGGCAGGATGACAGGAACCCTGCAAGGCCAACTTCTGCCTGGACTTTGGCCTGAGGAGCAAGTGGGAGCCAGCAAAACTGTCTGCCTCTCCACATGCTGTGGTGCCCTCCTGCCCGGCACCGAGGCTGGCACGCACCACAGAGTGGAGAGGGAGATTGTGGCTTCCATGTTCCCTAACAAACCTCCCCAGCCCTGTTCCCGCTGATGGAGGTATGCTTGCTTCTTGCTATTGACTTTCCTCTTCTCTTTGTTTTTTCAAAGGGTTCTTTTTTTTCTTTTTTAATGCTTTTGTTCTATGACTCAAAATGCAGCCAAAATAGAAGTGAATCAATGACTAGTGTCCTCTTTTGAAGTCTTCTAATAGAAATTGTGAAATGTTATTTCTGCCTGTATTCGTAGTCCTTTCTAATGACAGAACCATGATGTTTAGCCTTTATTATACTTAAATAAAGCCATTTTGAGTGTTAGGATTATTGTATGATACCCTGCTGATTTCTTTAAGTCATCAGATTAGGATATGAAGAGTAGTTTTTTAATTTATATTTTGAAAGTTAAACAGTGTGAGTCCTTTTTCATAGTTCCTACCAATATCCCTCAGAATTTTGAACTGTTAATGCTTTTAATATTCAGGACAAAAAGTTAACACCAAAGATTTTTTTAAAAAATGGATCCTATTACAGCAAATCCTTTTACTTTGTTTTAATTCTGGTATATTTTGTAAAAGCACCAATGTAGAGTACTACTTAAAATTCTGTTCTTCTGACTGGCTCCAAGTCCTATGGTTTGGTAAAGAAAAAAATTCAAACTCAGTAAGAGATTCACACTGCTTTGTTCATCCTCATATTTTGTTGTGAATGCAAACCCATTCTAAGGCTTATACTCACAAACAAATAAGTAATGTTTCCAGGGATTCTGGAAACATCTAAAGGCCAAGATCTTGGCACAGCATTACAGAGCAAACAGGGAGCTAAAGCTTTAGCCGCGATCATATTCAATGAAGACGTCATTGTCAGTACCCTCTAAAGGTCTGTTTGATTTGGATCAGCGTGGACGGTATAAAACAAGCCTCAGGAATAGCACGATGTGCTTACCTGGATATCAGAAGGTAAACTAGTAGGAATATATCTTGAGGAAGGGATTTTTCTGAAAAAACTGATTGCTCTTCAACAATGTAACATATATTTGTATAGCCTGGAAAGATTAGCTTATGTCGTATCACAAAAAGAAAAAGATGGGAGAGACAGGTAGAAGTTACAAAACTGTAAACACAGAGCCTGAAATTATTGCCCTGTAAATAGAGTTATCTGGATCCTTTCCACCGATCCCAAGTGTTATTGGTGAGGGTTAATTTTCAATAGCACAGATATTGTGATGATTTTAAAAAGTTGATAAGGTTGAGAAAGTTTCAAGATACAGATCGAATACAAAGGCAAATAATTGGACCATGTTCCCATCCACGTGATCTAACTTCACAGAGCACCTAAGTAGTTGCAGGTCTTTTCGTACATAATTGCCATTAGATGAGGTTAATGTTAAATAAATGTCTAATAGAAGATAAATAGAAATAAGCCCAATCGAAGTTTTAACCCATTCAGAATGTTAATTGTTTAGAATCTGTTATAAATCTGTACAAGTAGTATGGGGGGGTAACATAGGTGAATTATAATTTTTATATTGGTAAATTCGTTATATATTATAAACTAATAAATGAAGATTACATCCTGTTTTTTAAAATATGCAAACAAACCATAACCATCTCCTATTTTAGAAATGTTATCTGGGGACTTCCCTGGTAGTCCAGTGGTTAAGAATCCGCCTTCCAATGCAGGGGATGCAGGTTTGATCCCTGGTTGGGGAACTAAGATCCCACATGCCACAGGGCAACTAAGCCCTTAAGCCTCAACTACTGAGCACATGAGCCACAGCTAGAGAGAAGCCCATGTGCCACAACTAGAGAAAAGCCCGCGCACCACAACTAGAGAGAAACCCGTGCCACAATGAAGAGCCCACGCGCTGCAACGAAGATCCCGCATACTTAGCTGCGTTGCAACTAAGACCCAACGCAGCCAAAAATAAAAAGTAAATAAATAAATATTTTTTTAAAAAAAGAAATGTTATCTGAGGAGTTATTTTATAATGTAACCTTTTAAAGAAAATCTTTGGAGATTTCTCTCATATAAATAAAATATTCCCTAATGGTTGAACCATTGGAAATACCCTTAATACCTGTGGTTGTCACTTATATGCAAAAGTATGTGTGATTAAAGCCACAAAGGGAACAATGCTTGGGAAGTCAGACCCAATTTTCTCTTCCTTGGATTATAGTGTGATGGAACCTAAATGAATCACTTATTACCACACATCCTTGAGTACCATCTGAGACACAAGAAATCCCTGTAATATCTGGCATGCCAAGACTTTTACTCAAAAACTGCCACAGAGGATTCGAGGACAGGGTAAAAGATGCAAGGACTAGAATCTTGTTACAGTATCTCCCCCCAAAATGGGTTTTGAAAGTGGAAGGAAAACATTATATAATTGTTTTATTTATTAAAAAAAATTTTTTCTTGGCTGCACTATGTGGTTTGCAGGACTTTAGCTCCCTGACCAGGGATCAAACCCGGGCCCCCTGCAGTGGAAGCACGGAGTCCTAACCACTGGACCACCAGGAAATTCCCTAAAGTTGTTTTATTATTAACAGTGCTTTTAAAAGTTAATATTAAAAAAAATCAAGGGCTCTTTTAAAATACTCTAGCAAAAGCCACAGAAGCTTTAAAAGGGGTTGTTTATAAATAGAAGATGATTCATTTATCAAAACTCTAGGTTCCTTTGCTTGAAGACTTAAAAGCCAATCTACCAGGTGAGAGGAAGTTTCAAAAATAGTTTTGCTTATAGAAGAATGAAAAACCAGAGTTCAATTATGCAGAGCTTAAAATGGGTAAGTTCGCTGATAGAGAGTACTTGTACTTAGTGGTTGTTTTTATTTAGTGTGTCATAATTTTTCACTAAAATTAGAGCATAGTCCTTCAATATGGGGACTGGTATCCACACAGTTTTTATATTTTTCTTTCGGTGATCAGAGTTTTAACCATTAACCTGTGCAGTAACCTGCATTCATCTGGAGGCAGCCCCTCAAAGTGCAGGACTGGGCCTAGTTACAGTGATAGTAAGGCTGGGTCAGAAAGTCAATTTAGTGGAAATTGACCAGCTTTTTCATAATGAAATAGAATAAAAGCTATAATGCATCAGAGGTAACAAGGGTAGCTATTGTTTCATGAAATTTTGTTTCAGTTCACATATATGTGTGTGTGGTTTATGTACAGCATATATATCATACTATGAGTGATATATATATATATAGATATATATAGATACAACATTTACATATAAATCTATAAATGTATGTGAACTAGGTCATAATATAAAATGTACTTCTTATTGTGGATCACAGTAAAGAATAAATGTGAAAGCCGCTGGCCTAGGAGAATTTATCCAAATTTATTGAATATTAATGCCAAAAAGGTTGGTTAAGGGAACATCTAGTATAACTAGCACAACTAAGCTAGTTGGGGACTAGAACACAAGGTTCTTGGCTCAATCTGGTATACTTTCCCCTCTTCCATCACAGTTAAATGAAACCAGTTACGGGCTTCCCTGGTGGTGCAGTGGTTGAGAATCTGCCTGCCAATGCAGGGTACACGGGTTCGAGCCCTGGTCTGGGAAGATCCCACATGCCGCGGAGCAACTGGGCCCGTGAGCCACAACTACTGAGCCTGCGCGTCTGGAGCCTGTGCTCCGCAACAAGAGAGGCCGCGATAGTGAGAGGCCCGCGCACCGCGATGAAGAGTGGCCCCCGCTCGCCGCAACTAGAGAAAGCCCTCACACAGAAACGAAGACCCAACACAGCCAAAAATAAATAAATAAATAAATAAATAAATAAATAAATAAATAAATAAAAATTAAAAAAAAAAAATGAAACCAGTTACATTGTACTATCAACTCTGTGTCACATTGACCCAAATTATGCAGTCATGTTAAAATTATGATAAACTTTTCTAGCGGAAAAAGGTGTGTGAAATCAAGAACTATGTCGTAGGAAATTGTTTAAAAGTCATACACTGAACTTCTTTCTTGCCCTCCTCCAAACCTCTGGAATATAATTTCTTTTTTTTTCTTCCTTTCTACACAGGGCCAGTTGTATCTCTGGCTTTTGATAGAGAATTTTCCTACCCATTCTGGACTTAGGAATATATATCCAAATTAAAGGTTTTAGTGTGATAAGAAAAAGTCACTTTGAAATCCAGGAACTTATTAGCATAAATTACATTCCAGCTGAATCAGCTACTGAAAGCTCCATTTGAAAAATGTCACTCTAGTTTATATACTCCTTCCCCCTCCTATGCAGGGTTCAGAACATAATAGTATTTCTATGTTTTGCAGAAGGAAATATGTCCCAGCTCCACTGGAATGTTCATTGAGTTGGGAATTAGACTTTTCCTCCCAGAAACCAAAACCACCTAGAGCCAGTGTTCATGATTGTTCTGTTTGGTTCAGCCACTCTATTAAAAATTTTTGACAGTGTCCAGAAGGTCAGAGGCCTCTGTGAAGAACTAAATATCTGGTTTCCTAATTATGAGCCTTACCAATTCAGTGTTTAGATGATAATGATTTCTTCCAAATTTGGCTCTGAAGTCATAAGTATGATTTGTAAAAATGTATAACAACAATAATAATAACAATTATTGTTATAACAACTAATTCCATTTAATATCCATTGAATGGCTTCATTCCTGCATTGACTGGCAGAGCTGGAAGTAGTTTGGCTTTTCATCTTTGGGAGGCAAATAAATTTAGTGTCATTCATGCGACAAAGACTCCTTCTAATGTGACCACACAAGCCATGCTGCATGCATTTATGTGACAATACTTTTCTCCTTTCACATGTCCCCTTGTGAACAATTAAATAGTTGATCTACAGAGCCTAAACCTGTTGAATACTATGAGCTAATTTGTACAAGATAAATATGGGAGCCTGTGCAAGAATCAAACAAAACTAGAACTTTATTTTAAATCAATTCCATACGATTTCTTAATAACTGTGCATATAATTGTCATGTGAAACATGCGACCTGCTTGAAATTTTGTAAGATAGATATTTTATGTCCCTTTTTTATTATAGTGCTGCTGGATTAAAGAAATGCTTTAACTAACACCTTCATCTCATCTGAAAGCTCCCCCAGCATTGTGCGCTCTCCTGCAGGAACTCACTGTCACCTCCCATGGAGGGAGGGGCAACTCGAGATCTTGTTGCCTGCACGAAGCAGTACACACACACACAGGGACGTGTGCCTGGCGGGTTCATTGTGTCCCTGAAAGAGCAGAATCCTAGTCCTTCCCAACTCTTCCATTCACATTTCCAGGCACCAGGCTGTTCCAGAAAGCACAGGCCTTTTCTGGACTGCACTAGAACACCGTATAGTACAGTGGTTAGGGCTGGGCAAGGGCTCTGCCGCTTGGTAGCTGGATGACATGGTGCAAGTGTCTGTGTGCCTTACCCTCCTCATCTGTAGAAGGGAGTTACAGCAGACTTACCTCGCAGTGTGTCTGTAGGGACGAAATGCGCTGATGCAGACAGCGTGCACGGAAGCGTCCCCGGCGCATAGCCGCTGTTCACGGTGCTGACTGTTCTCATTAATGCGCCAGAACGCCAGCGCTCCACTCTACACACCTGAGCACGCCAAGTCTTCAAAGCCTCCTGCTGCTTTGCTTCTCTCTTGAACGTTTAAAAAGTTCTCACTAAATATACATCTGAAAACAATTCAATTTAAATTACAATGATAATTATAAATAATGTGTTATTTAAATTATACGGAAAACTGGCAATTATAAGAGCATAACCAAGAAGAACTGAACACATGAAGAAATGCAGTCAGTCCCATCAGTAAGGGAAACACGACTCAACCTGCAAGTACGTGTGTGTGTGCGCGCGCGCACACACACACGAGTAAAATCCATTCCGCGCAACCCCATTACCATCACCGTCTTCCCTTCTTTACTGGCTTCCCCAAACCATAGTCCACTAGGCAGGAAGCTCCAACATTACTCCTATTTGCCTCTTCCCAGACTGAGATTTTGCCATCTACACGTTTGATCTGATTCCACTTTCCCCCAAAGAGTGTAGATTCCGTTGTAGATTCCCAGGACCTCTCAAAGAACAGCCCCCTGCCAGCACAGCTTCTCCAGGCACTCTGAGGACAGATATGGGTCGGAAAGCTTGGAGCCCTGAACTCACAGTCACCGCTGGGCTTCCAAAACCATGCTGGGGGCGGGGCCACAGACCTGCAATAAGGAATGAGTGGCGTGCCCGTCAGTGTGTTTTGTAAATGAGTACCTCATCCACTCAATTTTTTAAAACTCATTTTAAAAAATTCATTTAATCAGGGCTTCCCTGGTGGCGCAGTGGTTAAGAATCCGCCTGCCAATGCAGGGGACACGGGTTCGAGCCCTGGTCCGGGAAGATCCCACATGCCGCGGAGCAACTAAGCCCGTGCGCCACAACTACTGAGCCTGCACTCTAGAGCCCGCGAGCCACAACTACTGAGCCCACGAGCCACAACTACTGAGCCTGCACTCTAGAGCCCGCGAGCCACAACTACTGAGCCCACGAGCCACAACTACTGAGCCTGCGTGCCTAGAGCCCATGCTCCGCAACAAGAGAAGCCACCGCCATGAGAAGCCCGCGCACCGCAACGAAGAGTAGCCCCCGCTCCGGGCAACTAGAGAAAGCCCACACGCGGCAATGAAGACCCAACGCAGCCAAAAACAAATAAACAAAAAATAAATAAATTTATTTTTTAAAAAAATCCATTTAATCAATAAACACTTTTTGAGCTCCTACAGTGTTCCAGGCCCCGGGTACTAGGTTTTCAGAGGGGGAGGGGAACAGACAGAGTAGGGCCTGTTCCCTAGGGAACTTCAATCTAGAGAAGGAGAAAACCAAAATGCAACCATTTAAAATCTACCCGAGGGTCCTTTTGTACCACCACTACGTTTAACCCCACTGAGGAAATCAAACCTGCTTTCTCACTGTTACAAACGCTGATTGAGGAATGTTTACCACCACTGCCTCAACACAAATTAACAAGGTTCCCACCCACGGAGAGGTCCTCATCTCATTCCTAGGTCATAGCCCTGCTGAATCCACAAACCGCTGCACTGGATCACAAAGCAGTTCCTTTCCCCACGCTTCCATCTTGGTCCTCCTCTCCCCACATCTCTTCTCCCCCCAGCATCCATAATACTCCTCTTTCCTTGGCTACACCTTGTCCTTCTGCAGGTCTCAACGGCACCGGATTAAGAAAATACTGGTGCTATCTGCCTACAGAGAAGAAACCTTCTCACTTCTCCATTGCCACCGTGGTAACGGAGAAGGGAAGAGACAGGTAAGAGAAGCATGCTGAGTGCCCTCAGGCTCAGTGCCTGACTCTCTGGGACCCACCACCCAGGTTCTAAGAGGTGCAATGGCCCCTCAGGCCCTCAGCACATGCTGTCGCTTCACTCCGCTGCTGGAGGAGAACAGGCCTCTCTTCCACAAAGCGATGAGAAGGAATCAGCACTTCTGTAACATTCTTGCCGAAAATGTATAACCTCAAGGTAGTCACAAGAAAATAGCACCCAAACCCAAATTAAGGGACACTCTGCAAAATACCTGACCAGTACTCTTCAAAAGTGTCAAAGTTGTGAATGACAAGGAAAGACAAAGAGTGTGACACAGATTGAAGGGGACTGAGGAGTTGTGACAACTAAATGCAATAAAGGATCCTGTATTAGACTCTAGAACGGAAGAAATATTAGTGGAAACACTAGTGAATCCGAATCCAAGTCTGCCGTGTAGTTAATAGTTAATAATGTTGCACTAACGTCAGTTTCTTGGTTTTGATCATCGTACTGTAGTCACGTAAGCTATTAAATTCGGTGAAATTGGGGGAAGGGTATACAGGAACTCTCTGAGTTATTTTTGCAACTTTTCTATAATTCTAAGATGATTTCCAAATAAAGCGGTTTAAAGAATTTCTTTTAAGGCAAAGCACTTCTTTTCTCTCTTAGTCCTTGTCGTTCTTTATTGAAAGCTTTAAGCCTCAAGATGAGCAATAGCTAGCACAGTGGTCTTTACTACTTGGGCGCACCAGTGATCAAAGAGACAAGATCCTTAAGGCCAAAGGCCACAGCCCTGCCATTCGGGTAGGTGGTCCTCACTGGCCCTGGGCCTGAGTCCCCTCCTAGTGGCTGTCCAGTGGGACCTGGGTGAGGACTGGGCATCTCCAGGGAGCCTGAGGCTCTGTTTCAGCATCTTGGGGGAGGCTCAGGAGAGGTCTGTGGGATTAACTTCCCCGAAAAGCCAATGGACTCACACCCAGTTTGAAGACAGCAGGATCTCGCCTTGGATTATTCCTGCGGTCCGGGTTTCTCTCTTCAGGCAGTCCTTCTCCAGGAGAAGAGGGAGTGAAGGCAAAGCACCCTTAATTCCCTAATTCTTTCCAAGGATGATTCAGGTTTTTGCCGCTTCATTAGCATTTGCAGATAGAAATACATTTTAAGTGGCATTATGCTAAGTAATTATTCTTACAGGATGTGAAATTAAACACATTTTACTCAGCATGAAATTATTCCTGCCACGTACAGAGTTTGGTGACAGCTTGAGAGTTGGGACAGTGGGTTGCACGAAGGGGAGAAGCAATCTATGTATTAAAAAAAAAAAAAGGCCAACCCAAAATATTCCACCAAAGGTAAGTCCTTGTAGCAAAATAATTTTGGCTGGATGGAATATTAAACCTGCTACTATAAATTTCAAGCCTTGCATTCTTAAAGCAGATGCAGAGGGATGATGCCAAAAATTAATTGGAAATAATGCGACTTGTCTTGTGTACTCTATCCAGTAGAGGGCATAGCAGATAAGCGTTGTGTGTGTTGGTGACTTAGCGACTGATAAGGCTTGTTTGTAATTGCTTCTGTAAAGATATGTAGCAGCATGCTTGGTTGCTTATTTACATTTAGGAATGTGATTCGGAATAGGAGGTTTAGATTTATAACTTTGTTTTTGTCTGTCAGCACATGGGAGACTTTGGGTCGTTGTGAGCATTATATTTACCAATGCGTAATGTTAAATTGCTGGATTTAATTGTTACAGTACAGTGAATTATTCTATTATTTCTTACTTTTTTATCCTAAGGAAAATTCAAACTTTCCAGGCTTTAGGGCAGGATAAAATGGCTCTGAGCATGTCAATGTCTCAAGAGCACATTATTTTCTTATTGGATTGTATTAACTTTACAGATGGAAATTTGAAGGAGAATTAGAAGGCTTAGGGATGGGAAATTTGGAGAAGAAAAGAATAATGTCTTAAGATTTCTGGAGGGGTTAACTGGTAAGTCATTTTGAAAGCTGCTGATGCTAATTCTCATAGCAAGAGACATAGCAGACCCTAAAATTATCAGGAATGAGGCACAGAACTGCTAAGAAAGAAGAGAATCTTGTGTCACACTCAGAATTGCCAGAGGATTATTCAGGTTTTCTGTCTCTGTCTCAGTCTCTGTCTCTGTCTCTCCCTCCCTCCTCCTTTCTCAATACCTGCTATAACTGGCACAGATTTTTCTTCTGTAAACTCCTAATAGGGCAACTTTCCATGATCTAGGCAGAGGGTGTTTGGCAGTTCCACTTAGTTTAAAAAACAAACACAGCCTCCTGCCTCAGATGCACGTATTTGGACCTGAAAGGACAGCAACATGACATATATAAACAAACATTCATCCATAAGCACTCTAATTTGCAGCTGAAGGGAAAGCTGTGGGAATAAACCACAACATAATAAAACCTAACAGACAATAACGTTAAAAGGAAAACGGCACAGGCCCGCCTCCTGCCAGGGAACCGGCTATTTCCTGAGGATCAAGCGGCTGGGAGGCGGCAAGCACAGGTGTCCTGTCCACGCTGTGGGATCGGATCTCGGCCAGGCACCAGCCGGCTGGGCTGGAGTCCTGGCCGTCACCGCCTCCGCCACCACCACGGACTCCCCTTCCTCCACCTTTACCCCCAGAGCTCCTCCCCACCATTTCGGAGGCTTCCACGCAATCCCCAGGTCAGAAGTGCCCCTTTGGGAAAACGAGCTGGGGAAGAAACTCACCACAGTGCTGGCTTCTGAGTCTGGGACGAGGAGCGTGGGCTCCAGGGTGGCAGGAGACTTGCTGTGTGCCCGTTTTTCGCTTTGAATTTTGTACCATGAGCAAGTATTGCCTAATCTTAAAATTGTAGAGAAATGGAACCTGAACCTGAGAGAGATGATGAGTGACTTGACCGTTCTTGGACCTGTCTTGTTTACTCTCTCCTTGCCACACTGACTTTCTCCCCTTGTGCTTTTCATAAAGGAACAATGAGCCTTTCTCCCGGGGACAGACTCTACTGCAGACCTTGTTATTTCTCCTTGGAAACTTTAATTTGTTGTTTATAGCACTCTGTTTCTTTACACATGGACTCCTCCCTTGTGTGTGTGTGTGTGTGTCTGTGATGGGTGACTAGCTGGAGGTGGTGAAGGACCCCTGTAGGAGGGGAAGGAGGGAACCAGAGAGATGACAGGGAGAGAATGGGGAGGGGCCACTCATCATTGGAAAAGTGGCAGGAGAATTTGACCTGAAAGCTTATACATTTAGGGTTGAGTTTTAGGATAAATTCAAGTTAATGTGAAAGTTAGGGCCTCCAGAGCTCTGCCTCCCATCCATCACTCAAAACCCTATTGGCACAGAAAGTTATATATGCACCCAAAATGGCAAGAGCCTCGATTTGGTTCCTACATAGCTGCAGCTGCCAATAAAAAGCCTGAATCTTGCCTCTCTCCTTAGATAGCCGCTTCTCTTGCCTTAAAATCTTTCTAAGCAGAAGCTATATTTAATATTGCAAATAACTACTCCCATGGTTTATCGGTCAGGGTCCCCCTTGCAAAGTCCAGAATCCATTCCAGCTAGTGTCAGCAGAAAGGGCCTTAGTACATGGCATTAAATGGCTCACAAATTAGCAGAGACAGGCTCTAGGTTGGTCCTTTCCAGGATTGGCTCAACACCGCTCTGCAGAGCTGGGTCACCAGCAGAACTGTGGCTTCCACCACCAGGAAGCTCTCTGCCAAAGCAGGAAGCTACTCCAGAACCACAACACCCCTGCCGCCCTCGGGAAGCCACCATGGTCAGGAAGCCCCTGCATCTGCTACAGCCTGAACCACCCGAGTGGACACTAGAACCCACACCAGGAAACAGCTGACCTGCCATAGCTTTCAACACACAGAGCCAGTGATGAGACCCAGCGAAACTAAATGTGCGTGACCACGCCTCCAGTGAAAAGAACAGAAGCAAGGGCTGTGTCTCACTCCTGCCTTCCAAACCCCATGCATCTGAATGGCTGAACGGAGCTCACTTCCAGAACCCCAGCTGCAAGGTTGGTGCCTGAGAAATACAGTTTTCATTTCCCAGCCTCTGCAGTATGGAAAGCATTCTAGAAGGCGGTTGGAATAAATATCAAACATCAGTACACTGTGTCTGCTACACTTCAAACAGTTGCAATGCTGAAAACATGGTTTTATGGAAGAAGCTTATTTACAAACTAAACACAAGAGAAAATAGTTTCTTTTGAACCAAAAATAAATGTGCATTCTGAAGTGGACAAATTCGTAAAGCAGGATTGTCCCAACAAGAATTTGTAGGTATTGAGGTCAACACACAAAGAAGCGGGGGATGGGAATTCTTTCATTTCCTCTATCCTAGCAATAGAGGAATCAGCAAAGGCCAATACACTGTAACTGTTTATGTGATATCTGGAGCATAGTAAACAGTACATTATTAGAAGATAGAGCAGAAGGGCAAATAGCAGCTGATTTCACCTAGTAATGGCACAGGAACTGGTGTGGACTCCCCTGTTGTGAAGGCTAGAACTGAGAAAGGAAACTATTACATCATCAATGGAATGGGTTAAAGTAGTAAAGTGGTCACGGTGGGAATTGGGTCTTCATACAGGAGTAGTGGAATCAACATGCCTCCAGCAAGATCAGAGGGCCTGCTGAGAGGAGAGAAATACATGTTGTATTTCTTTTCCATTGTCACTTGAGAAGCCATCTGAGGACAACTTGGGCATAAGCGGGAGTACCTCCCTGGGCCACTGCTGGAAGGCAGAGCAGGAAGTACCACTCAAGAGTCGGAACTAGGACAAAGTTGTTTTTGCTGCAGGAAAAAAGCAGCTTAAAAAAAGAATTTCTGAGAACCCAACATCCAATGACCCAAGAGACTACAATACACACACTGTCCCAAGACTTTCAGAAGCTGGAAGACCACTTATAAAGAAAAGCATAACCTATAACCAAATAACAGAGGCCACAGATTGTGGAAGGAGGTGGATAGAGCAAAAAGACACAGCAGAGATTATCCTGTGGGGAACCCTTACAAAGCCTCGCGCAATTTATGATGGAAAGTCAGGAGTCCAACTGAGAACCAGAGCGTGAAACAGGTAGCTGAGTTGCGATGGCCATGCAGGGTGCAGTTCCCTGATGTCACAGCATAAAGTTCAATCGCATCGTGCCTTGAGGGGAAGCAGAGTCAACCGCTCTAAAGCTTTGAGTTACTGACGACCTTCAGCATAGACATGAACTTGTCTTAGTCTTTTCATTTATTTACTTTTTTAATAGATTTTTTAAAAAGTATTTACTATGTGTAAGGTAATATGAAAACCATAGGTATGGTACTTTAGGGGGGTTATTGCTTTATGAGGGCCAAATAGAAATGAAAAAGCAATTACATTGTAATGTGGTAACTGCTAAAAAAAAAGGAGAGCACAGAGGGTTATGCAGGAAACCCACCCAAACTCCGAGTGGGCGAATGACAGAGAAAGCTGCCTGGGGAGGAGACACTGAGAGGGGAGGAGGAGAGTCAGCCAGGCAGACAGCGGAGGGGGCTAGAGCAGGAGGAGAAAGTATTTCGGGAAGAAGGAATAGTGAGTGAAAAGCCTCAGAGTGGAGAGAGAGTGTAGCACATTCAAGAATTTATAGTAATTCTGGATGTTTGAAATGTGGAATTTGAAGTAGTAGTGGCAAGAAATGAGGCTGTGAATCGAGCATGGACCAGCCCATAAAGGACCTGAAGACTCACATGAAAGAGCTTGGGTTGTATGTTAGGGTGATGGGAAACTATTGGAAGAGTTCTACGCTGGGGTGTGATGCCATGTGAATTTAGGATGATCAGAGCGACAGCAGTGTAGAGAATAGACTGGAGTAGGGGCGAGGTTGAGAAAGAGAAACCCATCAGATGTGGCTGCAGTCACATAGAGGTGATAATGTGGCCTGAGCTGGGGCGACAGTGAAAGGCAGAAAAATGGGCATATTCTAGAGAACCACACACCTGGAAAGGGCTCTTAACTCTGCCTAGCAATCCTGGTAAGCTTGATCTCTCTCTCTCCAAGACAACTATCACAAGTTTCTTCTCTCCTCTAAACTCCAGCTCCTTTCCTCTACCTCTTAGCTATCTCCCATTTAATTGAGAAAATAGAGGCCATTAGAAAGGATTTCTCTTTTCCTCGCCATCACACCTACCTGCTCCTGTGCCCATCTTCCCCTTCTCTGCTTTTGAACCCTCCTCCTATCACAAGCCAACCCTGTCCCAACCGTGACATCCTATGCTGGCCACCTTCTCAAGGACTCTGATCCTTCGGACTTCTTATCTTCCACATCATTGGTGCCTCATTCCTTCCCTCTCCCTCTCCCTCTTTCCTCCACGATCTGGCTTTGCCTCTCTCTCCAAGCTTCCGTGGGTCTGTTCTACTCCTTACGCCTACACTTCAGCCACACTGGCTCCAAACACTCCAAGCTCCTTCCTACCTGAAGGGCCTGTGTAAAAGCTGCTCCACCTACTTGGAAAAGATCTCGCCATTTGTACTGGGTTGAATCATGTCTCCCCCAAAATTCATGTCCACCCAGAATTTCAGGATGTGAACTTATTTGGAAATAGGACCTTCGTAGATATAATTAATTAAGATTAAGTCATACTGGGTAAAAGTGGGCCCTAAATCCAATGACTGGTGTTCTTATAAGAAGAAGAGAGGACATATAAAGATACAGACACAGAGGGAAGGGGACCATGTGAAGATGGAGGCAGACGTTGGAGTGGTGTGTCTACAAGCCAAGGACTGTGGGTAACCATAGCAACCAGGAAGGGGCACCAAAAAATCCTTCCCTAGAGCCTTTGGAGGGAGCATGGCCCTGCTGATACCTTGGTTTCTGACCTCTAGCCTCGAGAACTGTGAGAGATAAAACTCTGTTGTTTGCAGCCTCCCAATTTGTGGTCCTTTGCTATGGCGCCATTCTCACATGACCCATCCCTTCTTAGCCCTGTGCCTTCCCTAGGGGGTTCTTCCCTGGCCACCTTATCTAAGAATTTCTCTCATATTTTTCTTCTTTGCTGAAACAAGTTCATTTTCTTTATAGTCCTTATCATGAGAGGATGTCATATGTGTATTGGCTTATTTTTGTCTATATTGTCTATTTCCCACACTAAACTCTAAGCTCCAAGAGGGCAGGGATCACATCTGATTGTTTACCAATCTAGCACTGGCCTAAAACCTGGTAAGTATTCAGCAGATATTTGGTAAATGAGTGAAATAATAAATAAAGGAAGGAAGGAATGAGGTACTTAGAAGTTGGAGTGGACAGGATTCATGACAGGTTAGATGCAAAGGGAAGGGGGCTGGAGTGGTCAGGGATTCCAGGTTCCCACTCAAGTCCTTGGTGGATTCAGCTGCCCTTCACTGAACTGCAGAGCATGGGAGGAAGAGCAAGTTTGGGGAAAGGTACTGAGTTCAGTTTTGGAGTTTTGAGTCTGAGGTGTCTGTGGGTCATTCAAAAGTAGAGGTCAACTAACTGGCATCCCTGTTTCTGCCTTCCCACCTCCCCCAGCCTGTCTGTAACACAGCAGGCCAGGGGAGCCTTTAAAAACATGAACAGATGACGTCCCTGCTCTGCTTACCACCTTCCAGTGGCTCTCACTATTTATTTTACTGGTTTATTCATTCTCCAACTTCTCTGACTCTAGCAAGATATTTGTTCCATGAGGGCAGGGCTTTCTGTCTGTTTTGTTCACTATGTATATCCAGTACCTACAACAATGTCTGGGGACTTCCCTGGTGGCGAAGTGGTTGGGAGTCCGCCTGCCAGTGCAGGGGACATGGGTTCGAGCCCTGGTCCAGGAGGATCCCACGTGCCGCAGAGCAACTGAGCCTGTGTGCCACGGCTGCTGAAGCCCGTGCGCCTGGGGCCCGTGCTCCGCAACAAGAGAAGCCACCTCTCATTGCAACTAGAGAAAGCCCTCGTGCAGCGACGGAGACCCAACGCAGCCAAAAATGAATAATAAATAAATAAATTAAAAAAAAAAAAACAGTGTCTGGCAGGTAGGAGGTACCCAATAAAATGTTGGATAAAGGAATAAGATTCCATTAGGACTCTGGGTTATGGGTCTGGCACTCAGGAGTGAATTCTGGGCTGAAGATGTGGATTGGAAGCCGTTGACAGATGATAGATTAGATAGGTAGATAGATAGATAGGTAGGTAGAGAAAGCTCCTGGAGTGGATGTGATCTCCCATGGGCAGGACATAATGTGGAAGAGAAAGTGGGTTAGGACCAAGCCCCAAGAAACATGAACCTTTAAGAGAAGGGCAGAGAAAGTGGTATCCTCAAAGGAGACTAGGAGGCAACAGCTGGTGTGGTATCAAACAACCAAGGGTAGAGAGCATTCCATAGAGGGAGTGATCCACAGTCAAATACGACTGAGAGGAAGCAGACAAAGAATGGCAGCTTCATGAGATGGTAGAGGCGACAATCCAATTTCAGTGTGGAGGAATGAGTTGGAGGGAGGATATGCAGACAGGAAGTTTAGCAGCTGGTATGGACAAATCTCCAAGAAATCAGATTGAGGAGAGACTGGATGATTACTGGGGTCAATATGGAGGTTTTCATTTAATGATTGGAGAGAGTAGAGCCAGCTTCAATGCTGATGAGAAGGAATAAGCAAAAAGAACAGTTTGTGGACATAGCTGAGAGCCTGAAGTGCCTGTTCTACAGCAGTGAGAATGGGCTGCAGAACAGGTAAAGAAAAGGGACAAGTCCTTCCGTGAAGGAGGGGTCAAAGAAAGGTGGGGCAGCAGCTTACAATGGCAAGAATTTGTTTCTCGCTCACAGTCTGTAATTAGATTGGAGATTGGCCGATCGAAGTTGGAGCTGGCCCTTGGCTCCAGGCTGTTCAAAGTATCTCTCATTTTCTGGGACCAGCAGAGCGTGTTCTTACTGCAATGGCAGAAGCCAGTGGAGGAAACCCAACCATACAAGCACATCTCTAGCCTCTGCTGACATTCCATATGCCATCATCCCATCAGTGAAGGAAAGTTACTTGGCCAAGCTCAAAATCAAGAGTTGGGGAAAGTATACTTTGCCAGCTTGAGGCCATGGCAAGGCTGTGAATGTGCAATTCTATTATGGGGGTGGGGGCAGGTGAAGAACTGAGGATGATATTATCATTTTTATTTATTTTTATTTTTATTTTTTGGCCACACAGCTTGCAGGATCTTAGTTCCCCGACCAGGGATTGAACCCACACCCTCAGCAGTGAAAGCACAGAGTCCTAACCACTGGACCACCAGGGAATTCCCGATATTATCATTTTAATTACTATCGCCTCATCTAGGCTGTATGTGGTACAACTGCTGTGGCTCCCAACCAGCCTCCCCACTTCTGATTAATCCTTTAAGGCATCAGATTCATCCTTCTCACATGCCATTATCATGGTGTCACTCCTCTTTCCAAACCCTGCCTATAAGATAAAGTCCAAAGTCCTTGGCCAGGTATCCAAAGCCTCCCAACCCCACTTGTGCAGTGTATTCCCTTCACTCTCCAAGATGTACGCTCCACTCGGCCCGTTTAATACTACGCACCCTCCCCCAAACACTTCCTTTCTTAACCACTTCACCACTTATCTAAAGTTTCCTTATCCAAGGTCTAGCTTCCATGAATTTATCCCAAACTCCTCCAGCCTCTCTTCTGAACTCCTATAAGTGAACGTCAACTGAGTTTTTACTACCCTTTTAAAACTTAATTATACAGGAACTTAAATATAGTGACTTAAATTATGAATATGTTTTGTTTACATATTTGCTAAACAAATATTTGCTCTTTTCAGCCTCCATTTGTCAACCAACTAATATTGTGATTGGCCTCCTACCAGGAGCTGAATGCTTATTGGAAACCTGGCAGAGTCCTGCCCTTCAGGAGTCTCCAGTGGAGTACAAAAACAGGGCAACGGGTAATTGCAATGCAATAAATGCTCCCCTGGGGGTGAGCATGGAGAGTCCGTAGGAGGGCACTATCCCAATTTAGAGGAAATGGGAGGCTTTCCAGAGGAAGATGAGATAGATCTGGATGATCAGGGGCTAACTAAGTCTAAGAGAGGGTGAGGTGGTCCAGGCTGAGAGGACAGCATGGGTAAAGGCACGGAGGCTTGAAGGAAGGCAGTGTGTTTAGGGAATAAGGTGTGTGTGATTCCTAAGTAGGAGTGAGGGCTGAAGTAACAGGGAGACAGCGTGGAATGCTGGGTTGAGGCCATCTGCTGAAGGATTTTGTGTGCCACCCGCAGGAATTTGAACTTTATCGGGGAGTGGGGACGAGATGAGGCCAGAGAAACATATGGGGTGGACGGGCCTCCCCTTTATGTTTCTTCTCAGGGTTACACATGGCAGAGTTTGCCCTCCAAATGGCAGCCAAAGGCTGAACATACAGCGAGACCCCCGTGCCATCCTAGAGCCTGCTTCCCCTCTTAGCATGTCTCAGCCCTAAACTGAAAGGGGGATCTTTGAGATGATTCAGCAGTTTCCCATTGCCAGACAGTCCCCGGATCCTCTGTCCTAACCGCCTCCCAGGATAATGGGGCCCCATTCTGGGGTAGGGCTGCATCAACACCTGCACGGCCCTCTTCACTCCTGCCCGTGGCAGCCAGGGAGTGGACTGTCCTTTTAGGACCTGTTAACATAGGCTTGATCTTCAATTTATCCCTAATTTAGAGGCAGGGAAAAGTATTTCATCTCCCTCCATCTTTTCAAAGTGTTTTCAGGCACCGTCCATAGGAGCCTCGGCTGCTTGGCAGAGAGATCCCTTTGGAAGCTTTGGCGCCCTCCGAGGCTGGCGGTAATTGGAAGTCCCCATCACAGGGTCACCTCTCAACATGGCTCTGTGTGTTCTGGAGTTTGATAAATACCAGCAACACAACGCTGTTTCCTTTGTTAACTCATTCGTATGCTGTCACCCTTCCTCTCATCGCTCCATGCAGGTGTGCACGGTTCATTCACAATGTTGTCCACTGCCTCCAGGCCCTTCATGCCCTGGCCCTGTGCTTGATAAGGTGGACATTGCCTTCCTCCTTCTCATCTGCCAGAGACAGAAGCAGGACCTCCCCAGCATCCACAGTTCCATGGTCCCCACTTAGGAATGCCCCACTCAATACTGCTTTCTGGCTACAGCCCCTTTCTTTGCCTTCAGAGATTGGCAGAAAGCTTCCCACATAGCTCTCTACCTACACATTCAGAATGACATGTGTAATTTTATTGTAACCTGAGATGTTTCTAGAGGAGGTCAGTGAACCACACTGAGCCTTCGAACATTCCTCACTAAGTCTTTTGCCCAACACACCTTTACATCTTACCGCCGTAACCTGTTTGCTTTCTTGAGATGACCACACATCTCCCTGGTTATGAGGATGGAGCGGGGCCTGCCGGCTCCAGCCTCCAGTTTGCATCTCTAGGCACTTCCTCCAGGAGCGCTAGCCCTGGGTGAGGAGCTGGCGTGTGGCATGTGGTCAAGAGTGTGAGCTCTGAGCCCAGGGGACTTGTGATGCCACCCTCCCTTCTCATTTACCAGCTACGGGGGTCTCTGTCTGAGTTGAAGCCACCAGCAGGTGGTAGGAATTCTGTTCTTCCAAAGCCCTAAGTTTAAATACCAACTCTGCCGTCTTCTGGTTGAACAATCTTACCCAAATTCCTGAACTTCCCTGAGCCTCTTGCTACCCTGTAGAATGGGCACACTACTTACATGGAACGATACATTGGAAATACACATGGGAGTTAATACTACAATATCCATTTCATCCCTCTACCATTAGGTAGTGGCAACGTTACCATCTGGAGAAACAGGGAAGCTACCAGAAGCCATCCTATAACTACAAGGAGAGTTCTGACTCTGTGGACTACAATCGGCAAGACTGAATGAACCCAAATTCTTTAGGAAAATATTTATAATGGTTGTTTGAATTGTTGTCTCTCCAACAGACTGTAGGCTTCTCTAAGATAGGGACTTTGATAGGTCTGGCACATAGGTAGTATCAGTCCTCAAACTTCATTCTTCTTGAATATTGTGTTGACTCTTCCGGGTCTTTTGCCTTTCTATATAAAGTTTCTAATCAGCTTGTTAATATTCACTTGCTGGGATTTTGATAGGAATTACATTAAATCTATATAGATCAAGTTGGGAAGAATTGACTTCCTAACAATATTGAGTCTTCCTAGCCGTGAGCACTGAATACCTCTCAATTTACTTAGATCTTCTGTGATTTCTTTCATCAGAGTTTTTTGTTTTCATCATATAGATCTTGCACACATTTGTTAAATGTATACCTAAATATTTCATTTTTATGTGCTAATGCAAAGATTGTTAATGTTATGTCGTAGGCAATAGGAAGTCAAAGAAGTGGCTAAACAGAGGAGTAATAATGTACATTATTTTTAAGGAGATTGTTCTACTAACAGTGTGAAAGGTGGATTATATTTAAGTAAAATTAGAGGTAAGAAGACCAGTCAGGAGAATTTTTTTTCAATGTGTACAAGTGGAAGCAAAGACCTAAGAGAAGTAAGTAAAGGCAGAAGGTATAGGAAATGTTAAATCTGACTCAAGAAATAAGGCGAATAATAAGGATGCTCTTTCTCTGAGAAAACCAAGCAGACAGATGTTGCAACAGCCTTGATGACTATTCACCTACACCAGTCTGCCCAGGGAAGTGGTATTTAAAGACCAAAAATGGCAGTGTTAGCTGTCTACTCCAGCATCCATTAATCCCCTGCCCTTTTTCCTGCCTAACACAATCCCAATTTTGCTCAGGAATCCTCCTTCCCCACCTGGCCAAGGACTACAGGGTTGGCCTGCTTGGTCTATGGGTGTCCCTGTCCCCCTTGCCAGGACTGAATCAGAAATGGGCAAGTGGGCCAATTCTGGCCAGTGGGACAAAAAGGGATGTCTGCTGAATGGGGTGGGGACAGCAGCAATAAAAAAATTTTCCTCCATCCTAAGTGAAAGCCGCAGGAAGAAATGGTCTCCTGCCTTGTTCTGGAGGTTGTCCTGAATTTGTGACTCCTAGAGCTACTGTATCCAAATTGCTATCAGCCTGAGGATGGAGCCAACAGTGAAGGTGGTGTAGCACAGGGAAAGCACTGTTGAGCTGCTGAATCAAAGAAACCACATTTCTTTATTGGTTAAGCCAGTATAAGTTGGGATTTCTGAGACTTGCGTCTGAAAGCATCCTCTCTGTTACACCTGACCTTATTCAGCAGCTAAGCTAAAGAAAGCTCACCTGCTACCCACCCACCCCTCTGAGGATGCTAAGTTCTTTTCTAGTGTCAGGTTAGATCATACCTCTAGAGTAAGGACTTTGCCTGCTTGTTTACTGCTCTACCCTCCACATCTAGAACCTGACATTTAGTAGGAACTTAATAAACATCTAATATATCAGTGAATGAATGAAACACTGAAGAGCTAAAATTTGAATCACATTTGTTTGGCTACTCCCCACCCCACACTCTGTTTTCTCCCATTAGAACTTACCATTATTGAGTTGTGAATGTTGTATGCCTTTGACAAGTGACAAAGATTATAGCAAGAAATAGCTATATCAGAATAGCCTCTGCGTTTGCTATATGAAAAGACAGTCAAACACACTTGTATGATGTTTTCAGAGTTCCTATACAAAGTCTTCTACAAGAATATTAATGCCAGAAAAAAAAGCATACCTCTCTTGGAGAATTTTTCTACTTCCTTCCAGTAGGTTGTATGGATGATCTAATTGAATGTCCTTTTTCACCCTGGCTGCCAGGAAGCTCAGAGCCTACTCTGATGCTAAATCATAGTAACTCTATTACACTTCACAGTCAATGCTTGCTTCTTCTTCCTTTCCATGGCTTTGCTTTTCCAATTTTAGTTGAATGACCTTATTGTGTTTGCCTTTATTGTAAGTTGCTTCAAATCCTTTTCAGAAAGAGGTGCGTATTTAAAAAAAAAAATTAACAACTCAATTCTAAAAAGCCATGCAGAGCCTGAGTTGGCACCACTTGCTCTTTGTAATAGCCTGGAAGGGCCCCCAAAGTAGCCTGGTGCTTTATCTTTACAAACACATGTCAGCCAGAGCAGCGGTGCTCACCGGAGATCTCCTGAGACAAGGGCAAAAATCACCCGTCATTTTCTACTGAATGGGTGTCTGGAGGACCATTCAGTCTCCTAGTGGCTGGATTTGGTGGGGCGGATTAATGTGGAGAGCCCTTGGAAAAATCAGCATCGCCCCTGCCTAAACCAGCTATTGTTCCAGAGGTGAGTGTTCTGTCTAGTTTTGGAGATAGAATCTCTTTCCTGCCTGGCCCCCAGCCCCGCCGGCTTTGTAGGCAGAGTCCCGTGTCCTTCCCCTTCCCCGCGCACCCCCTCTCCTGACTCTGGACCTCAGGTCTCTCCAGCCAGCCTTCTGTGCCAACTGGCAGAGGGTGCTCTTGTATAGCAGATCTGAATCCCTCCCCACCAATGAGCTCCCAATGCCTTCCCGCTCCAGCCAGGCTGTCTCCACCAGCTGGAGGCCCTGGAACCCTCACGTGGGGCAAATTGCTGTTTTTCTTTCCAAAGACTGGCGTAGGCCATGCCCCCAAACACTGCTGAGCTGGCCTCTTTCCCCTTCAAGCTTGTGTGCCCCTCCCTGCGCTCCAATTTCCCCACAGGTGGAACAGAATGAAGCTAAATATGGGAGGACATAGTTTGATTTGTGATATCGAAGTTGAGTCAGAGAGAGAGAGAGAGAGAGAGCCCTCTCTGAGCTCTGCGATAATAGATTTTGTGATTTAATTGGAAATTTAGTAAATCTGCTAAAACATTTAGTGGTTTAAATTTTTCCTGTTCTGCAAAGAAACAAAGGCTTCTGGTTTACCCTGTGTCTTTCAACAACTTTAATTTCATTTGTAGATTACGGATGGAAGTAGCATTTCCACTCGATTGCATACTGGGCATTAAGAAGACAAAAACCTTCATTGTTTGCAGCCCTCGGAATTTTTTTTCAGACATTAAGCTGTAGGTGGCATTCTTTATACCTGACATCAGAGCACTTTTGTCAGGCGTTTAGTTGACAGGATTTACTGCAAGCCCATCCTAGGTGTGTGAAGCAGAGAAAACAAGAAAATATTTCATTCGGGTGGGCAGACAGAGGAGTGCACAGGCCCATCAGCCTGACTGGGTAACCGCTGCTTTTCAAACTGTGTAATTAAAGATCTTTAGAGTTCTTTGAAGGGAATTAATTAGTAGAGAAAGGCTGTTTTGTTTACAGTCTTTATCATCAACATAATCAAAAGCTAGCCTTGATATTGGTGGCAAATTGGACTGAATTCTCCCGAAGCGAAAAATGCTTCCTGCAGAGCTGTTGTTTGTGGAGGTTTGTTCCATCTGTGTGTTAGCTTGCCATCGGGTGGGGGGGAGAGGCCGGTGGGGAAATAGAGCACTGTGTCTGGGGCGGGATCGCCAAAACACCCGTGGCCCATGTAGAGGCCCCATCACCAATCCCCACGTGTGCGTGGTGTGTTGGGAGGTTGCGGTTAGTGTTTAGGTTCACCTGTCTGGATGCTTTGTCCATGGGTAGCTGTGTTTTCAGGTCTGGGAAGCCCTAAAGAAATCATCTGGTAATGTGTCACAGTGGATCTCACTGTACTGGCCTGATGGCATCAGTGCTTCGTAATCAACGCTGACATCTGGGTCCCACTCAGACCTACTGAAGAACCTCCTGGGATAGGAATCAGGAATCTGTGTTATTAACTCACTACCCAGGTGCTTCTGATATGCAGCCAGGTCTGAAATGTAGAACTACTGACTCATGCCCATGTCCTTTTGGTGAAAGGACATGGGCATGAGGTGGGGAGAAGAGCAGGGGTACCAGGGAAATTACCTTGAGATTACCAGAGAAGGCTGCTCACAGGGTATAATGACCATAGCCTCTGAGTATAGACTAAAGCTGCTGAGAGGCAGGTCATCCTTCGCAAAGTGCAAGCAAACCCTTACCGTGAAGGATTCTCCTATAAACCTAGCCTGAACAATAGGGGTCGTTCTCCAAACCAAGAGAGGCTGGGGGCAGCTTCGGCCCCATTGCTCCCCTTCCCCCAAGAATCCCATTTCATGGTGCCAGGAAATGTTCTAAAGGACCAGCATCTTAGGGGAGGGAGCTGAGTTGGTCATATGTTTATCCGAGTGAGAAGCAGGTCTGAGTAGAATCTAGGTTTTATAGGCCCAATTTCATCTGATTACCTTATGATCGTATTCCAGATCCTATCTTGTCTTGGTCATTACAAGAGCTCAAAGACTTCCTCGGCTGCCCAAATTGTCTTTACCTGGCCACCTCTGTAATCCATACCCATCAGTCCTATCCCTTTACTTTAGTTTCATTTTCAATGAAAAGTTTCTGTTGTAGAAATAATACAAGTGTGTTGTTAAGAAGAATTTTCTTAAACAAGAGAGGTGTTCAAAGTGGGGAGGGAAAGCTCTCCCTGCAATCTCACACTTCAGAGAGAATCCCTGTCAAAGGTGTCAACAACCTCACGTTCCAGATGTGGACACGAGGGTCCAGAGAGGTGAAGTCAGTGATTCTGTTGCAAAGCAGGAACAGGGGCCCCTGACCTCTCCACCCAATGCTCTTCCCACCTATTGCTCTTTGAAGGAGGCCTCTTCCAGCACCCCAAGCTGTCGGAAACTTTTCAATGCTATTGACAAGGAGATGACTTACTCATTTCTCATGAATCAGTACAGGTGATCAACACACTTCTCTGGAAGCCTGAAGCCACACCTCAAAACCGATTCTTCGGGATTACAGGAAACATATCCTGTGGCTGATTTCTCTTCCACGGCTCTGGCCTTTATACCCATCACTTTCTCATCACAAGGCTTCACTTTTCTGAACCAGGTTCCCAGAGGTTACAGATTCTCAACTAGGAAAGCAGAACTGAGCATGCTTCATCCCTGTTGGCCAGCTGGGGCCCAAAAGCAGAGCACCTGCAGCCATGCTGAAAGATGCCGTGGGGAAAGCAGAGAGGATAAGGCAGGTGGAGTTAATGTCCCCTAGCAGAGCCCACTATGCTTTTCTAAGAGTTCTCCAAAGGGATTTTTCACTTTTTCCCAACATTCCTGGGGACTCGAGCCTCCCCAGGGTTGTCATATCTTTATACCACACACAATCTGGTGAAGGGGTCGTGAGTGGAGAATGAAATATTCTTGATTCCCAAGTCCTGGGGGGCATCCAGGCGCAGTTTGGTTACAGTGAGAGCCTTCAACAACACTAGAAAAGTGGAGGTTTATGCTTCAGGATGTGTTTTGTTCTGTTTAACAGACCCGGTGAACAGTCACGCTCAGCCCAGTCCTCAGTACTTGCAGAGTCCTAATACAACAATAATAAGTTTCATTACATTAACTCACGTATTAAGAATCAAGCATGTGCCAGGCACTAGGCTAGCTGCTTCACATAAATTATCTCATTTAATCAACTCAAGCAGAGTGAGTTATGATCACTTCATTTATAGATGAAGAAATTGAGACTCAGAAAAGGTACCCAAGGTCACACAGCCAGTTGACAAAAGAGTCAAGTTTCCAGTCCAGGTTGATTTCATTGCAAAGCCGGGTAAGTTTATAAATATAAAGGCAGGCCTGGTGTCAGATCTCAGCCTATATCTCCCACACCCTGAGACGAAGTTCATGGGGGAAGGCAAGGTTGGCTAAAGTGAGGACTGGTTTCCCACCCTGCACCCCGAGTGGATGCTGAGACACGTCCACCTGTCGTGTTGGAAAGAACTTTGGGGGCCACCATGTTACCTGAAAACATGACAACTGCAGACTCAGCTGAGGCTAGGAATTGGTTATTTTGCCTTGTCGATTTATTTATTTTACATTTAATCCCCTTTTTCCCTAGAAAAATAATCTCCACCTCTTTTGAAGCCCTTTACCAATAGTTCTGTTGACCGCAGTTATGGATGCTGAGCACAGCAATTGATAAAGAAATAAAGGCTTCTGTCACATCTCAGGGTGGAGGGAAGCCAAGGGGGCACTAATCAGAGAGGGAGACCTGGCCAGCTCGGAAGTAATTTTCAGGCTAGCCAAGAGCCCAGAGTGGTGGGGTTTTTTTCCTTTCCTTTTTTTTTTTTTTTCTTCTTTTACCATTTTAAATCCATGTCAGCAGAGTCAGGTTCTTGGTGCACCCCTCTGAGAAACTTCTTGCTTTTTCAGCTTAGTCTGAATCTCCCCTGTATTGGCCATGCCGTTATTGAAAGAGACCTCAATTTTAATTCTCTTCTCTTCTGTGGGCCCCTCCTTCTTTCCCTCCTCCCCAAATGTTTTAGCATCTGTTAATCCCAGTTGGAAACCTTAGCAGATAAAAGTCGTGTTCTGTGTAGATTGCTTCCAGAACAAATACAGGGTGGTAGATAATTTAGCATTTGGTTTCAAGAGGGCTTAGGGTAGGGGCTGCAGAGGACACCACCTCTTCCTCATAAGACATCCAGTAAAAGCAAAAGCAAAGTTAATTCCCAAGCTCAGATGGAATGCATGTAGATCAGGTTCATTTCCAGGACGGCCGCTGCCTGCGTTTAGGTGATATTAGAAGCCACCATGACAGCAAAGTAGTTCTATGCATAGCGGCTTAGTGAACACTCTGAGAACTAGTTTTTAGTGAAGCTATCAGGTTGAAAAATACCAAGTCACAAAGTTTTAATGAAACTAAATGTGGATCAACGTATCATAAAGAGCATCCAGGACGACTTAAAAGATCCACGGGTGGAAATTAGAATGGATCTTCAGGATTTATTTGGCAAAGCCCGTCTATTTTGACCTTTTTTCCGTTTCATATTAAGGCTACTCAAAGTGTGTTTTGTTTGGCTAAGGCTGGAGGAGTTCAGCAGCTACGGGGGCTGTTACACTGATGCCGCCACTGAAGTTTAGCGGCATTAATTGACTGATAAGGGCCCGGGCATCAAACAGCAGAGAGAAAGGCCATCGGAGATTTTCTTGCTTTATTTCTCTCTGCACTTCATTTACATCTTAAGCCATATTGGTGATCCAGATTTGAATAAAGCCACAGCTTAAGCAGTGATTAGATCTCAATAGCTTGGATTTTCTATGAAATTGCGGCATTTTTACTAGATGTATTTAGAAATACTGGTGAAAACTGACACCTTGGGTAACTTTATCATTTAAAATGGAGCTTCGGGTGGATAAAAAAAACCCAGCTAAGATGTGGGTATTAGTCGCCAGGCCTTTGACTCAAGCAGTGTCAGAGGTTAGAATTAGACAAAAGCCAAGCTCAGCACGACTTGGGCAGGAAAGAATGCAGATAAGTCAACCCACCACCTTCCCCATCAGCCTACTCTCCCCCCAAATGTTAATCGAAGCAGTGATCCCATAACCTGAAGAAAAATAAGGAAGCCAAAAGGAATATATAATGCAACAAGAAGCTTTTTTTATTCTGAGATTTTTTTTTTTTAATCATGAAGCAATATTTTTAACTCTGAGGTTAACCTGCTAATCCTTAAGCTGGTGATATGACAGTGTCAAATGTGATGGGATTTTTGTGATTCTCATTATTGTTATGTATTGTTCTTTCCCTGGTATTCCATATTAATATTTATAAATGCCCTTTTTATAGAACCAAGAGGACCAAAACCCATTATTAAATTTTTAAAATGGACAAACCTCGCATCCAATATAGTTGATTACAATTTAGAACAAAAAGGATTTCGGTAGTAATCCACTTCTTGTTTCTCATTGTTGTTGATTTGTGTAGACAGCAGAGCTACTGACGTTATTTTTTTTTTAAACTACTGTTTGCACAAAGTAACATCCAAATGACAGAGAATAACAGAATATTGATTGTGCTCCACAAGAAGGAGATGAAAGGCACCATGAGCAGGTAAGAGGGCATAATGGAAAAAAGGTGTGCGTTTAAAATGCTAAGTCACCCACCAAGAGCAAGGGCAAAATGAAAGAATCGATTAAATTTTTAAAAGAGGGGTTGTTCATTCCGTTGTTTTCAAGTGCCTCATTTTACTTGACAAGTGGCCTCTGGAGGGTTCGGTAGGCATCCACGTGTGTGAAAGAGGAACTCTTGTAATAAAGAGAGGCAAATCAATCATGCCATGGCCTAACCATAGACAACAGTCAAAACTCACAACTAATCTACCCAGTCCCTTCTCCTTTCAGCACCACGGGACGATGCAATCAAACATCCTTTGGAGTCAGAAGGAAGAAAAAGTCCCCACCCAGCTCAGGGTAGACTATGCTCCCAGCACTAGGCAGCCAAGAATAGTCTTCAGCCCCAGAGAGGAATATTCATGGAAGGAAGATATTTCATGGCCGACTGGCCCCACCACTCCCTCTGCATTTAAAAGGACCTAAATAACTCAGCATAATTAGCCGGAGTGTGTAGGACTAATTGGTTGTGATTTGGGGGAGGGGTGGGGGTGGTGGCTGGGTGGCCTGGTTTTGTAGAAGAACAATCAAGAAAGAGAATAGGTAGCATCTCTGCTCATGAGGCCGAGAATCCGAAGCAATTATGACAAATTATTAGAAACGTCTCAACTCTTCTTAGCCTTTTGGAGAGAAGGTGTTTTCATGGGGGATATTTTTATTCTTGTTTATAAAAATCATTTTTTCCCAATTCAGTGTCCAAAGCCTGGGCTTCAGAATCAGACCTAAGTGTGAGTCCTGGATCTTCCCCTTCAAGCTGTGTGATCTTGGGCAAGTTACTTTGTCAAGCTTTCTTGATTATAAAATTGGGAAATGGGGAAGGATAAATTAGGAGATTGGGATTAGCAGATATAAACTACTATATATAAAACACAAAACAACAAGGACCTACTGTATAGCACAGGGAACTATATTCAATATCCAGTAATAAACTATTTATAATGGAAAAGAATATGAAAAAGAATATATATATGTATAACTGAATCACTTTGCTGTATACCAGAAACTAAAACAACATTGTAAATTAACTATACTTCAATTTAAAAAAAATGGGGAAATGGACACCTACTTCATGCTGTTGTGGTGAGGATTAAACATGAAGATGCATGTTATATGGGGCCTGGCACAGAGTGCAAGCATGCAAGAAACGGCGGCTCTAATTAATAAATCTATGACTTTGGAGATTTGAAACTCTGTTTCTTGTGGATGATTTTCTCTCTTTTATCCTCTTCTGGTTTAGGAATTACAACCCATGCATATGGATCTCTGTAGGTTTGCACATGCGAAAAATAGACCACGTGGGATATTGTGGAGGCCCAGGCTGCTTGAAGAATTCCAGGCTATATTTGGCCTTCTGGGATAAAACACTTGGGCATTTATTTTTACTTGCAGTTTTTTATTTTTTAATTTTTTTTTATTGGAATATAGTTGATTTACAATGTTGTGTTAGTTTCTGCTGTACAGCAAAGTGAATCAGTTATACATATACATATATCCACTTTTTTTAGATTCTATTCCCGTATAGGTCATTACAGAGTATTGAGAAGAGTTCCCTGTGCTATATTATTTATTTATTTATTTATTTATTTATTTATTTATTTATTTTTGGCTCTGTTGGGTCTTCGTTGCTGCGCATGGGCTTTCTGTAGTTGCGGCAAGCAGGGGCTACTCTTCGTTGTGGTGCACGGGCTTCTCATTGCGGTGGCTTCTCTTGTTGCGGAGCATGGGGTCTAGGTGCACGGGCTTCAGTAGTTGTGGCACACGGGCTCAGTAGTTGTGGCTTGCGGGCTCTAGAGCGCAGGCTCAGTAGTTGTGGCGCACGGGCTTAGTTGCTCCGTGGCATGTGGGATCTTCCCAGACCAGGGCTCGAACCCGTGTCCCCTGCATTGGCAGGTGGATTCTTAACCACTGCGCCACCAGGGAAGCCCGGGCATTTATTCTTAAACACAACTATGGTATTTTCCAACACCAATAAGGAAAGAAGAGTCAGAACTGATGCCTAGTGGTTCTGACAGTTATTGTATTATAGCGCAGGGTTACAGCCACAGAGCTGGTGTGTTAGCTCCCAGCTGAGGAATATTGTATGTTCAAAGCAGCAATAGTGTAATTCAATTCCAATGAAACCCAAGTTTGATGAAACAATGAGAAGGCTATTCATTACGACCAGTCTTTGTGGAAACTGGCCTCGCCTTCTGGGGAAACATGTCTTATGTTTCAAGTATGTGCAATGGCCTGGGTTTGCAATGTGGCATTAGTTCAAAAAACATGCTGAGCATGCAAGCTTCTCAGACCTCTCGAAGACTTGTCAGCCTACCTCTTCTTGAAGTCCCTGAGTCCTGAGTAAAGTGGCAGAGATTTGCTTTGGGTGCCTTTCTCTTCCTTTTCACAAGAGACCCCAGGCTTCTCTCCATGCTCTCCTCAGGCAGTTGGTGACCTGAGTTGGCCTCCTGGGTCTTCCCTCTCCACCATCAAACTGTTCTCCTCCCACTGACTTATCAAAATTTACTGCCCTCTACTCTGTTTCCTCAGGACCCTGAATGAGCAAGCCGGCACTCTTGATAAATGCTTGATCATAGCTGAATACATGTATTCAGTAACTGGCACTAACCTAAAGTAATAATGACTTATTTCCCCTCAGATAACATTTCCTTTTTGCCAGACAGCTTTTGTGCCCTTTCTCATATAGACTAAGGGCACCTGCACCCGCTGCTGCCCGACAGTCCCTTTCCTCAGCTGTGCCTCCGTTCTCCTGCTTTCTGCCCAGGTCTCCTCTCCCTCCCTGCCTGTGGGGACCAGCTTGGCCACTCTAATACAACCACGAACAGATCTGGAGTGTGAGGGAGCTGGCACTCCCCAGAGCAAATTTTGACCAATGGAGATAAAAGCCAGTGGGTAAAACTCCCCTCTCCCCTGTCCTCCACATGGTTCTTCCGAAACTCCCCCGGGGGACTGATCTCACTTACCCACAGTGATAAACAGCTCCCTAATGCAACCCTGGATTGGCTTTCCCCCACTCCAGATTCCTAAGTTCACATCTCAAAATAAACAGCCTGCACATAAGTCCTTATCTCAGACTATCCTTTTTGGAAGAACACAAGGTAAGACATCCCTTCTAATAGAGGACTTCTCAAGAAGGCTCGCTCCCTTAACCTAAGACAATACATCTCCACAGTGGAATTTCTGTTCTGTGGGATATATGTTCGGGTAGTGCTCTTCCCCGGAGCCCCCAGAGCTACCAAGGCATAATCTCCCATAGCTTTTTTCATGTTAGATTATCACGACCTGTTTGTTTACCTCCTCAGTATACCGAATTCAGGGACAGTGTCTCTTCTTTCTGTATCCATGTGCCTAGCCGAGTGACTGGCATGTGGTAGATACTTAATAAACATATGTTTGATGGATGGATGAATAAATGAATGAATGAGTGAATGCAAGAGAACCACAGCTGTCCCATATCACATATGGTAGTTAACTATTTACATAAACCCTATCTACATCCTCCCACATACAAATATAGTACAATATAAAAATAATAGAACAGAATTAAGTTAAATTTTAGGGGAAGAAAAAAGAAATATAAACTCTCATGGATAATCCCTCCCACACACAAAGAACACTTTTGTCATTGAACACACCCCTTCAACGGCGTCCCTCCCTTGTCACTTCTTGCTCTTGCTACTGACGAGCCAGTCCCATTTTGGTCCCTTTCTTCTGCCTTCCTGGGCGACCCTTTAGGTATAATTTGGATCTGCGTAGATTTACCTTCAGAGATTCCTTGAGGGGATTTGTAAGAGAGTCTTCTATCAAGAATATCAGGTCTTTCCCCTGTGCTCCTGCAGGAACTCTCTGTCTACAGGCCCTTGTGGAGCATTCTGGAAGAGCTTTCCAACTCCAGTTTGATGAATTCCAGATGGTCAGTAGTTCACATGATGACACAGTCCTCATCGGGGACTTCCTAAATGATCCAGCTGCCCAAGCCGAACACCCGCTGCTCCCCTTCTCGAACGTACACCTGTATCTCGAGATAAGTAGTCATACACTGACCTCAGACTTGCCCAGGACCCATTAAAGTTGTGGTATTTAGTGTATCTGCCGATACCAGGATGAGGAACAACAGTAACAATCAAACTACCACCCACTTTCCCCGGACTAGCCTTGGAGCGGGGTTTTAAGACTCCTGTTGGGACACAGTTGGTCTGCAGTCGACCCAGGATGGTCTACTCAGCACAGCTGACTGCTTCCATGCTGCTATCAGATGTCTTTTATCTTTTGTGAATGATTGGAAGTTTTAAACCTCACTTCTCTCACCTCACCTCCTTCTTTCCCCTCTGCACCTGTTTTTACCTCATTTGGTCCCAGACAAAGATGACTTATAAATATAGTTAGTGTTTTGCCAGGAAAAAAAAAAAAAAAAAGACTATCAGGTCCTTTCTATGAGGCTTTAAGAACACTCACAACTGGAGTGACAACGCACATATTTTACCTGGACTTCCCACAATAAAAGACAAAGCCATCTTGGGAAGTTGGTACAAGAAGAGAAATTCATCTTACAAGGCATTCCAGGGTGCAAACAAGCTCTGTTCAGATTCCCTTACCTTCCATCTGAAACATCCCGTGCAACTGTGAGATCTTTCTCTGAAACCCATATGTTCCATTTGGGGAGATGCTGACCTAGCAGGTCGGGAAGCAGGATCTCTATGGGAGAATATATCTCCAGGGCTGAGCACCCCCTCTGTGGCCAGTAAGACTCAGCATCTCTGTGCCATCCCCACAGCTGGTAGATAGACATATTCTCTCACTGGCTTAAGCGGAGTTTAAGACTTAATTACAATAAAGCATTTGGAACAACTGCAGGTCTGGACATCATCTTACTTTAAATTTAGTTTCCCACTAAATGAGAAATTGAGCTTTTAGCAGTGTTTTTCCTATAAGAGTAATAGTTGCAGTGAACTGAAGTAAGTTTAATCTTGCCTTGCTAATAGCCATGATTTATCAGTTACGATGTTTTTGGTTGCAAGTAACAGAAAGTCCAAATCAAACCAATCTGAACAATAAGGAGATTTATTATCTCATATAACGGGGAAAAAAAGTGATATGGTGAGTTCCAAGACTGGTTGATTCTGGGAATTCCCTGGCGGTCCAGTGGTTAGGACTGCTGTGGGCCCGGGTTCCATCCCTGGTAGGGGAACTAAGATCCCACAAGCTGCGTGGTGCGTTCAAAAAAAAAAAAGACTGCAGCTTAAAGATGTCATCTAGGACCCAAGTTCTCTCTACTCTGCCATCTTAAGTGTTAGCCCCTCCTTTGCGCTGTGAGTGAGATAGCTGTAGCAGTCCGTCCCAGGCTTCACACCCAGACCCAAAATCCAGAGGAAAAAGAGAAATTACCTCTTCGTGTGTGTGTGTGTGTGTGTGTATTTAGAAGAGAGGAAACATTTTCTTAAAGTACCCCATCAGACTTTATCTCACATCTCATATCTAGAATAGGATCATAGCGTAAGCTAAGTTATGCTCTAGTAAAAAATAATCCCCAAACCTCAGTGGTCTCACACAGCAGTTTTTTTCTTTCTTCATGAAAAGTCTGCTGTGAGTCCAGAGACTTTCCAGGGTGGAGATCTCTATGAGTTGGCTCAGAAATCTTGTAGCATCTGCATCCCCAAAAATTCTTCCACACTCATTGTGGCAGAGGAATAGAGTGGTAGAGGGTCTTGTGCAATAATCCAATGCTGAATCCTGGAGCAATACTTGTCACTTTCATTCATGGTCCACTGGTCATATGGCCCCATCCAGATGCAAGTGGATGAGAAGTGTGATCTTCTTACGTCCTAAGGAAGGAAAGTAGAAACAGATATGGAGGGCGCCGGAAAGCCTCCACCACTGTCCCCAGTCCTGACCAATTGCTTGCAAAACTGGTGGGAGTAGAGCAGTGGAATAAGATTAGGCTAATCTAAGGTGGGATGGATGTTGGGGAGTAAATTACAAATCTACTCCAGGTAATTTGAAGATTAAGAAGACAACAAACATAAGCCTTTTAGATTCTTGGAAGATGACACAGAGCTCAGAGAGCAGTTCCTTCTGGATTGCTCATGTATTGATTACCCAATCACTGATTTGATCATCAGAGAAAAGGAGAAGAATGACAATTCCAGTTACACGTGTTAGAATCTTACCTAAACACACCACTACCTAAACAACTTGAATTTGGAGATACAGATGTTTTTTACATCAGGATTCATTTGCACACCACAATAGAATATTTGATGGCCCAAACCATGCTTTTTGACCCTGCAGAGCTATCTCTATTAAATTAAAACTCAATTAAATCTCTAGCAATCACACTCAATCCTGGATATCAGTAAGAAGCTGGTGGGCAACTTTTGGAAGCTCTTTTTTCCTGTAATACCAAACAGAGGACACTATAAAACGGTTCTTCATGTCCTCTCCATTTCTCAAAATGGGACTTGGACTCCTCTCTAACGGCATCTGTCACTTTTTAAAAAACTTCTTTCAGTCCTGTCGCCCATCCAATGACCAGCTACATAAAAATTCCCCAGAGAATTGTAAAACCATGCACAAACAGGTAAAAGTAAATAAATAAATATAAATAGAAGCAGCTCAAGTCTGGAGATTCAGCTGGAGGAGCTGTAGTATGTGGCTTGGGAATCTGCATTTTTTAAAAGGCTCTCAAGTAATCGGATGTGCTGCCAGGTCTCACATCACAGCTGTCTGTCAACAGGTAAAGAGCTCCCTATTGACAGTTTTTTTCTTCACTTGGTTAGTTTATTTAACAAATCATGGTTCTCTTTACCTTATTAGGGCAACAAAGTAACATTTATTGAGCTAAATAGAATGATAAATCCAGTTGGCAGTCACTTTATTGTGTCCAAGTTTAGTTCTTTTGTTTCTTAACGCTTTTCTGATGGATGAGGGTGTCTCTAAAGGAAGCACAGACGTTTCTTTCTGATTTGACTCTTTATAGAATAAATTTTAATGTAATTGAGCCCACCTTTAATATAGCTTTCTCTCATTATAAGCAGAAGTGCTCGAAAGTGTTCATTGCTTGCCCCTTACAGTAGAAAAGAGGATGATAGAAACCTTGCTTCCAACTTTGTACCTTAGTTTCTTCATCTGTAGAGATAGCAATAGCATCTATTGCAAAGGGTTGTTAAAAATTAAGCAAAACAGAACAGAGAACCTAGAAACAGACTCACACAAATACACCCAACTGAATTTTGACAAAGGTTAAAAAGAAATTCAATACAGGAAAATAGCCTTTTCAAGGTTGCTGGTGCTAGAGGAATTGGATGTCCATAGGGAATAAGGGGGAAGAAAGACTTCAGTGTCACATCTTATATAAAAATGAACTCAAAATGGATCATGGTCTTAAACGTAAAATGGAAACTATAAAACTTTTAGAAACAAACATAGGAGAAAATCTAGGGCTAGGCAAGGAGTTCTTATACTTGACACCAAAAGCATGATCCATAAAAGGGAAAATTAATAAATTGGACTTCATCAAAATTTAAAAGTCTGCTCTGCAAAAGACCCTGCTAAGATGATGAAAAAAAAACAAGCTACAGAGTGGAAGAAAATATTGCAAATCATATATCCAATAAAGGACCAGTATCTAGAACATGTAAAACTCAAAAACACAAACCTCAACAGTAAAAAAGAATAAAATAAAACCAAAAACGAACAACAATCCAATAGAAAATGGGCAAAAGACATGAAGAGATGCTTTAGCAAAGATGATATACAAATAAATGAGCACATGAAAAGACGTTCAACAGCATTGGGGAAATGCAAAAAAAACTACAATGAAATATCAGTACACACCTATCAGAAAGACTAAAATAAAAATAGTGAGGGACTTCCCTGGTGGTCCAGTGGTAAAGAATCTGCCTTCCAATGCAGGGGACACAGGTTCAATCCCTGGTCAGGGAACTAAGATCCCACATGCCACAGGAAAACTAAGCCCAGGTGCCACAACTACTGAGCCTGCGCGCCTCAACTAGAGAGCCCACACGCCCTGGAGCCCGTGTGCCACAGTAGAGAAAGAAAAACCCGTACACCACAACTAGAGAGAAGCCCGTGTGCTGCAGCGAAGAGACTGTGCCACAATGAAAGATCTTGCATGGCGCAACGAAGATCCCGTGTGCCACAACTAAGACCTGACACAGTCAAAAATAAAAATAAATAAATAAATAAATAAATAAAACATAAATATAAAAAATAAATAAAAATAGTGACAACACCAAATGCTGGTAAGGATGTGGAAAAACTGGATTGCTCATGTATTGCTGGTAGGAATGTAAAACAGCTTGGCAATTGCCTAAGAAACTAAACACATAACTATCATACAACCCAATAATTGCAACCCTGGGTATTTTCCCCAGAGAAATGAAGACACACAAACTTATACACAAATGTTCATAATAACTTTCTTCATATTAGCCCCAAACTGGAAACAACCCAGATTGTCCTTCAAGAGGTGAATGGTTAAACAAACTTGGAGCATCGTACCATGGAATACAACTCAGCAATAAAGAGGAATAAACTTCTGATGCATGAGACAACCTAGATGAATCTCTAGACAACTATGCTGAGTGGGGGAAAAAAACCACAAAAGAGTACATGCTGTATAATTCCATTATGTAATAATCTTGAAATAACAAATTTATAGACATGGAAATCAGATTAGTGGCTGTCAAGCGTTAAGGAGGGATGGGGGTGAGAGTGAAGTAGGTGTGAATAAAAGGACAACATGAGGGATCCTGGGGTGATGGAAATATTGTATATCTTGACTGTGTCCATGTCAATATCCTGGTTCTGACATTGTTCTGTAGTTCTGCAAGACATCACCAGTGGAAAAGACCCTCTTCTTATTTCCCACAATTGCGTGTGCATCTACAGCTACCCCAAACTAAAAAGTTTAAAATCATTAAATGAGTTAATATCCACGACAGACACCTGGTAAGCCTAGTAATACATTTTAGCTATTATTGATTGAACTTTCCTGCAGTCACTTAATACAACTTCTGTTTTGTCCCCCTTGTCCCTTCTGAAATACCACGAGGCAACGTGGCACAGCAGTAAGGCAGTGCTAGCTGGGAGTCAGACTCAAGTTCTAATCATAACTCTGACACTTATGACTCAGCTGTGTGACATTGGGCAAGATAAAATCTTTCTTGAGCCTTATTTTCTTCATCAGTAAAATGAGGATAATAACTCCCCCCTGTCCTCATCACAGGGCTTTTGGGTTTGTTTGTTTGCTTGTTTAAGAATCAAATAGATGATGTACAGGGGGTAAAAAAAAAAGCTTTGAAAACTGTTAAGTGCTATAGAAATGCTATACATTCAACATACATTTATTAAATACCTCTTACTCATCTACTACTGCTATTACTAATAAATATGACCATTTACTCGCTTGAAACCCTTGTTGGAATTTGGCATGCAAATTTCCCGTGTTGCTCATTTGCATTGGAAAAAAGGGAAAGAGGTGGGAGGCCTTTTGAAGCCATTTGAAAATTGAGCTCAGGCGGGATGAATTCTTATCACTGGGCTCAAGGTATAATTGATTTTCTACACAATGGCTCACAGGTGCTACATTTAACACCCTGAGTAGCAGGAGGATGGAAATGTATCCCAAGGTGCAGCTTTTACTTAAAATATCTACATAGTCAGCCTCTTCACTCTAGGGAAAGTTGAGAAGCCTGGGGGACTGGGGTACCCCACCTTTCCACCACTTATCTAAATGTGCTGATGGAGGCACCTGCTCCTTACTTCTCATCCCACTGGGAGAATTGGGCTTTGGGTTTCTTGTTTTCAGTGGCCAGCTGCCAAAAGCACCTCTTTTCAGACCTGGATCACAAGGTTAGAGAAGAACACAGGGCAAGCCCACCATGAAATACATATTAATATTATAACAGCCCTTTCAGAATTCACTGTTGCTATGTCAACAAAGCAGCTGGGGAAATTGGGTCTTTGGGAAATTGGGAAATGAGGTCAGCTTTGGCAACATGGCAAATGCTTCCTTCTCTCAGAACGATTGCTCTGTGACACCAGCCAACCTTTTTCTACCTACCCTTTCTCCTTCTTATTTATAGGAAAATTGAGCAGCAAAACAATGGCCCTTAAGGTTTGGGATTAGGGCACGTCTGCGTCATGCAAGAAGCACTAGAAACAAAATTATACCCCTCCCTGCCTTTTCACCAGTTTGTATCAGTTTCTCACTCCCAATCTGGACTCCAATGGACTGAAAATGGATTCTGTAACCAGCTCTGCAACTTTAAATGAATTACTGACTTCATCTCAGTCTCAATTACTGCCTCTTCTGAAATTAAGGTATATTTGCAGGATCAGCTACATAATTTAGGGGGCCCAATACAAGATGAAAATGCAGGGCCCCTTATTCAAAAATTAAGAATTTCAAGATGAAATTCTAAAGAGCCTAAAACCAAGATCAGTGCCTTCCTAAGCATGGGGACCTGTGCAAATGCCCAGGTCTCACATTCATGAAGCCAGCCCTGTATACTAGTTATGAGTCTAGATTTACAAATGAGAGAAGCCAAGTCATACTCATTCTGAAGGTAAAGATAATTTAGTGGATGTTTACTGTGGTATCGTGGAACCAAGGGAGAGCTGAACAACTAAGGGGCCCAAGGGACACCTCTAGGGCTCTGTTCTTTCATCTCTGCTCTCCTCAGAGTAACAGCTCCATCCTACCCTGATGATAAAGCAGAGCCCAGACAGCTCATGAGTTTTCCTTCTCACAGTTTCAGCCACCAGGATGTGCTCTTGGTCTAAATGCGGAATCTTGGTTAGGACCGCTCACCTTAGGTCAGGTGCCCACACTAGATCAATCAACCCTGGATGGAGGGCCCAGGTGAATTTCAGAATACTGGTGGAAGCCCAACAGATAATCCCACAGCTTCCCTACAAATTGTCAGAACAGAGATAACAGATTTTATCTCAACACTACTGGGGATCTGTTGGTAGCAGCTGCCTACAGGGAGGTGTAGATGCCTGGGGCTACACGGGACTGTCACGAGGGCAGGCCATCATGCACATCTGCCAAGAAAAGTGATGGCCCAGGTGACTGCATTTGCCATCCGTGGACTAGATTCTGTGAGCTCCAAGTTTTCTTACAGCCCTAACATTCTATGAGTATTTCCTCTCGCGCTCATGCTCATCCCCAATTCAACTTTTAGGAAGGCTTCACATGTAGGGACAATTTATTTCATTCAGCAGATGTTGGTGGAATGTGATTAAATCTTTTAAAAATAAATGGATGTATTGGAAATACACAAGAGAAATGCTCAGGCTTAAGCAATTCTGAAGCGAATCCTTTGGTAAAGCAGACTCTTATTTAAACTGAAATGAATACCTTAGCTCCTTAGCTAAGATAGAGAGACTGAGGGTCCGACTTGGAAAGACAACCACTGAGGAAGAAGGTGATGGTAGCTTGTAGAAAAACACACCAATAGGCTTCAATCTATCCCAATCCCACCTAAGCAACAAGGGAGGATTCTCCTTCATCTGTACATCCTTGGGTGGCTTGCCTCCTTCAAGGATGCCTAAGTGTTTATTCTAGCATAAGTCCACTTTAAGAGCATTTTTTCTTTTGGGGGACGGGGTGGGGCAAATACCAGTGACAGGGCTTTAGACCTGCACTGTCCAATACAGTAGCTGCTAGCCACTAGCACTTGAGAGGTGGATTGAACTGAAACAGGCTGTATGTGTAAAATACACACTGGGTTTTGAAGATTCCACATAAAAAAAGAATGTAAAATATCTCAATAATTTTATTGATTGATTACAGGCATACCTTGGAGTTTGGTTCCAGACCACGCAATAAAGCAAATATGGCTATAAAGCAAATCACATGAATTTTTTGGGTTTCCCAGGGTATATAAAAATTATGTTTATACTGTAGTGTAGTCTATGAAGTGTGCAATTGCATTATATCTTTAAAAACAATGTACATAACTTAATTAAAAATAGTTTACTGCTAAAAAATGCTAACCATCATCTGAGCCTTCAGTGAGTCTTAGTAGTAACATCAAAGATCACTGATCACAGATTACCATAATAAATATAATTTAAAAGTTTGAAATACTGTGAGAATTACCAAATGGGACACAGAGACACGAAGTGAGCCAGTGGCGTTGGAAAAATGGCACCAATAGACTTTCTCAACGCCGGGTTGCCACAAACCTTCAATTTGTAAAAAATACAATACCTGCAAAGCACAAGAAAGTTAGACGTGCCTGTATATGTTGAACTAATTTCATCATATATTGCGTCAAGTAAAATATATTAATTTCACTTGTTTCTTTTTTACTTTTTAATGTAGTTACTAGAAAACTTAAAGTAACTCATGTGGCTTGCATTATATTTCTATTAGACAGAGCTGCTCTAGACTCCATTGTCCAGTGGTGTCCTGGGTCTGGCCATGATGTCTCATTGATTAAAGCTTTGCCAAAGCAGAAGATGAGAGTAGGTCAATTAAGGGAGACTAGATAAAGGGCAGAGGTAAAATAAGGGGAGAAGTGAAGATTTTTTTTCCACTTCAGGGCTATGCTGACAACAGGGTCTGAAAGAAACTTGTAGAACTGTAAAGGTGGAAGCTGCAGCTTGACACCTGTGCTATAATATCACCCATACAGTTAATCTACCCTGTCGGGGAGGATTCGAGTCAGCTGCAAATACTTAAGATACCTCCCATCAGGAGCTGGGTCTGTGTCTCTCTCTCTCACACACACACACACACACCCTGTGAGTCTGAGCAGGCTCTATGACTGCTCCACCAGCTCTGGGTCCAGCCTTTAGGAGGACTGAAAGTCTCTGCTGCCTTCCTCTAGAGCCTTGAGCCATTATGGAAAAAGTTCCATTCCCTCTCTGGGGAGTGGAGACTACCTGGAGGAGAGGAAACCAGTTGAGCCTAGCCTGCCCACTGTCTACACTGAGATGACAGGATGCAAAGGGAAGCCATCTTGGATCCTCCTGACCAGACCAGCTACCAGCTGATACCACCAAGCACCCCCCTTGACACCACGTGGAACAAAAGAATTGCCCAGCAGAACCCTGCCCAAATTCCTGACCCAAGGGTTTATAATAAAAATAAAATTGGTTGAAGATACTAAGATTTGAGTAGTTTATGATGCAGCATTAGTCAATTGAAGAGGAAACAGTAGAGAGTAAGGAATATGAAGGCCAATTTATACAGTCTTGAATTCAAGGCTAAGGAGTTAGATTTTATTACAGAGGCAGTAGAGAGCTACTCCATGTTTTGAATGGGGAGTAATTTAATCAGAGGTGTGCTTTAGAAACATTACTTAACAGCTTTGTGAAAAATGGATTGGAGAAAGGAGAGATTAGGAGTGAGAAGGCCAATTAGAGCATCCAAAATCCAACATCTCCGATGAAAGTAAATTGCCAGAATCCAGGGTAGTGACACTTTCTGTGTTTCTCAACTGGGATGACATCGAGCCTGGGGGATATTTGGGAAAGTCTAGATCTGTTTCTGATTGTCACAGGGACTGGAGGGCATTACTGGCATTTGGTGGGCAGCGATCAAGAATGCTAAATGATCTGCAATGCATAGGACAGTCCCACAAAATGAAGACGTATTCTACCCACCATGCCCTGTTGAATAATACTAGTAGATAGAAGACTCTACATGGGGTAGAGTCAATAGAACTCAGCAAGTGATTGAATGAAGGTGGAGCAAAGGGGGAGACAGGAGTCAATGACCATGCTGAGGTTTCTAGATTTGATGACCGGTATCATAAAGAGTTGGAAATTCAGGAAGAAGAACAGGCTTGGGTAGAAGCTATAGAGTCTGAGGTGCTCATGAGGCCTCCAGATGGAGGTATCTCACCAGCAGTAGGATGGAAGTCAGGATACACTCAGAAAAGAGGCCATGGGGTGGAGGTGTTGTAAAGCCAGAAGCCCACTGTCCCGTTTATGTTTTCCACCACTCTTCAGGGTCTGCGTACCCCCTGCTTTAGGTCTTATATAAGGCTCATGGTTCCCTGCTCTAGCAGACCCCCCTCTGGCCTGGGGACAGCCATCAGCATTTAGAGACCATCTAGCCTGAGAAAGGTGATTTGGGGCAGGGAGGATGCTGGGCCAAAGAGCAGCAACCTTGGTCTGCAACAAACTCTGCTCTTCACCCACCATGCAGATGCAGCCAAGCAGCTGACCTTCTGTAAAACAGCAGTGTTGAACCACTGGATGTGCCATGAAGACTGTGCAAATCTAAACTGGACTGGGGACCACGGCTCCAGGGAAGGACCCTCATTATGAGGGTCCTCCTACATGAGGGGGAAGGGTTCTCACAGAACCACGGGGGGTTCTCTAAAATGACAAGCCAGTGCTCCCCCAAAGGAAGGAAAGGGGGTTTCCATGGACACTCAGGTTCAGATGATGGACAACATAAGCTTCCCTCTCTCTCTCCTCCTTGATTCTGTTCTAACCTAAGGCCTATCTTCTGCTCATCTTGCACCTGCTCTTGTCTTCGGGACTGGCGAGACGCAGCTCTCCCTGCTCCACTAGGTGCCCACATCAGACCTGAGCCTGCCCATTGCTTCAGTACCTTCCCTTCCCTCTCCCTCCAGGCAGGTGCCATAAGACTTGTTTCCTGTGCGAGAAATAAAAGCAGAATGTGGCAATGGACCATCCGTTGTCAATTCTGAGGTGCATTACATAGCAAGGAGATTTGGGGACCCAGAGCAGCTAAGTGACACCTTTGCTCCCCGGGGCGGTATTTGAAAGTGACGTCACCCCCAATACCCAATTAAAATTCACACCCTTTAACCTCCACAATCATCTGAGATCCATATCATTCAGTTTGATTCCGGTTAAGATGCCTCGATATTCTAAATTATTTATCAGCCTGGCACAGCAAATAAACATTTGTGAAATTCATTTCAAAAGATGTTAACACTGGTGAAACCCACGTGCCCCCAGAGGGATTATACAAATTTCCATGTCAAATATTTGAGGCAAAGTACTCGTAGAGAAACAGTGTTTTTTTGTGTTGTGATGCCTTTCATTTCCATAAACTAGATTACTTTCTGAAATTACTTTCACACAGAGAACAGCTTCTATTGAATTCCAGTCAGTGAACTCCTTCGAGTGTGAGGTGAATAAAATATCTCGGGGCTGTGGGGCTTCCCTGATGCATATGCACCCATGTTGTGCAAGGAGGGCAAACCGAGTTGAGATGTTATCTTTAGAAAGCTCATGTACTCAGATCTGCTGTCTAACGGTAATTGCTAAACAACCAATTCATTTAGAGCCTAACAAGGAAGCTCTGGGGCTTTCTCTTCCCCACCATCTCTCCCACCTGGCTAACAATGACTCCAGCTCTGTTGTTAACTGGAGATTTGCTGGCAGGCAGCTGCTTGCTACAGCAAGGTTCTTCAACAGTCAAGTTTTATCTGCTTCTTGCAAACACTGATTCTGCCAAAAAAATTCGCACAAAAAAATTTGATCCGAGCAAACATTGTCCTATTGTCCTAGTTCTGTCAAGCCCATAAAATTAAAACAGACTTAGTTTTCTTAAAGGGAAGAAAAAAGAGAAAAAGTAGTTGAAGGCCCAAGTACAAGAAAGCTGCTGGGTTAAATGTTGCTTGAAACAAACAGGTGTTTCCTATAGGTGTGGGTTCTGAGCTGCCGCATGATGACAATGTGGTGATTCCCATCTGGGTGGGGACAAAGGGGACAATCTCTCCTTAGATAAAGCCACTAGAAGGTCTTATCTTCCAGGGCTAGGAGGGGGAGTTCCCGGATCTGGGGTAGACATTTCTTAGCAAATCTAACCTTGACCAACTTTAAAATGACCAGCTGATTAGCATGTGAGGATTAACTGGAACCAGGGTGTGGCCCTGAAAACAGCAGCAGCCCTGGCGCTCTCACAAGAGAGCGAGGGAGAACAAAACGGTGTTGCCTAGGACAGGCAAGGCTTGTTTTTTGTTTTTGTTTTTTTCCAGAAAGCAGCGGTGAAGAGAGCAGCTTCCAGCTTGACTCCTCGGGGTGAGGAGGAAGCCATTGGAGGGTGTAATCCAAGGAGCCAGCTGATCTGATTTGCTTTTTTAACAAGATCACTCGGGCTGCTGAGTTAAGAGTAGACCAAAGGAAGAAAGAGTAGAAGGCTGTTGGAATAGCCAAAGCAAGACAGGATGATGGCTTAGACCAGAGTGGTAGCAGAGGAAATGGTGGGAAAAGATTCTGGATTTATTTGGAGGTGAACCAATGCTTTCAGGGTGTTAGAATAAAGGAAGAGTAAAAGATGACCCCAAATTTGTTGTCCTGAGCAGCTGGGAAAATGAAGTTGCCATTTACTTACATGGAGAAGGCTGCAGATGGAAACCAGGATTTGGGCATACAGTTGTCATCTGAAGATGTTTATTAGACTTCCCAGTGGAAAAGTCAGATAGGCAGAGAGGGTGATCTACATGGAATATAAATTTGAGTTATCTATTTATCTACTTATAGATGCATTTAAAAGCCTTGAAACCGGATGAGATCACCAAAGAGGTGAATGTAAAGGCAAGAAAAAGTCCTGGGACACTTCAACCTTAGGTTAGGCAAATTTGTAGCCTATCAAAATGTAATACAAATGCATAACCAGCTAACTTTGTATAGAAAAAAATTAACTATCTGGTCACTTAATGGACCCTGGAGGATTGAACCACAGGATGTGTATTATAAAGGAGACAAGGCAAGGTCACAAGGAAATGGTGACATCTAAGGGGCTGGAAGGGACGGTGGTGATAGCTATCGTCTTCAGAGCAGAATCGCCCAGGAAGTAGAGGATGTAGCAAGGGTCACAGTGCAGGTGAGGAAGATTGGGTGTGCTGGGAGTGTTGAAAGAGAACATAGACAGCCTGATGCCCAAGGAACAAGCCTTCTTTGGAAGTTTTGCTTGGTCTCCTTGTTCCTCCTCTCTCTCTGTTTCACTGCCCTCACTCCCAGCATTCCATGCAGTGCAGGTGCCCATTCGTGTGCCCACACGCACCCCTGCACGTTCTCTTCTCGTCCAGGAAAGAGACTGGCAACACAATGCACTCTGCTGGAAACACGCCTGACGCTGAATGGACAGATGCTCAAGAGCCACCCCCTGCTTTCATTCTCCATCCCCTCCCCCTGCTTCATGTTTCTTCATCTCCTCGCCACTGCCCAACATCTCATCACGTGTCTGTTTACTGCCTTCTCAACCATCGGGTTAGAGACTCCATGAGGAAGAGACTTTGTTTTGTCACCACTGTATCCTTAGTGCCAGTAACTGTGCCTAGCACATAGTAGGTGCTCAAGGAAGTTCTGTATTGATTAAATGGATGACGTGCTGAAAGGCAGTGAGGGTTAGCAATGCCAGTACCTCCTAGTTACTTGACTTCATACAAGTTTCATCATCCCTCCTAGCCTCAGTTTTTTGAACTATAATATGGAAATCTTGGGACTTCCCTGGTGGCACAGTGCTTAAGAATCCGCCTGCCAATGCAGGTGACACGGGTTCGATCCCTGGTCCGGGAAGATCCCACATGCCATGGAGCAACTAAGCCCATGTGCCACAACTACTGAGCCTGCGCCCTAGGGCCCATGCGCCGCAACTACTGAGCCCATGTGCTACAACTACTGAAGCCCGTGTGCCTAGAGCCCGCGCTCCACAACAAGAGAAGCCACTGCAATGAGAAGCCCATGCACCACAATGAAGAGTAGCCCCCGCTCGCCGCAACTAGAGAAAGCCCGAACACAGCAACAAAGACCCAATGCAGCCAAAAATAAATAAAAGATTAAAAATAAATTAAAAATAAAAATAAATGGAAATCTTACCTATCTGTGGGTTGTGAGAATTAAAATTAAATGGGATTATTTTTGTAAAGCATCTGGTCTATAATAGGTACACAAGAAAAGTTTTCTCCCTACATGCCCTCCACTTTGGTCCTAAGAGAGTCAAGGCAGAGTTCCAACACTGATCTTAGTGATGGGAACTAGCTTCTGGCACGTGGGTTCTCTCTAGCATCATAGCTTCCTATGAAGGAAAAAATTTTAAGTGTCAGAGAATGAACTTTCACGGTAAGAACTGCACTCTAAAAAAGTTTTAATAATGTAAAACAACATGATTAACAAGGTTTCTCAGAAAAGAACCATATAACATTTTCTAAATGAGAACTTGGCACAAATTAGGCATTTGGTAATATTTGATGAATGAATAAATAGACAGTGAGATCAATTTAAATTTAACTTAAAAGTAAAGACTTTATTAAATCTCACGCTAGATTATCAATAAATTTCATTTTAATGAAAGTAACCCACACTGCATTTTTAAGAGCTCTCACTTTGTCAGTGGGCTTTCCTTTGATCAAATGGTAAAGTGCAAAATTTACACTTCTGTATTGAAAAAAATTATATTTGAGTCTAATGTCTTTAATTTTCCCAGCAAAAATGCTAATTTCTTAGTAATTATGTGTGAGATTTAAGCACTTCAAACATCCCTCATCCTCCCTTGTCCTTTTTTTGTACATCCTATACTGTTCAGAACGTGTTTCTCTCTACTTGCGAGATTCTCACTAGTGCCCAGGGAAATTCTGGGCACAGAAAAAATAAAAGGAATTGATGCCAGGAGGAAGGCTGTGATGTTTGCCCCCAGACTGTTTCACTCTAGTGGAGTCAGCTAAGGACCTGAGAGGGACACAATTACAGACATTAAGGTCACTTGGCCCTTGCCATTCTTAAGGGAAAACAAGGTTGTCTGAGCTTTTTCCCATGACCTTGTGAGTGGCCACTTGGCTAATATTGGTGGCCAGGGATGTTGACCTTATCTGGGTTATTAGTTTTTAACAGGATTGGTTTTCCCATTTCTGGGGTAACATGGCTATTTCCAGTTGCTCTGTATCGATCTATGACCACCTATTAGAAAAGAGACCGCCTGTATAGAACAAATGAATGGTCTTTTTCCAGTTATGCTAACGCGGGCAGCTGGGGAAACCTTAGACCCCTCTGATTTCTGATTTCTGCGGTCACATAGAAGGCTTTTGGGACTCAGCAGCAAAGGTAGCCTCCATATCTTGGGTGATAAATGCAAATAAAATCAGATCAGAACAAGTTAACAGTTAGTACTTTACTGACTCAAAATAGGTCACAAGACATCTAGGGATTTAGTTGACAGGAAGTGCACAAGCCTCTTCTCAAAAGTAGATCTCCAGTTCATGGCTCAGTTTCCAAATACTTGTAGTTCATTAAAGATGGATAAAGATGGCAAATATGAGGCCCAGCTCAGAGACCAAGGATAAGGAGACAGATCTGGCCACCAGACCTGGATTGGAGCAGGCCTCCATTGACCATTTTCTCCCGGGTGGGTTATGCCTTGCAGTTCCAGCCCAATACCGCTCACACTTCCTGCAGCCAGGTCAGCTCTGGAAGGACCCTCTCCCCTCAGTTCCTGCCTCTGTCCCCTGTCCCCGCCCTGTCCCCAGGGCCTCACCATATCCACATCCATCTTCACCTCTGCTCTCTCTCTATGCTTCCTTACCTCCCTCCCTCACCTTCTTCACCACGCGCCATCCTTAGTCTCAGGCTTGGAACCAGGGATACTCCTGAGGCTTTTTTCTTGGGAGCGGAAGTATCAGAGATGTCTTAGAAAAATATTTGAGAGTCGGTGTCTTAATCAGGCTCCTTGCAAAAATCGTTAGGCAAATGTGAAGAGGGGCAAGAGGGCCCCCAATCCCATTCTGAAGGCCTTAGCTCTCACCTGTGTCCCCACTACCCACAGACAGAAACCCGGCCAGCAGTGGGGCTCTTGGCTCCCAAGACGCCCTGGTTAGTGAAGCTGCCATCAAGGGGCTGCCTGCTACTTCCGGTATTCAAGATAAGCCCTCTCTCTTCTCCAGGGCCTCCCAGGCAGGGGTGACATGGAGAGAACCATAGGATGGCATCTGTCCCCGCTTGCCTTGGGGAGCAATTCCCCCCCACCCCCGCCTATGGGGGTTAAACGCACACCCCTCAGGAACACAACGGCTGTCCCTTCCCAGGTAGCACATGGCTGTCCTTTCCACACAGTGTCACATTTGGAAGCTTTGTTTATGTTTTACAGGTAATTAATTCATTGTGAAAACAAACACCTACAGAAAGCAAACTTTTCTCAGGGATGCAAATAACCGTGGATGCTCTATGTTTTAGAAAGACGACTAAACACTGGTTTCATGAATGGCTTTATTACATGTGTGAAGCATCAGAAATTTAGCCTCACTCCCAATCAACATGAGCGATTTGTAATCACAAACTTTGTGACAGAAAGACAAATGAAGAAATCTCAGGACCAAATTAGGCATAATTAGTATCCATACAGGAAACTCTCCAGTAACCTGGCAATTTGCAGCCAGGGGAGGACACATGCGGCATTGTCTTAACAACAAGTTCATCAAACATGTAATTAGCCACCGGCCACCAGCCACCTTTGCAAACTGAATCTGAGCTGCTGCCAGTCACAGACTGGCCTGCGGATGCCTCTTAACAGAAGCCTAGGTGGATATGCAAATACAGTGTGTGCCAGTAGGGGCAAACAGCCATGCCTGTCTGGCTTTTTATTTGATGGACTCACAGTATTTTTCCTTATTTTAATGAACTTGGATTTCAGGGGTCAGTTTCACTCAAGTTACTTTCTGAAGCAAGAAGCCCAGGGTATTGCTCTTTGTCAGAGTTTAGTGTCAGCAATGAAGAGAGTTGGCCTGTAGAGGATGGCCTTGATTCAGACAATCAGATTTTCCATCGGAAGGAGCTGATTTCAAACACTTCTAATAAGGAGAAATAATTGGAACCCCAGTACTCCTAGTCCCCTACATCCAATACACTGAGAAAAGCCTAAGGATCCCACCTTCCCTTTCCAGCACTGCAGAAAGAATTAACTGAAAAATATTGTCTCTGCAAATAAAAAATAATAGTACATCCAATTAAGCATGACCAATAAAGATTAAAGTCTGTGGCTTTTCTTTCTGGACATATCTGTCAATTCACTCTAGGACCAATATAGACTATTTCTCTCAGGAGGTAAGATTACAAAGGAAGAAAAATGTTCTCAGAGCTCAGTTGGTAATTAATCTTTGCATATGACTTCCTCATAGTTCCCATTAATTATCAATATTCAATCATGCATTAAAAATGGATTTTTCTTTGACAGAATTTAGCTGTTTATAAGACTTACTATATCAAACTTACTTCTAACGTAATCACAGAGCTTGGCCTTGTAAACCTTCATTACATTTTTACAAATCCTTTAGTGGAAGGTTACATACAAACACATTAATAATAGCCAATTCAGCAGGATCAATGGGCAAAAATGTATCAAAAGCAAACATGAGCATGTCAATCAACTGTAATGTGTGGACTTTATTTGTATTCTGATTCAAACAAACTGAATTTTTAAAAAAATTATGACATTTTGAGGTTGGAAATTGAACACTGGGTATTTTTAAGAAACGCTTGTTTTTAGGGGTGATAACCATATTATGGTTATGTTTAAATATTTATGGATAAGATAATATGATATCTGAGGGTTGCTTGAAAATAATATGGGAAGAAGTGAGTATAGTTAAAATAATATTGACCATTAGTTGATAAATGCACATGGGAGATTTTTATGTCTCCTCAGCCAGATATTATAGTTAAACAAAAAAAAGTAAAGCGCATGAAGTCAACACAAGTGTTGTCTCTCTAAAGATCATTTGTCAGGTAGCAATCACTTAACAGAAAAGAAAGCCAGTTCTTTTTAATAATAAAAACTCTTAAGTCAGAGGCATCAACCCAAAGACCTGCTGATTGAATCTGGCTTGCTGTTATGTTTTGCTTGGCTTGCATAGTGTTTTATCAAAATTTTGTATTTCTTACTAACATAATAAAATCAGGATCTTTTGCCAGATTCCTGGCTTCTCTTGAAATGTCACAAGCCTTGGCAACCCCAGGCCCACGTTCCTACTTGGCAGTACTCAGCTGGAGCTAAATAGAGGCTGCCCCCTTTGGATGGGGCAAGATTACTAGATTGCTGGTCCCTACCAGGCCCACTTAACTCACTGACATTATGGATGTATCTGGGCTTTGGACCCTCACTCTTAGAACAACCCTCCAGGGTTATTCAGGAACCCATTGCCTGAGGGCAAAGGACTTTAAATCAGCTTTTTAGCAATTACAACCAGCCACCCACATTTTCAAACAGAGTCCCTTTTCTCAAAAAGGGCACAATTCTCTCAGAGGCTAGAGGAGACCTTGAAGACCACCTAGCCCAGGGGTTCTCAATCTTGGCTGCAAAACTAGAATCACCCAAGGGGATTTTAAAAATTCCAAAGGGCAATCTTCAACAGAGCCCTTTAAATCAGACTCTCTAGGGAATTCCCTTGGTGGTCCAGTGGTTAGGATTCAGCGCTTTCACTGCCCTGGGCCTGGGGTTCAATCCCTGGTGGGGGAATTAAGATCCCACAAGTCTCGCAGCGCGGCCAAAAAAAAAAAAAAATCAGACTCTCTAGGGGTAATATGTAAATGCAGCGGGCCCTCGCTCCAGCCTAGCAGTCCGCCCTCCACAGCAGGCTTACCAGGCCCACACTGTCCAAGCATTCTTGGCTGCCCCTGATCGCCTAACTACGCCCCAGATTTCTCACGCCCTTACGCAGCCTTCTGCTGTTCACACCTTCAAAAATGTCCTCTGCCTGATGAAATCCTTTCAAGTCTTCAAATGCCACCTCCTACCAATACCTTCCCTGATTTCATTCCCCAAGGGAGATATTTTTCCCTCTTCTGACCCCCCGACGGCAAGAAACTGATAGCTTTCATATAATGTTTACTCTATTCTACCTGTGCTACAGCTATTTTATATACTTGCTTTGCTATACATACTAGATTTTAATTCCCTGGAGGCCATGGGTTGTGTCTTCATTATTTTATCCCCACAGCATGTCTAGAAACGAGTATTCCAAGATGTCAGTGAAATGAATTGAGTTGCATTAGATGACTGGGGACTCATTAGTTTCACAATCTTAAGTAATACCCGCATATTTTTAAAGTTTGTTTTGTGTTTTGTTTTGTTGGTTTACTAAGAGGGGGAGTGGGAGCTAGGTATTTTTATTTTAGAGATAGGCCTATTAGAGTAACAAGAGTATTCTGCTTAAAGCCATTTGGAGTTGATGGCAGAAAAGGAGCCAGACGTCCAGCTTGCTGGCTCTCACATCAACCTTTCTTTTTCTCCCTGCCCTGCCTGGATGGGGTTATTCCAGTCAAGGGGCCAGAAACATTCCTAGACACATTCTATGCTCTGCAGGTATGGGGCTCTCTGCTCTTATTACTACCAGGCAAGACTGAGGGCTCTAAAAGGAATGCTGGGACTTCCCTGGCGGTCCAGTGGTGAAGACTTCAAGCTTCCACTGCAGAGGGCACAGGTTTGATCCCTGGTTTCCTGGTCGGGGAACTAAGATCCCGTACGCCGAGTGGTGTGGCCTAAATAAATTAATTAATTAATAGATGTTAAAAAGGAATGCCAGTACCCTTCCCCCACCCCCTGCCCCAGCCAATCAATGAGAGCACTCGGCAGAGCTGGCACCTAGTAGGTCCTCAACAAATCATAGTTGTTGATGTATTATTGTTACTAAAGTATCTGGCCGAATCCAAGGGCAGAATGATAAGCACATGTGTTGAGTGCCCCAAAGCCCTCGGTCACTGGTCCTCATGGAAAGCGCAGGGCAGTCGTGCTTCTTATTTTTTAAATCATGGAGCCTTTTCAGAACTAAAGAAAGCTATGGACCCCCTCCTCAAAAAGGTGTACGTACATACAAGTTCTGTATACCAGTTCAGGGACTCTGGGGCCTGGCTGAAGCTCACCACTCTTAACGCCTTAAGAAACTCTGCCCCACACTGGCGTGACCCTGTGCGCTTAGGCCTGAGAGCTCGTGCAAAATGCCAGCACTACGGGGGTACACGGTTGTACGCACACTTACTGGCTATGTGGCCTTGGACAAGTTACATATCCTCTCTGCTTCTCATGGTTTTTAGAAGTAAAATGGGGATTTTTACCCCATTGACCCGCAGGATTTTTGAGGCACTTAAAAATGAGACACTGTTAGGTGGTTTTTTTTTTTTTTTTAACGCCTGGCACATTGTAGATGCTCAGAAAAGGTTATTTCCATCTCCCCAAGCAGAAAGGACTAGAACTCTAGCTCACTGATTACTAGGCCAAGAGAATGTGAACAGTCAACATGTTTGACCTGTCAGAAGTCTAATCAAATAAAAGGACTTGTACCACAACCTGAAGGTCAAACCCTCAGGGTTTGTCAGCCTGGGGTGGAATGATCTGCTTTCAGAGGCCGACTTCTCTTTTTACTGCACACAGAGAGATGATTTGGCACATTTGAATTGCAATTGAATGTAAACAGAGCTCTCGTGACTCACAGGAGAATATAGCTGGGTGCCTGGTGGACGTGCGAATCCCATTTTTACATTACTCTGTGGTCCTGTTCTCCAATATCACACTCCAAACAAGGAAATTAAATTAAGCATTGCTTAAAATGCCTCAGACAATAATATAAATTTGTATTAAATGAATTTAGTGTCAATTTCTTGTTTGGAGTGGAAGGTGGGAAAACACTGGAGTAGTGGAAAGAGTAAATAGCTAACTCGATTAATCCTATTGAAGGAGAGGATGGAGCCACACGAGCGACTTTTGTGTGTGTTTGGTTAATATTTTACCGAAAATTGCTATTAGCTCTAACTGATCCAAATCAAAATCCACTGTGTAATATTAGCCAACAACTTAATAGCTGAAGTATGGGATGCTAGGCTTGGCATGATACCATGCTATTCGGGGAAGTAGAAAGAACAACAGAAACATGAAGGGAGGTTGGGGTGGAGGTGCTGGAGTTTGAGATTTAAAATCCAGTGAAGGGAAAATTCAGACCAAGTCGGGAGAGGGGATGATTGGCGGAGAGGAAGTTCAGGGCAGGAGGAGGCTGGAGGCCAGTACCAAGGCTTGTTCTACTGGAAATCTGCTCTTTGTAATTCACAAAGGACTAGGACAGCGTCTGGAGATGGGGGATAGAGATCTCAAAGTGAAACCCCAACCCTACCCTCAAGAGCCACGATTATAGTAGCTCTCATCTTCCCTAGGATCCAGCAAAGCTGGAGAGACAAGGGGGAGAATCCCCATGCCGGCCCCTGAGCCTGCGGGGTAATTGTCGTTGGGGCAGTCTTTTTATCCCTAACCTGGAGAGGGAGGGTTGTTTTCCATTTCCTTTTGTAGGGACATGGTGGGGGAAGGCCGAGAGTAGGGGTCCAGTGGAGGACGTCCCGTCAAGCCCTTGCCTTATAGCTTGCGTCACCTTGTCTACTCTTGGGTATCGGGCAGTGAGGCAGAGTTGCTGGGGGACAGGGGAAGATGCTCTGAAGGACCCAGTGAGGCCCAGAGCCTGGGAATCTCCCCTTCTTGAGTCAGTACAGCCAGGAAAACATGGATGGTGCTTCTTTCTCCTCCGTTGTCCCATCCTAAGATACACAGGCTTCAGAATCTGGCAGTTTGCAGTTAGAATCCTGAATTTGCCACCTACTTGCTGAGAGCAGAAATTTATGTGAAGAACATTTTGGAGAATTGAAAGTTTAACACTTTACTTTCCGGAGCCAGGAAGTGAAAGTCCATCTTTACTGTTATTGTTACTTCCAGAGATTCTCAAATTCCCACCCAAGAAATGAAAGCCTAGACCAAAGGAACTGACCACAATTCAGATTATATCTCACATCTTCCAAAAAGGATTTCAGCTGACTTACAAGATGAAAAATCATATCAAACAGGACAATTAAAGACAGAAACAGAACAGAGACCATCTGTGGAAGCAGGGAAGCAGGTCTTCCAGGAACTCTCTAAGAGGAGTTAATTAGTGTTTCTGAAGATTGATTCTGGCTTTCAGTCTCTAGGTAACTAAGGCAAAGAGGAAAGTATGTTGGGTTACATGGCGCCCTTCCTCACCAAGCACACTCGTGCGCCCACATACACACACACATGCACACACGCACATGCACACTTGACTAAAGAAAAATTCTTTTCTGGGAAATAATTTCCAGGAGAAATTTATGATGTGGTTTCTTGAGTACGGTATGTTGGGTAACAGAATAATGCTTTCTGTTTCATGGCTTTAAATATTCAAAGAGGACTCTTCCACTCACCTCTATACACTGTGTGGTCAGAAAGCTCATAGCTAAATTATGGCTCTGTGGGAAGGTGAGATAATGTAGTACTAAGTATTTTGCTTTCTCCTGATTTTACTTCATAAAGGGAGAGATCTTGGCGGATCTAGAAAAATGGTTAATGAACATGTCCTTTTGCTATCCTGTTAAAATTCTCTGGCTGGTGTTGAATCACTGTCAGTTCATGACAGAAATCTCCAATAAGTGCAAATCATGATGATATTTGAGGGTAGTAGTTGATCTGAGAGCCATGTGCTTTAGCCATCAGATATGAGGGCATTAAAGAAACATACCACTGACCCAGCTATGCCTTACTTACTTAGCTGAATATATCAAAGATGTTAGCACGTCAATATGAGTAAAGAAAAAAAATAGGAAGCAAAAGAGAAAACACAAGCATAATATTTCAGCTCAACAAATACAACCTATCATGAAACAGTAGCCATCCCTTGTAAAATTAAAGGGCGAAGCATCAAAATAGAACTAATCAACTAATTTAATAGTGGCCACAAAGATAACATATAAATCAGTAAAAGTTGTTCATGGAGTTATTCTAGTTAATCATTACCATGATTTTGACATGTAAGCATGAATTCTAGTCTCCTTAGACAAATTTGGGAGTCTCTAAACAGTCTTGCTGAAAAATCATTTTTATTCATCCATCTAACAAATAGTTAATAGTGTCCACCATGTGCCAGGCACTGTTTTAGGTCCTTGGGATACATCAGTGAAGAAAACAAAGATTCCCGCCCTGGAGTCGCTTACACTCTCAAAGGGGCGACAGACAGTGACAATACACTTGACAAATAAGTAAAATATGTAATACATTAGAGGTGATAAATGTTGTGGGGAAGAAAAAGCAAGGACCAGAGGAGTCGGGGGCACAAGGGATAGCGGACAGGGCAGAATAGTTATAAACAGAATGGTCCAGGTAAACCTCCTTGAGAAGGTAACATGTGAGCAAAGACTTGCCTAAGGAGATGAGAAAGGTTGAGCATGACTATCAGATGAATTTGGTTTACATAATGTATCTGAACTCAAATTCAACGTGTCTAAATCTGACCCCCCAGTTTTCTGGCCCACCTCTTGCAGCAAGCGCTCTACTGCTGTATCCATCTCACTGAATGGCCTCACCATTCATCTGTGGAGCCAGCAAGAGGGCACTCCAGGATAGTGATCAAGAGTAAGGGCTTGGACCCCAAATGCCTGGCCCAACTCCCAGCCCTGCCATTTACTGGCTTACACCTCTGTTTTCTTATATATAAATTGGGGACAATACATTTACCACATAGGATTGTTGTGTGCATTAAATGAATGATGACCTGTAAAGCACTTAGAATAGTGCCAGGAACATAAAAGTGTTCAATAAAAAATGGTTCTTCCCAACTCCCTATAAAATCACCAAATCCTTTTCCATTTTACCTCTAAATAGCCACCAAATATACCCAATTCGTTCCTTTCAACAACGCTGTCTTGGTCAAAGCTACCATCATCTCCCCCTGGCTTAAAATCCTTCAATAGTTTCTGTTGCTCTTTGGATGAACACAAACTCTGACATGGTCAACAAGGCCCTGCCTGGTCATGCTGACGGCTGCCACCTCATTCCACATGGTTCCCCTGGGTACCCTCTGACCTTCCGCTCCTCACAGCCAGCTTCTCCCTCCTACCCCAGAGCCTTTGCTGCCGATGCTCCCCATCGCTCCTTTACCTGCGTAAGGGCTACTCATCCTTCAGGTCTCAGCTAAAGCATCCCTTTTTCCAGGAAGCCTTCCCTGACCTCCTCGACTGAGTCAAACCCCATTCTATATAGACCATCCTCAAACTGTGCCCTTCTCTTAGCCCTTGCCCAGAGCTGTTTACATGTTTCTCTCCCCACCGCCCCGCCCCACGTCACAGGCATCCTGAGCACCATGCTTGCCTCTTTCCACTGCTATATGCATAGTGCTGGGGACACTGCACTGGTATAGATGATCCGTAAACACTCACAGAATAAATAATAGAGCCCCAAAATAACTATATGTCACCAAGGATGTTTGGATTGTCCCCCAAGGGAATAGTCTTCAACTAGGCACCATGAAGGTATCCAGATAAGCAAATGATAACAATCTTTTCTTCTGAGGAACTTGAGTCTAGCTAGGGAAAAACAGTTGAACACTGGCAAACAACATATGGAGGGGACAAATAAGGGCTGTACAAAGAATAATTCAGGGGTCAGGAGTTGCAAAATCATTGTAGTAATAATGTTAAATAAGGCTTTATGGGGGAAGGGGCTTTTGAGACAGGTTTTAAAGGAAGTATGGTTGAAAGGAGAGAGGGGGCACATTCTTATTTAATATTTTTATTGAGGATTATTATTAAATATAAGTCAGTCTGGGGCACCATCTCTGGAGTCACGTTGCAGGATTTAAACCTGGCTTAGCCACTTACCAGCTGTGTGATTCTGGACAAGTTACTTACCCTCTCTGTGCCTCAATTTCCTCATCCATAAAATGAAGAGAATAAACAGAACCTACCTCAAAGGGATATTGTGAAGATTAAACCAGTCATATGTGGAAAGTGCTTGGAATTGTACCTGGCATGTAGTAACACTACATATGTACTTGATGCCATTTTTGTGGCTGTTGTTATATTACTATTATTGGTAGGAGGAATGGCCAGGATGGTGGCAAAGAAGTGCTAATTAAATGTTGCAAATGGACTTTGTAGCGTCTTGCTAAGGATAACAGGTTTTTACTGGGACGGTCATGAGCCGAGGAGAACACAGAGAGCTCAATCTGTTATTCGGTCAGCATTGATTTCAACCTGCCCAGTGCCTGGCACCAGTGGGTCCTTAAGTATTCGTGGAATGAATTTTTTTTTTACCTTTTATGATAACATACAATATTCTCAGCACTGAATTAAATACTTTCAGGCATGATTATACTTAAGCCTCACAATAAACTAAGTACTATTACCATCTTTGCTTTCCAGATGAGACTTCGGAAAGTTAACTTACCAAAGGGCACACAGGCAGTAAGTGGCAGATCTAAATTTGAATATCAATGGCCTAATTCCAAAGCTCTTTCCCAGAACTCTAGAAAGAAAGAATAAATGAGTGAAAGATCAACCAGTTAATAAAAGATTGGAGTGTTATCAACAGCAAGAATCAGAAATAACCAAGGGCGGGGGAAATACAAAGGTATTACCTTGGTTTAAAAAACAAGGGTTCTTCAAGGGCAAGATAAGGAAGACAAAGAACTTAGAAGCAAATATGGGAATACAGACACTAAGTGATAATGGCCTGGAAGTGAGATAAAATAAGGTCTGCTGCCTCTGCTGGGAAGACCACACCTGGGTTTCTCAAATGCTCCTTTGCATGAGGGGATGGAGCATTGCAACACCTCTCACTGTAAAAATCATTGTTTTAATTTTGGGAGACTGTTTTGAGAATCTGATGAAAACCATGATCCTTCTTTTAAGAAACACACACATATGTGTGCATGCATGCACGAGTGTTAACTTTTCTAGGGGATCTCAGGTCTTCTGAAGCCCATCATGGGCCCAGGTTAGGAGTGCTCCTGGTCTAAATTCAATCTTCTGAAACCTTGCAGTAGCCATCAAGCTCACTAGTTAATATCCAAGGGAAATAATGCCAAGAGGAGCCCTCCTGCCAATGCACAAGTCGCTGAAAGCCAGACTCCACCGCAGTGAGACAAGGCCCCCGAGTCTCCAGGGGAAAGGAGGAAGCCTCCCCTTCTATAGTCCTGGCTTGAAAATCACACTTTCTTCAGGTGCATTAGAACATGTTGTCCTTAAGTCCCAGGTTTTCATAAGGTAAAGAGAACTGAGTGTAAAGCCCTGCAGATCTGGAAACAAAAAGGGAAGTTCCCTTAGGGACAGCGTTCTTTGGTGGCAAGATGGTGATTTTTGTGATTTTGCAAGGCTGGTGATTAATTTGGCATTTTAAAAAGAGCATCATTTAATGATCTTTAAAGCCAGCACCAAGGGAAGTGCCTGAGTTCACTCAGGTTACTGGTGAAATCTTCAAAACAATTACAATCATAGGCAAATTTTAAAACAACTCCAGAAAATAGGAACACATAGAACTGCCCAATATTCAATTTTTAAAAATCTATGCAGAAGAAAATTAGTGAAAAATTCTGGTTGAAAAAATTATAATCCATCTTCTACAGTCTCTGCTGCAAGGAACTGCCCACACTAAATATTTCACACACTCAACTATTGCTTTGCTTAACTTATATGAAAGAAGATAGATACTTAACCTAAAAAATTAAGTTTAAGCCATAATGTTTCCAAACATGCATTTACCTGATGCTGAATATCATATTTCTTATAACCAGCTGCTCAAAGGCTTTTGGGGCTCTTACTGAAAAGACAAAATAAGTCATCAATAATTACAGATAAAACGTTTGTTTTTAAAATTCAATATAGTATCCCTTCCTCTAGGTCTGAAAAGAAGTATATTTTGATAGAGAAAGCAGAAAGGCTGCAACTAAAGAGTTTCTCTTTTACAGTAGAATTCAATTTTATTTTCAACAACCAAAAGAGCCTTTGGGTTTTGCTGCCTCCCCGGCTTTCTCTTTTTTTAAAACATTCTGGTGGAACATTCCAGTTGGATGGTGGGAAATGGGAAATGTAAGCCATTAAGTGACCATGTGTTTTACATGACCCTGAGAACTTGACTGGCTGTTTTTCCACTGAAATGACTGGTTAGTCCACCCTGTCAAAAGGCTGAAGTGCTGTTGGCGCAGTGTGAATCTGATAGCTCTGTTTAGAAGAGGAATGTACTCTGAAACTCCCTCTCCAGTGAGTACTACGCAGCTCTCTCTTTCCTCACAGTCATGCTCTAGACATCTTCACATGGTTGAGTTTGGATAGCTGGAGCGAGGTTGCCTCCTAACTTTCCCAGGATTCCTGGCATCCCCTAACAGCCAGTTTCGAAAGTGGAAGAAGAAAGAATTCCTGGGAAATTCTAAGGTAGAAGGTGATTTGAAAAGACTGATGCTACTCTCTTACTTCGTCCCAGCTTACACTACCAAATGTAAAATCAATAGCAAGTGGGAAGCAGCACAGGGAGATCAGCTCGGTGCTTTGTGACCACCTAGAGGGGTGGGATAGGGAGGGTGGGAGGGAGACGCAAGAGGAAGGGGCTATGCGGATACATGTATACATATACTTTGTTATACAGCAGAAACTGATACAACATTGTAAAGCAATTATACTCCAATAAAGATGTTAAAAAAAAAAAAAGAAAAAGAAAAGACATGCCCTGGGGCAACCCTGCTGCTTCAAACCATGCGTCCCCCAGTGTGAGGGACAGGCAGAGGGTGTGCAGAGAGCAGCCCAGAACTTCATGCTCCTTCGAGTGGTTGACAATTACTAAAATAAATGTTTTCTTCTTTCTGGCAAACAGTTGCTTCTATTGGACACCTACTCCCAGGTGAGTTTCTGGCCCTTGGTCCCTGGTCCCTGGATGATAACCCTTAAAAACTCAGCCTCAAAAAATGTGATCCCTGGGAGACCAGTGTCCAGGAATCTGGCTAGCAACAGGAATACCATTTCAAAAAGCCCTAGGCAGAGAGGGGACCGCTTATCTCGACCCACTTCAGTGAAAATTGTCATGCTTTATATTGCCATGAAATAATAATCAGAAGCTGGGGGAAGGCACGCAATTTCCCCTGCCCAGTTGTCCCAAATGGCAGCCCTGCAGAAACCAATTATGCTAATAATATTTTCATACTAAAAAGGAAACATGCGATTGCTGGTTATTTTGTTTTGAACGGATGTCATTTTTTCCATTGGGGAAAATTTTAATGCAATTTTGTTGTTTCCCTTCCCTCCAAAAATGGATCTCAAATGGCAATAAGCCCCAGTTACAAGAATCTTCTAGCACATTTTGAGGACTAAAGTGTAGGTAACAGTTTTTGCCCCAAGCTGCTTTCAGCCTCTAGCAGGCTAGCTTAAGTGCTGGGAATTCAGCTGCCACCTCATCCTGCTCTGGCCTCACCCAGCTCCTTGGCCTTTGTCAGTCTGTACCCAAACTTGCAAAGCAAATGCTGGTCTTCGTGGCTCAGCGCTGCGCCCCACACGTGAACTTCCTGTGATAACGTCCCAACTCAGCCTGGTCCTGGCTCATGCCTCACCAGGGAGGACGCTTTCTCCCCTGTCCAGGTCACACCACTGTCAAATCAAAACACACCCTCCAAGCCCAACACAAAACAGTCTCAGCACTCTCTCCACTTTGAGCCCACTCCCACCCCTGCAGGAGTGACGCCATCGAGAGCCCTTCCTTCTTCAGAGTGATTTCCAGTAACCTCCAGAGCCATTTTTCTAATTAAATAAACCTCATCTTGTCTAGCTTCCTGGTCAGCATTTTGAACCCCCTACAGATGGGTCTGAAGGATTAACAGCAAATCCTCCTCGACCTAGCTCTGGCAGATGGGCGGCATGTGTCTGATAAATACTCGGACCAGGCTTGCTTCCTCCTGTTTCTCACAGATAGACAGAACACCCAGCAAATTAATTTTAAAATGGTGCCCCTCGCAACCCTTAGCATGGCAAAGGAGGCCAAACACAAATGATATGAATTTCATATGTGGAACACATTATCACCTCCCAATAACTGAGAAAAATATCAACCTGTTGGGTAAACAGGACCTCAGGGGAAGGCTGGGTCAGCCAGCTTGCCCTCAGCCTGGAGGGCAGACCGCGGACACACTCACACACTCCGGGACTCACCTCCTTGTCACACGTTCATTTGCACATAGCCGGTTCCTGCTGTGAAAATGCCTTCCTGCTTCTGCATTTACTTTGTGGGAATCCAGGTGCCTTTGGAATTGATGTAGCTATTAGGTAGAATTAGATAGATAAGCCAGAAGATGGAACGGGTGGGGTTTTCATGTTTGAAAAAAGAGGCAAGCAGTGGACATAACAAAGGGAGACAGAAACATCTTCCCCGATTATCAGAGATTTTTACATTTAAAGTTTTACAACTCTATCAGTCTTTTCCAATTTGGAAAGTCAAAGCAACCATCAGCTCTGGGAGACTTCATTTGAGAGATGTTCTTCACTCATGACCACGTTCTTCCAACTATATCCCATTTTGAAAGCCGCGTGGAGTAGCTGACAGAGCTCAGCCCTGACAACCAGAGGTGTGTGCCCTCTCTCGCCCACAGGCCGTATGACCTGCGGCCTCTGACCTCATTTGTAAAATTCAAGGAATGCTATTTTAACTCCTCCACACTGTCCCAAAACCCCAATCTGGATCAAATATCTTGCAGGATCCTTCAGTTTTAGGGGCTGTGATTTACACCACTAGTAAATGGACAAGGCAGGTAGGTGAGGTATTATTAGTTCCATTCTATAAAAATAAGGAAACACATTCTTCTTGAGAGCACATAGTAAATGGTTGAATAAAAGGGTGAAGGATGGAAAGAATAAGACTCAGCCAACAGGGACACATAGCTACTTTCTCGAAGAGACAGGTGTGGAATCCAGGTTTCTAGACTGTGTATCATTCCTCTATAGAGACAATGTACTTTATAGATAGAACTCCTTGAATTCCCCCCAGATGACACAGGAGGCAGACTATTGATAACTATTTCATGGTTGGAGAAAACTGGCCCACAGAAATTGAGGTGACTAACCAGAGGTAACACGGGAATTCCGAGGACAATTCAGACCAAGAATCCAGGTCTCCCGGTTCTTGCTTATATGTCACCATACTCTGTGACATTATTAGCTTTGTTTTTCTTCATAGCTAGGGAGACCAGATGTCCACTTTTGCATAGGACAGTCCTATTTTATACCTGTTGTCTTAGAGTAATTATAAAAAAAACTCCCCTTCTCACACTCAAAAGGGAAGGGATTTGGAAAATAAAAATTACATGGTAAATCATCACCTGACATATTTTTTGTTTGTTGTTTATCTCACCCACTAGAATGTCGGCTCTGTGACAGACGAGACCTGTGTGTTTTGTTCAGTGCTATATCGTTAGCATCCTTAACTGGTGCTGACACATAGTAGAAGTTAATAAATATTTATGGAATTAATTAATATATTTTAAACACGTGAGATTTACGACCTCAGAATGGTATTAAGGGGCTAACACGATGAAACGGGTTTCAGTTTTAGCTCTCCTCTTTGTGTCTGTGTGTCCCTTGGGCAAGTCTCCTAATCTCCCTGAGCTTTGGGGTCCTCCTGGATAGAATGGAACTAACAGTAATACCAGCTCTCCCTACGAGGGGTAGGAGCACATGTGCTAATATATATTAACATATATGGAAATGCCTTAGACACTCTAGTATGCCTTCCAAGTTGCTATTTGATTTCACTTCAACAACTACAGACCAGTGCCTTTGTTAGAAATTAAAGGGCAGTATGGATGAAAAGGGAGGTGGAAAAGCTCATATTCAGACTTTTTTTTTAAGGGTTGGGCACTTTGTATCTCTTCAGCACCTGTGCTAAAGCCCAGTAACCTCCTGGGCTTTGCAAAGAATATTTTACAGAGCTGTGAGTAGAAGGCAAGCTTTTCCTGATTCCTTTTTCGGGAAGGAGGAAGCAGGGCCTGCTGCTCCTACATTTACTGTTCCCAGGCCCCGCTGGCTCCCTGCCTCTGCCTCTCCAGGCGTCACCAAGCAGCTCCCAGCCCGGCCGCTTGGAGCAGCTCCGTAGGTCCTGCTCTCAACGGGCCGTCGCGCACACTTAGAGCCAAGCCACTGCAGGTCCCGGGCTTTCTGCTGTCTCCCAGGGAGTTCCCAGAGCAATTAACCAAACAGAGGCCTAATTAGGAGCAATTGGGATTTACTGCCGACTTTAAAGTGATCCTGAGACCCTTTTGAAGGAACGTGAGGTCTTTTCCCAGGATCCTCCAGGCAGGAATTTGTCAAAGATTTGTCTAAGGGTGGCAGCCTGGCAGCTAATCCTCAAGCCTCTCCCGATGGAACCTCTGCTCTTTGAAGGGCTTTCCTCCAATCTAGAAAAATCTAAGTAGCAAGGCAAGGAAACATAATTTTGACAACTTGAGGCCTCACCTTTTGCAAATTACTTTCTCTGCTGTTGATTTGTATAGTTCCTTCAGTGAACGATGAGTTTTACTTTTGATATTTTTCTTTTTTTAAGACCTGACAATTCAGACTATGTTAGTATTCCTATGTCATTCCCTCGATAATCCTTCACAGAGTGTGCAATTAGTCATCCTATGTGCTTTGCATCACGAGAGACACCAAGAAGAGGAAAATCACTGTAAATTGTCATCTCTGGCACAACATCACTCATAGGAAGAGAAATGCAAGGTGAAACTATACTGAGACACCTGTTTTCACCTATCAGATTAGCACAGATCAAAAGTGCATGGTCGGGACTTCCCTGGTGGCGCAGTGGTTAAGAATCTGCCTGCCAATGTGGGGGACACGGGTTCGAGCCCTGGCCCGGGAGGATCCCACATGCTGCGGAGCAGCTAAGCCCCTGCTCCACAACTGCTGAGCAACCCCTGCTCTCCACAACTAGAGAAAGCCCGCACGCAGCGACGAGGACCCAGTGCAGCCAAAAATAAATAAATAAATAAATAAAATAAAATAAAAAAAAAAGTGCATGGTGCTGTGTTGGTGAGACAGTGGGGAAATGGGCACTGCCGTAGATTGCTGGGGGCATTTAAATTAGTGCAGCCTCTTTGGAAAGCAGTTTGGGGCTATCAAGTTTACAAATGCACTTACACTTTGACCCAGCAATCCCACTTCTAGGAATTTTTCCTACAGACATATTAGTTTATATATGGAATCATTTCAGTATATCATAGGAAAGAGGTTACATGAATTATTAGTGCAGCCATAAAAAGTGAGAAAGCTTTTTTTGTACCTATATGAAATGATCTGCCAAAATATATTGCTAAGTTAGAAAAAAAAAGGGGGGGGGAACAGTGCATGCAGTATGCTACCTCATTTCTTAAATGGGGGTGATAGATTGCAGAAAGACATACAAGTAAGTTTGAATATACATAAAATGTCCCTGGAGTGATAAACAAACAACATGAAGTGTTTGACTTTGGTGAAAGGAATTGGGTAGCTAGGGAACAAGTGTAGAAGGGATACTTCTCTACATGCCTTTTTGATAACTTTTGAGTTCTGCATTCTGTGCAATTAGCTTAAAACAAAGAAACAAACAAAAAATAAAGTGGTTTAAGTGGTTATTTTGTACATTCTAAATGCTTTCACTCTAGGCACCAAGATTTGGTTGGTCTACTTGCTGTAATGCACCATATTCACAATTTTTATAGTTTTACTGCAAAGAGATACCGTATTGCATTTCTGAAGTAGTTTCAGGTATAGGATTGACAAGGAGTTTAAAATTGGTGAAATGATGCCTCTCAATACAGCAACATTCTAATTTCTTAATTCTTCAAGAAAATTAAAAATAAGATGGACAGAGAGATGAATTTAAGGTGCCTGGAATCAGACATACATCTCTTAACATTTGATCTAATAGATGATAACCAAATACCAAAAGATAGGATATTTAAAGTATAAATAAAGTTTACTTTCACAACTCTCTCCCCTTTGAAACCATTTCATGAATCACCCTCTTCATCCTCTATGTGATTTTTATGAATTTCGTTTATATTTTATTAGGTAGCCCCATAGTACATGTTTATATTGAACACTATTTCTCATGGCCTTAGAATGAAAAAGGCTAGGTTCAGATCCCAGGGCCACATTTACTAGTCTATGTTACCTCGAGCAAATTACTTAATCTCTCCAAACCCTGATTCCTCATCTGTAGGATGGAATAGTCCTAACACATCGAAGCATTGTGCATATGAAGTGAGATCATTCACACTGAATGCTTGCTGCAGTGCCTGGTGTATAGTGAGCTCTCCATAAATGGTGGCTACCGTCTTTGTCATCATTTAAGCTCCTTGCTTTGTCTCCTTAACTTAATTATAAGTGACAACAAGGCTGCCTCTTTTTTAACCAGTTCTTTGCCCATGGCATTTGTGCTCAGCGAATGGAGATTTTAGAGATGAGGACTCAAAAGATCCCCATCCTAGGTGGGGTAGATTTTAGTTTAGATCTAGTCCTTGTACAGATATTAGCCCCGGGTTATAAAAGGTATACTGAGATCCCCAAGAAAGGTTTAAATAACCTGAATTCTTACTTCTTTCTTTAAAGCATAGTTCTTCTGTTCTTAGAAAAGTACTAAGGTTGAGTATATTTATTCTTTCTCATTGTGTTCACATCCACCCATTACATTTCTCGTTCCACCTTGTATTAGATTTTCCCCCTTTTCATGCATACTTCTAAGACATGAAGAAAAAGTACCCTTATCATTTTTTTCCACTTTATTTTATCCTCACTGTTTTATGAAATGAGATCAGATGATCAGAGTTGCTGAGGAGCAGGGGGTGCTGTGTGGGATCCCAGACCTCCCCTACAGCAGTGAGAACAGGGTTTCCTATCTACGGTCTTGGAAGCGAACAACTTCTGAGAGGCCTTCTGAATTGATGCCCAACCTGCTGGGGTCACAGATGGAAGTTAGGATGTTCTAGCCCTTGAGAAGCCCAGGATGAAAACAGTCTGCAAGGCCACCACCGTAGATGTCAACTGGTTACTACTGCTACTGTTATGATCATTGTCATTATTATATTACCTTATTGTACTTTACTGATAAAGTCCAATAAGTTATATTTTGCTTAATTTATATCGTTACTCTTTCCTATATTTAGTGCAGACAAGCTGAAAAAAGGGACAAAAAAAATAAAATTCAGCTCCAACAAACAGTATCCAAAGCCATATAGGACTATCCTTCCCCATCTTTCTACCCTCATGTGTATTTTCAGGGGAAAGGGGCTCTGCTTCTAAAAGAACCTTCATGATTGGGCCTCTGCTAACCTCTGCAGCATCATCTATCCTCGCTCTGCCACACTCCAACCACATTGACCACTTCAATTCCCCTAAAGCATCATGAGAATTCAGTATAGCTTTTGTCATTAAACATGGTGGCTCTGGAATAGATGATGTGGACTTGAATCCTAGATCTTCCAATTACTGGCTCAACGACCGTGGGCAAGGTTCTTAAACTTTCTATCGCTCAGTTCTCCATTTACAAAATGAGAATGCTATGCTTCATAGAGTTATTGTGAGGGGGGAAATATATGTATATATAGCGCTTAGAAGAGTGCCATACAGAGTAAGCACTCAGTACATGTTAGCTACCATTGTTATGTAAACTCCAGGATTTTGCCCTTGCTGTTCCCTATACCTAGAGCATTCACTTTCCATACATGCCCTTTTGCCTTTCCCTCACCCTTTAGATCTTGGCTTAAAAGTCAACTTCTTCCAGGAAGTCTTCTCTGAACACCCTCCCTTAGCCCCAGCCAAGACTAGGTACCTTTCCTTTGGGGCTTCCCTAGCCCCTTGCCAATCCCCATGTAGAGCATGCTACGCATGTACAAGTGTCTGTTTCCTTGTCTGGCATCCCGCAATATTACAGGTTTCACGAGGATAGGTATTTAGTCAGTTTATCACTGCATCCCCAGCACCTAGTCAAGTGCTTGGCACCCAGTATTTCAGCAATATTTTCATAAGACTGAATGCATAAGAACCTTCTCCTTTGAAGCAGTGCTCATAGATTTTTTTCTTTAATATTTATTTATATATTTGGCTGTGCCGGGTCTTAGTTGCGGCACGCGGGATCTTCCTTGCCGCTGTGGGATCTTCGTTGCGGTGTGCTGGATCTTTAGTTGCAGCATGTGGGATCTAGTTCCCTGACCAGGGACCTAACCCAGGACACCTGCATTGGGAGCTCGGAGTCTTAGCCACTGGACCATCAGGGAAGTCCCACTCACAGATGTTTTTGACGAGAGTTTCCTATTGGAATGCCTCTTGACATTAAAAAATGGTAAGCCAATCAGAGATGGACAGTTACGATAGACCTTGACACGGATTTTATCCCTTGAAAAAAAAGTGAATGTAGATTATACAGATAAACCACTATAAAAATACCCTAGGTAGTAAGAACTTAGTCCTCTGTGTATTTTGGATCCTGCTAGTTGTTATTTTGACAGATATTAGCTAATTTCCATCCACAGAGGTGAATAAATACATTCATGGAGGTGAAAGGGGGTGGGGACATTAGAACCTGATCCTCTGGGTTTCTGCAGGGCAAACTTGCTATCATGACCTTCCCTTCTTCCTTGACTGTCGTCCAGCCCTGGCTCCTATCAGGAAGAGCATGACCTCAGGAAGGGGCTTGGCACGAGCACCCAATGGATCTAGCCAGGGCTTTCCTCACTGCGGTAAGGACTCCAGCTCCCAGGCCTCATATTTTTAACAAACTGACAAATGGACCTCTTAACTGCTAATAACATAACAATATAGTTTTGCATACTCGAACTTAAAAATATGTCTTTAAAAGCCTAATATTTGTGTGTGTGTGTGTGTGTGTTTAAGAAGGTGAATTTCTAGGCAAATAGTCAGATACCATCTTTACCTCACTTTTCTCACCTATGTTTAATTTATCTTGCTTAACTGCATGTATTTTTGTAAACTGCCCTAGATTATTTCTAGAAGCGGTGAAATGTAAAGGAGCAGATTCAATAAAAATCCTATCATCGTTGAAACTTTCACCATCCTTCTCTCTTGCTAGGTACTTAAAGTAAGATACTGACGTTTTTGGTCAGCGGGATTGACTAGTTGGTGCTGCTGGCTTGGTGGAGCTCCTGCTAGGACATCGGAACCCATGGGGAGCTGGTTACGGACTGTAGGAAGGCTCCACCTGAAGAGTTAAGTATTCTCCACAAGCCCTGTTTCATGGCACACTCAAAGACCCTGACTCCAAGGTGAGTACACAAAGCTTATTGTTTTCTTTGGGGACCTTTTGCCACATTTCCCTCTCACTGTGCTTTGAAAATTAACCACCGGAGTCTGGTCATTATGGCTTCATTAACTATTCCTTGTAATTGCACCAGTCATAATTAATTCATTTGTTATTCACATGGGTGACATACGGACACTTTAATAGTTTTTCCTCAGGGAATGCCACAGATTAAATGATATTGATGGTGCTTTTAGAAAAGATTTAAAGGGGAACCACAATATGATCCATTTGCGTAAGTAGCAATGAGTTATTTTATTATAAAAATGAAGTTAATTGTTTTAATCCCTCAATCTTTCAGATGAAAGCCAGAGGGTGTATAAACTAGTCCTTCCTCCCTCCACCAGACATTTCTAATCTATAATTCAGAATGCCAAAATAAAGTCATTTTTATAAAAATAGATGGTGCATTTACACAAATGCATGCCAGAGTATTTAAGCAAATAATACTTGAATTAATTTCAGGTTAAAACCTTTCCTTTAAGCCTTTCTCATTTTATTTTTCCAGAAACCATCTGTATTTTAACATCTTACTGCACAGCTGCATTCCTCATGTTTAATTTATGTTGGAGATCTTTTGTGACAAGACCAACTTATTTTTGAAATGAAATCAATTCATTTTAGGTAAAACATTGGTGACCCAAATATTACACACTTTCAAATTATGCATAATCCCTTCCCTACCCCCTGGGCTATACACACACAAACACACACACTCACACACACACCCTCACCCCCTTTTTTTTAGCAAGGCTGAATGAAAATTCCACACTGCTGAATATTTAACCAAATACTTTAATCATTGGTTATCTGGTAGAAACATCAAGCCTATGCTGACAGACACACAATTAAGTGGCAGAACTAAGGCAATTATCTATATAATTCAGGTTAAAAACTAAACTCAACAACCAGTTTTGCCTGAAATACCCCAATCATGGAAAGGAAAAAAAAAAGAAGTGTCCCTTCAGTTTGCATTATCCCCATAATTGCCTTAATTCCCATTTGACTCAGTGTGAGTGGAATCACAGACACATAGAATTTGTCTCTTGGAGATTATCTAGTCCAACCCCCTTATTTTTCAGATGAGAAAATTGAGACCCACAGAGGTCAAGTGCCCTGCCCAGGTCATTAGTCAGTGGTGGCCGAGTCCAATCATGAACTCACATTTCCCAGTTCCCAGCTCAGTATTCTTGCAACGGATATTGTCTTGCCCTGACTCCACTGCTTTTGAAATCAAGGAAATGATGCCAGCATATAGCCAGCACGATAAACTTTAAATGAAGACAGCATAAGGCTACCCAAGATCAGGAACTCAAATCAAATGCAACAATTCACCTCAGCTGAGTATCAAATAATTTTCTCTGCACATGTTCGACTAACATTAAAAAGACCAGCTTTTAATAGTACACATGAGCATGACATCCAGTAAGTTATATAATTTGGAAGTGGGAAAGGGCTAGAGAGACCCTATTTAAAAAAAAAAAAAAAGTACACGAGTCTTTACAAAATAAATGAAAAACATTTTCACATTCCTAATAGGTACCCAATGAAAAACCTACAAAAAACTTTAAGACCTACAGGAAAACTCAGGCCCAAGATGTTGTATGAGCTTCACATCTGCCTCGGTGTCAAAGCACACAAGCTGGGTTATCAGTTTGACGACCTTCAAGTAAAGCAAATCCGTTACATCAGACCATAAGGAAAGCGCCCACACTAAGGTTCCAAGTTCTCTCCAGAAGAGCTCCCAGCCTGTTAGCGAGGTGCTGGTTTTCAGTCTCCCAGGGCATTGCATTTGACATACATACATCCTTTGTTTTTGAAACAAGAAAGTCTGTATAATTTTGCCAAAAGGGGGCTTTCGATTTTAAAGACAGCCCAGAAGCCCAGCTGCTTAGTTCACCTGCCTTTTCTGCCTTGAAGCCCAGCACATGGTTTTTTGTTGGTTTTCTGCATTTTTCTAGCAGGACTTCTCTGATTTTCAGTCCCAGGGTCCATCTGTAGGGGGGTTGTTAGTATAAACCACCCAGGGAAGGTTGCGCTTGTTCTGCATTCTACTGGCTAGAACAGAGGCCCCAGACTAAGATCAAAATTATTATGTGGAGATTAAACTGTAGAATTTAATTATGTGTTCTGTTACTCCTGGTACATTTATTAATTTAGCAGTACAAACCGACTGGAGCTAAACAAGCAGGACTGATTAATTTGCAAAGACATCGAGGTAACAGATTGTGATCAAAGTGGAGACCTGATCCTGTTAGATTGAAATGTGTTGTTTTGTGCTGCAGGAAGGACATGGAGCAGCATGGTTTATCTTTATCAATGCTTTCCTCTGAAGGAGGGGAACAAGCTTGCAGATACTAATCAGGGCTGAGGCCCTGCCACTCAATAATTACCCACTGTCTCATCATAATCCTGGAACTAAGCCCCTGCCCAATCCATCTGGGACCCTTTTCCATCTATTGCACAGCTCAAGAATATGTGTGTAAGCTATTACCTCTGGTCGTGCTATCTGTCCCCTGAGTATAGATTCATGGTAGTGACCAATTAGGTTGCCGTGTTCTCTTTTCCCTTTGCTTCCAAAGCATCCTGTACTTCTCAGCACCGTAATGAAGCACAGATTCATCAGGGTGCAGAAATTCACTCACCTGAAAAAGCTGCCTCGTCATAGTCACTGATAAACATCATACAATGCTGAATTTCGTGAGATGCTTTGAAAAGAGGGGTGGTAAGACCAATCACTCTGTATCTTAAGGTTTCCTTAAGCCACTCTCAACCTGCCACTGCCTTCTGCCAGCAACAAAAAATACAGTGAGGAAAGTATTTCTCAATCCAGAAATCAAATGGCTGGGAAGTGAGGAGGGCAAATGTGGAGATAATTGAATCCTGGATCCCTGAATGAAGGACCCAGTAGCGTGCCACGATCAAGAGCAAGGAGTCCTGAAGTCCAGGAGACTTGGGCTGAAACTCTGGGTCTGTTCTTTACCAGCCGGCCACGTAACCTCTCAGAGATTCCACTTTCCCCTCAATAAAATAACACCTACCTCACAGGGTGGCTTTGGGAGTTAACTGCATGTACAACTTTACAAGTAATCAAACCTCAATGAATGTTAGCTAGTCCCACCATTTTCTGAATCCCCATTACATTTATAGCGAGAACCAAAATGCCTAGCTCTTGATCAAACTGCCAACCATTTCTGCTAATTTTTTTGAGTACAGATCTTCCTTGACTTACAATGGGGCTACATCCCGATAAACCCAATAAATGTTAAGTCAAAAATGCATTTAATACACCTAACCTACCTAGCTTAGCCTTGCCCACTTTAAACGTGCTCAGAACACTTACATTAGCCTACAGTTGGGCAAAATCGTCTAACAAAAGCCTACTTTATAATAAAGTGTCGACTATCTCAAGTAGTTTATTGAATAATGTACTGAAAGTGAAAAACAGAATGGTTGTTTGAGTCCAGAAAGGTTGTAAGTGTATCGGTTGTTTTCCCTCGTGATCGTGTGGCTGACTGGGGGCTGCCACTGCCCAGCATCACGAGAGAGGATTGGACCACATTTTACTAGGCCGGGAAAAGATCAAAGTTCAAAATTTGAACTACAATTTCTGCTGAATGTGTATTACTTCCACACCATCGTAATGTTAAAAAATTGTAAATCAAACCATCGTAAGTCGGGGACCATCTGTATACACATTTTGTCCTCCCAAATAAATTATACATTCCTGCAGAGTAAAATCCATATCTTTCCCTTTTGTATATCCCACAAGTGACAGTTAATAATTGCTTGCTGATTCTTTTACTTAAACTTAAGAACTCTTCATAAAATTCTTCATAAACAATTTTGAAGGTGGGAGGGACGAGTAGTCAGTTATAATTTTCAAATAAAGAAATGGCAGCGGTCATGCTGCCAAATAAAGGCAGCAGTCATGTTAAGGAAGTTGCTGTTATTAGTGACAGAGATCTGTAAGGCACAATCAAGTCAAGGCTAGTCGAAGAATTCGCAGAGCAACTGCGCGATGCCCACTGCATGCTCTTGGTCAGGGCAAAGCCCGTCTGAAGAGCAGGGGCTGCTTTCAGAGTACTCCCCGTCAGGGCACAGCCCCAGTGCCTAATTAGCGTGGACCCCATTGCAGATCTTTGCTGATCCTCACGATGTTTTAATTAGTTAAGTCTACAACTTGCCTCTTCTTGTTCTTCTCTGGCAGTCAGAGAGGAAAATATGCTAAACTGTGAATGTTTCACATTTAGACTTCCAAAACACCCCTTCCCTGAGGCTTCTAGAAGATATACCCTGAAGAGGGACCACCCTTTGGAATTTATACCAGCAGCTCTGACAGCTGTTTTGTATTTATTTCCACGGTTGGGCCATTTCAATTTGGGGCTCCTATTCATTAAATAAGCAAATATTTGTTAAGGGATCAGGCACAGGATGAGGTATGTTTGTCAGGATGGTAATTAAGGTGGTGTGTATACCAGAGTTGGAAGAACACAGGGTGAGTTAGATCCTCAGCTCACTGTGGCTGTGTTACTTTGAAAGCCATATCAACCTCTCTGGGCCATATCTGGTGCATGTTATATGTCATCCTTCTCCTGTCCTAAGGCATAGATAAGTAAGAAAATTTGGATAAAACACTTTAAGATTCTAATACATGAGCTTTTGGCAAAGTGTTTGCCTGCCACCTACCCTAATACTCTTTTATTTTTCAGAGTGAATTAAAATTTTAAGGAATTTTAAAAAGTGCTTTGGTTCAGAAGCTTTTAATTATTTCTAATACACTCATCAATATTTCAGCTCTTTCAGAATGCTTGTAGATATTATACCTACAGTACTTTGCAGATGACATAATTATTTTTCTGAACAGTTATGTGGCTTTGCCAATTGACCCTGCCTGGGTTAGAAGGCCAGCCTCTGAAGCGTGGCACTCACTTCTTATTTCCCCTCTGAGCATCCTTATATCCCCTAGGACTACCGATGAACATTTAAAATCCTTGCAAAATGAGAGTGCATAACATATTCAAATTTGCAGTATAGGCTTGTTGTTTATAAGAAGACTCCCTCGGACTTCCCTCGTGGTGCAGTGGTTAAGAATCCGCCTGCCAATGCACGGGACACGGGTTCGAGCCCTGGTCCGGGAAGATCCCACATGCCGCGGAGCAACTAAGCCCGTGCGCCACAACTACTGAGTCTGTGCTCTAGAGCCCGCGAGCCACAACTACTGAAGCCCACGTGCCTAGAGCCCGTGCTCCGCAACAAGAGAAGCCACTGCAATGAGAAGCCTGTGCACCACAATGAAGAGTAGCCCCCACTCGCCGCAACTAGAGAAAGCCCGGGCGCAGCAACGAAGGCCCAAGGCAGTCAAAATAAATAAATAAATAAAGTTATAAAAAAAAAAAGAAGACTCCCTCATTCCATTCAATGCCTTACATCTTGGGATCTGTACAAATTCATTAGTTTAGACTCCTCTGGATCCCAGGTAGGGTGTGTCTAAGTTTTTAAGGTAGGTAAACTGAGTCTGTGAAGTTACAAGATTTCCCACGTGGCCAGTCCTCTTACCTACGAGTAACTCAGAATCACTGAACCATGTCCAGACCCCTGCCCTAGAGAATGTCAGCTGCCGTTTCCCTACCTTGTTTCACCTCTCTGCGGCTGGTGACCCTGAAGACTTCTCTCTCCTTCAAACACGACTTTGGTTTCTGTAATATGACTTTCCCTAGTTCTTTCTCCTCCTGGCCGTCTGACTGAGGATACTCCTTAATCCTCTACTTGTGGCTTTCTAAATTTAAATCCTTTAGAACTTATTTATTCTTATTTTCTTCATATCATCCTACACAAATATTGGAAACCTATATACTTCTCCAGTCCTGAACACTCACCCAGTTTCTGATTCTAGATTAACAACTCTTTCCAGATGTCTGTACCTGGAAAAAGCCTCATCTCCTTAGATTCAACATGTCCTCAGATAAGTCCATTAATACCCCCCTCACACACACACCCCAGGAAAGTATTTCCTCTTCCAAACAACAGTATTTTACGTCCAGCAGCGGCTCTGCACAATTTGACACTTCCCTGTTCTCTAATTGCTTACTTTGTGTGTCTGTTTTGCCTTCTGACTCGACTGCAATGTCTTGGAGGGAGGAGGTTCCGTGAGGCAGGAGGTCCCTGGAGAGCCCCTAATAAGTGCCAAATGCAAAAAGGTTGAAGTCACCAATTGAGAAAATCCACATAAATACACCTGAGCTTTTGGCCTGTATAAAATCAGCATGATGTTTTCTCCTGGGAGAGGTTCACAGCATATAATTTTTAGTTCCTATTCTTCCCCAATGCTCAAGTTACTCCAGGAAGCAATTTGGGGTGAGAGAAAGGCACAGGTCCAGCTGAACACATGGAAACAAAAATGCTCTAAAATATCTTCCATGAGAAAACTTGGTTCCATCTTGACTGAATATTCTGGTGACATAGGTAGGCCTCAGAAACTTCCCACAAACAATAAGCACCCCAATTTCAAAAGAGAGATGCACAGAGATGTCTCTGAGTTTCCAGTACAAGTGAAAAATGTGACTCTCAGCTGCGCTTTTTTCATTGTTAAGTTCCTTTTCGCTGGGCAGAAATGTCCAGCGAAAGATGAAAAGATAAACTGAACTCTTTGGAAGGGCTAAGCATACTTGGAGAGGGTAAGTCCCTGGAGCCATCATTCCTGACTCAGATTTTGGTAATGCCCATGATCATCTCAAGAATTTCTAAAAGTTGTTTTAATTTACTTTAATTAAAAATAAAACTCCAAGTGACAGAATGGTATTGTGTCTTCACAAACCTTTGTAATCATGGCTCTGAGTCAGCAAGTTTGGTATAACAGGGAACAGGACCGAATATAAAATAATAACCCAGTTAGAAGGTTTCCTTTCTTGTTTTTTTCTCTCCCAGTTCATGGACCACTTAAGTAGTACAAATGCTCCTGAGTAGACCACTGGTCCCACAGAACCTCCCCGCCCCCAGAGTTAATAAAAAGACTAGTAGTGCCCTTGAAGTAGTGCAGTTGGGCCATTTCAGACTCATACTGCACATCATATGGTCCGGTCTATAAAAAACACAACTTTGGGATTCTACCACCAGCTCTTGGGGTGCACTGCTTGCTCATGACCCTGATACTATCCTACCCATTTTCCCAGGCATTGCCCTGCTCTGAAGAAACTTGCTATTCATCTGCCATCTTCACCTTTAAGAAGGTACCTATTCACATCCAATCTTCTCCCCATCTCTCAGCAACAAAAGAGCAAGTGTCAGTCATTGGCACCTCCTTTTGGAAAGCCTCCAACCTAATGTATAGACATTGTCATCTTTCTATCCATCTATCCATGCAGTCATATAGTTAGTTCTGTTGACTGATCTAATCTACCAGCCCTCAAGCAGTGTGAAGTCAATCATTTTGAAAAATACTTGTCCTATTGAGATGTTGCCTGGCTAAATGTTCTTTAGGGAGAGACTTCAAAAGGCTTTTTAATCCTATACAGCATCACAGCCTCAGTCTATGTAAATTGAAGTTATAACCTCTGAACTTTAGGGGCAAAATATCCTGTAGACTTAGCATACCATGAAATGACCACTGGATGGGAGCTGAGAGGTGTTTGATTTTAATCACTGAGCTTTGTGATTGAAGGATATTCTAAATGGTGTATGATTATTTTTATCAGCCCACTTGAGTTAATGTTGAATTTTCTATTTGATGGGACCTGCCAATTTCCCATCTGTTGGATTTGAGTAATTTACAAAATGCCCAAGATGAATTGTAATCCCTTTACTATCATAATCAATGTACAGTGCATATGGTGCGCCTTGGCGCACAGACGATGGCTGGGGGTTTAGGCTGATAATTATCTTCCTATACTGCCCAATTGCCTGATGCTTCCCTTTATGGTTTCAGATTATGCTCCTCAACTTTGCTGTGATACAGAATGTGCTTATTAGTGGGGATTTACTCAAGTCTGAGGCATTTGTTAGACTTTCAGATTCTGATCCAATAGCTGCCTTTGGCTTTTTGTTTCCCTCACACTGATGCTCTCTCATTGCCTTTGATAAGGATTGAAAGCCTCTAACCTCTCTCAAAAAGCGTGATGAGAAATCTTAATCACACCAAAGTTGAGTTCCTTGATAACACTGCAGAGTCTGAGAAGGGAGCTTGCATAAGACTGAGAAAGGACATATATGGATTTGTCCCTTTGAGGAGCGAAATGCAAATCCTGAAATTTACAGTAGCTGATGTAAGAATGGGCTCTATAATCTAAAAACGTCTGCCTTTACAAACAGGAGCTGTTTATGTGACACTTTCCCAAGTCAAAATTCATTGGTTCATTGTCCTTCGAGGTAATTCATGGACTCACATAAATTTCTCAACAACGAATCAGTAAGATAAGCATCCTATTGATTCTGACAAAATTAAAACCAAGCCCTCCCTCCCCAAATGGCTAACTGGTGACAACGCGTTAGGAATGAGCAGACTAGTGAGCCTTGCTGAGAAATATTTCTCTTCCGACAGATAATGTGGGTGGCCTTCTTCTGTGGCTTGAGCATAGAGAAAAGGGTGACCACATTACATCTAGATGACAAAAAAAACCCAAAGGCAGAAAAATCAGGATGCTTAATGACTCTCCTAAAACTGTCCCACATTGCTACCTGAACTGGGGAGAGCAGTGTCCTTTAGTCCAGTGGCTTGACTTAGCATTGAGACTCTCCATTGGGTGGGCCCTTCCACAAATGAAGCCGACCTCACAAATTAACAGGCTCTGGGGGAACAGCATTATTTTAATTGCTCCCAAATATCATCAAAATCCAGGGACCTGTGTAGGGAGGGATGTCATCTCTATGGTAGGAAAGGCAGAATGGAAGACAATCCTAGCCCTCAATATTCCCACCATCTGTTTGGTGGTACCTGGTATTCCTTTTACACGGGCTCATGCCCTTTATTCCACACTAGAGACCCAGACTGTACTAGTTAGAGCATTACTTGCCCCTGTCGCAAGTAAGCACCAAATTTCCTTCTTTTTCTAGAGACATTCCAGGCATGCGTTGGGTCAGAGGTGATAGAGTTATTCTACATGGCCATTCAGGGACTCAGGCTGACAGAGGTTCTATCATCTTTACACATGACTTCCAAAGTTAACTTGATCATTCTCCATCCCAATCAGCCAGAATGGGGGAGAAACAAGGAGGGGCATGGAGGACCATGTCATTCACATGGTCTAGACCTCAGTCACATTGTCACACATAACTGCAAGGAAATCTAGGAAATGTAGACTAGCTGGGTACCCCGAAAGAAGATGAAACAAATATTTAGTGAACAGCGGGCAGCCTCTGCCCCACGGCTTATAAGGCAGAGATCCCTGGGAAAAGTAAACATTGGTTATTAATGTTAGTGACTGGCATCAGGTTTTGTTAGGAAGGAAAGTGCAAGGGGACTGGAAAAACGAGGAGGAAGGTAAAAGAGCAATATCCTGGATGGTGGTGAGGGTGAGGGACAAGGCTCTATACCTGATCGTCCATCATGTTCTTTAAGATGACTTTCCAGCAGGATGAGTCACCCTGAGCCATTCACATGGTCTGAATGTGGCTGGCAGGGGAGGGGCCAAAATCCATGGCCGGGGAACTATGAACCTCAGCCACAGACATTGAGAAGATCGCAAAATTGACTTCCTTGCATAGTTAGCTCTGAAAGGACAGATGAATGTGATCAATTTCAGTTCACAGTGCTATGCAAAGCCAGAGTCAGAAATAGCAACTAGAAAAATCCAGATGTTTTTACTCCCAAGCATTCATCCCACAAGCTAAAGAAGCCATTGCCCTTTAATCAAAGATGGCATCAGAAGGTTCTGGGTATGGCCGATCAGATTAACAAGTCAACACTTATGTATTTTCTTTGCAACAAACACAGACTGACCTGAAGTTGGGCCCAAAATACTTGATAACTTTTGGCCAAAAAATCCAGTTCACTGCTTAAGATGGCCTCTTAGAAGGTGCAATCTCCCATTCATCTAATATACGCTCAAAAGTTTGATTTGTAGTTCAGTGTGCCCTTACATTTTTTTTCTTTTGTTGATCTGATTTTTGGCTACTCAATTTTAGGTAATTGTGCAGCACTTTCCTGACGGTTTTATTACGCAGTCTTTCCATGTGTCAACCCCAGGATCAGGGTGAGACAGAAAGCAGCATTTCAATGCTGGTAAACCACAATCCATAACATAGGTGGAGATTCATCATTGCCATGCTACATGCTGGCTTTCAAAACTACCCAGCTTACTTTTAGGGGCTTGTTTTAGGGTCTGATTCACCATAGAATCAGTGACATCAAGCCACAAGTACTCAGATAACAGATCTCCTTTGAGTAGTCGGATGCAATGGAAAAAGCATGGGATTTGGAGTCAGGCTGCTCTGTTTGCCCCTTGCCAGTTCTGTCAATTTGGGCAAATTATTTAGCCTCTCTGAGTCTCAATTATCCATTCTGTAAGATGGCAAATATATATGCTAGACATTTTATATATCTTGTTTAACCCTTACAACTATTCCTTGAGTTAAACATTATTCCCACACCCTCTATTTTATAGATGAGAAAACTGAGGCTTTTAGATGAACTGGCCAAGGACCTAGAACTAGTATGAGGTAGAACTGTGATTTGAACCCAGAGCTTTTCATCCAAGGTTCATAGTCTTAATTATTACATTAACCTGCTAAGATAAAATGAGACAATGTAGGTAAATTAGAGTACTTGGCTTGCAGAAGGTACTTAGAAAATGTTAGTTTCTTTTTTTCTTCTGTTTTGTTTTTAACGTCCTAAGTTACAGCCTTCCTTCCTGTGCTCAGATAATTCATAGTGCACTTTTTTGTTGGCTTACTTTCATTCACATTCACTCACTCAGTAAATGTTTACTGAGTGTCTACTATATGTTCTGCCCTAGGCCAGACACTGGGTATTTAGTCACAAATACAAAAGACAAGATCCCTTATCCTCGATACACGTGTAGCAATGCCAGCTGCATCCTCCAGGAGTCTCTGAATGCAGAGACTGAGCCACACTGCACTTCTTTAAGATGGATTAATACCACAGCATTTGCAACTATAATATTATGTTACCTTGGACACCAGGCAATTAGCAAGTAATTAAATCTTCCTTGGTCTGAATACACCTGCAACCAAACTGTCTGCTAAAGTTCTGTTACACTCATTAATTAGCATGAGTTGAATGATAGGATAATCAGAAAGGAAATACTTCCTCTTGGAGACTAGGAGTAAATGATTAAAAAGTGAAATGTCCTCTTAACACTTTTTGCTTGGGTTTATATTAATGTAGAGTGTAAGGATGAGCCAGCCTACTGTTCATCAATATTAACGTCTCTGGCAATGAATGTGCGTAAGGAGAATTGACTTATGCCGGTATGTACCTCCATCCATTCGACATCACAAAAACTTTGAAAATAACTGTTGCTTAGTCACTATCTGAATGCTTCCAACAGTAACAAGTAACCACCTCTCAGAGCTAATAGTGAAGACATGAACACCTGATTAAGTATAGGAGTATTCATTCTTACTCAAGAAGCCACAGTTTTATTTTTATGACCACCTACTACAAAGGCACTAGAAAAGATAGAGGACCCTCATCTAGTTTTTCTCCTGTCCATTACATTACCTATTTCAACAGTCTGCCTAGATTAGCTGATACATCAGGATAAATTAGCTTTTTAACTATAGAGTATTTTTTTAATAATAGAGAAAAATATTCAGTAGATCTTTAGAGATTATGTTTCCCCCTTTTAAATCCTTTGACTCTTGGATTAACAGATTGCTTTAAAAACTTTGGTGAGAAGTATCACGTTATCCTTGTGTTATCCCCCACTAAGGAGTCTCCAAACGTCTCTCAACTGGGGACAAAAAGTCACCATCTGAGCTGCATGGCTGGTTCGCTGTACGTGCAGTGCTGTACCTGCCACTGTTGAGTCAGTGGTTCTCATCCCCCACCCAGGGCCCAGGCAGCCTCCAGCCTTGCAGCCCTCAAGAAAGGCCATGACTCAGGGCTGCTGCAGTAACAGTGAGTTAGAAACAGACTCCAGACAAAGTAAGATGTCCCAGAGCCCACTCTGGGTTTTAAAATCTCTATTATTCAAGACATTTGCCGGCCCTTAAACAAAGCTCAATGGACAAACTTCAATGTTCCAAGCTCTAAAGGAATTTAGCTTAATGCTAATGCAGAAAAAATTCCCCAGCCACTCATGTAACTTTATTAGACAAAGTGGAGCATGCCCGCTCTTAAAGAAGAAGAAAAAAAGACATTATTTTCTTTTTCAGAGATTGTACTACCCTAGAAAGGGAATGCATTTGAAGTAGGAAATGTAGACGTTTCAGGCAAATGTGTACTTTGTCTTCAAATGAACAGCTTTCAAAATGATCTTGGTTAAGCTCCCTTTTATTTTTATCTTTTATTCCCCTACAATGCCAGCTGAGGTTACCCATCTCCCAACAGCTACCAAATGGACTAGTAATTGTAAGGCTCCCGTGATTTAATTAGACTCATTCTAAACACTCACATTTTTATCAATTAGTTAATGGGCTAAAGAAGAGTCTCTTTGTTGGAGCCAGGTCATTTGGAAGCTAGAGGCTTCTTGAGGGCAAGAAGCTGAAGAACTGCAGCGTTAATATCTGTAATTAACCTCACAAGTCCTAGGTTGTTCAATTAGGAATGACCTCCCTTCCCTTCCATATGCCTTTCGTCAGATGGGGCTTGAATGTAAAATAATCACTGAAGAAAAATGAACCAAAAAAGAATGCTTCGAAAAAAATTAGACCAGGATGAAAAAGTTCCCTGTCTTCAAGTGCTTCTTAGTTATTTATTCAACTAAGGTCGTTAATTGGTGGCTTCCCCTAAAAATAATAATTCTGGGTTTTTCAGATCAGCAATGCTCCTGATAATAGATATGGAGGAATCTTTTAAAATAAGGTTTTGTCTTAACACACAGGCCAATTCTAAAACAGAAATGATGTTCTGTGCTTCAGAAAAAGTTCAATCATTGATTACTCTATGTAAATTATTGCCTTCAACTTTCTTGGCTTGGAGGATTCTATTTACTGTTTCCGTATGAAAGAAACCTTCCACCTATGCCTATAGTTATAATAACAAATAAATACTAGATGCATTAAATCAAGGAGTATTTCGATTCTTAACAAGCTAGTCAACTTCTACTCTTGCGAGAAGTCTATAGGAAATTCATAAACTGTACATACTCATTCTCACTTGCTGATCACTGATAAATGTGAGGCGGCCTTACACATAAATAAAGACTAGTACTGACAAAAAAATCTGTAAGAAAGGGATAAAATAATTTACAAATTAAAATATACAAAAGACCACCCTGAATGATCTACCAGGAAAAATCGACACCCTCAAAGAATGTACACTTATTTTTCACTTCTAACTAAATCTATAAATCACTATGCTTCAGCAATGTCAGTATTTTGAATTTAAAGGAAAAATATATATTCACTTTGAAGTCAAACACATCAAAATAGTAGCAGTTACAAAGATAACTTCTTCATTTTCTGCTTGGTTAGAAACCATTCATTCATAGACCAGAAAATTAAGGACTGAATTTGGAAGAACCATGCAAAACAGAGAGGAAAGGACACTTGTTCTGAGGATTTTAACAAGAAAGGGGCATGGACTATCATTTGAGAAAATCTGGTTCTATCAGGCATTCATCACAAATTTTGAGTCCTATCTATTGCCCCCAGTCACCAAAATTAAAGAAATTAAAACAGCTGGTAAAATGTAGCAACTCCCTGCTCCTACTGTAATTGCATGCATCTACCAGCCGCTCTGACCAGTAGCAGTTTACGTTTATTGTTATGGTCAACAATTACATTGTACATGCTCAGTAAATACTCTGCTCTGCTAAGCTTCATAAATGTGCCCTTTGTTTCCTTCATCATTAGGCAGACAGTTCATTCTGTACAATGTCCAACTTCCAGACAGGTGGAATAAGGAGGTGGCATCTGTCTAAATATTGAATGCCACGCTTCCCCCATCTGCCGTAATAACAGTGCTGGGGCTGCTTGGCTTCAGTTATCCTCTTCTGCATACAACCAGTCAGCCATATGCCCTATATAGTGCACGTGCCACCAGAGCGACAGGGCCTGTTTTGCAGCCTCTGAGCTGGTAACCAAACAAGTGAGGAAAAGATGAGAGGTGAAGGTTGGAGGTCAGGCACGTGCAGGAATCAGCAGGTGATGGTCAATACATCTACTGAGAGCAGCTCAAAGAACCAATCAAAAAGGCCTTCAAAAGTCAATGGCCAGCATAGAGCACACTGCCAATCAAATTTTACAGGGCATACCTTCCAGGCTAGGCAAATAAGAAGATTTAGAGCACATGGCAGTTCATCGTTTATAATCCTGTCTTAGCCCAGCATGGCTTAGTGATAGTTCAGTGACAGATGATGAGCACATGACAGCTGCAGGATCTTATACAAACGCATACAGTAAAATTAAAATTAAATTAGTGACACACGTGTACACATTGGTTGTGCAACAGTTACATAATCTGTTCGGGACCCCTCACAGACTCTGCTGCTGTGCCCTCAATTCAGGGTGCCTTTCAAAAGGCACCCAGGAATTGGTCTTAGCCAGGAAGGGCTCGTCCCTTGGGCAAAGGTGTAATTCAAAAGGCCCCTAAGGCAAATGAAGGTGCTGAGGTTCTCACACACGCTAACGGCAAAGTTTAATGATGTTTCCAATTGGCCTAATTAAAACTGACTGAGGGTTTTGAGTATTTGAAGGAGGGGAAAAAAGGCCAACACAACAGTAGGAAGTAAGTGTATTGGGCCTGGAGTAAATCAAACTGTCTATGCTCCTTCGTTTCGATCTGTAATCTGCTGATTTTATTACTGACAAATGATATATGCTTTTGTAAAAATGTGAAAGCCTACACTTGAGAACCCTAATTTGAGTGTAACTTCTATTGTTTTAAATGTCTGTGTCCTCTGCCATAAATTATGAATGTTCTTACATTCATTTGTCTGAATATTTATTTAGGTAATTTACCATGATAGAGAAATTTCTCAAATTATGTTTCCCTATGAAACCTTATAAAGGTGTTATATATTTTTGGAAATTTAAGTTTATGTTTAAAAATTTTTTTACTCTCTTTTCTTGACCTAACCCATTACAAAAGGATTTCTGATGATGATGTTTCACATATACATTTGCTTCAAATAAAAACCAACAGTTTTGGCTCTTGAGCTGCTTGTCACATCTTTGTATGATATCGTTATCTTCTGAGGATACTGGTCCTACATTCACGTCTTGCTAAATTCACAATTTGCAGTCTTGGGAAAAAAAATGTTAGTACAGACAAAAATCATACTTACTGATTTTTAAACAGTTTTACAGTAGTGTAGAATAAAGTTAACTTTCTTCTCAAGAAATCAACTTAAATATAATACAAATGTTTCTTCCAAATGTCCAGGTCTATTCATACCTCATAAAATCTAACCAAGAGTTATATCTCTACAGTTCTCAATGTTTATGATAATTTACTCTGTATACAATTACTTTTAAATCATTCTATATTTTAACATATAAAATAATTTATGAAGTTTAAGTTAAAGAGGTTCTTTAAAAGACTATTTTAAATTATTAGAACATTATACCAAAATTAATTATTTATAAGTAATTATTGTTAATCCTCACAGCACCTCTTTGAACACTACAGCTGACTAATGCAACAAAACACTAACAGAGATAAGCAATTTGATCAAAGTCATATGCAAAAAAATCATCAGTGGAGTTAACATTCAAACAAAGAACTTCTTACTTTGCCTTTTAGAATATTACTATAGACCCAAAACTTCCATGCCTAATTTTAAATTCCTATCCCTCCTTTTGGGTCTGATCCTGTGCTTTAAATCACCTGTGTCTCCCACATTACTAAACATGAAGGAAACCTCGGAATCAGTGAGAGTGTGTTTATGAATAAAGGCCGAAATGTGTTTAAAATGAGTACAGAAGCCTGACTTCTGGATGTTTCGGGAATCACGTCTAAAAACTTGCAAGAACTGCATTTTCCTAAGAATGAATCTTACCTATCAATGCTGATGGTGTTTTGGATATAAGATTTATTGAAGAATTTCAAATTCTCCTGAGGTAGTAATAAAATTACCTCCTGTTTCCAACTGAAGAATCTTTGAACATTTCCTCTTTGATTTCTGTATGACATGAAGTTTCCCTTGAGGTCAGGTTCTACTGAGTATACACACAAATTATTATGTGCCTCAATTAAAGAGATTTCCTAGAGCCATTCTTAAAATGACAACAACAAACAAGCAAACAGACAAAACCTTTCATAAGCAACTGTTTTATTGTTTAGTGGTTACTGCTATTTAACCAAAGTTTCTGCTGAATCCCAGTTCTCTGTCCCATCCCCAGAAAAGCGATCAAACAGGTTTCCGTATTGGTCATATATCCTATGTGGTGATATTGCACAGAAGAAGTACAGAAAACACAAATTCTATGACATTCTACATTTAATGTAAGGCAGCAGAGGCCCTTGTTCGAAAGAAAGTGAAAAGCAAAAAAGCAAATGACAATTTTGAATCTGTATCGCTAAGCCTTTATTTAGTATATCCAAAAAACAGGCTGAAAACCTGACACCTCCAGGACCAAGTATTCAAATTAGATTCCTGGTTCTCCACATCACGCATGTGGTCTGCGTACCTGTGAGCACAAAAACCATGGGGGTCACAGTCCCACCTGTGCAAGGTTTTGGGCTCTCCAGACAGGCAGCGATAAAGATGTGCACAAGATAAAGGAAAGGATGCTTTTCTGCCAAAGGCTGGAGGAAGTGGAAAATAAACACTGATAGAAACATATGTATGCCCTATTTAAAAAAAAAATTACACACATACATTTTTGATAAATAGGGTCACACGGAGAGAGCATTCAGAAGTCAAGTGTAGTCAGGTTGTGATAAAAGTGGTCCAGTGGGATGAAATGCCCTGTCTAGAATGGGAACCGATAATGGTCACCGCAGGTGGTCTCAAGTTTATTGAAAACGGACACAAATCATAAAAACACCAAATAAATCAAAAAAACATTATTGGGTTGATGAAGTAGCTGCACCTGGCACAACGGTGTCCTCTGAAGGGGGTTCTGTGTTTGAGTTCCTCTGCAGCCCACCCATGAGGATGAAGCTTAAAACTTTGCTGGGTGAGCAGCTGTTGGGGGAGAAGGCAGGGTAGAGGATGAACTCCCTAAGTCACTAAACGAACCTTTAAAAAAAAAGCCTTCCTCATTATGAATTAATATTTCCAGCCCCTGTTCTTCATTAGAAAGAAAAGAGTTGTACTCAGGAGCCAAAACTGAAATGATGAAAATCCTTAGAGGAAAAGAAGGAAGAAAGATTTAGCAGTTCACCCTTTTATTACTGTTATGATGACTCTTTATTACTTAGCACTTACATGGCACTTTATTCTTTCCAAGTGCTTTACAATCCTTAATTACTTAATCTTGAAATATATTTAGAAAGGCACTTGAATTTATTTGACACAGCTATTCAAAACCTATTTTGCCCCATTTTCAGCCCCGACTTGTGGAGGTACAGTATCTTCCCACCGGGAAGTAAGGTGCCAGAAGGGTGGTTGACAGAACGGAACTCCTGAAGAAAAATGGAGGGGAGGAAGGAGAGAAGAAACCAGCCTATGTTAAAATAACAATAATCAGCAATGATGACTACTCTCTCCTTCTCTTTGGCATTCTTTGCCAATCCAGCGTCTTTCAAAATTTTTAATAATCAGTCATTTATAAAATGCAATAAATATATATTACGCATACCATACACACAACAGATTTTTCTGGCTGCATTATGTTGCTTGTTACGCAAATAGGTAATCCTGAACCAATTAAAAAACAAAGGCATGTTGTAATATAGTAATGGAAGTTTCTGGATGCCAGCTCTTAGGCACAGGGTCCTTAAAGACAGAGAAGAAAAAGAAAAAGAAACACGGAGAACAATATCATCATTCTATCAGCAGTTAACTTGAGTCTACTTGTGCATGATCAAAGACTACAAATATAGTTTAAGCAGCATGAAATAATCGCTGGGTTTACAATATGAAATGATTTTTAAAAGCAAAACCAACAACAATCCCGGTGCCACTATGTTCAGTGACTAAAGACTAATTTTGTGATGCACAGCCAAGCTGAGGTGGTGGTAGGGAAATTAGGGTTAAGAGGCTAACCTCCCTCCCGGGTTCCCTTTGAAGATTTCTATATTCTGGGGGAGAGGGTAATGAAAATATTTTACCTCCCCTATTGCAATTAGGTCAGTGGGCCAAAGAAAAATGCTGCTCACACACACCAATGCAATTGCAATCCCAAAAGAGGCAAAAAGGACAGGATTCAGCAATATTCCCTGCACGAGAAAGGCCAGCCCAATGGCAGGGAACAAGTCTTCCTCTCCTAGCTATTGCATTTTGACAAGGGAGTGAGACTAAAAGAAGCAAGTCCTCTTCCTGATTCTTAAGCTTCTTACACCTGACAAGTGTCCACACAAACAAGGAGCATGAAGAAACCACAGCAAACCATGCCCAAAGCTTGGAGCTGACGGTCAGTACTCATAAAGAGGAGAAGAATGGTCCTTGCATCTAGATTGCCTGACCGTCCTCAGTAAGAAAAGAAAGCTGTAAAGATCCACCCATCTGGCTGCTTTGTGGTGGCTGTGTTTCTATTTTCATTTCTGACACTGATGAGGCAAAGGAGTGGCGTATAGAAATTTAGAGCCCAGAAACTTAATAAAACGGCTCTGAACGTGGCAGCATTTATGAAAAAGATTAATTACTAGGAGTAAAGAGGCCTGATGCCAGGAATTTATAGGATTGATACAAATACGATGCCCTGCTGGGCTGCTAGGCCCATAAAATGCAACCCTAATCTTCAGGCCTATTGTTGTTTTTGCAGAAACAACAGGCTTCAGCCGTGACAACAAAAGGGTATATAATAGAATTTCAGTAGGGGGAAAAATCACTACAGCCATGGAAAATAAACACCTTTAGAGAATCTGTTTATGAACACCTAGCCCAGCCTTCCCTTCAAGCACCAATGTCTACAGAGTGAAGGTGCCATTGTTGTGTTTATCTCAGAAACCAGCTGAAGGAAAGGAGAGGACCAATTAGTAAAAATAGGACCGCCAACTGCCTCGCCTGTAGTTCCTATTGGCAGTGGACAGATAGTTTGTTCTTTAATTGGAAAATAATCCAGATGCCTTCTTAAATAAGAGAATTGTTCTTGCAAACACACAGGAAGACTTCTGCCTACAATCGGTACTTTAGTTCCTCATAAACATTTTTAAAGTACCCCTCCCCCTTAAGGTTCTCCTTATGCATCTTGCCCATCTCTTATAATTGATGTGTCTGACATTCAGAAACACTTTGCGAAACCACAAATTAGTCATGGCAGGAACAAGAAAAGAAGCTCAACTCGGCAATTGGATTACACTAACCAATCGGACCAGTGTCTGCCTTTGTTTGTACTCGCCACATTGATGGTAAAGAGAAAGGCAACTTTCATAACCAGTAATCTGAGGTTCGCACTACATTCATGTTTAAAATCATACACATTTTCTGGGAAGGGAAAACACTGTGTTTTTCCACGTTTGTGTGTTCGTAACATCTTTGAAAAGTGTGAAGGGGCATGTGTAAAAACACCTACTCTAAGTGCAACCTGTGCTTACATATAAATTATCTTGCCGTTCTCATCATGCAAAGGGTTCATTTATAACATATGGTGTCTGTTTCACATGCTAAAAGTGGCTTTTTAATTTCAAGTCAGCCACAATCAGTGGTCCTAAATCCTCACTGTCTCTGGGATTAATTATGGGCACTAGACAGCAACAGCAATCCTCTCTTCCTGATAAGCTGCATGGAGAAGTTGGCAAGAGGAGAAAATAGGCCTTTCAAGGTTAGAGAGTAACCAGAGCTGACATACACGGGTCTTTGGTGACACCCATTTGAAATCGGAATATTAATGATAAAACAGCCTCCATTCTTAGGGCAGTTTAGTAAAACATCATGCATTCAAGAAATGCCATTTCTAAATGCTTTCTACTTCTTCCTCTCAGTAGAACAATTGAAAGAGCCACACATCTCTGCCTCTGCAATTGTTAAACAAATAAACAAAACAACAGCCTAGGCAGACTAATGGACCAAGCAGCAGCTGTGGTGCCATCAGTCAGTGGCTTACCAGCTTCACAAAGCGGAACTTCCAGGACACAGGCTGCACGTGTGCAGGACACTCTGCCTCACTGCGGATAAAGAGAATCACAGTTTCTGTCCACAGACAACAGAGCAGCCACAGTGAAACTAACCACGTCCCTACCTGTGCTCCCTGCAATACGCAACCTAAAGTGGAGTTCCTGGTCACAATCGCTCATGCAAACTTGCTCACATAATAAGATGCTTGAACCACCTCATTGTTTCAGCAATGTATTCTTCTACCTGTTCATCACCTGCTTCTAAAGACGGGAGAAGGGGTCAAATGATTTCTTGAGATCCTTTCCAGTCCTGTTTTTCAAAATCTAATGATGCTTTACTGAAGCAGGCAGATTGTGTCTTGGGTAACTTGTTCGTGGAGTCACTTGAGAACTTCTGGGATACCCATGACACACTGGGCATCTTACTGGGGCTGAGAGTACAATGATGTGCAAAAACAGTGGGGTTCCTGCCTTCAGAGGGAGGGGTGCAAAAGAGTAAGGAGGCCAGATCATTTCTGGGACTGGAGAAAGCTTCCTTGAGGAAGTGCCATTTGGGCTGAAATCTTAAGGAAGAGTAGGAATTAGCTGGCGGAACCCAAGGAGGAAATGTGGAAGGCACGCATGGGCAAAGGTCCTGAGGTGGGTGAGGTCAGTTCCTTGTAAGGAACTAAGAGAAGGAAGGTGATTGGAAGGGTGGGAGTGAGGGGGTCCCCGTTGCTAGAGGAAATGACAGAGGCAGGCAGGGGTCCAACTCTAGGGTGGTCTTGTATAATCATAGAGACCCAGAGGCTTTTTTTCCCTAAATCTTTCAATTGCATTGTGAACAAATAAGAGTATGGGATCTCACTTGAGAAACTCTCAAAGATCTAACTACCCCAAAATACTCACAGATAATGTAGAACTAGGGTTTAGAATCTGAGCCGTTCACACATCCAACTCCGGTTTTGCAATTTACACCACACTTTAAAGGCTTAACCGTCTAAGAAATTCAAAGTTGTAACCAAAGTGTTCTCCTCGTGTGCAGGTTAGTCTCTGAGTTAGGGACTTCACTAACATGAAGATGAATAAACCCTTTTTATAACTGGCTTATATTCAAAAGGAGTTTACTCTTTTACAGACAAAATGCTGATGCTATCATAGTTCAGAATTTGTTTTCCCATTAAACTACCCAAGAGATTTTTTTATTAAGTTAAATACCAGCACTGAGATACTATTCTACTAAAAACAGCTAATTCCTAAAAAACCCCCCAAATCAGCCAAACTTGTTGTGAGATTGAATCCTTTTGCCAATGTGGACAAAAGGATTGAACTAGTTGTAGATACACAATTATGTAAGGAATCGTTTTGGTGTCATTGGAAAGTGGATGCTATGAAAGGCAATGCGAGGGAACACCATAGATAGGATGTGCTGACTACTCTACTTGACTCAAACATCACTAAAGAAAACATCTGTGTTTTTCTTAGCCTAATTAACTATAGACATCACTGATGTATAAGATGGTATTCAGCACGAAATTTTGCCATTTCTCAAAATAGCCTCCCACATATTGACTCTTCACACTTCATTGATTCTTTGAGGCCCTTCCTGAGCTCTTCCAGTTCTTTCTGAGGTCTGGGATCTTGTCTCCCATTGTTGACTATATCTTAGGAATGGATATATATTCAGGATTTTAAATGAATTACCTTCTTACCCTATATTCTCTCTTCTTTTACTCAGTCCCCAGCCCCCTTTTTAAAACATTCTTTTTCTTGTGGCAAATATTGCTTTCGCATAAAGGCAGTATTCTTTTCTTTGTCTATGGAAGAGGGACCCCTCTCCCTTTCTGTCCTCTCTTCAGCACTGGCACCAGGAACAGCAAATCAGTCCTCTGGGCTTTGTTTTGTTTTCTCAAGTTCTTCAATAATTCTTAGCACACTTTCCCCAAGAGCAGTGCATAATTTTTAGGAACAGAAACTCAAACGTCAGGAACATCGTCCCCCTTCAGTTGCTAAAGAGCACCTATCACAATAAAACCCACTCAGTTTATCCAGAAGCCATATGTGCAGCCTGTTAATTACACAGCTCCACAGCAACCCTCCAGCCTGTGGGTTTGTTGGCCATTTCACTTTTCATTAGTTTTCAGCAGAAAAGGAACAAGAATAACCAGAAGTTTGGAATTCCCATAGAACAGCCTTGGTTCCTCCTCTGTGTATTCAGAATCTCATAATTTGGGAAATGGAAAGGGCTTTATGGATCACTTTGTCCATCCCAGACATGAGGAAACTGAGGCTTAGGACTCCATGAGACTCCCAAGGACACAGCGTGACATGAAGGCAGCAAGGAGATTACAGCCAGACTGCTGATTCCGGGTCCAGTGCCTTCTACTTCATTAGAGCTACTTTCTTCTGGAACAGGAGGTAGAAGTGTGACGTTCTAGTTCCATCTTAACTTTCCTGACACTGTAGTTTTAGGGAAGTCACCAAACTTTTCTAAAGCCCAGGATGATAACCTGCCTTATATCTCACAGAGTTATGATACGGGAAATTACTTTAAAACCTATAAAGAGCTTTTTTTTTTTTTTTAGGGCATTAGAAAATATATTTGAAATTTATAGTGAAAGACATTTGGTTCCTGACAAGATGGCAACAAATTCAGGATACTGGCATCCAGCATTAAACCGCAAACCCTGGAGGTGCCACTAAACTGAGAGGGGGACTGATGAATCCAGAACCTAAAAAACCTAGATCAGCACAGGGAACAGAGGGAAGGGGAAGCAAGCATGGTCAGGTGGCCCAGATATGCAACCGGCTTAGAGGGGAGCCCCTTCCTGCTGTGCACTTTTTCTCCCCCGCAGTGCCTCGGGAGGCCCTGTGCACGGGCCCGCACTCCCCAGGGCAGAAAAATATCAGTGCCGGCCCATCTCTAGGAGGAAGCCTAGTAATATGAGGACAGTCTTTATGCCCAGTTGTTGAAAGGGGATGATAACATAATCTATATGTTTTTTAAAATTCTAATCAAAATTCCAAAAGGACTTTTTGAAAAAAAGAAAAAAAAATGGCAAACATATTCTAACTTGAATGTGGAGAATAAAGAACTATGAATGGCTAAGATATCAATACTTAAGAGTAAAGAGGGAGGAGCAAGATTCACTCTACCAGATGGTCAGACATGCAATAAAGCCTTGATAATAATTATTTTTTTTAATTTTTATTTTTTGGCTACGTTTTGTCTTCGTTGCTGCATGCGGGCTTTCTCTAGCTGCGGCAAGCGGGGGCTACGCTTCGTTGCGGTGCACAGGCTTCTCATTGTGGTGGCTTCTCTTGTTGCGGAGCACGGGCTCTAGGCACGCAGGCTTCAGTAGTTGTAGCACGCAGGCTCAGTAGTTGCCGTGTGCAGGCTCTAGGGCACGCAGGCTTCGGTAGTTGTGGCGTGCGGGCTTGGTAGTTGTGGCTCACGGGTTTAGTTGCTCTGTGGCATGTGGGATCTTCCCGGACCAGGGCTCGAACCCGTGTCCCCTGCACTGGCAGATGGACTCCCAACCACTGCGCCACCAGGAAAGTCCCAATAATAATACTTTTTAAAAAAAGTTGTGTAGATACAGGAAAAGACGAATGATTCAGACTAGAGAGTCTAAAAATAAATAAATATGTAATATAATTATATATAAATATATGACATTTCCCTTATACACTAAGAACTTTGCATATAAGGAAAGTGTCATCAAGAATCAGTGAAGAAAACGTTCCCTGACTTCAGACTACAGGAATCAAAACAGTATGGTACTGGCACAAAAACAGACATACAGCTCAGTGAAACAGAATAGAGAACCCAGAAATAAACCCACACACTTATGGTCAATTAATCTATGACAAAAGAGGCAAAAATATACAATGTAGAAAAGACAATCTCTTCAATAAGTGGTGCTGGGAAAATTGGACAGTTACATGTGAAAGAATGAAATTAGACCATATTCTAACACTATATACAAAAATAAACTCAAAATGGATTAAAGACCTAAATGTAAGACCAGACACTATAAAACTCCTAGAGGAATACATAGGTAGAACACTCTTTGACATAAATTGAAGCAATACTTTTTGGACCTGTCTCCCAAAGCAAAGGAATAAAAGCAAAAATAAACAAAGGGGGCCTAATTAAACTTAAAATCTTTTGCACAGCAAAGGAAACCATTGACAAAATGAAAACTGACTGGAAGAAAACATTTGCAAATGATATGACTGATAAGGGGTTAATATCCAACATATATAAACAACTCATACAACTCAACATCAAAAAACAAACAGCCTGATGAAAAAATGTGCAGAAAAGCTGAAGAGACATTTTTCCAAAGAGGCCAACAGGCACATGAAAAGATGCTCAATGTCGCTAGTCATCAGGGAAACGCAAATCAAAACCACAATGAGATATCACTTCACACCTGTCAGAATGGCTATCATCAAAAAGAACACAAATAACAAATGTTGGTGAGGGTGTGGAGAAAAGGGAATCCTCACACACCATTGGTGGGAATATAAATTGGTGCAGCCACTGTGGAAAACAGTATGGAGGTTTCTCAAAAAACTAAAAATAGAACTATCATATGACCCAGCAATTCCACTCCTGGGTATATATCTAAAAAAAACAAAAACACTAATTTGAAAAGGTACATGCCCAATATTCACAGCAGCATTATTTACAATTGCCAAGTTATGGAAGCAAACTAAGTGTCTATTAACAGATGAATGGATAAAGAAGATGTGGTACATATACACAATGGAATACTACTCAGCCATAAAAAAGAATGAAATTTTGCCATTTGCAGCAACATGGATGGACTTGGAGGGCATTATGCTAAGTGAAACAAGTCTGACAGAGAAAGACATATACTGTGTGATATCACTTATATGTGGAATGTAAAAATACAACAAACTAGTGAATAAAATTAAAAAGAAGCCGATTCACAGATATAGAGAACAAACCAGTGGTTGCCAATAGGGAGAGGGAAGGGGGGAGGGTCAACATACGGGTGGGGGAAAAAAGAAGGTTACTATGGGATTACATGAAATCACGTGTGTGAAACTTTTGAAAATTGTAAAGCACTATAAAATTTAAAGAATCTTTCATTCAATAAACAAAATAAAAATAAAAAAGAACATAAAGGTACATTTATTGATACACTTAAACAGCAAAAAAAAAAAAATCTGAAGAAAGGATGGGTCATTTGGACTACAAATCAGTGTTGCAAAACTGATTCACTCTATAAAGAAATATAAAACTTGATCTCTAACTAAAAACAATGAACTTCAGAGAGAATTAGAGATGTCAATGTGAAAGATAAAATTAAAAAGCTAATATAGGAAAAATGTTGAAGAATATCTTTGTGAACTTATGGTGAGGAAGATTTTTTTTTCATTTAAAGGCATAAACTGAAAGAGGAAAGTTTGCTGGACTTCACAAAAAATAATATTAGTAATTTTTATTCAACAAAGGACACCACAAAGTTGACAAATTAGTGACATATAAGGAAAAGATATTTGTCTTGAGTAAAACTAACGAGATGTTAGGTTACACAAAGAACTCCTGCAGATCAGTAAAAAAAAAACCAAAACACAAAAAATCTTGAACTCCAAGAGAAAAACGATCCAAAGATATAAACATGCAATTCACAGTAAAGGAAATGGAAAGAGCTAACAAATACATGGGAAGATAGGCAACAACATTAATAACCAGAGATACATAAATTTTAAAAAAACAGTAAAGTAACTTTTTAGGTCCACCAGATTGGTACAAAATTGGAAAGTCAGATAGTGTCAAGTGTTGGAGACTATTTGGGGAATTATGAACCCTCGCACATTGCTGGTGGGAGTGCAGACCTAAGTACAGTTATGCTACAATATAATCTGATACGATTAACAGTATATACCTGAGAGAAATTCTCACAGAAGTTCCAAAATGATCATGTATAAGGATATTCATGGCACATTTTCATTATAATGGAGACTTCAAACAAGGTAGATGCATGTGACATATTATGTAGTGTTCAAAAGCGAAGAACTACACGTATATACAGCAACAAGGACAGATCTTGAAAACAGTGTTGAGGGAAAAATTAGCACTGGAATGAGATCCACAGTACATCACTTATTTATATTAAAACACATAAACAGAAAATCAACATAAATAAACAAACAAAAGCCCCACACTGCATATCTTCCAAGGATACATACATATCCAAGGAAAAATGTGATCTGCATTAGAGAATGTACCTATGGAAATGGGAGGGCAAATGGGGATGAGCTTGAGGGAGATGATGGTGTGATGTAAACTAAAAAGCATGATTAACTCAACTGTCTGGACCTGAGGTTAAAAATGAAATCCCTCTAGTGGAAAAGTTTAAGGAACATTATTTTTTTAATCTGCTAAGACCAACAACAAGGAAAGGTACGCTGTAAAAAGGAAATAAAATGGTCACTTTGAACTTTATCTAGAAACTAACTTTCTCAAGGATAGACAGTCCCTACTGCCTCATAAGTTCAGCCTCATCCAGGGAGCAATTCTAAATGTTAAGTATTACTTTACAGAGTCTGTCTTATAGAACGGGTACAAGGGGGACTTTGCATCTCTAAAACAACGCATGAAACACTTTATTAACAGCCAGAAGAAAAATGTATGTCTGTTCTTCAGGGCTAGTTTCAGTGAAAACCACTAGGACAGTGACAGTAACAGACTGGGGACGTGACTAAGTGCCATTCACTGTACTCACAGCACACACTCTAGGGGACCAGCATATTTGCACCAAGGACAATTCTAAAAGCCTAAAATATCAGAATAAAAAGTAAGTGTAGGGGGCTTCCCTGGTGGCGCAGTGGTTGAGAGTCTGCCTGCCAATGCAAGGGACACGGGTTCGAGCCCTGGTTTGGGAAGATCCCACATGCCGCGGAGCAACTGGGCCCGTGAGCCACACCTACTGAGCCTGTGCGTCTGGAGCCTGTGCTCCGCAACAAGAGAGGCCCGCACACCGCGATGAAGAGTGGCCCTCGCTCGCCACATCTAGAGAAAGCCCTCGCACAGAAACGAAGACCCAACACAGCCAAAAATAAATAAATATTAAAAAAAAAAAAAAAGTAAGTGTATCTGTCTATTCACTTTATTTCTAATTTTGCTATTAGCATCCATACAATGTTTAAATGAAGTTTCATTTGAAAAGTACTTTCTATCTCAGTGATTCGCAGCTATTATCATAAAGCTGCTCAATCTATAAGCACAATATTCATAACTTCATTTCAAAAGAACTTCACTTCCAAAGGAATTTCATGACACATGCAGTATGGCCCCTATATCTACAGAAGGGACTGGAAATGTGGGCCTGTGAGCTCTGACCTTTTTAATTAACTCTAACGGCATTTGCATGGTATTGGGTGGTGTTGAACTGGCGGGTTGTAGATCCCTGAACAGCATTTGCTGCTTCTCTCCTTCCAGCCCCGCATGGACTGTCACCAGTGCATCACTAATTGAACATGATGGGCACTAGGCTGATTAAAGAGAAAACTGCATTCTACTTATCAAATGCTGATTAGCATAACTACCACATGGGCTTGCCCTTTGCTCTACTCAATAAACATTTCATTAGAAAAATGAATTCTGTCTACTGGGAGAGGGAGCTCTAACTCTTAAACTTCTTACTCGGCATGTAATATTCAGAGGAACCTGATATATAGTCCACAGTGTGTGTATTGCCATATTTATGTGAAAAAATTCCCCAAGCAGATCTTGGTCAATATTTCCCTTTTCAAATAGGGGAAGTAAAAAAAAGACAAATTATGTGAGGTCTTGGCCCCAGGCTGTGAAGAGCAGCTGACCCAGGCCTCCTGGGCAACAGACCAGAGCCCCCCTGGGGAGGGACACCAGAGATCAGGCTGCTCCTCTCTGAAAACAGTGTCACAGTGGGCACCAAAGGGCCTAGGCCAGTCTAGCCACTGCTGCGGCTGCCTGAGCACCAGGCCTAGTCTCCGACTGCAATGGCAGCAACCTTCCAAAACAGCCTCCCATGTTCTATCTCCCCCTCCCTCCAAAAAAAGTTGGAGGAATGGAAGCCTAAAGAAATTAGGTGGGTTAAAGATTGACTCTTTGCCTCTGTTGTAGTCGACACATTTTGCTGTGTCTGCCTGGCTCGCAATGGCTCCCTCAGTCCTGGAAACCATCCTCCTACCCTGTCTATCAAATGGTAACACGGCCTGCACCTCGTGCCCTACCAGGGTCTTCACTGACTGGATTGGGCGTGGCAGGGAGGGGTCACCTGTCACAAGCTGGGCCATTTAATTCCTTCCTCAGATTTTGGAACTGGGTCAGAGGGGCACCAAGCTAAATTCCACTAGCCCTTGGAATCACCAGGTATGCTATATTCCACCACTCGGACCACAGCGGCAGAGAGAACTGGTCAGAGAGAAAGGAAGCAGGAAGGGAATTAAGTAAAAATACCCGGAAAAGAAAAGAAACATAGAAGACCCAGAGGCTTTGCACTTCAGATTCAAGATGCCTCTTGCATCCACGCCCTTGAGTCTGAAAGAAAACCCTTGCATCCTGAAACAGTCTTCCCACTCTTGCTTAAACCAGTTTGACTTGGTTTCTTTTCCATGAAGCCACTGAGTCTTGACTAACATTTTTCTTCTAAGTAGCTCAAGGTGACTGAAAGAGAATCCCAGGAATCATCAGTATCCATGAGAAGCTAGTGCCAAGATGTCCACAAGAGTTTGGAAGATGGTCAGGCAGTAACCGACTCAGCAAAGCAGAGAAATTACAATTGTCAGCCCCCACAGAGGGGAAAGACCAAAAACAAAAGAAAACAAAACAAAAGCAAGTGGATTTGTGCCACAGAACCCAAGAAGGGGTCAGGATTCAGAGGCTCCAGATATTACTAAAAAGAGTGAATTAGGGGTAAGGCTTTTATACTGAAGAATACAGTCCCCCATGTGGCTGTTCATCCAGGAGCCAAGTGACCCTCACACCAGCAAGAGATAGGAGGGTGTCTCTCTGAAGAAAGTGAACCAGGCAACCTCTGGCCATGGACATGAGCTTACAAGGCAAGGAGGAGGGCAGGGGTGAAATCCTGCCCTGAAAGGTGCAGGAGATGATTGAAAGATTTCATGCAAATCAGGGTCACCCAGCCCCCTTTCCTGCTCCCCAGAATGCCAGGTGTATGCCTTATTCTTAATATGTTATTACAGCCAGTACACCATGGACACCAATCAGCTGGAATGGACACTGGCCTTAGCATTGAGGCAAGGCCCTGCAGGCTTTGACCCTTTAATTGCTAGTTGTAGGGAATATGAGGCTCAGAAGGGTCAGCGTGGCTCAGGGCAGTGGTTTTATGACACCAGTAATAAGAGTTTCAATATTTTAACAACCAGTATGGCTGCATTAGTGTGTACCAGCTGAATATCACACCTGTTCATACCCTCAGGGAAGAAAATTAAAAATTCTTCTCTGGTGAAACTGAGTATTTCTCTGGTGAAAAATATTGAAAATTTAGGGTCCCCAAATATAAACACCAGGTCATGCCTAACCATCCTATGGTGAACCCCAATAGTCAACAAAATTCTGCCCATGCACACACAGCTTCCAATCAGCTTTTAGTACCTCAAGTTTAAATACGAACTGACATGCCAGACTCATTCCACTTTTGAGGAAGACCTCTGCCATTAAAGATGGAGACCAAACAAACAACAGAAATACAGGACTTGGAGGACACAAGGCAGGGGACTGGGGGGCGGGGGGCGGGGGGGGAGGCAGGGGGAAGACTTCCAAAACAACTATAATTAACATCTTCAGAGGGCTGCGAAGAAATTGCAACCATAGGAGAAAAACAACCAAAAAAGCACATACATTCATTCATTTACTCAACAACTATTTATTGAGCATCTACTATGCATCACACTGTTTTAGTGATTGATTCCTATTTTGTACCTCCTAAATCGCTCTCTAATTGGCTGGCTGATCTCTGGTCACCTTCAAAGCTACAGCCCTAGAGCCGACCTCATCTCCTCTCAGCTGAACTTTAGCAATGGACTTCTATTTCATCTCCCTGCCTCTAGTCTTGCTCTCCTATAATCCACCATTTACATTTAGAATGTAAACTCCCAGGATCTATGGGATTTCCACTGCCCACAGAAAAGAGCACAGAAACCTTAGCTCCCAACACAGACCCCAACTCAGCAGGACTAGAGCACCTGATGTTCCCCTAATATCTTCTGACATTTCACAGCTCCATGTCTTTGAGTTCCTTCTGCCTGAAGTCATTTTCCCAACCTCATCCACATTGAGAGACAGCTCCCCTCATGTCACCCTAACACCAGGCAGAATTAAGCATGCCCTCGCCACCGTACCATTGCCAGTGTGTTCTTCCCCTGGCATGGAATAAATGGTTCCGTATGTGTCTGCTGGCCCTTCTAAACAATGTACTCCTGGAGGCCCAGGACCTTGTCTCATTTGGATCCTCATGACTTAGTCCAGTGCTTGACACCTGGTTCCTTGACTAGGTGGATAGGTGGATGGATGAATGAATTTAGGAACTAAGCTGGGTCTCATGGGATGAATAGATCTGGATTGGCAGAAAGAAAAGAGGAAGACATCACAAACAAGGAGAAAGTAAAGAGTGTAGGGATGGAAGTACGAATGGGCACAGTGAAAACGCTACCTGACCTAGAACAAAGGATGGGAGTTAGGACAGCAGAAGACAGCCTGTGGAGCCTCGAGAACATGAAGTTTGGTTTAGATATGGCAGGGAATAGAAGCTGTTTTAAAACAATGGTTTGTAGGTCTTTACATAATTACAGCTGTGAGTTAGACCAAGAGTCTGTCATGAAGTCCCATGTAGACCCAAAAAAGGGAATTGTGGAGAGGGCAACATGTATGAACCATGACTGCATCATGGTACAGCACATGCAATATCTCTGGTAAGACTCATTTCAATCTGATGAGGCAGGAATCATTACACCCATTTTAGAGATGAAGGAACTGAAACTTAGAGAGGTAACTTGCCCAAGATCACAGTAAATGACAGTAAATTTAAATCCAGTTCCATACTTGATCAAAAATATGAGAAATCCTCTGAAATAAACATGATTTAAATTAATTTCTGGCTCTAAGATCTGGTTTATTTCATTTACAAGTAAGCAAGAAAACACATGGCATGATATAAACAATTCACGTAACTTCTTTGGCCTCAGTTTACTCATCTATAAAAGAATGGACTAATAATGATTACCTACCTCATAGAGCTGTTATGTGGACTCGAGTTGGTAAAGTTAAAGTATTTAGCTATCATTTGATATATACAAATACTTGATAAACATTAGCTACTGTCATTACATTTCTTTTACTAAATTGATAATACCATTCATGTAATAATTCTAATTAATCATTTAAAATGTTTCTCTTCCAAAACAGAGACTAGAATGGTGGTTACCAGGGGCTGGGGGGTTGGAGAAATGGGGGGATATTAGTCAAAGGACACAAATTTCCATGAATAAGTTCTGGGAATCTAATGTACACCACAGTGACCATAGTTAATAATACTACATCATATATTTGAAAGTTCGTAAGAGAGTGGATCTTAAATGTTCTCATCAAAAAAAAAAAAAAAAGGTAATTATGTGACGTGATGCAGGTGTTAGGTAATGCTAAGGTGGTAATCATTTTGCAATGTATAAGTGTATCAAATCAACACCATTGTACACCTTAAACTTATACAATGTTATATGTAAATTACATATCAATAAAGCTGGAAAATAAAATTAAATAAATATGAAATAAAATGTTTCTCTTCAGGGGACTTCCCTGGCGGTCCAGTGGTTAAGACTCGGAGCTTTCACTGCAGGGGGCGCGGGTCTGATCCCTGGTCGGGGAACTAGGATCCCGCATGCTGCGCGGCGCAACCAAAAAATAAAAAAAATAAAATGTTTCTCTTCAGGACACAAAATTCTCTCACATCTTGCATTAAATATAAGAATTATTTGTAGGCTGGCATTTTTAAATTATAGGCAATATACAAGTGGATCTTCTTTACATAATCTTACTATAAACAGCTGTACTGTAGTCAAATATATTAAAATTACAAGAAATCAGAGCAACCATTTCCATCAGAGTGATTTTCTAAGGCATCACAAGAAACATAAAATTATACACATAGTGATGCACTGCTTTTGAACCTCTTCTAAGCCCAAAAGGTACCACAACTTGTTTACTTGACAGCTCAGCCATTAATTTCAGAAAGGCTAAAATGAAAAACCACCCAGGTTACAGTTGCCTTGCAGGAATCCCTCTGCTATAATCTCATAGTTTTTTCACCTAATTAATTTCCCCTTTCCTTGCACCAGAGTTTCTTGAGTGTATCTTGTTTGGAGGAGATTAAGAGTCACACGCTTCATTAGCAAGGTGTAAATTATCAGTGAGGCCCTCTCCATCCACCTGCTTAATCGGGTTAATGAAGCACCTCTGCAGGGCCTTCCTAGTGCTGCCCTCTCCATGTTCTCTGCAGGTTCTGCCTCCCTCGGTGGCTTGAAAAACAGGTAGGTGTTTAAAGGTGTTACTGGCCTGCTCTGTTTCCAACAAGGGAAACCCTGACTCTAAAGTTCAGCTTAGCTTTGGTCTTTTGATAGACAAAAATGTTGCTTGGGAAAATTACGAACAGGTGTCTTTGCTTCTTCCTTCCTGTCCCCTGCTCTTTTAGACAATTTGCCATGAGTGGGGCAACTCCTGAGATTAGGGTTGTGACCATCTAGTGTAGAGTCCTAATCCCCTTCCAGGCCTCTTGAATAAAAGCGTGAATCCCAGCAAGGTAATCTTCATCATCGTTGTTCCTTCTGCTTATCTCTGCTTTTGAGATCATCAGGGTAGATCTTCTTTTTCATCACTTCTAAGTTCTTGAGTGTTGATTTAAAACCTCTGCCAACAAATTTTAAAAATCATGATTCCTGGGCTTCCCTGGTGGCGCAGTGGTTAAGAATCCGCCTGCCAATGCAGGGGACACGGGTTCGAGCCCTGGTCCGGGAGGATCCCACATGCCGCGGAGCAACTAAGCCCGTGTGCCACAACTACTGAGCCTGCACTCTGGAGCCCGCGAGCCACAACTACTGAAGCCCGCGCGCCTACAGCCCGTGCTCCACAACCAGAGAGGCCACCGCAATGAGAAGCCCGCGCATTGCAACAAGGAGTAGTCCCCGCTCACCGCAACTAGAGAAAGTCCACGCACAGCAATGAAGACTCAACACAGCCAAAAATAAATAAATAAAATAAATTTATTAAAAAAAAAAATTATGATTCCTCATAGTTAGCTATGTTTAAGCTGGTCGTTTCTACAATATCCTTACTCATAAAGGAATGCTCATGGTGGCTCTTTAAGCCCTCTGGCGATATGCAAGCTGACCTGGAGTGTGTTTATCTTAGACCTGTAGGACATAGCCAGAGAATTACAAGTGTCTAACATAAATACTTTCTGGAACACTCTTTAAATTGGCTTCTGTCTACTCTCCACTGCACTCCTTCCTCACCTCATAGGTAAAGCCAGCAGCTTCACAGTTTCCTCAGGTCAACATGTAGCTAAGTGGGAAGAGCCCTTGGGTCCGCTCTCTGGCATCCCCTCAGGCCAAATTTTCAATGAACTTAAAATTAATTAGAGGTCAAATTTGAACATCATTGACTATCTTGGGAATTTTGTCTGAGAAAGAAGCCCACTGTGCTTAAATCCCTTGGCCTTATGAATTAAATCTCTTCATAGAATTCACCATTATCAGTTCACTGAATTGTCCATCTCTGATGGCCAATAAGAAATTTTGCCCCTGCTTTCTAAACTTCCTAAAGTGTAAGACAACATGCATGAGGGGAAAAAATCCTTTACTAGATCAAGTTCTCCCTTTCATCATCTGTATACACTTTGATTCAAAGTAAGTAGGATTGCTGGTGGGGTAGGAATAAAGACATGAGTAGAAGGAGATCCATAAGTATGTTCAACAGGCACTTATTGTTCTGCATATTCAGTTGGAAATTACTAAGTACAGGTGTGCTAAGGCTTTAGTTTCTACTATAGTATTTACACTTCTCAGTTTATGTAACCTTTAGCACATTGAAATTTGAGCTTTAAAGATCATGCCTCATATAGTTAACAGCAGCCCTCAAACATAAACACACACATGCACACACATACATGGATCACACACACACACAAGCACAGACACACATATATAGTCCTGTGTTTCACAGAAATCCTTTCTTCAGTCTCTTATGATAGAGCAATTTAAGGTAAATTATACAAATGAGCAGATTGGTCCTCCGTAATGTCAACACTGATAATGCAAATATAGTAGGGGATTTTAGACAGGTAAGATTTTTCTTTTATTATTAATGAAAATTAATCAAATGACAGCTGAATATGTTTCCATTCAGGCTGGTGAAAGTGTTAATGTTAATGTCAGGATATGTTTATCTTCACTCTCAGTCATGGTTACAATTATTATGTTGTTAAGAAACCTTTACATTTGCAATAGGTACCTCATTTACTTCCTTTATAATCATTCCCATTACAGTCACAACTACACACCTCTAATGTAATAATTCTCTTTGCAGCTGTGTAATCTTTAAGACAACATTTATTAACATGCACCACCCTGACCTGAGTGTGCACTAGGCACCAAGAAGTGTCCAAAGCTGCTTGGCGGTCAGGGGGACAGCGGAGAGTCTGCCACCCAAAATGTCCTTAGAAAGCAATGTATTGCCTCCCCTCCCCATAAGGAAGATTTTTGCCTCTCTTTCCTCTGTAAACAAATGCAATTTCTCATTGGCTCCAGCATAAATCTAAAAAGAGAATGTAGCCTTATAAATTCCAAATCTGGATGATGGCTGCACAGAGGACATGTTCTGGGATCTGATTTGCAGCTCTTACACAGTTTTGAAGGCAAACTAGCAGGAAGGAACATCTCCATGCACTCCAGGCACTAGCTATGTTTAGACCATTCCCCACCAAGGGAACCATATAGTTCAGCTTCATGTCAACTGCAGCAACAGTCTGCATTAACACAGACTGACAACTGCGGGCATTATAATCAGTGTGCAAATAGTATCAAAGGCAAGGTAAGAAACTGGATCTTTTGGGAGAACTACCTTCGATGTCAGATTATTCCCAAGAATGTGTGTGACCACATGATGCTCTACTGTTCACAAGCTGTGTAAGTTGACTCTATACTGTTCTTTTGCATATGCACCTTGGTGTTTCTAGCTATTGAACTTTTAATAGTCACTGGTGTTTTTGTGCTTTTAAATTTTCATTAATTACATAAAAATCAAACACAACTTTGAAGTCTCTTGATTTTTTGCTACTCTGAAAGCACAAATGATTTTGACTTTTCAGATAAGATGATTTCATTTCATTATAATCAAATTCCCTCATATTTCGGATAACTGAGTCTGCACTAGGGGAGAAGAGGGAAAGAAATCACATGATTTATGAGAATGAGACTTTCCCATGAAGGTAACTTTGCAAACTGAAACCTCCCAGCTCTCGCTCTCTTTACCCCACATTTTATAGCAGTCGAACCTAAATCCCCTCCATTCATTTATTTATACATCATTCAAAAATCATTTACTGAATGCTATCACTCTATCTGAAAACTACACTAGACAATAGACATGTAGAGATAAAAGACAATGCCTACCCTCAAAGAGATGGCAGTCTGGAGGAAGACAGACAAGCTGTTACCACAATGAGTGATACCAGTATGACAACGGTAGCCCCAGGGTGCTTCACGAGCACAGAGAAGGGGACTCACTTCCACCAGGGCAGGAGGAAATAAGAAAGGTTTCCTTGGAGAACAGAAGCTGAGGATTTTAGAGTAGCAAGGTATCTTAAACATCCTGTAATTCAACCTCCCTTCTACAGACTATAGAAATTCCTTCTACAAAACAGACAACCAAAGTTTCATCCTGTTTCTGTTTCACTGCTTCATAGATGAAGAGCTCACTGCTCTGGAAGTCAGTTCTTCCCACTATTTGGCAGCTCTCATTGCTATTAAACTATTTCTTAGGATAAGCCAAACATTTTCTCCTGGTAACTCCATTTACCACAACCCCACCACCTTGCACTCCAGAATGTAATTAATTCCCTCTTCTTCTATGTCTCACATATGTGAAGACAGTGATTATATCCCCCCTATTTATCTCATCAGATTTAAACATTCCAAGTTTCTTCCAATGTTCTTCAAATGAGAGAATTTGCAAGTTACCATATTTAACAAAGTGTTTCATAAAGTGTGAACCCAGGCCTGCTTGCAATTCTGCAGTTATGACTGGGACATTGTATTTGTAGTAATTCAGTCTACAGTTGCATTTAATTCCTTAATTGGAAGGCTCTCACTTTTCCTGTCCCCCAAGAGCTTTTAGAACCCAAACCATTCTTATCCTGCAAGTACCCCCCAAATCCTTTTACTACATACTCTTCTTAAAAACATCATCATATTCCCAGGCACCTAGACCTGAAATCTTGAAGTCCTAAGTAGATATTTATTATGTCTTACTTGGACTATTTAAATGGCTGCCAACTGGTCTTTCTGCCTTAAATCTCTCTCTGCTCTAATCCGTCCTTCAGCTGCCACCACAGTAATCTTCATAAGGAGGGCTCTGATCATGTCATTCCAGGCTGGTATATACTGTGTATCTTCTTAAACCTCCCCTCCACCTCTAATGGAAAATTTTAAATTTCTTAACCAAAAATATATATTTTTACTTGCCTTATTCTATTCATAATCCTATGATACCATTTGTGTGATACTTGTACAATTACATTTACAACCTTGGTTAATACTCCAAGTTCACGTTATTACTCATATTCTATATATTGACATAGAACTATTCAGGGCCATAAATATTGTTTTTTACTTTCTTCTCTACTTTTCCTCCCATAATTGGGCACTTTTTCTAGTCTGAGTTTTCTTCAAAGGCCACAACTGTTGTTGTTTAAAGTAACACTGAAGTTATATATCATAAAAGAAATATAGATAAAGTGCTATGGGAGTTCCAGATAGGAAAAGATTGCTTCCAGCGTGGAGGCTGTGACAGACAGAAGTAGTTCTGGGAAAATCTTCATGGAAGAGGAAGAATTTGAGTTGAGGCTTAAAGGATGGATAGGCTAGAAGACTGGGATAAAAAGAAAAGGTATTACTGGTGTTGGGATTTACAAAGAAGAATAAAGTGAGAGTGGGCAAAGAATTTTAATAGGTTCAATTGCCAAGAACATAAAGTGCATGAGAAAAGGGAGCTAAGGTCCTAAGAGAAAAAAGGGATACTATCTTAGTGTACTTGAATGCCAAATGGAGGCATTTGATACCATTGGAATGACAAATTTTCAGCTTTGGGTGATCAAAACACCATCTGTGCCTCCAAACTTTGAATTGCCTATCTCTTCAAAGTCAATAAAGATATACACTAGGTTTGGGTTTACACTGTCATTTGACTCAGTCAAAGTAGGTAGAGGTTAGTGGACTTGATGACCCTTGCCATACATCAGTGTATATATAATACAGGAAGATGGGGACAGTGCCCACTTTGCCATCACATGATGACTCCAGGCACAGGTCCCTTTGTGCACCTCAGTACAGGATTATCACAATATGTCTCTCCTGGGGACAATTACAGAATTTCTCCCAATTCCTAAGACTTTTATGTACACTTTAAGTTTCCTCCAAGTATGCTTTCTACATCCTCTTCTGAAAATCTCTGGGTTCACCCCCAAAGGCAGAGCTTCTTACCTGTTGCAGGGCTCTAACTCTGCCAGGTTCTTCCTCCTTCTCCTCCCATCTATTACACGACTACATACCTCTTAGCACTGACTTTGTGGCATTTCTATGTACATGACACTTTTTTACACTTGCATAACTTCTATGTATGAGCACCTCAACCTCTTCAAAAAGGTAGAACATCCCTTTTCCCTAGAACATGGGTTCTTAACCTGGACCCACACATACATATCCAAGGTGTCTGTGCATAGAATTCTGGAGGTCCATGATCAGGAAAAAAAAATCACATCTTTAATTGCACTAACCTCTTACTGAAAGTTAGCATTTTCTTATGACACAAATGAACTTATTTACAAAACAGAAAGACTCATAGACATAGAAAACAGACTTGTGGTTGTCAAGAGGAGGAATGGATTGGGAGTTTGGGATTAGTAGATGCAAACTATTATATAGAGAGTGGGTAAACAACAAGGTCCTACTGTATAGCACAGGGAACTATATTCAACATGCTGTGATAAACCTTAATGGAAAAGAATATGAAAAAGAATATATATGTATGTATAACTGAACCACTTTGCTGTACAGCAGAAATTAACACAACATTGTAAATCAACTATACTTCAATAAAACAAATAAATATTTTTTAAAAAGTTAGAATTTTCTTCTATTGTAAATATAGGCAACAAATTACATTATCTGAAACAACACCTGTGATTTTGTCTTGAATAGTGAGAGATCACAGATATTTTCATCATATTTCAGTTGCAGATATCTCAAAATATTGTTTAGCCCCACAGATAATTCAAAATTTAAGTCATTATTAGACTGGGAATTCCCTGGCAGTCCAATGGTTAGGACTCGGTGCTTTCACTGCCATGGGCCCAGGTTCAATCCCTGGTCAGGGAACTAAAATCCCGCAAGCCGTGTGGCACGGCCAAAAAAAAAAGTCATTATTAGACTCACTGCTAGATCTTATTATTTAAGCCATTAATAAAGAAAGGCACATATTACTATGTCACAGCTTTGGGTTTTTTTCTTATTTTGATAGCTGTATTTCAATAAAATTGGTTTCCTTTGTAATTTTGTTTTTTAATGCATTCAAAAATATTATTCAGAAGAGTCTATAAGCATCATGAGACTGCTAAAGGAGTCTAAAGCACAAAAAGAGATTAGGGTCCCTCCCCTGGAGGGAGACCCTGCTGCATTTAGAGTACACATAATTGGTGAATATCCTAGGCAGGAAGACACACTTAGCAGAGCCCTAGAGCAAGACTGTTCTTCCAGCATCAGAAAAATGGCTAAGAGCATGGGCTGGATCTGAGAGTCAGGTTTCAAATCCCAACTCTATCATTCCCTGGGGCTGCAGCCTCTAAACTATGTGGGTATGCCCTTATCTAAAATATAAGTTGTGAAATTTAAATGAAATTTTATATGTAAGTGATTAGCACAATGCCTCATACATAGTAAGAATTTAATAGATAAATAATACCTATCACTAATGATGAAAAATCCGAAAGTGAAATTAAGAAAACACTCCCATTTACCATTGCAACAAGAAGAATAAAATATCTAGGAATAAACCTACCTAAGGAGACAAAAGACCTGTATGCAGAAAATTATAAGACACTGATGAAAGAAATTAAAGATGATACAAATAGATGGAGAGATATACCATGTTCTTGGATTGGAAGAATCAACATTGTGAAAATGATTATACTACCCAAAGCAATCTACAGATTCAATGCAATCTCTATCAAACTACCACTGGCATTTTTCAGAGAACTAGAACAAAAAATTTCACAATTTGTATGGAAATACAAAAGACCCCAAATAGCCAAAGCAATCTTGAGAATGAAAAACAGAGCTGGAGGAATCAGGCTTCCTGACCTCAGACTATACTACAAAGCTACAGTCATCAAGACACTATGGTACTGGCACAAAAACAGAAATATAGATCAATGCAACAGGAGCCCAGAGATAAACCCACGCACATATGGTCACCTTATCTTTGATAAAGGTGGCAAGAATATACAGTGGAGAAAAGACAGCCTCTTCAATAAGTGGTGCTGGGAAAACTGGACAGTTACATGTAAAAGAATGAAATTAGAACACTCCCTAACACCATACACAAAAATAAACTCAAAATGGATTAAAGACCTAAATGTAAGGCCAGACACTATAACACTCTTAGAGGAAAACATAGGCAGAACACTCTATGACATAAATCACAGCAAGATCCTTTTTGACTCACCTCCTAGAGAAATGGAAATAAAAACAAAAATAAACAAATGGGACCTAATGAAACTTAAAAGCTCTTGCACAGCAAAGGAAACCATAAACAAGACGAAAAGACAACCATCAGAATGGGAGAAAATATTTGCAAATGAAGCAACTGACAAAGGATTAATCTCCAAAATATACAAGCAGCTCATGCAGCTCAATATCAAAAAAACAAACAACCCAATCCAAAAGTGGGCAGAAGACCTAAATAGACATTTCTCCAAAGAAGATATACAGATTGCCAACAAACACACGAAAGAATGCTCAACATCATTAATCATTAGAGAAATGCAAATCAAAACTACAATGAGATATCATCTCACACCAGTCAGAATGGCCATCATCAAAAAATCCACAAACAATAAATGCTGGAGAGGGTGTGGAGAAAAGGGAACCCTCTTGCACTGTTGGTGGGAATGTAAATTGATACAGCCACTATGGAGAACAGTATGGAGGTTCCTTAAAAAACTAAAAACAGATCTACCATACGACCCAGCAATCCCACTACTGGGCATATACCCTGAGAAAACCATAATTCAAAGAGTCATGTACCACAATGTTCATTGCAGCTCTATTTACAATAGCCAGCACATGGAAGCAACCTAAGTGTCCATCAACAGATGAGTGGATAAAGAAGATATGGCACATATATACAATGGAATATTACTCAGCCATAAAAAGAAACGAAATTGAGTTATTTGTAGTGAGGTGGATGGACCTAGAGTCTGTCATACAGAGTGAAGTAAGTCAGAAAGAGAAAAACAAATACCATATGCTAACACATATATATAGAATCTAAAAAAAAAAAAAAAGGTCATGAAGAACTTAGGGGCAAGACGGGAATAAAGACACAGACATACTAGAGAATGGACTTCAGGATATGGGGAGGGGGAAGGGTAAGCTGGGACAAAGTGAGAGAGTGGCATGGACATATATACACTACCAAATGTAAAATAGATAGCTAGTGAGAAGCAGCTGCATAGCACAGGTAGATCAGCTCGGTGACTTGTGACCACCTAGAGGGGTGGGATAGCGAGGGTGGGAGGGAGGGTGACGCAAGAGGGAAAAGATATGGGGATATATGTATATGTATAGCTGATTCACTTTGTTATACAGCAGAAACTAACACACCATTGTAAAGCAATTATACTCCAACAAAGATGTTAAAATAATAATAATAATAATGATAATACCTATCATTAACAATAATATTATTATTATTATTTCAACTATGATCCTTCATGACTTCCCATCAATTCTGTCAAGATATGTTTTTGTCTCAAAATATTCATCACTACAAGTCTTCTGAAAAAGAGTGATAGTAAGAAATCCAGTTCAATTTAGTTCAACCAATATTTATTAGGGAACTATTGTGTGTGCTGTGCTGTGTACTGGGTGCTGAGATTGTAAGATAGTTAAGGCCTGGCCCCCTGCCCTGTAGCTCATGGTCTAGCGGGAAAGACAATCATGTAAACAAACAATTATGACAACTTGTAATCAGTGCCTAACATCAGCACTAGCAAAGCGCTGTGAGAACTTGGTAGACAGTAGGATTAGCTGGCCAAGGAGGGGGCAACTGAGCTGGAAGCCTTGACAGTGATGGTGATATTTGAGCTCTCTGGAAGGATGAGTAATGGCTTAGCAGGCAGAAAGGGTATGACATGAATCAAAGCACAAGTCGGAGAATTGCCAGAGAATGTCAAGAACAACAGTTTTGCTAGAACGTAGAGTGTGGGGTGGGGAGTGAATTAAGATGAGCTAAAACAGTATCTAACACCTGGGCTAAGCCAAGTGTTGTAGAAACCTGCTACTCAAAATATGGTCCCAGGATCAGCAGCAGCTGTATCACCTGGGAGATTATTAAAAATACACATGCTTGGGCCTCACCCCCAAACCTACCAGATCAGAATCTGCATTAAGGAAATCCCCAGGTGATTTGTATGGACATTAAAATTTGAAAGCACTGTTGTAGAATCTTTTTTTAAAAATAAATTTATTTATTTATTTATTTATTTATTTATTTATTTATATTTTTAAATAAATTATTTATTTATTTATATTTATTTATTTTCGGCTGTGTTGGGTGGGTCTTCATTGCTGCGTGCACGCTTCTTCTGGTTGCGGCGAGCGGGGGCTACTCTTCGTTGCAGTGCGCGGGCTTCTCATGGCGGTGGCTTCTCTCATTGCGGAGCACAGGCTCTAGAGCGCAGGCTCAGTAGTTGTGGCACACGGGCTTAGTTGCTCTGTGGCATGTGGGATCTCCCAGACCAGGGATCGAACCTGTGTCCCCTGCATTGGCAGGCGAATTCTTAACCCCTGTGCCACCGGGGAAGTCCACGTTGTAAAATCTTAAATGCCAAGCTTAGATGTTAAGCTTTTATCCCATGGCCTGTATGTGTTACAGATCTGGTTTCTAGAAAGCAAGTCTAATAGCAACATGAACAAACAGATTGGAAGGTGGGGAGCAGGAGGACTAGATAAGAGACCAAAGTAAGGGCTCTGTCCAGGTAGAGAGGGCACAAAGCAGACACAAATGCCCTCTGGCCTTGTCTTCAGTTGCTTGAGTCATCATTACCTACCAGCAACTTCTTTGTACTAAGCACCTGCCATATTCCAAGTCCTGGGCTAGGTACTGAGGGGATAAAAATAAGTTTAAAGTGAAATCCCCTGAAATTTTTATCCTACCTAGTGAGATGACAGAGATACATGAAAAGTTAACAACAACAAAAAGGCTGTGTGTGTTACACATATATATACACATACATATATATGAATGTGATGCTGGTGGAGGTTAATTGCCACCTCTCCCTGATTTCCACTGTACTCTAAGATAAAATGATTACAGGTCATCTTCTCCAGGTGAAACTAGCAGCAACTAATCCTAGTTTCATGGCTGTGTTCGACTAATCTAAAGAGACAGGAATGGATAGTTAATGGGGGCTAAGAGCATCATCATATCAGCCATTAACCTGAGGAGAGGCAGTTTTTCCCTGATCCTGCAATCACGTGCCCCGTGCCCAGAGTGTTTAAACACATAAGATGTCATGGAAAAAACTCGAACATTTTGGCCAACCCAATATTTTGTATATAGAAGAGCTATTTTTGTAAAAAGAGGAAATAATACAAGGTTCTGCAATACACTTTTTTCTCTCTCCATTAATATTACAATTAGTTTGGGACTTCCCTGGTGGTCCAGTGGGTAAGACTCTGCGCTCCCAATGCAGGGGGCCTGGGTTCGATCCCCGATCGGTGAACTAGATCCTGTGTGCACACTGCAACTAAGACCCGACGCAACCAAAATAAACAATTTTTTAAAATATTACAATTAGTTTGTTAGATGTTTGATATAAATTTTAATGGTCTAATGAATTAATAGCATTTAATACTAACTAATAAGTATTAGTGACTATTCCAAATATATTAACTATTTTATTTCTTAGTAGAATGCATATCTGTTCTTATAAAATGAAAGAGTACTATCTGCAAGGAAACTCCCCATCTTGATCAATATTGCATCCTAATGTACCCCCATGGTTCTTTCTTTACTGTCAGTGTAGGCAAAAGAATGCTGTCTTTGGAGTATCTACAATTCCACCTGTTTTACAGCAGGAAAATATTAGAAGGAGCCCCACAGCAGTCCAACCCATGGAAACGTTACTCACTCTTCCTACCTGACCCAGGAAAAGTAGGAAATAGGGGGAATTAGAGCTTAGCTACAAACTTAACAATTTCTAAAGATACCGTCACCACCACTCACACACATAAACACACACACACACACACACATCTCCTTTCTTCAGGAATTTCTTCACTGGAGTCAACTGTGAAAAAGGTTGGCCCCATAGTGAACACAGAAGAAATAAAGACTTGCACATTAAATTAAGGAAAGCAACAAACATATAAACCCACTTTGTTGTTAAAGAGCGTGTTAAGGAGCGTGTTGGGAGCACCGGCTGTTGATGAAGTTCAGGAACGTCACTGCAGATCCCATAATTCTGAGAAAAATTTGGGAACAGTCTGGGCACTCCCTCTCAGCAAGGGCCATGGAAGCTAGACGTACTGTAGACAAAGCTTTCTAATGCCAGCAGCATGTCTGGTTTTTAAGACGTGTATTTATTTAAGACTTTATTTTTCCTTACTAGGATTAATACTACAAAATGAAAAATAAAACAAACAAACAAACAAAAACCCTGGTACTATTTCTCTCACAATCAACTAGTTTCTAGTTTAGTTAGCAGGTAAGACTTTGGCACTTACCTGGCATATAACTCACTACTTACAGTACCACATTTCCTTCTGGTTTTAAATTTTAAAAGGGGACTTCCCTGGTGGTCCAGTGGCTAAGACTGCACACTCCCAATGCAGGGGGCCCGGGTTTGATCCCTGGTCAGGGAACTAGATCCCACATGCCACAACTAAGACCCAGCACAGCCAAATAAATAAATATTAAAAAAAAAAAAAGAAGAAGTTTAAATTTTAAAAGATCACCACAGAGATCAAACATCTCCAATATTTTACCAAGTCAGTGCACTTCCGATAAATCAAGGACCTAACAGTGACCACTGAGGTTTAAATTGAGATCTAACAACAGTACTTGCTCCAATTAACTTTTTCTAAATAGAATAATGCTGTTCACTGTTCTGCTACTGTCCCTACCCTCCCTGCCTTGAGACCAGGGGAAACACCAGCTATCCTCTGGTCCTGACAAAGACAGAGGAGGAGAAAGGAGGTGAGCTGTGGATGGACTGCCAAGCTCATGCCAGCTGTAAAAGGTAAATATTAAAGCCACAGCAGTCTTTTTGAGAGCCCACTGATGCCAGGCACCATGAGAAGGAAATCTGCATTGGCAGGTTTTGTTATTTTTTTTAACTTGACCCTGACAATACCTGCTGTGCTACCTGTGCTTTCTGCCAAAGAAGTGTCAGATGTGGGAGGAAGTTTGCACACCTGGTGAACTCAACCTCACAATGCCATTTGGAAGGAGGAGAGAGAGAGAGAAAGGCAACTACAGAAGAGAACAGAGCCAAGAAACAGAAACCAGGGAGGGGGAGGAAAAGTAATAAAACAAACAATTTGGCGGAATTCTTGTGTGACATTTTCCAAGATCATATTACACCACAGGGACAGTAATAATTAAGTATTATGGTAGCGCCAGAGTGTGAGAATACACCACTCTGGATTTGAATTTTTGTACCTGGAACTCAAAAGGAAACTCTGCACCAGCCACCGTGTCTTAGATTTTGATGCCCTGTTTGGCTGGCTGCTATTCTGTGGAGTTTCCAACCGCATGTAATTAAACATTAAGTGGTCTCTTAATGGACTGTCTTTTCCAAAAAGGCCTTTTTAAAATTTACAATCAGTATGTCTATAGAAAACACTAAGTAATTCCCTTTGCCTATTCTGGTGACACTGTGGCCATTTCTTTAACAGCATTGTTTTTCTAAGGAGTTGGTTTGATTGAGGCAATTGGAAGGGGTGAGGGAGGGGGTAGTTTCAAAGATGGTCAAGCCAAAGCCAAGCTTGTTAGCAGCAACTGTCACACAACAAGGCCAGGACACAGGACACCATATGGAGCTTCTGCAGCTACGGACCCTGGGACCCATGTATGTTCTGAGAAGCAGCTTAAGCGCTCCAACCTCCCTCCACATGCCCAGATCACCCAGAGGGACTTGAGAATGGAGCATCACACACTGTACTTCCGTTCATTAGAACATCTGAATTCTATTAGAATGTGTTTTGAAAAAAAAATGTTTTCATTCATGAAAGTGCTGACAAACATTAAGTTTCTAATGTCAATTGCATTTCCACAGATCTTTAAACCCAGCAGTGTTTCCCTTTTGACTCCAAAGTTTGTGTCTCCTGTAATGACCACCCATCAGTGTGTTCTCCCATAAACACGAATGTGAGCTCCACAGGAGGTGAAACCTTGTGTGTCCCAAACCCAGGAGAATGCCTGGTACAGAGAAAACCCTCAAATATTCACTGAATGAACAGATACATCTTTATAATGGTCCTAGTTTTCCTAAATCCTAATGAAAGTTTAAGTGGAAACTTAATTTTACAAAAGTTTGACACCTGAGAATCTTTTCCTATAGCCATTCTAACATCCATTTTAATCTCTCTAAAACCAGAAAAACATTATGATTTTATTATTCATGTAATTCGTTAGTAATGCAGTTAGTGTCTGCTGTTTGGAGCAATTTACAGCAGGCACGAGAAGCTGCAATGAGCTTGGTTATTCTTTGAGATTCCTGAGGAGGTCATAGCTGAAGTGCCTTCAAGGCAAATACTGACTCATTAAATAATTACATTTCCTTGTGGAACAAATGCAAATCTATATTAACCTACAGAAATCTCTTTGGCAGTAACAGTATTAGTGTCAGAACTGTCAAAAGAACTGAAAAAAAAAAGGGACCTTCCTGGCAGTTCAGTGGTTAAGATTCTGTGCATCCACTGCAGGGGGCAAGGGTTCGATCCCTTGTCAGGGAACTAAAATCCCACATACTACATGGTGTGGCCAAAAAAAAAAGAACTGAAAAATACATTTGGTATTCAATAAGCATACAGTTAGATACATCGTAGATGGAAACTCACACCTAACAGGTCATTTAGCAGCAATTCCAGCCCTCCACTAATGCTGGACAGTTCCTGAGACTTAAGTCCAAGAGTTCTTCCTTCTCTAGCTTTAAATGTTCCAAACTGGAGATTGTGCCACTTCCCTGGAAGAACTTTTCCATAGCTAGTGAGAGGTCATCACTGACATATTTCTTGTTTCCATCAGGTTACTCCAAATTAGTCTTGGACAATTCTTCTGCCTGCCTGATGCGTGATGCCTTTTCAGGCACTGGCAGGTGGTTGTCAGGTCCTTGCTCCACTGAAGACATCACAAAGGTCTTGCCTCCTTGCCCATGCGCTCAGAGACATGTTTTGATTTTGCAACCTTAAATTGCTTGCACAGTGTGTGCTGAAGCACTGTGGAAGCTGATGACTAAAACTTCACTCTTTGCAAACATACTCCATTTTGCCTATTCAGGCTTTCTTGAGACATCAGTCCCTCTAGCCACTTATTCGTTTTCCCTGTAATTCCTTAGAGAGCTGAATTGCCATCTTCAGTAAATTCATTTGAACAAATTCATGACCCTGTTCTCTTCTCCTTTTGCCATCATCCATACTAGTTGATTTGCAAAAAGCCTTTTGTATTCTCAATTATTCTCTTACTTCTTTTTTTAAACCAAGAGCCCATTTACAAGGTCTTTATTACTTTATTACTAGATTACTTTACCTCACTCTTCTTGTTAAATGCCAGTGTATAAGGGGGAAAATGTGAAATGCAATGGCAGCCACATTTAAAAGGAAATTAAAACCATGTTTTGACAGTGTTTTTAGAGATGGGGAGGGGGCAATAAACATTGCCCACAGAATGAACTAACCCACATTATGTGGGAATAAAGATGCCAGTATCATTCTTTTTTTTTTTTTTTTCTTTTTTTTTATTTTTTAAACATCTTTATTGAAGTATAATTGCTTTACAATGGTGTGCTAGCTTCTGCTTTACAACAAAGTGAATCAGTTACACATATACATATGTTGCCATATCTCTTCCCTCTTGCATCTCCCTCCCTCCCACCCTCCCTATCCCACCCCTCTAGGTGGTCACAAAGCACCGAGCTGATCTCCCTGTGCTATGCGGCTGCTTCCCACTAGTTATCTATTTTACATTTGGTAGTGTATATATGTCCATGACACTCTCTCACCCTGTCACATCTCACCCCTCCCCCTCCCCATATCCTCAAGTCCATTCTCTAGTAGGTCTGTGTCTTTATTCCCATCTTGCCACTAGGTTCTTCATGACCTCTTTTTTTTTTTTTTTCCCTTAGATTCCATATATATGTGTTAGCATACTGTATTTGTTTTTCTCTTTCTGACTTACTTCACTCTGTATGACAGACTCTAACTCCATCCACCTCATTACAAACACCTCCATTTCATTTCTTTTTATGGCTGAGTAATATTCCATTGTATATATGTGCCACATCTTCTTTATCCATTCATCCGATGATGGACACCTAGGTTGCTTCCATGTCCTGGCTATTGTAAACAGAGCTGCAATGAATATTTTGGTACATGACTCTTTCTGAATTATGGTTTTCTCAGGGTATATGCCCAGTAGTGGGATTGCTGGGTCATATGGTAGTTCTATTTTTAGTTTTTTAAGGAACCTCCATACTGTTCTCCATAGTGGCTGTATCAATTTACATTCCCACCAACAGTGCAAGAGTGTTCCCTTTTCTCCACACCCTCTCCAGCATTTATTGTTTCTAGATTTTTTGATGATGGCCATTCTGACCGGTGTGAGATGATACCTCATTGTAGTTTTGATTTGCATTTCTCTAATGATTAATGATGTTGAGCATTCTTTCATGTGTCTGTTGGCAATCTGTATCTCTTCTTTGGAGAAATGTCTATTTAGGTCTTCTGCCCATTTTTGGATTGGGTTGTTTGTTTTTTTGTTATTGAGCTGCATGAGCTGCTTGTAAATCTTGGAGATTAATCCTTTGTCCGTTGCTTCATTTGCAAATATTTTCTCCCATTCTGAGGGTTGTCTTTTGGTCTTGTTTATGGTTTCCTTTGCTGTGCAAAAGCTTTTAAGTTTCATTAGGTCCCATTTGTTTATTTGTGTTTTTATTTCCATTTCTCTAGGACCTGGGTCAAAAAGGATCTTGCTGTGACTTATGTCATACAGTGTTCTGCCTATGTTTTCCTCTAAGAGTTTGATAGTGTCTGGCCTTACACTTAGGTCGCCAGTATCATTCTTAACTAAAGTGAGAGCAGGTTGGTGTTCAGAGTGCTTGGAGCTGGGAAAAAACTACTTGCAGTGATGGATAAATATTTTAACTCTCAACATGGAGAGGACTAGAGGTATGATTTAAAGATAGTAGGGCTGGGAAATTCCCCGGCATCCCAGTGGTTAGCACTCTGTGCTTCCACTGCAGGGGGCATGGGTTCGATCCCTGGTAGGGGAACTAAGATCCCACATACTGCTCAGCCAAATAAATAAATAAAGTAGAGTGGTTTGTCTTGTTACACCTTAACCCCCTTATAAAATCTGTCTTTGCTCTTACTTCCTTCTTTCCAAATATATTTGCAGATTTCAAAATCCTTATGGTTTCTACCAATGTTGAACAAAAAAAATACAGACTCTTCATGACAAAGGCAAACACAATACAAAATAAATTTAACCATGCAGTTATGTAACACATATAGTTTGATACATATTATACAATATTATATAATCACTCTTCTTGCATTCTTCCTATTACATCTGTGTTCCTGTCCTTTTAGTAGAATGAGCACAGTCAACATTAGTTCATCATGGCTTCTGACTCTGACTCAGTTTTGCTGGCCAGTGGCTGACTACAATGATGATGACAATAATGGTGATAATAATAACAGAGAACATGGACTGAGCACTTATTAAGCCAAGTGCTTTAATACCCACAACAATTGGGGGAATAGAAACTATTATTTTTCCTGTTTTACAGATGAGGACACTAAGGCACAGAGGGGTTAAATAATCTTCATCAGGACAAATATCTACAAATATCATTATAGAGGAGCTTGGATTCAAACCCAAACAATCCAACTCTAAAGCCTGAATGCTTCACTACTATCCTTAACTACACCCCTAGTGAAACTAGGGGCTAATTTCTCAAATAATGAAAAACATATACTGACTTACATTTTGTAAGGCACCTGGAAGTTACATCTCCTTATTAATGTTGTGTGAGGGTTTCTATAATGTCAGGAGCGCTAGAAATATAGGCAAAAAACCACAACACAATTTGTATATGAAGTTGGGGTAAAATTAACCAAAGCTCAGGAAAAGTTCAAAATATTCAGAAAAGATAAGCAGGATGAGCACAAGCTGCACGTTCACAAGGGAAGCTACAGATGTCCCTTGGCACCAAATCCACTCAAGTTATCAACGAAGGACACAAATGTAAAAGTTCAAGACCTGCAATAAAAACTGACCTCTGGAAAGTAGTAAATTTGCCAGCTTGGATAGATCTTTGAAAGGCTGAGTAAATCACCTAGTCCAATGCTCTGTTTATTGATTTAAGACATATGCAAATCATTTCAATATGGGTGACTGATTTCATCTTCACCATCATCATCTTGAAGAAGTGGCAGCTCTAACCAAGGAAACAAAAGCCTAGACTCTTCCCCTTTAAGGTTCTGGACTCTATCCAGACCCTCTCATGAAGCAGAGAGATACTAAAGAAAGATAGTCTTGAAATTGTAAGCCCTTACAAATACTCTGAACATGTGTGTTTGCCTCTTGGCTGACCAGGAAAATGTTGTGACTCTCTTTATGCTTTCTGAACATTATATCATCAAAACACTAGAGCCAAGACCAGTCTTAAGCGGTAAAAAGCCTTCATTGTTTACCCCATGTCTTATTTCCCCACAGTCACTTAGGCAACTGCCCAATGTTACAAAATGCACCACTTTATCCACCAGTGACTTTTTGTCATAAGGGGTGTTCCTTTACCAATGTATACAATGCACCCATCCTATGATTAGTAATTATAGCTTAGGTTTATTTAGTGTATCATTTTGGGGAGAAGATACCAAACGATGGAATAGGGTTTGTAAATACCAGTTAATTAAAAAGCTAGGGCAGCAAACAAATAGACTAGGAATGAAGTTATGGAAAAACATAGTGACATGGTTCTGTGACACTGTTTGCTGATAACTGAAGTTCTGTGTAAGTGAAGCTGATCTTTGATCCTGTCCAAAGGAACTTTTTGCTAAAAATACCTAAAACAATTTGGTTTTACTTTTACCATCAATGATCCACTTCCAACACATGGACGTTAAAAAATATATTAAAATAGCTGCAGTATTTTTAAAACCTCTCCATTTTTAAAAAATCTGTCGATTCTCTCTAGAGCCATCTAGCAAAATCAAATAGAATCATTACAACTAGTTATTGGAGTAGCAGGGGCAGAATAATTCCACCAAGTAGTAATGGCAGGTTTCTATGACTTCAGGCTAGAACTGAGTATGCTGGGACATGAGACTAAAACTCTTCCCTCTACATATTTGAAAATGTGAATAGTAGTAGTTCCCCTGCAGGTCACTTGGCCACCCCGCTCTGGGCACCAACACATAGGACAGCTTTGTTTTTCAGTACACCCCTTTCCTTTATTCTCCACTGCCCACCACTTCCGCCGTCCCTTCTAGCCCTGAACTTTACACCAAATGAGTATATGGTGATCTGTACTGACCTTAGAGATGGCAAAATAAAAGCCATTTTCAAAACAATAAAACCAATTCTAAATAGGGCTTTGCCTTTTATTTAAGGTGAATCTTCCCTTTACTGTTTGGCAAAAACATTCATTTCCAGAGGCTTTTTCTAGTCATAGTTACAGTGATGTTCAAAGTTTATTGGGCAGGGAACACACAAGGTTACCTTTTCAACCTTTCTAATTTTTATTGGATTCTAAGCTCCTACATCTTGGCCCTCAGGCATTTTCGTTGACAAAGCCCTCTTACCTTCCAATCCAACAAAGACCAAAGACTTTGGATATGAATTTTTTAAAGTAACCACTGGAGAAGAGGCTTCAGTTGTATTGGCCCAACTGGCAATCTGTGGAAGGCCACACGAATTGCTCAGAGATAACGCCCTGCCTTTCACCTTGCGGTCACCAGTTTGAGTCAAGCAGAGATTAACGGTGTCCAAGGGTTGTTATCATCTGGTGATGGCTTGGGAGCTGATATGAAATAAATTGCTAGTATCTTGTGTCTACTTGCCTGAGGTCACCTGGTTCAGGCTATTTGAGGGACCAGATCCAAATCTTAGCTGCAATGGTTACTCTAAATGGAAGCCTCTGTGCAAAGATCAAATGCTAAATAAACCATAGATTATACCTCTTCTTGCGTTAATGGAAGATATCCTCTCAGACAAGGTTGGAAGTAAGCTGGGGAGTTCTAAGTGGGGGAAGTGGGCAAAATCTGCTATTCAAGACGAAAGTCCTCTAAGTATTTAATTTAAATTCTATCCTGGGTCCCCTACAGGTGATTATACCATCTGATCTTGAATTCCTCTCCTGGATGACATAGTCTTGCCCTCCTTCTCACTCAGTCAGAAGGTCCCACCTCCCTTATCTATTGTTTAGTCCACCTTTGACAGTCATCAAGCTTTAAAAGGAAAAACTTTTCAACAGAAAAATTTGGGAACCTACGCATGGTTGGTATGTGCACACACATTTATGTATGTGCAGAGACAGAAAGAGAATCAATTCACATTAAATTTTCTGAAATATTTAATTAGGGTCGGAGAATATCTTGTTATTATTGTTGTTATTGTTGATTGTTTTGTTTTGATTTAAAAGGCTCTTGGATCTGAATCATTAAAATATTTGTTTAAATTTTCTACTTGACATTTCATGCAAAATACCATTAGAATAAATCTTGTCTACTTCATTCATTAATTTAATGTGTCATACATAAACAGACTCATGGACAATAATTCAAATTTAGGTAGAATTTAGAAATAACTAGGTAGAATTTAGAAATAAAAGGGACTTTTAAGATTATTTTGTTTAAAGAAAATTAAAGGTTGCTAAAAGTTAAGGGTAGATTTAAATTTTACAGGGCTGCCATCTTGTCCAATTGTTACCAAGAACTACAAAAGTTTCCATCTCCAAGTTCACCCTTCATTCACAACCTATGCATCATAAAAACCAACGGTTCAGAATTTGGGGTGGTTACAAACCCTTTTGTGACTCTGGTGAAAGCTATGGGTCTTCTGCCCAGAAAAAATACACTTAACATACAAACCAAAGAAATTTTCATACAATTGAGTTAATTTACCCATCCCCTAAAATCAATCCACGGACAACCATCCCCAAAAGGATACTTGAATCACAGGTTAAGAATTCCTGAAAAAGATATCAGCTCAGGCAACTTCTAGTAAGAGTACCTACTCCACATCTTTATCAATACATATGAAGAAAAGAAAAAAAGGAGAGAAAGCAATATGCCCTCTTAAAATGGGCAGAAATCAAGATTATTGGTTTAATCAACCCAATTATTTGTCCTTGAAAATGGTGAATACATGTTTGTACCACTTCTCCTCCACCTCAAAATTAGATGGCCTTAGAGTATGATCAATTTTAAGACCAAACTTATCTCTTATGATTTTGCTAAAAGATAATTAACAAATAGACTGACGTTTTGTTAGCCTTCTAGAGCTTCAAGTGGTCAACTCAGACTAAAATTAAAAATAGAGTCAACTTAATCAGCAAGAGCTACTGAAAAATAACTTTCAGTTAGAGACCTGGATCAATTTAAAATCTAAAAATTAATGTGATTCTTCTTTCCAAAATTACCTAATTTCACTTTAGACATATATGTCTAATATACATGTACACATACATATAATGTATGCATGTATATATGTGTAATTTCTATATTACACATATAAATATATATAATTGCCCAAAATATCTGCCTCCCATAAAAAAAAAAAAAATCCTTACCACTTCCACAGCAGTAAGAATGGCTGAAATTCCCAACCAAACACAACTCAAAAGCTACCAAATTTGTTTAGATTTGTGGCCAAGAAGGACTCAGGGGAAAGCTTTACATGTGCATCCTTAGTGTCCAAAACTATCTCAAAATTCAGTTTAGACGACTTCGTCAGCCAGTAGTCAAAACGTACCCTGGCACGAAGTAATCTCGCCGCTCCACACGCCAGCTGGCAAGGCCTCGAGTTGGAACCGGAAGCCGCTGCCAGCCGGCCGCCCAAGCCCTCGGGGCCCGGGTGGGTGCACTTCCGCGAGGACACTGGGACGGTGCCGGCTATTCCTCGCGGGCCCGGCACACTTGGTTCCGGGGTCTTAGCCCAGGCCTGGCGCGGTAGGCAGGGGTTATGCCAGGTTGCGAGCTCTAAGGACAAGCCTGTTTCAGTTCCCGCGTCTTTCACCACAAGAAGCTTGAGGGAGGAAGTCTGGACTTCGGAGCCCGCCCAGCGTGGGGCTGCGGTCCGGGCATGCGGCGAGAAGAGCGCCCACGTCGCCCTTGACCGAGGGGAATCATTGCCCCGCGGTGTCCTTGCACTCATACCCCCATCAGATCCTCGTAAAGACCATGGATGCGGTTGGAGAAGGAAGAGCACGCGGACCGCGGGCTCCCGGGTCTCCCCCGCTTCCGCGAGGAGGCACAGTGCCCTATGGACCCAGCCTCGCCTCTGCCGGGTGGGCGCGACCCACATTCCACCGCTCCGCAGGGGACCCGGCGGCGCCATGTGCGTCCTAGAGCATGGCTCCGGGCGCTGTGGGTTCGAGGCCCACTTCCGGGGCTGGTGCCCGTACGCTGCATGGGTTGGGAGGGGGGTCGTGATCTCAACGTCCCACGCAGCTTGTGCGTAAGCTGCCTCTCAGCCACTCCAATAACTCCCGGCCTCGCCCGTTACTCTCTCCGGACTCGCCAAATGACCTTAGCCCGGGACGCCGCGCGGGCAGGGGAGGCCCCTGGGGCGATGCCCGGGTGTACTTTGCAGCCTCCGAAGGCCCAGCGTTCGGAGTCTTCCGCTTAATTCGCTGGGTGAAAGGTGGGGGTGGAGAATGGGAACACGGTGCACTTGCCACATTTTTCGTTGAAAGCCGGGAACCCACTCCCTCCCTGGCGCCGCGGCCGCTGCTAGGGCCTTCTTAGCGTCGTCGACTGCGCGCACCCTGTCCAGAAGGCTTCCTCGCGGGCAGCAGGAGAGCTCCACGAGTGTTCCGGACGTGGCAGGTCTTGTCGGGGCAAGCCAAGCAGCCTCTTCACAGGCTTCGCTCCGAGGCGGCCAGAGGCCGAGAGGCTCGGGAGTACCGCGGGGAAACCCCAGACTTAGGGGAAACCGACATCACAGGCAGGGGCCTAGATGTGCTCTAGCCACCGCCTTTTGGGCATCGCTCCATTAGAAGAGGGGAGGGGAGGGGCAGTGACCGGCGACCCGCCCCTCTTACGTCTGGGGGTGACCTTACGTCTATAGGCAAGTTTTCCCCTCCCCTTTCCAGAACAGTATGCGATAGTTAAGTGAAGAACACAGAAGACTCCCGCTCTGCTGTCCGGAAGAACGCCTCTTAAGAGCATGGCAGCTAACAAGAGGTTTGACTGTAAGCTGATAATCAGGTAACTGTGGTCGGACACCCACTCCAGAACGTCGCTGCTCAGGAGCCATGTTATCACACACGACGTCCATTAGGCCCCAGTAATCCGCTATCAACGCATTTTAGAGCCATTTGAATGTTAAGGCGATTTTTATTAATGGCCCAGGAGCCTAAAATGTGACTGTTGGTTCTAGGAACAGATTTTAACACAACTGGAGGCTGCTATAAGTGATTTTTAGGTGTCAGTGTAGCCTAAGGCCTCTGGAGATTCCAGTTGGGCGATTGGAGGCAGGGTCTAAGGAGAGGCTTCACTCCACCCAAAAGCTGTCTCTACGGGCGTTTTGTGGCCTTTACCTCGGGAACCTGGGTTGGAGGGTGAGCAGACCTGCAGGGTGCAGGATATACCCTGTGGGATTTGGTGGTCCCGTCATGAGCAGTTCAAGGGGAAAAAAGAAAAAGGCAATAGTATAGCTGCTAAAAACTGGCATTTTATTTTTAAAGTCCTCTGCTGGAAATGTCTTCTAGTGATGTCAAGTAGGCTAAGAAGCCTTTCATCCAAAAGGCCATTTTCCCACTCCGAGGTAGGCAAACTATGTCTAGGACACTGGAGTGGGTGACAGGATTCCATCTGATTCTTGGATAGCTTTTTTTTCCCCCTGTGGTGCTGCAACAGAAGTCAATTCAAACTTTGGCCACTTACCATTATATTTGCTACGGGATTCTTTTTTTTTCCCCCCCTTTGTTGTTGTGTTCCCCCCCCCCCGCCCCCCAATACCATGTTTCCTTCCTCTGAGAATTGAAGGTAAAGGATGGGGAAGATTAAGGAATAAAAGTGAGTCACAGACCTCACGCTGTTCGACTTTCCCTCTAGGAGAAAAACAAAATTCGAAGCCGACCCTCCCCCTAGTGATAGCCTGACCTCTCTGGTACCTGCAGTTATCTTTGACCAAATGGGTTGGACTTGGTAGGGCTCCTTTATTTGAATTTGCTTATTGTTTGTTTACAGTCGACAGCAGGTTGGTTTTTAAATATAAAACACACTGCTTGCAAGAGAGGAAGTCTGGCTAGTTCTCTTTAGAGCTGGGGGCACCTCCCTTGCTTGTGGGGACTGCTGCATAGTAGAAGGCCTTTCAAACGCATGCCTGCTTACTTCTCCTCTCCAGCCATTTCTCCATACAAAAGCTTCCTCCAGCCCCCGTGATGGGTTCCCTTTCCTTCGAACTGCTTCCACCAGAAAAACTGCCCTTTACAGAGTCTAAATTTCGTTTTAATCAGGTTAAAACCGAAAAACCACTTATTATTTTAAGGTCTCATGTTGCTATTAACAGGCAGTTTAGAAGAGATGCTCCAAGCAATCGTATACAATGTGTCTCAATACACCGAAGCACTACCGTTCACATGTAATGTTAATTCTGTCCGAGACAAATCCCATAATCTGTGCAGTTTCAGAGCCTAATACGGAAAAACATCGGGGTGGGTTTTGTTTGGGGTTTTGCTCTCTCCATCCCAGGGGAAAGTGCCAGGGGCTCCTCGTTTTTTGTATCATGCTAACCCAAGGGCAGAAATGGGGCGACTAGGGGGATCAGGTTTTATCAGGGCACGCTGCACTTACAGGGTTCTGGCCATTGAGAAGAGGAAAAGAAGTGTTCAAGACACTGGTCGCAGATCTGGGCATGCAGATGCGTGAATGGGGCGTGAACCCTTTTGTGGTACGAAAGGGAAAGAGATAAGGTTTTGAAGGAAGGCGTAAAGAAGGCAGAGGTCATGGCAGAACCCGACCCTGCATCTCCGCATTTTGGTCGTTTTCTAAGACGTCAGCTTCCGTTTGTGTGGGATGCGCCTGTCTCCTGCCCGACTCCTTTGTGTTTCTCTTTTGTATGATTAAAACACGTCTGTGTATCAATAAACAACCACCTCACACTGGCACTCCTGGTTTTGGGTTACAGCTTTGTCCGGGTAACAACAGCGAGGTTTTCAGCGGGTGTTAGACGCGGGTTCAAACATGGGGTGAGCGCGCCGGGGCTGGCCGCCCGAGCGCCCGCTTCTGGTTAAGTGGAGGCGGGCGCAGGACTGCGGCCCTGCCCCGCAGGTAACCGGAACGGGCCGCCCGGCGCTGTCCGGGACGCCAAAGGCACGGCTTTCCCTTTCCAGAACTGGCCTCTGGCCTTCAGGGCGGTTGAGTGCTGCGCCGGGTCTGAAAAGGAAAAGTCAGGGCATCCAGTTTAAAGACGAAATCTAGAGGCGTCGGAGAAAAGCGATGAGCCGAGGGTAACAGAGTCCCGCAGGCTCCCCCCTGAAAGGCTCAGCTCAGAGCCCAGGAGCCCCAGGGAGGGCAGAACACTGAGGGCAACTCCCCCAGCCCCACTAGCAGAAGCCCCAGGCTTTCCTGGAGGATTCCTGGGGCCCCAGGCAGGCCCAGCTGGACCCCCTCTTCGGCGCCACGTCTTCGCCGCCACGTCTTCGCCGGACACCGGAGGCCAAAGGCGCGGCGGGAGTCCCTGCTGTGGCGGCGGCGGCGGCGGCCTCGCCCTTTACCGCCAGTAGGACACCCAGCCGTCTGTGGCGCTTCCTCCCGGGGAGAGAGGAAGGCAAGAGGCCGCGGGCGCCGTCGGGCCCGCGTCTCTCCCCTGGCCCCCTCTCCCGGGCCCGGCAGGGCCAGCTCGCCATCCTCTCCTTCGGTCTCGGCTTCCTTTCCGTCCAGCTCAGGGCGTTCGCCTCCTGGCCGGGCCCCGAACTCGGCCAGGCCGTGAAGTCACCCGGCCACGGGTGCCCAGGACCACGGCTGACCCCGCAGCCTGACTTCAGGGCTCGAGGAGGCCGTGCTCCTCCCTGGGCTGGCGGCGCGCGGGCCTCGCCGGGGCCCACAAGCGCCCGGAGCCCGCGAGGGAGACTGAGGACCGGGCCATGAGGGGGGCTGCGGCTCAGCCGAGGTTCCGACCAGAGCCGGAGCCGGACCAGAGAGAGGGGAAGCTGGCGGACGAGCGCCTCAAGGTCGCCCCTTCCCGGCCCGCAGGGCCGAGTGGGGCCCAGAAGGCGGCGCCAGCTGTAGAGCCACCTGGGCCTCGGGCCCCCCGGGGCAGAGATGGGAGTGCCATTCCCGGCTAGCTCCGATCGGGCAGTCGAGATTTAGAAAACACAGCTCTGAAAGCCCGCCGTGGATTCGGCGGGGAGCACAGGCGTTCCCGGGCGCCACGTCCTCGCAGTCGCGCCCGGGGCCTCCGGGGCTGAGGGTGTGGAGAGCCGCAGGGAAGGTGAGATGAGAGGGAAGCGAGTGGGAGAGGAGTTGAGGAAACTGACCATGATCTCAAACTCCGAGGTTTCGAAAGCCGGAACTTAATTGACTTGATTGGATTTCTCTTCTTATCTGTGAAGGGACGAAACACTCCCGAGGTGAAATACAAAGGGCCCAGAATCTTTGTGGGAAAGATAAAGGTTTGGGACAACAGAGCTTTGTAAAGCAAACTACCCCACCCTCACCTGCACCCCTCAAAACGAAGGTTACATCAACATTCAAGTCTTTGTTGTTCGCCAACAAGCGGTTGAAATCGCTCCCCGACGCCTTTGGAGGGTGGCGTCATTTCAGTACCAAGTAATGACGATTATTGGACTAAACTTCATAAAGCCGGGTCCTGGCAGGGCGCGGTGACCGGAACTCTCTGGACGTGGGAGCCCGCGCTCGCTCCCCGCCTCCCTTGCCCTCCCTCCGTTGCCTGCGGTCAGGGGGAATTCATTTCTACTTCGCCGTCAATCCAAAGGGATTTAACTCCGTGGTCTGTTCAACGAAGTTGTGCAAAGGTGATGGAAAAATTAGTTTCAGAGGGGGCTCGGTGCCTTTTTTCTGACGTCCTCCTTTTTTAAAGTACGGGGAGAGAAACCTAACTGCGTGATTTGCTGAGTAGTCCGCTGTTTGTGGTTGTCGTTATTATTTTTACAAAGAGGGTGATCTTTCCTGTCCCTTTGTGGGGCATCCTGAAAACTGAAGGCCGTGTGAGAAATTACTGAGGATCTGCTTTCCTTGCATGAGACCCAGTATCTGGACAACTATAAAGCAAAGATTCATGTTCGTTCCTTCTCTAACTCTCTCTCTCTCTCTGCACCCTCCACCCCCAGCCCCAATCTCATTCCAGTTGTAAACTACGGTAGGGTGAATATTATCAGTAGGTACTAGAAAATCTTGCCATCAAGTTGTGCCTCAGTTGTCGACTGTAAACTATTCCATTTCCTCATTTCCTTTAGCAGCAAAACAAAAACAATTCTTAGACAAGATCTCATGTAGGGCTCAAGACAGCATGTGCAGCAGCCAGGGAGGGGAAAATCAGCCAGAAAACAAAATGGTTGCAACTGCTAACATTCATTTAAAAAGTTACAATCAAGAATCACTTAATTTTGGTCAGACTTAAGAGCATAAGGAGTTTAAAATGAAATTAAATATTGCTTTTACCTGCGGAGCACCATAGTCATTGGCCCATTTTGTCTTTTCTGGTGATTGGTTTACAAAATGCAGGTACAACTGAGAAGAGACCTATTTTTTTTTTCCCTCAGCACTTTCTAAAAAAAAAAAAAAAAAAAACCTGACCAGGGTGCCTTATGTTCAACTACTGAAATTATAGGTTTTAAAACTTTTCTGAAACTCTTTTGTTCAGAAATCATTTCTGCCTGAATTGCTTTCAGATTCTGATTACATTCCCTCTCATGTTTACCTCAGATTTTTTTGGAAGTTTAAAAAACCCCTTAGTCAAATAAGAGAATAGAAACAAGGAATTCTTGTCATTCACATTTTCTCTGAGGTACTACAGTTCGCCCCTTCTCGCTTAAAAAATTGATCTGTGTTAAGACATGCTAATAAAGTGCCTAAGAAATTGTTAGGGTTATCTGGCAGGGAGGGAAAAGCAAGGAGAGCTTTTGATTATTAGGCTGTCTATACTCAATTTCAGAGCAGTGCTAATGAAAGTCACAAAAAGTTAACATACCGGTCATTCATATCTTGTTTATTCATAGGTTAGGCCCCCCCCCAAAATTTTTTAAAAATAAAGTTTGCTAATTCCCTCTCTGACCCAAGAAAAACATGTTTTGGGAAGGAGTGGCTGAATGTGGGCTTCTCATTCATAAATGGTGGTGTAAAATTAAACTGGACCCAATGTCGTGCTAGAACCATTTTAATATAATTATACATATCTGCCAAATCCAGGAAGAAAGGTTTATGCATATATAACTTTTCCAGTTAACATCTGCAAGCATAAACAACGATGATCTCAGTTTATAAATTCATCAGGGTCAGAGCAATTGACCAATGTCTCTTTACTGCTAGGCTTACCAACAGCAAATTACAGATGAGCTAGTGTCCTTTTGTTTCTCTTCTCTCACTCTCCTTGTCCAGAGACATTTTGTTGTAAAGTTTCAGTGCAGCTCACCTCCAGCCAAAGGTAATCTTTTTAGATAAGTACTCAGTTGCTCTGAATTTACTTATAATTATAACCTATTTAATCACAGAAGAACCCCTGCAGAGGTGGAGTTCAAGTTTGCATACAATAACAGGAGATCACAGTTTTGAAGTCTAGCACAGATTAAAAACCACAGATGTACCATTTATATAAGACACACACTGATTGTCTCTTAAACTACATATTGACTCCTTATGAACATTATTTTTTAAATAAAGTAGTGCATCTAGGACAATCAGTCGCACAATTCACACAGCCCTGAAAAGTTTTTCAGTGCCAACTACCAGTTGGTCATGAAACGTGAGTGAGCTTGAGACACTGTCCATTCCTAAGATTCAACCAAGGATTGGCTATGACATTGGAACACCTCTGCTTAAGAAGGCTATGTCCTTCCCTCCTTTCCCTCACAATTTAGTTTTGTTTATTTTTGGTGGTATTTGGTTGCACGTGGCTAGAATGCTTTCGATCGCTTTGCAAATCAGTAAAACCAATGATCTAAAACTATGATAGGATCTTAAGTATCAAATGGTTTGTCCATTTCAGGTAGCTGGTTGGCAGGCCCCTCTAAGGCCTTTCATTTTTCCTTCTATGCCTCCCGGGTCATTGATCAGAAGATGAGTCTGAGCATCATACCATCTAACTCTTTTAACCAATGCCTGGCTAAAACTGGAATGTCCAGCTCAGTATATTTAAAAATCACCCACAAAAAGAGGTTCTGCAGGTCCTCACAAAACCTGGAATTTCCACGAAGATGTCTGATCTTTATAATCCAAGCAGTCAGCATTGAAGTTAAGCTTCCAGGAGGCAGTTTGGTCCTTATAATCCAAGCAATCAGTGGTTGAGTTAAAACCCAAGCTTGAAGCTCCATATCCCTGGGTGGAAAGAGAAGCTGGGGACTGATTGAGATGGCTGGTGACTGCATTGGTACCCATGGGACTGAGTGTGGTCCCTGGTCCAGGAAGCTGGTGATGCATAGGGGTCAAATAAGATCCACAGTCCATGCCCCCAAAGTAGGAAGTTGAGCCAGCATATCCTTGACTATAACCTGAAGCCTGAGTATAGGTCATGGGATAGGACCTCTGCATGCAGGAAGAGGAGGTGGACAAGGGATCTGACAGTGGGGAGATGGAAGCTGGGCTCCAGATAGACACAGGAGCACTGCTGCTGGAAATGGCTGGGACTGAGGTGCTAGAGGGGGGAGTGAATTGGCCACTTGTTCCACTCTCTGAACTCACTTCCCGAGCAGGAGACGTCTTCTTTTTGGCAGGTCTCACTTTGTTTTGACCTCCATTCTGCTGTTGCTGCTGCTGTTGGCGGCACTTAGCTCTTCGATTCTTAAACCACACCTTGAAAGGGAAAGAAACTTCTTTAACATGGTTTCAGTGACTCCTTAAGGAAAAGAGTGGCTCCCAGATTATAAATCTGTCCTAGATGGACAGATGAGCTAAGCAGACAATCTCTCCTGCCAGTGAAACTCTCATATATGTTCCTGGAATTATAAGAAAGTTGGGGAGGCTCTATCTAAAACCATTTGACCCTGCTTTACTCCTAGCTCAGAACAGTAAAATTTAAGATAATCACCCAAATCATATGACTAAAAATTCTCCCCCTCACTTTCCTATCTCTTATTTCACCCCAAATACACACATACACATAAGACCCAGCTGCATTTTGGAACACTCTCACAATGGAATAGAACATATCTATGTCTTTTGGATGGGAACATAAGAGAAGTGAGGGAAAACAATCTGTTGTTATATGCCAGCAAGAACAGCCTAAATTCAAACAGTTTACAGTCCATCTTCCAGGTAGCAACTACTAATATGTAGGTTGGTTCCATCACTCTACTTTTTGTCTCTTCTAGAAAGACTCACAAAAGAAAGCTCCCAGGAGAAATGATCCTGTTGAGGAAAAAGGTCTGAAAGCTACTATTTGCCAAAACCTTCTTTATGGTAAGTGGAGTGACTCATATATACTCTGCTTTGAGCTCAAAGACAGACTTCTCTCCTAGGCTCAAGTCTGAGCCTTCAGGGTAGTGCCACTTGACACATAGATTGTTTACTGTATTATGTTCATTGGCTTGTCAACTTTGCCTCTGTGTGTAACTTTGAAAATTCTCTTTACTAGCCTTCTTCATGTTCTGCAATGAAGGTGTTGTGTTTGGTGTGTGAGGGGGGCTTATCAGGGAAGCTACTGGCATTTTCTGGGCAAAAGTCCTTCGTTGTCCTCTTGAATGAGCTCTCCATATGGGTGTCTTAACTGTGGTAAAAATGATTCCGTGAAGGCTGAGCACAAACCACCAACCATGCAGAGCCATTTATTTTCTTTCAGTTAAGACTTTAGTTCAAGCCTCACAAGTGCTAAAACTTCTTCTATCTGACTTTGAAAAAGCCTCTTTTTGATCTGCAGTTCATGCTGATGTGTCCTAGCCGAAGGGGAGTCACAGGTGTACATGTGGTTTAGGTGCTAAACATTCTTTCCAGAGAAATCTATATGGGACTTGCATTCCAGAAGAGTTGGGAGTTTACTTTCCTCTCCAGCTTAAGGTCAAGTTAAGGGGGAGTAAGGGGAGGGGGGAAGGTATCATTGGGATACCATGTTGATATTTTATCTGCTGAATGGCTCAGATCTAGCAAATTCTGTTCTATCCCTAAGAAGTCAAAGAAAACACTCTTACTGTGTAATTTCTTCTTCTACCACCAAACTGACATGTGACCTTGAGCAAGTCATTTACTCTATTTCTTCATCTGTAAAAATACTGGAACTATCCAGGAGCTAAGCTTCTTTTACCCTTAAAAGTAGATGAGAATGGGAGGGGGGCTTTCCAACAGGGGAAGGGAAAGAACTAAAATATTATGTGCCTATCCTTGAAATCTGCCAAGGCTGGGCTTCTGTCCACCAGGGGTCCAAGGGTTCTAGGACTGTGCTTTATCATTGCAGCTAAATCACCAGTCTTACCTTGCCAACTGGACCGGAAGAACCTTGGTTATAGGATTGGGTGGGGGTGGAGGGACAAAAAGGGACACGAGGAGGAATCAGACACTCAAGGGGCCCTAAGAGAAAAGTTTACTGGCTTCCGATGGAGCCGAGCGTTTAGTTTCAAACCTTCCTCTGGTCCTCTCCAAGACCTGGAACTCTCCTGGGTCCTCAACATACACAGAGCTGGGGGGAGGGGTGGCACGGTCAGGAAGGATGGCTGTGTCTACATTTGCCCTACCTGCACCCTGGACTCGGGCAAGTTGATTTTCAGCGCCACCTCCTCCCGCATGAAGATATCTGGGTATCGGGTCTTCGCAAATAACGCTTCCAGCACGTCTAGCTGCGCCCGGGTGAACGTCGTCCTCTCCCGCCGCTGTTTCCGAGGGGTGGCTGCGGGACAAGAAGCCCAGGGCCCTTTAGGGTGCGGGAGCAGCTTCTCAGTCACAGGGGTCGCTGCGGGTGTCCGACTCCCGCCACGCCCACACCTCAGCGCTCCCCTGGTCCTCGCATCAGCTCAACCCGGCCCCTACCCGTGTCCTCCCCACCCCCGCCCGGCCTCGGCTCCTCTGGCAGACCCTGCCCCTTCCAGGGGATGCCCCACTCCGCCTGACGTCGGAGATGGCTCCAGACAGAGCGTCTCTTCGAAAGCTAACCAAAAAAAAAAAGAAAGAAAGAAAGAAAAAAAAATGGAGGACAAAAAACAGGAACCCTCCAAAATCAACCCCTAAACCATCAACACAAAAACCCCACTCTGTGAAGTCAAAGGGTCCCTGACGACCGGCAGCTCGAATTGATGGGGGCAAATCTCGATTCTGCCCGAGATCTAGGCTTTTTTAGGACTCCAAGAGCCTTTGTTCCTCCATCTTTCAAATGGGGGCATATTTCATACTTCTTGTTCTAGGAGGATTTTAAAAAACAGATCTTATCGGAAAGGAAAGCACTCACACCCGGGGTAAATCACACCTCTAAGGATTAGAGGCTAAGGGCCTGGAGGTCAGAGGGGAAGCCCCAGGCTTGGCGGGGAGAATTTATGATGAGGAACCCGACTTCGCCAAGAGGGCACTTCCGAGGAATTGGACTGCGAGGTACAGGCAGGGTCCCCTCGCCCAAATGACAAGGGCAGTAGCCTTCGTCGCCCCACTGCTATGTTGTAGATCCACCTACTCCCTGTCCCCCAGCCCCTGCCCTCTCCTCGGCCGGTAAATGCCCTGTGGCTTTGAGCTGCTTCTCGGAAGGAAAACCCAGTGGAGACCTCGCCTGGAGCTGGGGCGGGGGCGACGCCACCGCCAACCCCGGTGCTCGGGGGAAAGAGTGTCACAGCCCCGCGGAGCGGGCGTGGGGAAGGGCAGGGCAGCAGTGCCGCGGGGCTCACTTACCCGGGTAGCCCACCGAGGGGTGCAGCAAGTCCATGCCCGAAGTGGTCAGACTCAGCCCATTGACTGCGTAAGGCGGTTGCTTAAGATAAGACATCATGCTAAGGTTGTTTGGAGGCGCAAAGTCGGCCCAAATCCGGGGGACCCAGCCGGAAGGTCTCGCTTCGCCCGGGGTGGACAGATTCAGAGTCCTGGTGGGTGGGTTTGGAGTGGTGGAGCTAAGGCAAAGCAAACAAACAAACAGAGGTGCTGGTTTACCGCTTCGGAGGACGCAGCTCTTCCACGTTCCACCACTAACTTAAGAAGAGCCCGGGCTATGCACGGCAGAGGCTTTTAAAGGACTTGCAAAGCCTCCCCCCCCCCCAACCCCGCTCCCCTCCCCAGCTGCTCTGAACTAGAGGAGATGCAGAGAGACCAGATAAACCTGTCTTCCCCACCCCCAGCCAAAACTTAAAAAAAAAAAAAAAAAAAAGACCCGAAGAAAGCAATACAATCTGCCTCCCGCTTCCCCCCCCCCCAACAAAACCCCACGCCTCCAAATGCACACATTGCATTCCTATCCCTACATTTGCATAGGACTCCTTGGCTGGCACTAGCTAATTGTCTCAAACAAAACTTGATTGGGGCCATTTGCAGAGACAAAGAACTCTTTGGCTAAATAAATAATGCAGATAACAAAGGCCATTGGTGAGAAACAAAGAAACAATTCAAGACATCTACCTCTCCCCAGACTGTTGCCTTTCCAAGGCAGATTTTAATTATCTTAGCTTTTTACCACTTTCAACTGCTGCGAACCTAAAATGTCAGTGCACTTAACATCTAAAATACCAAATTGCTAAACAGCAAACTTGAGAAAACTGCTCAACCACTATTATTCCACATTTGAAGTCATTTCCAGTAATCATTTTCACCTAATTAGTAGTCTGGGTAATTAGATTTCTAGGTAAGTAACAGATTTATTAGGGTTTTGGAGAACTTGATTATATGTGTCTAAAGAACTAAAGCTAAACAAACAAGTATTTAACTTTTTATCGACACCCATCAAATATTTAAACGCAGTGCAAAAAAAAAGTCTTCAAGTTTGGCAGAGGGTGTGCTAGGAATTCTGAAGTAAAGTTAGAATCCCACCAATCAGATAATGACAGGCGCCCACATTTGCAAGTAGAAAGGGTGCACATTTGTAGCGCAAGCCGCTTCCATGTTGATTTTGATGTGTAGAGGCTGCTGATCCTACAGGAGGCAAATTTTCGGGCATTTGGGTGCTCAGCAGCTACAGCAGAGTTTCCTGTTACCTCTAGCGCCTTTCTGCACATTCTACTTTTGAAGAAAGTAGATACACAAACACCCAAAGTTGTGAAACTAATAGAATTTCTCCCTACCTTTCAAGTGTCCTAAAATCCTATAAGAAAAAGAGCTCAGAGAGGGAAAAGGAAGGAAGAAAAAGAAAAGTTATTTACTTTATTCTGTTGACTATTTCTCACTCCCCCAAGCAAAGGGATCCAAAATGGATGTTTATAGACTGGCTGTTTGCAGTTTTGGCTTTTGTTTTCCTAAAAGGTGGCACTTCTCCTGCATGGATCTCTACTTCGCAACTTTGACACTATGAGAGATTGCTTCAAAATGGCGGACACAAGATTAGGAGAAGTTCCTTCTTACTTTTACAGAGGTCCTACTGAGTTTTAAGGACTCTGGATTTTCATATTTACATTGCTTAAGAGATCAAGACACAAAACTTCACAGATGGAACCCAGTTACTGCAACTTCTTCCTGATTTAAATTCATAGCAGAAAAAGCATGCTTTTCCACCCTTAGATCTAATTTAATGTAATTTTATAAATGCCCTTGTAGGAGTTTGCATTATCTCAGCAGTAAAACTAATTTAGTTGCTCCTACAACAAAGACTTGATGTTTTATCTTTTCCTTTCATGATAGTTATTTGGAGGCTGTGAAAATAATATTGCTTTAAAATACAGTCATGTATTGGTTTTAATAGCCTCTAAGCTGGGGTTCTTTCTTGTTTAATGCAAACTTACTATGTCGGAAAGTTCTGAACTACTACAGAAACAACTGAAATCATATCGGATGTGCACATGAGAAATATGGAAGTGTTCTTATATGTATAGCTCTCACCCAATTAGAAATGCCTGACACATCACACATTAAAGTAGCACATTCCAGCATAAAAAGCAGTTACAAACAGAAAACAACAGGACAGAGATCCTTCTTGGAGCTCTTTTGCTCTACCATCGAAAAATGACCAAAATTCCCGGCATAGACTGTTTTCCATTTACTACCGGATACATCTTTAAAAGAAAAAGGAACAAAACAAAACTACGACGTGTTCTCCACAGCTAGCCTAGGTATGCGCTCTCCAAAGAAGAGGCCTTAGACACTTACATCTAACTTTCAAAGCCCTGCCAGGAAGCCTTTCTCCCTTCCTCTCTAAGCAGAGCCCAGAAGGGGAAAAAGAAATCCCTTTTCAAAAATACAAGCCTCAAAACAACTGCTCAGGAGGAGGCCCCTGGAGAACTCCTACCTAGAAGGAGCGGGCGGCGGTCTCGCGGCGAGTCCGCGCAGCCGCTTGGCGCCTACACCTCCGGGCGCGAGTGACTTGGTCCGGCGTCCCTGCCCGGCAGCCCTGCAGCCTCGCAGCCCCGGCGCCCGCGGTCCTGCTCCACTTGCCCGCCCCGGGCCGTGCTGCCTTATATCTAACGGTCAATTCGTGCAATCTGTCGCTCCCCCTCCCCCCTCCTCCCTTCCCCCTTGTTTTTTTTTTTCATCTTCCAAGGAGCCCATCTACCAGTTGCTGTGTCCTCGCTCAATAATAATTACCTCGTCCGAGAATTAATTATAATAAATGTTTTCTTGATAAACTAACGAGATCATCCGAAGGGCACACGTCCCTTAATTACAGGACGCCGTGCTCAGCTCTGCTTCTCGTCCGGGCTGATTAATTTTCTGCATGATGGAAAGGAAACAAAACTACGCGGACTGGCGACCTGCCTGCGGCTCGGAAGACAACGAAGAGGAAGAGGAGAGAGAAAGAAAAAGGAGATATGCGGGCAGCGCGGAAAACAGCCGGCGCGGGCCTCCCTCCGGCGAACTCGAGTGAAAGTTTCTGGCCTCAGGGAATCAAACAACGCTGCCACTCGCGAGGGAGGGAGGAAGAAACGTGCCCAAAGGGTTGGCCTTGACTATTAATTATGGCGAGGAGAAAGCCCTGGTGTTAGCTCTGAGAGCAGAGGTCTGGGTATCTACCTGCCTTTGGGGGGAGGAGTTTCCTCTTCAGCTCCTCTCTTGTGCTAATAACTTTGGTGATGGGAAAAAGTCCCGAGGAGAGCAGGAAAATTCCTGACCCCCGAAGCTCTGGGATGCAGGGAGAATTTCCAGGAGTGACCTCCCCGTCCCCTCCCCAAGCAATCCACCACTCAAGGGGCAACGCGGCTCGGCCTTCTGTCCCCGCACCCCACTTCGGTCTGTAAAGGAGGAAAAAGCCGACTCGGCGGGATTCTGACGGGGACTTGGGTTTCAAAAAGTGTGTCCTGAAACCAGACTGTGATCTCAAGAGTCATTGAACGCTTCAACACGAAGACTTCTTCGGAGTTTGAGGCGCGACTCGTTGCCGAGGCTGGCTGCCGGCTGAGACCTTCTGCTGGTTCTCCCCCGGGCCGACCGAGATTGGAGGCTGGGCCTCAGCGCCCCGCTTGCCCCGGCGCGATCCGGCCCGCGCCGCCCGGGTGTCCCCGAGCCTGGGAGCAGAGCGCGCGAGCGCGCAAGCAGGCCGGGCCGCGGCCCCTGTCCGAGAACAACCGAGCGGCCGCCTTCCCACCGGAAGGATTCCAGTCCCCGGCTCCGTGCGGCCTCGGGCGGAGCAGGGGCCACTCACCGCCACTTCTGCCCGCCCCAGGTGCGCGCCGAGGGCTGCGAGGGGCGGGCCCGGAACCGTCCCCGGCAGTCACGTTGGAAAACGACTCTTCCACGCTCGCTCGGTCTAGGACCACAACACACAACAGCCATGGTGCGGGGGGGGGGGGAGTATGGCACTCCCGGGTTTTTTCCCCCCGGGGTGGGGGAAGTGGTGCTCAAAAAGAAAAAGGAGATTTGGAGGGCCTCTGGAAGAGGCCGAGAACCTTGGTGAGCTGCTCTTGGCTGGGGGAGAGGGGGCCGAAAAAAGCGAGCGGCGAGCGCCGGGGCGGAGGAGATGCCGGCGCTCCCCGCCTCCTCGGTTATCCTCTCGGGTTTCCTCTCACGTTCATTAGGGACAGGCAGGAGCTTGAGCGGCGACCGCCGGCGCCCGCCGACCAGCCGGCAAGCCGGGCTTTGGGCGCGCGGAGGCGCCCAAATTATTATTATTATTAACAACATCATCATCATCATCATCAACATCCATCCATCCATCTAGCTACATCTGCATCTTTTTGTCTCGGACTTTGAAAACGTCCTTGGGATCAATCCAAATGACCCCAACCACATGTGATGTCCAAAGCGCAAAGATCGCAGGGAGAAACCCAGAATGGGCGTTGACATAAAACAAAACCACAAACAACACCCCTCCAAAATACCCCACATCGGACTCGGAGGGTTTCCACGACGTTTTGCGAAAGCACCGACCCCAGGAGCGCGCTCCCTCCCTTCCTCCCACTCTCGCCCTTATCTCCAGATCACAAATTTTTCGCAGTGATCGTTATTACACCTCAAAAATTTGCAAGGGAAAAAAAATACATCAGCCTTCAGAAGAACTCCACGTTCTCAGAGGCGCATCAGTGGGTCTATTAGAGGCACTGGGATGACGGTAGACAGAGGGACACGTAGATATGGATATAGACAGACAGACAAGACAGACAGACACTTACCTTAGAGCCACATGGGAGGTTGGGGGGGAAAATCAAATTATCCTTCAAAATTCCAAATAGCCAGCTATCCTAAAAGAAATCAAGAGTATTGAGTTAGAAACCTTGCAATCTTCACCCCTCCATGAAAAGTCAAACACAACAAAAAATATTTTTCTGAAGAACAGAAAATAAGGAAAGTCGCTCGAGTTCGAAACGCGCGTGGGCCCCTCTGTGATACATACAAAGTAGACGTGAGGAGGGCTTCTCTAGCGATTTTTATTTTTAATAACAGTGGAGGCTGAGTTGGAGCTGAGGTCGGTTCCGCTCTCAGGGAGATTTGCTGAGAAAGCGCCTCTCTGGCAACTTTTTGACGCAAACTCTCCAACCAATGGCAGGGAGAGAATGATTGACACATCTAAGCCAGAGGGAAAATAATAAAAACACACAACAGGGGGAGGAAAACAGGCCGCTGCTGCACGGGGGGACGAGCAGGCAACAAATCCAGGCCTCCGACATTACCAGAATGTTCTTGAAAGACACTGGGCTGTGCTTAAAATATACATTATGGGCCGGAGCATGTGAACTTATTGTATAATTAAAATGATGGACAGGGAGGCCTCTCCTTTCCTTCTCCTGTTCTTCCTTTCCTCTCTTCTCCCCCCACCCCCCTTTTTTGTTTTTGCTTTTGTTTTAGGGAAGGGGAGAAAGGAAACCCATACACCTTAATATGGGAAGATAAAAATATTTAAGTCAAGGTTGGAGAAGAGTGAGCGTGGGAGATAGCTGGTTATCACATTCCACTCTAGCAGTAAGTGTGTAGAACAGACACAGAAAGCTAGTGAGACTGAAGGTTACAAACACGACTCTGCGGTCTCAAACAGGGTCAGACCACGCTGAGGGGACTGGGAAGGGTAGAGAAAGGAGGCCTGGGAGTGAAGCGTAGGCATGTAAGCAAGAGAGATGCAGATACCCAAGTCCAAGAACAAACTATTTTCAAAAATTCAGTGTCTCTCTCATTCTTTATGTCCCTATAAACGTCTCCCGGCCCCCAAGCAAGAGACCCGGGCTCCTGGTTTTCGCGCAGGGTTTTTAGAGTTTTAAGAAGCCCAAGACAGCCTGCAAAGAACAAGAATCCCGGAATCTAACCCCAGGGCCGGTTGGGGAGACAGCAGGAGCCAGGTCAGGATTCGGGGCTGTGAGAGTGGGGTCGGCAGGATACCTGGGGAGGGAGAGGACGTGGGAGGCCCACGCTGGAAATAATCAGAGTTTCTGCGTTAAAACAAACGCCACCCCAACGCCAGCCCGGCGGGGCCTGGAACTAACCGAGCCCGCGCGGCCCGAGCCGGGGGCTGGGAGCCCGGAGGCTGGAGAGGGTCGGCACCCGGGGACCGAGCCGGAGAGAGCGAACCCCAGCCCAACTTTTCCGCCTGGCACGGAGAGCGGGGCCCGACAGACCTGAGTCCCCAGAAAAGCAGAGATGGATTGGGCGGGGTGGGGTGCGGGCCCCAGTGGACAGGCTGAGGGTGTGTGAATGGCCGGGTGGGGGGGCGCGGGGAGTGGGGGGCGGAGAGCAGAAAGCAGTTCCTGCCTCACAACTCCCAAAGCCGGAAAAGAAATATAAAATCTCTTCCTGAACACCCTCCCCCCCTCCAACCACGCCGCCACGGCAAGTGGGCCAAAGAAACAGCTCGCCGCTTTTAATTTGGGGACCTATGTTAATGAAGTTGGTTAATTAATTCGTCGCTTTGTTGTCGGTTCTTATACTGTATGTGTAATCAAATGTGGCCGTCCTTGGGATTTCCAGCAATTAACGAATTACTGGAGTGCGCACGAGGCAGCCAGCGCTCGGCAGCCCGGCTGGGTTCCGGCTCCGGCTCGGCCTGGGGCTGGACACTCGGCGGCCGCGGCCAGCCTCGCAGGTGTCTCTAGAGCTCTGGGCCCCGGGTCCCCGCGAGACCTCGAGCGGCCCGGGGTCTGCCCATCTCCTCCCGGGCCCTCCGCGAGCGCTCCAATCCGAAGAGACCCGTTGGCTGTCGCGTTCCCAGGAGTCAAGACTCTCGCAGGGGGCCCGGGCTGGGGGGAGGGTGAGTACGGACCTTTTTTCTCACCCCGCCCCCACTGTACTAAAATGCTTGACAACTGCCCGAGGCCTTTAATTGGGGGGGGGGGTAGAAATGCCCCAGGCGATCTGGCCCGTGCGGCGTAGGTAGGGAGCTCTGGGTCAGTCACCATGCTTTCGATGAAGGAAAGGCAAGTCCACCCCGATCCCCCGAGCCAGAGCCTCCTTCCTACCCCAAGACAGGACAGTGTTCCCCCCGCAAGTTGTACCACAGAGATGTTTAAAGCATCAAAGAACGAAAAGGAAAAATGGACGTTGTGCAGCTGGCGGAGGGAAAGGGCGGGAGGGAGGGCTTGGGGCAGTGGGGGCGGGGTGAGATGGAGAAATGTCAGAACGCGCGCTTGTGATCTCCACAAAGTGAGTGAAAAATTGTAGACCGGGAGACCTATCTGCAGTGGGGTCCGGATTCGTGGGAAACCCTTCCAGCCTGACGTCTTCTCAGATGGCGGGGGCAGCTGAATCGCCCTGAAAATTCCCCCGTTCTGTTAGACGGGCAGATTTCGGCGCCTTGGGGGCGTGGGAGGGCTTTTCCCCTTCCAGCGGCCGGGAGGAGACACCTCCCGCTTCTCCTTTGCCCTCTCGTCTAGTAACTTCGCAGAAATTCGGGGCCAATAAACCACGAGTTGGAAATGGACAGTGTTAAATAAACAAGGGTCTCTTTAAAATTCTCATCCACTTCAGATGTCTAAAGTAAGATTGTGATGATTTTGTCACGGTTTGGTAAATTTACCCCTTTAAGAGGCTTTCATAAATCCCAGAACACACCTTCAGCCAGATTTGAATATAGATTTAGGTTTTAAAACCCAGAAGCTGGAAACACCGCTTTATCAAAGAGAATTTCCCTTTAGCTTAGCAATGTGCTGAAGCTCTTAAAAGATTGGATCTGAGAGAGAGAGAGAGACAGAGAGAGAGACAGAGAGGAGAAAGAGAACTAGACAGAGAGAGGCATGCGGGGGCGGGGGGGCGCGGAAAAAGACTTTCTTTTTCTTTCTAGAGGAATTCTGCCCAGACTCTGCAGCAGTTGGTAGCAAGCAAGCTTTCTCCTGGGTGTCTCCTGGAAAAGTTGCAAAATTGCTCTTCACCTGTAAGATCATGCTTTTTCTCTTCCAGTCTCTTCTTGCCAATTTGGAAATTGCAGACAGCCGGGCTCAGGTACAGTCCCCACAAACCCTACTCTAGTTCAGGACAAAAGCCACTAGCTTTGGGGGTGGGGGAGGGAGTGCTGGCTGTTGTACTGAAAACCTTAGACACCTGGTGGGAGAAAAAAGACTCCTTGTATGAAAAGTCTAACTCGATTTTCTGTAAGTCCTTGAACTTCCAGTACACTTACTATGTGGTCATTTTATTTTCTCTGTTCACGTTTAACATTTTTTTTCCTGTGTCCTCTGTCTTTAAATTTTTTCCTATGAATCTGACTTCTAGTAGCATGCTTTATGTTTTTAAGTAATTTTCATTAACAACTGGATGGTTTTTAGTTGCCATGAGTACAATTATCTTGCTATAAATATGGGATGTAAGCATTCAGAAGCTAAATTAAGAAAACCAGTACATGGGGAATCAAATTATTTGTCAGAGCTTGCATGCAGTTTCCAAAATATGGCTGATATTCATATTTCGAAATCTAGATGCACGTCTGGTGCTAGCTGGGGTTACATTCTCCACCCCACATGCCAGGCCAGTTTAAAATATTCCAAACTTTCCTTCAAGTTTATTAAGTATGGTGGTGTGGGGGGAGTGGAGGAGTGGGAGGAGAAAGGAGAGAGATCTCAGGATTCTTTCAGGCTAATTAAAAAAGAAGATGAAGAACAAAACCCATATTCCGTGAGAACACAGCCTCTCAGGGGGGGAAGGAGTCAGTTAGACTCCCTGAACACTTACTTCAGAAATATGAAGATTAATTTCCAATCCTTTCAGTGATTCAGTGGACAGTGGGGGACCACATCTTGCCTTAGAACTGCCACGATATTTAGAAAGAAGTCATTTTTCATTAGGTTTTAAAATACGTCTTTATTAAAAACTTTGACAAGATTAACTTTAATTAATTTTTTAACAAGAGTTAAAGATTGGCGATGCTGGCAGAATTGGGGGAAAAAAGAAGGCAACAGATCACTTATGAATTAAGCTTGGGTCGCTTATTCCCTGCATTGCTGTTGCTTCAGAAAAGAGGGTAAGGGGGAAAGAAATGACTTCAAAGATAGGATTGTGCTGTCCTGATAAAAGAGTTGGAGGCAAATTCTAAATGCAAAAAAAAAAAAAAAAGAGGAAAAGAGGACCATGTTGTTCCGGAATGAAACGGATTAAGATTGTGTGACAAGTGCGAGATGTGGGGCTGTGAGACATTTATGAGCTGAGTGTGAGCTGGAAGCTATGCGCCTGTCCCTAAGCGTGTGAGGACCAAGGGTGTGTGCAGAGCAGGGTTAGGGTGAGGGATAGGAAAGGCATGTGTGACTGTGAGAGACGGAGAGCAATGTGAGGGGTGTGAGTGTGGGTTTGGGTGTCAGGAGAGTGTGGACGGGAATGTGGATGGACTGTTGAAGGGTGATAGCTGTCAGTTTATGTAATTTTCATCTCTTGGTCCTGAAGTTTCCTTGAAATCAATTCTACTGCAGGCAGCAGCCTTGAGCTTACAGAGCTGATATAAAACAACCATTACAGTCCAATATCTTGCCTGTTTGCAAACTTCATTTAAAACTGGGGGAAAAAAGACCCGGGAATGGTTTTGTAAGAAAGGAAAAAAAGAAGAAAAGAAAACCACAGTGAAGCTTTAAACTAGTTTGGATAAATCTCTAATCTTTTATTTGTAACCTTTTACAAGCTTTATTTCCCGTATATGAAAAGCTTCTTTTATATGGGCACGGCAGACTTTTCCTTTGGATTTTTAATTAGAGCCCATCAATTGTAGCCATATTTAAGAATCAATATAAAGTAATCCTTCGAGATGGGATAAGGTTTTAATCGAAAATCTAATTTCCCACTCTTTGCAGATCATTTTAAGGGCTGGTTGATTTAAAAAGTGTTCAGTTTTTAAAAGACATAACACCTAAAACCTGGAAAAGATCATGTCTGCAAAATAACCAACTGATGTCGCCTTACAAAGAAAAAAAAAAAAAAAAAAAAAGCCTGGCTGTTGTTGGGAACTTTTTTCTTCTATTTAGAAGAATTTGACTTATTTTTTTTTCTCCAACACTATTCTGTAATGTGGCTCCTATGAGAGTATTCACGCTGAATGGGGAAAGAAAAAAAGAGGAATTGTTTGTCTAAAATAGTATTTCATATGCAAAATACAGTAACTTAAATTTTTTTTTATTAACAAAGAAAACATAGATCTTGACAGATCCTTTTTACTACAGGCTCCCATATTCCCAAGATTAGAAAATGAATAACGCACACTTCTCATTTTTGTTCACGGATGCAAACTTTCCACTTTCATATCCAGGCATGAACTTTCTGACCAGTTTTTAAACTTCGACATTAGAATTTTGTGATTTTAATTTTTTACAATAATTGAAAAGTTGCTTATCACAAAGGCGTAGAATTTTAAGCAGTTCTGTTAGAGTCATTAGCTTTCAATTTTTCTCTTTTTAAAGACGAAATATGAAAGCAAGGAAGAAAACAGATAAACAAAAACTAATTGTAAGTGCACAGCCCAAACATTTTTTGCCCCTTAATGATCAAGCTGAGGTATTTGTTCTAAGACTGCACATTATCTAAATGTGCATAGTGCATTTTCAACAAACATCACTGCTTTAGTTTAAGATCTGCAAATTATCTCTAAACTAGAAGGGATCCCCAAAAGTTTATAGGCATATTTTCAGTCACTGACTTGTTTTTATTGTTATATCTGTTATATCTGTTAAGTGCATTTGAAAAAAATGAACTCATCGTATTTGCTTTTTGAAATCTGAATGAAGCGGGTTTGAACATATTTGATACTCATGCTTTCCTTTTATCTGCAGAAATTTCAATTTATTTAAAAGCCTGGCGTTTAATGCACTACATGGTCGCATACATTTTAGAGAAACTCTCTTGTATTTCTCCATAATCGTGTCTAATAAAAACCTGGGATTTTCCTTTATTTAAAAAAAATGTTAAAATATAATGCATCTTCATTAGGAAAATTGACTGCTGTGCTCACGACAGTTCTTAATTGAAAAGGCAACCTATTTTAATGGTGTGGTTGAGAAGATTACATACTTTATCCAAACACAAAGACAATTAATAATGAGAAGCAGGCTGCTGCCATTAACTCTAATGCAGTTGCATCAATGTCAGTGAAAAGTGCTCATACCTGAGATACAGGGTGCAAACTCCCCTGGCTCCCCCTTCCCCAGTTCACCCACTTCTTAATTTGGGTTTCTTAATGTGTAAGCGCCAGGAGCGGCTGTCATCAGGCGGTTTAGTTTTGGGCAAGTGCGGCGCGGGGCCAGGTGCCCCTTCCCGCGGGTCGCGCGGTCCTGGGCAGCGCCTCCCGGCCGGAGGCGCCCCAGCCGCGGTGTCTGCGCGCAGACCTGGCGCTCTCCAGCCTGCGAGCGGAGCCGGGCGAGGGCAGCCGCGGCGCCCGAGCGCAGGAAGGTTTGGAGACCCAGGGCCACCTGGTGCATTTTGAGAAGTTTACCTAAAGGGACGGGGCTGCCTCGGAGACTGGATTCTGCTTTGATTCACTTACGGAAAAGTCGTGGGGAAAAAAAAATCTTTTAAAACTGAGAGTTTGAGGGAGGGGGGGCCTCTGTGCGCAAGTGGTCATCCGGCGAGTCGACCAAGTTTGCCAAAGCGCCCCCTCTCCAACTCTGGCCAGGAGAGCAAAGCGTGCGTGTGCACGCACTTCTCTCTCTCAGTGTGTGCGTGTGTGCTCGCGCGTGCGTGTGTGTTGAACGCGGGGGATCCCAACCTTTCCTAGTTTCGAGCACGCCCCGACTCAAGGCTGGGCAATGGGGAGGAGGCGGCGGCCACCTCCGGCTTTTCCTTTCCCCGGCGAGGGCGGCCAACTCAGGCCTCGCGCTGGCCGCCTCGAACCCGGAGCGGCTAGCTGCCAGAGCCAGCGCGCGAAGAGGAGACCCCAAAGCCTGGGCGCGGAACGACCGGCGGCGCCTAGTGCCAGGCGTGGCCCTGCGGACGGCCGAGCCTGGCGCTCCGGGGCGCGGGGACCCGAGGGCGGCCCTCGCGGTCTCCAAGCCCCGGGGACGACTACAGGTTGGGGAAGGGGTGATCTCGATTTAGGTTTTTACGAGGTGCTTCGGCGCCCGCGAGGGGCTTGACGCCTGCTGCTTGGAGTCCTACAACCCTCGGAACCCGCTCTGCCCCGGTATCTTCCCCAGCGCCGTCTCCCAGCCCGAGGCTCAGGCAGTTGGGGGCGGGGGGGGGGGTGGTGGTGGCGCCCATCCATCAGTATCACTCTCTCCCTTAAGGTGGGGCAGGGGGCGGTCGCAGGCTAACAGGCACACTCAGACCAGATCTCTTCCCTTCACCAAAGGATTAGTGGGGGCAGGGGGCCGAGCTCCTTCGGAGAATTCTGGAGGCTTCTCACACTGGCCAGCCACACATAGCGCCGGCGAGAGATACACTGCTGGGGTCTGAGCCCGTGTGAGGTGCTTGGGAGAGCAGAGAGGAGCTGGTAGTCAGGCTTCCAAGGCTGCCCCGAGGACACTCACACACAAATTCCGAGGAGGAAGGAGCCCATCCTCCAAGGCCCAACTGGACACATGCCTTTCCCTTGAAAGATAGCCTCACAGGAAAGTTCCTCCCACAAATGCACACTTCCATCTGCAGCTCTCAGTGTCCCTGGGCCAGCCTTGTTATCCCTCAATCATACCCCACTTTCCCTCCTGTTTCCATCTATTCATCTACAGACTTCCTGCAGACTTGCCATTTTCGTGATTCTGCCCACGGGTTAGGGAGCCTCTCAAAGCTTCTGAAGACAAGCAGACCTGGAGTTTTCCCTAAAGCCCCAGGCTCCTCCTTTCCCTCCCTCAGGAGAGATGGACCTCTAGAGCAGTGGTCCCCAACCTTTTCTCCACGAGGGACCGGTTTCATGGAAGACAGTTTCTCCACAGAGGGTGGGGGGAGGATGGCTCAGGCAGTAATGAGAGCGATGGGGAGCGGCAGGCAGATGAAACTTTGCTGGCTCACCCGCAGCTCACCTCCTGCCGTGCGGCCGGGTTCCTAACAGGCTGCAGACCAGTACCAGTCCGTGGCCTGGGGGTTGAGCACCCCTGCTCTAGAGCACTGTAACCTTCCTTTGATGGAAGCCAGCTATCAGCTATTTGTCATGGTCTAGGAACCTCCTCCCCTCCTCCCCCACCTCATTCTATATGATGCATCTAGAGCTTTTCCTGTTCCTTTGGACTGCCTTTTTCAGACTGCAAAAGTTGAAGTACTCCAGTTACTATTTATCAGACAAGCCTTGGTTTCTACTGGTGGTGAGGCCATGTGTGTCAGCTGGGTATCAGGGGAGTGACCAGGTCACAAGACCAGCAAGAAGTGGTTCTCTTCTTGGGATAGCTTGAACCTTATATGTCATACTTGCCCAATAACATAAGAGTAACAACAGACTAACTTGTATTTGTGGATCTATTTCTTGGCATTTGACCTATGGATGCTGGAGGCATCTTTATTAGCATGTGTGTGACTTTGGATAGCAACTCAATAATGACATTCCTAATCATTTATTGAATACCATTTAAGCTAGTTCAGCAACAGATAGTAGCTCTTAGCCTAAATGGCAGTTTTCTGGCAGCTTATTCAACTAATGGACAAGCAAAAAGTGAAAGATATAATTGCATCCAATACTTAGCTCCTGAATATGACAGAGTCACCATTTAAGAGACATACAGACCATGCTGAAAGTAGATGGTGTGTTCTGAGTTACTTTTGGAAAAGCAAAACAACCTTCTGGCTGTGCTCTCTTGTATTTGATGTACAAAATAGGTCAAAGAAACACAGAAGAAACAGGCATGATTTATAGATATTGAGTATCAATAGAATCATGGCCCTTAATTTATCCTGACCTTTCCCTACTGTTTCAGTAAAAAAACAGAAGTAGCAAAGGGCTGGGTGAAGCCTTTTTCTAACAAGGAGATATTCTGTAGACACTAGATATTCACCAAGGAATAGGTCACCTTGGGTAAGCCTGTGTTTATGTTAAAACACTTGGAGAGAAACCAAATAATTCCATTATCATTAAGGAATATTTTTAAATGCCCTGGTAGTTGACATTGGGTAGATACAACCTCAGTCAACTACATTCCAGTAAAAGCAAAAAACATTTTGCATTAGACCATATAGTCTTAAATCCAATTGCACATTTGGATCAATTTGGTCTATCAACCAATTTATTCACACATGGCAGGATGGATAAACGTTTTTCACGTGCAAAATTTTCCATTGAAATCTCTTATTTCTCTAAAGATGTATGATTATCAATCCAAGAAGTCTCCAGAGCATAAGTATTTTTAAAAAGTTGATTGCAACATGAACTCATATTCATTTATTTGTTCATTCATTCAACAAACATATTCAGGGGCCTACTATGTATTATGCAGTTGTCAGGAGTTATGTCTAGAGATTCATGCTCAGGACCATAAACTAAGTTAATTTTTTTTCTCATTTAAAGCAAAAGCAGATAGTTATAATAAGCATTTGATCTAAAACTTTACATTATCTACCCTCTTCTGGAAAATTCACCATCCCAAATCTGAGGGCAGAAGTCATCTTGATTTTTCCAGTTTCTAGAGTATAGAAGATTATTGAAGACAAAAATTAAGCATGGAGAGATTTGTCAGTTGCTCTAAGTTATAAGTACTTGTGTTGATCATCCACAGAAGTGTTACTAGGGAAAGCTGTAGGAGTTGTTTGCATTAACTGACAGAAGTTGATGACTCTTAATGTTCAAATTTGATTTGTTTCTAAAAAATAAAATCAGAAGGCAACTGAGTGTACATTTTATTATATGTTTAGATTATGTGCTCTCCAGTAGAAGATAATTTTTTAGATAGGAATAAACACAACCTTGAGATTTAACTGTATATTCTTTTAGCCGATATCTAAAAGATAGACTATATGTGTGTGTGGCATCATTACATTTTTATCTTATTTGTAAGAGAATGCAACAAAAAGTTTTCAAAATGATTTTAAATACCAGTTACTTTTTCAGTCTCTTTTTCTAGGCTAGACACAGTTATTACATATTTATTAGTTTGTTTTTGGCCATTTTAGCTTCAACTACTTGTGATGAGTTTTATTTCCCTGTGAATTTAGGATTTCCAAAGTAACAACTTACACTCAAATATAGTCTTTCCTATAAAGACTTTCTCCGCCTTCTTTTTAATTTGCTCTCCATCCATAAAACATAACATAATCCATAAAATGGATTTTTCCATTGGTCATTGATGGAGTTATTGAATGTGATCAAATGATAATAGATTAGAACTGAGTCTCTATAGAAGAGGTCAGTGCATAAAGCCTCCGTTTTTCTGATGAACTCTAGCAGGAGGAATTAAATGCTACCTCTTATAAAGCAATCTTACTGATCTATGTCTGTCTGGACTCACTAGAGCCTTTGAGCCATCTCTTCACCAGGAGTTATTTTATCTTTTGGGTATGATTTGAGGGTCATGGCACCCATGCGTAGCCTGTGGTCTGTAGAGAAGCCATATTCATTACTACCTTTGGTACCAAGTATTTAGAGGGTTGTTTTTTTTAAATATCCTAAAAACATGCAAAAATGCATTCTTTACTTTCCAAATTTGGCCTTTTTAATTTCCTGTACAGCTAAGAGGATATGAGAGCCCCTTTGTTCTAGAGCTGCCGATTCTTGTGTTCAGGTGTTTGTTTGTTCCAGGGACTGCACTTGTGATTTTAAAGTGCCATAAATTCTTCTAACTAAGCCCCTATAGTCTTTATACCACCTTGCCAGCTTAGATTGAAATCTTGAGAATGAAAAAAAAAGTTTCCATGAGATTAGGTAGCTATTCATATTATAAATATGACTTTATTAAATTTAACTGGCAAAGAGATCTATTACAAGTAAAGAAGGTGAAAATGCAGGCCTAAAATATCCAGGACTGAAAATAGAACATTTAATTTATGATTCTCTCTGCAGGTGGGGTGTGAAATAGAATGCTAGTGTTGCTGCTGCCAGAATGCTTGCCTATTTTTACACTTTCGTAAGGGATGTGGGCAATGGAAAGGGATGCTTCTTGAATACGACAGTGTTTATGTAGAAATTCATTAGACTTAAGGAGGGCGGTATTTGCTTTATGGAAGTTCTTGAATCTCTTGACGCCAAAAAGGTATATGAGAAGGATGGTGAAACGAAAAGGAGATGAGAATCCAGACACTTCCTCAGCAGCCTTACCCTGTGACAGACCCAGAGGCAACTCCAAAGCCACCAGGGCAACTGCCTGTTCAGTTTGCCAAAGAGCCAGATGCTGTTGCTTGGAAGAATCTCCTCCACAGCTTGATGTCTGGGTCCTGTGATTGCCATCCAAAGAACAGTGGTGGGGCATGCTGGGATGAATGCAGTCCCGGCATCCCACTGCAGTGTATTCTTTTTTAAAAACAGAGTCATTTTAAATTAAATAAGTTTTAAAACTCACATGTTATTTTTGAAAATTTAAAAAGGAAATTGGGGGACAATGGTACAAATCAAGGCTGCATATCTGAAAAAAAAATCCTCTTAAACTTTATTTTGCTTTTAGGTCATATTTAATTATTCCATGAGGACTGGGACATTTAGAAGAGACAAAAGACCATCCCTTATTCACAGTGATGAAATAAAAATCACTACAGTCTAAAAGAATGGTGATGCAGATAGTATTTATTATTTATGTTATTAACTGTGATCATTTATAATTTATTTACATGAAATAAAAGTAAGATATTTAATTTTAAGATTAGTTTTGGAACAGAATTTTGATTGTGAGTGCCAGTGAACCTGTGTTTAAGTAAAAAAAGCAGAAAGAAAAATGATAGGAAACATTTAAGGGGAAAAAATCATGCCTATCTGATGATTCACGAACATCTCTTCTTAAATATTAGCAGTATTGTCCTATGAAGCAACATCCCTCCTTTTCAAAATGTGTTAATATATCTGTTGTGTTGTTGCTGAGTGAATGATAGCTGCTGCATGTTTTTGAGTCATTCAGACCACTTCAACAAATGAATGTAATTTGATTCCAATGTACAACCAAAATCTTTGCTCTTTCTGTGTAATCTTTTATTTTTCTAATTATAGGAATTTTTTTCCTTTAATATTCCCAGGCTTCATCTAATAGCCTAATAGTCACCCTGAGTGCTGGGGTAAATCTGTAATTTCTTTGATAATTGTGATCAATGTGAATCATGGCATGATTAATGTGGCCATGGTAATAGGTAACTGTTAAAAAGATAATCAAAATATTTGGAGAGTGATAACTTACTATGGAGCAGTGGTTCTCAACCAGGGGTGATTTCTCCCCCCAGGGGACATTTGGCAATGTCTGGAGACATTTTTGGTTGTCACAACTGTTATCTAGAGGGCTGAGACCAGAAATCCTGCTAAATATCCTATAATGCAGAGGACAGCCCCCAACAACAAAGAATTGTCTGGCCTAAAATGTCAGTAGGTGCCAAACTTGAGAAATTCTGATGTAGAAAAATAGATAACATGTATACTAATGCTGACATCTAAGATTTTTTGGTGATAACCAAAATATAAATAGCCGATTAGCATCACTAATGCAGATGAAAAGTAAAAAAACTCAGTTACTCAAATATTTTCAAATATCTTCAGGTTTGGGTTCATATAGACAAGGCATAATATTATTCTTACTTTCTGCAAAATTTATTTCTCATCCTCACTTCAATTATTATTTAAGCATATAACTAGCCATATCTTGATGAAGTCAATAGTAACTTTGATTTATTACGCTCATGTTTCATGAACAGGATACTAATTCAGCAGGAAAAACTATGTTAAACAGTTTTTAGTTTTTAATCTTTATTTCTATTTCTAAAACTTCTTTCCAAAAAATTTGGAAAATACATAAAACTATAAAGAGGAAAATGAAATCCTTAATTCTACCACCCTAAGTGTTTAGTTTCTGTGAACTCAAAGTTGTGCATATGGGCATTAATTTCTTTTTTTTTAAATAAATTTATTTATTTTTATTTTTTAATTTTTGGCTGCGTTGGGTCTTTGTTGCTGCGCGCGGGCTTTCTCTAGTTGTGGCGAGCGGGGGCTACTCTTCGTTGCGGTGTGCGGGCTTCTCATTGTGGTGGCTTCTCTTGTGGTGGAGCATGGGCTCTTAGGCGCACGGGCTTCAGTAGTTACAGCATGTGGGCTCAGTAGTTGTGGCTTGAAGGCTCTAGAGTGCACTCAGTAGTTGTGGCGCACCGGCTTAGTTGCTCCGCAGCATGTGGGATCTTCCTGGACCAGGGCTCGAACCCGTATACCCTGCATTGGCAGGCCGATTCTTAACCACTGAGCCACCAGGGAAGTCCCACATTAATTTCTTAATACAGGAACAGATACTGTTTGACAAAATATTTCATTATGATTAAGTTTTCATGATATTAACTCCCCTGTGCGGCAGTTGAAAAGTGACATTTCTGGTCATTTTCATAATTGCTCTCAATACTAGTTTTTATCCCCTTTTTTGAGAGTGAATTTTTTTGGTTTTTTTTTTTTTTTTTTGGTGGGTTTTTTGTATGTTTGTTTTAAGTAATGTGTTCAGTTATACTAAATAGAAGGCATCTCCGCATAGAAAAACTTGCTTGGACCACACTGTCATCCTGCCTTATCTGTTTTAATCTAACCTTATGTATGGTTTGTCCTGATAATTTTTTCTTAACTCAGATGTTTATTATAAGTTGTTGTTCAGTTTTGTCTCCATTAAATCTATGGGTGAAGCTATCACCATTGGACAAGATTATGATGGTAGTTAGTTACCAATGGGCCTTTTTGGTCCTGGCAGGTAGACCCAGGCACAGAGCCCCTGTCAGGGAATGAAACCCAGAGAGAAAGGTAGGGAGGATTGCCAGGATGGTCCAGTATGGAAAAATTACAGAAGCAAAAAGGCCAAATCAAAGTTAATAGAATAAAGCCCAGACCTTAAATAACAAATTGAGCAACGAGTGTGTATTAGCATTTGGGCAGTTACACACGACTTCTGCTTTATTTAAGCCATTTTTAAGCCATTTGGCTTCCTCCTCAGACCCACATTACCTCTTGTCAGGGAAGCAGTGGAGAAAGTGGAAATGGCCCATAACCTTCAGGATTTATCTTTTCTAGGATTTTAAAACAGGGGCTAGCCCTCGAACCAACACAAGCTTTGTCTTATGCAGTTGATAATGGCTATTTTATGGAACCCGCCTCAATATAAAACAAGAGCTTCAATGAACAGTTTCTAGAGCAGAACTTCTTTCCTTCTTAGCAAAGCAGGTCTCATTCCTGGGTGTGTAACAGGTGGCACATTCAAACAGTAACACACCTGTCTGGGGTGCTACTTTTCTTTTTTAACATACTCTGAGCAACATGATTTAGGAGAAGCCCACCCTCTTGCATCCACCAAGTTCAGCCAAATAAAAAGGAACATAGTGAAGGGCTTTCTAAAGGTTGCAAAAGAATCATTTGAGGAGAAATGAAATATAACTGTGGAATGAATAATATGTCAAACGGCAAAAAATAATATAAAGATACAACTGAAGTATGGATCCTTTCTGCAATAAAGAATGGATGGACACTTTTGACAGTAAGACTACAGAATTATTTGCCCTGGTTCTGTTTTGGGTCTTCTTCCTTCTCAACAGATGGTGGGTCTCTTCTGGGCCTCCCCAGGTCCTGTCCTGGCCAGATCTAAAGTTGCTTGCCTTTGTCATCCTGGCCATTTCTTTGAATTAGGGCTGATTTATGAGTTACGGAGAAATCCCAATCTCTGGATGTTTCAAACTTGAAGTTTAGAATTTAATGTTGAGTGTCTTTTTCAACTATTTCTACACCTCTAGTTATTTCTGTTTCTATTTATACTTGCAAAATATAAGAATGGGTTGCTCATTTGATTCTGTAGGTGTCTGTAAGTTTCTTTGATTGTCAGTTATATCACTTATTTTATTTTGTTCTGCTGCTATCGAGGAAGGGACCTATACATCCACCCAATGTTGATAGGAAGAAAATGGTAACTCCTTTGGGCACTACCTAGAGGAGTTTTCCTTCTCTTTCCATCACTTACATGTCCTTAAGACTACTTCTTGTCATATTCTTATCTGCATTTTCATCATTAGCTAAAAAACAAACTAAGGAACCATGCACTTATTTCTCTATCGGGGTTTTGCACTTACATGATGCCCATTTGTAAGCGGTTTGTATATACATCTAACTTCTTCCCAGACTGTTTAAAAAAAGAAAAAAGAAAAAAGAAAAAAATGGAACAGAGCATGCATGGCCTAGGAGGCACTCAACCCTTGGGACTGGGGGTGAGTATTAACAAGAATGCAGGACCTAATTTCGACACTGTTCTTTAAAATACAAAGGAAGTGTGGAACCCCAAGTGAACTGAAAGAGCTGTTATGATGGAAATATCTCAAGGGCACTTCTCAGATGAGTATAGCACATAGTTAAAGGGTAAGTTCATTTAACCTGAAGAAGAATGGCTAAAGTGATGACCCAATTAATGTCATGAAATGCATAGATAATTTCTGGAAGAGGGATTTTGAAGGAAGCTCTCCATGCCTTCTTTATAAGATCAGAGATGATGAAAAAACTTAACATAGGAGCTTTCAGCTGAACACACAGATTCATATCCCCAGCTTACCCAACCCAGTGGCAAAACACAGGAATATGTTTACTGGTGGCCACTGTAGATTCTCTGTGTTTGGAGATCTCTGGGAAGAGATTTGAAAGCTTTGGTTAAATAGCTTTATTTACACCTGCCTGAAGGTAATCAAATGATTTCTTAAGCTTCCTTCCAGTTCTTATTCTATGATGTAAACATAATTTTAAAATAATTTTTATATTTACTCCCAACTAGTAAATTCTAGGAGGGTTTCCTCATGTTTTGAGGATTTAAGTAGTTCGTGTTATGAAAAGATTTACTAGCCTTGAAATTCTCTCTTAAGAGAGCTCATAGGGGACTTCCCTGGTGGCGCACTGATTACGACTCCATGCTTCCAATGCAGAGGGCCCAGGTTCGATCCCTGGTCCAGGAAATAGATCCCACATGCATGCTGCAACTAAGAGTTCACATGCCACAACTAAGGAGATGGTGAGCCGCAGCTAAGGAGCCTGCAAGCTGCAACTAAGGAGCCTGCCTGCTGCAACTAAGGAGCCCGCCTGCTGCAACTAAGGAGCCCATTTGCCGCAACTCAGAAGCTGGCAAGCCACAACTAAGGAGCCCATGAGCTGCAACTAAGGAGCCCAACTGCTGCAACTAAGACCCGACGCAACCAAATAAATTAAAAAAAAAAAAGAAAGCTCATAGTTCTTGCGTATTTTTGGTATGTACTTTAAAACACCTTTCTTTGTTCCTTATAGTCTTAGCATTATTTACTACTTAGTTACAAATTTTTATTATATGCCATACGTTGTATTTTATCCTTCCAAGGCCAACACAAACATTAAAAAAACTAAACCATTTGTTGTATCCTGAACTCTTTTTTAGACATTAACTTTATCGTTTGAATTGTCATAAAGTTGACTTTTTTTGGTATACAATTCTGTGAATTTTTTTAACATATGTATAGAGTCCTGTAACCACCACAATCAGGATACCCTGAACTTTTTCAGCGTCAGACACTATGCTACTGAAATCCATTCTCTAATGTAACTGTTCAATGACTTTATATCCAGTAAAACACATAGTGGATTCTATTTACTGGAAAAATGTAAAGTGATAAGTGTTTACCCATAATAAATGAAGTGCTTTACTCAAGATATTCTTAAAAGATCCAAGTTGCTGAATCAGACCCATTGTGTCCAAATTAATTTTATACAATTCTTGTTATTGCAACAGCTGTCATCATTAACAGATAATAATATATGTACATATACATGTCAATATGAATACCAATTTCCCATAGTTTTGAAGACTTCATAGTGTCTCACAAGGTTTTTAATATTTAAAATCTAATTTAAATTATGACATGGACTTAGAGTCAGATTATAATTTAGAGCATTTTTACTCACCTGGTGTAGAATCTACCCTGATTATATTTTTATTTCATTCTTTCTTTAAAAGTTGCTTAGAACAGATTGCAGAAAATATGACTTCTACCGTATGTCATCAAAACAGAACAAACCTTTTTCCATGCCAGATTTGTATATCTTAAAAATACCACCCTCAGGATGAGAGAAATGGATTCGAAGATTCTATTCATATTTTTATGGTTGAATTGGATACAACAAAGTTTTGGTTATTCTGACTTGTGTAAACTTCCTAAGAGGAACTGATGCTACACGCAGAGTCATTTTTATTTTTATTTTTTACTTTTTAAATTTTATTTATTTTTGGCTGCATTGGGTCTTCGTTGCTGCCAGCAGGGGCTACTCTTCCTTGCGGAGCACCGGCTTCTCTTTGCGGTGGCTTCTCTTACTGAAGAGCACTGACTCTAGGCATGTGGGCTTTAGTAGTTGCGGCACGTGGGTGTAGTTGTGGCTCGTGGGCTCTAGAGCACAGCCTCAGTAGCTGTGGCACACGGGCTTAGTTGCTCCGCGGCATGTGGGATCTTCCCGGACCAGGGATCGAACCCGTGTCCCCTGCGTTGGCAGACGGATTCTTAACCACTGCGCTACTAGGGAAGTCCCCAGAGTCATTTTTAGAGGCATGGTGAGTCAGCTCTTTTAGCAATGTCAGATTTGCCTACCTGTTTGTAGATATGCACACATAAGATAATATTTTTCTATAAACCCAGTTTGTATATACACAGAAAAACAATAATATAGGTAAAATAGCACTGTGTTTTGACTATGTTGTTTCTACAGATAGATGAAAATATGTGTTTGTAATTTTTAGATAAAGTTGAAAAAGTCAAGGATTTGTGCTCAGCTAATCACAGTCAACACACTGAATAGAATCCTGTTAAACATGCCTCTTCTTTCCATCTCTTCTTCAGAAAGGGAAGTTATTATGAGACAGTAAACATAATACTGTTAAAAATACCTGGAAATTTAGTACATGGTGTCAGAGATGATACCACAATAGTCAAATGTAATGAGGTTGGATTGTGTGTATTCTTCCAATTTGTCATTTCCTTTCAAAGCTATTATTTCACCCTTACTGATAACCTCTTTTCAGTTAAAAAAAATTTACCATTAACATTCACTCACTTTTTGCAGGTTTTGAACAATTTTTTAATCCAACAAGCTATTTTACCTTACTCAATGGATGTGGTCTTAGCCAATAATCTTCATTGTTAACAACATCCAATGGCTTTTAAACAATTAATGACATCCATTGTGTTCCATTGTCTTTCTATGGCAGTAAATGCCCTTTAAAGCACTCCAACTAGTAAGGTACATGAGGTATCGCTTTCATAAAGCTATGCTAGCTGTCTCTAGTTCAATTATTCAACTCAAAGACTTCCTTCAAAGCTGCAAAATTGTCCTGATACTTCCCCATTTCTGATGTTAAACTGAGCTGTTTCTGGTTGCTTGGATTGTAAAGTGCTTCTTTACCTATTTTGTTTATCTTTTAAAACTGTTTTACTTATGAAGAAATGGTTTCAGTTTTTTTTTAATCCATGATATTGACCATAGGAATTATAGGTAGATGTCATTTGTATAAGTGTCAAGAAGAAATGAACATCTTGTGGGGGAAAATGGCAGATCTCTACACATGAAGAAAGCCATGATGTTAAAGCTCAAATTCTGTGCCACCAGTGCCACTGCTTCTTAGTGCTCACTGCCTCCCACCCCCTTATTTCCGGGGTAAGTCTTATTTGGGTCATTTGATTATTTACTTATTATCTCTAGAGGGTGGGTAGGCTAGTACTGTCTGAACTCCAAATACACTCAAAATGTAATAAAGGTCAGAAGCTAGAGAGGATTAAACCCCTTGTTATTTTTACCTTTTGAAAACCCATCCAGCTTTACCCCACAATTTCACCCTGGGAAAAAGTAGAAATGGTACTGGCTACATTATCAGGAGAGAGTCCGTACGTAGTTCTTTGCTGCTAACTAATCATGAATCATTTTTTTCTCTCATAAAATAAAAATTTGGAGTTAGTGTGTGATACCTTTTTTTTTTTACTTTCTCTCTGAATTTTTAGGAATGGAGACAACAGATGCCAAAAATCTCCCTCCTAGGTTTGATTCTACAGAGACTGAAACGATGAATCATTTGGCTGACATTATTTTGCCTTTTTTTTTTTTTTTTTAATTCCTCAAGGTTGATGGCTGTAACTCTCAATCTGGCTACACCATTGTTAAAGTTTTGGACAGTAGGACCCTGGCATACCCACAATCAACCTGCATTGCTCCTCATTGCCCTAGCAAACTACCAAATAGAAGTTCTGGACTATATTAGCTAGAAACTCACTAAATGCAACATTCTTGGTGAACAATAATAGTTATGCTGACAGGATACTAATCAGATACCAGTGCTACTCAAACAAGCATGGTTCAAGGAGCATGTATTTCATGGTCGTGGGCCATCCTCTGACTCTAAAAGACAATACAGAAGAACATAAGTGTTTATTAAGGAAGACCACTGAAGAAGGAAGACCAGGTAGCATCTATCTGAGTTAACTCGTGAGAGGTGCCAGCCTCCACCCTTTAGAGAGATCACTGCTCAGGGAGGCATCTCACCTGTTCTTGAGGTTATCTGTGTCCACCTATCTTTTAATCTTCACTTCATAGAGCTAACACACTTCTTTTCTCACCCACGTGTTATAGGTATATGTCAGGTGGCACCTTGGACATTCAGTAGAACAGGGAGTAGATAAGCTGGGGAAAAAACTGGGACTTTCTAAAGAGGTTGACAGCTTGTCTATTTATCAGATGAATTTGATTTTCACCAATCAGATTGAGGTATGCAAAAACATGTTCAGAAAAAAGCCTGGGAGGGGAGAGAGGCAGAACCTGGTATGACTGGATCATCAGTAAAGGGACTCCTACAAAAATAAATGAAAAAGAGAAAAGGAAGGAAAAATGGAAATTTCAATTCACCTAACCTAACTGTTTCCCCAGAAGAATAAGTAGGTTTAAATATGTGAACTATATTTAATACAGATTAATTAATATTGTGAATATAAATTCAATGGAAGCCCGAAACACTATGAAAACAAAATAAATGGTGGGCACTATGCTTAGTTATGTGTAAATGCTAGCTGAAAGTGAATCTTCTTATTGACTGAGGAACCATAGTTCATAAAGATTTTTTTTTCTTCTATGAATCATAAAATGTTAATTCAGGTATGGCAATTCATGCTTGGTTTTATTCCTTCCTTCAGCAAATGCTTATTAAGCCCCTACAGTGAGCTAGAAGCTTTGGGGGCTGTATAGAGGTATAATCCATGGGAATACATAGAGGCAAAAACCACAGTTGCTGCCTCTATCAGTCAGGGTCCTGGCAAGGAATAGATGGTGCACTCAAGCATGGTAATTGAGGAGAGGTGAATGAAGGGACTATTTACAAATGTGTTGGTGGGGATAGGGAACCCATGAGGGATGGTGAAGCACCATGGGACCAGCAACATTGGGGAGCCATTGCCACCCCTAATCCTGAAGAGATAAGGGGAAGGAGCAGTTACTGGAACCCAGGGCAGACTGTAGCTGTGGTTGTGGTTTTAGCCATAGGAGAGGGCCACCTAACAGGAACTGTGGTGTCCAGGAGAGGAATGCTGACATGCCATGTCCCAGCAGGGAGGGGACTGAGCAACAAACACCACACACTCTCTCCTCCCACCCTCTGATTTCCTTCTGTTGACCGTCATTGGTTAAACTCAACCTAAAACCAGAAAACCAGAGAACAAGGGAGCCCATTGACATCATCCATGAAGGTCAGCATCCCAGTATACAGAGCAGAGCAGAGAAGGGTGGAGGATGGTTCTAGGGGTAAGCAGCATACCCAGCACACTGACCGTGAGATATACATGCAAAGGAAGTTAAACACAAAACAAGGGAACAGTACGCAAGGTGTTACAAGATAAATGACACGTGATATGACAGTATGCCCTGCTTGGGGGGTGTGGTATAACTCAGGGAAGATTCCTAGAAAGAAAAGGAATACATCTGTGGTTGGGCCTTTAAGAATGGGCTAGGATTAGGTCAGGACAGACTAATGTGGAGGGAGGATAGTCTAGTTAGGGGGCAACAGAGGGAACAAAGGCATGGAGATAAGAATAAATATGGCACAATTGATTGAGAGACTATGTCCAACTTGCTGAAGCACAGAATAGGTAGATGCCATAATGAAAATGCCAGGGACCTTCTGTGAGAATGTGAGAATTGCCATTTATAAAATTTTCCCTTATTTTGTACTCTGCAAAATTTTTGTACAGAAGAAGACATTGAAGATAGGATAGCTGGCCACAGGACCCTTTCACTTTCGCTTGCTATTCACATGAAACAGTGAACTAGTTAACCACAAAACAGACAAAATGCCAAAGTGAATGGTACTTGGAGTTCAAAAAAGGAGTGGTCTAGAATGTGTAATTCCTCAAGTGTGTTCACTCATTTAAAAAAATTTGTTCAAAAAACATATTTGAAGCATCTCCCATGTACCAGACATTAGCATTACAAATAGAGTTTTTTGGGGGGGTGATCCAGATCCCAAAGCCAATGATTGACAGTTTGGCTCACATTGAACCTTGCCTAGTTTAGACAAAAACTAAATGACGTATACTCTTCCAAAATTTACCCTAATCCACAACACGTACTCATTAAATATTTGTTGACCAAATGAATGAGAAAAGTAATTAAAATTAAGTGTTATAAATTTCTACAATATTTTGAAACAGGGCATAAGATGGTCATTTATACTGATTTACAAAATGTAATCATAGTGCAGACCTACTCTGAAGACCCACTGGCCTGTCTTGTTTACCAAAGTAATCTCAGCTCCTAGCAAAGAGCCCAGCCCAGAGCTAGAGCACAATCCCTAGCCACTGAATAAATGCTGGGATAAGTTAACAAATGAATGCATACTCGAATTAAGTATTTTTACAGTAAGTTTGCTTGGGGTGGTGGCATCCCTTGGGGGGATCCCTTGGGGAGATGTTGTTACCATTACAGCACATTAAGTAGTCCTTCAGATTTTTAATGAGTACTTCTTGTAAGTGCTTCTTAACTTTTCCTCACTTTAATTCCTTGTGAGTCCCAGATGAGCAGTTGTTTAAATAGCTCTAAATATAAAGGGGGAAAATCACATCCTGCATCATTTCTGAAAGGCAACACATCAGGGCAACCCATGAAGATGCAGGGCTTCTGTCTCCGACCAGGGCCTAGGTGTGTATACCTGTGGTCGGCCTCAGTGCCACTTGCACGTTTACCTTTGTTCCCTGCTTTAAGAGCTCTAACTTCTTTTCCTGCTGCCATTAAAATCATATTAAGTCATTCTGAAGTGCTTCCCATAAACACCAAATGAGAAGTATAGCTGTGAGACAAATTATCTACCTGTGTGGAGTAGGTTATTATTTTAATTTGTAATCTGAGGGACATTCATTTGAGAGAAGAGAGTTTTGGGGTGTGCACTCTCCCCCCCATGCCCCATTTACTCAACAAGGAGTGTGACTCCCCCCCCCCCCAGGGTAGCTTTAACCCCACTGGCTTATGAATTATCAGGGTAAATTTCTATTTACTGGCTTTTAAACATTGCATTTTTTATTTGCCATTGGACACAAATAGAGATCTAAGTTCACACTGATTTTATGCCTTATAGAAACTGAAAATCAGATAAGATTAATATCGTCAGATGATGATGGATGTGTGGTAATTTTAACTTTAAAGCGAGCGGGCCTCCTTGTAGAGTGAATTACATTTATACAACTAGATTTCTCTTCTAGTCCGCTTTCAGTTTAACAATTCCTGTGTCTGTGAGGGTGAGATGGGAGAGCCGAGGCTTTCAGGTGTCTCTAAGATCTGGAAATACCCACCGCAATCCAATTGTGGGTGAGGTGCTCTGTGCACCAAATCCTTGTGTTTATATTTAGAAAGAAATAGAAAATGATTGTTAGGACTGATGGCACCCTGCTGACCTGAAGACAGAATTTGTCATGAGGGGTTTTTCACAATCTTGTGGCTGAGATCAGACCAATTCCTTTCACTTGAACAAAAGATTATTTATGATGAAAACATTAACCCATATATTCTGACAGATTGAAATATAAAAGAGGTAAAGGAAGTCTGAAACACATGGATGCAAAAATGTTTTAAATATGTGTGCTAGGAATGGAATTATGCATATGCTACTTTCAGTTCTGAGTATTTGTTCCAATTTGTGAAATTCTTTTCTTGTTTTAAAGATCTTCTCCCTGCTAAATATACCTAGATATTAACATGTAGATGTCTCTGCCAACATTCAGCTTCTAATTGTATATGCAATATTCTAAGCAAGTTTTTTTTTACTGCAGATTATGAAATTAAACTGGTCCATTAATTTTCCCCCATAATGATTACTGTGGATGCTATATAAAAAGAAAAGCGAATTTTTAAAAATTGAAGTATAGTTTATTTATAGTGTTGTGTTAGTTTCTGATGTACAGCAAAGTGATTCAGTTATACACACACACACACACACACACACACACACACACATTCTTTTTTATATTCTTTTCCACTATGGCTTATTACAGGGTATTGAATATAGTTCCCTGTGCTATACGGTAGAACCTTGTTATTTATGTATTTTATACATAGTAGTTTGTATCTACTAATCCTAAATTCCTAAATTATCCTTCTCCCACTGCCTTTCCCCTTTGGTAATCATAACTTTGTTTTCTATGTCTGTGAGTCTGTTACTGTTTCATAAATAAGTTCATCTGTGTCATATTTTAGATTCCACATGTAAGTCATATCATATGGTAATTTGTCTTTCTCGTTCTGATTTACTTAGTATGGTAATCTCTAGGTCCATTCATGTTGCTGCAAATGGCATTATTTCATTCTTTTATATTCCATTGTGTATATGTACCACATCTTCTTTATCCATTCATCTGTCAATGGACATTTAGGTTGCTTCCATGTCTTGGCTATTGTAAATAGTGCTGCTATGAATATTGGGGTACATGTATCTTTTTGAATTAGAGTTTTCTCTGGATATATGCGCAGGAGTGGGATTGCTGGATCATATGGCAACTCTATTTTTAGTTTTTAAAGAAACCTCCATACTGTTTTCCACAGTGGCTGCACCAATTTATATTTCCACCAACAGTGTAGGAGGGTTCCCTTTTCTCCACACCCTCTCCAGCATTTGTTATTTGTAGACATTTTAATGATGGCCATTCTGACCAGTGTGAGGTGATATCTCACTGTAGTTTTGATTTGCATTTCTCTAATAATTAGTGATGCTGAGTATCTTTTCATGTGCCTATTGGCCATCTGTATGTCTTCCTTGGAGAAATGTCTATTTAGGTCTTTCATCCATTTTTTGATTGGGTTTTTTTTGGTCTTGTTTTGTTTTGTTTGTTTTTTTTGTTATTGAGTTGTATGATCTGTTTGTATATTTTGGAAATTAAGCCCTGGTTGGTCACATGGTTTGCAAATATTTTCTCCCAGTCTATAGGATGTCTTTTCATTTTGTTTATGGTTTCCTTTCCTGTGCAAAAGTTTATAAGTTTGTATTTAGGTCCCAATTGTTTATTTTTGCTTTTATTTCTATTGCCCTGGGAGAGTGACCTAAGAAAACATTGGTACAATTTATGTCAGAGAACATTTTGCCTATGTTCTCTTCTAGGAGTTTTATGTTGTCATGTCTTACAGTTAAGTCTTTAAGCCATTTGAGTTTATTTTTGTGTATGATGTGAGGGTGTGTTCTTTTTTTTTTTAATATTTATTTGGCTGCACCAGGTCTTAGTTTCAGCATGAAGATCTTCAGTTGCTGCATGTGAATGCTTAGTTGTGGCATGTGGGATCTAGTTCCCTGATCAGGGATCAAATCCGGGCCCCCTGCATTGGGATCGTGGAGTCTTAGCCACTGGACCACCAGGGAAGTCCCAGGGGTGTGTTCTAACTTCTTTGATTTACATGCGGCTGTTCAGCTTTCCCAACACCGCTTGCTGAAGAGACCGTCTTTTCTGCTTTGTATATCCTTGCCTCATTTGTAAAAGATTAATTGACATAGGTGTGTGAGTTTATTTCTGGGCTCTCTATTCTGTTCTACTGAGCCATGTCTGTTTTTGTACCAATGCCATGCTGTTTTGATTACTGTAGCTTTGTAGTATTGTCTGAAGTCTGGGCGGGTTATGCCTCTGGCTTTGTTCTTTTTCCTCAGGATTTCTTCAGCAATTTTGGGTCTTTTATGGTTCCATATAAATGTTGGGATTATTTGTTCTAATTCTGTAAAAATGTCATAGGTAATTTGACAGGGATCGAATTAAATCTGTAGACTGCTTTGAGTAGTATAGCCAATGAATGTCTTGAACATAGTTGACACCACTGTAGTATTCCAATTGGTAGGAAAAACACTGTTTTTCTTTTGAAGGTTTGTACAGATATGAAAAAAAAATCTGCTTTGGGCTGAAGTATGAGACATGGAATCTCAGTTGAGAAGTATAATTTGGAATTATCTAGCATTTTAAAAATGTCTTCTGAACCTCAAGAGATTACAATTAATAAATACTAAAATTAATTAATCTAATTAATTAGAATTTTTCTTACTTATCACCATCTTTATCAATAAGTAAGAAACAAAGATGGTTGACTTTTTAGATGGTTGGGTAAGCCCTAAGGATTTTAGCAAATAAGAAATGAAAGAAAGGCGTGCACTCACTCCCTCTTGTGAAAGCACTGGAATCACAACTAACTGCTAAGCAATCATTGACTGGAAGACACTGGAACTCACCAAAAAGATACCCCACATCCAAAGACAAAGGAAAAGCCCAATGAGACGGTAGAAGGGGCTCAATCACAAAAAAATCAAATCACATAACCAGTGGGTGGGTGACTCACAAACTGGATAACAGTTATACCACAGAAGTCCACCCACTGGAGTGAAGGTTCTGAGTGCCACCTCAGGCTTCCGAACCTGGGGGTCAGGCAACAGGAGGAGGAATTCCCAGAGAATCAGACTTTGAAGGCTAGCAGCATTTGATTGCAGGACTTTGACAGGACTGGGGGAAACAGGGACTCCACTCTTGGAGGGCACACACAAAGTAGTGTGTGCATCAGGACCCAGGGGAAGGAGCAGTGACCCCATAGGAGACTGAACCACACCTACCTGCTAGTGTTGGAGGGTCTCCTGCAGAGGTGGGGTTGGGGGGGTGTGTGGCTCACCGCGGTGACAAAGACACTGGCAGCAGAAGTTCTGGGAAGTACTCCTTGGCGTGAGCCCTCCCAGAGTCCGCCATTAGCTCCACCAAAGAGCCTGTAGCCTCCAGTGCTGGGTCGCCTCAGGCCAAACAACCAACAGGGAGGGAACTCAGCCTCACCCATCAGCAGACAAGTGGATTAAAGTTTTACTGAGCTCTGCCCACCAGAGCAACACTCAGCTCTACCCACCACCAGTCCCTCCCATCAGGAAGCTTGCACAAGCCTCTTAGATAGCCTCATCCACCAGAGGGCAGACAGCAGAAGCAAGAAGAACTACAATCCTGCAGCCTGTGGAATGAAAACCACATTCACAGAAAGATAGACAAGAAGAAAAGGCAGAGGATTATGTACCAGATGAAGGAACAAGATAAAACCCCAGAAAAACAACTAAATGAAGTGGAGATAGGCAAACTTCCAGAAAAAGAATTCAGAATAATGATAGTGAAGATGATCCAGGACCTCAGAAAAAGAATGGAGGCAAAGATCGAGAAGATGCAAGAAATGTTTAACAAAGACCTAGAAGAATTAAAGAACAAACAAACAGAGACGAACAATACAATAACTGAAATGAAAACTACACTAGAAGGAATCAATAGCAGAATAACTGAGGCAGAAGGATGGATAAGTGACCTGGAAGACGGAATGGTGGAATTCACTGCCACAGAACAGAATAAAGAAAAAAGAATGAAAAGAAATGAAGACAGCCTAAGAAAACTCTGGGACACATTAAATGCACCAACATTCGCATTATAGGGGTCTGCAAAGGAGAAGAGAGAGAGAAAGGACCCGAGAAAATATTTGAAGAGATTATAGTCAAAAAGTTCCCTAACATGGGAGAGGAAATAGCCACCCAAGTCCAGGAAGCACAGAGAGTCCCAGGCAGGATAAACCCAAGGAGAAACACGCCAAGACACATAGTAATCAAATTGACAAAAATTAAAGACAAAGAAAAATTATTAAAAGCAACAAGGGAAAAATGACAAATAACATACAAGGGAACTCCCATAAGGTTAACAACTGATTTCTCAGCAGAAACTCTACAAGCCAGAAGGGAGTGGCATGATATATTTAAAGTGATGAAAGAGAAGAACCTACAACAAAGATTACTCTACCCGGCAAGGATCTCATTTAGATTCAACAGAGAAATCAAAAGCTTTACAGACAAGCCAAAGCTAAGAGAATTCAGCACCACCAAACCAGCTCTACAGCAAATACTAAAGGAACTTCTCTAAGTGGGAAACACAAGAGAAGAAAAGGACCTACAAAAACACACCCAAAACAATTAAGAAAACGGTATTAGGAACATACACATCGATAATTACCTTAAACATGAATGGATTAAATGCTCCAACCAAAAGACACGGGCTCGCTGAATGGAAACAAAAACAAGACCCATATATATGCTGTCTACAAGAGACCCACTTCAGACCTAGGGACACATACAGACTGAAAGTGAGGGGATGGAAAAAGATATTCCATGCAAATGGAAATCAAAAGAAAGCTGAAGTAGCAAGGAAGGACACTACATAATGATCAAGGGATCAATCCAAGAAGAAGATATAACAATTATAAATATATATGCACACAACATAGGAGCACCTCATACATAAGGCAAATGCTAATAGCTATAAAAGAGGAGATCAACAGTAATACAATAATAGTGGGGAACTTTAACACCTTGCTTACACCAATGGACAGATCATCCAGACAGAATATTAATAAGGAAACACAAGCTTTAAATGACACAATAGACCAGATAGATTTAATTCATAGGACATTCCATGTGAAAAGAGCAGATTACACTTTCTTCTCAAGTGCACATGGAACATTCTCCAGGATAGATTGCATCTTGGGCCACAAATCAAGCCTCAGTAAATTTAAGAAAGTTGAAATCCTACCAAGCATCTTTTCTGACCACAACACTATGAGATTACAAATCAATTACAGGGAAAAAAACGTAAAAAACACAAACACATGGAGGCTAAACAATACGTTACTAAATAACCAAGAGATCACTGAAGAAATCAAAGAGGAAATCAAAAAATACCTAGAGACAAATGACAACGAAACATGACAATCCAAAACCTATGTGATGAAGCAAAAGCAGTTCTAAGAGGGAAGTTTATAGCAGTACAATCCTACCTCAAGAAACAAGAAAAATATCAAATAAACAATCTAACCTTACACCTAAAGGAACTAGAGAAAGAAGAACAAACAAAACCCAAAGTTAGTAGAAGGAAAGAAATCATAAAGATCAGAGCAGAAATAAATGAAATAGAAACAAAGAAAACAATAGCAAGGATCAATAAAACGAAAAGCTGATTCTTTGAGAAGATAAACAAAATTGATTAACCATTAGCCAGACTCATCAAGAAAAAGAGGGAGAGGACTCAAATCAATAAAAATAGAAATGAAAAAGGAGAAGTTACAACGAACACTGCAGAAATACAAAACATCATAAGAGACTACTACAAGCAACTCTATGCCAATAAAATGGACAACCTGGAAGAAATGGACAAATTCTTAGAAAGGTATAACCTTCCAAGACTGAACCAGGAAGAAATAGAAAATATGAACAGACCAATCGCAAGTAATGAAATTGAAACTGTGATTAAAAATCTTCCAACCAACAAAAGTCCAGGACCATATGGCCTCACAGGTGAATTCCATCAAACATTTAGAGAAGAGCTAACACCTATCCTTCTCAAACGCTTCCAAAAAATTGCAGAGAAAGGAACACTCCCAAACTCATTTTACGAGACCACCATCACCCTGATACCAAAACCAGACAAAGATGCTACAAAAAAAGAAAATTACAGACCAATATCACTGATGAATATAGATGCAAAAATTCTCAACAAAATACTAGCAAACAGAATCCAACAACACATTAAAAGGATCATACACCATGGTCAAGTGGGATTTATCCCAGGGATGCAAGGATTCTTCAATATATGCAAATCAATCAATGTGATACACCATATTAACAAACTGAAGAATAAAAACCATATGATAATCTCAATAGATGCAGAAAAAGCTTTCACCAAAATTCAACACCCATTTATGATCAAAACTCTTCAGAAAGTAGGCACAGAGGGAACCTACCTCAACATACTAAAGGCCATATATGACAAACCCACAGCCAACATCGTTCTCAATGGTGAAAAACTGAAACCATTTCCTCTAAGATCAGGAACAAGACAAGGTTGTCCACTCTGACCACTATTATTCAACATAGTTTTGGAAGTTTTAGCCACAGCAATCAGGAAGAAAAAGAAATAAAAGGAATCGAAACTGGAAAAGAAGTAAAACTGTCACTGTTTGCAGATGACATGATACTATACATAGAGAATCCTAAAGATGTCACCGGAAAACTACTAGAGCTAATCAATGAATTTGGTAAAGTTGCAGGATACAAAATTAATGCACAGAAATCTCTTGCATTCCTATACACTAACAATGAAAGATCAGAAAGAGAAATTAAGGAAACAATCCCATTTACCATTGCAACAAAAAGAATAAAATACCTAGGAATAAACCTACCTAAGGAGATAAAATACCTGTACTCAGAAAAGTATAAGACACTGATGAAAGACCTGTACTCAGAAAAGTATAAGACACTGATGAAAGAAATCAAAGATGACACAAACAGATAGAGAGTTATACCATGTTCTTGGATTGGAAGAATCAACATTGTGAAAATGACTATACTACCCGAAGCAATCTACAGATTCAGTGCAGTCGCTATCAAATTACCAATGGCATTTTTTACAGAACTAGAAGAAAAATCTTAAAATTTGTATGGAGACACAAAAGACCCCGAATAGCCAAAGCAATCTTGAGGAAAAAAAAACAGAGCTGGAAGAATCAGACTCCCTGACTTCAGACTATACTACAGAGCTACAGTGATCAAGACAATATGGTACTGGCACAAAAACAGAAATATAGATCAATGCAACAGAATAGAAAGCCCAGAGATAAACCCACGCACCTATGGTCAACTAATCTATGACAAAGGAGGCAAGGATATACAATGGAGAAAAGACAGTCTCTTCAATAAGTGGTGCTGGGAAAACTGGACAGCTACATGTAAAAGAATGAAATTAGAACACTCCCTAACACCATACACAAAAATAAACTCAAGATGGGTAAAGACCTAAATGTTAGACCAGACACTATAAAACTCTTAGAGGAAAACATAGGAAGAACACTCTTTGACATAAATCACAGCAAGATCTTTTTTGACCCACCTCCCAGAGTAATGGAAATAAAAACAAAAATAAACAAATGAGACCTAATGAAACTTAAAAGCTTTTGCAAAGCAAAGGAAACTACAAGCAAGACGAAAAGACAACCCTCAGAATGGGAGAAAATATTTGCAAACGAATCAACAGGCAAAGGATTAATCTCCAAAATATAGAAACAGCTCATGCAGCTCAATATTAAAAAAACAAACAACCCAATCAAAAAACAGGCAGAAGAACTTAATAGACATTTCTCCAAAGAAGACATACAGATGGCCAAGAGGCACATGAAAAGCTGCTCAGCATCACTAATTATTAGAGAAATGCAAATCAATACTACAATGAGGTATCACCTCACACTGGTTAGAATGGGCATCATCAGAAAATCTACAAACAACAAATGCTAGAGAGGATGTGGAGAAAAGGGAACCCTTTTGCACTGTTGGTGGGAATGGAAATTGATACAGCCACCATGGAGAATAGTATGGAGGTTCCTTAAAAAACTAAAAATAGAATTACCATATGACCCAGCAATCCCACTACTGAGCATATACACAGAGAAAAGCATAATTCAAAAAGACACATGTACTCCAATGTTCATTGCAGCACTATTTACAATAGCCAGGTCATGGAAGCAACCTAAATGCTCATCGACAGACGAATGAATAAAGAAAATGTCGTACACACATACAACAGAATATTACTCAACCATAAAAAGGAACGAAATGGGGTCATTTGTAGAGCCGTGGATGGATCTAGAGACTGTCATACAGAGTGAAGTAAGTCAGAAAGAGAAAAACAAATATCGTATATTAACGCATATATGTGGAAACTAGAAAAATGATACAGATGAACTGGTTTGCAGGGCAGAAATTGAGACACAGATGTAGCGAACAAACGTATGGACACCAAGGGGGGAAAGCGGCGGGGGGTGGGGGTAGTGGTGTGATGAATTGGGAGACTGGGATTGACATGTATACACTGATGTGTATAAAATGGATAACTAATAAGAACCTGCAGTATAAAAAATAAAATTCAAAAAATAAATAAATAAAAGAGAAAGAGAAAGAAAGAAGGAAAGAAAGGAGAGGAAAAATGTTGACTTGATCATATGATTTCAACCTTTTTAATTGCTAGTATATAACAAGCTGAAATAAAAATTTTTAAATAATTCATTATTTCAAAACTCATGTCTAATTCTATGTATGGTTAGGATAGGCAAGGCTGCAGTGATAAATAGACTGGAACAAGTAATGGCTCAACACAATGGCAGTTTATTTCTTGCTCATGTCAGAGCCCTGGGAGGATGAACAGATTGGTCAGAGGCTCTCCTCTATGCACTCAGTCAGGGCACCATGCTGACAGAGGCTCTGCCATGTTCAAACTGTGGCTTCTATCCTCACCATGGTTCTCTCTATGGCAGCCAGTGGAAGGGACTGCAGAGGAGTGAGAGTAGGAGGGCAGCATGGGCTAGGCCTGGAAGTAGCACACAGGACTCTGTTTCCATTCCACTGGCTGGCACTCAGGCACATGGCTACCTAACTGCAAATGGAGACCAGCTCTGTGCCAGCGAAAAGGGAATGTAGATTCTGTTGAATAGCCAATAGCCTCTGCCACAGTCTAGCACCCTCCCAGCCTAGCAGAGGGTGTTATGCATAGTAGGCCCTCAATTAATATTTGCTGAATTGAGTATGTGTATAATACCTTCCAGGTGTGCAATAGGATAATCACGATAATTCCTATTTTGCTACTGCTTTAAGTAATGGTGACACTCCCGAAATTGTGGGTAAGATGCTGTGAATAGGCACTTATATACATTTTTTCAGGATGTAGACTACTTATTATTATTCTTTTTGTCAGATTCTTCTTTTACGTCCATTCTACTTCCTTTCCATGAGCAACATAAGAATTTGGGTCTGTCAGAAACAGAAAAACATATTAACTTCTGGCTTAATTTCACTCTAGGACTTCAGTTTCTGTTGGATGCTAGCGATACATCAGGGGTGCCTGATTTCTGGGTTTAAAAAGCAAAATTAATTAAATGCTAGTTTGGTGGAAGCTTTCTCTTTTATGTTATCAAGATTCTGTGGCTCTATGACTCACAGACATTGGCTGTATGTGACTAATATGTCTAAGCTTTAGGAACTTTGGACAGAAGATTCAATAATAATGTGTTGTTATTTTTGAAGATTAGTTCAAACATCAGAAGGCACAGAAAAAAAAAGTAATGAGAAAAATAAAAACAAAAGTACCAATAAGAGAAAGCCCTGGGCTCATGTTAAGTTTTTAAAGTAAACTGTGTTATAGCTGGGGGCAACAGTAAAGAAGAGGCAGAAACACAAAGTGACACAAGAGAATGATAAACATATTTGGAGCTACAGTTATAATAAGTTAGGAATTAAATGACATAGTAATTATCTCTGAGTAGACATATGTTTCCACTAGAATGCAAGCTCTGTGGTGGCAGAAATCTTGCCTGCTCACTGATGTATTCCTAGCACTTAGAACAGTGTCCAGTATAGTGGTGGGCATCTAATGATTCTTTATTGAAAAAAAATTAGTAAGCCAAATAAATTCCAAGTGGGAAAACATACACCTTAATTTTCATTGGAAAAGAGACAAAAGAAAAATGAGGCAAGATGGTACAGTGACCATTGATTGACTGACTGATTCAACAACTGTACTGGGCACTGATTTTGTGTAAAGACCTATACTAGGGATCACAGAGGTGACATATGGCTCACAGTCTTTAAAAGTCAGCATCTGCACGCAAAGGAGCCTTGGAAGGGGAGGAGGAATTTCACCCCATCGTAAGCTCCAATGCCATGTTTCCTTCAAATAAGCATTCTCTGAAAAGGAAAATGGATGTTCTTTTATTAATTTTACATAAAGTATAAATAAAAGCATCTTTAGAAAATGTTGCTTTTTTACAGATTTAAAAACTACAGTCTAAATAAAAAGAAAACAGTTATTGACTCCAATAAGGATTCATGATAAGTCCCTTATACTTTCCTTCTTCAACCCCCAATTGCTCCTCCTATATAGGATTCTGGAACTGACATTGTGTAAGACAAAGAAAACAATAACATGGATAATTATTGTACAAGGTAGGAAGTGTTAGGGACCCTAAGAAATGTATAAGTAAAGTACTTTGAGGGTTTGGAAGAAGGAATGATCACAACTTCTATCAGTCGGTGTCTTTGGTTGCAAACAATAGAAACCAGCAGTGCCTAATTTACAAAAGAGTTCACTGGAAGGGAATGGAGTTCTTTTTTTGTTGTTTTGTTTGTTTTTTTTGTTGTTTTGTTTGTTTGTTTTTTTTAATTTATTTTATTTATTTATTTTTGGCTATGTTGGGTCTTCGTTGCTGCACGCATGCTTTCTCTAGTTGCGACGAGCGGGGGCTACTCTTCGTTGCAGTGCGCGGGCTTCTCATTGTGGTGGCTTCTCTTGGTGCAGAGCACGGGCTCTAGGCACGTGGGCTTCAGTAGTTGTGGCACATGGGCTTCAGTAGTTGTGGCTCACGGGCCCAGCTGCTCCGCGGCATGTGGGATCTTCCTGGACCAGGGCTCGAACCCGTGTCCCCTGCATTGTCAGGTGATTCTTAACCACTGCACCACCAGGGAAGCCCCAGGGAATGGAGTTCTTCATAAAATCACAAGATAAGGCAAAGAAACCCGCACTGGCAAGGAGTGGAGCAGATCAGCAATAGGGAGCTGGGAGCAGAAATGATGGATGAGTTCTTCAGGACATGAATGAGCCCCAGGCGTTTTCCATGCTTGCATCACTCAAGAATCAAATTGCGAAGAGATAGAGCTAGAAGGAGAACAAGAGCAAGATGGAGAGGGAGTGTTTCTGCTTGGCCTAGTGAGTGTCACATCTCCATTTCCCCTCCAGGAAGGGTGCGGCATTTTGAGTTACATCCCATCAAGTTTGCTCGCATCCCCAAAGTAAAATTCATGTAATCCTTCCAGAAGAATGGTGAATGAATGATGCCATGCCAGAAAAAAGCCATAGGTGTCTACAATACTTACTGAGCGTGGAATAGGAGAGTTGAAGAAGTTTTCTTGAAAGAGTTGGCATTGGAATTAGGCCCTAAAAAACAAACAGAATTTGAATATGTAGGGATGGAGAGAAGGGTTAGGTTTGGAGGTAAGAGATCATTCTATGAACAGAGGCACAGAGGATGGACCAGAGAACAGGGCCTATCCTACAGAGGTATATTGGGAAAAGAGAATGGTTCCATTTGGATAAAGTGTAGGGTAAGAACATATCACGAAGAATCATGAATGTCAGCCTAAGGAACTTGTTATGGATGGACTGAAATATTTTAGATGGGACATGCAGCTATGTGATTAGATATTGGAATTAGCTATGTGCAATTGACCCTTGAACAAAACGGGGCACCGACCCTCCCTGGAGTTGAAAATCTGAGTATAACTTATAGTTGGCCCGCCTTATTCGAGGTTCCTCCATATCCACAGTTCTGTATCTGCAGATTCAACCAACCATGGATCGTGTAGTATTTACTACTGAACAAAATCCTCATATAAGTGGACCTGCACAGTTAAACCATGTTGTTCAAGGGTCAAGTATACTTTTTTTCTTTTAAAGGAAAGTCTCTCTGGTGAAAGGAAATGTATGGGAGAAGAGATTGGATGCAAGAAAAGCAGTAAGAGCATTATTGCAAAAGTATGGTCTAGAATTATTAAGGAACAGAAGTAGTATAATAGCTGTGGGAATGGCATTGAGGAGATGGCACAAGAAATATAGTAAGGGTGGTATTTAACGACAGGGCTTGTTCTCACCAATACCAAAGGAAATGAAGCTAAATGTGGGACTGAAGATTCAGCCGCCAAAATCTGTGAAATATTGTTCACAGAAATATTGGGTTGGCCAAAAAGTTCATTAGGGTTTTTTCTGTAAGATGTGACAGAAAAACCCTAACGAACTTTTTGGCCAACCCAATACTAACAGTGCAATTTAGCCACTGTTACTTTTCAAGTTCTTTATCAGTTAATCGAATATTCTTCATGATTAAAATCAAGCTATTTGAGAAAATCCGTAAATGCATAAATATGATACTGTAGCTTGAAACTTCAAAGTGAAGTAAATTAATTCAAATAATATGTGTCCACCTTCCACTAAAAACAACAGGAAAGATACTATAGTGAAGGGGCAGCAAACTGTCTTTTGGAAAAGGTCATACAGTAAACATTTTCGGCTTTGTGAAGCGTACAGTTTCTATCGTAACTACTCAACTCTGTAAGAAAGGAGCTACAAACAATATTTAAATGAATGAATGTGTCTGTACTCCAATACACCGTTACTTACAGATAGTGAAATTTGAATTTCATATCATTTCCACATATCATAAAACTTTCTTTTGATTTTTCTCTATCATTTAAAAATGTAAAAACCATTCTTTGTTCTCAGGCCATTAAAAAACAGGCAGTAGATTGGATTTCATACTTGCTAATGGAGTCAATGGCTACGACCACAGCTTTAGAAATAAGAACCAACATTTCCTTCGTGAGTCAACAACAATATGAACTCATTCTGAAAAATAGTAGTTGAACCGGAAGAGGGAAATTATGAGAACCAATGAACATCTCAGTAATTGATTCTGCTCTACTTGATTTTGTTTCAAGTGAATGGAGTTTTCCTTTCAGCTTTCTTCCCTAATGTAGCATGGTGTTAACATTTGTTTAAATACAGATTCGGGTAAAGCAACAGAGGCATTCCAAAAAACAATGGTTGGGAGACTTCCCTGGTGGTCCAGTGGTTAAGACTCCACGATCCCAATGCAGGGGCCCCAGGTTCGATCCCTGGTCAAGGAACTAGATCCCACATGCCGCAACTAAAAAGATCCCGCACGCCGCAATGAAGATCCTGTGTGCTGCAACTAAGACCCGGTGCAGTCAAATAAATAGTAAACAAATATTTTTAGAAATGGTTGGGAAGTCTCCCTCTCAAGTGTCTAAGGGAGGCTTGATGGTGTCAGAGGTATAGGCTGCTTCTATCTTTTGCTCCATCATCCTCAACACACAGCTTTCAACCCACAGTCTAAGATGGCTGCTCCAGCTCCTATCATCATATTTGCATCCCACACAGTGATAAGGGGAAAAGGAAGAGAAGAAGGCCGTACTCCTTACGTTTAAGTGCATGACCTGGAAGTCACGTGTATTCACATCCCATCCGTCAGACCTTAGTGACATACCTAAAGCTAGCTGCGGGGCGGGGGCGGGAGTTGAGAAATATAATATTTATCTGGGAAGCCATGTATCCAGCTAAAATTGGGCGTTCTATTCTTACAGGAAGATGGGAGAATTGTAGAAACATTTAAAGACAGCAGGAAGCCTCTGCCAAGTGTTCTTGCATATTTATTTGCATATTTGCTTATTACCAAAAACTATTCCCTGTATTCTTTACACATATCACTTTATTGCTTCAGTCAGGGGAAGGGAGTCATTCTAAATATTTTTAATAATTAACGTAAACCAAAAAATAGAAACCAGTTATTCTGATGGTGACTTCTTTTCCAGGGCTTTTACTTTAATAGCTTCCATAAAATCATAAATTCATTCAACAAATATTTCTGAGCACCTCTTGTACCAGGCATCTTTCTAGGCAGATAAAACCCTCACTTCCTACACTACTAACAACTTTATTCTAGCATGTTACCTCTGTTGAAGACGTTTCCTTAGAACACGTAGCAAGGGCTCCTGAAAGCATAGGGAATGAGCGTCGGGAGCCATGGTTGTTCGAATACAAAGTGAGGAGCCCTTCCAAACCTCCGTCAGCCTCACAAATCCAGCCCCAGTCAATATGGACTCCAGACAACAGCCTGTTTACTATGCAAATGTAGTTTCTCGGGAAGCCCACTAGCTCCTTTTACCAAAAAATTGCCATCCTTGCCCCTGTCCTTTCTGGAAATTCTAGACCACTCCTGGTATAGACGTATTTGGATGGATATTTAGGTGCCAATTCTTTCCCAACCTCCCAATGGGAAGATAATAACGGATCCTGAAATAAGAGCCTAGCTGCCTGTATCAGAGTCTTTCCCAAGTTGTGTTTTTTAAAAAGAAAGAAAAGCAAGCAGACAAACTCTAGGCACTCCACCTGGCATGACTTCAGAATGCTTGTGATTAAGATATTCTGCTTATTGTGAATCGAAGATCTAGGCCTGCCTTGCTCCACATAAATAGAAGCTCTGTTTCTCAGCTGCCCATGCGCATCCTCTTCATGTCCTTAGGGTGCTAGAACAGCAGGGCTTCTCTAAATGGTTCTTAGGCTCAAAGAACATGAAAAGAAATAGCGAAGGGCTCCTGAAAGCATTTACATTGACGAGTTATATGTATCGACAGTACATTTTTCCTTTTCTCGCTACAAAGTGACAGCCTTTGTGTGCCACTTTCCGTTGTTAGCACCGAGGGTAATTGAGGTTGTGGCAGCATGGCCAGCAGCAGGAATTGGCGGAAATTAATTAAGCCAGGCAGTTTAGGCTGTAGCATCTTCACTCCTCGGCCACTCCCTTGTACTTTAACTGGTTGGAATTCAAGGGGCACGGAGGAGGGGAGGGGAAGACTGGTGAGGCTTTGCAAAGCAGAAAAAATGAGAAGCGTTCATTTGGGGTTTAGTTACCTGTCAGGTGGTTTGAGAGGAAGCCACAGATTAAAAAAGAAAAAAAGAAAGAAATCCCTTTAGTTTCTATAGCATAAAACAGAGGAATTAAGTTCCGATAACAGCTATCACTTACTGAGCCCCTGATATATGTCAGACGGTGTTCTAAGTGCTTTATGTATCATTATCTTATTTGATTCCTTCAAAAACTCTGTGGTAGATGCTCTAATTATTTCCATTTTACAGCTATGAAACTGAGGCTGGGAGGGGTTAAGGCTTTTAAGTGGCACGTCCAGGGTTCTATGCTTGGCAGTCTGACTCCAAAGCTGGCACACCATACACCGTGCTATACTGCCTTATAGATAGTTGAACCTCTGGTTGTTATTTTCCTCTAGATTTACATCTCAGTTTTTGGTATGGGTGGTGGGCATGGATTTGCATTTCCTAATGGAGGAGGGAATTAAGTTAAATCATAAACAAGAGGATGCTTGAAAAGCATGGTGTTCAAAAAACTGAAAAGAGTTTGTGCCTTTTTCCTGACAGCCTGCAAGCACATTTCTTGCTGTAGGGAAAGAAATACAGCATAACAGTACCAGATTCTATATTAAGCAATTTATTATTTTTCGAAAAGTGATAATGGCCTTGTTTTCATCTTAAGAGTTAAAAGTGGAAAAGACTGATACCCTCAGAAGCATGCACTCAGCAAGATTCCCTAAATAGTTCTTTCCTCTCCAGTCCTGACCCAGTAACCTCTGGGCCATTCTATTCCCTGGAATCTCCTGTATAGGGCCCCGAAGAGTATGCTGATGCCTGCGACATCCTTTTAGGATGTGAAGACCTATAGACAAATGGCTCCTGGGGACAGGGAACATATCAAAAAGTAATCCTTACTCATAACAGAATTGAGTTTGGTGTGAACCCAGCAATCAGGGAATGAAAAGTGAGTGCATTGGCCTACCATGTTATCTGTATAGGAGTTTTATATCTTAAATGGAACAGACATTCCTGCAAAACAATAATGGACTGAGATTAATGAGTTACAGGTGACCCTCAGACATGGGAAGGTTGACTTTGGATAAGCACCCACAAAGGTCAAGTGCTTATCTGAATTAACCACAAGTCTTGGATCGGGGGGTAAAAATAAAGGACGAGAAATACCCCAGGGAGAGGCTTTCTTCAACCTGAGTTTTGTGTTCTTTCTTACCTTCTGCTAAATTCTGCATTGGATTGGACCAGTCCTTTTTTTATACCATTTTCATATACATCTCTGGCCTAAACCAGATCTCAACATCGTGGAAATAGCATGAGCAATGCTTTGCAGATTCTAGGTTTTCAGGATGTATTGTAAACCAATTATTTTTGCTAACATAGAATTGAGTCTTTTTAACAGAGGCTTTAACTGGATGGAATCTTTACAACTGTAGTCACTTTTGCCTAGACCTCCGTTGAGGATTTGCATTTGTCTCATTGTACTGTGCAAATATGTGGTGGTAAAAATAACTTCTGTGTTTAATACTCTCATCCTTGGGTCAATTTTAGTATTTCCATTTAAGACAGAATAATTAATCCCCAGAGCAGTGCTGTATTCTTCATTTCTCAAAAAACATACTTGACACCTACCGCCATTAATTAAGTGGAGTGGTATAGCTATCTGGTGTATCTCCCATACAGCGTATCTTCTGGGCTCTACCTAAGAACCCTGCCGGGAAGGTGAGTAGACTGAAAGATGCTCATGGGAGCAGGGCAGACCCAGCTCAGGCTTTAGGAGAAGTTCAATGCTCCTGCGGGAAGCTGAGCATACACTCGTATCTAATACAAAACACCAGGGTGTCCCCACTGGTAGATAGAATCCTGTCCAGGTGTGTTGTCTGCAATAGAGAGATACAAAGAGATAACCCTCTGGAACCCCACCCCTGCCAGAACTTGGAAAGGAGGGACATAAGATGCCCCCTGAGAGCAAAACTTCAAAAACAACGTGAACTAAAATAGAGCATAGATATGTAAAGTTTTCTTATGCCCTAGAAGGGTCCTAAGAAACCTGGACAAAGGCATTAACACATGCAAAGAAAGAACGTGCTAATCAGAAGGGGGTTGGTCAGCCCTGGGTAAAAAAGAGAGCCCCTGAGGCAAAAATTAGTAGCGCCCATCCGAGCTTTGCCCCTGGAAGACCCGGCCGGCCAGCCAAAGCCTTTTCAGACTGAGGTAAGCATCAGCTAAACACAAACTCAGACAAATCGGTATGGAGTGCCTGTAACGTGTCAGGTATATGTCAAGTTTTGGGAGAAAGTGCTGGGTAAGGAGACTGCTCAAGGCAGTTTACAGTCTGGAAGGAGAGCACATTAACATAAGGAAGGAAACTGAAGACTGACGACTCTCTGTCCCTGAGGACGTAACTGTGGCTCGGGAGAGGCAAAGGACATAGTAAATAAACAGTGGAAGGATGTATAAGGACAGTACTTCAAACAGGAGCAGCATTTGCTCTGGGCTCCAGGCTGGAAAGATCTTGGCTTGCAGCCTGTTTAAGGGATGGAGGGAAGGCCGGTGTGGCTGGAACCCAGAGTGGTTTTAGATAACAGATAATATTTATTGAGGGCTTAGAAGTGCCAGACACTGTTGAAAGCAGTTTATTCTTCTAATTTTCGTCACAATTCTATGAAATAAACACTATCTTTATTCCTATTTTACTTAAGGGGGTAACTATGGTGTAATATAAGTAAATCACCTGAGCTTGGCAGTAGATTTGAACCATGGAGGTGTGGATGCAGGAATTTGAACCATGGAAGTATGGTTGCAGAACCCGCATTCCTAACCAGTTCTTACAGTGAAGACCGGGTCTGAAGTAGTCAGACCATGTAGGGCTAGTAGCTTGAGGATTTTGTCATCTCCTAAGAACAATATCCAGTTTTCGAGGAGTGACCTGGTCAAATGTGTGCTTTGAAAAAACTCAGTAGGGTTGTAATGTGATTAGCTACCATTTTTCTAGAATCTCATTATGCTTTTCTTCCTGTGTAAGTCATCAGAGAAAGAGGGAATGCACAGATCATGTGAACTTCAGGAATTTTGTTTACCAAGATAGCCATTTCTTACTGTGAAATAACATGCTAGCTTTTCAACATGATGTGGCTTTTCAAAATTCTTGACGGTAGGGAGAGAATATGGTGCTCATGTGGTTTTAAGTATTCTAGTTCCTACAACTATTATGTCTCAATGTAAATTAATAAAATGGTACCCTGGTTTGATACAGCAGACTAATGAGAGGTTAGGCAGCCTGCCCTAGAAAGATTAATTTACTTTCTAAAAATATGAAATTTCTTATTTGCAATGCTAAGGATCAAGCTTTGTCTAGACCACAGTAAATTTGCCAAAGTCATGGCTTTGCCCTTGGCTGCTCAGGAGGGAGCCTGCTGCCTTCTCCTCAAGGGTGGCAGCTGACATCCCACAACACTCAACATCACTGGGCTGTGTAATACAGCCACAACTTTCCTCCTCCTCCTCCTCCTTCCAAGTCTATTCAGAAACCTAGGCAGGTAGGCAGGAAGGTCTGTCAGCAGGTGTCAGGTTCAGAGCCCTTTGATGGGAGCCAACCAGAACAGTGTAGGGTCTCAGGCCTTAAACCCGCTTAACATAACTGGGGAGCAAGATGGAACCTGGATCTTGGTTTCACAATAAGGGCCCAGGGTAAGAGCCACGCAGGCAGGAGATATAAATCTGGACAACAGTGTAGAGATGGTATTTAAAGCCCGGTAACTGATGAGATCCTTTAGGAATTGAATGTAGTTAGAGAAAAGAAGAGGTTAGAACCCTAAGCCCTGAGGCACTCCAACTCTTAGAGACAGGGGATGGAGAGAAACCAGCAGAGGAGACTGACAAAGAAGTAGGTGAAGAAGTGGGAAGAAACTCAGTAGAGCGTTGGGTTGTGAAAGGCAAGTTAAAAGTGTTTCAATGGGGAGAATGTGATCAGCTGCATCATTTAAAGTACCAGTAAGATGAGGCTTGAGAACTGACTGATGGATTTGCCAATGTGGAGTTCCTTAGTGACCTTAACAGGAGCAATTTGGATGTTTGCAGGGTTGAGAGTGGGGTGGATGGATGACTGAATTGGATTCAGGAGAAAATGGGAAGAGAGAAATTACCAGTGAGTATAAACAATTTTGAGGAGTTTTGTTGTCAAGAGGTACAGAGAAAATGGAGCAGTAGTTGGGTGGAGATGTGGTGTCAAAAGATTTTTGTATTTATTTTTAATGAAAGAAAAAACAGCATGTTTCTATGTATGGCAATGGTCTTGGAAAAGGGAGGGAAATTTTTGATGCATAAGAGAGGGGAAGAATTGCTAGAGAAGTATCCTTGTGGCATTAGGATGGGATGGAATCTAGTGCACAAGTGTGGGGACTGGCCTTGGCTTGGGAGCCCCAGTAATCTATTCAGAGTCACAGAAAGAAAGGCAGGATATACGGACACTGGTACTTGTAGGTAGGGAGATGTGGTGGTGGAACATGTAGATTTTTCTGGATGTTTTTATTTCTTGGTGAAGAAGGAAGCAAGTGAATCATGATGAGTGAGCAGGTTGTGGAGGACTGAGGAGAGAGAGGGATGAAGGAGTTGTTGAGGAGAATGGGAGAGGGAACAGACTAGGACAGGAATGATACCTGGGCAGCATTATTGGTCCATAGGAGGTTATAATGACCAGGAATTTAGAATGAGCATGGTTGTGTTTTTTTCTCTAGCACATTTTGTTGCAGGTATGCTGGCCCAGAGTAGGCAGAAAGTCGGATTTAATCAGGGGAGCGAATGTACCAGTACAATGCAGTGATACAGGAGCAAGGAGGATAAGGGTGCTTGTAAGAGGAATAGTAACGGTGATGGATCAAGGAATTTAAACAGGATAAGGAGGAGGAAGTGAGGACACAAGAGGGTGAGGACGGTGACAAGGTGGTAAGATCAACAGATCGTAGGTCCCAATGGAGTGAAAAAAACCTGTGCTCCAAATGGCATGTCTGACCTTTACCCTAATAAGTCTCTCAAACTCTTGACGTTCACATTTCTTTAAATGTCGATGGAGATAACAGCATCTTTAGTTTTTTTGTGGGGTTGGGGCTTCTCTGTTGGAGCAGTTATTGCTAGGGAGCTGCCAGTATCAGTGGTTGTTGACAAGATAGAGGAGAGGGAGAGTGTTGGTTCTTCATCAAGGAGGAAAATGACTGGCGTTGGGGAGCAGGTCTCAGAGTCTCTAATCGCTTGAGTTTTATAACCCTAGGATTTTAGGAGGAGGTGTACAGCCTCCAAGTGACACACACACATGCCCCACATGTGCATTTTTCTTCTTTACCAGGAATCAGGATAGTGCCCCATGCCAGGTGTATGGTCTGGCAATGAGCCTTCAAAGGTTTTTGGAGGATAAGAGGAAGCCCAGAGAGAGGCCAAGATAAGGTGAAAAGTCAGAAGAGGAAAAGGCAGGAGGAAAAGGCTTTTAAAGATAATGTTTTACCTTAGAATTTAGTTTATGAATGATATGAAGATATGTCATTGTGGGAAATATGTGGTAGGAAATGGATAATCATTTCATTAGGAAATATGGCTATAAAAATGCTGACAGATGTCTTTGTGTAGTGACCACAAGATAGGTCGTTACCTGAGGCTTATCCTTTGGGAATTCTCCTGTGTATGGATTATATCAGTTTCCTGTTCCCTGCCCTCTGGTCTCACTTGGTAGTTTGGACTTTTAAATCAGAAGTGGGTCTTTTAGATCATCCAGAGCAATCCTTTCATTTTTATAGACATTGGAACTGAGGCCTCACGAGGTGAAATCTGGGTTCTCCTATTCTGCAGGGATGTGGGAACCATATTCTGGCCTCTGGCTGTGATGAAAGTATCCCCTACTTCCATGCTTCTGTTGGGGACTTGTTCCTTGTCATGGATGCACTTGTCCTGTATTAAAAGTACCATTTGTCCTCAGATTGAGATACCCACCCCCCCATGACCCAGGAAACACAAGCTTGCTACTTCTGCGCTGTCATGCAGAGGATGGAACAAGAGGTTTAGGGTTTTGTTTTGTTTTGTTTTTTGGCAAATTGGGTGTAAACCTTATTCACAAGAACGATCAGGGACTGGGGATAAGGAGGGAACGAGGATTTTATCTCTCTTTAGAATACATTTTATGTAAGAGATATAAAAATAATAATAGCAAAATATGTTGAAAGAGCTTGGGTTTTGGATTCTGACAATAATGAAAGCAGTATGTACTGACTGATTCCTCTGTGCTGGGCAGTGTCCTCATATCCTGATGCTACAGATTACTAGCAACGGGATCTTGGGCAAATTACCTAATTTATTTGAACTTTTTAAATCTTCAGACAAAAATAAAAGAATTCTAATGCTTTTTTTTTTGCCTGGTATTTTTATAAAATATTAAATTTGATTTCATGTAAAAGTATCTGGCATAAAACAGGTGCTCAATCAATGTTAATTTTTCTACTCTTCCCCTCAAGCTTCCTGAGGTTTAAAAATATTTTTTCAGATTTTGAGCTGCTCAAAAATTTCAACAGCAAGGCAAGAATGGTTATGATTAAGACCATTTGATACTGTGTATTCAATTTTGTAATGTAACCTGATATCAACAGCCAAGATCTTTGTCCTAAAGGGAATTTCATTATTCAGCAAAGTGGAGCTGATTTAATAGCCATTAATTCTGAGGGTATGTTCAAGTTCAAAGTCCTTCTGTTTTAAATGTAAATTGCTCTTTTTTATGTATTTTGTATTGGAATTTAGGAACAAACGCTGTCACTCCCATTTTTCTTTGCATGGCATTGCAGGCGCTTTTATTGTCACAGAGCCCTGTTATTGTGATACCTCACACAGGAAATGCACACTCTGACATTAGGCACCAAATTGCTGAAATATCCTGTGTTTTCTATTCATTAAAGCCCTAAAGCACTATGTGCAAATTCCCTTGCTTTAATTACACACCTCAGGGATGTGCACGCCAAAAAAGGAGCCAGTCAGACAAAAAGCCAGGTCTTTGCCAAAAAACCCCAGCCCCCTAACCTGGTAAACATTTATTTTCAGCTGGGAAATCTGCTATTAATTCATATAGTGACTTTCCCAGCTGAAATAATGAGCCAAGCCAAGTGAACCAAATGTTCGCAGTGAGCAAACATGAACAGTAGGGAATCAGCCCATCTCTTATTTACATGTTTGTTCCTTCAGCAGTTTAAGGAACATTTGTACGTTTCCCTTTTACCTGGAAGCGTACCAGTGTTTATGCTTCACGTGCCTTAGTTTTCAAACAGAGCTTATAGACTCTTCTGTAGAGAGCTGCTTTAAGAAGTAAAAGAAGAGAAAAACCACCAAACCAAATTAACTATTATTAGGGCTTAAGAGCAAAGTCTCCCCACCAGCCACACTGACTTTCTAGTTTATTTGAAGGCCTAAAAAAAAAAAAAATCAGAATTAGCAAAAACGTGAGATTTTTGAGAGAAATGCCATTTGGGAATTTTTGTTTTAAGTTAACAAAAATTTTAAACTTATAAACAAAAAAGTTTATTGTTCAATAAAGCAAACTAGGAATTAAAATATATTATAGAAGGTTGTTTTACATGTTGGGGAGTCTTTTTTCATTTCCATTTAATTACAACGCTTTAGAATGTGAAAAATAAGAAAAGAAATAGCTACCCGCAGGTACAATATGCATATGACAAGGTAGAGTATTATTTACTCTTCCTTTTTGAGGCCTGAATACTCACAAAATGCACTCAGATTCTAGAACAGAAAGGTGCCCTATGTGTATAAAACTTAGAAGAGAAAGTAGTTTGTATAGAAAAGGATGCCTAAAGCTTTGTGGAAAGCAAAGAAAGAAGGAGAAGCAGTTCAATTAACACATGAAATAGCTAAGTAGAAGAGTTAAAAAGTCAATATATTGATTAATTCCTATGAAGATGCAGAGTATCTACTCAACAGTCAATTAACCATTTAACATTTTTCTTGAAATAAAGGAAGTTTTAAAAAAAGTCACAAACCCAAACGTATGTAATGATATAATCAATAATTGGAGTTTTAATGTCTCTCTTAATGTAAGCTTGGATGCAGAGTTTTAATTTATTCTCAAAGAACAAAATGTGTTACAATTTAATGAAGGTATGGTTTTTATTATAACAAACATGAAAAAAGTAGCTTTTAATTCACAGCACTTGAAAATCAAGGTTAACCACTTCCAAACCTTTTTCCTAAAAGAAATTTTTAGCAGATACATGATTTTTTAGCAATGAATAAATGAATAAAATGTATGAGAATTTTTTTTTGTTGTTCTATAAGAAGAAGCAATGCCCTATTAATTTTGACAGACAACTTGGCATTAGCCATTTTAAAATCCAACATGGGATAAAGTTATGCATTACTAGTCTCTCTACATTTTTGTCAAGAGATGAACATTTTGCCAGATTTTTAATAATATGCCAAGACCTTTGTCAGTCGGTTTATTTAGCCCTGCGTAGTTATGCCAGTTTTTGTTCACCACCCCACTGGGTGTAACACTGCCCGTCACAGCTCACATAACTCCTCCCCTACAATTAGACAAAGTCAACACAGCAATCACTCCCAACTGCCCTGAGGTACCTGCACTATCAACAGTGCAGATTCCGAGGCTTGAACAAGCTTTGCTTTGTCACTGCCTCCCCACCCCAATTAGGACTTTTTTTCTGCCCAGGCAATTTAACACCAACACCATGGGTGGACCAGATAACTCTTTTAAAAAGCGAGTTTAAGTAATTCTCCTGCCCATCCCCCCTCCCCCATCCCAACCCAATCAATTCTTCTCCACCTCCTTTTCACTACTTCCTCCAACACCATTCCCTCCTTCCCCCCCCCACCCCGCCCCCCCCCCCAAGCACTCTCAGAAACTTGCAGTCTCTAATAGTTACCATGCCGACTGGAGCCTGTGCTAAGGAATGTGCTGCTGCCACACTGAACTCAATGAAAAGATGAAGAAAATGTGCAGGCAATACTAGTTTGGCTGTGATGCTGGAGAATCTGAGACAGGGCTGTTGGTATGGAAGGATCTCACTGCATGCAATTTGCAAACATGCCAACTCAATAGCATGTGATAGGCACTGGATTCGGAGGTCTTGGAGTCTTCAAGGGCTGGGAAGGAATAAGCTGAATGGGGGAAAATCTGCCCCGTGAAACAATGCTTGCCCCTTAGAAATTTGAGATTTATTCATTTTAATAAGAATCTGCAAAATGCGAAAAGAGACTGAACTTCTGATGAGCCCTCCCCTTCTGAGTCCAGTCATTACCTCTTCTTGAGATTTTTCTGTACCTTCCTTTTACTGTCCATAAAAAAAAAAAAATCTGCCTTTCTGTCCTGAAAATCATCAGTAGAATTCATATGACACAGGGGCTGTGTAAATCACAAACTGTATTTCCTGAGCAGTTGCACAGAGGAGAGGATTGCTTTGATTTTGCATGGAGAAAGGTGGAAGCAGAATGCAGCCCATGAAGAGCAGAATTCTGAGAGCTGAAGAGTTCCCTGAACTTCCCATCCAGATGGAGGCAGATTTGGGTCTGCACGGCAGTCCTTCTAGAGAGTCTCCCTTGGTCTGGAGAACTGGGCTACCATGTGATAATTCCCAGTGGAGAGGTGCCCTTGGGATATTGAGAGTAGGCGTGGGATCACCATGGGGGTTTGGTCCACTCCAACAAAAGTCTTATCTAAAACACCTCTCCCTGCTCCACATTCATGTGAACTAAAGACTACCTTGGATTTCCCCGAGTTAGTAGGGAAAATTTTTCCAGAATGAGGATGACTCAGGATTGCAATTTACACCTCACACTCAGATTAGTAAAATTTCTTTCTTCTTCCCTTTTCAGTCTTCCACATCGATTGATTCCAAACTGTCCTGTACATCACTGGCAAAATAGTTTTCCATGCTTGCCAATTCTACCCTGTTTTTTCATTGCCCACAGCCTCCCTATGGCTCCTCATTGCCATGGCAACCACATGTCCTGGGTTTTTCAGGACATTTTGATTTCAAATATTCTGTCATGTGGTCAGACCGTGTGTCAGATCATAAGCCAAAAGATACGTCCTGATTTGGGTTTTGAAAATATTGTCACTATACCCATTTCTCCCCAGATACGATTGTTGTTGATCCTTCTTTTTCTAGCAAACTAGAAAATAGTGCTTCTCTTTTCATATAATAATACCTTTCATTTTTACATAATATTTTGCAGAGTGTTTTCACATAGTCACCTTGGTGGATCCTTTCCTACCTGTGAAATAAGACAAGATAAGAGACATCATTTCAATTTTATAGATGAGAAAATTGGGGCACAGAATAGTGAATTGTCTTTCCATCATTTCCATAGTGGCAAAACAACTAGAATCCCCATCTCTTGACTCGAATGTCTTTTTTTCTCTAACATGCTTCTTCCAAATATAAAAGTGATACTTTGTACTCTAGGTTTCTTTGCCTTTGCGGTCCCTGAAAGACTGACTTTCAGGGGACTGTGTAACTGTAGAACAACTCTTTCCTGATTCATGTTGCACATCAACTCACGAAGTTGAGGAAGAGTTGAGGGAAAGGCTTTAAGGTGAAGAACTAGGAGGCTGAGATGTTAATCACCAATGTCATATATAACTTACAAACAGGGGGAGAGAGAGGGGGTGGGGAGAGAGAGGAAGGGAGGGAGGGGAAGAGAGAGAGAAAGAGAGAAGAAGGGAGAGAGAGAGAGAGTAGGGGGAAGGGAGAGAGAAAAAAAGAGAGACAGAAAGAGAAGAAGGAAGGAAAAAAATTCTAAGGAATCTGTCCAACAGTTACACCAGTGATATTTCTTGAAGACAGACTTATTTTAGTACATGTCTAGCAATGTTTATAAACATCTGCCTCTTAGTATTCTTCTTTATTATTAAAATTTCTCAAAAATAGTGTTGTATTATATTACTTCCAGCGAGTATGTTGCATGGCGCTAGACACTATACATAAGAATAAAAAAAGAAAAGAGGAGGGTAATGTATATTATTAGCTTAATTATTCACTCATGTATTCAATAATTAATTTGACAAATATCAAGTACCATCTACGTGCCAGGCGCTATACTAGCCGCCAGAGATACAGTGGTGATAGTTCAGAGCTTATAGTCGGGTGATAATTATTGATTGTGAAAAGTGCTACAAAGAAGATAAAGAGGATGATGTGATGAGAGAACTGCAGGAGGCTGGGGAGATCTTAGGAGAGCTACTTCAGATCGAGTGGCCAGGGAAAGCCCTTCTGAGGAGGAGGTGTGTAAACCGACACTTGATGGATGATAAAGAAGCGGAGTCATGCACAGAGCTAGGGAAAGAGCATTTCAGCAAGTGGAAAAGGAAACACAGATCCCTGTACTTTTTCTGTTCCATGTGTCTTCAGCATAGTGACCTAGCAGTTGAGGGCTGGGGAAATGATGTGAGGTGAGGCTAGAGAGTTTTATTGGCCTTGAAGGCCATGGTAGGGGGTTGGGACTTTATTCTAAGAGCAATAGAAAGAATTAAAGCCATTGAAGAGCGAGACCTATAGATAAAAATTTTCTAGGAAAAACCTACATCATTACTCTCCAGAACCCAATTCTTATCCTAAAGTACCTAGTCTACAGGAGCTAGGTAGACTACGCTATATGCTATTCATGCTATAAGCAGAATGTCAGAACTCTCAGGGGCTACTGGTACAGCATTATAAAGTTATTTACCCTCTAAAAATGTTCAAAACAGAGTGTTTTTGGTTTTTTTTTTTTTTATCATTTTGTTTATTGAAGCAGCAAGGCAAAAGACAGGTTCCCACTCTGGTTGAAGCATATCACCTTAAGCAAATCTGTCGCATCTTATCACCTTAGTTCTCCAAATAGAATGCACAAGCTCTTTTCCTTTCTCAGGTAGGATGCTGTGATTATTGATTACTTGCTGTTTGCAATAAAATACTCATAATATGTAGTGTACTAAATTATATTTCTTTTTAATCTTATTTTCTAAATCTCCTTTAATGAAGTCTTTTTATGTTTTAATACTTATCTTCTATCAGAACAGAATTTTTATGCTAGATTTCAAAATGTGGATTCATTAACACCTCTTATACACCAAGTTCTATATTGTCTAGGCATGTTAACTCAAGATCAATAAAATTATTCAGAAGTTGGAATGCAACCAAGGTTAATTTGAGAGGAGAGTACATGAAAATAGGAATAAGCAGGCAGGTTGTTTCTGGCTAGACAGGGATGGAGAGGCTTTGTTACTAAGCAGAGAAGAGGTTTAAATTCTAATTGTTGTTGGTATCTTCAACCTTAATGTTTTGCCAGAAAATGGACAGGAGGAGGCAGTGGTATGTTACCGAAGTTTTTCTGCTAAAGTTTACTATGGCATCAACTCAGCAGGCTGGGACTCTGGTCAAGGCAAAACATGTATTGACTCTGTTCAAGGCAAAACACGTGTGATGTTCATTTCTTTCTGTTGTGATCCATGGTGATGTTTGCATAACAACTATTTCAATGAAAAGTGAAAACTTTTAGTCAATTAGATGCTTTGCAATGGCCAGACATCATGCACATCGCATGACTTGTGGGTTTCAGTTTTCAGCTGGATGTGTTGGCACTAAGTTGTGGGTATTCACTAAGGATAGTTACAGATATATGCATGATCCTCAAAGGAAGCTCACCTAATGCACAGTTGCATAGCACAAAGCCAGGAGTCTATTTTTTTTTAACGATATGTATGACTCTCAGTCTATATTCTTTATTTCCTGGAAATAAAGTATCAAATTAATTTTAGAAAAGGAGTAATTGTTGGATGATTCACATTTAATTTGCAACACTGTTGGACAGAAAAATATTCAATGCCAATCCAGGCTTACAGTCATAGCTTCTTTCCTTCCTGTAGGTGTATATTTAAGGGCAGACATACAGCTAACCCAGACATACCATAGCTTGTCAAAATTCTCTATTCAAGAATGTTTCCTAATGAAAAAACTAAAACAACTGGTTTGTTTGAGTAAATGTGCTTATCAATGTGCTACTTCCAGAATAATCACCTTAGATCTATTTTAAAGTGTTACCGTAGCACAGAGATTCCATGTTATAAAGTAAACCTTAGGAGCCCAGGATGTCAGGTAAACTTTACGATTTATTCCTGTAGTAACCCTAAGCTCAAATACCTAACCACTCATTTGTTAAAACACACTTAGCAAAAATAAATTTTATTTGAAAAACATTGGATTTCCCATTTTGCTTTATGGATTTGAGTCTTTCAGACCACATAGAATAAGGAAAACTTAAAAGGCAAAACATACGTAATTTACTTCACACTCTCTTCTATTGCTTTTTGGTTTATTTAATTTAAAAATAAAACTCTGTCATGCAGTTAATACTAAGAAAAAGTATAAAAATTTTTAACAATGACAATGCTATATTCCCCAGCTGTTGGCCTCTACCCTAAAATGATCAGTTCTTAAAATGAAAAATTAATTTAAAATATTTTTCAGATGGGTGACTGAAGTTTTCTTTCTTTATTCATTAATAAATAGTTTTGAGTACTTTCTGTGTGTCAGGCACAGGGCTAGGATGTAGGGATACAGTACAGAGAGCGACCCAGTTTATTTTAGGAGGGCGTTTGAAGGTGTAAACCTGGGATAGGAGGCAATCCGGCAAGGCACAGAAGGCCTCATAGAAACCAGTTCTTGGGATATTCCTGCCAGTGATTTAAGCAACAAGTAACTAAGTGGGAACATTCTTCATGTCAGTAGTTATGATGCTCTGCTATAAAAGGGATTTCCCCCAAGTTGCCTTATTACAAATCCCACGATAGGTGACATTCACATTTCTCCCCACACGCCAGTACTAAATCAGTAACTAGCATTAGGTTCCTTTTTTCTTTTCCGTGGATTGATTTCAACCAGGAAACTAGGTGAATTTTGTAGTTTCTCCTGTCCTAGTGTTTTGGCATATTTGTCTACCCCTCAGAGTGCAACTCTCTCAGAGACCACCCTAACCCTGAATGCTTTGGAGGCAAACATGGGTGGTAGTAGAAGAGGAGACAGCAGATGGGGAGGGGTTGAAAATTATTTTGGAAAATAACTCCCGGATGTATTTTCTGCCATTACTTTACATTCCCTTGGATCTGTTCTAGTTCTGCCATTTAGCGAGTGCTCAGAGAAGATGCCAGTGGCCACTGCGGGGAGGATGGAGAGTTTTGGTGACTCAGAAAATAGCCATTTGACATTCAAGCTTCTTTCTTTTGTCCAAAGAGAGCTCACAATAACTCAGTCATGAAGTTAGGGTGCTGAGATAAACACCTGCACAACCATGAAGCAGATTTAAAAGCGCCCTTATTTTCTTGGTTTCCCATCCAAATGAATATTGATAGAGTTTCTCTTAAGAAAGTTCTCAACTCTCCCATTGCCGGTGGTTACTCCCAAATGTTTTGGTGACCTTAACAAAGGATGTCTGGATAGGGCTGCTAAATACAATTCTGGATTCCTAGTTAAATTTTAATTTCAGATAAACAACAAATAATTTTTTTCAGTATAAATATGTCCCATACGACGATTGGGACGTGCTTATACTGAAAAAAATTATTTATGCCATCTTGTATTTTTATTTGCTAATTCTAGCACTCTGCCTGGGCAATGGACACCAGAGTCTTCATATCATGATATGAATAGATAGATCAGATAATCATTTTAAGGCACAATTGTCAGCACAATTTTGGTGCCATCAATAGCAGCACGATGAAAACAGTTTATGAAGCACCCACACACTCATCAGAATTGCAATGGTTGCCATGCCAAGTTAAGTGAACATGGTCCTTTCAATCTAGGAAGACAATAATGGGACAATATCAACAGTGATAAACCAGATAAGAAGAAAAGGGAACATAAAAACTTGACTGACATCAAAGGAGAATATAGAATAAATAAAGTACTTCTATTATGTGGACAACTCATTGTTAGGAACTGACACAAGACCACAAACATTTCACAGAGGTCACTGGGCAACTGTTGACATCTTCTATTTGGAGGCAAAACAATGACTCAGAAGTAAAAGAATCTCTGCTTCATTTAACAACCAGAATTTCCCAAGGTCCAGGATCACCTCAACTCCTCATCTCTGCAAGGCATTTCATGGGATTAAAAAATGACATGCATATATAAAAAGGGATACATGTACACACATTACTATACACACATAAATAAGGGAAAATGAACCATTGATGCAATCAGAAAATTCTCACATATTTATGTGTAACAGATCTGATCAGTTAGCTGTCAGTAATGAATGACCCTGATAACCATGTTTGGATCAATGGTGCAGGTGTTGCACTGGTGACTAAGATGACTGAAATGACCCAGTCCATTGTGCTAAAACCTAGTTTTATGGTGAATGCTCACTTGGCAACTAGTTTACCAAACTATAGAAACTGATTTTAAATGATTGATTCAGAAGGTCCATATGTAGGATTAAGGTGGCCTAAGAGATTGTCAAGGGTTATCTGTACATTCTTCCATATTCTTTTCTTATTATGAAAGCAATGCATAACCATTGTAGAGAGGTTAAGAAAACAGGTAAGATGAATGATGAAAAGAAACCACAATCTCACATCTCTGAATTCCTCTTTAAGTTTGTTAATAATGACATATTTTATATACCACCAAAAGATCAGAAAACAATCTATCAGATTTCTATCTATCCCCACCAACATTAAATATATTTTACTCTTATTATTATTTGATTTACAGTTTTATTTTTAAAATAATTTTCTATTTTTTAAAGGAAATATGTTAAGGACCCATCTCCATCCCTTCTTCACTTTCCTCCTTTCTCAGGGGTAACCATTACCCTGAAATTGTTGTGCCATTCTCATGGCTGCTTTTACAATACATGTATGGATACATAAACTACCTTTATAATACATGTATAGATACATAAACTATTGTTTTGTGTTTTTTAAAAAAGGAATACTATACACATCCTTTGGAATTTGCTGTTTTCACTTATTATGTTTCTGAGATTTATTCACGTTTATGCATGCAGATCTAATGCATTCATTTTAACTGCTGTACAGGATTCCATTGAATGAATGTATCCATTCCTATACAAAGAGACATTTAGAATGTTTGCACATTTTTCTCTAATACAAACAGTGTAGCAATTGGTGTCTCTATGTACACATGTTCAAGAATTTTTTTAGAGAGTACACCTAGAAGTATAATTTACTGGTTGGAAAATATAGAAACCTTCAGTTTCCTAGGTTTTGAAATTGCTTTTCAGAGTGATGATGCCAATGTATACTTCCACCAGAAATGTGTAATAATTGCCCCACGTCTTTAATAACACTTGGCATTATCAGAGAGTAATGTTTGACAGTCTGATGAGTGTGAAATAGTCATTGATTTAACTTATATTTCACTAATTGTTAATGGAGTTCAGCAAATTTTTCATATGTTTATATGCCGTACAAGTTTCTTGCTTTGTCAATTACTTATTCATAATTTTTGCTTTAAAATTTTTTTCACTTGTTTTTAGGAGTTTTCTTTTAATATGGCTTGGATACATAATCCACTGTTATATCATTTGCAAATATTTTCTTCTAATCTGTCTTGTATTTTATTTTGTTTATGAACATCATATCAAATATTTAAATTTAGAATACTAAAATCTATTCATATTTTCTTTCGAAGTTTGTGCTTTTCATGTTTTGTTCAAGATACTCTTTTTACCATAAAGGTATTCTCCTATGTTTTCTTCTAAAAGTTTTATAGTTTTGTTTTTTTACATTTAGGTTTTTAGTCGTTCTGGAATTAATTTTTGTTTATGGTATGCAATAAGGGATATGGATTAAATTTTATCTTTTTTTCATATGAATTTCCAGTTGTCTTAGTGCAATTGGTTGAATGATACATTCTTTCCCTATGGATTTGTAATGTCATCACTGTTATATATCAAGCACCCATATAAATGAGAATCTGTTTCTGGACTCTATTCTGTCCTATGATCTATTTGTTTATTGCTGCTCTAATGCCGCTCTGTTGAAGGTAAGCCTCCTCTTTTCATTCCTGCTTTCTCCTCCTCAGTTCTCTACTCTCCCATATGATAGGGGTTGTCACAGTCTGTGAAAAATCATGTTGAGATTTTGATTGACGCTGCATATAATTTTTAGATTAATTTGGAGAGATCTTTACTATATTGAGTCTTTACTAAATAGCTATCTTTACTATATTGAGTCTTTTCATCTGTTAACTTGATATACCTCTGTTTGTTTTAGTTCTATTATTCTATCCAATAAAGTTTCATATTTTTTGCATGAGGTTTTTTTGTTTTTATTGCATGTTTTCCCTAAGTTCCTTATACTTCATGAGGCTATTGTAAATGAAAAACTTTTTTAAAAAAATAAATTTATTTATTTTTGGCTGCCTTGGGTCTTTGTTGCTGCGCGTGGGCTTTCTCTAGTTGGTGAGTGGGGGCTACTCTTTGTTGTGGTGCGCAGGTTTCTCATAGTGGTGGCTTCTCTTGTTGTGGAGCACGGGGTCTAGGCGTGCGGGCTTCAGTAATTGTGGCACGGAGGCTCAGTAGTTGTGGCTCGTGGGCTCTAGAGCACAGGCTCAGTAGTTGTGGCACATGGGCTTAGTTGCTCCGCAGCATGTGGGATCTTCCCGGACCAGGGCTTGAACCCATGTCCCCTGCATTGGCAGGCGGATTCTCAACCACTGCGCCACCAGGGAAGCCCCGTAAATGGAAAACTTTAATGACATTTACAACAGTTTGTTGTTATTGTATAGAAATGCAATTAATTTGGGTATATTGATCTATATTTAGCAACCTTGTTGAACTTTTATATTTGTCTTAGTTTTTTTTGAACCAATCTTATTGTCTTTAAATAATGACAGCTTCATTTTTTTCTTTCCAATTCTTATACCTTTCATTTTCTTCTCCTTGTCTTACCATGCTAACTAGAGCCATCTTTACAATGTTGAATAGAAATAGTGATGGTGAACATGTTTGTGTTATTCCTGATTTTAAAAGGAATGCTTACAATGTTTCACCATTGAATATGATGTTTGCTGTAGGTACATGAGGTTAAGTTTGCTGATCTTTCTGGTTTGTTAAGAGTTTTTGGTTTTGTTTACTTTGTTTTTTTGTTTGTTTGTTTTTTTGTTTTGGATGCACTGGGTCATCGTTGCTGGGCGCAGGCTTTCTCTAGTTGCGCTGACCGGGGGCTACTCTTCGTTGCGGTGCGCGGGCTTCAGTAGTTGTGGCGCATGGGCTTAGTTGCTCCGCGGCATGTGGGATCTTCCCGGAGCAGGGCTGGAACCCGTGTACCCTGCATTGGCAGGCGGATTCTTAACCACTGCACCACAAGGGAAGTCCTTGTTTACTTTGTTTTGCAATTAAATGGGGGTTGAATTTTATCAAATATTTTTTGTACATCTAGTGGGACAGTTGTATGATTTTTTTTTTTCTCCTTTAATCTATGCTTTTCTTTTTATCATATTACCCTTGCCTGCTTTTGGTATCAAAAGTGAAGGAAATACCAGCTTCACAAAACAAGTTGGGGAGTTTCTCCTCTTCCTTTTTTTTTTTAGATCAGTTTTTATAAGATAGAGTTTATCTATATTTTGAAGGCTTGATAGGATTTTGTAAAAGTGTCAGAGCCTGGTATTTCTGTTTTCTTGTTTTGTGGATAGATTTTTCACAACTGATCCAATTTTTTTTTAGTGTTATGGTCTTTAGTTTTCTATTTCTTCTTATATCAGCTTTGATAGGTTTTTGTTTTCAAAATAAAAATTCCATTTTATTTATGTTTCCAAATTTGTTGGCATGAAACTATTCATAGTATTCTCTCATGGTTTATAAAATCTCTTATTTATCTGTACTTATATTCTTTTTCTTATTAGATTGTGTTTTTTTATGACTTCTTAGTTTTACTTAGAGACATTTGCCTTGTACAGTCTTTTCAAAAAATAGCTTTTATTTTTCTTGATCATCTACTTTTTTATCATTGCAAATTCCTTAATTTCTACTCTTTTTTATTTATTTATTTATTTTTGGCTGCATTGGGTCTTTGTTGCTGTGCGTGGGATTTCTCTAGTTGCGGCGAGCGGGGGCTACTCTTCGTTGCGGTGTGCGTGCTTCTCATTGCGGTGGCTTCTCTTGTTGTGGAGCACGGGCTCTAGGCATGCAAGCTCAGTAGTTGTGGCGCATGGGCTTAGTTGCTTCGCGGCATGTGGGATCTTCCCGGACCAGCGCTCGAACCCGTGTCCCCTGCATTGGCAGGCGGATTCGTAACCACTGCGCCACCAGGGAAGTCCCCTTAATTTCTACTCTTATATTTATTAAGGATGATTTAGTTGCATTATGCGAGTTTTTTTTTTTTATTGTGATTCACTTCTAAACACATTCTAATTCCATTGTGATTTTTTCTTTAACTCATGGGTTACCACGAAGTGTGCTTTTAAATTTAAAGATCCCAGGGAGTTTTTCTGTTATTATTTTTAAATTTTATTTGATTGTGGTCAGAAAACATGGTCGGTGAGATATTGATTTTTTGATATTTTTTTATGGCCTAATACATGGTCAATTTACGTAAATGTTCCATGTGGGCTTGTAAAGAAAGCATGTTCTTTAATTGTTGGGGCATAATTCTCTACATGTTTATTAAATCATTATTAATGATGCCATTCAAATCATACATGATCTTTCTAAATTTTTAGTTTGCTTGATAATTATGGAAAGATGAGTGTTTAAATCTCCTGTGATTGTGAATTGATCAAATTCTTCTTGCTATTCTGTAAATTTTTGCTTTATTTGGAGGGTATATTACTGGGTACAACTTATAATTGTTATCTCTGTAGTTTTTTACTTTTATCATCTATTCATTTTTTTTTAAGTTTTTTTTTAATTAATTAATTTATTTATTTTTGGCTGCATTGGGTCTTGGTTGCTGCGCGCAGGCTCAGTAGTTGTGGCGCACGGGCTTAGTTGCTCCATGGCATGTGGGATCTTCCCGGACCAGGGCTCGAACCCATGTCCCCTGCATTGGCAGGCAGATTCTTAACCACTGTGCCACCAGGGAAGTCCCTGTCTTCTGTTCTGAACTTCCTTTATTCCTTTTGCTTCAAGGTCTATTTTATGTAATATTAATATACATATGCCAGCCTTCTTTTAGTTATTATTTGTCTGATATATCTTTCCTAATCTTTAACTTCTAATGCTTATGGCTTTCTGTTCCATTTGAAAAATAACATGTAGCTGCATTCTTCTTTAAAATCTCATCTAGGATTATTCCTTTAAGTGACAAGTTTGGTCTATTTACATTTTTCATGATACCATATTATTTTGTACTTGCTTTCACTAGTCCTCTTTACACACCCTCTTTCACTTCCAGTTTTCTATTGGAATTGAGTGTTTTAAAAAAAAAAAATCTTTCCTCTCTTTAATGGTTTGGAAATTATATGACCTAATTTTATTCTTTTCATAATTATTGTATTATTTATGTATTGCTATGTAACAAATTATCCTAAAACTAGGCAGATTAAAACAGCAGTGAACATTTATTACCTCACACAGTTTTGGTGGGTCAGGAATTTGGGAGTGGCTTAACTGGGTGTTTCTGGCTTGGGGTCTCTCATGAGGACACAGTGAAAATTTAGCTGGGGCTGCAATCATTTGATTGCTTGACTGGAGCTGCAGGATCTGCTTGCAAAAATGACTCACCCGCATATCTGGTAAGCTGGTGTTGACTGTTGGAAGAAGGTCTCAGTTCCTTGCCACACAGACCACTTCCTAGGGCTGCTTGAGTATCCTCACAACATGGTGACTGATTTTCCTCTAAGTGATCCAAGAGAGAGTAAGGCACAAGCTAATGCTTTTTATGAGCTAGCACTGTGTGTCACATGCCATGTCTTTCACCATATTTTATTAGTCACCAATTAGACCAGTTGGGAAGGGAGGCATGAATACAAGGAAGTGTGGTTTATTGGGGGCCATCTTGAAAGCTGATAACAAGTACCTTAAAAATTTTAACAAGCATGCTCGATTTAACAAAGTCTGAAGTTAATTAATGTCACTACGACATCTTGAACAATACATGGATCTTAGAACACTTTCATTATGATCACCTAGTCTTTTCATTATTATTGTTGCTTTTACTGTGTGTGTGTGTGCACACGTGTATGCATGTTTATCAATGTTTGTTTTGATTTGCCCTCCATAGTTAGCAATTAATTTGTTCTCCTTTGTTTCTTGCATCATATTTCCTTCTGGACTAATTTTCCTTTTTCTTCGCCTGTACTTTCCCTGAAAAGTCCTTTCAGTGAGAGTCTATGAGTGGTAAATACTTATAGCCTTTATCTTTTTGCTTCTATTCCCAAATTATTGTTTAGTTGTATATAGAATTCTAGGTTGATAGTTATTTTATCTTAGTACTACAGAGACATTATTCCATTTTCTTCTTGTCTCCATTGTTGCTACTGAGTATTCTAAGTTTAGCTATCTTTTTTTTTTTTTTAAGGTAATCCTTCTTTTCTATGTAAAGGCTTTTAGGATCTCTCTGTCTCTCTCTCTCTCTGTTTCTCTCTCTCTCTCTGGTGTTCTGCATTTTCATTACAATATGCTCAGGTATGGATTTATTTTTACTAATCCTACTTGAGACTCATTGTGGTTCTTGAATTTGAGGATTCATGTCTTTTACTAATTTTGAAACTTCTCAGCCATTCTCTGTTCAAATACTGTATCTCCCTCATTCTCTCTTGTCTATCTTTCTGGAACTCCTAACAATAAAAATGTGGGAAATATGAGAAGCAAAGAAATGTTGAGATCATGAGAAGGCCTAACATTCATCTATTTGTGTTTCATTCTGAGATTTCCCTCAGATTTATTCTTCTAGCTCACTGATTCTCACTTCATCTGGGTCTAGTCTACTATTTAACAAATTCATTGAATTTTTTTAACAAGTAGGTGAAAATTTTATTTCTAGGTTTTTTTTTTCTCAACTTTACCTATACTTTATTTTTCATAGTACCCTGTTTTTGTGATTTCAGTTCTTTCTCATATGATTTAAAATATACTTATATCACTGCCAGTTCTATTATCTGAATTTCATGGGGGTCAAATGCTGTGGGTTTTTGTTTTCTGTTTTTCTCTCGTGTCTGCTTGACTTGACAATATAGTATTGTTTATGACGAACTTTGACTCTGAGTTCATTTCAGTGAGGTATGGTTGGGTTGAGGTACGTCTCCCGAGAGCAGGTGCTTTTGCCCAGGGGCTAAGAGGTGTCACTGGATCGTAGAGGGCCATTTCAAAGGCTGGCTACCACTAGCTGAAACCACTTTTTAAGTTGGTTTCTACATTTTGGGGTTCCCTGGCCTTGTGGTATGAATTCCAAAGGAGGTTATTTTCCCACCTAGAGCTGAGGAAGATTCAGATAAATTTCCTTATTATCTCTCAGTGTCATTGGGTAGATTTTTTCCCCTGGTCCTTCCTTTCACTGAAGATCACAGTCCTGGTTTTATGCCAGGGTCTTAATTTCAACTCCTTACTTCATGCTAACCCAAAGTCTTGTCTTTAGTTCCTGTATGGGTGTTAAAAGCCAAGTCTTTGTGTCACAAAGGCCTGCACTCTCCCTTTCTTTCTTAGCCACTTATCTACATATTTTAAATATTTGTGTATTTTATGTAGCATTTTAAGGTGTTTGTAGGGGGAGGGATTGCAAGTTAATCTAGTTTTACATCTTACCAGAGTAGTTGTTGCCCACATTACTATTTCAAGAAACAGAAGTCAAGTTATCTGCTTGCTCCTGAGCTGCTCTGTACATCTGCCATTCCTCAAGCAGGGAACAGGAGGGCTCCCAGGCAAAACTTGAAAATGGTGAAATTCATCTTTAGCACCTTCTCATGCAGAGCTTTCTCTCCTAACTCTCCTGTCCTCTGTAGCACCTCATTTGTCTTTCCTCATTGTGCCCTGTCTTTCCAGGATGCTCCAGGCTTCTTCTGGGACTTGTCATTGCTGTGCTTTTTCCCCTGCTTTTTGTGGAAATGTGCCTCACCAGTATCTCTGCACCGTCCAAAGTGTCCAGGTGACAATTAGCTAATCTGATAAGCTCATTCATGCTAATGTGTTAATGAAAGAGGCCTACAGAAGATGGCTGTCCTTCCCCTACCTCCTAATCAGGGGCCCTTCTTCTCCTGCCAGGTAACATATGTGCATAGCAGCAGTGATCTTCTAGAGAGCGTGACCTGGCTGTAGTGGTCTAACCTGGAGGATTGACGTTAATGGAGTGAGATTTTTAAGTCAAGTAGGAGGGACAGCTGGGTTGAGGCAGGCAGGAGAGGGTGAGAGTCAGGCAAAAATGACCCTCAGATCATGACACGTGAGTGTCTACTAATGTGGTGGGTGCATTAACCGTTTTCACACCTAAACTGTAAAGAATAAAGAGGATTTCTTAGAACATCCCTTTGCTAAATCAAAATTATTCTTATTGAAAACTCCTCTACAAAACAAGAACTGGAACTCAGCAGAACCACAAATATATGGGGTTCATCGCTACTCATTCGGATATTTTCATTTTGCTGAGTCTATGGGAAAAGTCTATACCCCTTGAAGGGGATGGTCAGGAAAGAGATGGGCCCTTGCATTGGAGGCTGGAACTTGCAGGGCTGGCTGTAGATGAATAGAAAAGGACTGGTAATTTGTTTTCTCTCTCCTCCTGGGCCTCATTCTCTTGGGTTTCAGTCTCTGATGAGTGAGGGTGTCAGCCCCAAGGAAGTGGTGCAGAGATAATGCAGGCTCATGGGGAGCTGCAACAGATCACATCTTTGAGCCAGGGAGAGGAAACTGTATATCCATGTTTCATGCATAATTCCTTTTTGTTTCCCTGTGTTTTCACAAAGTAGGTGTTTTGGCCTAGTTGATACTATACTTTGGGACCCAATGCAGGGGTAGACTCGGTGGCTGTGTGTTTGTTATGGCTAATGGGGAGGACCCCATGTTAGCCAGAACACCATGGTGGCTGCCTTCCTCTGCCCTTCCCATCCACTCTGCATGCTCTCCTCCCAAGTCCTTCCTGCAGGTTTCTTACAGGCTGGCTCTGCCTGCATTGAAAGTCTTATTTCTCTCGAAGGCCCTCTCCACACAGCTTTGGCTCTGGTTATCTGCTCCTTCCATCCTAGCTCCGGGGTTCTCTTCTCTCCCTTGCAATTTCCTTATGCTCTGCCCAAACCTTTGTAAAGAGTCCCTTTTATTAAACTCTCTTCAAATTGTCCTAATTTGAGTGTGCCATCTGTTTCCTGTGGGGAAGCTGACTGATAAAACACCTCAATTCTTTTTATTTGTATTTTTTTTCTTAAAGTAAAAGATTTTTTTTTATCATGGTAAAGGATACATAACAAAATTTATCAATTTAACCATTTTTAGGTGCACAATTCAGTGGTATTAAGTACATTCACAATATTAATGCAACTGGCACCATCATCCACCTCCAGAATTTTTTCATCATCCCAAACCAAAACTCTGACCATTAAATAATAACTTCCCATTCTCCCCCTTCCCCCAACTCCTGGTAACCACCATCCTACTTTCTGTCTCTATGAATTCAACTACTCTAGGCCCCTCACATAAGTGGAATCATACAATTTATTTTTTTTTAATTTTTACTTATTTATTTATTTATTTATTTTTGGCTGTGTTGGGTCTTCATTTCCGTGCAAGGGCCCTCTCTAGTTGCGGCGAGCGGGGGCCACTCTTCATCGCGGTGCGCGGGCCTCTCACTGTCGTGGCCTCTCTTGTTGCGGAGCACAAGCTCCAGATGCGCAGGCTCAGTAGTTGTGGCTCACAGGCCTAGTTGCTGCGCGGCATGTGGGATCTTCCCAGACCAGGGCTCGAACCCGTGTCCCCTGCATTGGCAGGCAGATTCTCAACCACTGCGCCACCAGGGAAGCCCATATACAATTTATTCTTTCACGTCTGGCTTGTTTCACTTACCATAATGTTTCCAAAATTCTTTAAAGATATAAGTGAATTGATACAATAGATCCATAGAGGACAATATTGGTACCCCTCTGGAAGCTATAAATCTTTGAGATATTTGTGGACAACTTCCCACGGAAGGCTGCTGTGATAGAACCAATGTTCTGATTTTCAATGGTAAGGAATCAAAGATTCCTTAGTGGTAATAAACTAGTTTCTTCACAAGAGAATGTTGTGGAATAAAACAAAACATTGACCAATAATACTTTCAAATGATATCAGCTATGCAATAGTTTAATATTGAAGAATGTATTTGAATCTCGATAATCCTTAAAAGGGCCTTTAAAACTATCGTGGAAGATCTTTCTTCCAAGTTGCATTCAGCCTTATGAACATTGGTGTAAATACCGTAGAATCCAGAAGTATCTTGCCCTGATTCCCTGAACATGCCTCCGTTCCTAAGCTACACTGTCACATGAATAATAAAGCTCACTTTTGTCATGTGATGTGGACTGTTGAAGCATTTTAAGGATTATAATCTAGATGGACTTCAAATGACACTGTGCTTTACAGAACACATGAGCAAAGCAAGGATGTAACTCCCCAACAGCCTGAAGAATCTTTGTTTCATTTAGGATTTTAATTTCCTGTTTTGTGTATTTTTATTAATGATGCGAGTAAAGGTATCAAGTCAGAGGATGCCCTAGTTATTGTTGCATAACAAACTGTCCCAAAATTTAGTGGCTTAAAACAAATTTTATCATTACCTCTTACAGTTGTGTGGATCAGCTGGGCTCAACTAGATGGTTCCAGCTTGGGGTCTCCTACGTGCTTGCAGTCAAATGGTGGCTGGGACTAAGGTCATCTGAAGGCTTCTTCACTCCTCTATTGGGGATCTTGGCTGGAGGGTATCTGGAATGGCTGAGGGCTTGGCAGGCTTCTTTCTCTTTATGCTTTCTTTCCACTGGCTGGCTTGGACTTTTTCACGATGTGGCAGTCCTGTGGGGGTCAGACTTCTTACTGCTGGCTTCCCCAGAGCAAGCATTCTAAGAGGGCCTATGCAGAAGCTGCAAGCCTTCTGACCTAGCCCCCTAAGCCCCAGAACACCACTTTAGTCACATTCTGTCAGTCAAGCAGGTCAATACATTCAGGCCAGATTCAAGGGGAAGAGAATTAGACTCCACCTTTGAAGGGCAGGAGTAGCAAAAAGTTTGTGGCCGCCTGTAATGTATCACAGGGGACATGGATCTTAATCCCAATTCTGCAGCTCCTGAGCGCTGGGAACTTAGGCCCATCCAGCACTTGCTCTGAGAATTGGTTTCCTCATCTATAAAATGCTGGAAATTCAGTGAAGGATCTTAAAGATTTTCACTTCAAAATTATAAGGATTCTCTGCCTTCAAAGTATAGACAACAGGGCTTCCCCAGTGGCGCAGTGGTTGAGAATCCGCCTGCCAATGTAGGGGACACGGGTTCGATCCCTGGTCCGGGAAGATCCCACATGCCGCGGAGCAACTAAGCTCGTGTGCCACAACTACTGAGCCTGTGCTCTAGAGCCCGTGAGCCACAACTACTGAAGCCCACGTGCCGCAACTACTGAAGCCCGCGCGCCTAGAGCCCGTGGTCCACAATGAGAGAAGCCACTGCAATGAGAAAGCCCGCGCACCGCAACGAAGAGTAGCCCCCGCTCGCCGCAACTAGAGAAAGCCCGCGCGCAGCAACGAAAACCCAACACAGCCAAAAATAAATAAATAAATTAAATTAAATTAAAAAAAAATAAAAGTATAGACAACATTTATAATAGAAACTCCTCTTTAAATTTACCTGGAGTGTTATTAGTTTTAGTGTCTAGGATCTTTTTTTCTGGGCCTATATAAATATAAAACTTGAGCTGGCCAAAAGATACCAATACAAGATTTCATTATGAATATTGACTTCACTATGAATTTTCCATACTTCTTGGTGCTAGCCGAAAGCTTACAAAATGACAACACTGAGCAGAAGATGTACTTGTGAAATGTAAAGAACGATGACCTCACTGATTCCAGTTGTAAATTCCAGTTCTCTAAACGACGGTGGGCAGTGTTGGTGCCCTTTCAGAAATCTGATGCTTGTGGAAGGCTCTTGTGTAGTTTTAGGTGAAGGAGGGACAGAGACAGAGATAATTAAGGTGAACGTTTGAGCCTGGTAGCTGGTCAGAGCACACAGAGCACACAGATCTCTAGGATCCTCTATTTTGTTTGTTTCAAGGCAGGATGAGAGCCTCTCAGATATGAATCCCTGCCTAAGGCTGACTCCTCAGCTTTCATGGACATGAAGATAGCTTTTTAAAATAAAGGCTCTCCCCAGCTTCCTAGGCAAAGCCCTTTTTCAACTGTATACCAGTTACACCAGAGAGTTCAATTTCATTGCCTGCGCTGCCCAGAATTTTAAAACTAGAATCTCAGATGTGTTAATATTAAAATATATTTATATTTATATATATAAAACACAAAACAGGGATTTCACAACCCCACTGAAAAACTTTAGTCCAGAGGAGACTGTCTTCTGCTCTACTCCCTCCAAAATAAACCACGTGGTACTGAAATATAAAAACACCAAAAATTCTCTGTTGCAAACCCTGCTGTTTGCCTACCCAGCAGCCGCTTTCCCTTTATTCCTTGCTCACAGAACACCTGGTCTTGTTCCAGAATATACCCTTATTCCTAATTTTAGGGTAAATCCTGATTTGTGTAAATCAATCATGGTGATCACCTTGACAGTCCTTGGTTCAGGCGTGGGCATGTGACCCAATTTGACCATTAAAGATTGTGAAGGGGGACTTCCCTGGTGGCGCAGTGGTTAAGAATCCACCTGCCAATGCGGGGGACACGGGTTCGAGCCCTGGTCCGGGAAGATCCCACATGCCGCGGAGCAACTAAGCCCGTGCACCACAACTACTGAGCCTGCGCTCTAGAGCCCACGAGCCACAACTACTGAGCCCGTGTGCCACAGCTACTGAAGTCTGCGTGCCCTAGAGCCCGTGCTCCACAACAAGAGAAGCCACCACAGTGAGAAGCCCGCGCACGGCAACGAAGAGTAGCCCTCGCTCCCCGCAACTAGAGAAAGTCTGCGTGCAGCAACGAAGACACAACGCAGCCAAAATAAATTAATTAATTAATAAATTTAAAAAAAAAAACACATTGTGAAGGGAAGTCTGCTTGGGGGGTCTACGCAAGAGGTATTTTCCTTCTCAAAACAGCACATGAGAGGAGACATTCCTACACGTCCACTGAATGTTGCTGTATCTGAATATGACTCCCAGACTCTAGTTATTGCAGCTGCCTTGTAAGCATGACAGTCCTGGCCTAAAGTCCAGCAGACACACCGAAGGCGGCCGAACAGAAGGATGAAAAGAATCTGTGTCCTTGATTTAATCAGCTACAGCACCACCTACCTCTGACCTTCTTACCATCAATGCGATGGTAATTTCCTCATTGTTTAGGTCAGTTTAATCGAAAGCCTCGATTCCTTGAAGCCTGCAATATCTGAATGTATCTCTTTCTCACGCATGGCGGGAAAATATTGGCATACTTAATATCCCCATGAAGAGTATCCATACTTCACCCGTGCCTTGGGTTAGAGGGGATGACCTCAAAAAATAAAATATGTGGTGACCTAACTCAATGGGATTGAATCCAGGATTAGAAGCATGGCTATGTCCTGACATAGTCCTAAACCCTAAGAGAATGATACTGATAATCATAATGGTGGCTGATACTTACTGATTGTGTACTCTGTACACAGACACTAAATGCTTTAAATGCGTAAGTCATTTAATTCTCAAAAAACCCCTATAAAGTCAACACTATTATTATTCTTACTTACACAGGTGGGAAATGAGGCCCAGAGAAGTTAAGTAATATACCTGAGGCTGGAAATCTAGTAAGTGGTGGAACTGGGTTGTAAACTCAGGCTGCGTATTCAAGAACTCAGTCTCCATCACTGTGGTCTTTGGCCTTTCTGCTCCCAAGGAAGGAAGTCCCTCCTCTCTACTGCTACCAGCAGCCACAGGGGAGGCAGAAAGCGCTTTCTGAAATGGTACAGATGAACCGGTTTGCAGGGCAGAAATTGAGACACAGATGTAGAGAACAAACCTATGGACACCAAGGGGGGAAAGCAGCGGAGGGTGGTGGTGGTGGAGTGATGAATTGGGAGATTGGGATTGACATGTATACACTGATGTGTATAAAATAGATAAGTAATAAGAACCTGCTGTATAAAATTAAATTAAAAAAAAAAAAAGAAAGTGCTTTCTGTTTTCCTGGGGAGCTTTGTGAATAACCACACCTGGTTTCAAAACCAATTACTTCAGGTCATTCATTCATTTAGCAAACATTTATTCAACATAAACTATGTTCTAGGCCTTGAGCAAAGATGAAGTAAACCTAGTTTCTGCCCTCAAGCAACTTAATCTAGTGGGGGACAGATTCTTAATCAAATATTTATCAGACCTCATACTCAATGGTTTAGCTGAGATAATAATCATAGCTAGTCTTTGAGTCTTGAAGATGTATCAGACAGTCTTAAGGATGTAACACATATTAACTATTTCAATCATCACACAATCTCTATTTTCCTGAGAGGGAACCAAGGAAGAGCTTAACCTATCATCCCACAGCTGGTCAGTGGCAGAGCTGAATTTGAACCCACTTGGGCCGAAAACCACTAAACCAGGGGGTGTGCAAATCCCTGTGGCAGCAACTGCTTCCAGCTGGAACAGACAGTGGCAAAGGAGGGATCCGGATTACTTCATGGATGAGAGGACTTTTTAATTGGACCTTGAACGGTAAATGTGAATCAAGGTACCATGAGGGGTAAACAAATTGAGAATTTTTTTAAAAAGAAGAAGAAGAAAAAGGAAGGAAGGAAGGGCATTCCAGGCAGAAGGAACAACATGTGCAAAGATAGGACGGCTTCAGGGAACCATAGAGTATTGGCAGAATGGTGAGTTCTTTGTGATTCCTTCACAGTGTGTGGAGGATGGAGTGATGGGAGATGGGACCAGAAGGCATCTTTGGATATAAGGAGTCTGTATTTTATTCTGCAAATAAGAGGGGCACATTGAAGATTTTAAAGGAGGACAGTAATGTGGGCTTCTTTTATAATGATTTAAATGAAAAGGAAAGAAACAAAGCCTTGGGGACTTTAAAATGTCTAATACAGAAAGGTGGGTGGGAGTAGTGGGGGAGGCCAGTGTGGGAGGACACCCTAGAAGAAAGCCCTGGAAGTAGACGGACCTGTTGGGGGCTGTTGCTCTCATCTGGGAGCCAAGAATGGTTTTTACATTTTTAAAGGGTTGTAAAACAAACAAACAAACAAAACAAAGAATAATATTTGACAGAGACTATATGTGACCCTTTATAGAAAACGTAGCCGCTCTCTGCTCTGCTTAAAGCTGGTGGTGCCCTGCAGGAGGGAGAGGCAGGAGAGGGGATGTGGAGAGGGTCATCCTGAAAATCCTTAGGAGGCAGAGCTCACAGGACACTGGCCAGAAGGAGGAGGGGAATGAGAGAACAGGTGATGTCAAGGATGAATCCAAAAACTCTGCATAAGCGAGTATCATTATCAAACAAACGAAATACAAGAGGGGCACCAGGGCAGGAAGATTTTTTGATTTGGGAAGATTCCTGCTGCTGTGAAGTGTCCACAAGACCTCCAGGTGGAGATATTTGGGAGACATTAAACTGAACAATACTTATATGTCAGCTTCTCTATGATCCGTGATATAAATTCCTTAAGAGCAAAGATAACGCAACTGCTTAGTGTTGATCCCAGCCCATGATAGGCTATTAATCAAGGGTGTTGAACTCACTGAACTGAATTAGACTGTTGAATTCAGGAGATGCGCTGAGAGACCTAGTTTAGAGAAAGAGACCTAAGTCATTGGTTTTTAGGTGGTTATTGAAGTATGGGAGTTGATGGCATATTTAATATACTCAGTGCAATATTGTTACATCTGTATATGCATTTGTCTGGCTGCCCAATTAAAAGCAAGCCCCTCTTGTGGCAGGATGTCTCACTTTCAGTTCAATTTGCCAAGAGGCAGGAGAACATGGCAGTTAGAAGTCAGGGCTTGTAGCCGGGCAGCTTGGGTTTGAAAACCCATCTCTCCTACTTTCTAGGTGTAACCTTGGGCAAGTCACGCAACTTTGTGCTTTAGTTAACTCATCTATAAAATGGAGATAATAACACTAACACCCTTTTAGGGGGTCGTTGTGAGACTTAATGATATATGTGTTTAGAAAGGGCTACGATCTGTTAAAAACTAGGTCAAATCATGTTAGCCCACTAAAAGAAAACCCAACAGTGGCTCAGAGTAAAGCCAAAGTTCTTACCATGCCTTACGTCCCCGACCTGATCTCCTCGCTCTGCTCACCTTGCCCAAGCTACCCAGCCTCCTTGCTGCCTCCTCAAACTCACCGGGCACATTCCTGCCTCAGGATATTTGATTTCCTTCTGTCCAGAGCACTCTTCTCCAGAATCTCAGCATGTCTTGCTCCCTCACCTCCTTTGACTCTTCATTCAAATGTCATCACTCTTTTCTGAATAGCAAACACCCTCACTCCCCGACCTCCCCTTCTTCCTTCTATGCTTCGTGTTTCTCCATCACAACTCCCAAATGCTAATATGCTACATAATTTTATTTTCTTCCTCCTCTCACTAGAATGTAAGCTAGCGGGGACTGGAATACTGTTGTATTTGTTGAGTGAATGAATGATGCCTACCGCATAGTTAAGGGCTCAATCCAGCCTGGGAGCTACGGTTGCTTCCCAAACATCTGGTGCTTTGTTGATGACACACACCTCCCCAACAGTGCCAGTACCAGCAAGGTTGAGGGCACAGGGGTAAATGCAGGCACAGATGTCTACTCCTTGACCCCCTCCATCCATAAACCCTGAGTGAGAGAGCTTCTAGTCTACTTGTCTTGGGCAGTCAACTTGTTAAACGCATACGTTTGGGGAAAATAGGCAAAATAGGCGAATGCTTTATGAGAGTGCAAAACCCATTTGTAGTCTTTTAGAACTGGTTTAACAACCCAAAGTAGAAAATTTGTGTATACACAGTAATGCTGTTTGTTTGATATTAAATTAGTATTGGAGTGGGATGGGAACTCCTCTTATATTGGACTCCTATGGAGATGGACAAAGTAATTGTAGAGAAAAAGCAGCTGCCCTCAGCAGTAGGCTTAGAAATGTCAATTTTAATTAAAACATTTATTTTCAAATACATTTCACTGTTCATATGTAGTGATATGTGTCTACTTCATGCAAACTTTCAAACCGCTGGGCTGAGGAAACTGGAGAAAGGCATTTTGATAGAGAACCCTAACAGTATGATCAACACAAAGAAATGTAAAGAAAGAAAATCCACCTCGTGCTTCAGTTTCTCCTTAGTCCACACGTTAGATTGTTCTTCGTGGGCTTGGCCGTTGCTTTTAAAGGCCTGCGGACACCCTCAGAGAAATCTGGTGTCAGTGGGTCATGGTGGTGGTGGGCATGCCCCCCCTCTCAGGTGAGGTCTGCTTAGTGTGTGGGTCCCTCTTTACTTCATCGGTAGAGATTCTCTCCCCATGTTTCTAGATCTTAGCCAGAAGAGAGCTACCAAATCAGCCAACTCCCGATTCAAAATTCTCCCAACTTCCATCTTCCCCTGAGTACTATTTTGGGTTTGAATGACGAAAGCTGAAGAAAGGTATCCGAAATTGTACAATTACCTTCTGAGCTTACGTCTCCTCTTGTTCTCTGCCCCGCAAAGTACCTGCCAAATTTCTGTTGACTTCCCAGGGAAACCGGTCATGACTTCAATGTGGCCAAAAAAAAACATTGAAATAAAAATGGGCCCAATTTAAATAAGCAACAATTTAGGATAAGAATTTCTGAAAATTTTGCTCAAATTTCTAAAAGGCTTTTATGAACACATGGTTATTTAGCATTGGAATATTAAGATAATCTTGATGTGTGTTATTTTAAAAAATCATTGTCAGGGTACAAAGACAATAAGCAATATTCATTAGTGTAACAAGTGTCCTTTACCTTGTAATCTGATGAATGCATTTCTGATTAAGGTGTATCCTCAGATTTGAGAAAATTACGACATATAAATACAGTTGCATCGATTGCTGCTCTCAATATGCTTTTAACCTCTTCAAAGGAACCATTAACATCACAGTGAGAAACGCAGAGTGAAGTCCAGAGAATGTATGCAGGTACTGCAACTGGCTGTGTACTCCAGCACTAAGCATGTTAACAAGTTATTGAATGTTCCACGTGATAAGTTGTGAGACTTTGATTTTGTATTTAATGATGTTGGTAGCATACTTCAATTTTTCAAAAAAATTTCTGAGCTAATTTAAAAATGCTTTTGAGTTTTGCACTTTGATTTTAAAAGTATACTACATTATAATCAATACTCTCTTAAAGCCAAACATTTTGTTCCTCCCTAGGAGCATATAGATTAATATATATGTATAGTGTATATATATATATATGTGTGTATATGTGTGTGTGTGTGTGTGTGTGTATATATATATATATACATGTATAAAATTTTGGCTAAGAGCTCTGATAAAGGAAAGGAGACCCTGGCATTCTTTTTCCGATGGCTCATAGAAGAGCTATTTGCTCACCAGACTATATGGTGACAGCAGACACATATCCTGACATATCCCGGCAGAGGAAATCAACACTGGGATACTTAACACCAACAAAAGAAAATAAGACACCTATTAAGCGTTGACCATATCAAACCAGGTGCTATTCTGAGTTTTTATAGGCCAGCTCATCTAATCCTACCAATTCCACTTTGAGAGAGGGACTATTATTGTTCTCATTTTTCAGGTGAGGAAACAGTCACAGAAAGGTTAAATAAGTTGCCCCACATGATATAACTAGTAAAAGACTTCAACTCAGGCAGTCAAGCTCTACAGTCTATGCTTGTAAACATTCATATTTAATAAACAGAGAGGATGTGCCATTCTGGGACGTTCCTTTCTATAGGATGGTATTGGGTTGCTTTTAACATAGTGTTTAAAAAGGCAGGCTTTCAAGCCAACTACTAGGTTGAAGTCATAGTTGCTCCAACTCCAGCTGTGTGACCTTGAGCAAGGTACTTAACCTCTCTCTGCCTCAGTTTTCTGCTTAGTAAGATGGGGATAATGTGAAGATTAAATGAGTTGGCACACAGCAAGCACTTATTAAAGGTAGTTATTGTTTTTATTAGTTCTTTTACTATTTATGAATAGATAAATAAAAAGGTATAAAAATAGAATGGATCAGAAACACATTGGGTTTATAGAGGCCAATAAAACCTAATTCATTTTCACAGCATTTTTTTCAATAAGGAAAAAATCAGAAGAAAGTTAAATAATGTGGCTACCTTCTTTTTTAAAGAGGAAACTTTTTCTTTTCCAACCTCTGATTTTGGTATAAATCTGGCATCCATTTTGATGTAACTTACCACTTATATTAACTTTAGCCTTCAGATCTCTGTTGCTTTGTTCCTTCTTCCCCATTTTTATGTTAGTTTTCTTTCTAACATCTTCTGAAATCCAGTCAAGGTGAGGCTCAACAAAACCAGATGTCATAGGAGAGACAAGAAAGAAATAGGTTACTAGGATGTCCAAATGAAGCAATGATTTTTATCAAGGAAAAACTGCAGAAGTCAAGGGTTCTGTGTGTAGCATTTGCCCTGGTAAAGCATCTAACACAACCTATGTTACGTGCTCCACATTTATATTGCTCCGGTGAGCAAATAAGAGACACAATTTTCAGAATCAAAGGATGTGGAAAAAATGAACAGGTTTTCATTGCAATTAGGCACCAGGTGGAAGCCATTTATTATTAATATAGTAGATATGACCATTCTATGCATCATGGAAGTCTTTACACCTTGTTGAAGGGGCACTGTTTACTGCGAATAATTTAACCATGATGAAGCTATGGAGAAAGAGGCACCATTAGTGAGGGATTCAACCAGCCAGCAGCTGGCTTTTATTAAAAGAAGAAATATAACGAGTTATTGGGAAGAAGTTGAAAACTGTAGGTATATTTGCTTGCAATTTTTATTTTTTGTTAGTGGAGGATCATTTTTGCTTTCTGAAGCATTTGATTGATTTAAAGTAGCTCTTGTCATTAAGTAATCTTTAAATTGACCTTCAACCATGTATCAGCAGCTCTACGATGGAAGCAAATGCATTATGTATTACAGTTTTGGATATAAGTTCTGAAAAAGCCAACTCTCATTCTGAACATCAAAGAGCGCCCCTTATCAAGGGCTTGGCTGAGAGGATAAAGCACTGTCTATTTACCTTATGACCTTGGTTCCGATCCAAATTGTATTGCCAGTGAAAGGACGTTTATGATCTCAGCCCCACACAGGTAGATGGTAGTCCATATCTCCAAAATACAGATTGGCAAAAGTGGAATTTTCCTGCTTAGGAGAGACTTAAGGCTGTAAAAAGTCCAGAGACAAGGAAGTGAAAAAGCACCCAGCTCATATGCCATCCTAGAGATGGCAGTCTTCTCAACTGGATGAGGTGGCTCAGAATAGCAGTCTGGGGATGCACTCCAACCTGGCTTTCAGATGAAGAAATCTGTTTTCAGAGCTTGCAACTCGTCCAAGTCTATTTCTCAAGCCAATACCTCCTCTCTAAACTCTCCCTTCCCCCACCCCTCTCCTTCCAGAGACAAAAAGCAGAAAGTCAACTGGAAGGATATTTAGGATGCCATTTGTAGAACCAGTGTGACGGTTTTCACATTTTGAAAGGGTGATTCCAACTGAGCTGATCTGTTTCAGAGTTTGCTTTTTAAAATTAAGATAAAAAATAATTAGCTATTACATCCTCAACATAGTCATTTAGATGATAGAGTTGACTGTTATTATCATTATGCCTGTAGCATTGTATTTTCAGGAAGGAGACCCACTCCATTTACTGTAGGATAAAGTACTCTAAGTGAGAAGCTTTCCTGCCCCATATGAGCAGTTTTAAAATTAAAAAAAAAGATTTAAATCAAATTAATAAAAGACAATGTCATTTGTATTTGATATTTGAATTTATTTGATAAGAAATATGAGTATATACCCCAAATATGTAATATCTTATTTTAAACAATTTCTATTTGCTTCTGTACATTTGATCACGTCCTTTATTTTTCATTCTGTTAGTTTACTAATTTAGTCATTCCTACGTCCTTTCAAGAAATATTTTAGTAATTTTGGAGTAAAATAGTTTATATATAATAATCTTATTTGTTTGGCACAGCAAGAAGGGAGAATTCCAACATCTGGTTTTACACCATATCCCTTATTGAAATAAGGGATATATAGATAAGAATAATCTCTCTTTAGCGGTAATGTAGAACACTCAGCCAGGCAAACAACATGAACTTCTGTGATAGTACAATTAGAAACATTTAAGGGACTTCCCTTGTGGTCCAGCAGTTAAGACTCTGCACTCCCAGTGCAAGGGGCCCGGGTTCGATCCCTGATCAGGGAACTAGATCATGCATGCCGCAATGAAGATCCTGCGTGCCGCAATTAAGACCAGGCGCGGCCAAATAATTAAATAAATATTTTTTAAAAATTAAAGAAAAAGCATTTAAGATTCTGTCCCCCATATACAAATATTAAGTAACTTCAGCTATTTTAAAAGCAAAAGCACATTTCTGAGGTGGGGGGATGGTGCATTGCTATGGGTCTATGTCTCCACTGAAGGAAAAATCCCTCACGTATGGGATTTAAAGATGACTAGCACCACCCACGTGAAGTGAAGTCTGTTCTCACTTTCTACGTGTGGTGCAAGCTCTGGGAGCCTTGGAGCTTCAGTCTCACCCAACTTACTCAAAAGGCTCACATGGTAGACCTGAAGGAAATGCAGGTTGGTGTGGAGTGGTTGGCAGTTCACAGAAAGGTGCACGGGATCCAGACATTCCAATGGTTGTGTCTGGGAAGCAGAGTTCTCCATATTCCAGGAGGTGTTATTCCTTGGTGCCTGCACCATTGGGCTAAATGGGCTTCTCCCCCATGCACGGAGGGGAGAGCAGATGAAAGGATACAAATGCTACAGCCTTTTATTGTCAGCAAACAAAAAGGGGCGCACATGTGCCGGTTTATAAATTACTGTTTTCATTAAAAAGGAGTTCAAAAATCAGGTCCCACTTATCATTGTTAAAACCTTAAATTTTTTTTAGCCGTATGATTTCATTATATGAATTACAAAAGAGTAATAGAGTAGTATTACTCAAGCCAGCTCACTTAAATTTAAGACATTCAAACCCAATAATGCACTAGGTTCTTTAGTTCAAGTTATGCAAATAATATACATTTTTTATTCCACTTCCCACCAGGTTATACATGTATTATAAACACAACAAACACCTCTTTCTGTACAGTATATTACTCAAAAGCTAGTAAAAAATAGAAGCCAAAATATTGTGAATTATATTCTTAAAATGGTTCGGCTTTGTACTACTGGCTGACATATTTTAAATGCTAAAGAGAAACTGGGGCTGGAAAGAGAAATGTTGACTCACTGTTACCTACTACTGTTGTCATTCATACTGATATTCTTCAACATCTAAATCAGATTATTATCTTTGTTTTCTTTAGAGTGGAACTAGCAGACCCAGCTTTGCTACATTTGGAAAATCAGCAGGGGGAATGGTTATCTCAAAAAGACAAAAATAAAAGAAGGGACTGAAATTTAACATAAATTACCATGGCTGTCCCTGAACTCAGAACTGGGGAGAATCTTTTTATTCTTTTTCACAAAGCTGACCATGAAAATCAATATGGATTATTTTGCAAGCATTATTTCTTAAATATTTTGTAAAGGTGCATAATGTAATGCATTTATTTAAAAAAATACTGCCACTGACATATTCATTCTATTTAGGCGTTAAAAGAAAAAAAGGCTAAACTTTAGGAAATTAGAAATACTGAATTCAGTCTTATGACGAAAACAACATGCACATTATTCATAGAATTAGCCCCCCAAATTGTATGCTAGGTGGTGAGATGGTTCTGTGTCCTTTCCCTGGTTTCCAAGTTTCCATTTATGCCTAATGTAGTCCATTGGTAACTTGCTCAATTCAATAAAAGCAAAAAAAAAAAAAAAAAATGGATTTTTCAAAAAAATGAACAAAAGCATATTTAGTGTCTCTGAAATATAGAGGTTAGTCTCATTATAATCTCATACTTTAAAAAAATCCCTTTACTAAGGGAGTTTTATTTCTTTATTCTGGGCAAATTGAAAAAAATAAGAAAAGTGGAAAATAAGAAATTCAGTCTTTTGGCTTCATGACGTAACATGAGCTCTGTGGGAACGAGGGAGCATTCCTTTATACTTGTCTGCAATCTGAGCTCAGTGGCTTTGAAAGCTCTGAAGTCCTCCACAAAACTCTTTCCTCCTTTTTTTCTCCCTTAAAAAAAAACAACAACCCACCTCAACTAACTTGTATAATCCCAACAGCATTTCTAACAGAAATTCTCACCTCAAATGCCTTCCTGTGATACAGAGGGTAGAACCAGTCTCTGGAGTACTTGGCAAAACACTCCCAGCCGCTGGTTAAATTCAACAAGTGTCACTTGCGCTTCTGCTGTCAGCATGGAGTTCTGTATACACGGCAAGAAGGGCCGCACTGGAGGGCAGGCAAGTGCGTTTAAGAGGGTGCATCATCTGTTTGGATGCTGCCAGCCTGCCCCCGGATCTGGGGATGGCTTCGTTCTTAACAAAATGTAGACGCAGAATCACATTTACTGTCACAAAACATTAACAGTACTGATGGGAAAGTTTAAAAACCGCCCTCCATCGGGTTGCTATTAAGAAAAAAAAAAAAAGACTGTGAGGTCGGAATTATTTCTTAATTGCATTTCACACCTGGTTGAGATAGTGTCTACAGCTGCAAGGAGATGAAAGGAATGATTGATCCTTGAAAAGAGAATAGGTAGGGTAGGCACTGGAAGGCTTGAGAGCAAGGCACACTGGGGTGGAGTGAAAAGCAGAATTCACTTTTGGTAGAATTAATTTCTTGCCAGCATTTGAGAAAGAGGAAGGAGGCTCTGGAAGCAGCTTTCATTCTCCAATGCTGACTGCAAATCCTCCACCATAACAGTCTCACTGTAAACATCAGATATTTTAGATGCAATTAGACTTCCATGCACCATGCACAACAGCTGGGAAGAGTTTCCAAAGTTTTCTTTCTTTCTTTCTGTTTTCTTTTTCTTTTTTTTTAATTTGACTGGAATACGAAAGAAATAAAATATCCTGACAACTTCTAGCGTTGTCTTGTGACTTTAAAAAAAAATCAGCCTGTGAAGTATCACTGCTCTGTTTTAGTCTAATGCTACTTCTATCTTTTATCCTTTTTAATTAGAAGGCAAATTCTCAGACCGCCAGGCCTAATCCCTACACAGTGGAACAAAGCCCAGCAAAGCCTTTGAACACTGTTCAGCCGGGCAGCACAAACCCTAGTAACTGTTGGCAGTAGGGGCAAGACTCTGACCCTCATCTCAGCCATTCTCCTGCAGCTCCTGATGCTCCTGCCCTTCAGAACCCTATCTGTTGTTCTTCTGTTTAGACTGAAAAGACAAAAGAGGAGACAATGTGGGAAACCTAGAGGATTGGCTAGGTAGGATGCAGGGAGCTGGTGATGGATGGGGGCAAGTAAATGGAGTTTCACGGGAATGGACACAGTGGGGAGAATTGGATCACCAGATTAGGTCTTTAGGTTCAAGAAATTTCTTCATCCCTCACTAAATCTTTTCATGGACAATGCCACTTTTTAAACAATTGTTGCATTTCCAATTACTCCAGGAGTGTTCAAACAAATGCCCCAAACCCTCCATGAAAAGTTTACTTATATTTTAAACTCGCCAGATGAAAATCAATAAAACAAACACCCCCAAATCAGTGGCAGACACTTATATCTCCAAAGTATTTACACTTGTAATAATGTTTGAGTCAAGAGCATAGTTTGAGCTCACTCAAGCAAAACATGCAACTAGACAGAAACGTGAATTTTCAAAGCTAATGGGAATCATCATGAATCAAAAAGCCAAATTCCAAGTATGCAAATATGAAAAAGGATTGTTTGCATTTCCTACTTTGGCTAACTGTGAATTATTGAACAGTGAAACAACAGATGCTACTACCGTGCTGCAGACTCTTCCAAATTGTTCTTAGATTGAGCTACGTATGTGTAGGAATTACTGTCTGGTGCCAGGATGTTTGAGAGCTGTGTTGGGATTTCTGAAAAAGATATGCATTTTCTGCATTTTGAGATATCTGGGACAGACATTTCAGGAAAAAAAAAGGAAACAAAAACAAAAACCTTTTATTGGAAACATTTTTAGCAGTCCCTCTGACCTTAACACAGCAGGTTTCACAAAGCCACTCTCATTTTTCCTCCTTCGAAAGTCTACAGAAGTACCAATAAATGCAGTGCCATACTTAACCCAACCATTATGGTTGTCTTTGTAACCAAACATCAAATGTGTTGCTGATCTGGCTTTGGATGACAGAGAGGTTGATTTAAATCATAGGAAAGGATTCAGTCAGGAGTTTGGATGAATGATGTTCAATAAATGTGTGCATTTTATCATATAACCTTAAATTCAAAGTTAGAGCAAAGCTGCTTTTAAGGAAGTTCCGATTTTTAAAGATCATCGTAGGACAAATGTACCGAGTCTTATATTTAAATAAAATATGATTTTAGGATTTTAAAATGTACATTGATTTCCAGCACATTTCTTTTGAGAACACATGTTTATCTTATTAAAGGGGCAGCAATATATGTAATTATAGTCCATTTCTATATAATACCTGTTACTCAAATGACAAACCCAGTATCTTCCTCAACATTCTCTCTCTTTGCACTGCATAGGCAAATCCTTTCTCTAGGTCAAACAGTGGTAAAATAAGTGAAATGTACAAAGATAATCAAATACAACTACAGATAGTATTTTATAAAGAATGATGCAGCAATATTGACAGTCTACTATCAGCCTGCTTTTTTGATTGTCTTTACCTTTGATATCTTTATAAACATATGCAAAATATAAACTAATAAGAACCTGCTGTATAGCACAGGGAACTCTACTCAATACTCTGTAATGGCCTATATGGGAAAAGAATCTAAAAAAAAAAAAAAAGAGTGGATATATGTATATGTATAACTGATTCACTTTGCTGTACACCTGAAACTAACACAACATTGTAAATCAGCTATACTCCAATAAAAATTAATATATATATATATATACAAAATATAGCTACCTATATTGAGGCTCTTTAAACATACCTTATGTTCATTTTTTTTCTCTGTTTTCATTGAAAACTGTCTGAAAAAGAGGATACACTAATTATTTCGGAGGCTCCCAACAATGATCACAATTGGCAAATAAAAATACTTTAAAAAATTTTTAAATACTCTTCATAAAGATAGAAACCTTTTAAAGAAATTTTCTAAATATTTGCACACATTTCACTGTCTAATGCGCCAATGGAAATGATCAATAAACATTTGCATAAAAAGAGCAAACTCATTATGCGTGTGGGTTTTAAGTCACTGGAAATCTTTACCTAGTAGGAAATTATTTCTTATTGTCCTGCATGCACAGGCTGACTTCTGCAGGCATGTTATGAAGTGCCATGGACAACATGCTGTAGTGATATTTAATACTACATTTCCAAAAGAAGGTTCTAGAGACTAGAAACACACACAAACCACAGCTAGACGCAGTTCCCATAAATCAAACCTGGCATCACTTCTAACAGGGAATGGCTTTTGTGTTTGTTTTTGTCCCCACGTCACTGTCATCTACCTACACACCTTGATCATGTGTATGAATTAATTTTAGTAGAATGGAATGGGAAAGAATCCAGATCAGAGGAATCCAAAGCTTTTAAAAACAGCTTTTCTTTTAAGAAACTAAGACTTGCATGAACACTGACAATGCAGTGTACCTTACTATTCAACATGGTTGAATATACTTGTTAATACCTATTAGAATGTGAAAATTAAAATACTATATTTCCTATTTTTCTCTTTCTCGGAATTCACGTAATTTAGCTTTGCATAACAGCTTTGAGTGGATACGGTTGCCAAAGTTAAAATATTTTGTGTGCAGGTTAGTTTTTGTTATTGTTCTTCAGTTTCTTCCACTGAATTAGGCTTTCTTTAATAAGAATAAAATCTTAGAGGGTTTCTGAGGCTTATAATGTAATGCAAATGACCACAAATACTAAGCTTAATCAAAACAAATACTAAAAAAAAAAAAAAAGCCAACCCTTAATTCTGTATTCTGATCCATCAGTGACTGTATAACTATATCATTAATGATGTTCTCTAACTGGCGAAGTCCCTACTCCAGAGTGTAAAGGATCAAAGAAAACATTCTTTTCTGTCTGGTACACTTAGTAGTCCTGCCTCCCAACAGTAGGATAAAAGGAACTTGCTAAACTGTTGCCATTTTGCAACATCTGCTATAATTCCCCTAAATCCAGATTTGTCTGACACAGAGAGGCCTGTTCTTACATCATTGCCATGTGACAGTATAACACCAGTCACATCAAGCTTGAGGATTGCAGCTTCAGGCTATGATAACATGAGGAAAACCTTTTTGCCTAGGGCAAAACACTTGTAACAAAGTATTATTCATCTGGCCAATTTAAATCTTCTCTCAAAAAGGTACCCAGAAACATATGCAGTATGCCTTTGTATAAGGCTGGAGCAGCTCATAGGCAAATGACCTGAACCAAAGGCACAAAACCTAATGTCCTGATTAATTACTGCTAAGCGGCTCTGATACACAGAAAAGAGAATGCTGGTACTAATCCTTAACCCTGTCCTACATTCTCAAAATAGCCAAAACATTGCTGACAGTTACAAAAACAAACCTGTCCATGTTTTAAAAAAAAAAAAAAAAGGTTGTACATTATCACTTGGTGCCTTCCACCTAATAAAACCAGGATGCAGACAGATTAGAGAGTTACCAGTCCAGAGGGCTTCCTGGGACAAGGACACAGGCACATAGAAAGAAAATCTGAAGGGGAAAAAAACCCAACAATAATAACACACAATACCCAAACAGAAATATTTGGGGTGATCTTATTTTCAGGGTTCAGCTTCCAAGAGGTTGAACTTTTCTGGAAATTGTTCCTTAAACGCTGAGAACCTCAACACAGAAATGCTTTGCTGATTCACCTGGAGCTTAGAGATCGCTATGCTTAGAATTTTATTAGGAAAGGGTGTTTGAATTTCTTTTGCCTGTAAAAATAAGAGGATGCTCATATTTCACTATAAATATCAGACATTAGAATTTCAAACCATTTGAATTGGAAAGCTATCTTGGTTTCATCAGTCACTCAAACTATATCTACCTTTATTAAGAAAGCAAATATCTGGTGGCTATGTCACTTTTGCTGAGCAAGAAATACATGGTTAAAAAGAAGAAAGTTCTATGTAAGGGAGAAGGAAGTTGCTTATCTTAGCAAATTTTTTTTTTAATCAAACATCACTAAAATGCTCATCTTACTATCAGCCATAACACTATTACATTATAGGCTAATCAAATTAAAATACTTCTCTTGCATTTTATGTAAAACATGGCACTTTGATAGCACTGATTCAAAGCAAATAATGAGCCTTATCTATTTTGAAGACTGTTCTTAATTGACATTATTCTACAGGCACACCCCTACTTCTGAGGTCTGGGAAATAGAGGCTGAGGTTCTGAAGGGCCAGTCTAACTAGAGTGAGGGTCATTTTACCCACGAGGCTGCCCCTAATGCAACGGAGAAGAGACATACTTTCACCCGTGGTGCACTCGTTAACAAGTCTAACTCCGTTTTAGATTGTCAAGAATTTTTGTGTGTGTGAGCACATTATTTGTAGACACAGCATCTTCATGTGCCACAGCTACCCACCCTGTGTTTAACAGACTGCACAGGAAATACACTTTCCACCTGTCGGGATCAAATGCTGCCCATGCAAGTGCATAATGCAGGTTCAGCATCGAAGCCTGAGTTCGATGGTCTGTGCTTTTTTTAAGGGTACCACCTTTTTTCCTCCCACTCCCCACCCATTTTCTCTGCCTCTCCCTTCCTCAACTGATCCCCAAGCAATGTACTTTGATTTCTTGTCATTCCTCAAGCCTCTTCTTTCTGAATTAGGGTGACTCACCAGATGAATGAGGGTATAAGTTTGGAGTCAGTTCACCTTCGTTCATAACATCCCCATAATTCTGAGCACCATCTGCTCCCGGACATGACGATCTTTGATAGAGATTGTCCCTCCCTGAAGCCTGAAGCTCTGACTCTATTCAGAGGCAGAGTAAAGAACCAAATCTTGCTGCTTCTCAGGTCTGGCACATCCAACTTGATAAGAATTGCTCTGTGATCTGCCAAGATTGACACCATGTAGGGGGGAAATTTCTCCTCTCTTGGCTAGTTCCTGATTTTCTTGCAGATTAAAAAAGATAAATTAAGAAGTTTGAAAATCACTCCCTTCCTGGAATGTGAACTGAAATGGTATTAGAGATCAGAAATACTAAAGTATTTACCATTATCTGCTTTCCCTTTTACTTATCGGTCTCCCTAAGGCGTAGGAAGTACAATGGAGAGCACATACATTTTGGATTAGAGAGATCCAGGCTTGAAACCTGGCTCTCACGTGTCAGCTGTATAAGCCTAAGTGAATTACTTGGCATCTCTGAACCTCAGTGCCCTCAGTTGTAAAATGGGGCTACATAAGGCCTATTTCACTGTCATTGGGAAGATTCAGTGAGATAATGCACATAGAAGCAACCTCTTTCTTTTTTTTTTTTTGGCTGTGTTGGGTCTTCGTTGCTGCACGCGGGCTTTCTCTAGTTGCATCGAGCGGGGGCTACTCTTCGTTGCGGTGCGCGGGCTTCTCTGGCTTCTCTTGTTGCAGAGCATGGGCTCTAGGCACGCAGGCTTCAGTAGTTGTGGCTCGCGGGCTCTAGAGCGCAGGCTCAGTAGTTGTGGCGCACGGGCTTAATTGCTCCACGGCATGTGGGATCTTCCCGGACCAGGGATTGAACCCGTGTCCCCTGCATTGGCAGGCAGATTCTTATCCACTGCGCCACCAGGGAAGCCCAGAAGCAACCTCTTTTACCAAATTCAACAATCCTATTAGGCATTATAATCTCCATTTCACAGAGCGGAGTAAACGGTTCAGGAAGGTTACCGTCACAATCACGTCGTAGGTGTGTAGGAAGTGGGGACTGTTTATAATCATCAAGCCAAGGAGCATGGATTCTCACCTACCTTTAAATGCCTCATTTCCAAGTTGGAGGACCTTTGCTTTGGGGGTGAGGCAGCCAGTCTCCTGGTTGACTAGCTCTTCAGAGGCCTCGCCAAGAAAGCCTAAGAGGAAGGGACACCCCCCCTACCCCATTTACCAATCTCCCACTTTGTTGAAGGCTCTTTTGAAATTTTACCTCTTTTATCAACACAACAACCCTTCCAGTTATCATCTCCTCTCACAGAGCAGGATCTGGAGGCTGAGAAATGTTAAATCACTTGCCAAAGTTTGCAGTATCCCTTACGGCAGAACCAGCTGAGTAAATCCCACTCTCTGTCCTCGGGGCCCTGCTCTTCTACTTACTGCCCTCGCTCACTGCCCTTCTGCCCCGGGGCTGGAGGCACACTCAGGTGTCAGAGCAAGAACGGCTAAACCTTTGCAAGGGGGTATCCTCTGTCGCAGGCCCGGGAACACCTCTCCAGAAGTTCCTCTAGAAGCTCGGGCAAACCATAACATTTTCTAGAATGAAGCTTGCACAGAAACCAATTTTAAGTGAAACTAAAATCACGGTTAAACTACTAGTTCACGAAACAGAAAACACTCACACAGTAGAAGGCATTTCAGGGTGCTTCTGTAAAACAAAGGAGAGAAGGGTTAGATAAAATTCCAAATTATTTCCAGAAGGAATAGGAACCTAACAGCATATGTTTTAATTGTGTATGTGCCAAGATGATTTTAAAAATCAGTGGATTAGAAAACCAGGTTAACAATAATAAAATAATAACTGCTGATTCCCACCGTTCCTCTCTCCCTTCGAACCCAAACTCCACGTCCTCCCTGACTCACTAGAGACTGCGATTAGAAGACAGAAAACAAATAGAAAGAACCCACAAGGGTACTCTATATCTCTACTTTCTCAAAGATCCTCAGGTGGTTAAAGAAATGTGCATATGAATCACCTGGAGATCTTGTTAAAATGCAGATTCTGGTTCAATAGGTCTTGGGATGGGGCCTGCCATTCTGCTTTTCTAACAAGAAGCAGAGTTCAGATGACATAATGCAGACTCTTCAGCTGTGGATCGACTCAGTTCGACTTCTTGAAAATGTCAGTGCAGCCCTTAGAATTCAAGATAGACTAGTTGAAGCCAGGCTTCGAAGTACTGCTCTTTCTCAGACCTCAGAGGACTCCCAGCTGGAGACTCTCCTTGGTTAGAACAGATTCAGCCTGCTGAGTAAAACAGGCACTCAAGTTAGAGAAGGTAGGCAGCCGTTTGTATACATTCCCACCTTTAATCAAAAAGGGCAGGAGAAGAAAGATTTGTCAGTGACCTAACAAGCCCTCTAGATAGAGACCAGACCAAATTTCCTATTCAATTTGAATGTAAAAGGTGAACAGTTGGCTGTTAGGACTTAATGGATAGGTGTCGGGGAGAAAGGTACTGTGAGTTAGCAGGAGAGGCAAAACTAGATCTACCAAGCAGGGAACCGGTGGGGGAAGCGTTGGTGGGCTTCCCCTCCCCTCCCCTCCCCTCTTTTCTCTTTAGTTTGATTTTTCTGACCCTGGTAAAGTGAAAGGGAGTCAAGTGGGTGAGTTACAAAACTGTCCAAGATTAAGGACCCGATTCTGCTGGAGGGAGGAAGAGGGAATTGGAAGAAGGAAAAAATGGCCAAATGAGAGGTAAAGCAGGCTTCTCAGATGCTGCACCAGGGCTTTGGCTGCCTGTAGGCAAGGGAGGAGCTAGAACTCACTTTATTTATTTATTTATTTATTTATTTATTTATTTATTTATTTATTTATTTACTTCGAGGACCTGCTACATCCCAACAGCTGGGCCATGTGTTGTCGTATGTTACATCCATCGCCCAGTAGCAGATTCAGGTTGAGGTTGAGAATATGATTGAAAACTCTTGGGGTTTGGGTCTCATCTCCCATTCTCTGGGTAGATTGAAACCTACCTGGTCTTTGCCCCTGCGCTCCCCTCTCCTAGGTCGGGTCATGAGATTTAGGTGCCCTGTTGGGAAATTTGATGGGAGAGTGCCAATGTGGATTGGTTTCTCTTGTCTCTTGCATAAACCTTTTTTAAGGTGCTTTGGGCAGGATGGGGGCATGGGGCTATGAGAAAGTACTGTGCTTAAATGTTTTGTTAAATAACAATTAATTGTTTTCAATTCTTGAAGAGGAAAGGAAAATCATTTCCTGTCGGCTATTAAAATACATGCTTCCTTATGAGGCTGGCAGACCTGCTTCCTGTTTTCAGGAACTGGACAGAGAGGGTGGCAGGAGAGTAGGGCCATTGAAAAGCCCCGCCATCCACCCCATTTTGGCCAGCTACCCTTCCACATTGCTAATGCCCCCTTGAATCTGCTAACACTTTTTTTTCTGAAAACTTTCTTAGTGGAAGTGAAGGGGGGAAAAGGGGGAGGGGGATAAAGGCTACTGTCAAATTGATTAAGTGAACGCTCATTAGAGAAAGTAACAAGAGGTGAAATCTGCATATGCATTGCAGAAATGTGTCTGATCTTGCTAAATTGTAAAAAGACAAAAAGGGCTGACCCCCCCCCCCCCAGCTGGAAGTACTTAAGGGAGAACTGGAGGAGCGGAAAGTTCTCTAATAGTAACTGTCCTTCTTTGTAAACACACCCTAGACCAGCCAGTCTGCAGCACTTGGGGACATATATGGAACTTCGTTTTCTAGAAATTTGTACTACAATTATCAAATTATCCTGACCATCCTAGAATACATCAGCCACTTCCTTCATTTCTTTTACTATGAGTTTTATTTCCTCCATTTCCTTCTTTTTTTTTTTTTAACATCTTATTGGAGTATAATACTTTACAATGGTGTGTTAGTTTCTGCTTTATAACAAAGTGAATCAGTTATACGTATACATACATCCCCATATCTCCTCCCTCTTGCGTCTCCCTCCCACCCTCACTATCCCACCCCTCTAGGTGGTCACAAAGCACTGAGCTGATCTCCCTGTCCTCCATTTCCTTCTATTCCTCACTTAAAAAACACTTCCCCTCACCCCCACCCCACACAGCTATTACAAGGTACGTGAGAACCTCAAGCAGTCGATTTTGGGTCACTGGGGTCTAAGATTTGTTTCTATCTAGTGTATAACAGATTTTTTTTCTTCCTGGGTTTTAGAAGATAAACAAGCCAGAGGCAACTATTTTTTAAATTTTTGGGTTGTTGGGAGCAGGTTGGGGTCATCCGTACGAAAGTTCTCCCTAGCTTATTCGCCTGAACAAAAAACTCTAGAATGAGGATCCAAATTCCAGGTAACAATAGTGATCTGGAGCAGATGAAATTCCCCTGCTTCCTATAAAATTGTCAGCTAGGTAGTATAATTCCAATGGACTGTTAAGCTGGTGACTTGGGTACCACTTTTAAGAGGATAGCATTATTTCCAATTGTCTCCCATCCATGGGAGTAGTCTAATATTACAGCAGTAGAATATCTCTGATGACTTTCTTGTTACTATGCATTTTTATAGACAAACATTTCATAAATAGTGTCAAATCTGATGGCTCTGTTAATGTTCACTCTCGTGTATTCCTGTGATTAGCTTTCAACTTTTCTACTAATACCTCTAACTCACCTCCTCCTCTTCTAAAACCTAATCAGAAAATACCTTACTGAAACAGTGATGATGTTGACTTCAACCTACAGAATGGAGATACCTCAAGACTTAGTCTGAAAGGGTGAGGTAGACAGTGACATCAAATGTGCCTCAACTGACCCAAACCAGTCATTTAAAAAAGCTAGAAATAAGAAAAGCACAAGCTTGATATTTCTTAGGTTTAAAAAAAAAAAAAAAGACAGCATGCATCCTTGAGGTGTGGACTGGATTGTCCTAAAGATTTGAAAGGAAATGAACAATAATAAGAATAATGCTGTGCCAGAGGATGTCCTTTGAAATATCTGTAGATTGCAACAAAGCGATTCTTCCCATATGTGGGGTTGTCTGGGTTGTTTTGCATCATTATGTGCTTTGGAAATCCTTGTAATCACAAACTTAAGACTTGAGGACTTAAATCCTCAGTTCTTCTTTATATGTCTAAACTACCCCCGTAGGTATATTTACTTCCTTCTTTTGTCAAGCTTAAACATTTCCAATTACCTCAGACTCTAAAGGGAAATGTGATGGTTAAATTCCTGCACTTGTAATGACATTTATTAATCTAGTTCTGGTGAGAAATGTTGAACCTCTTGCCTTCCCAAATCATATATTTTAATTCCGAACACACCTCCAAAAAACATTGACATTGTTTAATTAAAATGAGGGTGCACATTAATAAGAAAGGATATCATTTTGTTATTTATATATAATTTTATTTTGTTAAAAAAAATGAACAGAGACTAGTAAGTTCCATAATTGCCCTCCATGGTGAAGGAATAAGTGTAGGAGAGAAGAAAAGCACAGTAAGACACATATGTTAGTAAAACACTCCTTAATACTACACAAGCTGTAGAAAATGCTACTTTGCATTTGGTCCTCAATGTGGCTGACTGCAAGCCATTGAGGAAAAAGTGCACCTTTTAAACTAATTCCTTGGTCAGAAGATAGAGCCACATCTAGAAGCCTCCTCATTAATATACTATAATGATAAGTAAGAGATTAATAGCAAAGTCACCTGCTAAAGCAATCAGGAACCTGTTGATTAACAATAAGCCTCCAAAAATAAGATACCAGATTGCAAAGCAAAATCAAGTCCCAGGGCAACAAGTGCTTCTGTAATTTATTCCTTCTTTATATGAGGGCATAAAGCTCCCTTTATAAACGTGTTTTGCAGGCCCTGCTGTGAGCTGTAGGTGTGAGCTTTTCAGCTGATTTATTAATTTTAGTTTCAATCAACGTGTCACCTGCAGACACAAAAATGTAGGCCTCACCACAGAAAATACAATTTAAGAGAAAAAAAAAAAAAAAGAAAGAAAAAGAAAAAACAGGGCTTTAATTCAAAAAACTCTGCCAGGATTTTTTTTTTAGATGAACACTGGAACGCCTATTCTTTGAGATCTAAAATAATTCCCAGCAACATAATTAAAAAAAATCAAAATTAAACATTTTTGTCATACTTCGAAAGTCAGTCTTAGACCTGGGGAAGAGTAACATGAGGCTGCCAAAACAATCAGTTCCTCTTGTCAGTAGGGGTACATTCTCCCCAAAGAATCGAACGAACAACAAGTCCCCTGGGCAAAATGTGCAAAAAATTCTCAATTAGTTGTCTTTATTTAGTGAGCACTATGTGGTCCTCAACCACACTATAGAATTATGGCAAGAAAGCTGAGCTCTTCACTAGCTTATTAGCATTCTCAGAGGGTAGGAGTGCTGCTGATAGCAGGCTGTTGCCTCCAAGAGCTGTTGGTGGGACCCCTACACTCCCGGGCTTTGTCCTTTTGTCCTTCCAAGCCAGCAGGAAGTACTGCCCCATGTTCAGGGCATTCTGGGATACCTTCATTCCATTCACAGTTTGCATAACTGACAGGCCCAAGTCTTTGTTATTGACTATGACCATCACTGTTGCAGGTTTAAGGGAAAAGCAAAAGCGATCTGTATCAGTCAATTCTAAATGTAGGTTTAGGAAGCAGCCCCCTTCCAAATGAACATCCTCGTGGGGCTGGAGTGGCCTTACATGGCCAAAGCCCCATAGGAAATCCAGGTCTCCGGTTTTAATCTGGCGGCACTCTTTTCATCCTGAAATTACAACATTAGGCTAGGAACAGACGTGGCAGTGGGTTACTGACTATTCCAGACTGCCTCCTCAGCATATACATTTTTACAGCACCCCTTTGCCTATTGATCTCCCCCCCTCCCCCCCTCATACCCCTATAGAACCCCTTCCCAGAAAAAGAAAAGAAAGATGAAAACAGTAAAAAAAAAAAAAAAAAAGAACTGGCAGCAAGTATTAGAAATGCCTTTTCTAAAGAAGAGGGTATTTGCTGCTTTAGGGAAAACACTATCGTTGACTAAATTAACAAGTTGTCTTATCAACTGCCATAAGCCTTGGAGTCTAATTAATTTAGTACTGATCAATAGTCCTGAATGAGGCATTGATTTCTGCCTGCTTGACAGGGCTGCAGCTGAAATCGCTTTCTCTGTATGCCACACACACGCAGGCACCTAAAGCTTATGTGTTATCATGTTAAGATTTTGTTTCACTCATCCTATATGGGCATGAATTTCATGAACCAGCTATAAATGAGAAAATGGGATTAAAAAAAGCAACTTTGGAAGTAGGAACAGGTTGACTAGCAAGGGCGAACAGAGCTTGAGCACTCCCTGCCAAAGTTCTGCTTTCTTAGAAAATGTCCCTCGAATGAGATGAAACATTAAAAGAGAAAAATGGAAAAAAGAAACTAATGTACTTTGCTTAAAATAGATAGTAAATGCTTTAACTGGTCCTAAAACCTGCAAAGAGGTCTTGGGTTCTTTTTCTGTCTCTTACTTTTAGAATGCTGATAATACTTTATTAAAAGTATTCTGAGAAAAAAAAAAGAAGAAAAAAAAAGTATTCTGATCCAAAATAATAATAACAGTAATGCTATCTGGCCAAGGGCGGAAGCAGATGGTGAGCCTCTGATAAGAATGAAAACACGTGACAGAGCTACCCCAGATTTGTCTTTTACTGCTGGGATTGGTGAGCTAGGGGTAGGCGTCGGGGTGAGGAGGACTTCCCACTTCCAAAAGAAAAAAAAAAGAAAAATCAATGACAATATATTGGGACAGTATTGGGACGAAAATAATTTAAGCATTTGACTTTTTAATTTTTATCTGGAATGACAAGATATTTATTCTCTTATGACATATCCTAAAAAAAGGCGAGGTTTGAATTAAGGTTTTCACATCCTCCTATGACACACCCCTTGCATTTTCTCTCGGGTTCCTCCCAGTTTTTGTGGCTGTTCACTTTCATTGTGCCTACCAAGCTGCCTGACACTCCTGAAAGTCTTGAGGATTTTCCCCTTAGGCCTGGCCACTGGGCAATTTTTCCTCCCTGTGCTTAAACAATACTGGAAATAAGAAGTAAGGCAAAACTTTTCAAATATTTTAAAGATGATGGCGTCAATTTCAAACACACAGAGAAACAAGATAACTAAGGAACTTGTCTATCTCAGAACAATTTTCTGCTCAATAAATATCACCAAAAAAAAAAAAAAAAAGAAGAAAAGGAAGGGAGGAGAAATGAAAAAAATGTGTAACTGCCTTCTTTTCCAGGGTTGGAGAAACTACCCAAAATGATTAAAACAAAACAAAGAATTCATATTCTTTTCTGTGCATTTGTTTAATATAATTTGGCTTTTTAAAACTTTCCATTTACATAAATATAGATGTAAATGGAAAGTTTCAAAAAATATATACAAATATATTTTTTAAAATTCCAGAAAAGTCCTCCCCTTAATCTCTTTGGGGCCTCCATGAGTTTCCATAGCACTTTACAAAAGATCTTTATTGAGGAAAGGATTGGACAAACTTTCCTTATATGTGTGGCCCACACCATTAATTGCCCCATCTCCTTCAGTAAGGCCTTATTCCTATGTAAATACCCTTGCATAATGTTACAGGCTATTGTTAGGCCAGCGCCAGTCAGTCGCCACTTATATGCATTTTTATTTCAATCCGCTGCTCAGAGAATGAAAAGATGTCTGGACTTAAGCTGTTTACCAACTGGGCCGAAGCTGCAGAGCGGCAAAACTGAAGAAAGCCCCAAGCAACCGCAGGAACAAGCTTTTACAATGCGAGCAGCCATTTTCAGTTGAGTTATTAACCCACCCTGAAACTCTTCTAAGCTATGCCTTTTTTAAAGAACAAATGTGCTGAATCAAACATGAATGAACCAGAACCATTAAGAGAGAAATCCTCTAAAGAACTATTGAACACAACATAGGTTTGTAATCATTTTGTCTCCGTTGCCTGCTACCAACATTATCAAGGATGATAATGCTGGCTCAGTTGTGGATTGGCTTGCTTGTAATTAAACAATAGTGCGGTACAGTAAAAACACACACGCAAGAAATGCGCGCCCAGAGTCAGAAAACAGTGTTCAAGAGATGAGAAGACTGAATTAATGGCTCGCTACCAGGACCTTCTATTAATTTGGTCACTTAAACTCAGTAATCTTTAACGGGAACATTGGAAATATGCTTCCAAATCCAAGTCTGTCTCTCCTTCAACCCTATGTGGCCTCATACGTGCTTAAATTGAAAACCGTAAAATCATTTTTACTTTATAGTTGTAAAGATCTGCTGGAACGAGACACCATGAAAATAAAGGAGCAAAATTCTACCAAAGGTAGCTGGCTTTTTCTCTGTAAAATGTGCTGCAGGCAATGAACATCGCACTTATTTAATGGCATCAGAGTCTGAGTAGTATGATATTAGCCTAAAGAAACTCTTGACTATTTGCCTGCCTATTAGAATCCAATGAGTGCTTAATAAGTGCATATATATGACAGGAAACATCTCTGCATAGTTAGAGCTACAGGAAAACACACACACACACACACACACACACACACACACACACACACGCTGAGGAAAGCAGTCTTGAGTTAATTACCATCACAATGCAATCAAGTACAACAGTCATAGCTGAAAACTGTTTCTGTTAAAGCTGCTAGACTCAACCTTGCCTCTGCAGGTCAGCCGTGGCACTGATAACCTTTCCAGCAGACAAATACATGTAACATTGCCTCATCTAATTAAAAGCTCAGGGAGGTGTAGAAAATACCAGCACATTGAATCCAAGCAAATGAGTGCTGCCTTCGGCTGATGAAGCTACCATATGCTGCTGCTGTTTACTCTGGAAGGAAACTGAGTCACTTAACATTTCAATAGGTTAATCAATTGACAATTAAATGGAGAAATTGGTTAACTCTGAAAACAATTAACATGACACTCCATTAAGTACACTTTCTAATTGCCACAGCTGCGAGTGGAAATCAACTTGCATGTTAAAGCATCTAACTGGGGTGGCACTGTTTTTTTCTGTTTGAGAAAGCGAAATTAGCTGAAAACTCAGGTTTTATCTTTATAGATTAGACAGTAGGAATTCTATCATCAACTGCAGTCTTAGCAGAGGGGAGCTGTGTATATTTTTTCATTCTTTTAAGGGCTCACTTCAAGTTGTTGAAATATTTAATTTGCAATAATTAATTAAAATAGCCCAAACCCCTCCTACCAAATTACGGGTTGGTGAACAAAATGGGAAATCTCTCCTCTTGCCCATTTTGTGGACAGAATTACTTTGCAGGATCAGGCATATTTCTAGATCTCCTTTCTAATTAAACAATACAATGTGCAAGTCGTATAGTCAGGATTTTTGCTGAACGTTTCTATGAATGGTTTCTGATTGCTGGCTGTGTCCCTAGCCTCACTGTAAAATGGTAACAGTAGTGTTTGTTAGTAGCAATTATGTTGGAAGGCCCTGAGTTAGATTTTTACAGACTATTACAAGTGGTTGCCGCAGGCAGTCATTAAGATGAAGAATATTCATTTACAAAAGAGGTGATAATTTAAGTAAATCATGAGTATTTCTCATATATATTAAGTGTTAAATAAATTTTTTTAAAAAGAGGTTTATGTTAACTACGGATTTCAAATTTTTTTTAAATTTATTTATTTATTTTTGGTTGCGTTGGGTCTTCGTTGCTGCGCGTGGGCTTTCTCTAGTTGCGGCGAGGGGGCGCTACTCTTCGTTGCGGTGCGCGGGCTTCTCGTTGTGGTGGCTTCTCTTGTTGCTGAGCACGGGCTCTAGGCGCGCTGGCTTCAGTAGTTGTGGCAAGCAGGCTCAGTAGTTGTGGCAACACGGGCTTAGTTGCTCTGTGGCATGTGGGATCTTCCCAGACCAGGGCTGGAACCCGTATCCCCTGCATTGGCAGGTGGATTCTTAACCACTGCGCCACCAGGGAAATCCCAATACATTTTTTTTGAATGAATGGATATCTTTAAGAGCTGATTATCAAGGAACTTCCCTGATGGTCCAGTGGTCAAGACTCTGTGCTCCCAATGCAGGGGGCAGGGGGCCTGGGTTCACTCCCTTGTCAGGGAGCTAGATCCCTCATGCTGCAACTAAAAAGATCCCACATGCCACAACTAAAGATCCTGCGTGCCACAATGAAGATCCACGTGCTTCATCTAAGACCCGGTGCAGCCAAAAAAAAGAAAAAAGAAAAAAGAAAAAAAACCCTGATTATCAAAAGGATATAATCTTCCTCCTCCCCCATCCCTTTTGGTAACTTTACTATCCCTGGATATACAGAAGTGAGTAGGATAGATCCTACTTTAAGGGACTGATGGTCTGGCAGTGGAGTGAGAGAAGGCATTTAAGAATAAGAGTGTAAAGGGCACAGCCAGAGCAGGACAGGAACATTAAGATGACTTAAAGTTTTCTGGTTTGGGAGCACCTGGTTAGATGGTGAAGTAATTAGTCAAAATAGAAATAAAGAAGAAAGAACACAGGTTGGGGGTGGGATAGGGATATTAGGTAATGAGTTTAATTTAGGACATGTTGAGTTTGAAGTGCTGTAGGATATCCAGGTGCAGATGTGAACTAGACAATTAAATATATCTCTCTTTCTAGATAGACAGATAGATAATGTCTGAAACTCACATACTAGAGATATTTAGGAGTTGTCACAATACATATGGTTGCTAAAACATAGAAGTGGATGAGATTCCATTTCTACTTATTTCATGTAGAATAAGAACAGAACAGGGTTGAGGACAAGACCTTGGGTAATAGCAGTATGACTGGGCAGACAGAAGGGAGAGTCAGCAAAGGAGACTGAAAAGAAAAAGTCAGAGGAAAAGAAGAATAAGGGGAGAGTGGCCATGGAAGTCAAGGGAAGACAGAATGACTAATACTCAGGAGGTCTAGTAAGATTAGGGCAATTTGGAAACACTGGTACCCTAATGGTGATTGTTTGGTGGGTGCAGAAGGCTTGAGTCAGAACACAGTCTCCATAGGCAAGGAGTCAATGGGAAGTAAGGAAGGAGAGATGTTGACTCTGGGCTACTTTGAGAAGCTTGGTTGTGAGGGACAGAGAGAGGGCAGTAGCTTGAGGGCTGGAGGATATGAGGGCAGTTTTGTGTGCTTATGTCGGAGTTGGGAAATGACCATGGATGGGGCCATATTGGGATGATCCAGAATGGGAAGATGAGGTGGTTCTGGACTGTTGGCTTCTTTGTGTGTGTCTCTGTGTGTGTGTTTGTGTGTGTGTGTGTGTGTGTGTGTGTGTGTGTGTGTATTTTTAGCCTGGGGGATTCAAGGAGAAAACATGGTTTGGAATTGCTGCTGAGAAGACTAGAAGAGGAATGTAACTGAAGATGGATAAAAAGGATTACCACTGAAAGGCTAACTGGAATTGGAAACAATATCCTTGTGGTCACACTCATCGGCATTGCAATGGGATTTTCTCTAGGGGAACTCTTTCATTTATATATTTATTCATTCATTCAACAAATATTAATGAATTCTTGCCATGTGCCAAGCACTATTCTAGGCCTCCAGGACACAGTGATGAATAAGACAAACAAGGCTCCTGCCCTCAAGGAATTAGAGAGTTCCTGGAAAGCATCCTTTTTTAAATGTGGTAGGTTCAATCCTAGGAGGTGACATTTGAGCCTTTTTTTTGAAGGATGGGAAAGACCCAGCCATCAAGGATCTGGTATAAGAACATTCTAGCAGTTAGGGGAATGGAGGGTTCCTTGAGATTGAAGAACAGGTGTCCACATAACCCACTGTTTCCTACTCCATCAGGTCTTACCATTGTAACACCCATGTAAAGTGGATTATATGCTACTTTGATTTTGTCTTTAGTTATTCATATTTGTTTAGTCATTCATGTTTATATACAAGACAATGCTGGTTATAAAGCAGACACTTAAAACACTGTTTCTCCCTTCTTAATCAGTGAGCAGAATGAGTTTGATGCGATACAGATTTGGTAGTTATAATTTTTTGTTAGTTTGCTCTTGGGATTTTTGAGTGATCTTTAACTAAGAAACCCATGCTGTGGCACAAAGGCTAGTTGTCCTGTGAAATCTCATTCCTTTATGGTAATAGCTCCAGATTTTTATCTGGATATAAGACTATCCAGGATAAAACTACATGTGGCTATATAACTAGGTTTTAGGCAATGGGCTATGAAAAGAATGATTGTGCAACTTCTAAGAAGTGATAAGAAAGGAAGAGGGTGCCCCTTCTCTCCTTCCCCCAGCCATTGCTTAGAAGGGGTTGTGATAGCTGAGTTGCCTTCTTGGACTGTGCAGTCAAAAACCACAAAAGTTGGCAGAGTGAAAAGTGAGAATAGTCTAAGTTGCAGATGATCAAGGAATTGCCACACCGGCCTTGAATTGTTTGCACCTTGACTTTTACAGGAAAAATAAATAAATTTATATCTTGTAAAAGGAAGGCATGGTCATAACACATAAACAAATCATCATCCTAATTATCCTACCCTATTCTAACCTATGTTCAAATACATTTACAGCCAGTGTCTATTGAACATCATTGTTTAATTTTAAATTTTAATTTACATTGTTTAAATAGTTTTATTGAGATATCATCGACATATAAAAATTGTATATATTTAAGGTATACAACTTGATGGGGGTTTTTTTGTTTTTTTTTTAATTTTTATTTATTTATTTGTTTATTTATTTTTGGCTGTGTTGGGTCTTCGCCTCTGTGCGAGGGCTCTCTCCAGTTGCGGCCAGTGGGGGCCACTCCTCATTGTGGTGCACGAGCCTCTCACCATCGTGGCCTCTCTTGTTGCGGAGCACAGGCTCCAGATGCGCAGGCTCAGCAGCCGTGGCTCAAGGGCCTAGTCGCTCCACGGCATGCGGGATCTTCCCAGACTAGGGCTCGAACCCGTGTCCCCTGCATTAGCAGGCAGACTCCCAACCACTGCGCCACCAGGGAAGCCTCAACTTGATGTTTTGATACACATATACATTGTGAAAAGACCACCAGTCAAGCTAATTAACATATCCATCGCTTCTACATGATGCCATTTTGTGTGTGTGTGAGTTGAGGCAATTATTGTTTTTTGAGTTGTTAGATTGTGTGACAAATATCCTTCACATAATATGTTAGAAATAAACTAGTTCTGAGTTATCAGATAAATTTCAAATACATGTAAATCCCAATACAATGACTGTCATTCCATAAAACAAAGCTATTTCCATTTCCCAAATGGTGAACATAATAAGCCAATTTTATTGTATACATACATACATACTACTGTGGCATATCTGAGCCCACTTCCTTATCATCATTTTTTTTAATAAATGTATTTATTTTATTATTTTATTTTATTTATTGTTTCTGGCTGTGTTGGGTCTTCATTGCTGCACACGGGCTTTTCTCTGGTTGCGGTGAGCGGGGGCTACTCTTCATTGCGGTTCACAGGCTTCTCATTGTGTTGGCTTCTCTTGTTACAGAGCACGGGCTCTAGGTACGCAGCCTTCAGTAGTTGTGGCACGTGGGCTCAGTAGTTGTGGCACGTGGGCCCTAGAGCACTTGGACTTAAGTAGTTGTGGCACATGGGCTCAGTAGTTGCGGCTCGTGGGTTTAGCTGCTCCGCGGCATGTGGGATCTTCCCGGACCAGGGATCAAACCTGTGTCCTCTGCACTGGCAGGCAGATTCTCAACCACTGTGCCACCAGGGAAGCCCCCTTATCATCATTGATATCTTGTCCATGTAAACATGTGAAAAATCTCTGCCTTGGTTAACTTTTTTTATGGGATTGAGTCATTAAAAAACATGAATTTTTCTCTATTTTCATGTTAACAAGCATTGAGAAAGGATAAGGTTTTAGTTCTTTTTGTAGCAATACTCACTGACTCCAGGTGTTTTGAATTGCTTGACCTGTGTGTTTCCTGGGCCCTCCTCTGCTTGCTCAATGTGGAATCTGGCCACCACCATTGTTGTTGCCATTACCTCATCTTGTAAAATTGCTGGAGCTTCTAAAACTTCCTTGGTTGTGGCCTGGCCTCCCCCACATGTGGTCCAGAAGGAGCCAGAGCAGCTTCAGCACCCAGACCTGACCCTACTGCACCCACAGAAGCTCTGGCTTCTCATATCACTTTTGGACCCTGATGGATCACCACATCTTGGAGTAGGGGATTTGGCTTCTCTGGCCGACGGCCAGTGGAGCTGGTAACATACTCAAGGAGTGTATTGGTCTCTTAGGGCCAACTTCAACCTATGAGAGAGAGGGAATAGCAGGGAGTTCCATGCAGGCTGCCTGGAAGATGTCCTCTGTTATTAATAGAGTGGCTGGGTTTTCTTATGATGTTGTGGTCAACTCACTGTGTACCATGGTTTATCTGCTCTTCTTTCTTCTCTGCCTGTTTCTCCTGTTCCCTCTCTTTTAATGCCCTGGGATTACACCTACCAGTAAAGCCTTAGATCAAAACTTTTACCTTAAGACTATTTTCTAGGGAAACTAGTGTACCAGAAATGTGATAAAGATGAAGACAGCAATGATAGTATCATCATTGAGATTTCAGCCCATTTTTTCAAAAGAGAATAGAGCATAGGAAGAAAAGGAGAATATATAGTGAGGGCCACTGCTAGCCCATATAAACTACTGTGTGTATCAAAAAAAAGCTGACTCTTCTGGATGTATGTAGTTCATAGGCACATGGCTTATTGTACAGAATCTGGGCTGGATTTGAGCCCCACTTGTCCCCTCAGCCAGATGCCCTTGTGCAATGAACAGCCCATACAAACATAGTCAAGCATAGTAGAAGTATTAAACAACTTATAAAGGAATAAATTCAGAGAGCTCAGCTTTTTAAAGCACTTCTTGTGCACTGTTGATGTGGTTATATTCTAGTTCTAAAGAAAAAATAAATTTTACACTTATTGTTTATAGTCCCTGATTTTATATATATGGTAGCTTATCTCTCTTAGGAAAGAGCTTAAATGTATCTTGTCCTTATAGGTGAGTAGAAGAGAGATGAGTCGGGCTGAGTTATAACTAACCAATTCACATTTAAAAGCAGTGTTTAAATGTGTCCGGCATCATTCTACATGTGGAGTTACAATGAGGAATCAGCACAATTATGCATATGTTTTTAGCATCCCCTAATAACCCAAGATGAAGAACAGAGAAAATGGATGATTGCAATTATCCAGGACTGTGAATGCCTTTCTTTCTTTTCTTTAGCTTCTCAAATCCTATCTATCGCTCAAACTCTATATTACTCAGGTCTTTACTATTTTCCTACCCCTCAGCTCCCCACTAGAGAAGCACTTAGATTTCCTGCTTCCTAATTTTTGATACATCAAAATCCCAAAGAAATGGGAGAACAACAGCTATTCCCTTCAATTTATCTCCTGTGGACAAACCCCCTCTTTCAAAATCTTGGAATACTCAGAGCCTTCAGGATGGCAACTGGGACCCCAGATACCTGGTGGAATGATGGAGAAGAAGAAAAAGAGGGGGAGAAAAAAAGCCCAGCACCTGTCCTGGAGGGTTGAACCAGCTGGAGAACCCCCTCACTACCACCCTGTAATAGAAAGACCTCCTCAGGTTCCCTCAGTTCAGCAAACATTTATTCATTGCTACTGTATGCCAGATCATGTGCTACTGCAAAAGTGAATAAGGGTTTCTGCCCTTGATGAGCTTATGGTCTAGTAGGAAAGTTGAAAACATGAACAGATAATTTCAATCTAATGAAGTAACTGCAATGATAAAGGTATGTGTAGTGTGCTATAAGAGCCTGGGGCAGGGGTGGTTCATCCCACCTTCAGGGTTATGGAAAGCTTCCTGGAGGAGAATATCAGTGAGTTAGCTCTTTTGAGTCTGTCATTCAGGGACTATGTACAACCTGGCTCCCTATATAATCTACCTCTCTAGCTTTATCCCTTGTTAGTCACCGCCTACCCTCCTGGATTTCCTATGCAATAATTCACACTCAACTCTCACTCATTTTCAAACACTGTGTGTTTACACAAGTGAGACTTTCAGTCTGGATGCTCCTTTCCCGTTTACAAATCTGGAAAACCTCTATGCATCCTTTAACATCCACCTCAAAACTCACTCCTGTGAAGCTTTCCCTGAAACTCCTCGGCAGAGTTGCCTTCCTCCTCCTTCCAGCTCCTAGCCGACCATTCGTACTTCTATATTTACCATGATGCACTTCTTTTTTTTTAATTGAAGTATAGTTAATTTACAATGTTTCAGGTGTACAGCAGAGTGATTCAGTTATATATCTATTCTTTTTCAGATTCTTTTCCATTATAGGTTATTACAGGATATTGACTATAGTTCCCTGTGCCATACAGTAGGTCCTTGTTGTTTATCTATTTTGTATATAGCTGTGTGTATCTCTACCACAGTGTCCTTCTAAGATAATATTCACCAATTTCTCTGTGTACGTGTCTGTTTTCCCCAGTAGATTGTGAGCTCTGAGGGCAGAAGTAGTTCATCTTTGTTTCCCCAGGGGCTAGCATCGTGAATGGTCCTCAACTCTGTAACTTAATATTTGATGGATGAATGATTATATATAATATATTGGAAATACCAATGATGCAGTCATTCACTATGCTGTTCACACTGAATAAAACATTTGAACCATCATGTTAACAAAGCAAATAGGCATCTGTGACATGTGAGAAGATTTGAAGTTGCCCAGAACAGAGCCCCTACTTAGAAGATATCTGCCAGAATCTTAGATCTGTTGTGTTCGTTTGGCCACCACTTCAATGTGTGTCATTGATGGTTGAGTGCTTTATAGATGATTAAATTGAGTCAAGGAGAATTTGCTTTAGTTAAGGTTTTATTAGGTTAATTATTAATTCATCAGAGGTTTATTCAGTACCAACTACAGTTGAACCTTGAACAACATGGGGTTTGGGGGCACCAACCCTCCGCAGTCGAAAATCTGAGTATTTCTTATAGTTGGCCCTTCAAATATGTGGTTCCCCCCATCCACGGTTCTGCATCCTGGGATTCAACCAGTTGCGGATCGTGTAGTACTGTAGTATTTATTTTAAAAATCCATGTATAAGTAGACCCACTGTGCAATTCACACTGTGTTGTTCAAGAGTCAACTGTATGTTACTGAGCCCTGTTCTAGATGTTTGCAGATACAGTGATCAAATCATAATATTTAGGGCAGAAAGGTCCATGGAGAACACTCTAGACAGTGACTCTCAAAGTGTGCTCCTCAGATCAACAGTATCAGCATCACCTGGGAGCTTGTTAGGAATGCAAATTCTTGGACCCCGCCCCAGACCCACTGAATGAGAAGCTCTAGGGGGAGAGACTAGCAGTCATGGTTAACAAGCCCTCCAGGTGATTCTATGCCGAGCGCCACTGCTGAGTCTAGTCCAAGCCCATGCTCGGAAGGCTACGTACGTCACATAGCTTCCGACTGGTCCTGCAGTTCCACCCTTCCAACAGCTCTCTTCCTGAGAAATGAACATGTGTGCACAGCATCAGTGGTCTCATGCCCTCGACTTCCCGTTGGGCTCAGGCAATGGAAGAGGGAGGACGACAGGGTATTTATAATCCTGGATTCCTCCCTGCAAGTTTACCCCAGGCTGACTGTGTCCCTCAAGTCAAAGCCACTGTTCCTCCTACGGACGCCTTCTCCTCACAACGCTTTTTCCAGCCTCTGGTAATGGCCCCTCTCCTGCTCCCCTCAGGCCTGTGCATGGCAGGGGTCTGTGTTGTTCCTAGCCCTAGGTTACTGCACGAACTTGGTAGGTGCCCCTATCCCACCCCCACCCCACCTGCAGATTCCAAATAGTTCCTTTGTGAATAAACTCTCCATGAATTATCTTGAGTGTCCTTTCTGTTTTCTATCAGAACCCCACATGATACACATATACCATTTAATTCCGCTATTTGGTTGAGATCTTACCATTTCACATCTGGTCTTGTGCAGTCCAGGACCCCCTTCTCCATTAGGCAAAAGTGGGCATGTGCCTAGCACCATGATACTTAGGGGCCCCTGAAAATGTTTCAATTTCTTTTAAAATCAGAAGAAAAACTTGATATAATCCAACCTAGATTGCATTCGTCTTTATGTTGATGCAATTGTAAAGTAGAATTTTAAACATTTTTTTAAATAGATGAATAGTCCCACAAAGATAACAGTGCCTAGGGCCCACGAATGTCATAATCTGGCCTTGCTGCAGTCTCTTGCTAATTGATTTTCTTACCTTCGTATTATCCACGCCCTAACTCCACCCACAAAACAATATAAACACGTATACACACACACACACACACACACACACACGCACATTTGCCCTTCCATATTCACTTCACTTTTCTCCAGTTATTCATTCCATGCCTGGGAGGGAGATAGAGGCTGACCTCTGAGGACTGAATTGTTCAGGCTTCCTTGTGGGGTGGCTTCTCTTTGGGGACAGTCAGTAGGAGGCATCAGCAGGAGATCAGAGGGCCAGAGAAGGAAGAAGTCAGGATATTTACTCTCCTGGCCCCCTCCCTGCTGCCTGTTGGTAGGCAGGAGCTGTGCTACTCTACCTAAGGCCACAGCTTCTGTTGGTGAGCCCCTCCTACACTAGAGCTCTTTCCAGGTTCCCATAATCACTCGCTCCCCTTGCCCCTTCAAGTCTAGAGTGGTTTTGGCTTTTCACTGTTGCTAGCCCAGTGGTACCTCACCGTCCCTTGTCAGCTTCCCTTAACTCTTTGTTAGTAGACTTTGTAAATAGTGTCTTCATTAACATGCATACAGACCTAGCTCTAATTGGTAGTCCAGAACCGTAGATACATCACAAACATTACCCAAGGTTTCTGCAAAGTCTGCATAATGGTCATTTCATGGCAACACAGTCTTCTACCTTTTTTTTTTTTTTGAATTTTATTTTATTAATTTTTTTATACAGCAGGTTCTTATTAGTCATCTGTTTTATACATATTAGTGCATACATGTCAATCCCAATCTCCCAATTCATCACACCACCATCCCCACCCCCCCACCACTTTCTGCCCTTGGTGCCCATACGTTTGTTCTCTACATCTGTGTCACTATTTCTGTCCTGCAAACTGGTTCATCTGTACCATTTTTCTAGGTTCCACATATATGTGTTAATGTACGATATTTGTTTTTCTCTTTCTGACTTACTTCACTCTGTATGACAGTCTCTAGATCCATCCACGTCTCTACAAATGACCCAATTTCGTTCCTTTTTATGGTTGAGTAATATTCCATTGTATATATGTACCACGACTTCTTTTATCAATTTGTCTGTCGATGGACATTTAGGTTGCTTCCATGACCTGGCTATTGTACATAGTGCTGCAATGAACATTGGGGTGCATGTGTCTTTTTGAATTATGTTTTCTCTGGGTATATGCCCAGTAGTGGGATTGCTGGGTCATATGGTAATTCTATTTTTAGTTTTTTAAGGAACCTCCATACTGTTCTCCATAGTGGCTATATCAATTTACATTCCCACCAACAGTGCGAGAGGGTTCCCTTTTCTCCACACCCTCTCCAGCGTTTGTTGTTTGTAGATTTTATGATGATGCCCATTCTAGCTGGTATGAGGTGATACCTCATTGTAGTTTTGATTTGCATTTCTCTAATAATTAGTGATGTTGAGCAGCTTTTCATGTGCTTCTTGGCCATCTGTATGTCTTCTTTGGAGAAATGTCTATTTAGGTCTTCTGCCCATTTTTGGATTGGGTTGTTTGTTTTTTTAATATTGAGCTGCATGAGCTGTTTATATATTTTGGAGATTAATCCTTTGTCCGTTGATTCGTTTGCAAATATTTTCTCCCATTAGGAGGGTTGTCTTTTTGTCTTGTTTGTAGTTTCCTTTGCTTTGTAAAAGCTTTTAAGTTTCATTAGGTCCCATTTGTTTATTTTTGTTTTTATTTCCATTACTCTAGGAGGTGGATCAAAAAAGATCTTGCTGTGATTTATGTCAAAGAGTGTTCTTCCTATGTTTTCCTCTAAGAGTTTTACAGTGTCCACTCTAACATTTAGGTCTCTAATCCATTTTGAGTTTATTTTTGTGTATGGTGTTAGGGAGTGTTCTAATTTCATTCTTTTACATGTAGCTAGCTGTCCAGTTTTCCCAGCACCACTTATTGAAGAGACTGTCTTTTCTCCATTGTATATCCTTGTCTCCTTTATCATAGATTAGTTGACCACAGGTGTGTGGGTTTAACTCTGGGCTTTCTATCCTGTTCCATTGATCTATATTTCTGTTTTTGTGCCAGTACCATATTGTCTTGATCACTGTAGCTCTGTAGTATAGTCTGAAGTCAGGGAGTCTGATTCCTCCAGGTCCGTTTTTTTCCCTCTAGACTGCTTTGGCTATTCGGGGTCTTTTGTGTCTCCATAAAAATTTTAAGATTTATTTTTCTAGTTCTGTAAAAAATGCCATTGGTAATTTGATAGGGATTGCATTGAATCTGTAGATTGCTTTGGGTAGTATAGTCATTTTCACAATATTGATTCTTCCAATCAAGAACATGGTATATCTCTCCATCTGTTTGTATTGTCTTTAATTTCTTTCATCAGTGTCTTATAGTTTTCTGCATACAGGCTTTTGTCTCCCTAGGTAGGTTTATTCCTAGGTAGTTTATTCTTTTTGTTGCAATGGTAAATGGGAGTGTTTCCTTAATTTCTGTTTCAGATTTTTCATCATCAGTGTATAGGAATGCAAGGGATTTTTGTACATTAATCTTGTATCCTGCAAGTTTACTGAATTAATTGATTAGCTCTAGTAGTTTTCTGGTGGCATCTTTAGGATTCTCTATGTATAGTATCATGTCATCTGCAAACAATGACAGTTTTACTTCTTCTTTTCCAATTTGGATTCCTTTTATTTCTTTTTCTTCTCTGATTGCCATGGCTAGGACTTCCAAAACTATGTTGAATAATAGTGGCGAGAGTGGACACCCTTGTCTTGTTCCTGATCTTAGAGGAAATGCTTTCAGTTTTTCACCTTTGAGAATGATATTTGCCGTGGGTTTGCCGCATATGGCCTTTATGATGTTGAGATAGGTTCCCTCTATCTGGAGAGTTTTTTTTTTTTTTTTAATTATTTATTTATTTATTTACTTACTTATTTATGGCTGTGTTGGGTCTTCGTTTCTGTGTGAGGGCTTTCTCTAGTTGCGGCAAGCGGGGGCCACTCTTCATCGCGGTGCGTGGGCCTCTCACTATCGCAGCTATACCTCTCTTGTTGCGGAGCACAGGCTCCAGACGCGCAGGCTCAGTAATTGTGGCTCACGGGCCTAGTTGCTCCGCGGCATGTGGGATCTTCCCAGACCAGGGCTCGAACCCGTGTCCCCTGCATTGGCAGGCAGATTATCAACCACTGCGCCACCAGGGAAGCCCCTGGTTGGAAGATTTTTAATCACAGTTTCAATTTCATTACTTGTGATTGATCTGTTTATATTTTCTATTTCTTCCTGGTTCAGTCTTGGGAGGTTAAACCTTTTGAAGAATTTGTCCATTTCTTCCAGGTTGTCCATTTTATTGGCATAGAGTTGCTTGTACTAGTCTCTTATGATGCTTTGTATTTCTGCGGTGTCCATTGTAACTTCTCCTTTTTCATTTCTAATTTTATTGATTTGAGTCCTCTCCCTCTTTTTCTGGAAGAGTCTGGCTAATGGTTTATCAATTTTGTTTATCTTCTCAAAGACCAGCTTTTAGTTTTATTGATCCTTGCTATTGTTTTCTTTGTTTCTATTTCATTTATTTCTGTTCTGATCTTTATGATTTCTTTCCATCTACTAACTTTGGGTTTTGTTTGTTCTCCTTTCTCTAGTTCATTTAGGTGTAACGTTAGATTGTTTATTTGATATTTTTCTTTTTTCTTGAGGTAGGCTTCTTTGCTATAAACTTCCCTCTTAGAACTGCTTTTGCCGCATCCCATAGGTTTTGGATCATCGTGTTTTGATTGTAATTTGTGTCTAGGTATTTTTTGATTTCCTCTTTGATTTCTTCAGTGATCTCTTGGTTATTTAGCAACGTACTGTTTAGCGTCCATGTGTTTGTGTTTTTTAAATTTTTTTCCCTGTAATTGATTTCTAATCTCATAGCATTGTGGTCAGAAAAAATGCTTGATGTGACTTCAATTTTCTTAAATTTACTGAGGCTTGATTTGTGACCCAAGATGTAATCTATCCTGGAAATGTTCCATGTGCATTTGAGAAGAAAGTGTAATCTGCTGTTTTTGAATGGAATGTCCATATTTATTTAATAAATATCAATTAAATCTATCTGGTCTATTGTATCATTTAAAGCTTGTGTTTCCTTATTAATTTTTTGTTTGGATGATCTGTCCACCGGTGTAAGTGAGGTGTTAAATTCCCCCACTATTACTGTGTTACTGTCAATTTCCTCTTTTATAGCTGTTAGCAGTTTCCTTATGTATTGGGGTGCTCCTATGTTGGGTGCATATATATTTATAATTGTTATATCATCTTCTTGGATTGATCCCTTGATCATTATGTAGTGTCCTTCCTTGTCTCTTGTAACAGTCTTTATTTTAAAGTCTATTTTATCTGATATGAGTATTGCTACTCCAGCTTTCTTTCAATTTCCATTTGCATGGAATATCTTTTTCCATCCCCTCACTTTCAGTCTGTTTGTGTCCCTAGGTCTGCAGTGGGTCTCTCATAGATAGCTTATATATGGGCATTGTTTTTGTATCCATTCAGCGAACCTGTGCTTTTTGGTTGGAGCATTTAATCCATTCATGTTTAAGGTAATTATCGATAGGTATGTTCCTATGACCATTTTCTTAATTGTTTTGGGTTTGTTTTTGTAGGTCCTTTTCTTCTCTTGTGTTTCCCACTTAGAGAAGTTCCTTTAGTATTTGTTGTAGAGCTGGTTTGGTGGTGCTGAATTCTCTTACTTTTTGCTTGTCTGTAAAGCTTTTGATTTCTCCGTTGAATCTGAATGAGATCCTTGCCGGGTAGGGTAATCTTGCTTGTATGTTCTTCCCTTTCATCACTTTAAATATGTCATGCCACTCCCTTTTGACTTAAAGTTTCTGCTGATAAATCAGCTGTTAACCTTATGGAGTTTCCCTGTATGTTATTTGTCGTTTTTCCCTTGTTGTTTTCAATAATTTTTCTTTGTCTTTAATTTTTGTCTGTTTGATTACTATGTGTCTTGGCATGTTTCTCCTTGGGTTTATCCTGCCTGGGACTCTCTGTGCTTCCTGGACTTGGGTGGCTATTTCCTTTCCCATGTTAGGGAAGTTTTTGACTATAATCTCTTCAAATATTTCCTCAGGTCCTTTCTGTCTCTCTTCTCCTTCTGGGACCCCTATAATGTGAATGTTGTTGCATTTAATGTTGTCCCAGAGGTCTCTTATGCTGTCTTCATGTCTTTTCATTCTTTTTTCTTTATTCTGTTCTGTGGCAGTGAATTCCACCATTCTGTCTTCCAGGTCACTTATCCGTTCTTCTGCCTCAGTTATTCTGCTATTGATTCCCTCTAGTGTATTTTTCATTTCGTTTATGTATTGTCATCTCTGTTTGTTTGTTCTTTAATTGTTCTAGGTGTTTGTTCTTTAATTCTTCTAGGTCTTTGTTAAACATTTCTTGTATCTTCTCTATCTTTGCCTCCATTCTTTTTCTGAGGTCCTGGATCATCTTCACTATCATCATTCTGAATTCTTGTTCTGGAAGTTTGCCTATCTCCACTTCATTTAGTTGTTTTTCTGGGGTTTTATCTTGTTCCTTCATCTGGTACAAAGTACTCTGCCTTTTCATTTTGTCTCTCTTTCTGTGAATGTGGTTTTCGTTCCACAGGCTGCAGAATTTTAGTTCTTCTTGCTTCTGCTGTCTGCCGTCTGGTGGATGAGGCTATCTAAGAGGGTTGTGCAAGCTTCCTGATGGAGGGACTGGTGGTGGGCAGAGCTGGGTGTTGCTCTGGTGGGCAGAGCTCAGTAAAACTTTAATCCGCTTGTCTGCTGATGAGTGGTGCTGGGTTTCCTCCCTATTGGTTGTTTGGCCTGAGGCGACCCAACACTGGAGCCTACCCGGCTCTTTGGTGGGGCTAACAGTGGACTCTGGGAGAGCTCACACCAAGGAGTACTTCCCAGATCTTCTGCTGCCAGTGTCTTTGTCCCCGTGGTGAGCCACAGCCACTCCCTGCCTCTGCAGGAGACCCTCCAACACTAGCAGGTGGGTCTGGTTCAGTCTCCTATGGGGTCACTACTCCTTCCCCCTGAGTCCTGATGCGCACAGTACTTTGTGTGTGCCCTCCAAGCGTGGAGTCTGTTTCCCCCAGTCCTGTCAAAGTCCTGCAATCAAATCCCGCTAGCCTTCAAAGTCTAATTCTCTAGGAATTCCTCCTCCCATTGCCAGACCCCCAGGTTGGGAAGCCTGATGTGGGGCTCAGAACCTTCACTCCAGTGGGTGGACTTCTATGGTATAAGTGTTCTCCAGTTTGTGAGTCACCCACCCAGCAGTTATGGGATTTGATTTTATTGTGATTACGCCCCTCTTACCATCTCATTGTGGCTTCTCCTTTGTCTTTGGATGTGGGGTATCTTTTTTGGTGAGTTCCAGTGTCTTCCTGTAGATGATTGTTCAGCAGTTAGTTGTGATTCTGGTGCTCTCACAAGAGGGAGTGAGCGCATGTCCTTCTACTCCACCATCTTAAACCAATCTCCTCACATTCTTCTACCTTATGATGTACAGTAATTTCCTAATATATTTTTCCTTTCCTTTCCTTCCTCTTTACTTGCTTTTTCTTTTCACTTCCTTTTAAAATTTTCACCATAGATAGACAGAATAAATATTCTCTAGGTGCAGATGTTTACTGCATACAGTTTTTTTTTAAACTGCATTTATATTCTTTTTCTTTAGATTCTGAAGCTATCTGTCTCATAGCCATATTTCTACCCCCTCTCAATTCTTCTAAAGGCAAATCATTTTACTCACTCTTCTCGGAATGCCTTTACCCTCAACTATCAACAGGTATTTGTTTAAACTATTCTCTCCACTTGAAATACTCTCTTCTTCCCAGTTTTTCAAATGTCAATTTTCCTGCCTACCCAAGTTAAATATGTCATTCTCTCTTTTGAACTTCCTTTTGAACTAACATATTCAAATAATTTATTTGGTAATTAGTGATTTTTGTTGTTATTTTGAAATGTCATTTAAATCTTTTAGGTTATTTCACTTTAAATATATTACTATCTTTTCTCCCCTGACTTGATTATTAATTTCTTGACAACAGAAATTATTTTCTTACATCACTTTCTGTCTCCTGTAGAGACTTTCATGTAGTAAATGCTTAATAAACATGTGTTGATTTGAAAAATATTGGAATCCTATACATAAAAGATTGACTTTCAAAATCCTAGATAGGTTAAAGTCAAGTTCTGTGTCCATTTCTATGTCTATAAGGTGTGACTTCATCACATGATGCTTGGATTTCCGATGTTGTTTGGTGATACTATTGTTCTTACGTGTCACTGGGAGGGAAAATGCTTTAAAAGCATTTTCATCTCTCAGCCAAAGTGGAGCACACGCATGACAAGGAAGTGCCTCAACAGTGTAGATTTGGAAGGCAGAGTTGTGGTAGTAATAGTACTGCAGTAATAACTCAACTTCTGGTTAGTAAGAGTAGAGGTCCTGTGTCATTCTGTAACATATTGTCCTGTTTTCTTTTCTTTTTTTTTTTAAATTATTTATTTATTTATTTATTTATTTTTGGCTGTGCTGGGTCTTCGTTTCTGTGCGAGGGCTTTCTCTAGTTGTGGCAAGCGGGGGCCACTCTTCATCGCGGTGCGCGGGCCTCTCACTATCGCAGCCTCTCTTGTTGCGGAGCACAGGCTCCAGACACGCAGGCTCAGTAGTTGTGGCTCACGGGCCCAGTTGCTCCGCGGCATGTGGGATCTTCCCAGACCAGGGCTCGAACCCGTGTCCCCTGCATTGGCAGGCAGATTCTCAACCACTGCGCCACCAGGGAAGCCCCTTATTTTCTTCATAGCATGTATCACCTCCAAATATATTTCTCATATATATTATTATTTGTAATCCTAATAAAATCTTCTCTACCCCAACTAAGTTATATGCCACATTAAGAGTGAGGACTTTTTTGGTCTTGTATTCTGTACTATATTCCCAGTCCTAGAATAAGTCTGGCATAGAGTATGCACTCAATAAACATTTGTTGAATAAATTAAATGAACGAACATTTATTATTTCATGATTTTCCAGAGCGTGCTATAAGTGCTTTTCATGACTTAGCTCATTTAAGACTCACAACACACTATTAAATAGGTACTGTCCCTCTTTACAGAGGAGGAATCAGGCTTGAAAAAGTTAAAGGACTTTCATATCTAGTACTGGGGGAGGTGGGATTTAAAGCCAGGCATTCTGGTCTGGAGACCACAGTCTTAGCCACTTTGTTAAATTTTATTCAGTGAAATATTGTGAAGTAACAACAATTTACATTTGCTATGTGCTTCTAAAATGTATGAACTATTTTCACATATTTCCTCCTTTGATAACATTCAATGATCCTGAGCTAACATAATCATTATCCCTACCTTACAGATGGGAAAACTGAGAAATGAAGTGATTTGTCAAAGATCACAGTGCCATTAAGTGGCAGTCTGGCAGTCCTGGGAATTAAACTTAGATGATCTGAGTCCAACTTCCATCTCTTTCCCCCCTCCTGCTCCTGCTGTGCAACGTGCTGCAGCTTAAATGTAGCCAGAGACCTCAGTTTATGGCTTTAGACATATAGAAAAGAAATTCTATTTTAGTAGTCACTAATAAAACCACTGTATTAGTAGCAGCAATTAATAATTCTATTTTAATATTCACTAATTTCATTTTAATGGTTATTTAGTTGTTACTAATAAAAATTTACACAGAAGTTCTAAATTTGTAGGGGGACAGTCCCCAAGCATTTACCTTAGAGGAATATGACAATAACAAAATTTTCACTGGTAACTTTCACAAAGACTGCATAGTCATTTGTTCAGGAATGTTGTACAGTATGTATTTATTTCATACATCAAAAGAGATGTACTTGGTGATCATACTTATCATTGTTACACTCACTTATCTCCCCTCTCCTCTTGGATATTTAGTCCTACAATGGGTGATGGCAAATGCCTTCGAGTTGTATTTTCTTGATAAGATAAAGATTATAAACATCCTGACCACTAGGACTCATTGCATGAATTTTTTAAAAAAGGAGTAAAAGTAAAAGTCACTGAGGTTGAAGAGATCATTAGGCTCCCTGAGTCACTAAGGAATGGCAGGGGGCTTCCCTGGTGGTGCTGTGGTTAAGAATCCACCTGCCAATGCAGGGGACACGGGTTCGAAACCTGGTCCGGGAAGATCCCACATGTTGCGGAGCAACTAAGCCCGTGTGCCACAATACTGAGCCTGCGCTCTAGAGCCCGCATGCCACGACTACTGAAGCCTGCACACCTATAGCCAGTACTCCACAACAAGAGAAGCCACCGCAATGAGAAACCCGAGCATCACAAAGAAGAGTAACCCCAGCGCACCGCAACTAGAGAAAGCCTGCGCGCAGCAACGAAGACCCAACTCAGCCAAAAATAAATAAATAAATAAATAAAATAAATTTATTAAAAAAAAAAAAAGGAATGGCAGGGGATGGGTTGGAGAGATAGATACTTGGAACAAAGTGCTGGAGGGTGGTCAGTGGCAGTGACAACAGGCGAAAGAAAGGGTGGCAATCAAAATGGCACAGACTTCACAAGTTTGAAGTTGCGGGGTACTGACAGGGGTTGAATAAGAAATGGATTAGGAGCATCACCTTCTCTTCAAGGTGATGGATATACAGGCATTCTCCACCTGTGGAAGGCAAAAAATTTACTCCCCTGGTACCTTTGTGTCAAGGTAAGATGGTGGAGTAACTGCTCACAATTAGACTGGAAAATGCAGAATAATGAGGTGTATAACAGAAGATCTGAAGAATAGCGGAAAATGACTTGGCAATCGTACGGGACCAGGAACTGAATATAATTTAACATAGAACTATTACCATTAAATAGAAAGATATTTTATCTTGACTTAGTAAGGAGGTATTGCTATTGTCCAGCTCAAAAGTTTTACTTTTCATAAAGCTTTCATAGTTCATACAGTGTCCTGGCCAGTTTAATGTTCAGTTTAATCCAAGACTCATTTTAGAACATGTAGACTTGCTCACCTGTTCCCGCAATCTACAGAGAGTTCTTTCTTTTATAAACATGTCTAGCACTTACTTTCTATACCACTCACTTGAAACTTGTCACACATAGACTTTTCACGATCGTTTCATTTTGTATGCATACATTCATGTAATCTCACCAGCTAGGTATATATGTTTATTCACAGGAACCTTTCTTCTTGGGTACCTACCATGTGCTTTTTCCTAGAGCCACAGTGCTTAGTTTGGGGACTGCCATAGTTGTTACTCAGTTATTAATTGCTGAATGATTATTTTAATTTTGTCTTAAGCTGTTGTTTTCTTCACAGCCAGCACAAGTTGCAGTAAAAACCATGTAAATTTTTGTAATTTATGGAAACTTATGAGTTACCATTCATTCACATTTTTACTTCTTGATGAAATGCAGTGTCCCTTTAAGTGGGAAACTGATAAAAACTAGGCTTTAAGGAAGCATCTCCTCCCCCAAAGGGCAGGCTTCCTTTCAGAGGAGATCCCCTTAGATAGCTGCTGAGGTTGCCAAGGCAAACCTTTGCATATACAAAGTTGGGTCAATGTGTTGACAGGATGTCAGATTTGTGTAGCTAATGGAGCTTCAGCATGAATATTGAGCTTTCTGCCATTCCATTGATGCCCAAATGAATCTGTAGGTGCCTATTTGTGCCTCAGGCTGTTGGAGTAGAAAATAGAAGCCCTTCACATGAAAACCTGACCAAGGTCCACAACCCACCCTTAACTTACAGTAATTGGTTTTCAGCAACAACTGAAAGGTAAATTTAAAGAGATCTGAGTGGCAGAGCACTGATATCTTTCCATCAAATAGTCTGGAACTTCATGTTGCTATTATTTTGCCTCATAGACTTGCCCATGAGTCTTTCAGGAATCTTCACCATGGCATGGATCAACAAAGAGTTGAGTAACAAAGAACTGATCTAATCAGCTGATTTGGAGGAACCAAGTCTTTTGATTACAAAAGTCCTAAAATATTATTTAGCTCATTGAAACATATAAATCTCAGTGTGAATAATGATAAATGTGACAACTCTTTTTTCACAATAAAAGTACACTTTAAAATTGTATTTCAGGGGAATTCCCTGGTGGTTCAGTGGTTAGGACTCCACTCTCTCAGGGCCCGGGGTTCAATCCCTGGTTGGGGAACTAAGATCCTACAAGCTGTGAGGCTCGGACAAAAACAAAAAAAATTATATTTCAGGCCTATAGAAATTTTATTTGAGATTCAAAACAGTAAATTGCAGATGACTTTTACATTCTTGGAGAAATGGGGGTGTGAATTAAACAGCATTCAACATAAGCCTTCATTTTAACTTTTTAATGTTCTCTTACCTATCACTGCATTACCTAATGCTTCCACTAATGAGCATTTCTGCATACTTATACAACAATGATAATTTTGAGTCAGTGAAAGACCTTTTTAATTATCAAAGAAAGATTCATTTGCACACAGTCTAATTTTATTTGATTTTTGCTTTTAATCATCACTTTATAATAATTGACCATCTATTAGAAAACCGTTTCGCTAGATTATTATTTTTTTTTATTTTTATTTTTTTAAAGATTGATTGATTGATTGATTGATTGCTATGTTGGGTCTTCGTTTCTGTGCTAGGGCTTTCTCTAGTTGCGGCAAGCGGGGGCCACTCTTCATCGCGGTGCGCAGGCCTCTCACTATCGCAGCCTCTCTTGTTGCGGAGCACAGGCTCCAGACGCGCAGGCTCAGTAGTTGTGGCCCACGGGCCTAGCCGCTCCGTGGCATGTGGGATCCTCCCAGACCAGGGCTCGAACCCGTGTCCCCTGCATTAGCAGGCAGACTCCCAACCACCGCGCCACCAGGGAAGCCCTCACTAGATTATTTGATTAAGCTGAAGACCTTATCCTCCAGTCATTCAGATAATATAATTTATTTTCTTTGCTTTAGTAGAGAACATAGTGTATTCAATAACCGAAGCAGGTCCTTTTTTTTTTTCTTTTTAACATTTCCCGTGTTTTATACAACAAAATCATTTTCTGTAAAAATCATGAAATGAAATATAATAATAATGTTCAGGGACTTCCCTGTGGTCCAGTGGGTAAGACTCTGCCATCCCGGTGCAGGGAGCCTAGGTTTGATTCTTGGTCAGGGAACTAGATCCCGCATGCTTGCTGCAACTAAGAGTCCACGTGCCACAACGAAGATCCCGTGTACTGCAACTAAGATGTGGCGTGCCAAAAATAAAGTAAATAAATCTTAAAAAAAAATAATGTCCAGAAACGAAATACAGACACTGAATATTTTCTTTTATTGCACTTTGTATTTATAGTTTGCAAGTAAAAGAAAAATAATTATAAATAAAATAGAGATTACAGTACAAAAATTTAAAAAAGATTAATAGTTTTAAAATACATTAATGCATTTTTGACATAAGGGGAAATATTATATCTACATATTTGTCTGTTGTAGTAATGAATGTGTGTAGCTGAATTCATGGGGGGCCAGGACAGTGCATCTGGCAGTTTTCCAAATTAACTTTTATGTAGAATACAATGTTTATAAACCCTAAGTAATAAAAATGTGCTAACTTGAAGTGTACACTTACATTATCAAAATTTAACGGTAACCACAGAAATTGTTTAGAATTTAGACAAACTGTATTTTTGCCGGGAAAAGTATTTTATTCCTGACATTGTTTAGAATGGTCAGTGCATGATGATACTAAAAGGTAGATTGGATTTTAGTTGGTTTTCATATTGGGTTTCCACTCTCTGTAGACACTGCTTTAGTGCTTGTACCAAAAGCCACTGCTTCCACTGCTTCCCTGACACCCTGACCCCACCTGCATGGGTCCACCACTGCTTTGCTTTATAAAGTTGTATTTCTATTTACTACTGGCATACTTTGGAGTGTAGCTTACAAAAATATTTATTTCAGCATATTTCTTTTTTCTACCATGCCTCCTCTCAGTATATCACAAATCTTATTTTTGTTTAGTATTTCTAAATTATTGTCACTCAGAAAGCTGTATACTGTTTGATGAGAACTAGACCTATAGATTAATACTGATTTATATTTAGCATGTATTTGTACATTAGTTTAAAAAGAATAACGTCTTTTAAAAATAAGAATGAAAGAGATTAAATAGAAGAATGTGGAAACATTTCCAACAATTTTTTTTTGTATGTGTTTGTATTTGCCATCCATAGAAACCAACTTATCATATCTTATCTCTTTCATGGAGGCACAAAGTAAGAATTCTTCACAAGAGAGCCCTCTTCCTCTCATCTCTTCATCCCAGTGTATAAGGAGGCATGGATATTTTTTCATACATTTATCAGGTTTTTTTTTTCCCCTTAGCTGGTACCCCAAACAGTGCCCAAGCAACATCATGCTATACAAGAATCTGTTTTTATTTGACGCTGTTGTATTTTTCCCCCTCTCTGAAATTAATTCCTCTGTAGCGTTTGAATTTTTTTTAATCAATTAGCTTTTGCTGAGAAAATCCTTTCCTGTCTAATATAGAATAATGATTTTTTTTCATCTGTCAAGGGGGTTATTAATAAATGCCACCAGTGGGGTTAGAACATTCTCTGGTGTTTGCTTTAGGGGAACAAGGGGATTGTCGGAAATCCTAGCCAAACTGAACCATTAGAGAGAAAATGTTAGCAATTAGAACTATACATTAGGCTTTAATTTACTACCATGGAAAAGTCAAGGGTGGCATTTTTATTCAATTTTTAGGTGCAGCCAGATGGATTGCTCATTATAGGATAATTTCCACCGACCCTCTGCATTTCCCAGGGTAACAAAGCAACTGAGGGCACTGTGCAGCCAGGGGCTCAGATTTCATTTTATTTTCTTGTGGGGTGGCAAGGAAAGTGGGAGGTTGAGCAGTTATCAATTTCCTATGTAGTCATTGACATTACTGGGAATCTTTTTACATGTTGAAGTAATTTTAGGCCAAGAAAACAGTTTGGGAAGACAAACACATACATGTAATTTACTTTTCTATCCTTGCCTAAATATGTGATACTGACACATTTTAACCACCTTCACATTAAAAATTCTCCTTTTCAGTGTTTCTACTTTTGATTTTTCCTAATGGCCAAAATGAACATTTTAAGTTATTAATTAAAAAAAAAAAAGTCTTCTCGAACCAAAGATAATATAGTTCCAATCTAATTTCAGTCTAATTCATGCAAGGCTTCCCAGGCCACAGAGGGAAGCATTGTTGAAGGTGTGGAGTATATGTCTTCATTTTTCCTTTTCATCTCACACTCAAAGGACATTTCCTTGTTAAATGTCTTGTCCAGTTTTCTTTTTATAGAATAAATTTTTGGCCAAGATGATAATGACCATTTAAAATAAAAGTATTTATTTTGATGTTTACAATGCTTCCATAGGGAAAAAAATCTTCTAGTTACTTTATATTACAGTGAATCAAAATCAGCCACAGTTTCCTTTGCTTTTGAAAATATAGTTAAAATTTATTTTATTTTTGTTGTGGTACAACATATATAACATAAAACTTAGCATTTTAACCATTTTTAGGTGTATAATTCAGTGGCGTTAATACTTTCACATTGCTGTGAATCACCACAATCCAGCTTCAGAACTTTTTCATCTTCCCAAACTGAAATTGTGTTTATTAAACAATTACTCCCCATCCCCCTCTCCGCAGCCCCTGTTAACTACCCTTCTTCCTTCTGTCACTATGAATTTGACCACTCAAAGTATCTCGTATAAGTGGGATCATACACTATATGGCCTTTTGTGTCTAGTTTATTTCACTTAGCCTAATGTCTTCAAGGTTCATCCATGTTGTTGCATGTGTCAGAATTTCCTTCCTTTTTAAGGCTGAATAACATTCCATTGTACGTACATACCATGAAGGTACTTTTATTTTAAATACTTTTCACATACCTAAAGATTTACCTCCACACTCAAGTCTTGTTGAGTTGATATCTAGAAACAAAGCTATGGTCCCGCCACAGGTGAGGGGGTTGATAAGAAGGATTGGTGAGTTTTGCCCCATGAGAGTTCAGCATAGGCAGTTTGGACAAAAAAAAATAAAGGAAAACACCCAATATTTCCATAAAAGACCCAGTTAGGGGACAACCACATTAGACTAATTTTATTCATGACCTGGAGAGAGAAGCAGTTAATTTTATTTTCAGGTAAATGTTAAGACAGCATTGCTAAAAACATTTGCATCCATAATTCATTACTGAATTTTTAATGGTTAAAAAATTCAGGCAACCAAGTATCCTGAATTTTCTCTTTAAATTAAGGATCAGAAGAATGACGTATATTTCCCCTGTATTCCATGTTGTACCAGATTCTAGCTAAAGTTTTCTGTGATTTTTATGTAAAACATCAATACAAAAATCACATACTTTTGTCAATTGAAAATTCTATGGTTCTATAGCAATGTGACAGAAAGTATTTTTTCCCCATAAAAATACGTAGTATGTAAACAAAACAAAATATTACTGAACTCTTCATTTCTAAATGTTTAGATGGCAAAAGTTTATTTAAGTATGTCACCTTTTATAAGCTACCTTGTAAGAGAAACGCTTTTCAGAAGAATAAGAATTCACAGAAGAAAATTTAGAGTAAGGGCATAACAACTCTCTCATTTTTTTTTTTTTATTCATTACAAGAGGCAGACCTTTAACTTTTTTTCACTACTTGAAACAGTTCCACCTTAATGACCGCCAGGGAAGTCCCAAGGTCACCAGTTTTGAGCTCCCTATTCTGACCCCAATCTGACCTTCTTTTACTTTCTCTTTTCTTTCATTTCTCCTGAACCTGTTCTTTGTTTTTCATCAGGGACTCCATTCTCTCTCTCCTTTTCTCCCTTCATTCCTTCTTTCCACAATTACTTTTTTTTTTTAAAGATACATTCATTTTATTTTATTTTTTAAATTTGGCCATGCCATGCAGCTTGTAGGATCTTAGTTCACCGACCAGAGATTGAACTGGGCCCCGGGAAGTGAAAGTGCCAAGTTCTAACCACTGAACCACCAGGGAATTCCCCACAATTACTTATTGAGTAAGAGCTTATTATGTGTCAGGTATAGCCTTTGGAGATTCAAAGAGGACATGCTTACTGCCTGGAGGAAGCTTGCTGTCTGGTGCAGGCATGTCCAGCATACTGGTTTCACAATGTGTGTCCTCTCTAAGCAATTGGGACTGCATCCCTGGAATACTGAATTGAGGAGTGTTCTGGGCTCATGCCTAGGTTTGGTAAGAAAGTATGCCAGGATCAATTAGTGATCTGCCAATGGCTCAGGGACAGAATAGTTGGCACGTGTGCCCTGCCCTTGCCAAACCCAAATCTGAGAAAGCCAAAGCTTTTCCCAGATCCGTTTTTTTCTCTGTCCAGTCTGAGCCCCAAGTTGAGAGCTTTAAAGGATGCTTTAATTATCATTCTAGTATACTTCATCCCGTCCTTAAGTTTTCACCAAGTATTCACACAATCATTCCTTAAAGTGTATTCAGCACTATCAGTTAATTTCTCTCTTTTTTCCTAGGCTGCCAGTTTTTTTCTAGAGAAAAACACGAAACCATTCTGATTCAGTTCACTGAAAATTCATGCTATTGAGCCTCACCTGGTTCTCATTGCTGCTCTGTACTCCTTTTATTTTTTTTATTTTTTTTAACACCTTTTTTTTAAATATATATATTTTGTTTATTTACCTATCTATCTATCTATTTATTTTATGGCTGTGTTGGGTCTTCGTTGCTGTGCGAGGGTTTTCTCCAGTTGCGGCGAGCGGGGGCCACTCTTCATCGTGGTGCGCGGGCCTCTCACTATTGCGGCCTCTCTTGTTGCGGAGCACAGGCTCCAGACGCGCAGGCTCAGTAGTTGTGGCTAACGGGCCTAGCTGCTCCGCAGCATGTGGGATCCTCCCAGACCAGGGCTCGAACCCGTGTCCCCTGCATTGGCAGGCAGATTCTCAACCACTGCGCCACCAGGGAAGCCCTGTACTCCTTTTATTAATCTCTTGGAGATTCAGTAGTGAATTTCCTACACTGGTTGTTTAAAAACTTTTTCATATTTTTGGAACTCACTGTTTGATCTTCCCTTCCCCTTGATACCAGAAGATGCTCTTGCCTCCTGCCTTACTGAGAAGTTCAAGGCCATCTGTAAATCTCCTGCAACTTACTATTTCTTTCCTCAATCTTTTCTATTTTTCTTCATCCATTGCTGCTTCTGCTCTTCTGTCTCAGAGGAAGAGTCATTCCTCTTATTTCTAGATTGAACCCAACTCCTCTAAGGACTTTTCTCTATAGATTGTACCTTCTGTTCCTCAAAACCCGAAATTCCCTTGTCATAGGTTCTTTAGTTTTGAGAAATTAAAAATTAAAGTACAGAAATAAATATAACAAATATGAGTTTTTCCAATACCCAGAAATCACCATTATTAATGTTATGATATTCTAATAAAAAGAAAAATTACACATAAAGTTGAAGTTCCCTTTGACCCACATCCTCAGTCTGATCACCTTTCCCTTCCCAGAAGCAACACTATTATGATTTTTGCATGTGTTCTTTAAGGTCATTAAAGTATACATTTACATATGTATATACATAAATAAGACATAGGATTGCTTAGTGGATAATTGAAGAATTTACACATTTCATATTTCGCAGCCTACTTTTTCTCTCTACAGGATGTTTCTGTACCTTATCTGCGCTGGTATATGCAGATGTAGTTGTGAGCTCGCCAAGGGCAGGGTTTCTGGCTTGCTCATCACTGAATCCCCAGAACCTAGAACAGTATTTGACATAGAGTAGGCACTCAATAGATATTTCTTAAGTGAATTAAGATAGTTCATTTTGTCCATGCCACTCTCTCACTTTGTCACAGCTTACACATATACACTACCAAACGTAAAATAGATAGCTAGTGGGAAGCAGCCGCATAGCACAGGGAGATCAGCTCCATGCTTTGTGACCACCTAGAGGGGGGGGATAGGGAGGGTGGGAGGGAGGGAGATGCAAGAGGGAAGAGATATGCGGATATATGTATATGTATAGCTGATTCACTTTGTTATAAAGCAGAAACTAACACACCATTGTAGAGCAATTATACTCCAATAAAGATGTTAAAAAAAAATCAATTCTGCATGAAACAAAAAGATAAATGTAAAAGAAAAATAAACTTTTAGAAGAAAGTATAGAGAATATTTTTAGGATCATGTGGTTGGGATAATCTCTTTTTAAAGGATTAAACAAAGAGTGTAAACCATAAAAGGGATATTTGATAAATAGAAGAACCTCTGTTTATTAAAAGTCATGATAAATAGAATAACAAATATGTAAAGACAAACTCAAAATTGGGAGATATTTGTAATACTTAACAGTGAAAAGATTTCAGAATATACACAGAAATCTAACAAATCAATATGAATAAAGGCAATCTGCATTAAAAAAAAAAAAAAGATAGTTCATTTTTAACTGCTATGGTAGTGATCAATGGTATGAATATTCCACATATCACATTTTATGTGTTCACTCCCTTACTGTTTCTAATTTTCATGCTTCTGAGTACAAACGATGTGTGAGACATCCTTGTACAGGCATACATTAGAGATATTTTGAGTTCGGTTCCAGACCACCATAATCTAGCAAATATCGAAATAAAATGAATCACACAAGTTTTTTTGTTTTCCAGTGCATGTAGAAGTTATGTTTACATTATACTTCAGTCTTTTAAGTGTGCAATATCAATATGTCTAAAAAAACAATGTTCATACCTTAATTTGAAAATGCTTTATTGTTAAAAAATGCTAACCATCATATGAGCCTTCAGCAAGTCCTAATCTTTTTGCTGGTGGAGGATCTTGCCCCGATGTGATGGCTTCTGACTGATCAGGGTGGTGGTTGCTGAAGACTGGGGTGGCTGTGCTTTTTCTTAAAATAAGACAGCGATGAAGTTCGCCACATCAACTGATTCTTCCTTTCACGAACGATTTCTCTGTAGCAGGCCATGCTGTTTGATAGCATATTACCCATAGTAAAAGTTCTTTCAAAATTGGAGTCAAACCTTGCCCCTGCTTTATCAACTAAGTTTACGTAATATTCTGAATCCTTTGTTGTCATTTCAACAATCTTCACAGCATCTTCACCAGGAGTAGATTCCATCTCAAGAAACCACTTTCTTTATTCATCTATAGGAATCAACTATTCATTTCTTCAAGTTTATCATGAGATTGCAGCAATTCCGTCACATCTTCAGGCTCCACTTCTATTTCTAGTTCTCTTGCTCTTTCCACCACATCTGCAGTTACTTCTTCCACTGAAGTCTTGAGTCCCTCAAAGTCATCTATGAAGGTTGGAATCAACTTCTTCCAAACCCCTATTAATGTTGGTATTTTAACATCTTCCCATGAATCACGAATGTTCTCAATGGCATCTAGAGCGGTGTATCCTTTCCAGAAGGTTTTCCATTTACATTGTTCAGATCCCTCAGAGAAAGCATTAAGAACATTCATAAAGCAGCTATAGACTTAGAAGACTTACAAAATGTATTTCTTAAATAATAAGACTTGAAAGTCAAAATTACTCCTTGATCCATGGGCTGCAGAAAGGATGTTGTGTTAGCAGGCATGAAAACAACATGAATCTGATTGTACATCTCCACCAGAGCTCTTGGGTGACCAGGTGCATTGTCAATGAGCAGTAATATTTTGAAAGTACTTTTTCTTTTTTTTTTCCTGAGCAGTAGTTCACAACAGTGGGCTTAAAATATTCAGTAAGCCATGTTGTAAACAGATATACTGTCATCCAGGCTCAGTTGTTCCATTTATAGAGCACAGGCAGAGTAGATTTAGCATAATTCTTAAGGGCCCTAGGATTTTTGGAATGGTAAATGAGCATTGGCTTCAACTTAATGCACCAGCTGCATTAGCCCCTAACACGAGAGTCAGACTGTCGTTTGAAGCTCTGAAGCCGGGCATTGACTTATCCTCTCTAGCTCTGAAAGCTCTAGATGGCATCTTCTTTCAATAGAAGTCTGTTTTGTCTACATTGAAAATCTGATGTGTAGTATCATTTATGAATGATCTCAGCTAGATCTTCTGGATAACTTGCTTCAGCTTCTACATGAGCACTTGCTGCTTCCCTTGCGCGTCTATGTTATGGAGATGGCGTCTTTCCTTAAACCTCATGAACCAACCACTTTAGTTTCAAACTTTTCTTCTGCAACTTCCTCACCTCTCTCAGCCTTCCTAGAACTGAAGAGAGTTAGGGCCTTGCTCTGGATTCGGCTTTGTCTTAAAAGAATGTTGTGGCTTCTTCTTGATCTTCTACTCAGATCACTCAAACTTTCTTCCAATCAGCAATAAGGCTGTTTCACTTTCTTATCATTCATGTGTTCACTGGAGTAGCACTTTAAACTTTCTCCAAGAACTTTTCTTTTGCATTCACAACTTGTCTGTTTGGTGCAAGAGGGCTGTTTGGCCTATCTTGGCTTTCAACATAGCCTCCTCACTAAACGTAATCATTTTTAGCTTTTGATTTAAAGTGAGGGATGTTTGACACTTTAACTTGAATAGTTAGAGGCCATTATAGGGTTATTAGTTGGCCTGATTTCAATATTGTTGTGTCTCAGGGAATAGGGAAGCTCGTGCAGAGGGAGAGAGAGGGGGGAGCACCGGTAAGTGGAGCAGTCAGAACACACACAATTTTTATTGATTAAGTTCATTGTCTTATATGGCTGCGCTTCGTGGCAACACCAAACAATTACAATAGTAACATCAAGAATCACTGATCACAGATCACCCTAACAAATATAATGAAAAAGTTTGAAATATTGCAAGTTACCAAAATGTGACACAGAGACACGAAACAAGCAAATGGTGTTGGAGAAAATGGCATCAATAGACTTGCTCAATGCAGGGTAGCCACAAACCTTCAATTTGTAAACAGTGCTGTATCTGCAAAGAGCAATAAAGCAAAGTGCAATAAAGCGAGGTATGTATGCCTGTGCAAGTCTTCTTGTGCCCATGTCTGAGATTTTATCAGGAGTGCTTAACCAGAGTTGGAATTGCTGGGTTGTAGAAATAGACTTTAAATTTTATCTATCTAGATACAGCCAAATTGCTCTTCAAAATTCCCTGGTTTTAAAACATGTTCAAGAATTTCTCTCCACGTTTTTATCCCCTGAATGTTCTATACCTTGAAGCAATAGTTTTATCTTACTGTTTCTTCAGCACCTTAACTTTTCAAAATGATAATCTATGGTTCAAGATCCATTCGTGTCGGGTGCTTGAGAGAGCTAACCTTTGATTTTTGAGTTGTATTAGTCAATTAGACTCCCTTTTTAAAGATAATTACTATATATGAATATCTGAGATTATCACTTTGATAATAAATTATTTAAACTTAAAATCTGAATCCTGTAATACTGTTTATATTTATTTATTTATTTTACATTATATTTATTTATTTTTTAAATTTTTGGCTGCGTTGGGTCTTCGTTGTTGCGCGCGGGCTTTCTCTAGTTGCGGCGAGCGGGGGGGAGGGCTACTCTTCGTTGTGGTGCGCAGGCTTCTCATTGCGGTGGCTTTTCTTGTTGCGGAACACGGGCTCTAGGCGCGTGGGCTTCAGTAGTTGCAGCACATGGGCTCAGTAGTTGTGGCTCGTGGGCTCTAGAGCGCAGGCTCAGTAGTTGTGGTATACAGGCTTAGTTGCTCTGTGGCATGTGGGATCTCCCTGGACCAGGGATCGAACCTGTGTCCCCTGCACTGGCAGGCAGATTCTTAACCACTGCACCACCAGGGAAGTCCCTGTAATATTGTTTTTAAGGAGCTCATTGAAAACCATCTTATTTTATAATTATTTGCATATATATCTTTATAAATAAATTTTAAGGTCTTCAAGGGTGTGTTTTACTCAACTTCCTATATCATAGCACCTAGAACTTGATGAAGGACATGTTTATATTAAAAAATTATAAATATTAATATTTATAATTTCTCCTCAAATTATTCTATAACCCAAATAAATATTTAATTTCTTCACAGATGTCTCTGAGGAAAGATTTTTAAAATATTAATTTCATACCCTGATAATCATACTGAGATAATCTTAAGTGATACTCTGTATCTTAAGCCAGTGATCTTCAAATTGTTGCACATGTAATACCTGGGTTATGGGAGATGTTCTCAGGGGTACTCAGGCACGGAGAGTTGTCCAGATCCTCAACTTCCACAAGTACTCTTTTGTACAGTTATCAGTTTTCTTTTTTCTTTTTCCAGTTGTATGATTCCATTTATGTAAATAACAAAAATAAGCAAAACTAACTTATGGTGTTACAAACTTGAATGGTGACTACCCTTGTCAGGGGGCTCGTGATCGGAAGGGCTTCTGAGGTGCTGGTGATGTCCTATTTCCTGACCTAGGTGTGTTCGGTAATACAAAATTCATCAAGCGGTGTACTTATCATGTGGATATGCCTATTAAACTTCAAGAAGAAGTTGAAAATGGTCTATTAAAAATCAGAAACAGAAAACCTTAAGATTAAATACTAGCAGAATACTGGAAACAATCCACATATTCATCAATAGCTACTTAAACACTACGTACTTTCTGTCTTCTATTCTCTCTCTCTCTCTCTCTGTCTAGAGAAAGAGAGAGATGAATATGTGGGTTGTTTCCAATATTCAGCTATTATAAACAATGATGCAATAGATCACCTTAAATATATGTCACTTCTACATGCAGGCATATCTTTAGGATACATTTCCAAAATTGAGATCACTAAGTCAAAGGGTAAATGGATTTGTAATTTTGATGGGTTGGGTCTTTGTTGTTGCGCGCAGGCTTTCTCTTGTTGCGGCGAGCGAAGGCTACTCTTCCTTGCAGTGCCCGGGCTTCTCACTGTGGTGGCTTCTCTTGTTGCGGAGCACAGCCTCGAGGCATGCGGGCTTCAGTAGTTGCAACACATAGGCTCAGTAGTTGCCCATAGGCTCATGGGCTTAGTTACTCCACGGCATGTGGGATCTTCCCGGACCAGGGATCGAACCCGTGTCCCCTGAATTGGCAGGCAAATACTCAACCACTGCACCACCAGGGAAGTCCCCTCATTTTTTTTTTAAATCTAAATTTTTATCTAATATACCATATGTCAAAGAAATATGTGATATGCTTGCTTAAAAATGTGAAACAATACAAAAATGTAAATAAAATATTCCTCCTCCCTGGTTTTCCATGACTGCATTCTTTGTTGGTTTTCTTCCTAATTATCTGAGCAAGTTTCTTCTGGCTTGTTTGTAGGGTCTTGTTCCTCTTTCTGACCTTTCACTGGTGGAGCACTCCAAGAGTCTATGCTCCATCCCCTTCTCTTCTTACTGTAAATACTTCCTCTGTCATCACATTTGTAGCCTCAGTGATATCTTTAGTTCAGACTTTTTTTTGAGTCTAGAAAGCAGAGACTAGCCAACCAGATATCACCACTTGGATACCTCAAAAGGATCTCAAGCTGACAACGTCCCCAAATTACCAACTATCTCCCCAAACTTGCTGCTTTTCCCTTTTTCCTTATTATAACGAGTGGCGCCAATGTCTATTGACCCCATGCTCAAGCAAAAATCCTGAGAGTTATTTAAAAATTCTTATTTAAGGATTTTCTCTTTCCCTCTGCTCACATCTAATCAATCAATCAATCTACTACTGATTCAATTTCCTAAATGTATCTTTTCTCTTTCTGCTCTTTTCCAACCTCCATACCTCTGTTATTGTTCAGATCTCCAGTAGCCATTGCCTGGACTATTGCAGTACTTGATGACTGTTTTTTTTCTGCTTTGAGATGTGTCCCCTCCCAATTTAAACTATACATTTTCAATATAAAAAGATGATCATGTTACTTGAAATTCTTCAATCAACCTCTATGGTCTATGGAATAAAAACTACATTCTTAACGCATCTTTTAGCATGGCATAAAATGAATTTTGTGATTTGTCTACAGATTCCCAATCACACCTTGTCTTCTACACTACTGTCACATTTTATGTTCCAGCAATAATAAACTACTTGTGTTTTCTTAAGCAGGCTAAATTGTACCATATCTCCATGTCTTGGCATGTGATATTCTCTCCACTGGAACAACTACCTTCTTTACTTCTTTTTGGTCTTACTCATTCTTCAAGTTCCATCTCAAAAGCTACCTCCTCAGTGAAGTCTTCCAGACTCCATCACAGAACCTTAATTCCCTTCTTATATTCCCACTGTGCACTGTACATACCTACAATATGTAATTTAATTATTTAAATAAATGTCTGTTTCCTCATGAGACTGAGATTCTTAAGGATGGGAACTATGTGGGCCCGATGCCACATATAGAGTCTGCTGTCAAGTGAGCAGGTGTTCAATACGTGTTTATTTAATGTTTACTGAACTTCAATATTGATCCTTCCATTAGGACAAATGTCCATGAACCACAATGGCTCTGCAGAATCACAGAGAACTTTGAAGGAAGTTAAATGAGGGTTATACGCAAATCCTTCACCACCAGAAAATAGTACATTTGTCTGTCATCATGCGAACAACTATTAAAATTAGATATAAAAGCAACATAAAGCTTTATTAGTTTTCCCTCTTTGGTAAGCAAGCTCTAGGTATTAAGTTACCTCTCTAGGGATGGAATTTTTTTCTTTTACCATTAGTAATTGTGTCTCTATTTAGAAAATGGTCAAAACTTTTGTGCTATAAGTCTTACAAGAACTTTCATATTAATCTTCTCAGAGTTATCTCCCAAACAAAGGTATTTTAATAGCTACAAATAGCTATTTTAAAATTGTAAATAAAGCCTTTTTTTTTATGGTATCAGATTCCCTAAAGAAACATACAATGAACTTATTTATTTGAGAACTATATTTGGCTTAGACTGATCCCAAAGTATAGTGCTTTTATTTTATAAGCAAAAGTTACTACATTTTTCTTTAATATTATTGTTTCTTGCTTGTGAGCTGTCCTTCTTGATAATGGTAATGGTTAATGAATAAAGTTATTTGGAAAAGTGATTTCATGCTACTCGGAGGAATGTCAGAGTTGGAAAAAATCAGCCAGAAGTAAAGACAATAATACCCTAAGCCTAAAAATCTGGCCACTCTATCACACTGTTCGTGCCTGTGCTTAGTGGTCCTTCAAAACTCTGAAATGGGGCTGCGAAAACTAAGCTGCCTTCTTATCTCTCAAGGGTGGTGTGAGAATTGGGGAGATAAGAGTTAAACCATAGATCTCACTATTAAACATATTGGAGTTTCTCTTCTTTAATGGCTAATGCGGAACATTTTGGTGAAGCCAGCGTATTTCTTACCAGATGGCTGAGACTCTGTCCTCTGATGCAGTTTGGAGGCCACAGAGAAGTGGGAGTAGCTCTCCCCAAGACAGCCCTAAATCATTGCCACCACTTTCACACTTGTTTCCATAATATTGTGAAGAAAAAGGGAACTGGGCTTCTCCTACTAAATTAATCCACCTATTGGGACCCATTTGAAGGGAGAAGATGAGAGAAAAACATGAGTGAAAAGAGAGAGAATACAGAGAGTAAAGAGAATTCCAGGGAGGGAAGGAAAAATGAAAGGGGGTAGAGGGAGAGGAGATGGAGAGAAAGCACAGAGAAGAAAGAAGAAGTGTGTAGGGGGGGTGATGTGGGTAGATGGGTCGGGGTTGGGGAGAGATAGAGGAAGAGGAAAGAAAGTGAGAAAAAGATAACAGGCGCTATCCCGTGGATTCTCTAGAGGCTTTCACTTGATCAAAATAAGTGGAGACAAATGAATGGCTTCTGTCTAAAGTTCTCTCAAGTTATTTTTCCTTGAAAATGAGGCAAAATGTCAACCTTTCTACTAGAAAATTTAATAACTTAAGACAGAGTATATATTGTTACTTGGCCTTCACTTGTCCATCATGATTTTAAAAATTTAGAATAGGAATAATTTTATTTAAACGTGCTGACTCTATTAAACCATAGGACTGTCCCTGAACAGAGCCAATACAAAAGCAAAGCTCATTTTTTCCCCCCTAGAATACAATGCCATTTTTCAGAAGGGAGAGAAGTCCATGCCTTTTCCTTTTCTTTTTTTTTTTTTAAATTTATTTATTTATTTATTTACTTTTGGCTGCATTGGGTCTTTGTTGCTGCACGTGGGCTTTCTCTAGTTGCGGCGAGTGGCTCGCGGGCTCTAGAGGGCAGGCTCAGTAGTTGTGGCTCACGGGCTTTGTTGCTCCGCGGCATGCGGGATCTTCCCGGACCAGGGCTCGAACCCGTGTCCCCTGCATTAGCAGGCGGATTCTTAACCACTGTGCCACCAGGGAAGCCCCCTTTTCCTTTTCTTCTTTCTGATATGAATGAATGGCCCTATCCTCCTGAATAGGCAGGCTTCATAGACCAAGGCTGACCGAGACCTTATATAGTCAACGTGTGTTAAATGTTTTGCCAACATCCATTCCCCCTTCCCAGCAGTCCCCAGTTTCCTTTTGGGATCTATGTAATTTTGTGGAACCTGACCTCACTGCCTCCCAGTCAGGGGTAGAATGGACCAAGCCAATCATCCCATCCCATCCTCTTAACTGAAGTGATTGAAGCAACGGTCGGTGTGTGAACTGAGCAGACCACACAGTGTTTATAGGGGGTTTTCTGGGAATGCTGAAACAAAATTGCTCTCTTTGACACAAAAAGAAAGCATATGGCCCCAAAAGCTGTAAGCAGCTATCTTGGGACTAGGAATGGAGCCAGCCTTAGGATGAAGCTGACACAGAAAGATGGAAAGAACCCAGGTCTTTTGGATATCCTTAAGGCATTGGATCAAGCCTCATCTAAAACATCCCTATCTCTGGATTTTTCAGTTATGTGAACTGATATTCTTTACTGTATTATTTCCTTTCAACCTGGGTATAACGTGAATGTTTTCATTTCTGTAAAGGGATTATGCTGCCAGAAACAGCCATTAGGATGCTTTCTGTTGTAAGTAATGATGACTGTTCTTTTTGTCAAGATCATGGGACAAACAGCAGCAGAATTTTATATTGGGAAGGCATTTCCAAATGATGTAGAAAACAGAATGTCTTTAGATGTTGGTCAAGGGATTTCAGTCTGGGATTCTTCCAAGAATATCCTTCTTGCCATGGGATGTTAAAGCTTTTTCATGATTAACACTCTGATTATTGTAATGTACTTTTGATTTATTTACCATCTATAATATGTTAAAGAAATTGATGGATCACAATCCACTAACTAAAGAAATAGCCTAACATATAAAGATTAGAGAGAGTCATTTGAATTAGAGTCAATCTTTCATACTTGGAAGCCAAAGGAGATAGTACAATTTATTTCAATTCCACAAATATTCCTGGAGCCCTTAATTTGTGCCAGGAACCCTGCTAGATCTACAGGTACAATAAAGGTGAGTAAGACATAGACTTTACCCGTGAGAAGTTCTTAGTCCAGATTACAAGGGCTTAAATTAGACCTTTTTAAGAATCCCTGATAACAGCTGTCATCATTAGCTATTCTTATGAGTAAAAATAAACAAGTAAAAGAACAAAACAAATGTCACAATAAAAGAGTAATATGATATATGGTTTGAATGAAGGAGAAGGACCATGTAAGGAGAGGATGGGGAGGGATAAGGCAGGTTTTATGGAGCTGCTGCCATTTGAGCTGGCTCATGAAGAGTAAATCCAGGGTCTTTCTGTAAATCCAGGGTCTTTCTCAAAGCACCCTGTCCTTTTCTTCCTTAGCAGTTACTCACAACCAATACTTATATATGTATTGGCATGTTTATGTACTTAACGGTCTACCTCACCAAGCTGTAGATTTCAAGAAGTGAGCCCCATGGACCACTCTGCTTTGTTCCCCGTTGTATTCCCAGCACAAAGCCCAGGGCCTGGTATATAGTATTCAGTCAATAAAAAAATCTGTTGAACAAATAAGTGAATGATTAGATGAGTGATGGGTAGCAATAGATACCATTTGTGGATGCCTATTAGGTAACACATATTGTGGTAAAGCACATAGGTGGTCAAATTTAATACATTCAACAATAATACCATGAAAATTTCCTATCAGCTTTATAGAGGAAGAAATGGAAGACTAGAACAAATAAATGACTTGTCCAATGTCATTCAACACATACCTGGCTAAAGCCATACCCAGGTAGGTTTAATTCCAAAGTCCATGCTGTGAATCACTGCACAATATTGCTTCTCATTTATTGAGTATGTACTATGGGACAGTCCTTTGACCCACATTACCTCATTTTATTTTCTCATTTATTTCTAGCAACGACTCTGTGAATTAGATGTTATTAGCCTCATTTAATAGGTGAGAAAACAGATTCAGAGATGTTTATCCATCCACTCCACAAATGTTTATTACCTGTCAATTGCCAGGCATGATGTTACTCCTGGAGATAAGATGATGAGACAATTAGACATCATCCTTGCCCATGTGGAGCTTATGGTCTAGTAGGAAGGCAGACAGCAGCCAAATGTGCAGTAACAAGATGTGAGAAGTGCTATGAGGGAAAGTCAGAGGGTGTTGTGTGAGGACCCCATGGCTTCCAATGGGATCCATTTGATGCCAAAGCCCTCAATTGATATAACTCTTTCTCACTTTGGTAACATGGTGGATAAGACTTGCACTGGCAGAGAGGAAGGACAGGCATGGCCCCCAAAGTGCGACTTTCTAGCATGATCAGAGAAGGTAGGGACATGTGTGCAGAATGTACGTGAGTAGCGGAGGCTGGAAAAAGCGTGGAGTGTTGAATGTCTAGTGAGGGATTGTCCTTAATTCAGAAGGCAATGGGGAGCCATCCAAAAGGTTTTGAAGGATTCTCAATCAAAAGTGTATTTTAGGGAAGAGTAATTTTTTTTAAAAAAAGAGTAATTTAAAACAGAGAGAGAGTGAGAGAGAGAGAGTGAGAGAGAGAGAGAGACTTATTGGATACTTTAATGTGGCACAGGCAGTACATAAGTTTGAATTTATTTTATGTCTATTTTTAGTCAGTGTATTAGTTAGGATGTAGGTTTAGCTGAAAACACAGGACTTTAAATGACAGAAGCTTATTTCTCTCTCACATAGAAGTTGAGCTGAGATGCCAACTCTATTCCAGGAAGCCGTTAAAGGCTCTTTTTATTTTGATTTGAAGAGGGGAAGAGGAAAAGGAAGATGTGCCCTTTAAGGACATAACCCGGACGTTCGTTGCCCACATCACTTCCACTCACCTCAACTTGGCCAGAACTGAGTCTTATGACTGCAGCGAGCAGTTACGAGGAGGATTGTAAATGTCATCTGTATTTTTTGTTGGCTGTGTGCTCTATGGCAAAAATCCATAACTATGGAAAAAGGGGCATAATTATTAGGGGATGGCCAGCAGTCTCTGCCATACTCAGTGTGCTTCTCTTCTGAGAAGGAGAGATTTTGGTGACTCATTTACTCCTATTAGAAAAACTCTGAATTTAAAAATAATGTTGGGGGACTTCCCTCAGGTTCGATTCCTTTTTGGGGAACTAAGATCCCACATGCCGTGTAGTGCGGCCAAAAAAGTATTAAAAAAATAAAATAAAATAAAAATAATGATGATTGTTACTACTGGTCAAGTTTTGTAAAAAATTGCTTGTCACATACTATAGAAAGCTAAACAAAATTTGACAGCTTTTAACTCTATTAATACCCCAAAAAGCAAAATGCATTTGAATCCCATAGATAACTATCTAGAAAAACTGTATTTTAAAATGTTACCTGGGACTTCCCTGGTGGCGCAGTGGTTGAGAATCCGCCTGCCAATGCAGGGGACACGGGTTCGAGCCCTGGTCCAGGAAGATCCCACATGCCGCGGAACAACTAAGCCCGGGCACCACAACTACTGAGCCTGCGCTCTAGAGCCCGCGAGCCACAGCTACTGAGCCCATGTGCTGCAACTGCTGAAGCCTGCATGCCTCGAGGCTGTGCTCCAAAACAAGAGAAGCCACCACAATGAGAAGCCCAGGCACCTCAAGGAAGAGTAGCCTCCGCTCGCCGCAACTAGAGAAAGCCCGCACGCAGCAACGAAGACCCAACTCAGCCAAAATAAATTTTTAAAAAGTTACCTGAAAAATGATAAACTAAGTTATCCATGATACACTTTTATGTCCCCAAGACTGCAAAAGATACTGTTTGACACTCTGATATTAATATTGGTGCAACCACTATGGAAAACAGTATGGAGATTCCTTAAAAAACTTAAAATAGAGTTGCCATATGATCCAGCAATCCCACTCCTGGGCATATATCCAGAGAAAACTCTAATTCAAAAAGATACAGGCACCTCTATGTTCATAGCAGCACTATTTACAATAGCCAAGACATGGAAGCAAACTAAATGGCCATCGACAGATGAATGGATAAAGAAGATGTGGTATATGTACACAATGAAATACTACTCAGCCATAAAAAAAAGAAATAATGCCATTTTCAGCAACATGGATAGACCTAGAGATTATCATACTAAGTGAAGTAACTCAGAAAGAGAAAGACAAATACTATATGATATCATTTATATGTGGAATCTAAAATATGCCACAAATGAACTTATTTACAAAACTGTAACAGACTGACGGACATAGAAAACAAACTTAGGGTTACCAAAGGGGGAAGGGGGTGGGGGGAGGGATAAATAAGAGTTTGGGATTAGCAGATACAAACTACTATATATAAAATAGATAACCAGCAAGGTCCTGCTGTATAGCACAGGGAGCTGTCTTCAATATCCTGTAATAAATCATAATAGAAAAGAATATAAAAAAGAATATGTATATATATGTATAACTGAATCATTTTGCTGTACACCAGAAACTAACTCAACATCGTAAATCAACTATCCTTCAATAAAAATTGATATTATTGATATTAATATGGCATATATTTTCATTTTCCCTTAATTTCCCATTAAAAATGACAACTCAACCCCACACTGAAGATTTATAATTCTTTTCACCAAACTTAAAGAAACAGCAGTCAAGAGAAGATGCCTCTGACTGTGTATGGGATGCTCCCATGTCAGCGGGTTTTCCTGCGTGAGTTGTTTCTGCCATGAACTCTGAGAGAAAGGAGGCGGATAGCAGGATGACGGAACAGATACACTTCCTATGGCGTAGTGTACAGTAGCATACAGTCCCCACTTCATAGATTAAAGCACATTTGCTGTCCTGGGCAGCCCTTAATTTTAGTTCATTTTCCTGTAACTATTTATTTGATAGCTCATTAATTGCCTCTGAGCAGAGAAAATGTTTCCTTTAAGAAGGTTAAACAGAGAGTTTATTGACATAAGTGAATTGGTTGAAGAAAACATTATTAAATAAAAGACACTTATTTAAACACCAAATTAATCTTTCAAAGGCAAATTAGAGGTCATATCTCCTCCTAACTAAATACTGTTAACCAGTAATGAGATATCCATTTTAGATGAAAACACACTCAGGTTCTAGCAGGTGGCTTAACTGTGCTTTAGTTTTCCAAGTTTACTCAGAGTGCATAATTACAGTAGTGTTTTAAATTTCAGTATTTTGAAATAATGTGATGTTTTTCATTGTATGATTTTTTTTTTTTTTAATTTAAATCTTCTCTTTCATCCCAGCAGAAGAGAAGCCGTGCTCTGAGAAGACTTCCACAGTGGAAATGGATTCACCTTGGGCTCTGGCTCCCGTTTCTGAACTTCTCACACAGACTGGTGCATGAGTGCACTTGGCATTGCCCTTGTTGATCAGGCTGGGCTACAGTAACATTCGGACATTTTCACTGGGACCACACCCGCACCTCTGTCAGAACTCTGTGTAAGTTTCGGAGACGCAGTGATTTTTGTGGTGTTAGAGGTTGTGCTGTCATGAGGTCCTCTGGTATTTTAGCTTCGTATTTTCTCCTTCCAGTTGGAGGGTGTCGCCACTGCTTGCCCACATGCAGCCACACACCTTCTCAAGCAGCCACAGGGGCAGTGCCCCATGCACCAATCCACCGCTGGGCTCGCATTAGCTGGGCTTGCATTAGCTGGCCTCCCCATCACGATGACTGTTGAGTGTTGACAGGTACCATAGATTCACACTCCAGGGTCTTCCACTGCGAATCCGACGCTGATGCCAGTGGCTTTGTTCCACACAGCGCCGAAGTTTCTTTTGTAGCTAGACAGGAGTCAGGAAGTTGAAGGTTAATCAAATCTGATGTTGGCCCACCCCTGTTGGATATGACCATCAGATGGTCCAGCAGATTCCACTTTTTGTTAAAATATTTTATGGTGTATATGTGGAGGAAATGGAGAAGAAGACTCCCAATGGACAATAATTTGATTTGATGCATATTTTTTTGTGTCAGTTCCTGTCTGATTTTTAAATACTGTTTGAGTCAATTATTCTTGCTTTCATACGAATTGTCTTGATTCAGCATGTTTTAGCAATGAATACTGCTTATCTTAATTCGTTGCTGCCCTTTGTTGGGTAACCTATGATTTTTGAAGGCATGAGACGAAATTCAGGTTTTAAAGCCCTGAGATAACTCTTGGAAATATCCAACAATCTAAACCTCGATGTTCCCACCACACCCTAACCGGAATTATGATCTCCTCCAAATCCCATTCTTCTCCCAACCACATTACTTCTTTCTCTTTTCAACAGAGATGGGAGAATCTGCTTATGACAAATTGCACATCAGAAAAGACGTATCTCTATGATGTGGTCGGGCAACATAATTTAAGATTTTACAGGCTTATGCCTAGCCCATTATTTTAAGGATAAGAAACAGTAAAGGGAAAAGTTGGTTCAAGCAATCCTGATACCGCTCATTAACTGGGAGACAGAAAGGAATAAATTAGGACTTTTCTGATTATTTCAGGTCCTCTATCCCACTTCCCCACTCCACACACCCTCCCCGCTTCAGACATTTAGACTGAGGAAGAAAGGCACTTTGTGTTTAAGGTTAATCAAGTTTCAGTACAATTTTTTTTTACAAACTAGAATCACACTAATCTTTTTTTCTTGCTCTAATGTGTGGCTGTTGAAATCCTCAGCTGTGATAAATTAAGCTACTTATTAATCTAATTATCGTACATTCATCCTGGAAACTTTCATGTGACTTGAAAAGGCTATTCAACCTTTTCCCTCCCCTCCTAGAAAGGGCTCAACCTTGCACCAATTAAGATCATTCTGAAGTAAGGCTTTAAAAAAGCTTTCTCTAATCACCCAATGGAACATGGACCAGTGGAAACCAAACTCAGAGCTCTGGGAAAAAGTTTAGCATTCCTTTCTGTCTGCCAACTTTGATGATTTCATTGCACAAGGGAGGAAGGCTTCATTTTCCTGTTTAGTTGTTCTTTCACTGACCTCCAGATAAAGTCCATGTAATTACTGAGCAAATAAAGTTGCAGCATGTGTTTTAAAAATCAATTGCCGTTCTTGGACTATAGAAATGTAACAATACACAGATTTGCCAGAAAATGCCCAGCGCCAACCATATGAACTAAACCCTGTACTGTATCTGTACAATGGAGTAGTTTTGACCCCTAAAGTACATATTTACTATGCAGATTTTTAAAAGGGCTCCTTTTATGACTTATCTATTGATATTAAAATGTACCCATCTTAATATAGGTTCAATTTAGGATTAAAAATATGTTGCAAATGTATCATATCTTAAACATCCATTCATTGCCAAATGCCTTACTTCTTTTTTTTTCAAATGATGGCGTAAATGGAGCTGTTTTACATTCAAATTAAACTAGCTATTAATTTGAATGCAAAGCAGCTCAATGTACAGGATGCAGTTTCAATGACAGGTTTACCCCAAGACGGAATGCAGGAGCGGGTCCACATGGGTGAGTCCAGGCAGATTGTCCCCTACTCTGGGTGCCCGGCACACTTGCTCCCTGTGAATAGTGTTTGAAGTGAAGATTAAAAGAGTGGAATTATAAAGTATAATTACATTTTACTGAAACTCTAGAAATCAGAAAAAATTCAGCAGGAAACTTTTAGTGAAACATGATGTGTTGTCATTATCATTAAAAGATAAAAGTTCCATACTGTTTTTATCTGTTTATTTGGAAGAAATCCAGCTTTTACAGTTATGCAGGAAACAAAAAACGGGAATGCAAGAGTAATTATTAAAACTGTGTGATTTGTTATCTCAGCTACTGTCTCTCCAAATGGTAATACGATATCAGCAGCTGCAGACGGTCGCTGATTTCCTCTATTAGTAAACAAGTGCTTTGGAGACCTGTGTGAGGCACTTTAAGCTCGCTACTCCCCGAAGTGCTGTCAGGCTTAACTACTAATCCATGGTATTTCAGAGCACTGGAAATTCATCTTTATAAAACCTGAACAAAAAAAGGAAAAAAGCCTGGAGGGCATGAGCTCCCTCTGGTGAGACAAATGACATGTTCATTTATTAATGAAACAATAACCCTGGAAAGAGGATCAAAGCACATTCCATCCTCACTTTACAATCCCCAATTTTCTCAGGCCAAACCATTTAATTGAGCCATGACAATGGAATACTTAATTGTTGCCTGAAAGTTTTGAAGAAGCAACTTCTTCAGCATCAATGTGCATTTCAGGATTATTATCCAAATATAATATAGCCGGATTGAAGCTGGTGGAATTTGATTCTTCCTACATTGGGGGGCCTTTGGCTGGCAGAAAAGGGGTTTTCTTGAACATGCTTGCAGCACTCACCACAGACATATCTTGTCCTATCACTGCTCTTTCCCTTGCCTGAAATAGTCCTGATGTGTTACTTCCTCATGGTGAAATAACCAGCCTCATTTGTGGGTGATTGGTTCTTTCTGGGACATAAATGAGGAACAGGGAGTGCCAATCCCAAAGCCCAGGAGTTTAAGGGGTTTGGAAGTACTCAGCATGGAGCCCGTATTAAGTCTCAACGGGCCCATAGCATGTGCAACGGTAAAGTCAGACTCGCCTGCCCTCCCTGTGGGTTATTCACCAATTGTATTTGAGAGTGATTATCATGATTCTGTCATGCTAAAACTAACAAGCACACATATAAAATTTAAAAAAATGAAAAGTTCTGTGTTTAATTTCTACATATTAACTGTGGATTTCACCACAGCATTCTATCTTGATATTTTTTGTGTGTATATTTATACAATAATTTTTCTAGGGTTTACTTGACTATGCTATTTTTCAAATTAAACCAAAGTTACAGGAGAGTCTTAAGGCACAGAAGTGGGGAGTTCAGAAAATACTTGCTGATTTACTGGGCAAAAAGGGCCATGAAAACTTAATATGTGCTCTCTTGGACTCACCTATCTTACATTCAAACATTCTAGGCCAGTTTGATTCTAACCCAATTTTCTATCTCATGGCATCGCTTGGAGTCTATAAATAAACTTCCTTTTACTCTGCACCTGCTCATATTTATTCCTTAGGAGATCCATTAAGTCAATGAAAACCAATAGTCAGAAATGAAGGTTGCAAGCAATAAAAAGTCACGTTTTTATGTTCTTGAGGATCATCCATTTTATTAAGCCTTAGGTGAGTTGGAGAGTGTATTTTGAGTTGATATTTCATTATCTATACCTAAGATCTTTCTTTCTGTTCTACTTTTGAATACAAGCCTTATAAAATTCTTTCTTTTTGCCCTAGGTTGTTAGACTTATGAGTAAATATTAGACTTACAAGTATTTTTACATCAAATTTTAATAAAGTACCTAGGAAATTCTTTATAAAGAAATTTTTACAATAAGGCCATCAATTCAAAAAAGTCCCATGTAGTTTGAACCCTTCTTAGCAAAAATTTCTGCAGTATAATTGTTTGGGCCGCACACAAGGGACTAGTGGTGATTCAAAGTGCATAGTGTAGCTCTACATAAACCCTCTGGGAGCACACGGAACCCTCTAGGTCAACAATCATAGCAGGGACGGGCCCAAGAGCCAAAAGGGAGTTTCAAATGGAAGGTCTGTGTCTGCAGCAGAAACAATTAATTATTTCTCTTATCTCCCTTTTTGATTGTCTTCCATTCCTAAATACAGAGTATTTATTTCCAAAATACACACCTAGAAAGATTTCATGGACTTTATGCATGAGAGTTCAAGCTGCCATGACAGAGATGCCCACATCACAAATTTCATACAGGCCAAAATGAGACAGAGAAAAGATATTTACGTTTGTTGAGAAGATGCTTCCACATCTCCAAAACACATTCAATTAATATTTGTATTACTTATGCATTCCTTTTTTTCTTTCATTTATGTAGCCTGTCAATTGGTCATTCAATGACTATTGACTGAGGTTCTACTGCATCTATATCATACAGATGACAACAGATACAGCTGTGGTTGTGTGTATTTACGTAAGGTATATGGGAACTGAGACTACATATAGCGGAGGAAAGCAAGGAGTGGGTTGGGGATGAATAATATGGAGACAGAAACAGAGTTCTTCTTCAACATTATTTTGAAAAGGGGCAAAGACCCTTGGTGTATGTCCGTTGAGTATGATGGAAGTATTCATTCAGTAGTGTCTATCAAGCGACTGCCACGTCTCATGCACCATCTCATGTACTTACACAAGAAAGGACATTGTCCCTGTCTCCCAGGATTTTCCATTCCGTAGTCTGGCTGCACGCCCATGATACGTACTCATAGAGCAGTTAACTCACGGTGGTTGATGAGGCTCCATTGAAAGGTACAGATAACAACTTCAAGGTGAACTGTAAATTTTGAACAATTACAATTTTTGTGATGTGCTCTGAAAGTTGGGGCTTGGACTTGCTATCTCCCATTTTGCTGAGAAATGTGTGCTCTGGGGAGGAAGACAGCAAGAGGTGCATGAACAGGTGCATGAATTCACCTTTGTCCCTTCTCATCTCCCACCCTTATAAACTTTGTTCTTTGAAAAGAGAAGCAAGCTCGTTACTAAGAATGTAACATTTGATCATTTTTACTGTCTGTTATAGCAGATACAAAAACTGATATTCCTATTATCCCACTATTCTTTAAACCTTCAAGATAGATTGCCAACATACTGAAATAGGAATTTAAATTAGATGAAATACATATGTGTATATAGGTACATGAACACCTTTAATAAGCACTAAGAATTGAAAAAATTATGGTGTTCCTTGCCTCTTCTGTAGCCCAAGTAGCTAAAATTTAAAACCGATACCAAACAAAAAACAAATGTAAGAAGGAATAAAGATATGATTTCTTTCCCCCATGATGACTACTTAGAATTATTTTGAGATTGCTGGTTTCCCTTTAAAAATGAACTACAAAATCTAAAATATATATATTTTTTACTTTTCCTGGTGCCTCTGGTATATTGGTAATGGTAATCCTGAACTATTTTTGCATTAGAGTTTAAGATGTGACCACATTGTTTTTCTTTTCTACCTTTTACTGATAAAGTAGCTATCAGAATGCCCTGTTATGATTCTAAGTTCTATTTTCCTTCTACTCCCAAATTCTGTTGGTAGCATACAGGAGCTCTAACAACATACTTAACCAGTTTCACTTCAGGGCAATTATTCCTTTTTAGCATTCTAAGCTATGGTTAAGTTATCCTAAATGTAACACAGGAACAAGGAGCATATATTATCTCCTTTGTCCATGTATCCATTTTATCACAAGCCAAATGAGCTTATAGTATAGAATATTTAGGAAATTTCTAAATACTTCAGGATGGAGTGTTCGAAATAAAGTCATGGCTCTTAAATTAAACAAAACAAAATGTTATGCTTACTGTTTGCTATCTGTTTCTTGAACTCAATCAATAAATGAATGATAGCTCAGTGATTGCTGAAATAATTAGTTTCAAATATATTAATAAAGTCAAATCACAAAACTTAACCAAAACCATTTATTTTCTTACCCTCTAAGGTTGATGTTTACATTTAATATTATTAAAATTATGTAATAAGTATAATAAAAAGGAGATTTTAAATGATAAAATTTTAATAATTCAATACATTTTTTTCCTACTTAAGATTTATCTTTCTCTGATACCAAAGATGTTATAAACAATAAATTTCAAAGTTGCTATTACATTTTCTAAAAATCAGTAACTGATAATAAACAGATACTGCTCTCCCCAAATACCCCTACACTCTCCACTCTCTCTGGACACATGATTTTATTATATAAAATAAGTTAATTTTATTGACTATACATTCATGACAACATAATAGCATCAGTATATAAAAATAACACACCAAAGTCACAAAGTAATTTATATCTCCTGCTTAAATGACTTCTGATTGCATTACATAGGTACTGTACTTACATGAAGGGTGAACAATTGTCAGTAATATAACATAAAGATGTTCTCAGCTTTGGGGAAGTAAAATGGCTCCCACAATCTATTTGTGGAGGATACGGAGGACAGTCTCTGTCACATTAATTGGACTAAATACCAAATACATTAACCATTTTGAAATGTGTTCCTGTATTTCTAAAAAGCAGGTGGTTTATCTGACAAGATATACTGGATGTTAATAATTAATTAATTAATTAATACATTGTCTGAAGTCTCATGTTAACATTTAGGCCTATTTTAGTGATTAAAGACTAAAAGTCCTGGAATATCTTCAAAGAGATAATATATTCGGTCAGAGAAGCAGTCATAACACATTTGTATATCACCAAACGCAGACCTAGCCGCAGAGAGAGACGGGCCTCGAAGTTGTTTCCCAAAGCCCTCTGGAACTCCGGATGGCCTCCAGGGGGACCAGATTTAGGAAGGTGAAAAGTGGCTCAGGAGCATCCCTGCTCAATTCAACAGAAAGGCGAAGACAGGAGCATACGAACAAAACAGAAAACAACTTTCCCAGACCTCAGAGAGAACACTTGGCATTCCTGAGGGACAGCTGCTTGCTGGTAGAAATTTATGATAATAAACTAAATTGGGTGAGCATTTCCTAAGAAGAAATATTTAATTATCCTGCTCACCATTATGAGGAACTTCTGCCACTCTTCATGTTATTATACAGTAAATAACCATTTTTCTAAAGGACAGAGCTGTTTTAATTATATGACAATGAATGCATAATTATTATGTTTGTTAGGAATGAATCACAAGACAACAGACTTGATATTGCTGCCCTGGTTAGTGCATCTTAATTACTTTTTCATTATTTTGCATATAAAAGCTATTTGCTAATTGTCTTTGCTGTAAATATGCAAAATATAATTAGTCATTCATAATTCTTTATGTGTTATCTAACTGTACATTTGTTTCTGAGGAACATATATTAAAGTGTGGGTATTTAATGGGCTTTTTTTGGTGTGTGAATTCAGCTTTTTTTTAAAGACACAGTTTTAAGTTAAAAATTAGGCACATAACAGTTTTAACCCTATTCTTAGGGAAACTTGCTGTGTAAAAAATGGAGACTGAAACATACGGAGTTATGGAGCAAATGGCAAATTATGTGGAATTTTAAGAATCTTCCATGTGAAGACACAGATGATGACATGAAGTATCTCTTATTAAGCCTTTAAATTAACCTTTTAGATAATCTCCAAGGCTACTCAGATAAATCTTTAAGCATTACCAATTTCAATTTAAGTTTTTACATATTTCTGCGGATACTTACCAGAAGGAGGAAAGAAATCCATGGATGTGGTTAAACACGCATTTTGAAGTGCTCCCAATAGATTGCTTATTATCTGTTTAAAACTTGTGGTGAACACTCTCAAATTTTTCCAATCTTAACTCTGAGTACTTTATAAAATCTATGTAAGTGTCAGCATGAAGGATTTTTTGGAATAAGTTAATTCTTTAGTGAATAACGTGAATGTTATGACATGAACCCACAGCGAGGTTTGGCATCTCAAAAGTGAGCCATCCTGGCCAGTTTTTCAGCCTCAGGAACATTTTTCTTTTTCTTTTTTTAGTAGTTGGAAACAGAACTTCGGCTAGTTTCTTCTATGGTTATCACTTCAACATGAACTAACATTGCTGAGAATGTCCCTCTGCACTCAGATTCGTTACAGTGACTGACTGGTTAAATGGACCACGTGCTTTCAAAATAGTACAGACACCAGGAGCATCGACCAATGATTCAAATTTTTCTTTTCACTCGTCTCCATAAAATCCTGCCACTCCATCCTGCTGATGCATGTCACATTCTACTTTCTTCACCTCAAACATTTGATTTACTAACCGGTTGTACTGTTAATCCCATGTCATGACACTTCTATTCACTTCTGCTTTTCAACTGAAAGCAGCTTCCTATGAAGATAAAGCTAGGTAAAATCTATTGTAAAGAGAATAACTTGAATGCAGCTCTCATATCAAAATGAAAACACACTTCTGCTCTCTTCACCCACTAGACATCCTGACTACTTTTCTCTTTTTTTTTATTTTATTTTATTTTTAAATTTATTTATTTAATTAATTTATTTTTGGCTGCACTGGGTCTTTGTTGCTGCGTGTGGGCTTTCACTAGCTGCGGCGAGTGGGGGCAGTGCAACGGGCTTCTTCTCATTGCAGTGGCTTCTCTTGTTGCGGAGCACGGGCTCTAGGTGTGCGGGCTTCAGTAGTTGTGGCACGTGGGCTCAGTAGTTGTGGCTTGTGGGCTCTAGAGCGCAGGCTCAGTAGTTGTGGTGCACGGGCTTAGCTGCTCCGCGGCATGCGGGATCTTCCCGGACCAGGGCTCGAACCTGTGTCCCCTGCATTGGCAGGCAGATTCTCAACCACTGCGCCACCAGGGAAGCCCCTGAATACTTTTCTTAATGATGAAGTCAAATAGGATAGCTGATGAGAATACAACTGATGATAATATTTTTTTTCAGAAGTAATCCTACTCTGTAATTCTGTAATTGTTCTTATTTATGTTCGGCAAATATTTTTAAATGAACCTATATAAAAACAGAATGATGGCAGAGTGTGTATTAGGAAAAAAACCTGTAAACGTGCTTTAGAAAATTGTGATATGAATAAATTATATTGATTCCTGTTTATCCCAAAGCTTTTAAAACCAGCACTTGCAAAAACCATAACTGTTATATAGGTTTCGTTGTTTTTATTGTGGAATTTTCTTTTCGGCTCCTTGAATGTTTTTTCTTTTGCCTTCAGGAGAGCCAAAAAACAAAAAGTGAAACGTATATTTCAAACAGCATTCCACATACTTAGGAAAGTTGTACAGATAACACCCTCTCTACCAAAATCACAGTCTTAAAAACCTCATGTCCTGTAATGAAATGGTTTAGTTGGGTGAGGTTGCAAAATGGATAATATTGTGTAAAAAGATAATCATTTCACTTTACAGCCTAAAAGAGTGAAACTGACATTGGTGAATCCTTGTAAAGAGAATGTTTCATATCTTTTATGCGTGTGTTGATGGCATGAAGTAGATTTGAAACTTATATTGTCAAATACTTTCATTATTACAGGAAGAACCATGAGAATGATTTTGTTCATATTTTTTTGCAAACCTGTAGCATTCTCAAGTGGGTCAAATATTTAGGAATGACCAGAATATTCACTATGCTTTTGAAATGTGACTAAATGTTCAACAGAGGCAACAGGCCTCAGGAAGAAAAAAAAAAATCTAGTTTTTCACCTGAGCAAAAAAAAACAAAACAACAACAACAAAAACCCTTTGATTATATTGTGTGATATGCAAGTATGTAAAACATTGGAAAATTCTAGATTTGCCTTCGGTGATGATGAGAATCACTATCTGTCCTCCTTTACAAGAAGTTTGAGAGGGTAATCACTTGAGGGGCTTTTGGTCTTTTAAAAATAATCCTTATCAAGCACCTATTTCACAAAGAATCAAGTCAGAATAATAAACACCATCTTCCCAGTAGCATTAGGCAGGATAAAATTCAGAAGAATGTCAATGTAAAGAGAGACTAATGTTGAATAGATGATAGGAAAGTAAGAGCTATAAATGCTTCCTATCGGTATGTTGATTGAAAAATTCACAGTTTTTTGTATCTTTCAAAATCCTAGATATTTACATAGAATTTTCCAAAATATACTTTAATCAAAAGCCTTTTTTACAATATCTAAGAAAGGAACTATCCCAGTCTTGTGGGTTCTGAATTGCATGTTGTAGAAAGGAACCATCCCATTGGCCTTAGTCAATTAACTATAGGATCTCAATGTTCATACCTAATGTTAAAATACTCAAGGGAGGGGTGGGAAATGGCCCATGGGGATGTTTTAATCATGTTTATAAACTTGAGCAAATAGTAAATAACAATTCTTGCACACACATATTTTATATATACACATTATATATATTTACACATTATATGTGTGTGTGTATATATATATACCTATATATATATATACATATATATATATATAGGTATATATATATATATATACCTTTATTTATTCTAACCTTCCTTATGAGGAGACAGAGTTTGATCTAAATCAATTAAATAATGAAATATCCCAGTGGTAATCAGTATGACCTCCATGAATTCCTGTCCCTTTATTTTCACATTGTCTGTTCATTAGAATTTGAAGTCAAGAGATAAGATTCGTTCATTTATCATTTATTTATTTTTTTATGTCTAAGCACTACTTCCTTTTTCTTCCTTTTCAAAAATTTTGCCACCTTTTACTGTTTAATCAATTTCTGTCACATGGTGCCTTTATTCGTCCCCTGAACAATGGTCTCAGATGATCATCTGAAGAGCCAAACCTAAAATATCCTACTTTCTAGAAATAAAAACTGCATCTTCTTCTCTGGCTTTTGACACTATCTTTGGGCTGGGGGAAAATTATCTGCCTAAGAGAAAACAAACACTCCTTCTACTGTGTGTTTGTGTTTGCATGGATCAATTGTGAGACAAACAACATTCATTGACAGTTGCCGGCCATGAGTCTGCCTGTTTGAAATACCTTAGTCAGGAGAAGTACCACAAACTGAACAGAACAATCTCTCACAAAACATCTGCAACCATCTGACCCTGGCCTTAACCTTTAAATCTATCTTTTCATATTCATCTCAAAAGACCTTGTCAATGGCCAAGGAGACTCAAGAAAAGGATTCTTCAACAAACAAAAAAGATACAGAGGAAATTCAACCCAGATTAGGAGGCAGAAGATAATACAGTTTGCTCATTTTTATTCTGCTGCGAATTCATTTTCACTTTATCTTTATTCATGTTATTTAAACATAACATTCATTAGGATTGTGAACTGCAACAGATAGAAGAGAACAAAACTACTCGCCAAATTTGTTGGGCATCTGTTCCCACTAGAGGCGGCCCTTTGCCAGCTCCACATCATGTCATTTTTTTTCCCCTGAATTCATTTCAAAGTCAGTCCATCAGTTTATGAACTGTTTGATCAAACTTGTCATTAACCAAGTGAAACATTTAATTTGTATTAACAAAAATGGGGCAAATAATTAGTACAGGGATTAACCATTTTACTTTTTTTTAATTCTTATTTATTAAACGTGTTCATTGTTGACATAATTTCTTTCTGTGACACTATCTGGTTTCACCGGAAATAATGGGAAACCTTTTTTTTTTGATAATGAAATACTTATGAACTGATGGCCACTTAAAAAATACATACAAATATCTGGATCTCACAGCTTCCACCAGTAACTGCTCATTTCTAGTCACCGTCTTCATTAAGATAGAAGCATAGATTCCCCAAAAGCAAAGAGACTGAATGAACCAACTGGCCAGAGAATTATGAGAAAAAAACCATAGCCATATCAAGTATCAAAGGAGATTTTATTTTCAGTTTTGAATAAACCTAACATTTCATCTTAGAGTCTAACCATATTCTAACAAATGGCACAGATAACTTACCACGAAGAGCTCTCCTCTTTCCCACACTTGTCTACAATACTTATTTCCATTTTTCCACCACAAAATTGCTATTTATATAACACATGAATTAGAAATGGAACCATTGCTGTTCATTGGGATTTTTGCTCTCAGGAAGTCATCATCTTGTGCAATTGCCGTGACCGTGACCTCACTGGGCACTTGTCGGCCTAGCTATGACAATTTGTTAATGAACTAGTTTTGTTTTTAATTGCTTACTTAATTATGGAGCACCAACATAATAGCATTTCTAATTTGTATCATAATTGCATGCAGAGATGAAATGTTGGTGTCTATCACATGCTTGCTTCTAATCATCTCTTGTTCATGGAAAATTTTCCAGAGATATCTTCTTTAGTATGATGATGTGGTACCAGCTATATGAATGTTTTCCTCTTAAATGCAATTGTGTCTGTAAAATAATTTCAATGTCTCTCTCTCTATGAGTGTATAGAAACATGTATATATAAAGTTATTTAAAAATTTGTACTTTCAATAAGATAAAAGTACATAGACATGCAAAAAATACCTATCATTGCCTAAATAACAAACATTGGCATTTTGACAATGATATCTATGACCATAACCGTTTTAAAGAATAGTTTATAAAAATAGTTCATTTAAACTCTTGGAGGTTCTCCTCACTATTGCATTAGCATTATTGCTACTGTATAGAATGTTTAAGATTTACCACTGGTGTGTGTTATATGAACCAGTTTTCAGCATTTTTCAAGTCTATCGGGAAAAAATGAGGACCATCATTCTTTAAAATCAAATCACTAATCTAACAACACTTCTTTCTTGTCATGACCTAAATTTGAAAAATTCAGAGAATTAAACCAAGTCTCTTTTAAGATAAAGAAAAGTGGAAAGTAGGCTTCAGAAAGGAAGTCATGGTAGAGTCCACTAAGGTCACCGTTGACCTATGTCCTTCTCAATGAATTTTCTTCTTTACAGTTAGTTCCCCGTGGAAAAATATATTGAATGCAAAACATTAGTTATGGGCCCAACAGCACTGTTCAAAGCATGTGTAGCTGACGTATGTTTCCCCCCAAAAATACAAGTATTGGCCTGTTCATTGTCATCTACACAAAGAACTGAGTCCTAAAATCCTTTACTCAACTAAATTCTTAATAAGTAAACTGAGACTAACCCTCTAATACCAGATTTGTTAAACAACATGATTTAGGTCCTTGCTATTCATGCACCTTGTACAACGAAAATGACTGGTAAAGCTAGAATCATGAAAGAGTCATTTTATGTAGCTGTTAAATTCCTCTCAAATCTCCTTGCAACTTAACGAGTAAAGAAAGCTCAATGTGTAATGCCGGCTAATGTGGTTTATGCTAGAAAATAGTATCAACCTATCTTTGTAGCTTATCTAAGCCAGGATAATACTTTTAGCCTTTATAGTAGACCCAACTCCATTTTTTCAACTCTTGACTATGTATTTCCTGAAATCCTTTTCCAAAGAGTTAAATTGGATGTGAAATCTGTACTCGGCTATGGAGCAGTCTTTGTTCTAAGTCTCGCCAGCAAAGCCTCGCCTCTGTATCACTTTCATGGCGTTCTGATTGAGCTTGACAGACTGACAGGAAAGCAAAGGGAGGCAATTCCGAACTGAATGAGAGTCTTTTTCAGCCACACAGCAGCCTCCTCCTCAGCCCCTAAGAAAAAGAGGTAACAGATGCCGATAGCAAAGCATCCCTAACAAAGTCCTAACTTTGATGCAGGCAGAAGAAGAACAAAATGTAAAAGATTGTCTCAGTGCAGGAAAACCTTGAATGGAACACAAAGGAAGCAAAATGAGAAAAATTGTGGTGCAGAAAATGGCTGGGAGAGTTATGTAGCTGCAGTGCGTTGAAGAAATCATTTTCCTCTTAAAAGCGGTCAGGTCTTCAAAATCTGCTCTGCCAAGTATGGTGCAATGGGAATCCTTACATTATGTGGGGCCCGAGCAAAAGGTGATTAAAGACACTGTGATTGCTTGGAGGATGTTCATGCGAACTAATGCACCGTTCTTTGGGTGGAAAGTAAAATTCCGTTCAAAAGACAGCTTTGCAGTGTACTCAGTACCTTTGTACTCTGGGAAGCATATTTTTTCTGATTGAAAAAAATTACTAGTTATCATTTTTTACTTCAATATATTCTATAATTAAGTGAGTTAGAGCATCACTTACTTTATACTGCTTTATACTATCAGCATCTTGGCCTTGTCAATGAATGGCTTCCGAGGGTACATTGATCTCTGAAAAGGAACTTATTTAGTTGCATTAAAAAATTTATTGTAAGATATAAACATTAAAAAATTTATACTAGTCTCTCTTACTTATTAAGGAACTGATTTAAAATATCAATGTCGTTGCAATCTGCCTTAACCCTTCTGGCAAGAACATGAACCAAAGTAGACAAGGTCTATCCAGTTGGACCAGAGCATCGCTAATGCCCGTATAGAGCTGAGCCCATTGCTTAGATAAAGACTGGGAAACATGAGTGGTCCCCTTGCATCCACATACAAGCCCTGGGATTAGAACACCATGTCCTGAGAGTTTGTAGAAGTAAATCACTCCTTTAGTGGTAGGAGTGGGAGACGTAGAGGGAGAGCAGAGTCTCGTGGTGCTCTTGTCTGTACTTGTCTTCATTTATTTTCAGAGACTAAAAAAAAAATCAATATGATATAAAGATTGCTGTACTCTATCATGTAAAATAGTGGGGAGCATTTAAATAAAGAATCCCTTCCTTGATAATCCTCAGTGGCTGATGTGCTTGGTAAAGCTCTGTGAATTCAAAGCTCGGTGACATGATAAACATCCCCTAAGGAGTCGCTATTGGCTATCATGATATCTCTATGCTGGTGGCATGGCAGCGTAAATAGTACAAGCATCAGTCCTTATTACAGGCCAAACCTATGCATGACCCTGGTTTACTACACTGAACACATTTGTTTTTTGATACTAATATCACAGATAATTTTTTCTTTTAGACTATTTTTTAGACCAGTTTTAGGTTCACAGCAAAATTGAACAGGAAGTACAGAGAGTTCTCATAGACCCCCTTCCCCACATATGCACAGCCTCCGCCACTATTGACATCCCCTACCAGAGGAATGTCTAAAGTACAGATTTGGTGGATTCTTTTTCCTCTGGAAATTTTATGACTTTCTTTTTTCTCTCAAATATGATAATGCTGCTTTGTCTCAGGTTGAAATGTTTTAGTTGCATACTTAGACTAAATTAAAGGTTAGTTAGAGTCTATGAAAATAAAGCTTAGACCAGGAACATAGTTGGAGCAAAAGATGGTGGGAGCAACATTAAAGCTATCTGCACTTTTTGCTAGAATTATGGTCGAAAATGTACTAAAGATAAAAGAGATGAGGAAAACATCAGAATAACCTGGAGCTCTAGAGCTCCTAGTTTAACTTATAAATGATTATCTATCTGTGCTAAAATGAAGCTTGTGTATATTTAACTGATGATTATATGTTGAGTGCATATACTGTAATTGACATGCACAGATACCTAATTCATATATGAGACCCTCTTGTAGGTTAACATGTTTATCTCTATATGAGTTCTCATATATTTAAGATGCTAGAAAATTAACAGTGACTTAAATCATCTTTCTCATACACTCATATACAGGTTATACTATTATGTTTTCCAGATAATGAATGTCCTCTGTCTATATGTGACATGATTTGATTTCCTTTAAAGATAGCTAATGAGATAAAACAGGCACTATGAACCAGTTAAATCAACCACCTAATCTTGCACATGAAACATTAAACAGAAAGGAAGCATCTGCAATTAGCAAATTGCTTTGATGTGACTAAATACCTGGCTCTCTGCATCATCAACACTGTGGGTCTAAGTCCCAGATGAAGCTGCTGATCTAGACGTGCTGAATGTAAATATAACGAGCACATGTTTTCTCATGGAGCTCGCTTCTTGAGGATGCCAGTGCTATTCAATTCAGCAGAGCTCAGGGGCTGCGGACAAGGTGTGGAGAGGGAAGGGGGACAGGGAGAAGTGACCTCACTGTCCATCTGAAAGACCTTTGTTTCCTTCCTGAAAGAGAGAAAACAGAGCACATTTCCGAAACGCAGAAGGGTGTTGCATTGCTGGATAAGATGCTGAAAATGCAGAACTGGTTAGGGGATGGCTGTCCCCTACATATGTACTCAACATATAATTACCAATTAAATATACACATGTTTTATTTTAGCATAGATAGATAATCATTTATTAGTTAAACTAGGAGTTCTAGAGCGCCAAGTTATTCTCATGTTTTCCTCATCCAGATCTTACCCTAACAGTGGATCTGGCCATTGGGTCAGTCTAACATGGATCTGAAAAACTCACATACCAAATTCTGCACTGTCTGCTTGACAAAATTCCAAGGTTTACCCAGGAAGTGGATGGAAGAACATACCTTCTCTTTCCCAATGGCACAGATGTGACTGTGGGCAAAGCCATATGGAGAGAACCAACAGCCATAAAGACGAAATCTTTGACATGTAAATGCTCATTTAGGAAAATAACATTTTTTATTATATGCTAGTCACTGTTCTAATTGCTTTCCATGGGTCATCTCATTTAATCATCTCAAAAAATGTGCAGGAGGTATTATTTTTATCACTCTAACAGAATTTTTTTTATCACTAATTAACAGATGAGGAAGCAGAGGCAGAGGAAGGTCCAACAACATGAACAAGGTTGCCTGGGCCCTTGGTAGATGGTGCAGCTGGGATACGAGTGCAGTCTGGCTCTGACACCCATGCCCTTCATTGCTATACTGCAGCTGCCAGGATTCCTAAGGTCAGAAGATGTGCTGGCTAACAGAAAGATAAAATAAGATTGGCATACTGGGAAAAAACAACAACTGGAACATGAGCATTTTGAAAAGCAGCTAGATTTATGGGGGAACTGATCATCATGTCCAGACACTGAAAGTGAATATTTCTAGGTGTGATCACTACCAGGAAAGTAACCCCCCTTAAGTGATTAGGAAAGAGAAGGGGGGACAGCTGGAGCCACGGGCATCTGACAGGCTGAACACTACAGCGTAGTTGCTAGGTGCCCGGAACTCTCAGGAGCGTCATCTTTAGTCCCCTTGTCAACACTGGGAGGTAGATGTCAAAGCCCTGGAAGTTTTCGGTGTACAGAAAAGTTGTTCAGATAGTATAGAATTCCCATAGTTCCCATATACCCCCCTCCCCACAGTTTCCCTTATTATTAACATCTTGCATTAGCATGGTACCTTTGTTACAATTGATGAGTGGATATGATATGCTATTATTAACTAAAGCCCAACATTTACATTAGGGCTCACTCTTTGTGTTGCACAGTTCTGCGAGCCTTGACAAATGCATAGTGTCATGTATCTACTAATACAGTATCATACAGAATAGTTTCCTGCCCTAAAAAACCCCCTGTGCTCTAGCCATTCATTTTTCTCTTTCTCCCTTCCCTTTGTCAACTGTTTGGTTTTTTTTACTGTCTCTATAGTTTTGCCTTTTCCAGGCGTCATATAGTTGGAATCATACCGTATGTAGCCTTTTCAGACTGGCTTCTTTCACTTAGCAATGTGCATCTCATGTTCTCCATGTCTTTCCAAAGCTTGATAGTTCATTTATTTTTATCACAGAATAATATTCCATTGTATGGGCATGTTTATCCATTCACCCATTGAAGGACATCTTGGCTGTAAAGCCCCATTTTTTTAAATGTGGGAATGGAAACTCAGAAAAGTTATCATGTGTCTGAGTTTCCAAAGCTAGAAAGAGGCAGAGCCAGAACTTCTGGTCCAAGGCTAGGGCTTTCCTCCTCCATGACAGCTGCTTGAGGAGGATTTAGGAAAAAACTGGGGTGGGCGGCAAGTAATAGTATAAACTGAGGCACTTGGTTAGTCAAACCACATGTCTCATTTTCCTTCTTAAGTTGTCCCGCTGTATTTTCATTGTGCAAAATGTATGCTTCTAGAAGAGCTACCCCAGCAGAGTCATACATCTCCCTAAAAGTGAGAGCTCTGCTATGCCAGAGAAGTTGCTTCAGGTTAGACAAATACTCTATACCCTGGGCCCCGGGTTGACAAAGTGAAATATCTTGGTAGCATTGACCAGCAGATTACCACCTGAAGGAGTATTGTTTTCAGAAGCCCTGCAAAGGATTTATTGACTGCACAAATTACCACCCAAACTCCCCATGGGACCTTCATTCCTCTCATTTAAGGGATTCAAATTCCTGTTAAGGGTCCAACCCCCGGGGGAGAAAGCAGTTCTGCCTTACTGTGAATAAGGCACCGAGAACCAAGTGAGAAGGTGAGAGAGGCAGAGGGAAAGAAGATGAAAGAGGGAGCAGGACGGGGCTGGATGCTGGTAGGAGTCACTCTCCCTAAGCTAAGCCAGCTGTTTCCTTCTACGAGGAGGAACCCACACTGGTGTAACCCTGTGGATCTCCTGGGCTCTCACTCATGCCAACAGTGAGGGTTGATTGGTGAATCTGTGAAAGTCATCCCCTTCCTCTCCTTTTCTCTTAGGAGTGAGCCGCCAGACACAGCACTCTCCCATCCTTCTCTGTGCAGTACGTGTCACAGGAGGCCTGTCCCAGGCAGAAGGCCTCTGGCCATCCAGCGCAGCCTGTACCTGTGGGTGGGGGTAGGTAGAGGTCTGCTTATCTCTGTGTTCAGTACTAGAAAATATAGTCCGCCGATAAAAGCCACACTCTCCAATATCAGCTTTGCCAGTGATAAAGGTGGCATTTTGGTCTATGTCTGCTTTACTATTATATTTTATCTATTTCTAGTTGGTTCAGAATTAATAAGGAGAAGGAAAGTGATATTTTTGGGGTGCTCATCAAACCCAATTCATGGGAAATCAGAGACTGCCTTTATTCCTTTACAAGTGTCCTTATTTATGGCTTTTTCCCCAAGGACGCCTTGAACTTTGACAAGAGATGGAGTAAGGAGATAGAGGGTGACAGTTTTGAGGAGAGTCATCAATAATGATTATAACTATTATTGCCTCGTTGAATTCTTATGCAAGTACAGAAAGTCCCCTACATACGAACAAGTTCCGTTCCGAGAGTGTGTTCGTAAGTCCAGTTTGTTTGTTAAGTCCAACAAAGATAGCCTAGGTACCCAACTAACACAATCGGCTATATAGTACTGTACTTAATGGGTTTCTAACACTTTTCACACAAATAATCCATAAAAAACAAACACAAAAATAAAACATTTTTAATCTTATATTACAGTACCTTGAAAAGTACAGTGGTACAGTACAACAGCTGGCACACAGGAGCTGGCATCGAGTGAACAGGCAAGAAGAGTTACTGACTGGAGGAGGGAGAGGAGGTGGGAGATGGTAGAGCTGAAGGATCATCAGCAATAGGAGATGGAGGGCAAGCTGCAATTTCACTCACGCCTGACGTTGATGGCACAGGTTCAGGTTCCTTGCTGGAACCAGATGCACGTTCACATCTTTGAAAGTTCACAACTTGAAGGTTCATATGTAGGGGACTTACTGTAATACCTGTGATGCCCATATTGTTATACCCATTTATTGACAAAAGGCAGAGGGACTCACCCAAGGTCACATAAATAGTAAGTGGCTCATCAGATTCTAGTTGATTCCAAACCCTCTGCTTTCCCACTGCATTTCTTTGAGAAGTGTTATATCTTCTTTCTCAATGTTCTTTTCATCTCCCCTTCCCTTCCATCCTTGCTGCCACTTTCCCTACCTCTGGCTCATGTCTGGTTTGTCACCCTAGGCCCCCTCAATCCCTAGCCTTCCACTGAGTCCATTCTGTACACTACTGCAAGGCTAGCCCTCTTAAAACTTGATTGAATATGTGCTTTTCCAGATCCAAGATCATTCTCATTTGTTCCCTCAGCTCCTAAAATATGACTGTCCCATGAAGAAATAGAGTACTCATCAATAGCTCTAATTTAGAGCCCCAAGTCTGACCTGGTATGAACTATTTACACTGAAGTCTATATACGTCTATCTCATCCTTCTTTGAATAATAACACTCATTTTTTCACCTCCCATGATAGTGATTATAATTCACTAAGTGATCCCATTTCTTAATGTGGAATTATAAACTGTCCCCTTGTGGGAGCACTTCACACCCTACAATATTTACTTGTCCTTGAACTTCTCTGTAAACTCTTCAAGGGAGGAGATCACAGCTGTATCCCCTGGGCCCATCAGAGTGCAGGGAAGATAGAAATTTCCCCATAGATATCTGTTAAATGAATTAAATGAGTTCCCTTTTGCATTTCTTACAGTCTTAGGCATGATAGTTCCAACTTAATATGTGGTCCTTAAATGCTTTTGAATAAATGAAAAAAGTATTTATTTTAAAAACTTCAAATAGATAAAATATTGATCTTGTCTCTTTCCTAAATACTTCACCCAAACTTTGCAAATATGATTTGAAATTATGTAACTTTTTGGGGGGGTAAATGGCCACAAGGATCATGTTGGGACCTTCATTTTCAGTCTAGCTCTGTTACTTACTAGCTGTGGGTTCTAGGGAAAATTATTGAAACTGTCTATAACTTTTTTCATACCTGGGAACAATAATAGTAAGGGTTTGTTTGTTTGTTTAAGTGAAGATAAAGAGTCATTATATTAAAATGCTTAGAATAATGCCTATCTCAAAGTAGACAATAAATATTAGTAGTTATTATTATTGATAGAACAATCATAATGAATGATACGGGCACTTTATTTATTTATTCTTTATGACAGTCAAATGTTTATTCTGGATTATCTATTTCATTATTACAATGTGGTTTTAATGTAAGTTTAATGCCTTTTTATTTTATTTTATTATTTTATTTTTTAAAATATATTTATTGGAGTATAACTGCTTTACAATGTTGTGTTAGTTCCTGCTGTACAACAAAGTGAATCAGCTATATGTATACATATATCCCCATATCCCCTCCCTCTTGAGCCTCCCTCCCACCCTCCCTATCCCACCCCTCTAGGTGGTCACAAAGCATTGAGCTGATCTCCCTGTGCTATGCAGTAGCTTCCCACTAGCCATCCATTTTACATTTGATAGCATATATGTGTCAATGCTACTCTCTCACTTCGTCCCAGCTTCCCCTTCCCCCCTGTGTCCTCAAGTCCGTTCTCTACGTCTGCGTCTTTATTCCTGCCTTGCCACTAGGTTCATCAGTACCACTTTTTTAGATTCCATATATATGCGTTAGCATGCTGTATTTGTTTTTCTCTTTCTGACTTACTGCATTCTGTATGGCAGACTCTAGGTCCATCCACCTCATTACAAATAACTCATTTTCGTTCAATTTTATGGAAGAGTAATATTCCATTGTATATATGTGCCACATCTTCTTTATCCATTCATCTGTCAATGGACATTTAGGTTGCTTCCCTGTCCTGGCTATTGTAAATAGTGCTGCAGTGAACATTGTGGTATATGTGATGTGGGCACTTTAGATGTAGCATATTTTTAAAACTACAGGGATGGGAAAGATTTGTTCTTGAATTTGTGTCTTACAGCCTGTCACCCTTTGAGGTCCTTCTACCTTCTTCTCTACCTTAACCATTATCTTTAGTCTTCAGAGATTTTTGGAGACTTGCTGAGGTTTTTGTTCTGATGAGAACGTTTTGGTTTAGGGGACAGTTTTCTTTGGACAGGACCACCTGCAAGTGACTTTTGAAGCCCGTGCTAAGCAGATAGCATTCACTGGATTAGCAGTGGGAGTAGCAATGATGGCATGACATGGAAAATAGTAGACTAGTAAGCAGCCACTGGAATTTAGAGGTAGCTGGAGAAATACAATACTCTGGTTAAACAACATTTAGTTCTTCAAGTAGAAGATGGGACATTGGAGAAATAAGAGAAATTTCTACGTCTCTAGGAGAAAAAAAATGAACAACTTGGAAGGTTGATACTGACATTATCCTTCCATTTCCTAAAAGATCTTTAAAAAGAAAACCTTTGCTGATTAACTTCTAGGCATTATATTGGTTGCCCTAAGATGCATCCATATCTATTGTTTTTAGGTGATCTATACCATTGGTAGAGAAACTAGAGTGAAGCCCACAGATGTGCCTGATGGAGCCAAGATCAGGAAGAGTAATCAAGAGCTCAGTACAATGGTACTGTGGCAACTCAGAGTAAAAGCCTTAAAATGTGTATCTTCTTTAACTCACACTTTCACACCTAAGAATTCTCTCTGAAAATATATTTGTATAAGTGGGCAAAACTCAATGTAAAAGGAAATTGACCACAGCAAATCACACCACAGCAAACCTAATAGCAAATTATATGAAGTAATTTAACATCCAATAATAGAGGATTAGTTCAATAAATTTTGGGACATCTATCAACTGTGTGCTATAGCCATTTAAAACAATAATGTAAATGTGTGTTTACTGACGTAGGGAGATGCTTGTGGTATATTGTTAAGGAATAAAACAATATGTAAATTTTGATTGTGCTGTAAATGTACATATTACATGTGTGGATATAATTGTCTGGAAGTGTATTTGCCAAAATGTTAATAATGATGACCTCTGAATATATTCAGATAAATTTAAAATATTTATCTGTATTTAAATTTTTTTCTACAGAGTATTACCTGTATGATAAAAGTGAAAAACAAAAACATAAACAGATAATCTGGTGAGCAGCTGAGGCAGAATGTCAGGGTTCCCATTCGGAGGCCAATGGAGGACTGAAGAAGCAGCTGTCCTGGTCTCAAACCTACAGTTGAGTACATACCTCGTCTGAAATACTTCTCCTTTACCAAGAGCAGTTAGGGTCTTTTACTAAAACTATGCTTCATGCACCATGCACTTCATCAAACTGGTAAAGAATTAGTCGTTTAAAATACCTCTAATGAATAAACAGGTAAAATGGTCAAAATAACATCTTAACCTGTCTCCCCCATTGGATGGTCAGCTTCATGAAGAGCAGGGCTCATATTTGCTAGTTTGCATCTACCATAGGCACTTACAGAGGTGATCAGCCTTCAGTGGGTGCCTCGTATTTACTACTTAAAGAGAGAAAAACAGCATGAATTAGTTATTCAACAGATGCTCTTTGATCACTCAACTGAACTATATCTTTTATCATTAAATTTGGAGTTCTAACATTTGGCATCTCATCTCTTTATTGAGACACATTCATTGGTCTATTCGTAGTTAAGAGAATTCATCTTATTTACAGTTGGCGGGTCATTTCAGTTATCCATGGCAGAAGAAAATTTGCCTCTGTGTCAAAATAGTGCAAGTAACTTGAGAATTCCTCTCTTGGTGATATCTTTACCCAGTGTTTTGTTTTGTTTTTGTTTTTTGCAAGTCTTTTCTTTCTCTACTTTTACTCTCTTAAAAAGTTCAATACATTAAAAAAAAAAAATGATGAACCCTAAACTATTTCTAATTTCCTGAACTGTGAACCAGTATTACCAGTCGCCCTCTGGAGATCCTATATGAGGGTCTCATAGACACCTCAGACTCTAAACTGAACTCAACATATTCCCTAGGAATGCAGTTTCTTATCCTCAAATTCTTAACATACAAACGGTGCGATATCTCTTCAGTTCTCTGGTCCAGAAATTTAGAATCATCCTAAGTCCCTTAGGATTCCTCCATTGAATTCATCCATTGAATAAATCTCAAAGTCCAATCGGTTCCACCTGCTAAATAACTCAGTTCCATCCCCTTTTCTCTATTCCCTCTGCAATTCATTGATTGAACAAATACTTATTAAGCAGCTACCATGCTCCAGGCACTGTGCTCTATGCACTGGGGTTACAGTGGTGAGCAAAACAGTCTCTGCCCTCATGGAGCCTATAATGTAGCAGGAGAGACAGATAATAAACAAAGTTATCTTATGTATCAATTTCGGATGACTGATAAATGCAACGAAGATGAAGCAGAGGGTTAAGGGAAGGGAGTATGTTGGATAGGATGGTAAAGCACGGCCTGTTTGTGGAGTGGACATTTGTGCAGGAAAACTTGAAGGATGTGAAGGGTGAGCTATCTGAAGATCTAGGGGAAGAGCCACTCTGGCAGAGAGAAAAGAAAATGCAAAGATCTGAGGTGGGAAAAAGTTTAGAGTGTCCTAGAAGTCTAATGTGTCTGGAGTGGAGTGAGTGAGAGGGGAACGATGAAGTTGAGAGCCAGTCAGGGGCCAGGCATGCAGGGGACGTCTACCACTTGCAAGAAGTTGAGACTTTTCTTAAGTACGATGGGAAGATATTCAAGGTCTTGAGGAAGGGAGTGACATCATTTGACTTACATTTTTGAAAGACAACCCTGACTACAATGTGGAGAAGATTGTTGGAAGGCAAGAGAGAAACCAGAAGGTCGACTAGGAAGCTATAGAAATCCAGGTAAGAGATGAGGGAGCTGGTAGCTGTGGAGGTAGTGAGAAGTGACCAGATTCAGGTGAGTTTTGAAGGAAGAGCAGGTAGGACTCACAATAGATGGAAGGGATGGTAGGGAGGGAAAGAGACCAATCAGAATGACACCAAGGTGTTTAGCCTGAGCCAGATACCTCAATATAATTTGTTAAACAATTTATCTTTTTGCCTATCAGGAGAAAAGTGTCTTTCTCATGTACTGACTTCCCTTGTAAATGTGGATTTATTTCTGGGTTTTCTGTTCTGTTTCTTTGATCAGTACCACACTCTTTTAATTCCTAATTTAAAATTAAAATTATTAATGTATTATCAATTTATATATTATGTAATATATTATAAAGAAAAATATCAATATATAATAAAAATTAATTTTCTACTCATTTTCAGCTCTGTTTTGGTTATTCTCACATGCTTATTCCACAAATAAATTTTAGAATCACTTTTATCAAGTTTGTCAAAAAAAGACCTGCTAGGAATTTGATTGTTTTTGTATTGTATTTATAGCTTAGTTTAGTCTATAATAACATTTTAAAATATTGTTTTTCTTTCCATGTTTATAATGTCCTTCTGTAAAGTTTTATAATTTCCTTAATACAAACCATACTCATTTCTTGTTATTTTTTTCTTTTGTGAATGGGTAACTACTTTATCTGTTTTACTTTCTAACTAGTTATTGCAGGCAACTAAGAAAGTTATTACTTTGTATATTTGTATTTTAAACCAGATAATCTACCGAATTCTCTCATGTTTCTAATAGTTTTTCAGATGATTCACTTGGGTTTTTCAAGACTGTAATCTTTATAATCTGCAAATAATGAACTTCTGTCTCTTCCTACCCAATATTTATGCTTCTTATCTATTCTCTCATCTAATTACATTGGTGAGCACTTCAAGAACAATCATTAAATAATTGTGGTGATAACAAGTACCCTTGTCTTGTACCTGGCTCTAATGAGACTACTTCTAGGTTTCCACCAGTAAGTATTACACTGGCTGTTACTTTGTGACACACAAGATATATATGAAATACCTTTTTAAATATATGGCTTAAAAAGTTTTGTTCTATTATCACAATATTAAGATCTTTTAAAAAGTCATTTTTTGGGGGGACAGCAAATATTGAACTAGTCATGTGAGGTTTTTTTTTGTAATTAAAAATTTTTTTTTATTGAAGTATAGTTGATTTACAATGTTTCAGGTGTACTGCAAAGTGATTCAGTTAGACATATACATTTATGTATCTACTCTTTTTCAGATTCTTTTCCATTATAGATTATTATAAGATATTGAATATAGTTCCCTGTGCTATACTGTAGTCCTTGTTGTTGAATCATGTGGTTTTAATTCTCTGATCTATTTATACAATAAGGTCTCTTAATAGATTTTATATTATTGAACTATCTTTGGAAGTCTGGAATTCCCCCCAACTGGTAATTCCCCCCAACTGGTAATTCCCCCCAACTGGTAATATGTTCTTACTTCATTCTACTACATTCTACTACTTATATAGTAAAATGTGCTAATATAGTAAAATGTGCTAATTAACTAAAAATGTGCTATATAACTACTTATATAGTAAAATGTGCTAATTTTTTACTTGGTATTTTACATCTTATTCACAAATGAGATTAGTGTGTTTCCTATTTACAGCTGGCATGCCCAAAATTGCACATTCCAGCAAAATGTGGGATTAAAATGGTCTTTGCTCCTGCACCCACCTAGCCCCGTGGGCTGACAGCAGCCTGTGGCAATGCCCATATAACGTGGCTGTCACACAATCAGCCTAGTGGCCGATATACTTTCTTAGCACCTTCTTCAAATAAATGAGTGTTGGGCCTGGTGGTCCCCTCGCCACAACTAGAGGAAGCCCGTGCACAGCAACGAAGACCCAACGCAGCCAAAAATAAATAAATAAATTAATTAATTAATTAATTTTAAAAAAAGAAATCAGTTCCTGCCCTCACAGAGCTTTGAGGCTAGAAGATGGAATTTCTCTTCATCCTCCCATCTGTACAGAGAATTTGCATTTTTATGGTTTGTATGTAAAAGCAAATGTGACACCTCTTCATATGGGAGCAAGTATCGGGAATCTGAATTCTGGCTGTACAAGTTCATCTCTGTTCTGCAGTCATAAACCTCCCTCCCTTTAAAAAAATGGATTTGAAATGTATTTTCTAAAGTTTATATAAGAGAAATTTCCGGAAGCACTGCCTGGGCCTGCAGGGCAAGTTAAGCATAAGCATCCCTCCTTGAGGCTTCATTTCAACACTCCACAGGTCCATTTGCAACGTGTACTTTGAATCTGATTAGTTACATAATAACTCTGCATTTTTATACAATGTGGCACCTTTCTTTGGATGAGCTTAAAGTGTTTTACAGCCATTATCCTATTAACCCTCACCCTAGGGAGTGTTGGGGGTGGCATACAATATGTTATCATCTTTCTTTTCTAGAAGGGACATGATGGCACAAGGAAGTCAAGGAATTTGAGCAATAGTACATATGAAGTTGGGTGGAACCGGGTACAGAAACAGGTTTCATGAAGAAGCTTTTGCTGTTCTGGCATAAACCTCTCTGCTTCCCTCTATCAGAAGGTACCAAGTAGGCTAAGTGGTGATACTGAAGGTTTTTCTGTGTCAGAAAGAATGGGTTGAATATATGCTGGGAGAAAGCAGCAGATGAGTTAAGTTAAAGCAACCAGGGCGATAGAGAGCTGTTGAATAAACTTCTTCAAACACTCTGCATATGTAATTCATGCTTGCTTTACTACATGGTAAATGCTGCCAAATGCAGGGGGAGGAACCCAGGAAGTGCTCTGCTTGGCCCAGAGTAGGTACTAAATACTATGTATTTGTTGAAGAAAAGAAGGAAGGAAGGTGGGAAGGAAGAAGGGAATGTAAGGTATTACTTCCGTCACAGAGGAGCTTACAACTGGGGAGGGAGAAACATTACAAACTAATATAAAGAAAGATTATGTGCTGAACTAGGGAGTGTTTTCCCTGGATGCAATAGGAGTGCAGAGGAGGAAGAAACCACTGTGGGCTGGAGTGATCACCGAAGCCTTGCAGTAGACGGAATGTGAATTGGCCCTAGAGAAAGGAGGATTCTGGAGAGGTGAAGAGGAGGGGGCAGATAATCTTTGGAAATGCAGGGCCCTGACTAGGCCGGTGGTAGAGGGTATATGAAGGAAGGAGTGCTTTCTTAAAAGTGTATTTTTAAAAGAAGAAGTGGGTTTTGTGAGATTGGAAAGAGGGATTGTTTCTTTCAATAGATATTGTGGAGTGCCTGCAATCTACCATAAGATAAAGAGGAAAGCATCAAAGCAAACTCCTAGATGCTGAGGTTGAAAGAGTGCTGCTGTCGAGAAGGGAAGCTTGCATTTTGGAGCGCTGTTAATTTTTGAGTGTATAATAAGTTCAGTGCACCTGTCTCAGCACATTTATTTTGAGATTTTACGGATGCCGTCATGTGCTCCGAGCGTTTGTTTCTGCCTTTAAGGTGAGATTGAGCTCACAATTGTTTTCTGTTATCACTGAAATGATATGTTTTCTTTTTTTTTTTTTTACCGTTTTTGTATTTTTTACTCAGTTTTAGTTAGTGAAATATATATAGATGTATTTATCACTATTAATGTTATTATAATTATTATTTTTACTATTATTCAGTTCTAATTAAAGACACTGCTGCATCCATTACCATCCCATCTCTGCTCCACGTTTATCCCTTACCACGGGCCATAACTGGCAGATATTTTCCTAGCAATTTTCTTCTTCTGACCTGGGTTGATCAATTAGAATTATACATTTTGCAAAAAATTATTATTGTCTTTTGGAAATTTCAACATCTTCAGGAATCAAAACTCTTGTTTTATTGAGTGTTCTCCTTCTCCTCCACAAACCAGGGGAGGCGGAAATGTTCAGAAGCTAAAATCTCTATTCCTAAGTCATATTGCCTTCAAATTAGAAGTAGACAATCAAAATAAGAAAAAAAAATTAACATTGTAGGAAATGCATATCAACTGAGCAGGAGCTTTTGGTTGTTAAAAGATGATACCGATTATTCAGGGTCTGAAGTAGGCAGCAGAGGGTCTAGCTCCAGATTTGGAGGCATTTCGGACTCTGAAGATTCTCATCAGGGCAGTGAAGTTGGAAGTATTAATACAGTATGCGCCAGTGCAGAAAAGTAGAATCTATAGATTTGTAGCCCAGCCTCAGGTAGGATTGGGGGAAGGGGAAGCACACAAGCAAGACCCTCGGTTTTCTGCATTTTGAGCTCCCCAAGCTTACAGCAGTGGGGTGGGGAGAGCATATTTAGGAGAGAGACTGTAAGAATTTTTCTGAAGTTCATTTCCCATTTACTACCTTTCCATCTAATGGAGAGCCTGACTGAGAATGAGGTTCATATCAAATTCCTATTTCTCTTTTCTCTCTTTGAATGTTCCCAGTTTAATTCAGGTGCATGCATTATCAAACATCTGTTTTAATTACAGCCATTGTTAAGGTAGTTAATCAGTTGTCGTCTCTCACCAGCCAAAATCCTATATTGCTGAATTTTCGTACAATCAAAGATACAATAAATATAAAAGGAATTCTTGTATATCAGCACGAAAAAAAATGCATGCAACTTCTTTGCTCACTGATGCAACCAAAACACCCAGGAGTTATTATAATGTGCATTCCCCTGACACAGACTTTTATTTCATGCAAATGACTGTGATTAAGATTCAAATACTTTTTTTTCCATTTTCACACATTACTTAATCAACGTGAAGTACTGTGTAAAAATTGCATCTCTTCATAACAGTGATTTTGACCAAGTCAAGTGTTGCTCCTAGAATTATAATCCAGTCTTGTGATTCAATTATCATTTAGAGACTTTCTAAATTCAAATTAAGTTCACTCTTTCCTCCTCCTCCCAAGACTGTAAACTTAATATCAGTATGGATCATTTGTAAGGTGTGATCAAAATAACTTTCCACAGCAAGGAAATATACAATGCGATGTGTGAATTTTCCCTTACTTGCAAAAAAGCACAGCAATCAATAGTACTTGGCCATTAAAATGTATGAAATGCACAAAGTACAGTCTATTTTTCCATTTATGTTACACTTAGCTTCTAGGCTGAATAATACTGACACTCCCCAGAACACTTAATCTATTTAAACTTACCTGGAACAGTTGTACAAACTGCCATTTGAAAAGTTGAAAAAGAACTTAAGGAATACTTAAAGTTTGGCATCTCCATTTGATGATTTAACTATTGGACATTCAAAAGCACATTCTTGTAGGAATCGAGGAGGAATGCATAAAATAAAGTAGGATTCCAGAGGCCTCTCATTGATCTATTTACAGTTTACTGCACCCAAGCCAGAGGCAGAATCTTGTTTTGTTATTGTTTGTGACTATCTCTTTCTTGCTCATCTTGCATTTCATTTATACTAGAGGAAAAATTAGATTTTACCAATGACTAGGTTTGGGTTATTACCAAACACTGTCCACATCCATTTTCTTAAAATATGTTCTTTAGCCTCTGAGTTGAAAATAAAATCTAATTTTAAATTGTTTTTCTTCTTTCAACACTTACCCCAAATTCCTCCTTTTGTGTCCAGTTGCAATAAGCAGAGAAAAATACTCATCTTTTATTCTCCATGCTTCCTGGAACACAATGCTATCTCTATGCCACAGCTGAATTTGTTGAATTTGAATAATTTTTTTTTTTGAGAGAAGAATTTGCATTTGATGGAGTTTGATGAGTTCAAACAGATAATGTTTGAATCTGGATGTTCGTTTTTGAAAGTTGTTTCTTGAACATTCTTATGGAGATGTCCCACCTCTTCCACCAGGAAAGGTTGGAGAGACATTGGCAGTTAGTCCATATGAGGGTCCCAACTCATAGAGACCCTGGCCAGTCGGAACCAAAGGTCTTGTCCTGAATTTACCAGAAGACTGGGAAACATCTGTGAGATTGAGGTAGTTCTATAAGAGGAAGAATTATGAACTGTAGATTTGCCTAAGAAGTCAAGGTAGCATTCTGTAGGAATATGAGTAGCCAGCCATGTCTGGAGATTTTGAAAACAGAACTGGGTCATCTGAAGTCAATCCAGGCTACTTACAAAGAAGGGATAATTCCTATTTATTCTGATCTTATTCAGGAGGTTCTGGGGGGTGCTTTAGGATAAAGCTTTAGGGAAAGAATGAGACTGGGTCAGAGACTACTGGCTGGGTGCTGATGTCCAACCTTCTCTATTCCATAGTAATAGAATTTTCGTTGGGTGCATGGCTGCCCAGAATAAAGGCTACATTTCCCAGGCACCCTTGCAGCTAATAGTGGACCCATCACTAAGTTCTGGCCAATGGAATATAAGAGTAGTGGTCCAAAATTCCTTATCCCAAATTCCTGGGGCCAGACACGGTTTCGAATTCAGATTTTTCCAGATTTTGAAGGTGATACGATTCACGTACTGCTTATTATGGAATATGTCCATTGAAGTCGGGGGCAGCACTTCACCGTCAACTACAGCAAAGCATAATGTTTACTCTAAGTGGGATAAATAAAGATCGTGGTCTCAGGTCAACTCAGGTCAAGTTTTACCTTCACATGAGTTTTTGTTGAAAACGTATAAAAAAAGTTTTATTTTTCAGATCTTTCTGGATTTCAGAATTATATATTATGTCGTAACTTCTAGAAAACTGTAGAAACAGTTGACAAATATCCTTTGTCCTTTCCCTGTTCCTTCCTACATCCAGCCGCCTGGAATGTGATGCTTCCTTAGACCATGAGGACTGTGGTTATAAAGACAATCTCAACTGCCCTTATTTATTACTTTCCTCAAAGGGCTATTATCTTCTTTTTTGTATCTCATTTATTTTTTTCATATATTGACTTCTTTTTAAATTTTTTTTATTGAATGAAATATTCTTTAAATTCTATAGTGCTTTACAGTTTTCAAAAGTTTCACACACATGATTTTATATAATCCCATAATAAACATCCTCCCTCCCCATCTTCTCCCTCCGCTCTTTCCTCTCCCCACTGGTAACCACTAGTTTGTTCTCTATATCTGTGAGTCTGCTTCTTTTTTGTTTTATTCACTAGTTTGTTGTAGTTTTTAGATTCCACATGTAAGTGATATCATACAGTATTTGTCTTTCTCTGTCAGACTTATTTCACTTAGCATAATGCCCTCCAAGTCCATCCATGTTTGTGCAAATGGTAAAATTTCATTCTTCTTTACAGCTGGGTAGTATTCCGTGTGTGTGTGTGTGTATATATGTGCACCACATCTTTATCCATTCATCTGTTGATGTGTTGATGGAATGGACACTAGGGTTGCTTCTGTACCTTAAGAGCTATTATCTTTAAATGTGAATATTATCATGTTTTGCTGCATAACTTAACATGGAACACACATTTTGTGCAACACACTATGCTAAGTATCTCATTTAATTCTACTATCAATTCCATTTTACTAATGAGAAAACTGAGGTATAGAAAGTTTATGTAATTTGGCCAAGGCCCACAATCAGGAAGTGGCAAAGCCAGGATTTGAAACTAAGAGGTTTGGTGCTAGAGCCCCATGTTTATTCATGCTACTATATCTGCCCTCTTTGAGTGGGACCATAGTCACCATATAAAAAATGTCAGGACTCATTGTAGATACTTGGGTCAAGCTGTGTGTTTGCCTATGGTTCTGGAGTTGCATTTTCAAGATGCCTTATTGAAATATTGGGGGGTTTTTCCTGCCCCATTTTAGTTTAGCAAATTTTTTTCTTTTTCTCTAAACCACTTTTAATGTTCTATGGCTTACCTCCTGTAAATAATTTGGCAAGTTTTGACTTGTGATTAGCCAGCTTTCTAACCATGTCAACAATGAACAACTCCAAAAAAGGAGACCAAAGCCAGAAGCCCATTACTCTTGATGATCACACGAACACTTATAACCACAGCATCATCATGATGGAAAGCACTGGTCAGAGCGGCTTATAGGTATCATCATTTCATAGCCATCCTCCCAGCCCAATTAAAAGTGAATATAAATTTCAGAAAACCAATTAACCTGTCATCTTGGCCATACTTGCTGAATGACACCTATGTCTCATTGGAGGTGTCACACACTCAGTGGCTGGTGACTTTTTACTATTAATACCTGAGTACCACAAGAAGTCACAATCTAATAGCAAAGCAATCCTAGCTCAAATCCGAGACAACTTAGAAGTTATAAATATTATCATATTCACAAATAACTGTCATTACATACTTGTAATTTCTGGCACAATTACTCTAGAAACTGTGGGGAAAAAAGTGTAACTAGCTAGCAAAAGGGAAGGGCAGGGCTAATGGAATTGGTTTTGACTCCAGAGAGATGTTTGTATGACTGAGCCCTTCTCAGTTCCATAGCTTTGATCTCAACTCATTAGCGTAGCTGAATCTCAAGTATCTCTGTGGCAAATATGGTAAAATGTTAACAATTGTTAAATCTAGGTGATGAGCATATTGATATGCATTATACTATTCTCCCTACTTTTGTGTAAGTTTGACAATTTAAAATAAAATGTCCAAAAACAAGGGAAAAACTCATCCAAATGATTACTTTAAAAATTAGCTCTCTAATGGCATTATTTAAGTGAAGTGGTCCAGGTGTTTAGCCCTGTTCTGTCTAATACAGTAGCCAGTAGGCATATGTGACTCTTTAAATTTAAATCAAAATAAATTCAAAATAAATTAAATAAAAAATTCAGTCCCTCAGTTGCACTAGCCACATTTCGAGTACTCACTAGTCACTGGCTGTATATTTTTAAAACCATTTTTCAATTGTGGTAAAATATGCATTAAAAAATTTACAATTTTTAAGTGTATAGCTCAGTGTCGTTAAGTACATTTATATTGCTATGCAACTATCACCACCATCTATCTCCAGAGCTTTATAAAAATTTATATATGTATATAAATACACACATATATATATTTATTTATTTTAACCATTTTTTAAATTGTGGTAAAATATATACACGAATATATTAAGAGCCTGTTGAATTTAGTGCTATTGTCTATTCCCAATTTTTTCTGAAAATATTGGCTTGCTAATTGCTTATCATTATGTTGATTGCAAAGAGATAAGAGATAGCAAAAAGTTAAGGCATGAGAAATTTAAAAGAGAAAATTCTAAATCGTGAAACATTATACATTAACTATCTTGTTTTTCTGGAAATGGAGAAGCAGGAAGAACTTCACTCTTCAACTGTAGCAAAGAAACACACCTCGCTCTACTTCTAGAATCCCCAAGCTCTGGTCCTCTTGAGCATAATTTGAGATACGTGGCTCTACTGAGCACAGGCAGTGATTCTCTCAGCAAACAGTTGTGGAGGGCCCACTGTGAGCCAGGTGCTCAAGGGGACATAAGGGTGAGGAAGATAGGCAAGGCTCTTGTTTTTCATGGCACTTCCTTTCTAGTGTGAGGAGACAGACAATAAACCAACCGACTAACCAACCAACAAATAAACCAAAAGGAATCAGATGGTGTTAAATGCTGTAAAGAATATGAAACAGGATGATGTAATAGGGATCACCATGAATTTATATCTTATGTGTTGGAAACCTCCACTGACCCTAAGTTACATGTCATCTTCAGAAGCAATTTCCAAATTAGATGTAAATCATCTAAGAACAATGAAAAATGAAATTTATGAAAAAGAAATTTGCATTTCATTACCTTACTGTTCCTGCCTCCTGATTTTCATTTATTGGCTGGTTCTACTCAATTACTTACTTAATAAGCTTGGGTAAGCTTGGGTTGTCTAAATTTGGTAATTGTTCAGGTAACTCACACCTTACTCTTATGTTTAAAAAAGAAGATACCTGCAAATTTTGCAAAAGAGATTCATCCAGATTGACGCTGTGCTGCAAATTGAACCTCAGGTTTTAAATGAATAAAGGAAAAGTCTGAAAACATTTAGAGAAGAAAAGCTACAGATATGTCAGATAGATTTGCATAGTGCCTGTAATTGTCTCCTCAAGCCCAGTCAAGATGCAGTTAATATTTCCACAAACTTTTTCTCCAATGCATGGAGACAGTGATGTTTCTCAAGTTTCACTTCTACTCCAGGGGCAAACACTGACTTGCAGAGCAAGCAGTTGGAAAAACAGGAGGAAGGTAATATGATTCAGCATAACTTTCCTCCTCTCAACAAGAAATAAAGCCAAGCATTTCCTTATGTTCCCATAAAGTTCACCATCTTAGAACTTCTGTACACCTAAAGCTATTATTTCTCAGGGGAAAAATACATGTAAGACAAGAAATATTTGGTTTTCGTTGAGTAAAAGTTTAAATTAGTGAAGTGAGCAATGTTATAACTGTTTGTCCACATAAAAGGAAATGAACCAGTTTGTCAGTGTTGAAGATAGAATTGCAGACTGCTCAAAATTCTTATCTTGACTGCAAAACCTTAATCATTTTCAAGGCTTTTTGATTATCCTGTCTCTTGTCAATGTTCTTTAACATCTGTTTACAGCCTTGAAAACAGCCTGGGGCAAATAGCAATTTACACAAGGAGGGCTAGAGAATGTAGTTTTCAATTACTCTACTTTTTGGGTGACTAATGGAGGTGATGATTTTGAGTGGATTTTAAATGGTAGTGGTGGTAGGGTGATAGTCAATATTTATTTGTAAATTTTCTTAATTAGTTGGCATGATATTTCAATTTGTACATACCTTTTAAATTTGAGAGAAATAAATTCCCAAACTCAATTTCTTAGGTTTAGAAAATTGACTGTAATACAAACATCCTTTAAAAACTCATAAGAATTTGTCAGCGTTAATGATAATGACACTAATAACAAAACCTCACATCGATTGTGCCCTTAGTGTGTGCCTAGCGCTGTGCTAAGAGCTTACCCTATATTATCTCACAAAATTCTCATGACAACCTCCACATTAGTAATGAGAAAACCAAGGGTTCAAGAAGCACAGTAGTCAGCTAACAGACGAGCCAGCAACTGTTGTATGTCCAGTGTTGGCAATGAGATCAGGCGACCCTGGGAGTCTTTAACTTATCGTAACTGCCTCCTCCAAGCCACTCAAAATAAACATCTTATCCAAGTCAGGGCAGTGTGGTTGCTAAGTGAATGCTGATTGCAATCCTGAAGGCTGTCCACGTAGACAGTCTGGAGCACTCATGATATATACACATGACTGTTATCATCAAATTCCCATTTATCCTATGCCCATCATGTTTGGAACACTAGATTCAGACACTTACATGATGAAAGGGATGAAGGAGACATGGAAGGAACCCAAGGAGGGATGGCAGTGTGGAATGGTGGGACAACACCAGCCCTAGTGGTCAGGCACATCTGCCTTCTAGTCTTGGGTCTTACACGTTATTTCCTTGGCCTTAGACAGCTTATCTAGTTTCTCTGAGCCAGAGTTTATTGGATATAAATTGAGACATTCCATTTAATGACCTTTTAAGTCCCTTGTAGCTATAAAATATGATGTCCTGTCTTCCAAGAACTTACAATCCACTGGGGTGATGAAACAGACTCAATATTTAGAAATGTTTTTAAACCTTATATTGTAATTGTTTTGGTGTGTTTTTTCTCCACCAGATCTTGAACCTGGGGGCTGTGGTCATAGTCTTTGCATCTTCTCTGCAGCTTGGCACCAGGTAGGCATGTTAGGAGCCTCTTAAATGTTTCTTACATAAGTGAATGAATAACATAATAAGTGAGTATGTGAATAAACACATCAATTTAATTTCCCAAGCAAAAATATGTAAATGACGATACCCAGCATCTACTAATGTTAACGTTCAGGTCTCATTTTTACATCATTTATTCCCAAGAGCAGATCCAGGTTTTGCGGAGCCTGAAGTTAGTACAATTGAAAGTCCTTTCGTTACGAAGAATTAAAATTGCAAATATAAAATTAGGTACTGCATCCTCGAAGGGGCTTGTGCAAGTGAGGAGCACTGAATTGTACACTTTGCTGGCTACGTGGTCCCTCCTACACCCTGCTCCAGGCACACCCCACTTCTCTCTTCCTCAAAACCTTGCCCCTACCTATAGCTTAGCAAGGGCCCCTCCACCCCACTCCACTCATTCTCTGCCACAGCTCTCTGATTATTTTTTTAAATTGTGGTACTATATACATAGCATACTACTGATCATTTAATGATTTGTAAGTGTACAGTTTGGTGGCATTAAATATAGTCACAATGTTGTGCAGCCATCAGTGCTATCTACACCCAAAACATTTTTAAGCAACATAAACTCTGTACCCATTACAATAACTCCCTCTACTCTTCTATCCCCCCAGTTTCGGGTAACCTCTATTTTACCTTGTGTCTCTATGAATTCACCTATCGTAGGTACCTCATATAAGTGGAAGCATGTAATGTTTGCCCCTCTGTGTCTGGCTTACTTTACTAAGCATGATGTTTTCTAGGTCCATTCATGTTGTAGCATATATCAAAGTGTCATTCTTTTTTATGGCCGAATAATATTTCATTGTAGGCATATACCATATTTTGTTTATCCATTCATCTGATTTGAGTTGTCTCCGTCGTGTGGATATTGTGAGTAATGTTGCTGTGAACACGGTGTACAATTATTTATTTAAGCTTTTGGGTATAAACCTAGGTGTGGAATTGCTGGATCATATGCTAGTTTTATGTTTAACTCTTTGGGAAACCATCAAATTGTTTTCTACTGCAGCTGCACCATTTTGTATTCTCACCAGTAATGTCTGAGGGCTATAATTTCTCCACATCCTTGCCAACACTTGTTACTTTCCATTTTTTAAAAAGTATAGCCATCCACGGAATTCCCTGGCGGTCCAGTGGTTAGGACGCCTCACTTTCACTGCCGAGGGCCCAGGTTCAATCCCTGGTCAGGGAACTAAGATCCCATAAGCCATGTGGCACAGCCAAAAAAAAAAAAAAAAGAATGAATAATAAATCTTGCTTTAAAAAAAATTATAGCCATCCTAATAGGTGTGAAGTAGTAGCTCATTGTGATTTTACCTGATTTTTTTTTATGGTCTTTAACATTATATAAAATGGACTTGTTTATTTTTTCTTCACTTGGTTTGCTAGTCTGGAAACCCATGAAGGCAGGGCCATTTCTAGTATGTTCACTTCTATATTTTCCAGCATCCAAAACTGTTCCTGACACATGTAGGCATTCTGTTGAATAAGTGAATGCACGGGTGTTCTCCTTGAAGTGCTATGTGACTATTGCTGTTAATTTGTTTGTCCTAAGATCGGTGCTTAAACAACAGCACGTGAACTAGATAACAAGTCCACAGTTATTTGTATCAGGCATCAGAAAAATCCTTGAACCAATGGACGCCATTATCTTAGGACTCCTAAAAGTGAAGACCAAACACAATTTAAATGAAAAGATGTGTCATAAAAGATATACATCAACCTCAGTAATTAGAATTGGAATTCAAAGTGAATCAATAAAAAATTTTCACAAAGCCTGCATGGAAAACTGCACACTGCCCCCTTTTGAAGCCGCCCAGCATTACGGTTGCTTTGTATCAAGAATGCATGGAGTGAAAATATTGCACTGCGGGATTGGGAGGAGCTATGTCACAGAAACCCAAGTCCTAAACTGCTAACTACTGAGTCAAGATGGGTTGATAAGAAAGTCACAGCACTGCCCAACTTTCCATTTATAACCATAGGGTGCACAAAATTTCATCTCTTAAACTGAAGCCTGAAAATTACTGAGTCACTCAGAACAATGTGTGATCTTAACACGCAGCTTCTGTGCGTTTTATAAACACACAATTTCACAACTGAAACCTTTCAACGATTCCATTCCCTATGCTGAGAGCCAGTGCCTGGATGGATGGGGTCCTGGAAATGCCTGAGGAGCTCCAGCAAACAGGAAGTGTGGGCAGCGTTTCACCGTGGAGAACTGCAAAGCACAACGCTACATCTCTCATAGCTGGGCACCGCCCAATTTCATATGAGCTGTTTGCTAATATTGCAAACACAAACCAAATCATGTCTATTGTGTAGTCCGCAATTGTTCCTGGTCACTCTCTGAGTTACTAAGCCAAGTTGCATAATGTGAATATTTTGAAATCACGAAGCTTGTGTCTCTGAAGGTCTCACAGAGTGTTGGTTTTTTTTTAAATTAATTTTTATTGGAGTATAGTTGCTTTACAATGTTGTATTAGTTTCTGCTGTACAACAAAGTGAATCAGCTATACATATACATATATGTCCTCTTTTTTGGATTTTTTTCCCATATAGGTCACCACAGAGCATTGAGTAGAGTTCCCTGTGCAATACAGTAGGTTCTCGTTAGTTATCTATTTTATACATAGTAGTGTGTATATGTCAATGCCAATCTCCCAATTCATCACCCCCCCTCCCCCGTCTCCCCCTGGTATCCATACGTCCGTGTCTCTCTGCTTTGCAAATAAGTTCATCCTCACAGACTGTTTTAATAAATGGTCAAAATAATTTCTGTAAAGAAAGCGGAGGAAGGAATTGGATGGGCTCCTGAGTATGAAAAGAGGACAGAAAAGACACATCTGAAGGCAGCTGTCCTAGCCAGAGCAGATTTGCCCTGAAGCTAATGAAGGTGGAGCTTTAGAACACCAACCTGCATGGGTGCCTTCCAAGGGCAGAGGGAGGACGGAACAATGCTTTGTGATTGCATATTCTTTTTCCTAAAGAGGCTCCCAAATTGTATATGTTTCAGGCCCTCCAAAACCTGAATCCACCCAGCCTCTGTTTTCTCTTGCCTTTCTCCGAAATTTTTGAAAATGCTGTTATTAGCCATCTTCTACAGAGAAACACTGACAGATACCAGTGAGGTTTTCGGCACCCCGGAAAGGCCTAGAATAGAAACTTCCACACTGCAGGGCTCAGTATGCATTTGATATAGCAAATTAAATAAATTAAACAAAGCACATGGTGTGTGTGTGTTTCTAATACTCCTCTTGAATATTTGGCTCTAGATATTCAGAGTTTACCAAAAAATGGAAAAAAAAAAATGGCATTTTACCCCAAAGACCTGTGTAGGAGTAACTGAAAGTTTATCTATGAGGACCAAAGGTAAGGGACTGAGGGAGAGCCCTGTGCTTTTGTTGGATGACTATGGACAATGGCTAATAAAATAATTTCCTATTTGTTTTTATTATTTAGCATATATACCATTATATTTTGTTTTATTCATTGGCCAAATTAAAATCTGTGACTTTAAGATTGAGATATCATTCCTACCCAAATACCGACTTCAATTAAAATAGATTTGTACAAACTACTTTGAGTGTGCTGCAAAGCTCTTTGCACAAAGTTGACTAATTGGGGTCAGAAGTGAAAAATTTTAACCGGCAGTAGCTTGCATGCACACACACACAAAAACACTTCTGGCGTCTGCACTTTGAAATTCAATCTGAGAAGAAACGAGTCTGCTGTGAGAAGGCCTACCTAGTTCACCTCAAGTTAAATAGTCAACGGGAGTGCTCTCAGGTGAGGCCTCTAAGTGACATGTGGAAAATTCTCGAAATAATCAATTTCCTACAGATGCTTTGTAAACTTCTTCATTATACAGAACAAGGGGCAGCGTCCACCAGTCCCTATGGTTTGTGCCCATCACCCATTTATATTCCCTGGGAGTGGCTCACTTTTTAAGGCCTTAACAATAAAGCCTGACCCTCCAGTTTTAGATTCAGTCATTCGACTGTTAGATAGGAACTTGATGGGCATTTCATATTTCTTTTCTCTCAGCCCTGAAAGAAGCATTAGCAGGGAAATTCAAAAGCAAGCAGAAAACTGGCATAGCTAATTTAGGCTAATTAGGATGGCGGAAGCCGAGATTCGTACTTCAGAGCTTCCCATGCCCTCCCGTGTCTCCACCTGATTGCTTTGTCCAGCAGCAAACCCAGGAGGCACTTCCAATTACATCATATCCTCTTCAAACACCAAACCACTCAAGCTAATTTTATCCTATTAAACAGACTGAAAGATCCAGAAGAAAGGTTCTCTTCCCCTCCCCAGAAGCTTCAATTACCAGGGTCCCTGATTATCATCGCTTCAATCTTATATGCACTGCTAAATACTTTTTTTGCTTAGCGATGCCTTCTTCATTCAGATGAAAAGCAAATATTATGAGCATGTCTTTACAGCTCTGGTAAGTGACATTAGGAGTAAAACTAAAAAGAAGCACCCTGGTTATTAGCACGGTTAATCAAAGTCAAGTTTGAAGTTTCCAAAGACATCAGAATCACAGACATCTCAGCACCTCTCTGAATATGAGCAATGAAGAGAAAGCACTGAAGATTCTTTTTCTTCTCTTTTCTTTTCCCTTTTCTTTCCCTTCTCTCTCCCTCCCTCCCTTCCTTATTTTCTCTCTTTTAAGGACTATTGAAAAAGTTACTAGCAAAAAGAAATTTGTGACTCATGATAGTAAATATGGAATAAACAACTTGGCCATGAAAGAAAATGTAAGGAAGCGTTAGAGAGATGAGTAACGTAGTCATTCATCATTCGGTCTACGTCTTCCTAGAAAACAAATGTAGTGTATTTTCATGATGTATATACACAAAGAATAATTGTTACAGGGTATGAACTTTTAATTTCCAAACTCGAAATCAACTTTGCATTCAATTTTGACCCTTGAAGTCTCAATCTGAAAGATTTTAATATACATATTTTTCTGATTACAGCAAGAATGGAACAATGTTCTAATTCTGAATGTCAAGTCCTTTCCAAACTGTAAGTTTAAGACCTGGAATCTAAATGGAACATTTAATTGTTCTCGCTTCTTTCTTGGAAGAAGATTTATAAAAGCCACCTTAAAAAAAATTCTTGCTTAAGAAGACATGTCAAGTAAAGATATGAATTTACATGAAGGGGGTTTGGTGTCTGAAAGACTTGAAAAACTATTTTTGAAGTTTAATACATTTACTGTGCAAGCACTGCTCCTCTTCTGCATGACAAGAAATAGGTTTGACAAATCTTAAAAGGTTCAAGTGTAACAAAGAAAAGTTTCCCACCTTCAATATCATCCAGCTGCCTGGAGGATCCTTTTGCAATGAAAGAAATAGTGATTTTTTTCATTTCTCCTAGAAATTGATTATAACTTAAAAAGGAAAAAAAAAAAAAAAACCTTTTTAAGACATTTGGTGGGCCTCAAAGTATGTGTCAGTTTTAGTTTCAGAAAATCTCATTTACATTCTGTGTAGTCAGTCCAAACGATTGAAATTAAATGTTTGCTTTTTTAACAATCTCTTTCCTGTAGCAGAAAATCTACCCAGTGGCTCTCACCAATTGCCACTGTTTCACAGGTATCAAAAAGCCATTGTCTTGGGACAGTCACCCCCCCACCCCTGAAAAAAAGAAACAGCCACTAAACAACAACCTATCCAAACTCTGGGCCAATTTTCTTAATGTTTCAGCAAGGCTTAATCTGTTGGCATAAGTGTTTAGTCCCATTAACAGCTAAAGTCACAGAGTCCACAACTCACTGTGCTGACAGTAAACAAGGAATTTGAGGAATGGCTTTTAAACAATGACTAAGCCTCAAGCCATTTTGTCTTCAGATGCTGTGAAACTGGTCCAGGCCAGAGTTGCCTCCTTTCTGCAGCCCCACTTCTACTTAAAATGCATCTCCCTCCCACTGTCCTGGGATGTGCTGATTAGATTTGCAGTGCTGACTTCACTCTCCTCTGATTGGCCACTGAGGACCCACGTGATGGAGAAGATCAACCACTCATTATTATTTTTTAGAAGATCAAGCTTTGGTAAAAACTGGAAAATGGTGTTTGTCCACACTGGATTTCTTTCTGGAGGAACCCACTCAGTCTCCTGTGGGACATGTCCTTTGGGTAAGAGCAGGGATGTCCTGACCTCTAGTATATTGTCTGTAGTGCTTGGAGAGCACAGAACACAGTAGAATGTGCATGAATGGACCTCCTCACCAACAGAAACGATTCCACGAGGATCGTCAAAGCATATTCACCAGAAGTGGTTAATTCTGCCCTTGAAATACCTAACTTCACTTTGAAGGCTTTTTGGGTGTTTTAATCAATAGATACATCCTGTCCTATAATCTCCCCAGCTAGTGTTTCTATACTTGTCACTTACACTACAAGAAATAGCCGACAACTTGCTTCTTCTTCCCCATCCATTTGCTCTCTCTCCAGCACCCCGACTGCCCACCCACGACTTACAAACAATAACAAAGGAGAGTATTCTTTGCCCCAGGATCTCCATCTGATTCCAGGATTAAAGAGATTCCCCAAGGGATCCAGGCTCCACGTTGGGGGCTTTTTCACCTAGTGATCTTTTAAATGTGAGCTCAAATCTTCTGCTTGGCAAACAATAAACACCAATTCTTTCCCTGAACCTACCACTCCCCCCTGAAATATCACACACGTGATATTCAGACTCTCTCAGGCGTGCTGTCCAGCATTGCTGAATAGAATGGGGTTGCATTAGGAGCATGGTATTCTGGCTGACTGAGGTTGGACTTGTAAACAAAGGGAGTAAGGAGAAAGGCTGTAAGTAGAGAAGTTCACGTAGCCAGTAGGGAATTTTGAAACCCCTTTCTCAATCTTTATTAAATTAAAAAGTATACAAATTAAGAGGCAGAAAGAGAGCAAGGAAGGTGAGGGAGTGATGTATTTCTTCAACCTTTCAACAATATTTGGCAAATGCCTACCCTATATCAGACACTGTGTATTGTATGTACTAAGTGCTGCGGATATGGCAATGCAAGATGTATTAACCTATCCATAGTCTCGAAGGGAAGCAGACCAGAAAAATCAATCATTTCTACCTGGAGTATTAAGGTGCTTTGGAACAGAAGGGAAACCCAGAGGAGAGGCACCTAACTAATCTGGGAGTGGGCAGGCTGGTGATTAAGGATGAAGGCTGCTCAAAGGAGAGGGTGATTTAGATGGGTGTTGAATTGTGGGGAGCAAAATGAGGGTGGGAGCTTTAGGGGTGAAAGGTATGATGTGGAGAGGGGCATCCCAGGATAACAATAACAACACATGTGAAAGCCCAAAATACAGTGTAGTATTTGGAAACTGTAAGCATCTTGGTATGGCTAGAGTAACAACAGTCCTAACTCTTAATTTAAAGGAGCCTATAAATCTAGGTCTATGTGTATCTCTTCTCCGTACAAAGGCTAGAACAGAGTGGGTGCCCAATGCACGTTGAAGCTCTTCTGCAATGAGATCTAATTAAGCACATGCCTCAGGGCTTAATGAGGAACCTTGGTTCCTGGGCAGAGGATTTGGGAAGGGCCCAAGTGGTCCAGCCCTCAGCTGCTCTTCTGTTGCAGGGGTAGAGGGGCCAAAGCCCCATGGGCTCCCCAGGCACACATGCCTCGTTCCCCTTCCAGGGGCACCAGGCAGGGAGGACTAGTGGAGCGCCACTCAGAGGGCAGTGCCTGCCATCGTCTCCTTCAGCCAGTCCTCCAAAGACATGGTCCATTTCTCCGAGGTCCTTCAGCGCGTGCGCTCTCGCTCCTCCCACAGCCCAGCCAGGCACAACCACTTCTGTTCCTCCGACGTATCTCAGGATTTCTCACCTCTGCAGCTTTGCTCAGATCCTTTTGCCTTGACTTCCTGACTTTTGATTCTACTTCTGAATTCATGTCCAGTCATTCTGTGAGACTTAACCTTAAATGCCATTTTGTTTGCAAAGTTTTCTCTCCCCTCCAAATTGGAGTTGATGCCTCCCCCTGAGAGCTTCTTGTTCCACCTTGGTGGCATTGATGATATCTGCTTGTAATCATCTGCACGTTTCCTACCAGCTGGTAGACTAACTGGTAGCTGTTTTCACCCCTCAGGGTGTAGTACAGGATCTTACACAAAATAGGTGCTCAATCAATTCACACCTCAGCTTAGATGTTCGTTCTGCCAGGGAGTCCTCCTTAGTCTGGGTTACAAGTCCCTTGTATGTTCACCTTTAATGCCATATGTCGATCGTTGGTCCGTCAGATTTGGGATGACAGGGATTGTACTTCTCTTGTCCACAGTGGTATTCCCAGTATTTAGCATAGGATTGACCTCAATAAATATTTATCGAACAAATGAATAAACAAATTAGCAAAACGGGTTCTTGAATAGGAGGATTCAAGGAGAAGGAATTACCTTGGAGCCTGAGGAATGGCAACCTTTTAGTATGTTTGATTGAGTGGCTCTGTGCCTTTATTTCACCCTCCTGAGATACATTGCAAAATGCAGGTACGACCTTCAAAGCAAAGGACTATCCAAGAGCGGACCAGAGATGTCAAGGAGTCTTGGATGACTGAGGAAGGATGCCAGATATGGGGTGGTGGGAGGGAGTTGGTGGGGATGGTGGAGATGCAGCCATGGTGAGACTCAAACCCTCCCCAGGTCACCTTCCTTCGCTGATTGGTAAAGGGCACCCCACCCCTCCTGATACTCCATGGGTGTCCATTCCCCAGCCTCTAACAGTCTAGGCAAAGGTGATGGGCTGTGATGGGCTGAGGGAAGTCCTGGTACTGTAGTCCTAGAATAGATTTCCTATCCTAGAGCATGTTCTACTCTTCATAGACTCAACCATAGGTGCCCTGTGGCCAAGGAGCTTCGAGAAGGATGGATGGTTTATCTGGGCTCGGGGGTGGGGAGGCCTGGCTCTTTTTCAGTTGGAAAGAAAGTCATTTCAGGATGAGGAAGCGTTTTTTTTTTTTTCTTTTCAATTTCAAAGTTTATTTAAATTGTGTAGTTAGTCTACCCTGTTCATCATTCTTCAAAGAGTAAGATTCCTTTTCCTAGCTTAGCAGTAAGCCTCCAAACTTCACACACACAATTTTCACCCCAAATGGGAAAAAATAGGCCATATTCAACTCTGAAAATGAAAATTTATCACAAAACCTTTCCAAGAGCTCTATTATTAAAGTTACCATCATTCGGTTGGATATTATCAAGGCAAAAAAATTAAGGAAGAGATTGTGAACACTGCTGCTCTCTTTTCCTCCCTTTCGTGTAAATGAATGTTTTCAGCCTTCCCCATCCATCTTCATTAACATTGTGAGCAATTTGTATTGGCCCGCACGGCAGCATCTTTACATTGTGCAAATGTATGTGATGTTCTGGAAATGGGCAATTTAATATGAAAAGCACACCATGTCTCAGATTTTTCTTTTTTTCTAAACTGTAATTTCTGCTTGGAATTATTCTATGATTTGTGCATAATTTCATGCAGATGGTTATTTAAATATAAATAGAGAAATGTGTCGTTTAATACTGTGCCTGCCTCTACTTGGGTTGACATTCCCACATTTTAAAACAGTGCCATAAGTAAAAGATAAAAACATCCCTAAGCCACACACTAGTTAGAAGATAATTGTGCCTGTTCGTTAATTGTCATTTGAGTGCCCTCCAATTAACTTTCTTAATATTTTCCAGTTTCTTTAAAAAGAAACTTAAATGAGTCTTTTTGTGAAATGTGTTTACAATGTAATGAAAAACCTCTTTGTTTACCTAATTAAGACTACATTCTCCCCATAGTAAAAACAGAACTCCTTCTTTGGTGATCAACCCACTTTCCTCCTCTGAAAACACTAACTTTTGTCACTAAAGTAACATGGGAATGGTAGGGATAGGGAGCCATGTACACACGGATGCAGGCCTGATCTAACCATTTTATATTTCAGGTATATCTTTTGCAAAAAATGCCACACAGTTGTCTGTCTTGACAAGCTTTGTAATAATTAAAACAGACAACACGGGGAACAAATGTGTACTGCAGTTAACCATCTTTATTTGAACAAGATCTAATTTAGTGGCAGCAGATTTAGAGTTAAAGGTTCTGTGAATGCCAGTCCAGAACATTGCTTAAATAAATCTCTTGCAACACTCATTAACCCAAAAATATGACCTTGAAAAATGGCGATGAGAACTTACAAAATGGAAAAAGAAAATGTATGATTCATCTCCAAAGCTTGCCTTCTGCTTTGTCATGCCGTGTACCATTTTTTTATCTGTTCTAGTGGGAGGGTTATGAAGATTTTTCCAGACCAGATTTACTCTTATGAGTGTGATTGGGAACCTCACTTAGGACAAAGGTGATATTTCCCATCCCTAAAAGATGTCTTTCAGCAAGAAGTGAAAAAAGAAAAAAAGGTGAAGACCTGGATGTGTTTATGTGGGTTAGTGTGTGTGTGCCTGGGTGTGCATGTGAAGATTTGTTGGACCTCCTGATGCCAATTCTTGTGTTCCACTGATTTTCAGCTCTGCATCTCTGGTCCAGATCTTTTTTCCCTTTCCATTTCCTGATTCCTTAATGGCAATGGGGCATCTCCACTTGGGGATCTGTTTCCAATTAAAAGCAAGTATGTTAATATATAAAATTTTATTTTCTGTCCTTGTCTCCTTTCCCAATTTCACCATTGCCTTAAAACTGAATTTTAAGTCTTTTTTTCCCCTCTATTGTTCATATCAACTGTTAGCAGTTCAATCCTATAGGCACTTCCTTTCACATCTTTAGACATTCCAGCAATTCCTATGCCTACCAGCAGGAGCAGGCATCATCTTCATACATATCTTTCTGCCTATTTTGCTCTTTCCCAAAGAATCCTGAGGTAGCCTATTGACTCTGAATGCTGGGAAGAGCTCTAGTTTGGGACTTGAGAGAACTGGGAGTTCTCGTTCTTGTTTTGTCTCTGACAGTGTAAGTCATTTCACCTGTCTGGGCCTCAGTTTCCCAATTTGTAAAATAAAAGGATTAGACTTGGGTCGTATGGTAGTTCTATGTTTAGTTTTTTAAGGAACCTCCATACTGTTCTCCATAGTGGCTGTATCAATTTACATTCCCACCAGCAGTGCAAGAGGGTTCCCTTTTCTCCACACCCTCCCCAGCATTTATTGTCTGTAGATTTTTTGATGATGGCCATTCTGACCAGTGTGAGATGATATCTCATTGTAGTTTTGATTTGCATTTTTCTAATGATTAAATACTGGGCATATACCCTGAGAAAACCATAATTCAAAAAGAGTCATGTACCAAAATGTTCATTGCAGCTCTATTTACAATAGCCAGGACATGGAAGCAACCTAAGTGTCCATCAACAGATGAATGGATAAAGAAGATGTGGCACATATATACAATGGAATATTACTCAGCCATAAAAAGGAATGAAACTGAGTTGTTTGTAGTGAGGTGGATGGACCTAGAGACTGTCATACAGAGTGAAGTAAGTCAGAAAGAGAAAAACAAATACTGTATGCTAACACATATATATGGAATCTAAAAAAAAAAAAAAGGTCATGAAGAACCTAGGGGCAAGGCGGGAATAAAGATGCAGACCTACTAGAGAATGGACTTGAGGATACGGGGAGGGGGAAGGGTAAGCTGGGACAAAGTGAGAGAGTGGCATGGACATATATACACTACCAAACGTAAAATAGATAGCTAGTGGAAAGCAGCCTCATAGTACAGGGAGATCAGCTCGGTGCTTTGTGACCACCTAGAGGGGTGGGATAGGGAGGGTGGGAGGGAGGGATATGCAAGGGGGAAGAGATATGGGGACATATGTATATGTATAACTGATTCACTTTGTTGTAAAGCAGAAACTAACACACCATTGTAAAGCAATTATACTCCAATAAAGATGTTAAAAAAAAAAAAAGGATTAGACTTGGTGAACTATTAACTCCTCTCTAAGTCTCACATCCTATGCATCTGGCTGTCTAGATTAAAACTCCTAACCAGGAGTTTAGGGTCTTATGACAGTTGCTGTCTATTGCTGGTCCTATTGACTCTATATTTCCTCTGTTTCCCTGGGCAGATGCTTCCCACTGGAATAACCCTGTAAGCCTAGGGGTAACTTGATATTTGCAACTCTATTGAACATGTAGAAGGCTAGTGTAGTGTGGTTAAGACAAACTTGAGACAGATTACCTGGTTTTGAATCCAGCTTCACCACTTACCAGCTGCATGACCTTGAGCATGTTACTTGACCTCTCTGAATCTCAGTTTCCTCATCTATAAAAAGGGTATAAACAATAATAGCATTTCATAGGGTTACAAGGTCATTATAAAGATCTCAGAACAGTCCCTAGACCTTGATTAGGACTCAACAAATACTAACCATTAAAATGGAATGGCCTCTTGTTTTCAGATTCTAGATCAATCATTAAAACATACAAGAACATGTTGGACACACATCGCTCATAATATTGTCCTTTTTTTTCCAAACATTAGCTATAACACCTGCCTTTAGAGCTATGCCTGATAGGGAACTGTGCTTTTATCATATCATAAAAAATTCGCATGTGCTTATCTTTAGCATAACAATTTCTACTTGTAAGAGTGGAAATTCTCCTCTTGATAGCTGTGTACACACACAGTGTCAAAAAGCCAGTTGATTTAGCTGCATAGAGTAAATGATCCATTTAGAAAAATGAAAAATAATTTATATTGGGTCTAGCTTCAAAATCAATTTAAAATACCCTAGTTATATACATATATATACAAATGTTTTTAAAATGGGAAGTGTGGCATTATTGTAAGTTTAAAATGCTAAGACTCTTTGGTCTTCTCTAAGAGGAGGCATGAGATTTGTTAGGCTAGAGTCATATTCAACATACCCATATTTTGGAGAATCTTATTTGTGTCTTCGAAAGCCTACCTAATCATAGTAATCCGAAATTATTTAGCTAATGGTATTTAATGAATGTGTGATGCTGACTTGGTGGCATGTTATATTAAATGGCTCCTGCCGTTAAGGATGTTAAACTTTAGAAGGGACATTATTGGTATGTCATAGAAAGGTCAAGTAGGTTCATCTGAATAACATGCTAACACTACGTACACAATGTAAAACATATATGCAATATTCTGTATAAAAATATCACATTGCTAGTGATACACTGATGAGCTAAAAAATAGTAACGATCCTATTAAGATAAGCAATCAATATATTTTGATTAATTGCAAATTACTTTTTTTTTTTTAAAGCTCAAACCTGGTATTTAGAAAGATATTCTGGTCATTTCTCTGTTTTTGGTGTTCACAAAACCTAAAATAGACAGTTTATCATCACCTGCCTTTCCCTTCTCTTCATTACCTTTGTGAATTCTCTGTACTGTGCTGAGTTTTAACTGTGGGTCACATTCTTCCTTTCTCTGCCCACTGCTCGTGCCACTCCAGGGTCTGAGTAACCCAAATGTTGCTTTAATTGAAACCCTTCACAACTCAATGCCTTTGGTCTCAAGTTCTTAAAAAAACTCTTGGACTCACTTTTAGGTTACCCAGCAGTGGATATTCTGTGGTTGTTTGACATTACATTTCTCTGAATTCAACAATTTGAACTTTAGATTTAAACATCATTCTCTTATTGTCTAGATGACTAGGAGTCATGTTTCTGAGGCTGGTCCCCTGAAAGGATGTCTGAGTCTCTGATCTGTGAGGGTATAATTGTGTGTGCACAAGAAGATCCTAGGTGTGTGCCCTAAGCTGGTGGAAGACCAAGAAATTTCTGTGATTAATTAAATAGCCAATGATTTGAAGACAACATATCACAAGTTTGATTAAACCATGTCTTTAAAAAACTATCGAAAGTATTAGTGACTTAAGACTGTCTTAAATCATGAGCAACTGTATATATAGGTAGTTTCTTGTAGGCACTGATATTTCTGACCACAAATAAATGGCAGAGAAAAATATGGATATTACAAATTACAAAAAATTACAAATAGTGAAATAGCAAAGAATGGTTTTTTAAAAGTATCATTATGATAAGTGAAGAAAATAATTGAAGAATGACATCTCTAATTCACATATTTTTAACGGCAACTTTTATTCTTTCTTCCTTGTCATGTTGCTAATTCCACACGTAGCCTTCCATGGAGACATAACCCATGCAAACTAAAATGATTTTCTTTAAATGAAGACAACACAATTGAGTCCTCGATCCATGGTTTACTTCTAGCCAAGAGAGAGACATTTGACCAAAAATTCCAAGCCAGAAGGAATATGAAAATAAAGAGCCAGGGCTGAGTTCTCTAATTCCAAGGAAAAGCTCAAAGGACACGTCCCCCAGTACCTTAAGCGCTGTAGAACTTGAAATAACTGCTTCCTATGGATCTAAGTGTCCATTGCCTCTTAAGTTAAAAGGAGCCAATTTCTAAAATTATTACCACAAAGATGAGCTAAGAGCATCCTCAGAAAATATGGAATAGGGGCTTCCCTGGTGGCGCAGCGGTTGGGAATCCGCCTGCCAATGCAGGGGACACGGGTTCGTGCCCCGGTCCGGGAGGATCCCACATGCCGCGGAGCGGCTAGGCCCGTGAGCCACGACTACTGAGCCTGCGCGTCTGGAGCCTGTGCTCCGCAACAAGAGAGGCGGCGATAATGAGAGGCCCGTGCACCGCGATGAAGAATGGCCCCCGCTTGCCACGACTAGAGAAAGCCCTCGCACAGAAACGAAGACCCAACACAGCCATAAATAGATAAATAAATAAATAAATTTATAAAAAAAAAAAAAAAGAAAATATGGAATAAACTTGAACCAGAATCAAGACTGGGGGAGGGGTGTATCTTTTTTTTTTATTATTTATTTTTGGCTGCATTGGTCTTTGTTGCTGCACGCGGGCTTTCTGTAGTTGTGGTGAGCGGGGGCTACTCTTTGTTGTGGTGCGCAGGCTTCTCATTGCTGTGGCTTCTCTTGCTGTGGAGCACGGGCTCTAGTCGCACAGGCTTCAGCAGTTGTGGCACGCAGGCTTCAGTAGTTGTGGCTTGCAGGCTCTAGAGCGCAGGCTCAGTAGTTGTGGCGCATGGGCTTAGTTGCTCCGCGGCATGTGGGATCTTCCCGGACCGGGTCTCTAACCCATGTCCCCTGCATTGGCAGGAGGACTCCTAACCACTGCGCCACCAGGGAAGTCCCTGGGGGGTGTATCTTGTGGGTGTTTTACTTGAGCAAAAGCAGTGGGACAAAGTGATACAACCCACAGAAGAGGGAAAAATATGAAGTATCCACTATCCAAAACTAAGAATCCGGAAGAACCCAAATCAACATAAGACCTCACCTGTTACACAAAAGCATCAGCTCTCTCAAGAAGTTTAAACTGAGATACATGCAGATGAGTACTTTTACTTTTAATTTCTGTTAATTCTTAAAAATATACTTTAGGAAAAAAATGTTCTTGTCCACCTCCACTCCATGTGTTCTTCTCTAAAAACTTGCATATGTGGAAATATAAATAGATACCCACCCAGTGAAATGTGAGTTAATTAGACAAATCCGCTTTTTGCTATATGCTGAGTGTAAACTGCTTAAATGTACAACTCTAAGAGAGAAGATAAAAGAGAACGACCCCAGGCTTCCATTTTCTTACTCTCAGATAAACATATTCAATGCCCACGAATTATAAGGGAAGTTTTAGATGGCTTTAAGCCAGCCACACAGAATTATTCACTAATAGACCCAGAATGTACGTTTTACTGCCTTCAATTTCTCAATTACATTTTTAATTACAAAGTGCCTTCTGCAGAGTAAAATATCATCTCGTGAAAACCACACATTTCCTTGTAGTTTCCCCTGTTCGGAAAAGTTCTTCTACATTCATTTAATCCTGAATCTGATTTCATCAGACTAAAATTTTGAACGTGTGTTCAATGACACAGTATTTCCCTTTTAGAAAACCTGAGACAATGGCAGGAATTCATAGTAAGTTTTCCCATTCAACCAGACATTTCTTGAGGGAATTGCAAAGGTTCTGCAAAGAAACAGTTAATATGTATATATCTCTCTGAAATTGGCAACTGTCTTTTATTTCCTCTAATATTCTAGCCAAAGATCTGAGCTCATTTTTTCTGTCCATAGGCTCCCCCCCCAACAAAAAAAAAGACTGTATTCGCTAATTATACATCCTGAAAAGAATTTGGTTCAGTGTAAGATGATCCTAGCGATATGCTAATCCCTTTTTCTGCTTGGTGCTGCCTGAAGCTTGTGTCTAACATTTTTTTTCAACTGTATGACAATAAAAGTTCTGGCAACAAAAGAAATAAATGGGCAGCTAAAGAAGGTATAGCTCAAACACATGGCAGGCCGGCTCTCCCCTCTCCTTCTGGCTGCTCTTTTGTAGACTGCAGTTTGGTATCCTTAAGTCAATAGCCGAAATCCAGCCACCTTAGCAACTTAGTATGACACCCAAGCCCTCTCTCTTTACATTCATGAATAGTCAGCACCCAGCAGACAAAATAGAACTAATCTTTTTTGACAGAATTGTTCAATTTTAGAGGAAAAGCTTTTGAGTCTTCCACACATTTGCAGAATATGGGACAACAATGGCGGCGATCAAATTTTAAAAACAACAGTGGCCAACAGGGCTGGAAAAAAGTCTCTTTGAGTTAAATAGCACATTCAGTCAGTCCCAGTGGTCATAAACTTGGGGCAGACATTAATTTCAATACGTGAAAGAGAGAGATAAACAAACAGAGAGGATATCCCACAGCCCTTCCTTCAAGCAGCAGTTCCTTCTGCTATGATACACGCATAATTTTTTCAATTTCCTTTGTATTTTTCTTTTGCAAAGACTCATACAAATATTTCTTCCCTTTCTAAAATAATTTTGTTTGTGTGGGGGGGAACCCAACGAATCTTGGTTTAAAACGCTTTTTATCCAGCAGCCTTTTGTAGTCATTTGAAAGCAGTTTTACCATTTAGAAATCCTATAACATATCAGTTACTTACAAGTCTAATATGTGCTAAAAATGAATCTTCTCTCCAGTCCTGCCCCCCACCCCCATTTAATACAAGGCATTGCTATACCTTTGGAGACAATATGAACAAGAAGAAAAATCTACCCAGTTCATGGCAAAAGCAGAAGTTAGCAACATGGTCCATGCAGCTGCAACATTGCATTTAAAATTCAGTTTCCTCATAGGAAGAGGGCTAATCCTGCCCCCGTAATTCCCTACAGCCAAAATGTGCCCCCTCCCCTAGTGACAGTGCAATGCAAAGACACTAGCACGCTTATCTTGCCTAACCAGATGGCCGACTTGGATCAATGCACACACGCCACGATCAATGGGAGAGATAAAGAATTAGGAAAACAGTGGTACATGCTCCCAGAAAGCTTGTACACTGCATAATTATTTTATGATTCTACACATGGCTACATGTGATACTGAAGTAGAGAAGGAAAGGATAATTAGAGTGCCAGGAAGAATTTTGTAGTAGACTACACTTTGTCTGTCAGCACTTCCCACTCTAGCAAACCCACTGCCCTTATCTGAAAGTGAATTTAGAAAACATGAGCAAAAATGTCAGGGGAGGTATTTCCATTTTTGCCAGGTCCTGTCACGTCCCAAAGTTTAGTTCAATGCCTGAGGAGGCTTGCTGGGATTTGGATATGCCTCTTGTCATTAGCCATCCCCGGCTCCCCAGCCAAGGAAACCCACCAGATAATATTTGTATGTGATGCAGACTGTAACCAGGAAGAATTTGGTCTCAAAGTGATTCAGTCAAGTTCATTCAGTAAAATAGAGCAGGATGAGGCATTCCTTTAATTTCTGTTTCCTGATTGGCTAACCAAATCAGTGTTTTTGAGCAGGTTAGCTACATATTTCAAAGTAAGGAAAAAAAAAAAAAAAAAAGGACTTACATCCCTGCTAACCATCCAGGTTGTAAAGAAAGTATATGAGGGTCTGAAGCTGGCACGTTGCCGCTTTATCTGAATTCAAACCAAGATCATAAACCAGAACAATAAACTGCTACAAGCCTCCACTGTGGCAGTGTGTTAATCAGAAAAAAGAAAATGTTCCTTCAGCTCCTGGCACACGATGGGTTTCTAATAAATGATTATATTATTATTGCAAATAACAATAATAAAAGTCTCTTACCCTGTACTATTCTGAAATTGTATTCTTTTATCACCTTGTGTTGGATGCGATTAAAAGCAGTATTAGGCTCTCCTTTGGATTTAAGACTCAGCTTGCATGCTAATTAAAACATTCAATGAACTTTTTACACCATTTCTTATGTAAAGAGAGACGGGAACTGGAATCTTGAATTAGACACAGCTATCCACCACTATCAACCTCAAAACCCCTGTCGGGGAGCTAGTCACTTTAAGTAGTAGATTACATTCAAAATAGAGTGAATATTCAAGATCCAAATAATTAAAATTACTATAATTTAATTCCTAAGGATAACTAAAATATACTCTGGGTAAAAATTCAGAGGGGGAAAAAAAAAGTGTTGACAATTGGGAAAGGCCATAGTCGTCCCCTTTCTAAGTTACTTTTGTTAGGTTTGATATGATACTCGAGATTTTTACATTCAATTGTCCTCTCTGATGCTCTCTGTAGAGTTGTTTTGTTATCTTTGCCCCAGACATTTCTCTCCTGGATCTCAGCACAAAATGAAAAGCTATATATAAGTAGCACTTAGCTTGGCTGCCCATAATCAGATTTAGAGAAAGATCCTGGGTTTGGGGCTATGATGCATATTTTCTCACCAATTTTTAGTTCAAAACCCTTATAAGGCAAGGCTATCATTTTATTGTTTAAGGCTCATTTCCCTGTTCTCTGAGACTCAAAAAGAGGAGAGCAAACGTGCCATGCCCTTCTAGTAGTATAACAGATTCACTGAGGGTTCCTTTTGCTGTAAAACAAATTCCGCACGTACCATACTTCATAATATGCAGCTAAGCTTGCAGGGAGTAAGGAGTGGTGGAGAGGAGAGAAATCCATGAATTGGAACAGGAGACTTTGAGTAGAAAGAGCACGTGAGGTTTCTCTGAGGGCAGGGCTGGCACGGACTCAACTCTGGACTGGAGACAAGGGAGGTGGCTGGACCTGAGTCCCACCATTAAGCTGGAAAACCTGGAACCAACCTGGTGTGCTCTCAGCCCAACAGTACTCCTGGCTCCTTGTAAAAGCAAACCCAAATCCTGTCTGGAGTAAAACACCATCAGGTTAGACACCCCCCACCCCAGGTTTTCAAGGGATTAAGATTAATGAAATATAAACTTCCAATCTAAGATCACCAATGATACAAGAAAGTAATCCTCTATAAGTGAGAGTCAGTGGAAACAATCAACAGCCTTAGATCTTCTAGGACTAAACGATCAGAATTTATTGGATATAGAATGCAAAATAAACAGGTATATGTTTTTAAACATTAAAGTTGGAATCATTAAAGTGAGTCAACAATAAGAGACTTCAAAAATAAGGCAGGTTGGGGCTCCCCTGGTGGTCCAGTGGTTAAGAATCTGTCTTGCAATGCAGGGGACGTTGGTTCGATCCCTGGTCTGGGAACTAAGATTCCCATATGCCGCCGGCCAACTACTGAGACTGCGCACCACAACTAGAGAGCCTGCGGGCTACAACTACTGAACCAGTGTGCTCTGGAGCCTGTGTGCCACAACTAGAGAGAAGTCTGCGTGCCACAACTAGAGAGAAGCCCGGGTGCCGCAACTAAGACCTGATGCAGCCAAAAATAAATAAATTAATTAATTAAAGAAAAATAAGGCAGGTTTGAAAAAGAACCAGGTAGTACTTTTGTTTATTTATTTTTCAAATGTATTGAGGAATAATTTACAGAAAATACATTGCATTCATTTAAAGTGTACAAATCAATGAGTTTTGACGTGTGTGTGTGTGTGTATATATATATATATATATATATATATATATATATATATATATATATATATATAGTGAAGCCATCACCACAAGCAAGATACGGACAACTTCCATTCACCTCAAGTGTTTCCTTGTGGCTGTTTGCAAATGATCCCTCCCTCCACCCCTGGCCCTGGGCAACTACTGGACACAACTACTGATGTGATTTGTGTCACTAGAACATACTTTGCATTTTCTGGAATTTTATTTAAATGGAATCATACCTTATAAACATTTTTGGATCTGGCTTTTTTGACTCAGCATAAGAATTGTGAGATTCATCCACCTTGCCATGCTTGTCAGTAGCTCATTTCTTTTTATTACGGAGTTAGAGTTCTCTAGATAGACCACATTTTGTTTTTCTGTTCCCCAATTAATGGACATTGGGATTGTTTCCAGTTTTTGGCTACTGTGAATAAAGATGCAATGAACATCCACATAAAAGTCTTTGTATGGACATATGTCTTCATTACTTTTGGGTAAATACCTAGTAGTGGAATCGCTTGGTCGTTTGGTAGGTGTATGCTTAACTTTTAAAAAAACTGCCCCAAAGTTTTCCAAAGTGATTGTACAATTTTCGTTCCCGCCAGTAGTGTATGAGAGTTCCAGTGGTCTCATATCCTCTTCAACACTTGATATTGTCAGTCTTTTTAATTTTAGCTGCTCTAATGAATATGTAGTAGTATCTCATTTGTGGTTTTAATTTGCATTTCCTTGTGATGAATGATATGCGTATTTACCATTCTTATATCTTGTTTTGTGATGTGTTTGTTCAAATTTTTGCTCATTTAAAGAACATTTCTTTTTTTATTGACTTGGAAGAGTTCTTTGTGTATGCTGGATACAATCTTTTGACAGATCTATCTATCTATCTATCATCTATCAATATTCATCTATCTATCAAATATTGTCTCCCATTCTGTGACTTGCCTCTTTGTTTATTTAATGGTGTACTTTGAACAAAAGGTTTTAATTTTGATAAAGTTCAATTTATCAATTCTCTGTTTTATGGAGTGTGCCTTTTTGTGCCTATCTAAGGAATATTTGCCTATTCCAAGTTTTCAAAGATTTTTTTCTTTTGTACATTGTTTTAGAAGTTTTATGTTTTTGCCTTTAAGTCTGTGACCCATTTTGGGTTAATTTTAGTGTATGATGTAAGATAAAAGCCTGTGTTTTTTCCCCCATAAGATATCCAATTATTCCAGCACCATTTGTTGAAAAAGACTTTTCCTTTCCCTGTTGAATTTTCCTGGCACCTTTGTTGAAACATCAATTAACTATATATGTGTGTGGGTCTATTTCTGACTCTCTGCTCTGTTGATCTATGTATGTATCCTTTCATCAACACTGAATTGATTTTTATAATTTTATAGTAAGTTGAAATCAGGTAGTGATATCTTCTCATTTTGTTTTTTAAAAAAAGTTGCACTGGTTATTCCAAGACACTTGCATTTTGTTATACATTTCAACAGCAGCTTGCCAATTTCTATGATTGCCTACTGAGATTTTGGTCAGTATTTTCAGTTTTCAGTCTATTATTCAATTTGTGGATAACTGACATCCTAAGAATACTAAGTCTTTCAATTCATGACAATAGAATGTTTCCATTTATTTAGGACTTAAAATGTTTTTTCCTGGTAATGTTCAGCAGTTTTTAGTGTAGAGGTCTTGCACACATCTTCTGATGATTTTATTTGTGAGTAGTTTTTGTTTTTGGACACTACTGTAAATGGAATTTATTTTTAAAATTTAATTTTCCAATTGCTTATGGCTGGTACATAAATATATAACTGATTTTGTTATACTAACCTTGTATCTTACGATCTTACTAAATTTACTTATTAGTTCTAGTAATTGTGTTTTAGATTCTTTAGGATTTTCTCTATAGTCATGTCTTCAGAAACAAATGATTTTATTTTTCTCTATCCAATATTTATGACTTTTATTTATTTGTCCTGCCTTATTACAATGGCTAGAACCCCAACCCCAGCACAACATTGACTAGAGTGGTGAGAGCAAGCATCTGTGCAATGTTTCCAATCTTTTTCTTATTTTGATGACAGTTTTTTTAAAAATTATAAATTGATGTTAAATCATGTCAAAAGTTTTTCTGACTCCATAGAAGTTATTATATGGTTTTTCTTTTTTATTGTATTAATATATTGATTGTGCTTATATGATTGATTTTATGTATTAAAACTACCTGGTAGTTAGTTCTAGGATAAACCCTCCTTGGTCATAATGTATTAATTTTTTAAAAATATTGTTGAATATTATTTACTAATATTGTATTAAGAATTATCCTTTATGTTTAAGCGGGATCTTGATCTGTTATTTTCCTTTTTTTTTTTTTGGTAGCATCCTTGTCACCTTGTCATCTTTTGGTAGTAAGGATTTGATATCTGCATAGCAGTGTGCTCTATAACTCTAGAGCCCCTCCTCTAATCAGGATAGTAGCTTGCATTTTTTTAATATTAAGAGGTTTAATTAACAAAAATGAGTTTATAACATTTATCAACATTAAGAAGATAAAGTGCAATATTCACAAATCAGTCCTGGGCAGAGTAGTTTGCATTATAATTTCATTTCTGATAGGATGCCCTATTTAAGCTGTGCCTGAGTGGGCACAATTAAGGTTTTCCCCAGTCCAGATGTCATACTGCAACAAAATCTGAATGAGGCTCTTCTACAAATACACTTTTGGAAAATATCTGAATTATACCTTAGAGGAATTTATATATTCAGAATTACTCACAATTAACTTAGATGTACAATGGTCTTATTTCAATACAAATTCTTCTTTCCTAGAGAGTGGATCTATAGCCACAGATAACTATGTCCTGTTCCAATGTTTTTCTACTCTTTTCTGCTTTGTCCTTTTCTGTCCTGACCTGAGTTGTCCTCTTCTAAGGTCCCATGCTGTCCTAGGTGAGCAGCGGACATCTTCAGCTGAGGTACATCCTGTAGTTGTCTAGAGGTCACAGGGCTTCACTGACTCCCTCTGTGAACTGTGCCATGTCCAGTTATAGTACAGAAGTTTGCTGCTTTAACAGCAAAAAATGTCCTCTGTTACTGCTGCTCTGTCTATGCTTCCACTGTCCCTTTGCCCTACATATTCCATACAATGCCAGGCTTCTTTCTCTTAGCTTATCAACTCCACCCAAGGCTGAGCAGGAACGAATTCTTTCCCAATGGAGGAAAGTTTTTAAGTCCATTTCAAATATAACTATTATGATCACTCTCCCCTCCAGAAAGCTAAAACAAAGTCTTACTGTGGTTTGTCCATTTTCCACTTCAGAGTGATGCCCTGCATATCGCGAAAGAACTAGGATCAAAGATGTTATTCAGCAGTAAAATGCTACCTACTTCTCTACTAACGTTTTGCTAATAGTGATTCGTATTACATTAGTGAAAAAGAAGGACAGCCAAAATTTATCAAAATTTAATTCACTCAGCCTTTACTCCCCTCATATCACAAAGGAATATGGGGTAGACCAGTTGGTTACAACTAGGCTTAGGTTGCTGCTCTCACCCCTCCCATTCTGGGAGCCTTTAGGCAGTCCCGGGCTGTCTAGTCCTTTTGACCTCCCTGAACCTTTACCAACAACTTCTGGAAAACACCTTGTCATACAACCATCCTTAAAGATATGGTTCTTAGAAGAATGATTCAGTCTGACATTTCTTAAGTTCCTTCCAATACTCTAGATTTCTAAGCCTTTAGTGGAGGACTCCAAAGAGACTCATCCATGATCTAGTTAGGGATTGGACTCAACTCCACAGTATAGATATATATATATATCCTAAATAAACTTTGAATCTAGGGAGAAGGATTGCCTTGAAGGTCCCAGAGTGATAAGTAAATGTTAATTTTATGAACTCTTAATCTTTCTTTTAAAAGAATAGATGTACTATTCTTTTAATTTCTTTTAAAAGAATAGATGTACTATTCTTCTAAATGTACTCTAGATGTACTAAAATGGTCCTATGAAGACCCATAAAAAGATAATGAAATGAGACAGAAAGATTAGACTTATTGTTCAAAAATTCTCAGTCTTACTGCTTGATTCTTTAAGTACTTGTAGAAGATAGGTGTATCATTACTTCTCCTGGCATGGTGCCTGCTTGGAGAGGCCACAAGTTACATGAGCCCACCCCATGGCCACAACTCATGACCAGGGTAAGACATCTAACCAAGGGGAGCCAGTCAAATTTTTAATCTTGTGAATTTGAATCAAGAGCTGAAAAGAGTAACTGCCAGCACTGGAAAGCCATGCAGACACGGGCATGGTGGCCATGTTTTGCCACATGTGAGATGAATAAACACTGCCAATGAATCAATAGGGAGGAGCAGGCAAATGGAGAAGATGCCAAAGAGAAATAAAGGCAAGAGATCCTGCAGCCCCAGGAGAGACAGAAAAGGCTTCATTCCTGAGGTCCTTTCAGGAGCTAAAATACTGCTTTTGTTTGCAAATAATTTTTTATTTTTAAATAAAACTCAGTTTTATTTCCTATCCTTGGATTCTGTGAGAACTGGATCTTTACAGTAGACAGCCCTTTATTTGTACTGGCTTGAGTGGGCTTATGTTTCCTGCAAACAAAAGTGCTTTGAGAACAGCATCTCTTTCTGGGCTTGAGGGCAGCCTCAGTATCTTAATTTGACTCTAGAGATGGCCCAGAACAGCACAGTGTTTGACAGAGTAGGGACTAAGCAACTTGGTTGAAATTCATGACTATGACTGACCATTTTTCACTTTCGAACATTTTAAATGTTTTCTACCATCCAACTTAACTCATCTAAGAGTAACCTTGTTATGTTTATTGTCTTTAACAACAGAAAAACAGCATTCAAAAAACCAGTCTTATAAGTAAGAACTATTGAGCATGAAAACATAGTGATTTCAGGGGCAACTAAAAGGCCTCATAGTCACTCATCTCTCTTCCTTATTTTGTGGATTTCTAAAATACTATTAGAATTGTCCCTGAAGTCGTTTTGGCCTTCCAAGTTCTTAATTAAAATATAAATGTTTGGGCCAATATTTCCCAAACTGTGTTCTGCAGAATTCTGACCTCTCATTATCCCCCATAAAAGAAAAGGAGAGGGAGACAAATAAATAGGGAGCCACAGTAAACTATATTCTCATCTTGGAGATTGACAGGGTACTGCAGCATTCTAAAACCTCTGAGAAGTTGTGCAGTAAAGAAAACTAATTATGCTGCGTTTGGTGGAGGTGAGTAAGGCATACCCATTAAGGAAACTGTCTGGTTTAGCATAATGACTCTGCCTCCTATCTGTTGTGTGACTTAGACAAATATAATAGTAGGATAATAGTAGCCCCTATCTTACAGATTTATTGCGAGAATTAAATGAGGTATTAAATGAAGAATATAAAGCACCTAACACCTGACCAGTACATAGAAGCACTCAATAAAAGCTATTAACATAGCTTTTTCTAAACTTTCTGAACTGTGGCTATTAAACGCAATCACCTGTCAACATCTCTCAGAATTTATACTTTGGAGGATGTCAGGAGGAAGAAAAGCTGTATAAGAGAGGAAGGAAGCAAGAAGCGCTGAAAGGGAAAAGAGTGAAATGGACAAAGGTAACATTGCGTAGTTTAAAATCTGTATAATTTAGCAATGATACATTTTGTCATAGGCTTGTCTCCAATCCTAGTACAGTTCAGGCTTACAGCAGGCATTTAATAAAAAGGCTTGCTCTTTAATTAATTAAAAATATTAAAGGTGACATGCTGTCACCTTATATTTTAATCTGTTTCACAGCAAGAGAAAAATTCTGATCTAGAAAAAGTCCTGGAAAGTACTGAGCATCTGTAGATGATCAGATATTTCCAAGCAGCCTTAGAGTTCATTTTCAGGGCTACAGAAGCACTTTCAGTGTTCCAGAGATGGCAAAGCCAAAGCATCCTCCCACCACCCTACTTTCTGCAGGCTTAGAACTTAAGGCCAAATTCCAGCACCAGGAGGAAAGCAAAATAAAACAACAACACCCTGATCGTTAGAAAACAAAGACTGAACAAGCAGAGACTGATCCTAGCTTTAGTGCAATTTTAACTGCTTTTGTGCTGCGGCTGACACAGGGGTGTGACTAGTGTTACCTCAGTCTTGCATAAGAAACTAGCAGCATCCATTCAAAAGAAAAATGATAATTGCTCAGTGAAAAGAAAAACAACATGAAAGGCCCTTCAGAGTATGTTTCAGAAACACCCAAATGAAGGACATATAATTAGGGTAAACAAACCCAGCTCTGGCTGAAGTTTGATAAACATCTTTAAATCTCAAACCAGTCTTCTAGAGTTCAGGTCTCATTAACTCTGTCATTGCTTTTGTGGCCAGCACTTCTTTGCTTTTCATAAGATAGATAGGCAGATACTAGGACAGACAGATGCATGGAGAGGAATCTTCCAATTTCCATTCAAATATATCGATTTTTAAAAACTTCCTTACGTGTGCTAAATCATCCCTCGCCACTGGCAGTTACAGGGAGGCAGACAGACATTAGGATTCGGGAATGAATGGGGAAAGGGAAAACTGTACAGCTAAAGACAATCTGCACAGGGGATGAGGCAGAGGTTTTGGAATCAGAGAGACCTGGGGTCTCAGTTATGGCCCCACTACATAGTAACAATGTGACAGTCAGAAAGGCACTTAACTTCCCTAGTTTCAATTTACTGAAAGTAATGACATCTGAATTTCCAGGTGTTTTAAGGATTCAGTGAGTCAGTAGATGTAAAACACTTAGCACCGGGCCTGGCACATAGCCAAGTAGCTAGCATTCAGTGGCCCCATATGCCAGGAATTGTGCTAAATGCTTTGAATGTAGTATTTCCTCTAGTCCTCAAAATAATCTTTCAGGAGTAGATGCACTGACTACTCTTTATAGGAGAGGAATTGGAGCTTTAGAGACATTAGGTAATTGGCCCCAAAAAGTGGCAGAGCCAGGCTTTGAGTCCATGTCTGGCTGACTCCAGACCTCTCACTCCTGGCTACCACGTACAGTGCAGTCAGGTGGTGGTTACTCTGTTTATCAAGAACCCACCGTGTGTCTGGAGCATCACAAATTTCACAAATAACTCATTTAATATTTGTTACACTAAAAAGCCAGTATTGCCTCTCATTCTACAGATAAGGAACTTAAGGCATCAAGAGATTAACTATGACTCTCAGGTAGGGCTGGCTTCAGGGTCTGTGACCTGTGCAATTACACAGGACCTCACGCTTAGACAGGCCCCAAGCTTGGTTTATTGCTCTTCTGTTGCCATCTTGAAGTTCTTAAGCATTACACACACACACACACACACACATATATTTTTTGCATTCGGTTCCACCAATTAAGCAGCCAGTCCTGCCCTGTTGCACTGCACTTCCATGGATTGCGGAATTCAAGCTGGAGTTAGGGGGCCACTCCTTTCTCTGAGGGCAGCATTAGTAGCATCGTGCCTTCGGGATTCTAGAAATAGAAGCCCACAGATTAATGTTTGCAAGTACTACCTATGACAGGACTGTCTTAGAAAATTAATGGAATGGTAATTGAGTTAGAGTAGGACATTTAAAAAATATGCATTTACACTGCATTCTTATAAGTGCTCTTTGAAGGAAGGGAAACTCGCAGTCTCTGCCTTCTAAGTGTTCATGGTAGCGACACCATAGATTTATTATCAAAGAATAAATGCCCTGAGATATATCACACCCAGACAACACCACCCTGCCCAGTAAATCTCTAGAGAAATGATGCCAAACACATAAGAAGATACATGTTTTATAGTGGCATTATGGCCAAGATGTTGGCTTTATTTCATGCGTGTTGTAGGGTAAGAACTGGCAATTGGGTTTATCTATATTGCAAGGGGAAGAGCACTTAATCACTACCAAACCTAGGCACAAAACACGAGGCATACCCCCAAACAGAAGAAATGGTCAGAGTACTTTCCCTCTGTCTTCATCTCCTGGCTCTTTGTATTTAGCATTCTTTTCATCTACCATACACAGGCTCTCTCCAAATGGCAGGAAAAAAATGGCTGCTGCCCACCCGGCTCAAATCCTTGTAGCCTGCTGTTCAAAAGGAAAAGAGACCGTCTCTCTCCAAGACTCCTTATATCAAATCACATGGAAAGGCTCTGATTGGCCCTACTTGGGGCAATATTTATGCGTTAGACCAATCAATGTGAACAGGGGGATAGGGATACTGTGACCGGCCAGCCCTGGGTCACATGCCCTCCTATGAAACCAGAAGTAGATGGACATTCTGATTGGCAGATAGGGTTGGCCCATTTATTTATTGTTTTTCTGAAATTCAAACTTAGCTGGGTGTTCTGTATTTTATCTGGCAACCCTGCCACCAGAACCATACAGGAGCGAGAAGGAGCAGTTCCCAAAAGAATGAAGGTTGTGGGCTAATAGTTCTTAAAGATAGAGTTCAGTCCTATTGGTTTGGCCCCCAAAGACTAGATCTCAGTTCCAAGTTCTCCGAGAAAATGTTGAGTTTTAGTTATAGCCCCATTTTCAGGGCCAAATCCTTCACTTGTGAGTTAGCATTTGACGCTCTAAATCTATTGCCACCACTGATTTACATGTCCGAAAGCTATTGAAATTCTACTTAAGACTTTAAATTCGTTTCTCTTGTTAAATGAATATTAATGAATCCAACAAATTCACAATACTTATTGCCATTTATGCATTTGGGTTTGTTATGTTAAAAGTTCAATATAACATTTTAGTTTTAAATGGAACGAAAAGGCTAGTTATTTATTTATTTTTTAACAAACCAGGATATACTTTCTAAAAATGTTGAACCAAAAAATATATTTTGCCAAAGGCTTATACGGGGACTTCCCTGGTGGCGCAGTGGTTAAGAATCCACCTGCCAATGCAGGGGACACGGGTTTGAGCCCTGGTCGGGGAAGATCCCACATGCCGCGGAGCAACTAAGCCCGTGCGCCACAACTACTGAGCCTGCGCTCTAGAGCCCACGTGCCACAACTACTGAAGCCCGAGCGCCTGGAGCCCGTGCTCCGCAACAAGAGAAGCCACCGCAATGAGAAGCCTGCGCACTGCAATGAAGAGTAGCCCCCGCTCACCGCAACTAGAGAAAGCCTGCATGCAGCAAGGAAGACCCAATGCAGCCAAAAATAAATAAATTAATTAATTAATTTTTTAAAAAAGGCTTATACAGTCAAATCCTGCTGGAGAAATCATTCTATTGAATTGAAAAATATTTAAGGTGACTCTAGCCAATGGACCAGATGTTACAGACAATATAGAATAGAATTAAATTATTGTACAAAAGGAAAATTTGGATGGCCCCCTACAATATGTTGAAATGTAATTTAGTCTTGAAAACCAAGCTCAAGCATTGTGACCTTGAGGTATATTTAAAAATGAAGATTAAAATTTTCCCTTTTGTCCTCCCTCAGTCTTCTGGCAGTCCTTCTGCCCTCCCTTGGATTCTCATCCTCATGTAAAACGTGATAAAAATGTAGAAAAAAAACATAGAACAGCACTGTCCAATTGCAATATCATAAGAGCCAAATATGTAATTTAGAATTTTCTAATAGGCACATTTAGAAACGTAAAAAGAAACAGGTGAAATCAATTTTAACAGTATACTTTATTTAACCTAATATATTCAAAATTTTATTATTTTGACATGTAATCATTATTAAAAATTAATAAGGAGATATTTTACATTCTTTTTATACTTACAGCACATCTCAATTTGACACTAATTTAATTGGAAATATTTGATCTGTATTTAGACTTTACAAAATTTACAGTTAAAAAAGTAGATTCAGGGACTTCCCCAGTGGTCCAGTGGTAAAGAATCTGCCTTCCAATGCAGGGGAGGCAGGTTCCATCCCTGGTCGGGGAATTAAGGTTCCACATGCCTCGGGGCAGCTAAGCCAGCGCACCGCAACTTCTGAGCCGGAGCGCTTCAACTAGAGAGCCCGCGTACCGCAAACTACAGAGCCCACGTGCCCTGGAGCCTGTGCGCCGCAACTAGATAGAAGCCCGCACGCCGCAACGAAGAGCCTGTGCTCCGCAACGAAAGACCCCGCGTGCCTCAAGGAAGATCCCACGTGCCGCAAGGCAACTAAGACCCAACAAAGCCAAAAAAAAAAAAAAAGAAAAAGAAAAAGTAGATTCACATACCCAAGTTGTTCCAAAAATATTTAATAATTTTCCAATAACTGAATTGAGTTTCATTTCAGGATATGTATCAGGGTCCACTCAGGAGACAAAACCACATCAGTATTTGAACAGAGAGAACTTAATTCAAAGTTATACAAAATTTAAATTTAGCTGTACAAAATTATCAACTTGGTAACTAAACAGTTTAAAACAAGATAACTACCTGCTCTCACAGACCTAGCAACTGCAGGAAGCAGCTACCACTACTGCTAGGAGGGCTGGGGAAACAAAAGGAAGAGGTTGGAATTAATAAAACTTAGAAGCTTAAAGGTGGGGTTTTTGGAGATGAAATTCAGCCTTGAGAAAGGAGCACTGCTTGCCTAGTGCTGTGTCAGCATTTGGAAGATTTCTAATGAGCTAGAGTAAAACTTTTATATACATTTCCAAACATTACAATACCAAAGCTAGTACATTTTTACAGGGCTGCTGAAAGGAGTCTAAACTATTCATAGACATAAAATTAAAGGTATTAAATTGAAGAAGAGATGGATTACAAGGGTTGTTAAAATTTTCATGGTAGGAGGAGATACAAAAAAAAAAAAAAGCCTTCTTCAATTTTGGAAATTGACAAATGATCATCTAAGCCAGGTATCAGCAAACTATGGCCTGTGGGCCAAATCTGGCCTGCTTCCTTTTTTGTAAATTTTTACTTATTTAACACTTTTTTATTTATTAAAATTTTTGTAAAGTTTTATTGGAATACAACCATGCTCATTTATTTACGTATTGTCTATGGCTGCTTTTCCACCACAGTGACAGAGATGAGTAGTTGCAGCAGAGACCATATGGCTTACAAAGTCTAAAGTATATACTGTTTTGCTTTTTACAGAAAAGTTTGCAGAACCTTGATCTAAATTTTTGCTGAAATAAATGTTTTGCTCATTTAAACATGACACCAGTAGCAAAACGTTTCCTAGTATGCCAGGCAATACATATTCTTATGGTGCACAGTCCAATCCCAACTGTTGGCACACCGACATCTATTTCTTAATGTTGGCTTACTTTAAGCTTTCCCAAAATCTTAGGAACTGCATAACATCAATAAGCATATGAATTAAAATTAGCCTGGCTCCTGGCATTCACCCCTCTGGATTTCTAAATTCTACTGTAGTTATTTTTTCATGGAATATAATAATCTAAATGTAAAACTAGAGGATATCCACATATTCCTTTAAATATTAGACTCCCTCAAAATAAAAAAGACTATTCAATCAGCACAAGAAGCAGAAATAAAAACTCAACACTCATATTGTGAGGTAAAATATAGCTTATTCATTGTCAAAGTCAGTTGCAGTGCAAAATTATATTTAATTTTCTTTTCATTACATTAAAATTGCACAAAGTGTGAGTCTTCCCAAATAATTTTTGATAATATAATTTTCCCAGAAATGGGAAAATGAATATTTTTACATATTATTTTGAAGCTCTAAGTTTAAAAACAATTCAAGATTTTATTTAGGCTCCCATGTAGAAAGTTTAAATTTAGTTACTTAGGCAAAAGCTGTGATTCTTAAAGAGAAAAGAAAAAATCTAGACTGCTCTCTTTGACTTTTTAATAATGGCCTTCATATTGGCCTTCAACATGTGGGCATTCCACCCCTTTATCTATCTAAAGTCATAGCCAGACACACAAATAAACACAAAGCAAATAATCACCTATGTTATTTACAGCATAAACTAGTTCTGAAATTTGGGCATGTTCCCTTAAATAAAAAGCTTACCATTATGGGAATAATAAACTTGATGATAAAGCTTTTTCCTCCTCCCCCCTCCTCCTTCTCCTTTTTTCACCTTTTCCTTACCCATTTCCTTCTTCTTTCTCCTCCTTCTTCTTTTAATTTTCTTTTGTGTGAGCAGATAAAGACCTGTTTTTATCCAAGTCCTGCATGCCTGTGACAGAAGAGAAAGATATATGAGACAAAGGGCAGAAGATGAGAGAAAAGGGGGAAAGATTTTAAGCTTATCAATGACAAGTTTCTTTGATTGTTAGTCGATTAAAAGAAGTGAAGTTTCTATGCAGACACAAGAGTTGTGTTCCATGTTGGAAACGGTGCGTGAGTGAGTGGTGATGGGGAGAGAAGGGAGAGCTTGAATAATTAGAGAAAGTCTTCATGTTACCAGTTTCTATTGTATCTTATTTTAATTGGACCATGTACTACGTGCTAGTGCTTTCATGCCTGTGCTTTGGTGACAGTTCAACTTGCCTTAACGCAGCCAGAATACTGAAGGTTTCTGCAAAATCAAATTCCTGGAGCTGATTCTTAATTAATGGTCAAACCCATTGCTCAATAGGCAAGTAAACATGCTCTCTGCCACCAAATAGGATTCAAAAGAGAAAACAAAAAATATCTAGGCTATTCATCAAACTTTAATTCAATTCATTCAAAACCTATTATAAATTGGTCACTTCATTGGAAATCAAGAATGCAACTAATGGAGTCAAGTAAATTCTTGGGCCATTAAAAAGAAACACCGGACAGAACAGTACCTTGATTCCCATTATAGCATCTGACTCTGGTAGTGAACAAAACATGTTTTACTCCTCAATAGGTGTTGAGATTTCATTTATCTCTTTCTTGTGCTGTTTGATTAGACTTTCATAGAAGATCAAGGATCTAACCCTTAGGTGCTAGTGAGGCAAAAAAGTACCCCCTGACTGTATACAGTTGAAATTCACAATGGAGCTATAAACTTGGACTCTATTAATAATAGTAGCTAACTTTTCTGATAATCCAAAATGTGTCAGGCACTGCATTAGGCAAGTTTCTTGGATTATGTCACGTTTGATGTGGTGGAAAAACAAAATACAATAAAGCTTAAAAGAAAAAAAAGGAAGATTTAGAGTTGAGGGAGGGAAATGTTGCTTTTCAAGCTGTGTGTGGCAACAACCAAGTAGAGATATCCAGGCAGAAATTAGCTGCATGAGTCTTGAGCTCATAAAAGAGATCTTGATAAGAGATGTAGATTTATACAAATTTAGAGGAGTAGGAGAAGAAAAACAGAATACAGAGGAATATGTGCAGTTAAGCAATGGTGAAAACATGAGTAGAAAACTAGGAGACCATGGCATTACAGAAGCTGATTAAAATAAAAATAAGAGGTTATGAGGGCTTCCCTGGTGGCACAGTGGTTGAGAATCTGCCTGCTAATGCAGGGGACACGGGTTCAAGCCCTGGTCTGGGAAGATCCCACATGCCACAGAGCAACTGGGCCTGTGAGCCACAATTACTGAGCCTGCACGTCTGGAGCCTGTTCTCCGCAACAAGAGAGGCCGCGATAGTGTAAGGCCCGCGCACCGCGATGAAGAGTGGCCCCCGCTTGCCACAACTAGAGAAAGCCCTCGCACAGAAACGAAGACCCAACACAGACAAAAATAAATAAATAAAATTAAATTAAATTAAAAAAAAAAAGAGGTTATGAAAAGATATAATAGTCACAAACCCATGTACATCAAATAACCTTACAACTGAATATATAAAACAAACACTTTTACAAATGCAAGAACCTAATAAAATTTCAGCAGCAATTTTTTATCAGAGACAAAGAACTTTATTACTCATAGCAATAGCAGATGCCAGAGTATCATCATCTGCATCAATGCCCAGTTTTCACAGAGCATCAGGAAGAGGGCTAGATGATGCCTGCTCATGCAATTGGGTGTCTATAGGAGAGAAGCCCTGATCCTAGGGAGCCCAATTCTTTTATATTGGGTAGTAAGCCTGCCTGACCTTTGCCCCAAAGAGAGACTTTATCCTTATTATATTGGATAGTCAACAAACCTACTCTTTGCTCTGGAAAGGACACAATCTCTATCTTCCAAGGCTGTTTGCTGTACAAAAACCCTTGAAAAGGTATTTGGAACAAAGGGATCCAGTGCCTCTGCTTACAAGATGCAAAAACGGGAGAGATCCATGAGGAATACATCTAATATTTAACATACTAGTCCTTCTTTGATCTTTCTCTTTCCTGATTATTTAAACTAATTAATTTCTCTGTACTCTCTCCTTTTCTTTAGTGTTCTGAATGATACACATTTGATCCGTAATTTTTTTTTTAATCTTTTTATTTTGGGTGGGGAGTGCACCGTGCAGCACGTGGGATCTTAGTTCCCTGACCGGGGATCGAACCCATGCCCCCTGCAGTGGAAGCACAGAGTCTTAACCACTGGACTGCCAGGAGAGTCCCTGATGTGTAATATTTTAATGGTTTCTCTTAAAGTTTTTAATATGTATAATTGACTAGAACACTGTAGTCAATCAATGATCTGTATCCTTTTTCTTTACAATATAGGACCTGGTAAATTTTAACTCTAATTATATCTAACAGTCTCACAACTTATTATGGTATATATTCTCATTCAAATTTATTTTTATAATTCCCAAGTTGGTCATTATTATAATTATTTTTATTATACATCCAATATATTTGTTACTTTTTCCCCATGCCATTATTTTATTTTTAATTAAAACATTTTTAAAATTGTGGTAAAATACACATACATAAAATTTACTATTTTAACCATTTTAAAGTATATAGTTCAGTAGTGTTAAGTACATTCACATTGCTATACAAATAATTTCCAGAATTCTTTTCATCTTACAAAACTAAAATACTATACTATTAAAAAATAATTCTCCATTCCCTCCTCCTTTTACAATTCTACATTCCTTCTTCATGAATTTGTTCTAGGTACCTCATATAAGTGGGATCATACAATATTTGTCTTTTTTGGTTGACTAATTTCATTCAATATAATGACTTCAAGGTTCATCCATGCTGTAGCATGTGTCAGAATTTCCTTCTTTTTAAGATCGAATAATATTCCATTGTTACAGTTGCAATTTAAAAAATATCTCTTTTGAAGCAGAAAGATTCAGTACACAAAAGAATAAGGACATAGAGAAATTGACTAATAAAAGCAATAAAATCGATGTAATAAAATTATATGGGGACTTCCCTGGTGGCACAGTGGTTAAGAATCTGCCTGCCAATGCAGGGGACACAGGTTCGAGCCCTGGTCCAGGAAGATCCCACATGCCGCGGAGCAACGAAGCCCATGTGCCACAACTACTGAGCCTGTGCTCTAGAGCCCGTGAGCCACAACTACTGAGCCCACGCACCACAACTACTGAAGCCCGCGCGCCTGGAGCCCGTGCTCCGCAACAAGAGAAGCCACTGCAATGAGAAGCCCTCGCACCACAACGAAGAGTAGCCCCCACCCACTGCAACTAGAGAAAGCACGCACGCAGCAACGAAGACCCAATGCAGCCAAAAATAAAATAAATAAATAAATAAATTAATTAATTTATTTATTTAAAAAAATTATATGTACTTTGTTTCCTACCAATTCAGAGTGTGCATTTTTGTATGACTATAAAACATGGAGAAATTGATGGTGCATTTGACTACAAAGAAAACTTTTAAAAAATTTTCGAAAGGTAGACTACTCATAGAACACACAAAATTAGAAGTAAATAAAAACTAATGACTAAAAACATCTTAACAACAACAAAATCTTAACATTTTGGAAGTTAAGGAATGCTCTCATAACCTGTGAATCAGAGAGAAATTTTAAACTGAAATTACATACTATCTAGAAAGCATGGAAAGGAGAATACTTCACATTTAATACTTTATATTAAACCAACTGAGTTTATTTTCAGGGAACAATGCATAGACTCAAATTCCTTCATGTTTGAAGAAATTTGAAAATAAAGTAACTTAGACTCACTGTTACTGGCTGAATTATATCTATCTAAAATTCATATGTTGAAATTCTGACCCCTAGCACCTCCAGAAGCGATTGTATTTGGATATAGGGCCTTCAAAGAGTTAATTCGGGTAAAACGAGGTTACAGAGGTGGGCTCTGATTCAATATGACTGGTGTCCTTATAAGAAGAGATTAGGACACAGACAACACACAGACCAAGGGACAACTGTGTGAGGACACAGGGAGAAGACAGCCATCTGCAAGCCAAGGAGGGAGGCCTCAGAAGAAATCAAATCTGCTGACACTTTGATCTTGGACTTCCAGCCTTCAGAACTGTGAGAAATAAATTTCTGGGGCTTCCTGGTGGCACAGTGGTTAAGAATCCACCTGCCAACGCAGGGGACACAGGTTCGACCCCTGGTCCGGGAAGATTGCACATGCCTCGGAGCAACTAAGCCCACGAGCCACAACTACTGAGCCCACGTGTCACAACTACTGAAGCCTGTGTGCCTAGAGCCTGTGCTCCCCAACAAGAGAAGCCACCTCAAGGAGAAGTCCATGCACTGCAACAAAGAGTCGCCCCTGCTCGCCACAACTAGAGAAAGCCTGCACGCAGCAACGAAGACCCAATGCAACCAAAAATAAATAAATAAAATAAATTTATTTTAAAAAAAGAAATTTCTGTTGTTTAAGTCACCCACTCTATGGTAGTTTGTTATGGCAGTCCTAGCAAATTAATACACCCATCTTAAGGATTAGTAAAAAATCATAAAATAAATTGAAGAGAGTATGCAGTGGGAATTAACAAAGACAAAAGATAGAGTTAATAAAATAGGAAACACAAAAATGAAAGAAGGAAAAAAAACCCCAAAAAATGATGTTATGAAAACAACAATAAATAAATTGCTATTAGACTGAATAGAGGAAAGAAAGAACTAGAGAGAAAATATGCGAGATTAAGAATGAATTTACATAGTCACAAAAAAGAGATGAAGGTAATTATAAGATGTATCATGTGAAATCCTATGGCAACAATTTGATAACCTAGAAGAAATAGATGATTTACTAACAACATAAATAACAAAATTGACCCAAGAAGACATTAAAAGTTTGAAAAGAGTAATCAACATGTGAAAGATTACAAAAGTGACTGAAGATCTACCCATTTTCAAAAAACCATCAGATGATTTTACAGCTGAGTTCAACCTAACCTTTAAAGCGGAGGTAACTCCAATATCATTCACACTCTTTCAGATCATAGCAGAAGATGAGAAGCCCTCCAATTTGCTTTATGATGCTAATATAACTTTAATACTAAATCCTGATAAAGATAGTTAAGAAAAAGTGATAATGGTGGGGGAAGGAGCTGACAGAACAACAGTACAGAAAAAAACTATAATCCAGTAACAGAAATTAATGCATATCAATGCACATGGGGAAGGAGTAAATTATTCAAACAAACAATGGAGTTGGGGAAAATGGTTAAGAATTTGGGTAGGAAGGAGAATTCAATTAGAGCTTTACCTAACATTATAACCAAAATAAATTCAAGATAGGTTAAAATGTTGAAAGTAAAATATGAAAACAAAAAAAAAGCTGTCAAAGAAAATATGGGCAAATCATTTAAAAGCTCTTGAGATAGGGATTTACTAAAGATTAAGGCCTTGGAAGAAATCACAAAGGAAAAGAAATAGATTCATTTGGCAACATAAAAATTTTAAACTTCTGATCATTAAAAAGTCACGAACAAAATAAAAAAGAAATGGCAAACTGACAAGATATAATTGAAAATATTACAGATAAAATATTCATCTGATATCATTATAATTTATTAAGAAAAGTACAAACATGTTATTAGAAGCATTGATAGAAGAGATGAACAGAAAATTTATGGAAGAAAAATTTAAAAAATAGACAAATGAATAATTTTCAATCTCTTTAGTAATTAATCAAAGACATAACTGGGCAGATAATATTTTTTGTGTAAAATTAGCAAAAAATCTAAAAAATTATAATATTCAGTGTTATTAAAGATGAAAATAAATTAGTGCTCGTGATACACTGTAAGTAGGAAAATTCTAGCTGGAGTTTTGGAAATATATATAAAAAGTTTATTTTTTAAAATATCTTTTATTTCAAAGATTCCATTTTTAGAATATATTTAAAGAAAATTTACATATGCATTAAAGGTAAAAATGTTGATCTGCATTTTTAATATGAAAAGATATCCAAAACAGAGTAATAAGAGCAAAAAGTAAGTTATAAAATACAATATACCGTGGTCCCAATTTTGTTTAAATATGCTGTCTAAAAGAAAGATCAAAAAGAAATACATCAAGCCATAAATATGATTGTCTCTTGGCTAAAAGATTTTGTGTGATTTAATTTTCAAATTTATACTTTATATTTTCCAATTTTTCTGTAATCAATATATTTCCTAATTTAAAAACATTTAAATTGAAAATGCAATACAGTACAATTTAGGATATTTCTAATACAAAAGTTTGCTAACATCATTTGAGATTGAAAATTATGGTTGATAAAATTTAATATTATAATTGAAATTCATTCATGAGAAAATAATGGATCTATGCAAAGATCATCAATGAATGTAAAACAGTTAGCTGAAAAGTTGATGGGAACTTTGTAATGGATGTATCAATCTGACAAAACCTGCACCCTCAGATTAACCTCAGCATCATGAAAGAGGGACCACTAGACATTAAGTGTCTTGTGATGTGAAGCAACCCATGAATATTCTTGCCAGAAAGAAAGAAAAGATGGAAAGAAGGGAGGGAGGACAGAGGGATGGAGGGGAGGAAGAACCTAAATCTAATCACACTTATAAATCTACCTGTTTACAGAAAATACAGGGGATGGAAGAATAAGCTGAGCAATGCCACAAGGAGGCTAATAGCCAAATTCAGAATGTGGGAAAGTCAACAAGTTAAACAACCTGGTCCTTTCAAAACTAAATGGTAAGAATAAAAGGGAAGGGGATGCATCATAGATTAAAAGAAATTTGAGAAATATAATAACTAATATGACGTATGGTCCTTTTTTGGATCGTGATTTGAACAAACAATAAAAAGTCATTTTTTAGATTAGTTGGGGGACTTGATTATAGGCCATGTTACATGATACAAAAGAATTTTTATTAATTTTGTTAGTTGTGGTAATGGTGTGTTATATTTAAAATATCCTTATCTGTTAGATAGGAATACTGAGGTATTTGTGAGTGACATTATATAATGTCTGAAATTTGATTTTAAATACTCCAGAAATTTTTAAAAAAGAAATCTGTGTGTGATAGGGGAAGCTATATTGATAAAATAAAATTTACAAAATTTTTGAAGCTTAAAAGAGGAATACCCTGGGGTTCAATAGCTTATCCTCTTCACTTTGGTGTATATTTGAAAATATCCATCATTAAAATTAGAAAATAAAATACTAAAATTACTAGCACAGACTTTCAGGTGAAGAAAAAATATTTCTGCTCATAGTTTGGTATGAATGGACATTGCTCAAGTTTGCAAATGTGAGCATCTTTATTCTTTAGAAATTAAGATCTTATATCTCTGACTGGGACAAATAGATATTTGGGAATTCTTAGTTTAACCTTAGTTTAACATAGATATACATAGAGTTTTGAAAATGGTAAGGAAAATCACAGAGTAAAACAGATTGTGAGAAGGTGCTGTGAGAGAAAATATATCTGAAAAGCCAAAAAAGAAAACATAACAACCCCTATAAGACACAGCACGTGTTCTTTGTAAGGTGTTGCATAAGAATAACTGAGACCTTCAGAGTCTCTAAGAAAGAATAAGGGTCCTCCATGGACATGGTTCTGCATGTCCAAAGGACAGCTTAGTGAAGAAGAAAAAGAAAGGAATCATGAGCATTTTTAAGGTTGCATTCTCTCTAGTAGACTGGATGTCCAAATCCTACAAGGAGATGTCCTTGGTTCCCTCTGAGTTGGGAGACTGTCAATCCTAACCTCACCTTTTCATTAGGCATGACTAGCTTGTCACACTTGCTCTGTACCCGTCCTGCCCACTAGAGTGTAAGAGTCATGAGGGCAGGGACCATGCCTGCAGAGTCACTGCATAACCCCATCCCCTCTACGGTGCCTGGCACACAGAAGTGCTCAGTGAATATTATTTAATGAGTCGATTATCTTTTTTGTTAAAAAATTACTTCCCAGTCTTCTCTACCCTATTCTATATGATAAGGGTTTGTTTTTATTGAGAAATGGCAAAATAAAGCCTTTAGAACCCCTGAAGATTAAATACTAAAATCCCCACAACAATTTTTTTGTTCTTATGAGATTGCATGGATTCGAAGGACGTTTATAATGCCTAATAATGCTCTAGGAAGTTAGCCAAGAATTCCACCATCACCTAGGAGTCTCAAAACCTTGAGAACTTTTCTCCTGGTGTGTTTAAGAGTATTCAAGCTCACTCTGCACGAGGAATGGTCTGGCTTATGTTGACATTTCTGTCTTCCCCCAGCTCCCCCCCCAAGTCATACTGCAGTTTCTTTTCAGGGTCATACACGATTCTAGCAGCCTTTTTGGTGTGGGGAAGATAGCCCTACATGCTTCCCTCAGCTCTCACGGCTCTAATAAGAGACAATCCCTACAGCATAGTACAGTTTCTCAGCAGGATAAAAGCTAGTTTCTATAAGATAATATTTCTCTCTTGAGAGAGTATAGTTTGTAACTCTGGCACTATCAAATTTCCAGGTCATCTTTGCTCGCTGGGAAAAAGAATCCTTATGAAGAGAAGTTGCTCCCTGTAGGGAGAAGAAGGCAATGATCGCCACCCGAAATGACCCTGTGGCCTGGAAGGATGGCTACAATGGCCACAGGGAGGCTGCTGATTTGTTGGGCAGAAGAGGTTTGGGTGACCACAGAAGGGAAGATCCCTTAAATGGAGTGACTTTCGTGGCCCTTCTGTAAAGCTTTCGCAAACTGGCCAACGCGGTCATCAACCACGCTCTGATCATTTCCAAGTTGCTGAAGTAGCTCAGCGGATTAATAGGACATAGCATTGGCTTTCTCAAATGCACACCTACAGAATCATTTAATGCCATTTTCAAGGGCACAAGCAAAGAGATCTGAGAGCTCTGCAAGTGAACAGAGAATAACAACATAAAACCATCACTACCACCAAACCTGGAAAACACTTCATGGGAACTCGTGCCCTCCATTGCCCCTGCCCTGCGCACTCTCCACTCAAACTCTCCTTTCCCGTTCCTACTTCACTGGGTCCCCACCTCAGAAACGGAGGAGGGAGCTGTGCTAAGGAAAGGTCCATGTCTCCCTAACACAAACTCTCTCCTCTTAAAGTACCTGCATGCTCATCTCATTGCATTTCTAGCCTCACCCCAGTCAAGAGAACAACTTCTTTGTCACCTTTGGAGTTTATCTTGATTTTTCAAAAATCTAGATAGACCTAGTAAAGGGGGGAAAAAATCACTTGATGTAGAATCGTATCCTGGAAAACTGATTCAGGTTGAGATTTTACAACATCGTTATTTGGTCATATTTACCAAGTTTCTTACCTGCTCTATTATCTGCTTTTTCAGATGTGTGCTGTTTTTGATTTTTAATGGCTCTTATTTACCAAATGTCTTATTCATGATATTATCTGCTTTTTCAGATGTGTTGTCTTTTTAATTTCACTGCTAAGAGAGTCTAGCCTAACTTGCTTAATAATCCAAGAACTGTCAAGCACCCTGTGCAGGTTGAACCGGCAGCTTCCATGGCAGTGACTGGTTTCTTCATTCTTACAATCAATGCTTTTTATAAGAACTGAAAGAATTTGTCTTCAAAAGGAAACTTTAAATGCTGACAGTTTATTTGATAAGGATCAAATGTTTTTTTGGATCAAATGTTCTTTTTATCAAATATTTTCAAATATTCGAAAGGACTGTTTCAGTGGTCCTCCCATCATCTTGTAAAATCAAACAAGCAAACAAATAAATCTTTGGAATCTTTTGTAATTTAAAGAAGTTATATTAGTGCTTCAATTTCTGAAAATACCCATGTGGACAAATATATCCTAATATGTCTATGGAAGGAGGTAACAATGGAAAATATTTCCAAAAAGTATATAGTCAATAATAGAGTGCATGGGTATAATACACTTTATAATATTTTGGATGTTTACATTTTGGTATTCTTTTTTTTCACTCATCAGCTGGACAGAAAAATATTTTGGCTTTTCTATTCTCTTCTAAGAAAGTCCAGGTTACTTTACTTGTGGCCAAGCACAGAATTAGCTAGACCTTTGTACTAATACCCTTCACTGTACAGACTGAGAGATGCTGTGAGACAAATCATGTCCAACAAAAAAAATCATTACCATATAGAGAAAAAGCCTTAAACTGCAGAGCACATGCCTGTCTATTTGGTTTCCTCCTAAGGCTTTTACTTTCATGATGCACTAGACTGTTTTGGCCAACTATATTATCATTTGAGTTTTAATCAACACTCATAAACTTTATATATATATATATGTGCACACAGTATTTTATTTATTTATTTATTATAAATTTGTTTATTTTTGGCAGCATTGGGTCTTCGTTGCTGTGCGTGGGCTTTCTCTAGTTGTGGTGCACAGGCTTCTCATTGCGGTGGCTTCTCTTGTGGAGCACGGGCTCTAGGCACGCGGGCTTCAGTAGTTGTGGCTCACGGGCTCTAGAGCGCAGGCTCAGTAGCTGTGGCACATGGGCTTGGTTGCTCTGCGGCATGTGGGATCTTCCTGGACCAGGGATTGAACCTGTGTCCCCTGCATTGGCAAGCGGATTCTTAACCAATGCGCCACCAGGGAAGTCCCAGTATTTTATATATATACATATATATATATATATATATATATATATATATATATATATATATATATATATGTATATATATATATATATATATATATATAATGAACTTATAGGTCCTTACAGGTCCTTTAGGCACCTTTCGTTAACTCTCAACCATTAGCTGTGTGTTCGGTTACCAAGGAGATCTTTCAGATTTCTCTGTCTCAAAGCTATTGAAGAACTAACTGTTCTTACAGCCACAATTATTAAGAAGTAACTTCATAAAAGCAATTTTTAACCAGAAGACGATCTATGTGTTTATATAACAGATGGATCAAACTATTCTAAGGCTTTTAAATTTTTTCCTTTTAAATTTAAGGCTTCAGATGACCCAGGAGGCTCCACAGAAAGACCAAAAATTGACACACTTTCACGTGTTCACATTCAACTCACTTCAACAAATATTTACCGGGACTAGGTCCTGGGGTTCAAAGATGAGTAAGAGCTCCTCTTCAAGGAGCTAACAATCTGAGAAGAAATCGGTGAATAGACAGCCAGCTGTGTCACAAAATAGTAAGTGTAAAACTACCCATCTGAAGGAAAGTCTCTGAGGGCACATGAGAAGAAATGATTAATTTTCCCTTGAGGATGTGTGGAAAGATGGTAAATTCACTTTACTGGTTGCTTCCCAATATTCAATTTTCCCTTTGGGTGGGATTGTAAGTGATTGACCCCCACTTAGGTTCCAGGGGTGAGTCTTCATAAGTGTCCAGCCACTCAGCACAATCTGAGACCCTTTTCAAGTGTTTAGCTCAAAAATGGATGTTATTATTTTCATTGCCTGTAGAGACTGGTTCAAGGAACCTAAACTGGTCCATTCTGAGTCCACCCTTCTTCTCATTTTCTTTCTATCATGAGTCTCTTTAGTCTCCTTTACTCGTTCCCCTCTTCTCCCAGTCTTCTTGGTTTTGAGGTCCCCATGGTTCAGTCCTTGGTCTTCTCTTCTCTACCTTCTCTTGCTTCCTTGGTGATTCATCCAGTCTTATGGCTTTAAATATTATCTGTGTGGTGACAATGCTGAAAGACATCTCACCAGTCTAGACTCCTCTCCCAAATGCAGACTCAGATCCCTCTGCCTACTCAACATCTACACCTGAATGTTGGTGGACTTCTAAAATTCAACATGTCCAAAACTCAAGCCTGGATCTTCCTCCCCATACCTGCTCTACCCACAACCTTTCCCACCTCAGATAATGGCTTACAACAAAAACCTGGGAGTCATTCTTGACTCTTCTATCAACTCCCACATCCAATCTGTCAGGAAATTCTGTTATCCCTACATTCATTCTCTCTCCAGAATCCCACTATGTCTCATTACCTTCGCAGCTACCCTGGTCCAACCACTGTCATCTGCCTGGATTACTAGAAGAGGCCCTCACTAGTTTTCCAGATTCCACTCTTGGTCCCTTGCAATCTACTTTCAATGCAGCTGCTGGAGAGATCCTCTTTTTCCAAGGACTTCATCATCATTTAACATGCTATATGATTTGCATATGTGTGTGTATATACATATACACACATTTATAACTGTGTGTGTGCATATATATATATATATTTTTTTAAATGTGTCTTCCCCCATTTGAATGTATGCCCCACAAGGGCAGGAATATTTTATCAGTTTTGTTTACTATTCCAATAGCCTAGGACAGTGTCTAGCATGCAGCAGGTGCCCAATAAATATTTGTTAAATAAATAAATTAAATAAGGAAATCAGTCTGAGGGCAAATCCAACTCACAAAGGAAAGAACTCAGAGAATTGGACCCAAAGTCCTGATTGAACCATGCCTAAAGTCCACACTAGATTTTTTTCAGTAGCCTAAAGCCACCATTGGATTTTACATTTTAAGCAAGTTTGAGTTCAGTTTTCTATTATTTACCAGCAAAAGTATCCTAAGGAATGCAGAAGGTAAGGGAAACTTCAGAGACCTCAAATGAGGAGGGCCTTAAAAGCTGAATAGGCTCTCATACTCTTTCATAACCTTGACACTTACAAGAGTGGTCTGCATGTCTTATCTGCATTTCCTTATCACCTCTAAATAGGCTTCCACACCTAGCACTGCCTGAAACTGCATGTCACTCAGGTCACCAGGGATCTGCTAATTGGATATTGTTCAACTCTTATCTTGTTTGTCCCTCTGTAGAACTTCTCTCTATAGAATTAGTCTTTTCTCTGCAGAGTTGGTCCCACTTACCTCTCCTCTCATGGCCTCTATTATGCCATTTTCTCCTGGATTGCCCACTTTCTTTCTGGAAACTCCTTCATACCTCCACAGTGGAGGCTGGACATCTCCTAAAGGTTAGTGTTCTCCAGGGCTGTGTCTATGGACCACATCACCTCTTATTCTACAGTCTGCCTGTGAGGGATCTCATCCAGTCCCAAGGCTTTCAGAACTCATAGATGATGCGCTGCTCATTCCTACATTTCTACCTCCAGCGCAGACCTCTGGGTACCACACTCACAGATTCTACAACCTAGAAATGTTGAAGGGGTATTTTTGTTGTCACAAAGATTGTGGGGCAGTCACACAAGGAAGCTAGACACCCTGCAATACCTGGGCAGCCACGTGTCCCATACAACTCTCAAACGTCTCACCAGACAGTCACTAGTGCTGCCAAAGCAATTGCTTATTGAAATAATTTTCTTTTTATTTCCTCTTAATCTTATAATTAAGGCCTTATGTTAATTAAAAAATACATTACGTGTGATAGGTTGTATCATCTATGAATTTTATTTCAGCACAATAAGCATGATGACATGAACTATTTGCTACAAAAGGGTGGCACTCCCCAGAGAGCGTAGAACCTCTGTGATCTGGACCACAGGGCACCATCTGATAGCCCACACTCCTGATGTGATCCGTGTGTGTGTCCGTTTGACTCCCAGTTAAATTTGATTTCAGATAAACAACACATCATATTTTAATATAAGTATGTCTCGTGCAATATTTGGGTTATACTTTAACTAAAAATTGTTCATTGCTTATCTGAAATTCAGATTTAACCAGGTGTCCTGTACTTTTATTTGCTAACTCTGGCAATTCTAGTTTGACCTGCTTGCTTTTTTTTTTTTTTTTTTGGTCAGTATTTAAAATCAGCATATTTTTATGTTAACATTTGAAATCATAAGATTTCTTTGGAAAAGCAGAGGTCTCAATCTGGCCTACATGCTTGCCTGGGAACAGTCCCCTGGAGATGAGTGGGGATCTCACCCTTTAGATGGGGCCTGATCTGCTCACCAGAGTTCACTGCAGCCCTCACCCCACGTGCTCAGTGGAGTAGTCAAAGCATTGTCACACGTCCAAGTATTTACTGTTAGTAACTCTTACAGCTAAGAGAAAAGTAAATGTTTCTTTTATTCATTTATTGTATCTACTAAAAATGGAAAAATTAAAGACAGTTTAACAGGGCTACATGTCTCCAAGAAAATGAGAGGAAATATATATATACATATTTGGCCGTGCCTTGCGGCATGCAGGATCTTAGTTCCCCAACCAGGGATCCAACCCATGCCCCCTGCAGTGGAAGCGCGGAGTCCTAACCACTGGTTAGGACCACTGGAAGTCCCAGAAATACATTTCTTTAAGGATGTGAAGAATTTTCCTATGTGTTTTCTTACCTTTGACCAGCTTTGCTCAAAGGTTTGTAAATATTTAAGTTTATGATGTTTTCCCTAAACTATTTCCAAATTGATTTAACCAAAATTGCTAATACGATTATGTCATTTCCCTACTAAGTAGAGAAATCCTTCATTAGCTTTCCCTTTTCTCAAGGTAAAAGTCTAAACTCTTCTATGTCACCCCATAGCCCCTCCCAGCCTCATCTGTCATTCTTCCCACCTGTTCTCACTTAATCCACTTTTGCAAGATTTAAGTCAGTTTCGTATATTCACTTGTTCTCTCATTCCTTCCTGCACGTCTAGGAAAACCTCCTCCTTCTGCCATTCTTCAAGTCCTAACTTACGCATCACTTCCCTTGAGAAGCCCCTTGACGTGAATCATTCCCTGCACCTCCCTCCCCAGCCTCAAAACCTGGGTCAGATCTCCCCCAGAGAGCTGCCGTAATGTGCCCGCCCCACTGTATTATAATTTCCTGTCATCTCTCTGTGTGTCCCACCAGACTGTTAGCCGGTTGAGGTTAGAGACCTGGATTTATTCACCTTTATAGCCCCAGAGTCTGGCACATAGTAGGAGCTCAATATATGTGGGATCAACAAACAAATGAATGAGGGAAGGGAATTCCAGGCAAAAGGAACAGTAGGAGCAAAGGCACAGAGGCATGATGGTACCTGTCGTGTTTGGGAAATAGCAAGAAGTTAGATTAGCTGGTACTGCACTTGATGATGCGGTGGAGGTCAAATAAGTCTGGAAAGGATGTGGCATCAGACTGTAAAGATCTTGAAAAATGAGACTAAGGAGGTTGGATTTTTCTCTACAGGCATTAGAAAGCCAAAGATGGGTTTAAGTAGAGAAAACATGCAAGCAGGTATATATGGCAAACCGGTGATAAAGCAGAGATTCCATATTTTTCTCTATGCTCTTTTCCTTAAGTTAATTTTTTCCTTAACAGTGATTAAATTGGGAAGATAGAGAGAGGGTGAAAGGGAAAGAAAAGAGGATAATGATTTTTTTTTAAAAAGTACAGGAAATAGAGTCGGACATATATGAGGTTTCAATGTTGGCTCTGTGTGAACTGTCTGAATTCATCATGTCTAACACTGTGTCCTGGTCTAGAGATGTTAGGCTGAGGGAAGAGAAACAGCTGCTCACCCTGCTCAGAGGGTTGCTAACGTTTAACTAAAATAATGTGTGCCAATCGCCAAGCACAGGGCTGTCCATTGTAAGGGTTCAAGAACATCAGCTGTTCCGTGTGGTTCCTATCTGTCTGTCACATCCAGAGGCTGCTTCCCGGAGGAAAGCAAAGAGGGGACATTGCAGCAGGGAGAAGAGGTAACAGTTCCTGCTCAGAAGACGCCACATTTGGTATTTACTGATGCCACCTGCTCCGTGCTACAAATTAGGCAACATTTCTTTTGCTTTCCTCCTACCTTATTAGGAGTTATATTTAGGGACCTAAAATAACTGCTGTAGGGCTATTGGTGAGGGAAGGTTTGGCTTCAGGTAAAATTGTGGTGAGTGGACATCACCGGGGACCTCCTCTCTCATAACTCTCTGGTCCTTGAGGCCTTCTTCACATGATCCTGACACATTGAGACTCTGGGGGAATCTCTTCTCATTCTGCCCCTGAACCGGGTCTCCAATGAGCAGCTGAGGCAATTGTTTCTCCCTAATCTGATCTTTTCTGTCTATATTCTGTTCCCAAGTTCTACAGAGGTGACTGAAGGCAAGCTGACTGATTAATTCCCAAAAAAGGAACAATGGATTAATGTGTGAGCCCTCTCACATCCTAATAAAGGCTCATAAGTCTCTACATAAAGAGGGGGTGTGTTCTCAGGCTTTCAGGCACCAGAAGCCAATGGGAAGGACACAGGGAGCTGAGGAAGGTTTGCAGAGTGAGAACATGTATAAAGTCAGAAGCAGCAGCTCTGCTGATATTTGTTTTATCTTGAGGACTACAGAATTTCCCTTGGCTCCGAAGATGAGGGAAAGAAATGTGAATACCACCAACAGAATACAGATCCCACATTTTGCACAAAAAGAAACTGAGGACCAGGGAGGTTAAGTGGGTTGAACAAGGTCTCTCAGCAGCCGAGGCAGGACCAGAACCCAGGTCTTGCCAACTGCCAGCCCAAGGTTCTTTCTGCCAAGTGCCCAGTTCTAGGAGGCCCTCGGGTCTCAGGGGGGAAGTGGCTGTGCTGGGAGCGGCTCAGACCCAGGAAGGGCAGAGCAGCAGGTTCTTAGGCTGGAGACTTGCCACTTAGCCAAGGCCTCCCTGACAGGTTCTGTCCCACCGGCTGTGTCAGGAATGCAACTCTGACCCATGCGGAAGAGCCCAGGAATACTCGGATAGCTTCTCCCCCGAGCCTGCTGGTGAGGCCCTTGGCATTTTACCCCACTGTGCATGTCACCACCAACCAGGGCAGAGTTCATTTGTGAAACTCTGCTTCTGAAAATGATTTTATGAATAGAACTGAGAGGAATGTTTATTTTCTAAAGAGCACAGAGAGGAAGGATCTGGGATCCCTGAGGGATAAATTGAATGAATGAATGAATGAATGAATGGAGGAAGACCATTGATGTCTCCTGTGTGTCTGTGGCTCTGCAATGCACTTCCGAAGTTCTCACTGTCAGCTCATCTGCGCTCTATGACTCTAACTTCCTGCTGAGCAGGACTTATCCTTGCTTCTCATGTGAGGATGCGGAGGATCTAAGAGCTGAAGTGACTTGCCCAGTGTCACACCAGGCAAGGGGGTTTTGCCTCAGCCCCCTGACTGCAGTTGAGTGTCCCATTACCAACAGCTGCCCCACTGTAGGGGCCTTTTGGTTGATGGATAAGGTCACCCATATAAATTCTTCTCTTTCTTGCCAATTATTTTATGTGTGCCGCATAGACTTACTGAGAGAAAAGATTGTTTCACATAAAACTATTCCTCCAAATATCTAGCAGAAATGGTGGAAGGGCATCTTCTCTGTAGAATTAGGGAAACTCTCCTTGAAAATGGGCCCAGATGCATTGTGCCCTTTTGATCCCACTCCTTTCCTTAGATTGCCTGGGGTGTTCCGTAGGGTTAACCCTCTCACCTGCGGCTTGTCTGGTGACCCCGGATATGATTATGGTGCCTTAATTGGATACTGATCTCCTGGAGTAACTCTCCCTGCTTCACCTGTAGAAAAAGAGAATTGGGTGCTCACTCTCTCTCTACACACATGCACACACACACACACACAAACACAATACATATATACTTTTGTGTACACACATATGTGTGCATATGTATGTAAAACATTTTGTGGTAGCCATTAGTGCTGTTCTCCAAATATTTCCAGCTCTCTGCCTCCTGAGCATATTCCTTCCTGGCCCCTTTGTGAGAAGGTGAGGTCATATGACTGATACTGACCAAGGAATTTGATGAGAGGTGTGTCACTTCTAGACTGAGTCTTTTAATGCTGCCATGAAACCCTTAGAGCTCTTTTGCCCTCTGCATGTGACCAACAAAGTCCAAGATGGTGGCTGCTCCATCACCTGGACCCCTGAATGGCTATCATGAGCAGAGCCCCCACCCCGCCAGCCAACAGTGAACATGTAGCATAAATTAGAAATACTTAGTTGTTTCAAGCCCGTGAGAACATGGGGCTGTTTGTTATGCAGTATAAGCAGCCTAGCTGGACTGATACAATTTACAGGGTCAAGCACTTTTTGTGCATATTCTATTTCATCCTCTAAATAAATTTAGGAGGTAGGTACTATTGTCATGCCCATTTTACAGATGAAAATGCCTCGGCTGAGAGAACTTAATTAACTTGTCTAAGATCAGTGCCTATGGCTAAGACAGTTTTCTATTCCACATTTCTGTGGCTCCAAATCCTGGTTCTTAATTAGCACTTCACCTCTGTTCTCTCTGCCTAGGTACTTTCTGAGCCAGAAGGAAAACAATACTTGATAAACATTCTTCCAGAACACATATTTGCTTCATCATGTCACTTCACACATAACCTCAAATTTCAAATTGTACTTAAAATCCACATCTTAAAATAAAGAAAATTTGGTTTTTGACAAACTATTAGAACATCATAAATAATAGTTTAATGATTGGCATTCTACCACTTTCTACAAAATATGATCTGGCAGATATAAATCCTTCTCACAGCAAGTGGTCCTCAGCTAAGAAAATTAGTTTTATTAACCAAAAAATCATTCTTAGAATTGATGGCTGTGTAGATGACCTTTGGCCTACTGTAATATAGCAATGTGTCTACCACAGTAAAAATGCCAAAGTAAGACAGGTCCCACAAAAGGCAATAAAGGAACAACATTCCAAAGACAAATGCACTTGAGACACATATGACAGCCACGGGAAGGGGGGAGTAATCAGTTATAAGAAATGACAGTGTTTTGGCAGCCTCAGTTACTTTAACTGACAGGACAAATAAAACTAATGTAAATGATTTCTTTAAAGAGCAAGTCAGAAGAGTTACAAATATAAATCAGAGTTAGTTTTGGACTTTGGTTTAAGTCAGCTGGATATCCCTCCTTTTTCAATGCACTGAGGTTGGCATTTCCCTGTTACAAACATTAAAAGCTTTCTTGTTCTTCTACTAATTTTTCTTTGGTTATTTGATTTAATCTGGGTTTTATTCTGCTGTTAATCCTCTCAGACTTACTTTGCCCTTCTGATATTCTCTTTGAGGCATATCTTCATCTGGGTGTGCTTATGTTTAAGTGCAAATCTCCCATGAATTTCGTGGGGAATATAGAGGGCAGTCCATAAAAACAGCCATTGTCGTTTTAAGTGCAACCTGTTCTAAAGAGACTGTGTGATATTTTAACTTCTGGACTTTCTAAATCTGGATCCTAAAATACGAACACGACAATGTTTAATTAAGTGCCTATCGGTTCTTTCAGGGAGGCAGAAATGAAAGTCTTGCTGAAGCTAAGTTCACATTTATTCTGTGACCAGAAATTAGAAACCAAACGAACAAAGAAGGAAAATAAATACCCCCTCCTGATGATAATTCTTCACCAAGCGTATCTCACTACTAGAACTGGGATGAGCAGATTCCACCTTATTTGCTGGTCAAAGACAAGGGTATCGGGATTCTTGCTAAAGAACAGGACATAAATCCAGGGGCTTTTGAAGTCTTTAGTGGCTTAATGTTCAAATCTTTGCTTCCTCAAGATGAAGGTTCAAACACAATTTAGGTCAAAGGTTAAAGAAGTCTGCCACTTCAGTGGACAGAGAAGGGTTTTGAAGGTTGCGGCTGAGGCCTGGTGGCCGGGCCAGGCAAGGAAGACAGAGGATAAAGGAGACCCAGCTCCTCCCTCCCTTATCTGCCTCTGGTTTCCTTAAGAACTAATGTCCATTAAATTCCTCTCCCTTAATAAAGAAGAGAAATTCACAACAACCAAAAAAGTAAATCCTGTCTTTGTTCTGGCAAACTAGGTCAGCATCATGTGTTCCTGCTGTCAGTTTTCTGCAGTGTGGGCTCACAATGAGTCACAGGTATTTATGAAACTGTGCTTGATTAAACTTTTCCTTTTTCCCCATCTGAGGGCTCCAGTGTCTCTTAGTCAGAGATAGATTAAGTTGGCGGATGTTTCTCTCGGAAGACTCCTAAGTGAAGACAGCAGATCTGAGGACTACCTTTGCACCAGCTTGATTTGGAACCGAAGCATCACAAACAGATACGCTGCCTGCCGAGATGCCACTGCCACATAAAAGCAGCTTAGCGGCATGGAAACTTTATTTTTTTTACAACCCGTTTTAATGGGATTGGATTCAGTGCTATAAATTTCCACTAAGTTGGCCTTTTAAAAAAAAAAGAAATTCATTCACATTTTCCCCAGACTCTGGTTCTCTCCCCAGACTCATCAATATTGCCATTTAGCACTCTGTGTTGATTCTAAAGCCAGGATAAGGATTTTCTTATATAAGCAGTAAGACAATAGCCGTCTTTGGATATAGTTCCGAGGCATCAAAGAAGAGTAACACAGGCTATAGATGTCAGTGCAAATACAGAAAGCAAATCTCCCCTCCACGAGCAGACGAGGTGGTATTCATGACTTCCATGTGCACAGCCTCAGAAATGGAGACAAGGGTTCCCAGGGCAAGGTTTTTGTAAAGGAGGACTCAATAATCAGTACAAAAGATGATTTCACGTGTGTGGTCCCATTGCTAGAGCCAGGGAATAAGAGCTAGGAATTCTTGGGTCTTGTGATTACATCTACTCTCTGCACACTGGAGCTTTCGTTATTCTCCACCTCTGTTTTTCATGACTATAAATGAGTATGACTCAGCTATCAGGCAGCGCAAAAAACGACAGGAGGGACAATATTTTCCCTCCACATTAGTGAGGCTCTCAGAAATACCTTGATGCATACCTTTTCCTGTTCAAATACGTAGAAGACTGTGCCAGGCATGGAGCTGGCGTCCTAGAGTGAGCAGATATTCTCCAGGTCACACAGCTGTGACGCCAGGTCCCCACTTCTTTTTTCATGTGTCCCCAAAGCTTCTTGAGCTGTGTTAGAAAGATGCATTGCCATTGGTTAGAAGTGCTTCTGTCTTAAAAGAAAAATTCTCGCCTCAAACTACAGATAAGTCCATTTGAGAGGGAATTAAAGAATAGGGACATGAAGGCAAGCATTGGGTTTAATTATCCGCACCTACACATCACTCTCAGAAGCTGGCCTCCAGCAGGGCTTCACAAGCAGGGCTTCCATGGATCACCCAGGCATGTAGTTAAATGCAGATTCTGATGCAGAATCTCTGGCCCTGAGATTTGGCATTCTAGCAAGGTCCCAGGTGATGCGATGCTGTGGTTCTCTGGACCACACTTTGGGTAGCAAGAGAATAGACTACACTTTGAGTAGCAAAATATAATTTGTGGCTCAAATCCTGGTACCAACAGTTGTCATCACAAGCACCAGTTACTTAATATAACTAAGCTTCGGTTTTTTCTTCTGGAAAAGGGGACTGTTACGAGTATTAACTAAGATGGTGTGTTAGAAATCCAGACGAGAAATGATGAAGGTCTGTGAGAAGGTAAAATAGGGGTGGAAATAAGGGGAAATGCTCCTGAGATGTTAAGGAGGTCGAATGAAGAGGATTGACTGAGTGTGGAAAGAGTCAAGGGTGAGCCCCAGATTTCAGTCATGGACATCCAGGTGGGTGGGGTCACACTCACTGAACACAGAAGGTACGTGTGGTGAGTGAGGAGAGGGTTGCACTGGGGAGAAGTGATGGATATAATTCTGCACACTTTGAGTTGTGGGTCTGGGCTGGAGATATAGGTTTGGTAGAGCTCACCAAGGGAAACACTGTGGGGTGACAAGGGAGGAGAAACCGGACAGAACCCTGGCAAACACTCATGTTCAGGGAGTAAGTGGCAGAAGGGAAGCCACAAAAGAGACTGAGAAAGAAGTGTCGGAAAAGCAGGAGTAAAACCAGGAAAGCGTGGTGCCCTTCTGCTGGGCGGTTGGGAATGGGAACACTGACAAAGATGGGATGAGTAGGAAAGGAACCATGTTCGGGAGAGAAGATGATAAATTGCACACTGGCTACGCTGATTTTGAGATGTGGAACGACGAAGCGTGGGTTTTTGGAAATACAAGATAGATGTACCAGGAGCACTACGCAAAGACCTTTAGGAGATGGCAACATTTGGATGCAACCATAAAGACCAGAAGGGTGAGGGGGCAGCAGTTAGGGAGGGTGTGGGGGAAAGGAGCCAGAAAATACAGACAGGGAGGCTCAAAGACAGTGTGGCAGCTAGAACACAGGGATTCACAAAGGCGGAGAGGCCAGTTTCATAGTCAATTTTCATTTTAAAAATGTGGCAGTTAGAAAAGCTCTAAGAAACCTTCCTCCATGAAAAAGAAAAATTTAAATCTTTTAAGACAGTATCATAAGAGATTGAAAACATCAGTGGAAATTTGAAGGGAACCTTTAAATTTGTGTCTCTATAATCACAACCCTGCTAAATGAAAAGTTCAATAAAGCAACTCTTTTGTAAGCAAAATGGCAAACAGCTAACCTGAATACTTTTTGACAGAACAGGCCAAACTGCTGGATGATTTTACGAAGTCCACATGGGCTTGAGACATTCATTGTGCTCCTTTTGGTACAGAATTTTGGGGTGTCCTTTCCACATTAGCTCTGATGATACACCTTAGGTGACAGACTTTATTACTCTTTTAATTCTCCCTGCTCTTGCAGTGACCAGAAAGTCAACATCAGTCCCTAGATCTAGAAACCGTCAAGAAAAAATTCTAATATGGTACAGAACACCGTACGAAGTGCGGTCAAAATGAACACTAAGCCTTGGGAATATGACCTTGTCTCGTTCATCCTGCCATCCCAGATGTTCACAGACCCAGGACCCAGCCCACAGAGACACTTACTTCACAAACGTTTGTTGAATAAAAGGCAACATAAAATATTGCATTTAACAAGCTCTGCTCAAATCCCACTACTTCAGAGGGCTTTTCCTGACGAATCCCACTCAGAAGGCACTTTGTACTCATGGATTTCTATATAAGCTTTTAATCTTGCCATCTTGCAATTATTATTATTCATGTGTTGTTTTTAATTATTCCCTTATTAATTTGTGTGTGTGTCTGTGCGTGAACACACACATGCACGTGTGCTTCACTTCTTCAATTGACTACAGGTCCCTTAAGTCAGATCCTTTATTTTCCTCTGTTTTGAATTCCCAAAGTGCCTTGCACAGGTCTGGGCACAGTGGATGCTTAAAAATACTTGTCAGTGAAGTATCTCTCCTCTGCCTGGACTGCACTGTCAAATATTTTAAGCACTGACAATAATTCCTTTGCCCCTAGTATATGTGCTTTTCTACTTGACAGAAAAATGAAAAATTAGAAATACTTGAGTGCTAAGATTTTGTAATAGAATGAATTTCTAAAAGAATTAAGATGATTCTACCCTAGAAGTCTTGTAGAGCCTTTACTTTTTGCCAGCACACTGCCACATATACCTAAAGGCTAATGTTATGTAGATAATACATCACATCCAAGCTGGAGCTCTTTCACATCAAATACATACAGCACTTTATTTCTGTAGATCATAGGTAGACCCATGTTCCCAATTTCACATGCAAACATATATATTATGGGAAGGATCCAAAGCAACAATCGTAAAAACTAAATGGATTCCTTAAGATTTACTTAAAAATAGACATTTCCCTGATGAGCATTCATTTCAGTAAGATCCTTTTTGGAAGCACAAAGTTTTCCAAGGCACAGAAGAATCCATTTTTCTGTTACATGCAACAATATTTAAAAGGGGCTAGGGACTCCCTGATCATATTTAGGGGAATACAAACATCAAAAGGCAAGCTCTGTTTTTACTGTGATAACCATAATTATAGCCTTCACATAATTATACAACTAAAATATATGCCTTTTATCAGCTTAGCATAGAATTCACTCATTCATTCAACAAATATTTATGGAGCACCTACTGTATGTCAGGTGCTGATCTAGGTGCTGAGGATACATGATAAGACAAAACAAAATATCTATCTTCAGCTAACACATTCTGGTTTAATAAAATACTAGTAGCCCAATGGCATTATATTTTTAAACTAAAAGAAATGGCTAAGGGCTTAATTTTTTTTTTTGAGAATTGCTGAATATTTAAAATTAGGAATAACACTATGGTAAATTGAGGAGATAATTGTAATTTTATATAAAAACTTTAAAATATTTTTTGATGCAGTATTTTAAGTCCAGCAAATAATAATCACATAAAAGAAGCACTACCTATTCTTACTTAAGGGGCATAGTGAGCCTCTTAGGAAATGAGGCTCCTAATTTTTAGGCTTTTATGACAGATTACTTGTGGTCATCTATAACATATAGCCTGATTAAATACCAGGTTAATTAAAATATGATCTTCCTAGGATTTATAACAAAGAATTTACTTACTAAACTTCTTTGACCTATCAAAATGAGTTTCAATCCAGACTTTGAAGCTACTAAGATGAACAGTCTTCCGGTGCCAAGTTCTTAACTCTAGCCCCACACAGATAGCTACGTTTTGAAAAGAAGACCATTTGAGTGATGGATTCTTTTGGCCTCCATGTTGACCTTATTGTTCTGTTTCCCAAAGCTGTTCATGTTGTGGTTATTGTAATAAAGCTCAGCTATTGAAAACCTGAAGCTACACATCATAGTGTGTGCTTACTGTATGACATGTTTATTATTTTTCTTTCTGTTGGTTTCATGGTACATTCCCACGGTGGCACATGAGTCACAATATGTATTTGTTTTTGAGGTGTCTGAGTTGGCTCAGAGGTAGACAACAGGGCTAGCCTCACCTGTGGTGAATTAGAATTCCAAGAACTGTAAAGGACCCAAGGAGACCCTAATACCTTTGAGCAATATGGCCCAATTTTCCTAGACAAAGATTTTGATTCAAAGTTCATTTATTAGTAGGACTATTAGTTGGTTTGTCTCCTTCCTCTGTTACAAACAAGAACAGATGAGTTAGGTTACGGGGATGTCAATGTTCTAATCTTCATCTCTTCACCATTCCCTTATAATTCACCCTTTTTGAGAGAATAGATCCTTTAGTGGCATCATTTATTCTGGTGTAAGAAAGTCCAGCTTGTTGATTGCTATGAGGAGAGAAAAGTCAACTATTGTTTGTTGATATTACTTAATACAGGAGCTGTTATCCCATAAAAAATACTTAACTTATTTTTAACTTTTGCTTAAAAATGTTTTAGAAACAAATAGAGTTGATTCTCTAGTTAAAATATCAAAAAATCTACTTGGTCAGTATTTTTTGATACTGACCAAGTATCAAAATTTTTGATACTGACCAAGCTATTTTATCACTTTTTTTTTTTTTGCCCCATTAGGTACTTTGGCTTTCTCATTGGTTCTTGATTAAAGTTCCTTGGATTGCCTCAAAGTGCAATCCCTTAGACAAATTTAGTTGCCTTTAAAAAAACACCAGCAATAGAAAGCACACTAGGAAAACAAGCATTATTCTAAGAAGCAGCAACCCTGGAAAGACAGTTTTGTTAGTGGAAACACATTAGTCTTGCACAAACTAAGCAGTGATGATATTTACAGAGCAGTTTATAAAAGGTCAAATGCCCGTCTTCTGCCAGCAAGTGATGCATGACCTTGTAAAAGGAAAAGTAGGTTTTCAAATGGTGGCCCACGGACATGTTTTCAGGAATCTGTGACTTTTAGGATGTTGAAAATATTTTTAATCGTTGCATCTCAATAACAGAATAAAGATTTAAAAAATCAACCTTTTAGGAGTTATCAAGACAGAACTTTTCGGGCTTCCCCGGTGGTGCAGTGGTTAAGAATCCACCTGCCAATGCAGGGGACACGGGTTCAAGCCCTGGGCCGGGAAGATCCCACATGCCGTGGAGCAACTAAGCCCATGAGCCACAATTACTGAGCCTGCAAGCCACAACTACTGAACCGGCGTGCCACAACTACTGAAGCCTGAACACCTAGAGTCGAGGCTCCACAACGAGAGAAGCTGCAACGAAGACCCAACACAGCCAATAAATAAATAAATAAGAGGGTTAACATAAATTATATATATAAAAAAAAGACAGAACCTTTCTTTGCAGTTATAATTCTGAATTGAAAGACATTGATGTAGAAAAAGATCCTCATTTTTAAGTCAGTGTTTCCCAAAGTGGACTCCTCTGATGTACTGTGGGGTGTGTGAAGATAATTCTATACTTTTAAAAGGGGTGCTGGCATTATTCAAGTTTGAGAACCAGAGCTCTGCTGCGTGAACCGCTCGCTCCCTGCTGCAGAAGAGGCCGGCAAAGGTAGAGGGCGCCACCGTGAGGCTCCCATTTCAACGCTTGTCATTTCAATTGTGGTGGGTTAGAGATCACAGGAAGCAGTGCTATCTGTTGAAGAGACATCAGACAGTGTAGTAAAAAGGGTAATCCATTTATTTTTAGAGAAGTTTTCCACTCAGAGATCATACACGCTGCAGATCACAGAAACACATGCAAGCATGAAATTTAATTTTTAGGAACTCTTTCCTGGGGCTTCCATAGAAAGCAACAGTGAAAGGAAAATGATAATCATGACAAGGAAATTATAGAGAGGTTGAGGGGAAATGAAAAACGTGTAGTTAAAAAATTTTTTTAATGAAAAATCATGCAAGTGGCATTATTTTAGCTCAACAGAGATAAATTTAACATCACAGAGACAACACTTTAAAACTTTAAAACAGTCAAAAAATGATGCACATGTTTTTTCCCCCATGTGATTTTTTTCCCCCAGTCACAATTATAATTTATAAATGTGATAAATATTGACTTACTAGGCTTCCAACAGATGGAATGAAACATGTAGTAAAACAAAAGCAATACATTTGTGCTTTTGGCATGAAATGAGTGAGAGATTAAGCTGAGGCTTCCCTAGATTATTAACGGGAAACAAAGTGGATAATACTAGTGTTTATGCACAACTGCATGCTGTTTTCAGCAGATAAATACAACGAATTTTTAAAAACTCAACCATTATTTTTTTCCAGGGTAATAATTCCCTTTCCTGTACTTTTCCATTAAAAAAAAAAAAAAGATCACTGAAAAACAATAATAAAAAAGTTTATATTGCATGTCTTCAACTAAACTCTCAGTGAAGATTTATTTCAAAAGAGAATTAAGATTTGGCATGTCTAACAGTGCTAAGAAAGAATACCAGTGCAGCAGAATACTGACTTACTGAAATTCCCCAGTATTTAGCAAATATGTCCAACAGACATATTTCGAAACTTACACTCAAATCTTCCCTGATGGCAAAAGGCACAATGCAATGGAAATTAAAATTGTAGATGAACTAATTAATAACTATGACATGATATGGTCACACTGGCACATGAGAGACTTTTCCTCAATTGAAAAATTTTTGGAAAGAACTTTTAGCTGAAGAACAGGCCAAAATGGCAATTTTTCCTTTAAAGTATCGGATGAAATAACATGAAGAAAATGTGAAAATCCATTTACCAATGTTTCAGTATATATAGATATAGCCATAGATATATAGATATATGCACACACATATTCTGTCTATATATAGAGAGAGAGATTTTATATATCTATATATCTATATATACATATATATACTTTTTTTTTTTTTTTTTACAAAGGTTGCTACCTTTGTTGCATTGATATAATGTTCTAGGTCCAGTGGAAAGAAGGGAGCTCTCAAGGAACTAATTTCTCACATGTCAGGTTTTCTAAACCGTCATCACGGCAACAAAATAATTTGTCAAATTCTTAAAATTTACAGTCATCCCAGACACAAGAAATTTTGACCGAATTTGCACCTTCACACGGAGCTAATCTCACTCCCGTAGCTGTAAACATGATGGCCGAAGTGACAGCCTGGCTACAAATCTGTCTGGCAGCTTCATTAGACATCTCTCGCCTGACTGATTAAACTACATTTAAGACCCACTTTTATTTTTCCGAGCCTTTTGTTTAAATTAAAAGGTCATGTTTTCAAGCAAATGATCTGCTGCTCCCCTCAATCCAGCACCATAATACAGTTACATTATTACTAGTATGACCCCAAGTGATGAGTCAGCTGGCCAGGCACATGGGCCCCATCCCCTCCCCGGGGGACAGCAGGACACCGGGGAGGGGGCTGTTTATTTACTTGCAGTAGAACCTAGTGAGGAGGCCTGGCTGGGGAACCATCAACTTGTTCCTTCCCAACAAAATCCTAATGGAGTCCTAACGGGAAAACTGGGTTCAATATGTAGGACACACCTGCAATTTGGAAATCCTTCCTTTCAAATTTGGCAGTGGCTTTTTTCTTTAAGTGGACACCATTTCATAAACCTCCATATTTTATCACGGTCCATTTAATTTTTTTTTTTTTTATTGAAGTAAAGTTGAATTTCAATGTTGTATGAATTTCTGCTGTACAGTGAAGTGACTCAGCTATACATACATATGCATTTTTTCATATTCTTTGTCATTATGGTTTATCACAGGATATTGAATCTAGTTCCCTGTGCTATACAGTAGGACCTTGTTGTTTATCCATTCTATATATACCAGTTTGCATCTGCTAATCCCAAACTCCCACTGTCCATTTTTTTAAAAACAACCAATCAACTTTCTCAGATAATGAATTATTGCATCAAGAAAATAGAAACATACACCACACTTTAAATAATATATGCTAACTTTTTACTGTAATGAATCAAGAGGTTTATGTTATGTATAAAACAGAGAGCAGGCCCACCCTCATGAACCCCTCCTACGGGCCTTCAAGCCAAACAAGGAAACTTCACTTACTCTGTCCTGATATTTTTCTGTTGGTGTGATGGCAGATACAGAAGAACCATCCGAGAGATAGACCATTACCGAGCTATTTTAACTTTGTGGGCGACCACTGAAGGCTATGTCCCATACATTTCACAGCAGGCCCAAGATGAGGAATCTAAAAAGTAGAGACTGCAGATGTGGGAAATCTCTGCTTTAATGCAAGAGAGGAAGAAACTGTGTCTGTTTGCAGCCCTGTTTTTCCCTTTATCTCACATGGTTTATATTGTTTATAATGCCTGCCTTTATTTCATAATGTATTTGCCATGCCTCAGTGTGAGACCAATTCCTTTGTCATGAAGTGGATGAAAGAAGCCAGGTCAGGAAGCATCTACACAGGTGTGGGATTGATGCTGGGAACCAAAGTCTTATTTCCTAGTGCTGATATTTTTCATCTGTTAGTTATAGAATTTTGAGCTTTTATCTGTTATTAAATTCTATGCAAAATTGATTTTTGGATTAGATTTTGTCCTTTTTTTTTTTTACATTTTCAGTTATAATTAAATCCTCCATAATCATCAAGGGTTGAGTAGAACTGCTGTTGGCAAACTCCTACTGAGCGTCAGTACTCGGTGTGAACAGGGTTAGTGAACCACGTTAAAGAAGTAGTATTGCCTTTTCATTTTCATTTCAATGAGATTCAATTTATAATAAATAAATTTGCATATTGATACTGCAAATAAAATCCAAAAATTTAGAACACACACACACACGCACGCACACACACACACACACACACACGTTTTCACGTACTTGAAATGTAAACAGTTTCCAGTTCTTTGAGAATATTGTTAGGCTGTCTGAACCACAAAGCCCAAGTTCTGGACACACATTCATGTCAGCCTATTTGTGGGAGACTTTGCCGCCGTTGACGTGTGGGGAGTTCACACGTGGGCATTGATGAGAAAAGAGAATCAAGATTTTTTTAAACTTAAAGGATTTCTTCGAGTTTTATTTCTCTAACTTTCTGATGCTGAAAATCAAAACAAAACAAAACAAGAAAGCTGGTTATAGAAAACAAAATTCCTGTACTGATATCAAGTCATTATTTAACCTGAATAATATAAATCAGTTTAAATACAATGAGTTTTAAATGATTCTGACACCTAAAAGTTAGATTCATAATGAAAATATCTTTTGAAAGGTACAGAATTCTAAAATTATTTATCTGCTTGCAAATTTCATTAACGAAGAAATTAGTTTTAAGCTTTTTTTTGTCATGAAAGTATATTAACACATACTCTAACTGAGGATCACTTGAGATGTTACGTGAGTACATTCCTGTTAGTTTTGTATAGTTCAAACTCCAAAGTAATTTTAAACTGTAAAACTGATATAAATCACGTAAATAAGGAAACACATACGTCAAGTGCTTTGAACCTAGCTATTGTCTAGCAAATGTTGGTTGTTGTTACTTAGTTATTGGAGTAGTTTCTAGATAAATATCTGACTGCTAATGATCAAAGTAATTGATCTTCTACAGCTTCTATTCCTGATCCTATACTTCAATAAAATAAGCCAATCATTACTGATAGAAAACAAAAAAATAGTAATAAATAAAAGTAAATAATTTCAAAATGTTTTCAGATATCAAAACCTTCTTAAAATTAAGTTAGTGTCAACAATTTTAGGTTAGATGCAAAAATTCTCCCCACATAACAGTGCCAGATTGAAGGGAGAAGGGGTGATATTTCTCTAGTTTCATATGATGTTTTTAATCTGAAAGTAAGAGTCTATTTGAAAATCTCCACCAAGTAGATCTGAATCCAAATAACTTACAGTTTGTTCCATTCATTAATCATGTAAGCTCTAAATATGTTTTTGAAAAAAAGTATATTAATATTGACGGACGTATTTGGCAAAGCAATACCAGCTATACACAAAAGCCATTTTAAACAGCCTCTTTAATAAGGCAGGAGATGAAAAATACCAGCTCACAATAGTATGTGTTTAATTAGGAGGTATACTGTACTTAGAGACATTCTAATGAATAATAAATGATGTTTTATTTCCTGTGTCTGAGACACAAAGCCAAATAATCAAGAATCAAAGCAACTCAAAGTATTAGGTAACAATCAGTAAACTTGGGCAAGATCCTTTTCCCTCTCAAGTTTAATTGGCTCATTGTTCCCAGGAACTATAAACCATGGGGTTGGTGGCAGTGCTGAAGTTTACTTCTATAAAGGAAGATTAACATATTCTGGAACTTTACACTAATCCTTGTTTTGAGTTAACTCAAGCAGATTGGATTAGTAATTCTTACCTACCACCCACTAGAAGAGACCCGGCTTCGCTTCTTTGACAACCAGTGGTATTGTACACTTTCTGTGCAGTATCTCCCACTGAAAACATTCTCGGGAAAGGAACTGTGTTACGGGAAAAAGGAAAAGTTTTACACGAGGGGGGGCAAGAACCAAGGCCTCTCAAAGCCGAACCCGGTTAGTTTTTCTATTATCAGCTTGGTGCACATTTGTTTAATTCAGGCAGTGGTGGGCTATTCTGAGAAGTTCCTTAAATATCTCCTCGTCACTGAATTGGCTTTTCTCTGCTCCCCATCTGGGGAGGGCTGCGGGCAGAAAGGCAAGAGGAAGGGCTTCTCCCTCACAACCTTCTAGAACCATTTCCATACCCTTTCTTTCCTCGCATTCCCTCATCTCTCAGATATGAACTAAAAATAAAGAAAGAAAGAAATCAACTACTGAACGATTCTCTAGGGCAATGGTTACTAACCCCTGCTTTTATGACTGCAATGAATTTATACACCTAGTGATGTGGAGTCTTTACAGAAAGAACACCAACAAAATCAAGTTCTGCCAGACTCTTCAAGAAAGATGCTCTTGGCCTGTAGGTTCAGATCTCATAGGCCTATGTTTGCTACCATGTGCCTGAAGAATTTCGATTTTCCATTTGTAAATAAATAGCTTAAAATCTCTTTTTTCTGGTTTTATTGAGATATAGTTGACATACAGCACTAAGTTTAATGAATTGACTTACATATATTGTGAAATGATTACCGCAGTGAGTTTAGTTAACATCCACCATCTCCTATAGATACAAAATAAAAGAAAAAGAAAAAAATTTTTTCCCTTGCGATGAGAACTCCTAGGGTTTACTCTCTCAGCAACTTTCAAATATACCATACAGCCATGTAAGCGTAGTCTTCGTGTTGTAATTACATCCCTTGCACTTATTTATATTATAGCTGGAAGTTTGTACCTTTTGACTACCTTTATCCAACTCTCTTTTTATTCCTTTCTTTAACTTTCTAAATGCCTTAAACTGGAAACCACAACTCTTCATGAACTTCTTCCTTTCTCTAAAGAATAATGTCATAAAAATCCACTCTGTCCTCATTTTCTTGGCTGCTTTTGCTACAGAGCAGCCAGATGGCCCTTTTGTAATGATGAGGCATAGTTAATTACTGTTTTTACTATTTAAAATGATTAGAAACACATAAAATATTCATATTTTATTTTATAAGTAAAAGTCTAAATATTAACTGTTGCTTTACTCTAAATAATCAAAATAATATAATCTGAGGCAGAATTGACAATAAGCTAATTTTAAAAATTAATCTGATGTTTAAGATTACTTGACCTCATTCCTTTCAGTGGACTCTAGCCAAATGAAAACAACTACCTACCAATCATTAAACGGGGAATACTGATCTATGATTTTGAGGAATTTGAAAGGAGTAAAGGGAAGGATAATTACTTAGCATCTACTCGGCGTCCAGGCACTGGCTAAGCAGTTTATATACAATCCTGAGTGAAATGGACATGTTTCCCAGGTGTACAGATGCAGACGCTGGGAAGTTAGATAATGTGCCCAGGTCCATACAGAAAGAGTGGGGTTTGAACCCAGGTCGACTGGTCTCCAATACTCATATTTTTCAGTACCAAGTGCCTTTATGTTTCAGATAATATCATTTTGAGAGCTAGATGTTAAAAAGTTTAAAACACTGAACAGTAAACGAACTAACTTAAATACACTTTCACCACCTGCACATGACATTGACTGAAGGAAGAGGAGGAAGGAGAGGTGGGCCTGAGAGATGAGCTTTGAGCAAGACCCCCTCCTAGAAGGGCAGGCCTAAGTAGGACTTGGAAGCATTTTTGCTTATGGTAATGGATACCTAGACACCTGCTAAAGGGATCTCTGAATCCGTGGAGGTGAAGGCTTCAAGCAAGAGCATCACTCCTAAATGGCGCTTCCTTCTCCTTCCCACCCCCGTCCTTCTCACCACTGTCTGTTCAACGCTGGCCTAGAAAACAAGCCAAGCCATCCTCCTGGCCTGTGGAGGAAGAGCACACAGCAGCCAGGGTCCAAGACCCAGACCCTCCCCTCAACCCTGTCTGCCTCTTAGTAGTGCCTCAATCCCATTTTCACTGGCTCCGAAATGATCCCGTGATATCTGTGTCCCCCCTCCCTCTCTCCAGCCCCTCACTGGTCCTCTGCCAGCACTGCTGGCCTTGCCTTTCAGTTCGGGGTCTCCCAGGAGCCTCAGATAGCAAGTCTCCCACCTGGCCCCCCGCTGGCCTTCTAGGGCTCACGGTCTCACCCACCTCTCATGCTCTCTTTCTGGCATGGGGAGTCCTCCCCACCACACTCCAGCTCAGGCAGCCCTGGCAAGAATGAGGCACCAGCGCTGTAGTGTGAACACTGTGAACAAGGGTTCACTCTTCCTGTCGCCCCTACCCACACCAGCACTCTGGCAGCGGGGTTGGGTCGGGGCATGTCCTCCCCAAAACTTCCACCACACTTCCTGCTCCTTCTCCTTTCTACCTCCCCTTTTCACCTTGTTAGGGAAGGAAAGTAAAGAGGAAAAAGGAGACAATATAAAAATAAGTCAATCTTGCTAGAGTAGAAAGTAACTCAGAGGCCCATAGACTAAAGTGAGGAACTTTGAAGAAAAGAGGGGAGAGGAGGGAGGGGAGGACGGAGAGGGGAGGGGATACTCCAGGGCCCAAGTCCCTCCCTGCCAGGGATGGGTGAGCCAGGCTTCTCGTCCCTCCTTGTGTGGTGGCTGTGACGTCTGGGACACCTGATTCGGAGGTGCTGCTTTCCTTCCCTGAAGAAGGACACCTCACAGAGAAGGGGAGGAGGGGAGGCAGCAGCTGGTCTGAAAACTTAGATACTTCCCTGTCCCTACTAGTAACACTGGAGTGTCAGGCTCTCCTGTCCCCCCTCCACACCAGGATCTGGGTGTAGGTCCCTGCAGAAGTCTCAGAGAAACTCCCGCTTTATTGCCCCTCCTTCTGCTGGATGTGACCCTGTTTAAGTCTCTTGTAAGTCGTGTTCCCATGTATGCCCAGCAACCGGCAGGACAGTTACGACTAGGCACACATGTAAGTGTCAGATGACTTGTTAAGACATCTGCTCTGGATTACGGCTCTAACTGCGTATCTGCCCAGTCTTCTGAGTGGTCTGCCCAGGAAGCATGGGTGGCCACTCACCACCTGAAAAAAATGAAAAGGCCCATCGCTTTCGTGCGTGTTTGTTATGACTGTTGCTTTGCTCCTGCTGTTTTCTGTGACACTCAACATTCACCGAGTGCCTGCCTTGCTCTACCGCACTAGGAACAAACTTGTCCTCACAGGGCTCACAGTTTAGTAGATGACAGCAAGTTTGACTAAGGGAATGAAGTTGAATAAAAAAGCACTATCCAAGTTAGTGCTATTAACAGGTGTCCATGCACTTGTTCCTGAGTGTTAATTACTAGTGACCCCTTTCAGTCTCAAAAATGTCCCATTTTAAAGGATAAATTATATAGTTACCCTAGCTGTTGGGTAAGTACACACATACACACACACACACACACACACACTCACATACACACACTACCATCAGCCAAAGTCCGGAGCTTTCCTTAAAGACATGCCTACCCAAGCTACCCTGGCAGGGCATATAGTAAGTTTCTGTGAAAGGGAAGGGATGAACAACTACATTCTAACCTTTCCTCTTAAGTCACGTGCCATGATTAGAGTGGGAAATAGAAAGCAAGCTTGCATTTGTTAGTTGCCTCCTTCCTGTGTCAGCCAGGGATGGCAAATAGGTTTCGGAGGTGTGTCGTCCCAGCAAGCGACAGTGTCTGTGGGAGTGTCCTGTGGAAGACTGTGAGCTTTGCCCATGCTCAGTTGCACAGAGAGCCACAACTGACCCACAATGTCGGCAGCATTTGCAGAAGCAGCTCTGGATTAGTTTGACTTGAAAACACGATTTTGGTTTCTGAGTATACTTTACAGACTAAATTTCAAAACTTCAGCTTTATTTAATAAACTCTGTCATTTGTCTTGGTTCTTTCTTTTTCTGTTTCCTCAGTATTCTTTTTGGTCCATGCTCATGAAGAAAATTATCTGACATTGCATTCAGACAATTTTTTTTTCTTTTTACTGCCCTGTAAATGTTTAAATCTATAGAATATTCTTTGAATATGCATTGGGGTGCCCCATGTATTAGTCAAGATTCTTTGGGGGTGCTAGTAAAGGAAAACCAGGTCAAGCTAGTTTAAGCCTTAAAAGGTATTTGATTGGCTCACTCAAATGAGAAGTATAAAACTAGCTTAAGTATGGCAGAATCCAGGGGCAAATGTCATCCAAACTTTCTCTGTCTCTCAGATTTGCCTTCCACTAAATGTGGGCCTCATTAATTCTCTTGTTTTGCAAATGTTCTTCCTCAAGGGGCCCGGGGAAGATGGCTGCCAGCAGTTCCCAAGCACATACACACATATACAGTCGTACATTAAACAGAGAAGGAATGCTAGGAACAAATGCCAAATAACATGCCATACTTCACTAAGACCCCTTCCGTTTTCCCTTTCTTCCTTCTTTTTCCTTCTTTCCTTTCTTCCTTTCTTTCTTTTTTTCTTTAAATTTTTCAGCATTTTAACACCTCTGAAATCAGAATGTATCTTAAACTTGCTGTTACCAGGTGGCAGTTGAGACATAGTTGTCTTTACCTGGACATGTGCATCAAAACTTGCAGAATTGGTGTCCATGGCTTGGGAAAAAAATCCCAAGACTCTAATAGAGTACTTTTTCCAGAAGTACTGCATCACTGATATTCTTGATGGTACTAAGAACACTGGGTGAAAAAACATGTATGGCAACAACTGCAAGTCCAAAAATGATTCAGAAGAATTGAACACTGCATATAAGGAAGTTTTAGAAATATCATTAGACTTGTTTATATCTTCTTTTTATTTATACACAAGAGTAAGACATCATAGAAATCAGTATCTAAATACGTCTTAAAGAGTTCTATTAGTAAATATAAAATAAAATTTCATAATTATGCAATTTACAACCAAGGGCACCTTAGTGTAAATGAAATAGGTGGTGTCTACAAATCCACATGCATTTTCTACTGACAGAATAGGATTATCACAAGTCCCAAGTCTAAGCTGATAGAAGTGTTATTCTATGGTGTTATAATAGTATTCCTGACCTGCATTAAAATTGTTTTCATTGAGCTATCATTGACATATAACATTATATTAGTTTAAGGTGTACAACATAATGACCTGATATTAGTATATATTGCAAAATGATCGCCATGATAGTCCAGTTAACATCCGATCTGCATTTTACAGTTTACATGTGAGATCATGGAGAGGGAAACAGCAGAGCTTCCTCGGGCTGGTATAGTGGAAAGGGCTTGGGATTCTAACCCCCAATTCTCACTCTCACCGGCAAACTTAGGGGACTCATCTCACCTCTCTGGGCCTCAGTTTCCTTATCTGTTACAGAAATTGCATGATCACTAAGATCACTTCTGGTTATAAAACATTTAAAGCTAATGATGGCATATGCTATATAAACCTAGTGTTCTATTGTAGAGCTACATTGATTATTTTAGAATTTGTCAAGCATGACAACTGTATCACAAAGAAAATTTAGTAGTAATTCATATTACCTATTAGAGCAGCAACACCCACAGTTTTTCCTAAATCCATCAAAATAGCACAAAATGCTAGGTTAAGCATTATTAAATTGTTTTTCTTTTAACCTGCCTATGATAAACACACCAAGATATCCAGTGTAAGTGCTAATGAGTTTAGCATTGTTAGGCAACATAAGGAAACAGTAATTCCTGACTCTAAGTTCTGCAGGTTGATTCTGTACATGCAGAAAATGTGTCAGTCAATGTCTTATTCTTTTCTCAAAGAATCAAGAGAAGGAAGTGGTCACCAGGTAAACAGGCCAGACCGAATGCATCCCACAGCTAAGAATCAGAGTGCAAAGAAAAAAACAGCTTGGGCTGCAGAATTACATGAAGTTTCTGTTAAAGCACAATGCAGACTAGATATTCAAGTTTACAAAAAAGTCTTACCAACCAAGAAAAGAAGAAAACATGTGATAGACATATTGCAACCTAACGACAGTAACAGCCTTTCTAATGAGGCTGTATGGAGTATCAAGGCAGCCGTTCCTTATTTTGCCCTAGTTACAGTCTTACTCATTTCTTTTCATCACATCTGCATAAAAACCCCAGGATGTTGGTGCTTCTGATTTCTGTAAAACATGTAAACAGTAAGAAGCAGGAAAAAAAAATCTTTACTAAGCTTTGAAGTCCAGTATATGCTAAGTGTGATCCAGAGCAGGTTTTTTTGGTGAGAAAATGGAGGCAATTAAAGAGTGAGTTAGTTATCCAGGGTCACAAAAGGAATCAGTGCCTAGAATTAGAATAAGTCTAACTCCTGAGTCATTGATTACCTGAAAAATCGAGTTCTCATGTCAACAATGACTGCATCGGGACTTTCACTAGAGTGCGAAAATTTGGGGATAGACATTAGGACAACTTCCCTAATATGAAAATGTAAGCTAGTAGAGTATGCCAAGAAGGGAGAAGGTACACCCTCTGCCAGTGCAGAAAAGAGGTGCCAGACAATGTGTCGTTCTAGACAACCACTGCTGGCCTGGTATCCCTTTAGACGTGGAAATGTTTGAGTCCTACCCATTGCTCTGAGTGCTTCTTTCTAGTTTCTTTCAATAACTTACACTGCCTTTTACTAGTCCATCATTCTCCTGTGTCTCAAGCTACTTTATCAATAGTATTTTTAAATGTTGTGCCCCAGACTAAGTGTAATACCCCGAGTGGTCTGACTAATAGAGAAGAGTCCACTTAACTCTCTTTTTCTCTGTACTAAAGTATTAGTGCAACCAGTACTCCCTGTGGCTTTTTAATTTTTTGGTAAACTATAGCCGCGTTTCGATGTCAGTCCAAAAACTTGAAGCTCTCATGTGCTGTTGTCACAATTTCCCCGTTCCATGCTTGATTTTTGGACCCAAGTGCAGGACTTCATATTTTGTTCTTATTACATTCCTTTCTGTTAGACTTGGCCCATTGAGATATTTTTAGATTCTGATTCTGCCATTTGCAAGTGTGATTAGCATACGCACTAACTACATCATCATCCAAATTATTGATAAAAATGGTGAGAGCAGAGAAGAGAGCCTGGCAATACTGAGGTCTAAACCTCCCTCTTGGGTGACATTTATAAATTAGCCCTTGTATCAGTCAGGGTCCAAACAGGAAAACAGAAACCACCCTGAGTATTTAAAACAGAGAGGATTTAATACATGGGAGTTGTTTCCCAGGTGCTAGAAGATCTGAGAAGTCAACCAAGGAACAGTTAGGCAACCAAGAGTAGCAACAACAGGAAGCCATTGTCAGTCGTAGGCTGGAGTATGCATGGGGGCAGGGGTAGTAGAACCTACATAGCAGTGAAAAGTGGAGCCAAGGAGGAGATGCAGCCACTGCTGGAGCTGCCACCCAAGGCACAGAAGCAGAAGGCAAAATACCCAACTCCTCCCTTCCTACCTTTGGCCTAACCCAGCTGGAAACCAGCTGATGCAGGAGCTTAGGCAACACAGCTGGCTTAGGTCAGCCTCTGCGACACAGAGCAGAGAAGCATTCTTGAATCTAAGACAGTTTCTCCATCTTGCTCACAAGAAAATAAGAAAAGAGTTTCTCTTATGGAAATGAAGATCCTTCATCTTTCACCAGATACTCTCTCTCCTGACTACAAACATCTAATGGTTTCTACTTCAGCTCTTTTATGCTGACTGACCATGTGTAGGCCACATATACTTGACACAGGCAAATTTATGAAGCAGAAAGGGTGACAGAATAGATTTGTTTGGCTCAGTCTCTAAAAGCCATCTAATAGCCCTTATTCTCTCCCAAAGTCACCCTAGAGATACACTACAGGAGCACCTCTTAAATTAATGACCACTATGAGGATATATTTTTTTGAATTATCCTAAATATAATTATGTGATTTTATACTACTTCTCTAATCAATGAAAGTTATCCTTTAGAAAACTTTATATAACAAAAACACATTCAAAAAGTATCAGTGTCTGGGGGCACACAGGCTTAGTTGCTCCACAGCATGTGGGATCTTCCTGGACCACGGATTGAACTCATGTCCCCTGCATTAGCAGGCAGATTCTCAACCACTGCACCACCAGGGAAGCCCTTGTTGTTCCTTCTGAGTGGAGAACTCACACCCCAGATGTCTACAGGGTTGCCCTCTATACTCCTTTGCTGAAGATTCACTTCTCAGTGAGCCCTTCCTGACTTTCCTGTTCTAAACTGCAATCACCATCTCTCTCTGTAGCATTCCCTCCTCCCCATCTCTGCTTTACTCTTCTCCATAGCACTTTTCACCTTCTGACATAGTTATTTGCTTATTGTCTGTACTTCTTCTAACTCCCCTGAGAATGTAAATTCCAGGAGGCCAGCTTTTCATCTGGTTTGTTCACTAATGTACTCCCAGCCTCTAGAACAGTGCCAGGTATGCAATAAATATTTTTTGAGTGAATGAATGAAAGTCAGGACACTGACAAATTCATTTAGAGCAACTGGCTACTCCCATCATCTCTTCACCCATCTCGGGTTCTCGTTAGTGTCATCTTCTGCAAGCAGGGAGAGCAGGTAAAGAATCATCCCTGCAGCTGGACCAGCAAAGAGAGAACTTCAACATGGCAAGACAAAGAAAAGTAAGCCATTAAGGATCTATTAGAGTTTGTGTACAAATTAATCACAAAGGGTCCGTAGTCAACATTTTAAAACTCAAGATTAAAAAAATCTTGAAAGAGCCAGGTCTAGTTAGCAGTTCTGATTTTAATTGCTGATCCAAGGACTTGCCCCTTCCCCTCACACACCCATGATACTCCTTTAATAAAGTTGCTCTGACTTAACCCTACATGGGTGTAACAACCATATCCTAAGAGCTCTGAGAATTTCCTTTTAACTCATTGAGCCACAGGACACCTTTCCAGCACCTAAGTCAGAAATAATATTTGTTCTAAGAACCTATAAATTTATAAATGCTAAAAAATTCATCAGAAATGTCATAATGGTGATAAATAAAAATAAATATGATGATTATACATAAAAAGAAATAGTATTTGTTCACAACTATTCCTTTACCTTTTTTCAATCCATAAAGAGGTCTTTAGGGTGATAAAACTGAGAAAACTTGCACTCTTCACACACAGAGTCTTGCCATGAATCTGGTGACTAAATGGTGGCTGGTCGAAATAAATTTGATTGGGCAAACTGTTTATTTCACTGTTCATTTCACAGCCAATAATTATTGGCTTTAAGACTTTTTAGTGATCAAGTTGACTTTTTAAGATTTTGAAATATGTATAACTACACAATATTGCATTTTTTTCAGCATGAAGTTTTTTACTGAACATTTTGAATCTAAGCCTTCAGCACAATTGAAATTTTTGCACATTCTTAATGTTAACATTTTGTCTTTTTTTTTTTCAAATAAACCTTTACTTTCTGAATATCACTTCCTTATTCAAACACTTGTCTGTCCTCACTATTAAGTATGTGGCTCTTTCTTATTCAGGGATTTAAAAATTATCTCTCTTTTTATTTTATCTTATAGAAACATTTTACAAGTGTTCAGGTCATTAAAGCATTGCTTAAGATCTATAAGATAAGTCATTGTTATTTCAAAATTAAACATGAAGCTATTCTGCCTGAAAGTCTTTGTTCTGTGTCACTGGGAAGAAGCTCATACAAGTGAACTATGAAATGATCGAAGCTCTTTCAGTCATTCTTTAGGTTCTACCTGTATACAATGCTTATAATTTATTTTAAATACCTTTATAGTTAATAAAAATATAATTAAAAGAAAGATTTAATTGCACCTTTAGTACTAACCTAAAACTGTTTCAAATGACCCTCATTTCATTATTCCACAATAGTCTTTTGTTCTGGTTTTTTCCATCTGTTTGCTAAGCATTTTTCAATGGAAGTCTCAATTAGAAGAAAAAAAGGGAGGGGGGACAATCATTTAATTCAAAAATTAATTTGGAGATCAGGCAACTGACTTAGGCTCATGCCAGCAACTTAAGGCTTTTCAGCCTTGGCCACATGATCCGAAGGAACTGAGCAACAACTGTCTGGTGGCTTTAATCCTCCTTAATTTGAGAGCAAAGAAACTCACATGTGTTTCTAAGAACATTTTCGGAGTACAAGAAGTCCATTTCTGGGGGACACCATCTAATGCCCTTGTTTCGCTGATCTCATGTATTCTAAATTAATTTTTAAACTGCACATAAGCAGAGGGTGGGGTGGGGCAGAGCGGGGGGAATAACTAACAGCAAGGCAGCTGTCCTGAGTTGTTAAAACAGCTACTGAGGAGCGAAGACTCCCTTCATAACATGACGCGAATTTTCTTTACGTTGTGGTAAAGCTGGGCCCAGTCACGAGAAAGACAAAAGTTGGGAATGCTCACCTTATCTTCTCTGAGAAGCTGCTGAAAGGCGCACCCCTGGCAGGCTGCTTCTCCCCCTTTGTGTTGAGCCCTCTAGGTTCACTGGTCTTTAGAACTTAATTAAAATCTGCGGACAATTTTCCAGGAAGTTGATTAGGCCCTTAATAGTAAACACATTCTGTTTGGGGGCTTTGATTCTCTCGACTTGTTTTACTTGAGAGGGTAAAAGCTGAAAGACTGAAAAACTGGTGGGTCTCCTATGCATTTCAAGTCTGATGAGTTGATAGGCAGCTGAATCCTCAAGACTTTTTATCTGGGGTTTACTCATCAAATGGAAACTCAGGAAACCAGGCAGGATGGGACTTCCTTGGGCAACATTTCAAAATAGAAGCTGTTGTCCCCTGCACTGTGTTCTGCTTTCTTTAACTTCCTCCCCCTTGGTTTCCATCTCCAGCCGTTCAGAGAACCACCTTCCCTAAAGCAAAAATCCCTCCTTGCCCCTCACTTACACAAAGCCAAACTTACTCTCAAGAAAGAGTCTGATCAAACCCTTCAAACCAAGGAGTAAATAACAGCTGGTATTTCCTGATCTCTCACTTTCTCCCAGGCATTGGTCTAAGCATTTGACACGTGTTTCATTTAATTCTCCCAGCAACCCTATAAGATAGGCATTATTCTCATCCCCATTTTACAGATGAGGCTAGGGATTTGCTGAAATTCACACAGGGATTCCAACCCAGGAAGTCTCATTGCAAAGCTCATTCTCTTAAACACATGACTCTGCAATCATTATGCCTCAGTGCACCGGGACAAGATGACTGGTAACACTTAGTGCATTGCTTTTCCCAGATAGGTTTCACTGGCTAGGGGACACAGCCTTAAGTAGAAGAGTGAGGCTGTAATTGCGTCTGTTTCTAATCCGTGGAGCCTTCCTGAGTTCCCTGAAACCCAATCCTAGGAGCAGTTGCCTATTCTGAACTTGCTATTGGCCTTCATGTACACTAATGAGCCAATTTGGAAACAGAATTAAATAATATTAATAAACCTATGACATAGATTTATGTTAACGATATTCAGGGAATCACAATCCTTTTGGTTATATGAATCTTAAAAGTCATCTATCCAACTTTTCATCCAAAACAGGAACCCCCTTTCCAAATCCTTGATAGTCTTTAAGCCTCTTACTTCCAATGCCAGAGAGCTCATTGTACATCTCAGCTGACTGATCTTCCCTACTTGTTACAACGTTCTTATTCACATTGAGTGCAAACCTGCCTCCCCATAGTCCAATTTGCATTTAGGGTGAGACAGGTACAGGGCACTGCTTTCCCCTCTCTCCTCAGAACTTTCCAAATAAAATGATATTCTCAAGAGCACTGTCATGGACCAGAGGGGACACATGTGGGCCCAGGATTTGAAAGCCTATGAGGCCAGCTCCACCGGCAGCAGCTCTGAGGATAAAACCACTAAGTTCCACCATTTTCCACAGCACTGACATAGCTGGGGAAACTAACTCTGGGAGTTGTCTTCCGACTCCTCAAGCCACCTGACATCTGCTCTGCCTTCATTCCCCAATCTACACTCTAAATTTCCATGACCTTGATAACACAGCCACCCCTTGACCTCAGCTCCCCCAATCCTGGCTTCTGACAATGACTCACAAAAACAAAACAAAAAAGAGAAGTGTGCGCCTCAAGTGCCTTGGCTGTGTGCTTCACTTTGTTAATGGCAACCTGCTTTCACAGACTCAAACTCTTTGAGGTTTTCAGTATGTGATTCTTTTTGGAACTCATGGCTATATTTTTTAAAAATATTAGCCACTGTGATAAAAACAAGCAACAAATCAATAAGAAATTGCCTTTAAGATTTGAATAAAGAAAAGGAAGCTTCTGTGAATGAGATGTCTGCCCCCCAAAATGAGTCTAGTTTGCTTCAGGTTTGATGAGCTGATTTCTGGAAACTAGGCATCTTTATCAAAGGAAAAAAGGGTCTGTGTAATTTCTGGAACTAAATTATGAAAGGCTGAGGGGACAACAAGAGGGACTCACACCTTGACATCCAAACTCAGACCTAGAGTTTACCTCGTCCAGGAGGCAGCTCTGGAGCTGGGCCAGGTATTCAGCCTTAATGTAGAAACTCAGTTGATGAAGAAGCACCACGAAAGTAATTAAAACAGGATAGGAGAAGGCACAGGAAGTTCTGAAATCTCTCCACTGTTGATGACAGCCAAGTTCTGGGCTGTTGCCTGGAATAGCTATCCCCAAAACCAGCAGGTGAAAGTTCCAACATTTTGTGAATGTATTTTGGGCATGCTGAAATGAGCAGGTTTCATACACACATTATTATTATTATTATTAAAATGTGTGAATCTTTTTGATATTTCACCCGTTTCTTACTGATTAGATAGCAGAAGAATCAAAGCATAGAGCCTGAATTATACGGGTTAAGGATCACTGTGTGTTGGAAACAATAATGACCACGAGTCAGAAGCCAGTTCTCTAGTCTCAACTGTAAAACAGTTAGCTGTGACCTTAAGCAAGTCACTCAGACCTGTGAACCTCATGAGGAAAGGACTCTCTCACAGAATGTCCTTACATTTCTTCCAATTTAATGCTTGTTCATTCTTCCAGAGCTCAGCTCTGCAGCTTGACTGCCTTTGATTCCAGCTCACACCAAAAGATATCTCTATCTATCATCTACCTATCTGTTTATCCATCCGTCTATCTATCTACCATCTATCTATCCATCCATCTATTCATATATCCATATCCATCTCTCTGCAAAATGGTCCAATGTAGTCTCAGTATTACTGTGTTTCTAGGTCCAGCCATAAGAGGGATTTAAGACTAAAGTAAGCAATGTTGGAGGGAAGGCAAAAATGTATGAATGGCCAAATGAATGGTAACTCAATGGTAGATCTTAAAACAACTGAAGAAGCAGGAAGACAGAATTAAATTGCAATGTTGAGAAAAACTTAAATAGGGGAGGGGCTACATTTGACTAGGGCAGTTCCCAGCACAACACTTGGTGTCTAGTGGGTGCTTAGTTAATATCGAATGAATGAAACACTTATAGACAAAGACTCTCAGGTAATGGATGAACACGCTCCAGTGTAGGGTTAAGTTGTGAGGCGGGCACTACCAGAGTTCAAATCCTATCTGACGACTCTAGAAATACAGTCACACAACCGCAAAGGACATTTTTGTATTCATACCATGGGGTCTGTGAGTGTTCTGACCTGACTTATTTATATCAGGAAAATTGCGAAAAGCAAGAGTGCAGACAGACAATTTCAAAACCAGTTCCTGGTCTGCTTTGTGGAGAGCTCCCACAGAGGTTGGTGTGGCTGGAATCAAAGGCAGTCAAGCTGCAGAGCTGAGCTCTGGAAGAATGAGCAATCACTTTTGCTCCTTTCTAGCACACATTCCCCGGTGAGGGAGGGCAAGCACTCTTTAGATGCCAGCAGCAGGACCCAACCTGGGCACAATGAGAATCAAAACAGTCAGTGTTTGCCTTCTGCAGCCCAGTGCCCTCTTGCTGCCCTCTTCCCTGGAATTAGACTTGTTGCTGGCAACTCTTTGATTCAGAGATCTGGCATCAGGAGCTCTGGGGAGGAATCCTTTAGAGCTAGTGTATTTATTTATTTGTTTGTTTGTTTGTTTGTTTATTTAGGCTGTGTTGGGTCTTCGTTGCTGTGCATGGGCTTTCTCTAGTTGCGGCGAGCGGGGGCTACTCTTCGTTGCAGTGTCCGGGCTTCTCATTGCGGTGGCTTCTCTTGTTGCGGAGCACGGGCTCTAGGCCTGCAGGCTTCAGTAGCTGTGGCATGCGGGCTCAGCAGTTGTGGCTCGCAGGCTCTGGAGCGCAGACTCAGTAGTTGTGGCACACAAGGTTAGTTGCTCCACGGCATGTGGGATCATCCTGGACCAGGGCTCAAACCTGTGTCCGTTGCATTGGCAGGCAGATTCTTAACCACTGTGCCACCAGGGAAGTCCTAGAGCTATTTTTAAAGGTGATCATTAGGACAACAGTATGATCAACCAGTTATGCTTAACCATGTATCATGCTATTGGATGCATGGTTATCCTTCCACACACCCACAATGGTCAAAGTATATTGAAAACCAATGGGTTGGCTTCTAATTCTCTATGCCTCTGACCCTATAAAATGGGAGGGCTTCCGTGATGCTTTTGGCATGAGATGTGGTTAATTCCATTTGTGAATAGAGACACCAAATCTGCTCCAAAATTTGGTTCAATTACCACCTGGGTTACTAGTTGCCTGCCTCTATGATTCTCCATTTGAATGGTATTTTGCCACCCTATAACCAAGCTTCTTAGGCCATTTATTGGCCGTTGTGCAAGGCAACTGCAGGACAACAAAGAGTTAATGTGCTATTATCCCAGTGCATCTCAGCAACCCCAGAACATCGTGTCCTCCTGAATGTTGAGAAGCAAAAGCAAAATTCCCTCAAATATTTGTATCTTCCAAATGAAAGAGCAAGGCTGAGGAGGAGGACCAGACTGCAAAACAAAAGAGAGGAGGAACCTCCAGGGGGAGGTGGCAGATGGTCCACCAGGTGGACCTTGACAGTCCATAGAACTGGCCAAACTGACTGGTGGACCAGGCAATTTTTAGCAATGATTGCAGTGTGAGCCAGAGTGCACCAGCCATGTGGCACATTGCCAGGCATTACTCCTAGTGACATTCCAACCAGATAAGCAATACATTCATTGCAGGAAGGGGGTTGAGGGGCACCAGGGAGGACGTTAAGGAGAATGGGCAGGCAAGCAGGATGGAACAGGGATGGCATAGAGCACGCTCACAACCCACATCTAAGAGGTTCCAACATGTCTGAACAGGTAACTAGTAAGGTGGCTTAACCTTTGGTCTCTGCACACCCAGGAACATTGCCCTGTAGGAAAGATTTGATTTACTCAAAGAAGTAATTAAATCTGGTGGCACAGTGCTAATCAGGATAGCATTCATCAGCACTCAGAGCTGGAAAATTCTTTCTCTCCCCTTTGTAAATGCCCAAACCCTGGGCACCTTATTATTCAGGTTTTTAATTAAAAAGGAAAAGGAACAGTTCAATAACCTGGAGCAATCCATCATGTTCACAGCCTAATAAAAGAACGCAGGGTTGTGAAGATACCCTCCCCTCCACAGGGTCCTGTATGGCTCCACAGTGAGAAAGCCAGGAGTTGCTTGGTTCTTTACCTCTCTGCTGACTTAACTGTCATATTGCATATTTGCTGCTGAATTGCACGAAAGGTATTTCTAATCTCATGACGGTGACTGGAAGAGGTTGAAGGACACAAATTAAGTCTCAGAGCAGCATAGCTGAGTAAGAATGGAAGGTCAGTCAGTTGACTCTTCCCACAATTCCCCGAACAAGGCAATTATTCATGAAGGAAATTTCAAATTATTTTCATTAGACTTGTGTTTTACCAATCTAACCAAAGTGATTAATTAGGGATTAAAATATTTACTCTGCACATGCTGCCTTGGCTCAGTACTAGCATATTTAAGCATTGTGCTAAAAGGGTCAGCTGTTTCCAGTATTGTTTGGAATTCATTTCCTATTTTCTATGTAAAAGGGCACTGACATGCATGTCTATAACATACTTGGGGTCTCTCCAGGCACCAAACTGGAGAAGGAGAAAGAGGCTCCAGTGTTCCCACCCTTTACTCCCAAATTTCTTCCTTGTTAGAAGCACTTTGTGTCAATGGCCATAGTTTTGCTGTATCTGTGCCTTTGTAACAAGGTGTTCAGGATGCCTGGGGACAACACAACACCCTAATCAGTGACCCACGGTAGAGCAGTGACAGTTGTAGAATGAGATACAGCATGGCACATGGGGGTGAAGGAGACAAGAATGGGAGGATTTTTGAGATTTTAGAGGGGTTTTCAGCACTATATGATTGTGAAGAGCAAGTTATAATAACAATTTCCCGTGTGTTGAAATAGTGGCAGCAGAAGTGGTTATTCAGACAGGATGCCCGAGCTTCACTTGCTCTGGGGTGCCCAGCAGGGCCAGAGTATTTATATAAGTTTGAATTTATTGCCGCCTTAACGAGACTCCAAATGGGACACCAGTGCTGGAGTTGTGCCTTGTTTATTCATAAGTTTCTAATCTTTTAAAAGATTGCTAAGACCTTGCAGGGACAGGAGATAGTGGGTGAATTACTCCCTTATATTGCTGCTGGATGCCTTCACTGAAGGGATGAGACCCACGGAGGTTCCATGACTTACCTCTGAAGGTTTGTAAAGGGTGGTTAAACATGCAGATGATGCTTAGGCATTTTCCAGTTCTCTTCCTGCCAACAATGTCAATCACATTCCTTCAACTGTTCCCACCAAGCCCTTAGGGAAAAAATTATATATGTATGTATATATATCATATATATATACACACACATATATATATGTAATATGAGGATAAACCAATTAATTGGTCTAGAAGCAGATATGGTGAATGCAATGTGGTGAATATGGAGGGGTAAATAAAACCATGATCCATGCAGAGCACAGTTGAAGAGGAGAATAGTACGTTGAAGACTCTGTCTGCAGGGACAGGCAGAGCTCTGAAGGGTGGGATAAAGGGTGGGAAGTGGCGCCATTGGAAGAGGAAGGAGTCATGTATGAGGAAAACCACGAGGGTGGGCGCCCTGATGTCAAAACCGAAAAGCATCCAGGGGAGAGGAGGGAGTCCACAGTACCCCAAGCAGGAGAGGTGCTGGAGTAGTCAGGAGGATTCACTGACAGGGAGAACAGTAGTTTGGTAGGTTGGCTGGAGCCCAAGGAGGCAGCTGGTGTGGAGATGGGGCTATGTTAGCAGGTACAGCAGTGCAGCTCTGGAGTTTATCTAGGAATAATAATAATAACAATGAAAATAATCTACTGAGTGCTTTCCATGTGCCAGGTACTACACGGGCAATATCTCACTTTCTTTACAAATCTATGTCCACTTTATACACAGCTTTTAAGAGCCAGAATCAGGATTCAAACACAGATCTGTCAGAGAGCAAAGCTTGTGCTCTTAACGAGCACAAAATGCAGTCTTAATAAAAGAGGCATGGGATGGGGACTAAAGGAGCTGATGAGCGCATAGCTGGGGAGCATTACTGATAGTTATGATGCCTTAAGGGATGACACATGGAGAAGTCTTGGGCCATGTCTCACCCCAGAGCGATGATGTGGTTTAGAAGACCCTAGGCAACACACTTGAGGTTGGAAACCAGGAGGTATGGATTCTAATGTTGATTCAGATCCCCCAAAAGTCTCTTGACTTTAGGAAAGCCATTCAACCTTTGTGCCTTGGATTCAAAGGCACTCATGAAACAAAAATAATACTGCTTACTCTATCTACTTTATGAAGCTACTGCAAGGATGAGATATAGTAAATTAGTTCATTTAAATGGTTTACGATTATTTGGCAAATGCTATGGGCCAGCACTGAGCTAAGCACTTCACATGCATTCTTTCGCCTAGCTCTCGCAATAACCCTGTGCACATGTATTATTATTACCATGAGATAAAAGAGGAAAAAAGGAAACATTTCAGAAAGTTCAAAGAAGGACAAGCATATCAGGTTTGATGATTACGATTTTATAGGAAGTAGTATTATCTGCTTAAAGAGAAGATGGTAAAAAAATCTCCTCTGGGGACTTCCCTGGTGGCACAGTGGTTAACAATTGCCTGCCAGTGCAGGGGACATGGGATCGATCCCTGGTCCTGGAAGATCCCACATGCGCGGAGCAACTAAGCCCGCGTGTCACAACTACTGAAGCCCGTGCGCCTAGAGCCCACGCTCCGCAGCAAGAGAAGCCACTGCAATTCGAAGCCCGTGCCCCGCAAAGAAGAGTAGCCCCCGCTCATCACAACTAGAGAAAGTGCGTGCGCAGCAACAAAGACCCAACACAGCCAAAAATAAATTTAAAAAACAACAAAAAAAAACTGCTTATAAAAAAGAATCTCTGAAACTTCTAGAAAGAAAAAAGGATAGAGGCTGAGGTAAGGCACTCATAGGTATGTAATAAGGAATCATGTAATATTGCTGAAGGCTCAGCTATAGGGGAAATTTTATAGAGAAGTATTGTTGTTTACCTAAAATTCTGAATAATTGAATTCAGGATAATCTTGGCTCTATTTCTGAGAGAGAATGTATCAGATATAAAACAAATTGATCTTGGCCAACAGCTTTGAAACATTATCTGCCCCTAGAAGTTGGACATGTTTCAGGGTATTTTAAGTCTCAAGGGAAGTTATACTTTCCTTTACCTTATATGTAACTTTTATAGCCATTGCAACCTCACCGAGATGAAAAAGATGCATAACAGGATTTGCATTCCTTCTCAGAATATGACTGCTGCAAGCAAACAGTTCAGAACTTACTTGTTAGCAATATTATTAGAAGTCTCAACCGTTTCCTCACAGGGCAAAATGCCCGGAGGGGAAAGAAGTCACCTGCCACTTTCTAATGTTATTTAATCTTTTTAGTCTGTCTGAGCTGTAAACTGTCAATCACAGTTAATGTTTAGTCACCTTGAATGCTGTTTAATCAGTAGAATGCTTTGTATATCTATAAATACCTGATGACACAGGAATTAAGTCTTCACAATAATTACCCCACTACATCACTTGACATCATTACTCACAGGCAAGGCCAAAACCATTTTTAATCTCTCACAGTTTTTCACTAAGAAATGTTTCATTACTGCTACATAAATGGAATTGTTATTTCACATTGAGAAAAATGGGCTACTCAAATCTGCACATTTGGTTGTTTATAATGTCTGAATGGCCCTGTCTGTCGTTAAATGCTGCCGATGACAGGATAATTATGATCGTGGGAACTGATTGCCAAGTGTACGCAGCAAGAAATAAGAGCAGCTCTGCTTCAGTATTTGATAAGTGATTTGTGTTATGTGCACTGAGGTTCATGCTAATGTATTTAACTTATTAAGCTCATTGAAAGATGACTTTTTTTAATGTAAAGAAATGAATGTAGGTCCTGAGACAATATGTTAATTGTACATGTCTTTGTGACTATGGGTGTTCCTTCCTTTCTAAGTTTTTTCCATTCTATTTCATTGTTTTTTCCTTTATTCTTTCTTATATTTTCCAAATTATGTATACTGTGTATATAATATTTTTTACAAAGAGAAATATACATTTAAAAACATGTTAAAGTGATAACCACTTAGTAATATTACATAAAGTAAACACACTTGGTTTAACATATTGTTACGTTCACTCTTAACAACACCAGCTTCAAGTGCCTGCTTGCCATGGGTTCTTGGAATGCTGGTTGTAGGGTCTCAATCTTCCACGAATGGCTCTGTCAGCATGATTATTGGCATGGATTCAATTTTGAGGGCTGTGAAAATGCTGGCTGGTAAAGGTGCAGTGTATTTTGTTAGAATGTGAAGCCACAGATTTTTCTTTTTCTTTCCTTCTTCCTTTCTCTGCTTCCCCTTCCTTCCTTCCTTCCTTCCTTCCTTCTTTCCTTCCTTCAGCCTTCCTCCCTTCCTTCCTCTTACATATGGTTTATTTTTTAAGAAGCATTTTAAAATTTGTTTTTTCCTGTCTGATTTAAAAGGAAAGCAGAGAATGCATTCATTCGTTCATTCATTCCACAAATATTTCTTGAGCACTACTGTGTGTGCTAGGCCCTGTTCTAGGTACTGAAATACAGCAGGAAACAAAACAAACAAAAATCCCTGCCTGCAGTGAGCTAAATCCTATGGAGGGAAGACCAAATAAAACAGAAAATCAAATAAATTTTATGCATGATGGTGATAACGTCTATGGAGAAAATCTGAAAAGCAAAGGAGAGAAGTGAGTGTGTGTGGAAGGGTTGCAATTTAAATGGATGGTCATGGAAATTTCACTGACGAAATGGTATTTGAGTCAAGGCGACAGGTGGAGGCCCTGGGACCATCTGGGGGAAAAAACAGGAAGAAAAGAGGCTCTGAGGTGGGAATACGCAAGGAGGAGCTGCAAGGCGGCCAGCATGGCAAGGGTGTCGGGATGGAAAGCTGTAGGAAACGAAGTCAAAGAGGTAACAGGGGCTGCTCATGCAGGATCTTGGAAGCCATTGTAAAGACTCCAGAGAGTGGGATGCAAAGTTATAAAGGTTTTGAGCAGAGGAGTGCCATGATCTAACTTTTATCCTGACTCATTTTAGTGACTAGGTTAAGGACAAACTGAAAAGGGCAAGGTCAGAAGCAGGAAGACCAGTAAGAGGCTATTATGTATTCCAGGTGCAGATTTTGACAAGCCTGATCCCTATGGAGATGGTGAGAAGGAGAAAGATACTGGATATATTTTGAAGGTAGAGCCACTAGGATTTACTGGCTGATAAATGTGGGGCTCAAGAATGGTTTTTAGCCTGAGCAGCTGGGAGAATGAAGCTGACAAAAATAGAGTTGGTATTGAAAGGTGTGAGACTGGATGAGGTCACAAGGGAAAGAGGATAGAAAGAGAAGAGATCCAAGGACTGAGCCCTGAGCACTCAGTGTTGAGGGTACGGGCAGGTAAGGAGCAAATTAGTCCAGATACTTCTACGTGCTGTAACCAGCAAAACCAGAAATGAATAATGGTTCAAACTCAATAGAAGTACATTTCTCACTCACGTAAAGTCCAAAATGGGTGTCCTGATTGGTGGGTGACTCTGCTTCCATTCTGTGGCTCTTCAATCTTCAACACATGGATTCTGAGGTCATCATGAGTATCTGCATCATGCAAGGAGGAAGGAAGGAACGTGGAGGATGGTGCATGGCAAAATTTTAGGAACCATGCTTAGAAGTGGTACCCATGGGCCCTTCAAATTGCAAGGGAGATTCAGAAATGAGGTCTAAATAAGTGCTCACGAGAAACAGAAAGCACGTTTGGTAAGCAGCCACCCAGGCTCTGCCACAAGGAGGAACCAGGAAAGGGGGCTGAAAAAGACAGGCTTACGAGGTGTTAGAAAAGTCAGTAGAGCATGATGTCCAGGAAGCCAAGTGAAGAAAAGATTTCAAGGAGGAGAGAAAGGTCAACTGTGCCCATTGCTGCTGAGAGATTAAGATGAGGGCTAAGAACTGACCATCGGATTATTATTATTAACATTGTTGGTGACAACATTAATGGTAGAGTGATAGGGGCATTGACTTGTTGGAATGAATTCAAGAGAAAAATAAAGAAAGGAAATTAGAAGAGTAGGCATGGCTAACTCTCTCCAGAACCTGTTGAATGTATATCAACACAAAGGTGTATCAGCTACCTTCCCTGTCATTGTGACAGGAAACGGAATTCACCCCAGCTGGTTTAAATGAAGACACTTTCAGGAAAGTATTACTTAAGGAGGTTTGGACTGGGTCACGGGAGTAAACAACAGATGGTGAAGTCCCAGGCACTAGCTATAGTGGGAAGCTGTTATCGCCTCGAAACTGAAGGGACAAGAAGAAGAAATCAGGTTACTGGAACACAATGAGAGACGAAAGAGCAGAGCAGAGTCACCCAGTGGGAGCTGTGGTCATAAAGAGAACCAGTTGTGCCTGAGATAGAGCGTGGAACGAAGGAGAGAGCCCAGAGAAACTGCCCAAACCTTCACTCTCACACTTTGATCTCCCAAAATGGATCAAAGCTAAGTCCACCAGCAAGGGAGCTCAGGAGATGTGGTCCATATAAGATGGGGTCTTTGTGCCATGGGCCCATCTTGCCACGCTCAGCAGGTTGGGAGGGAAAGGACAGAAAATAACAAGCTCAGATGGGTTGCTTGACTTGGATTTCAGAAGTGGAAGGGTGTTTGCTGCATCTCATAAGGGACATACCTTTTGCTCTATAGAGTGCTCAAAGGATAGTTATCATATCATTCCTGTTGGCTATCACACGATGTGAAGAAAGAAATATGATTACTCCAAATAACACTAAATGGGGTCTATATAAACACCACACTTGTGGAGATTAGCACACTATGTTTACTTAAAATGGGAAACAAATATTTGACTAAGTCTCCAAAAACTGACTCAATGATAGCAACTATTCCACAGGAAGGGTTATATAAGTCCCACAATATTCTAAGGCAGCAAATTGTGTGCATAACTAAAATAAGGAGGGGTTACTTAATATCCAAGGCTACCTGCATTTAACTGAAAAGGAAGTAAATTTGTATTGGTAATCCACTTGCAGAATACAGTTTGTAATTAGAAGGCCAGGTGAGGATGTTATGCAATTAGGTCACATGTGTCCATGTGTACATGCACCATTCCCAGAAAGGAATTAAAGAGGGATTCTGGAGTATACCAAAATTAGCGTAACCACTATGCCCTCTACCCCTGCCCCCAGCTCTTCCTCTTCTGATTTTGTGAAATACAAACACATCCAGGAATCATTGCTCTTTCGTGGAACGGATAACAGCTTTACACGATATTCATGTTTTCAATAATATCTCTTGCAGAGCACCCTTGAGGTTTCTTTTATAACTCTCCTAATCATCTTCCACCCAATACAATTAGCATTATCTAAATTAGTTATCAGTTTACCAAATTGTCTCCTCCTTTTAAAGAAGTTGTATTGTGAAATTATAGGTATAGCCAGAGACAGAACCAATCATCTATGCTTGCAGACATTTGGAGAGAGATAATGTTCTTAATCCTAATTAGAATTCTTATATGAACTCCTCAGAATCAGGGCTGATCTTTTTTTCGTTTGGACCGAGGCATGGTAAATCAGCTGATTTTCATTTGTCTTGACACACAGCACCTCCTATTCAAATGTGTTTATTTAAGCTCTGGGCCTTTTACCGTCTTTCTGCATTACTGTTTCTCCCAAAAATATCCATTTGGAATAGACTGCATTCCCTTATTCTGCAATATGATCTTTAGTACATATTAACGATTGTTTGAACCATGAGTCCTGCCTTTTGAAGTTAGTGCTTCCAAGCTCAGCGTTATAATGTTTCTATCAGATTGTCTCTCAAAGACTGGAAAACTGCGGATTGTCCTCCAAAATCTGTTCTCCCCTCTTTCCATAGCACTAGAATTTAAACTAGGCATGTGGATGCTCAGCTAGAGCCTACATTTTCGGCCTCCTTCTCATGGGAATGTGGTTATGTGACTAAGTTCAGGCCAATGGAATGCGTGCAACTTTTGGGACTTCCACCTTTAAAGACAAGCCACTTTTCCCAATGCACTTCTCGTTCCTATTCCCGTAAGTTGGGACGTGGATGTGACCATGTCCATGTTTTGATTAAGCAAGGCCAGCTTTGATTATTCAGACAAGGACGATGCCTTAAGGGATGACAAAACAACAAGATGGGTTCCTGAATGACCATGTGGAATAGAGCTTTCCTACCACTGTGGAATATATTCTCCCTAGAACTATCTTCTTTAAGCCACTGTATTTAAGGTTGCTTTGTTAAAGCAACTTAACCTCTACCCTAACTAATACCATTGTCAAATGGGCTGAACTTTTCAAATATATCAGAAGAGATGAGATTAGATCAAAGCATAACTACCCTCAAGGAAAGTATCACTTTTCCTTAATTGTTGTGTTTGAGTTAGCACAACATGGATTAATCCAGAACATTCTTCTTCCTGTCCCTGATGATGGAGTGTAAATCACAACTCTTACTCTCAACTTTCCAACATCTGGCCTTTTTTCAAACATTGCTCATTCAAACTAGAATCTGAGAAAAATAATTATTTCTAAACAACTTTGTAACTATTGACTAAGTTAAAAATAGGATCAATTACCCAAGAACAAAAATTTGTTTTTTAAAATGTACTCTTTTACTGAGGATTTCCAAATTTAGAGTCATCAACAGCAGCTAATAATAATAATAAATAAACTCAAAAAAAAAAAAAAAAAACCCAAACGAAAAACACAGAGAAATTTGTGTCTTGGTCTTTTTGATTTTCCAGTGGGTGTATCTGGCTATGCATCTGTTTGGTTGCTACAGTGAATAGTAGTGTTTGTTGGTGTAATTATATGAGTTGTCATTCAAAACAAGAAGACACTTCTCAAAGAAAATTGACTCCTAGAAACATTGTGACATAGAGAAATGCACAAGATTTCTTTGTATTTCTTCAAGAAAGCGTTCTGCACCTTGCTAACACAAGAAAGCGCTTAGATGTGGCATTTGCTGCAATAATGAGGCATTTTTTAAAGCAACAGAATGAATCAGCACAAAAGCTTTCTCATGCGCTGAGCCTGCAGCAGTAGATCCATTTTTATATTTTTAAATATTCAAGAGATTTGATATAAATATCGTTTATATTATCTCTCTTTCTTTCTGATTTCGGGGTCAGTATGGCGCATAGGTACAACCACACAGGTGGATCCCTGTCAAAGAAACTCACAAACACTCAAAAAGACTAGAGTGTACCATTGACACTGTGCTCCCATTTATGAGATCCAGCTTCAGGATCTTATGACCAGACTTTTTTTTTCTTTTTTTTCCACTTTTTGGCTGCACCCCGCGACATGTGGGATCTTAGTGCCCCGACCAAAGATCGAACCTGCGCCCCCTGCATTGGAAGCGTGGAGTCTCAACCACTGGACCTCCAGGGAAGTCCCGTGATTAGACATTTTAAAGAGCAGAAATTACTTGATTATGGCAACTAAACCAAGCCACTAAACCCCAATCTTGTGGCCCGTGACTTGAAGCTTAATATTTAAGTTTTCTATGCACTCCTAGGTTCAAGGGAAGCAAGTGAAAGAGGCTAGAGATACACCAAGGATCCAGCCACAAACACAGATGTCGCTGGAGCACGGCCTCCCTTGTTTCTGTGGCACTGCTCATTTCTAATCAGCTTCTCCAGAATCAGACCATTTTCTACACCTCTTTCCATCTATCTGAGCCTTAAATATTGGTGTTTCTAAGAACTCTGACCTTTAATCTTTTATTAACGTATACACTCACTCTGGGGGATTTTATTCATGCTTATAACTTACAAAGAGAACTGTCAGTTGGTTATTTCTGGCTGTTCCTCCCCAGAAATCTCAAATGCAAAATAAGCAAGACTCAGCTTCCAAAGTTCCCTTCAGAAGTGCCTTCCCCTCTATTTCCTATTAACGAATAGTACCACTACTTATCCATGCCAGAAACCTAGGGGGTAGTCTTCATGCTTCCTTCTCTGCCAGCCCTTACCTCTGAATCTCCTCCTCAGCTAAATCTTGCTGATTCTGTCTTTTAAGTGTCAGCTGTGTCCCTTCTCCTTATGACTGCTTGTCTGCCCCTATCTCCACACATCAAGTCACTTGTAAGTTTCCAAACTGGACTCCCTGGATCCTGATTTGTCAGGTTCTCACCTTCAGTTCACTCTCATGTTGTCACCAGGGTAATCTTTCTAATATGAAATTTTCTCTCTCTGATGGTCCTCCACTTAAGAAACCTGAGGCGCTTCCAACAGAGCAAAGCCCAAAGCTCTCAGCAAAGTACATGCGCCTTATTCATCCACCAACAATTTATTGTGTCTACTATATGCTAGGCACTTTTCTGGGTGCTAGGGATTAACCAGTGAACAAAACAGACAAAAAAAACCCCCCTGCTTTCAAGAAGCTTAAATTCTGGTGGGACAGACAGATAACAAGCAACTTAAATAAATTAAAAATATATTAAATATTGATAAGTTTTAAGTTAGAAAAATAAGCAAATAAAAAGAATTGTGTGCATGTGTGTATGTAGGGGATGTTGATATTTTATGTAATGTGACCAGAAAGACCTCACTGAGAAGATGATATTGAGTAGAGACTTAAATGAGGTGAAGGAGCAAGCCCAGCATATAGCCTGGGAGAACACTGTAGGAAGATTGGACAGCAAGTGCAAAGGCACTGAGGCTGATGAGGGCTTGGTGTTTTCAAGAAACAGTGAGAACTCCAGGGTGGCTGGGGCAGAAGAGGGAGAGAAATAGGAGATGAAGTCATACAGATAACAGGGGTCAGATCATACAGGGGGGGTTTGGGTAATTGTAAGAATTTCAGCCATTATTCTCAGTGAGATGGGAGATCCATAGAAAGGTTTTGAGTAGAGGGATAACATGATCTGTCTGACTTTGTTTTTCCATAGGATCACTCAGGCTGAAGCAGGGCAAGGGTGGAAGCAGAGAGACTATTTATTGATACTGCAATAATCTAGGCAAGAGATGATAATGGCTTACACTAGGCCACAGTAGGATATTGAGAAGCCATAGAATCCTAGATAGATTTTTTAAGGTATGGATAACTGTATTTACTGACAGATAAAATGCAGGGTGTAAGACAAAGAAAGGAGTCAAGAAAGTCCTGAGCAACCAGAAGGGTGTGGTTGTCATTAACAGAGATGGGAAGACTGGAGAAATGAGTTTGGAGGGTACCAGAATGAGCTCTATTTTAATCACATTAAGTTTGAGGGGTCTATTAGATATACAAATGGAGATGTAGGCAATTGAGAGATGATAAGGAAATGGCAGAGCATTCTAAGAAGAGGGATTAGAGAGATACTGAAAAACCATAAGAGTTAGAAGTCAAGTGATCCATCTTCCTTCAAGGAGGAAGGTGGATCCATAAGGTATAATGCCACTGATTGGCCAAGTGAGGTGGAACCAGATAATTTACCATTGGCTCTAGCAATGTGGAGGTCACTGGTGACCTGGATAGAAGTAGTCCTAGTGGAGAGGTGAGAGCAAAATGCCTAATGGGAGGGGGTTCAAAGAGAATGGATGGAGAGAAATTGATGACAACAAGTATAGACAACTCTTTCAAGAATTTTTGCCATGAAGAGGAGAAAAGTGGGAACAAGAGAGAGATTTTTTTTTTAATGGATGAAATATTTGATGCTGAAGGAAATGAATGATCCATGAGGGGATCAAAAATCTGGTGACCAAGGAGAGAAAGGAAGGAATTGAGACCTTAAGTAGGTAAGTGAAGGTGTGATCTAGTATAAAATAATCATCTGGATTATTTCATAATTGAACAACATATACCGAAAGTTAAAAATTCAGCTAACTAGACTTATTGTGGTGATCATTTCACAGTATATACACAAATGCGGAATCATTATGTTGTACACCTGAAACTAATATAATGTTCTATGTCAATTATTCCTCAATTTTTTTAAATAAATTTATTTTATTTATTTATTTTTGGCTGGGTTGGGTCTTCGTTGCTGCGCGCAGGCTTTCTCTAGTTGCGGCGAGTGGGGCTACTCTTCGTTGCGGTGCATGGGTTTCTCGTTGCAGTGGCTTCTCTTGTTGCAGAGCACGGGCTCTAGGCTCGTGGGCTTCTGTAGTTGCGGCACGTGGGCTCAGTAGTTGTGGCGCAAGGGCTTAGCTGCTCCGCAGCATGTGGGATCTTCCCGGACCAGGGCTTGAACTCATGTCCCCTGCATTGGCAGGCAGATTCTTAACCATTGCGCCACCAGGGAAGCCCCTCCTCAATTTTCTTTTTTATAATTAATAATAATTTATTCCACACTTAATATTGACCAGATATTGCTTTAAGCATTTTATAGTTATTGATTAATGTATTCATTTCCAAAAATACTGATTCATTAAATTAATATTTTGTGTCAAAGTTAATTCAAATTTGTCTCTTTGTTTTGTTTTTTTTTTTAAACATCTTTATTGGAGTATAATTGCTTTACAATGGTGTGTTAGTTTCTGCTTTATAACAAAGTGAATCAGCTATACATATACATATATCCCCATATCTCTTCTCTCTTGCGTCTCCCTCCCTCCCACCCTCCCTATCCCACCCCTCTAGGTAGTCACAAAGCACCGAGCTGATCTCCCTGTGCTATGTGGCTGCTTCCCACTAGCTATCGATTTTACATTTGGTAATTTATATATGTCCATGCCACTCTCTCACTTTGTCCCAGCTTACCCTTCCCCCTCCCCGTGTCCTCAAGTCCATTCTCTAGTAGGTCTGCGTCTTTATTCCTGTCTTGCCCCTATGTTCTTCATGACCTTTTTTTTTTTTTTCTTAGATTCCACATATATGTGTTAGCGTACAGTATTTTTCTCTTTCTGACTTACTTCACTCTGTATGACAGTCTCTAGGTCCATCCACCTCACTACAAACAACTCAGTTTCGTTCCTTTTTATGGCTGAGCAATATTCCACTGTATATATGTGCCACATCTTCTTTATCCATTCATCTGTTGATGGACACTTAGGTTGCTTCCATGTCCTGGCTATTGTAAATAGAGCTGCAACGAACATTGCGGTACATGACTCTTTTTTTTTTTTTTTTTTTAATACAAATTTATTTATTTAATTTATTTTTTTGGCTGTGTTGGGTCTTTGTTGCTGCGCACGGGCTTTCTCTAGTTGTGGAGAGTGGGGGCTACTCTTTGTTGTGGTGCGCGGGCTTCTCATTGTGGTGGCTTCTCTTGTTGCAGAGCATGGGCTCTAGGTGCGCAGGCTTCAGTAGTTGCAGCACGCGGGCTCAGTAGTTGTGGCTCACGGGCTCTAGAGCACAGGCTCAATAGTTGTGGCGCATGGGCTTAGTTGCTCTGCGGCATGTAGGATCTTCCCGGACCAGGGCTCAAACCCGTGTCCCCTGCATTGGCAGGCGGATTCTCAACCACTGTGCCACCAGGGAAGCCCATGACTCTTTTTGAATTATGGTTTTCTCAGGGTATATGCCCAGCAGTGGGATTGCTGGGTCATACGGTAGTTCTATTTTTAGTTTTTTAAAGAACCTCCATACTGTTCTCCATAGTGGCTGTATCAATTTACATTTCCACCAACAGTGCAAGAGGGTTCCCTTTTCTCCACACCCTCTCCAGCATTTATTGTTTGTAGATTTTTTGATGATAGCCATTCTGACCAGTGTGCGGTGATACCTCATTGAACCCACGTCCCCTGCATTGGCAGGCAGATTCTTTTTTTTTTTTTTTTTTTAACATCTTTTTTGGAGTATAATTGCTTTACAATGGTGTGTTAGTTTCTGCTTTATAACAAAGTGAATCAGTTATACATATACATATGTTCCCATATCTCTTCCCTCTTGCGTCTCCCTCCCTCCCACCCTCCCTATCCCACCCCTCTAGGTGGTCACAAAGCACCGAGCTGATCTCCCTGTGCTATGCGGCTGCTTCCCACTAGCTATCTATTTTACATTTGGTAGTGTATATATGTCCATGCCACTCTTTCACCCTGTCACATCTAACCACTGTTTGCCACCAGGGAAGCCCCTCCTCAATTTTTAAAAAGCTAAAAATTCAGGATGTAATGGGGTAACCTGAGCACAGTTACTTACATTTGGTGCATTTAAAAACACTATATTTCTTTTGTAACGACAGAAGGGTGAAATAAAAAAGGCTTTGGGAATTTCTCCTGAGAACCTTGAAGATCAAGTGGCATAGAAAGAGCACTGACTGGAGGAAGTGCACTTGGGTTCCAGGCCTGGCTCATCCATGAACTTGCTGGGTTGGCTCAGAGCCTCTCTGAGCACTTGGTTCTTTACCGCTGAATGAAGGAAGAACTCTTAAGTGTTTCCTTTTCAAATGCTTTGTTATGCTGGACCTCCAGCTTGATTTTCACAGAGTGCCACATTAGCAGTGTTTAGGATGCCACACCAAGAAGCAGACATGCCCCTTCCGTAATTTCCAGAACCCTGGAAGTTGCTTGCCCCAGAAACTGCAAGGGAAATGCACTGTGAAACATGCCCATTGTCTGAACCACTGTCCACAACCGATTCCCAACACCTGAGCTGCAGCGGAATCATCCAGGTGCTACTAGCATTACAAGATTCTATCCTCACTCTCAGATATGCCATAATCTGAGTGAGGCCATGGAATCTATATTTTCATAAATTCCCTCATGTGATCCAGATAATTGGTCAAGTTTGAAACTATTGGTTTAGAGGTCTGAACCTTTCGTATGCATTTAAATTTACTAGTTTACATTGTTATTATTGGCAGTCTTTCTTGTTATTACACTTCAAATGTTATTCATCAGCTAAGTGAGATAAATGAGAAAATGGCTCAATCTGCATAATCTTTCTCCTAAATATTAAATGAGTACAAAATAAAGTGTAGTCTACAGTAGTGAAAGCTACTCATTTACTTTTCCTATTTTATTATGAAAATTTTCAAACATACAGAAAAGTTGAAAGGCTTACACAGTGAGTAGTTATATACCCACCACCTAGATTCTACTATTAACATGTTACTTTACTTGCTTTAAATCACTTACCTATCTATCCATCAATCCATCTTATTTTTTGGATGCATTTCAAAGTAAGATGCAGACATCATTACACATCACTCCTAAAGAACAGAGCATGCATATTACAAATAGAGTTAAATATTTGTTCATGAATTCTTACTTTTGAGGTAAAATTTTCTTACAATTAAATGATCATAAGTGTACCATTTAATTAGTTTTAACAACCTGTATAGCCTAAACCACTATCTAGATATAGAAATGTATCAATCTCCTCCACCCCAGGAGCACCATAGATCAATTTTGCATGTCCTAGGACTTCCTGTATATGGAATCATATGGTATATATTCTTTTGTGTCTGGCTTCTTTTACTCTGCATAATGCTTTTGAAATTCTTACATATTGCATGTTTTAGTAGTTTGCTCCTTTTTGTTGCTGAGTAGCATACCATTCAATAAATTTACCACAATTTATTCATTCTCTTGTTGATTCCTTTTTTTTTTTTTATTGGAGTATAGTTGCTTTACAATGTCGTGCTAGTTTCTGCTGTACCGCAAAGTGAATCAGCTATACATGTGTGTGTGTGTATATATATATATATGTGTGTGTATGTATATATATATATATATATATATATATATATATATATATCCCCTCCCTCTTGGACCTCCCTCTCTCCCCACCCCCGCACCAGGGCTGTTTCCAGGTTGGGTTGTTATGAATAAAAAGCTTTTATTCTTGTAAAATTTTTTTTTTTTTTTAAATATGTTTTCATTTCTCTTGGGCAAATACCCAGGAGTGGAATTGTTGGGACATAAGATAGGTGTATATTTAGTTTTAGAAGAAATCGTCAGGCTGTTTTCCAAAGTGGTTATGCCATTTTACATTCCCACCAACACTGTATGCGAGTTTCAGTCATTCCCATTTCCCCACTAATATTTGATGATATCAGTCTTTTAAATTTTAACTATTCTGGTAGGTGTGTAATGGTGGGTTTTTTTACATTGGAGTATAGTTGATATACAATGTTGTGTTAGTTTCAGGTGTACAGCTGTAATGGTATTTTGTTGTGGCTTAAATTTGCATTTCCTTTATGGATAATGATGTTAAACACCTTTTTTGTGTACTCAGGCATTTATATATCTCCCTTTACTATTCAAATCATTTTTCTAATTTTAAATTGTGTTATCTTTATATTTTTAGTTGTATAAGTTCTTTACACATTTTGGATGCACATTCTTTGTCAAATATATATTTCATAAATATTTTCTCCTCATCTGTGATTTGCCTGTTCCTTTTCTTATTGATGTTTTTTGATGAGCAGAGTTATAAATTTGGTGAAATCTAATTTATCAAATTTTTCTTTTTATTGCTTGTGCATTCTGTGTCCTGTCTAAGAAGTATTTGCCTACCTTCAAACTGCAAAAATATTATCCTATACTTTAAAAATCTTTAGAGTTCTAGCTTTTACATTTAAGTGTATGATCCATCTTGAATTGATTTTCCTCTGTGATGTGATGTAAGATCAAGGTTCTTTTTTCATTTTCCCATATGGTCATCCAGTTGTTCCAGCACCATTTGTTGAAAAGACTTTCCTTCCTCATTGGATTACTTTGGTACCTTTATCAAAAATCAAATGGCAGTAAGTGTGGGCTCTCTATTTGGTTCCATTGCCTATTTATCTGTCTGTGTGTCAATACCACAGGTTTTGATTACTGTAGCTTCATAATAAGTCATAAAATCAGAAAACAAAGTCCTCCAAACCTGTACTTCTTTTTCAAGCTCCTATTAGATATTCTAGGTTCTTTGCATTTCCATACAAATTTTAGAATCAAAATCTATTCATATACTCTTAAAAACTGACGTTTAAAATGTTTAATATAGCCATGCATCCAAATAGAGTTCCATGCATCCAAGAAGAGTTTTATGCATTTATGTTCCTGTATTAATTGAGACACTAACATCTTAAGGTCACTCACCTCATCATGAGAGTCAATATTTCTTCCCATTGGTACATCAACTACTCCCAAATCATGTGGCACATGCTTCTACCAGTGAGCCATTTGTAGTTAGCAGCTCTGCATTTTTCAGACTGGATTAACTAACCAGGTCCTATCACATCATAAACACAACTAGCTACAATAACAAAGTAGCTCATTACTTTGACTAAAATCAAGTAAATTCAAATATCAAAATTTTAACTGATGCATTTTAAAAATTGTGGCTTGTTTGTTTCAAGTTAATCCTATTGAATAAGCTGAAACAAAATTTGTAATTTCTAAAGAAAACTGAAGAAAAAATTTATTCCAATTGCTGAACTAAGTTTTAAATAAAGATTTCTATAAAGAACAGCTTACCATGACTTAAATATTCTTTCTGCAGGGTATCATAGAGTGATACTTTCCAAAGCCTAGTTATTTTATCCATCATATGGTAATTAATAGCAGCGGGGTAGCAGAGCTTCTCTTTTTAAATTCTTTTTTTTTTTTCTTTTTAAATTCTAGTCGATTCCACACTTTCTCAAAGATTCTTTCTATCTTGAGAAAATGGTTTGGAAAAAAGAATAACTAGTGGAAGGGGAAAGGGAAAAAGAAGTCTTTCTTATAAAATTAAATCTTTAGCAGACACTGCATGTACTTAACATATTCACAGAAGTATCCCCTCCAGTTATGTTGCAAAAGCCATGCAAATAATAATTGTGGCTAAGTGCACAACACTGACAGTCAATATTGTATTTTCCAAGCTTGTACTCATTATTCTTTATAGTATTCATGCATTTTGTGAAAGATCAAAAGATTTACATATCATATGGAGTGCTTCAGGGAATAACTTGCTGAGTACTTTAAATGCACAATGTTCCGTAGCCTTTTAAATACGGATTTCACTTCTCTCTTCTTTGTGATAAAGAAATAACAAGATAGAGCTAGATGTTTTTTCTTAATATAATAAAAAGCCTATTTTAAAATATAAGATAAAAGTTTGATATTTTTATCTGTAATTCTAAATACAATTCTGTGATCCAAAATAATAAATTATGGGTTTTCTTCCATATGTGTGTTGAAAAAGCATCCATATGACCCAACTCCAACAGATTCTCAATCAATTCGTTACACAAACATGCCACAACTTTTATTGAAGTTACTAAATAATAAAACTGATTCAGTTGCCTGAAGACACTGACAGGGTAGCCTTTCTGGAAACTGAGAACAGGACTCCATTGCAAAAAGCTTTAATATAAAATAAGGTGGGAGGAGCTAGCAACAGGCATATTTCAGTGAGCATGGATATAAAAACATAAGGGAGAAAATTCTTAAGAGAAAAGGAGTCTGGTTTACTAGCCAAATTTCCCTTACCCGAGATGAATCAAAAAGGACTTTGAAAGGTTTGCCATTCCCAGACTCCGCATAAAGCTCATCAGTATTTCTTCCGCCCATAAGGTTATTATCAACAATAATATTAAGAGGCAGTTATCGACATGAACAACACCAGCTGGAAGACACTGCTCTTCGAACAACAGCTTAGAAGAGAAACCATGAAAATTTCCAAAAATCACCTATGCCAATGTGAACCATACCAGAAAGACATTCTCCCAATACCCCCTAAAATATTAGTGATTAGATATTTTAGGAACACTGCTTTCCAGGTGTGGTTTTTTCCCCCCGATAAATCATACTAGTTTAACTAACATTAGTTATCCAGATCAATAACTACAATATCGAGGTTTTTGTTTTTGTTTTTGTTGCAGTTACTTTACCCTGGTGCTTTCTACAGCATGTACATTCAACCGAGGAATAAGGAGGGGACAACTGAAGGAGAAGAGGGAAGGAAAGACCTTATAACGTATAAGGATAGGAGTGCTGGCACCATATTACCGTAGGATACTGAACAGGAGACATGTTTATGCTTTCCAATCCAGCCAAATACTCAAAAATTTTGCAGCACGGGAAAGCACACAAGAAGGAGGCTGAATGGTACATGAGCCAATTCAAAGCATGTATGCTTCAGCAACTGGTAGAAGAATGTCACTCACTCATATGTAACCACTTTGCACAAGGATGCACACAAACACCCTTTATTTTATCCATTACTGTCACAGTGTTTTCCTGCCACAGACCAAATTCTGGTAGAGGGGCATGGATAAGAGAGGAAGGTTCATCATCATAAAGCCTTTCTTCCTGACAAGTCCTTGTTTTCCTATTGTGGAAAAAAAAAATGCTGGGAAAAACTGGAGAGTGTATTGATTTGGAGCATCTCACTTTACTCCAGAACAAACCGAATGAAAACTGTTCTTTAATGAAGCATAACAGTGTAGAGAATTCTGCTTAAATATTTGCTAAGATAATATTTTCTTACTCTGAAGCTGTGAATCTGGCAACAGAGACAGATTAATAATAGCAATGAGCCCTGTGACTGTTTGAAGAGAGACTGTGTATCCAGAGGTAGCAATCAAATTAGCTTTGATAACTTCTACCACAGAACCATATACAGAGTGCCAGGGAGCTCTCCTCCATGAGCCTAAGTGTTTAAAGTTGTGACACTGGCCCCTCTACATCCTAGAGTGTTGCTCTAGTGAATGCTACTGAAATTACAAAGTCAGAAAGTACATGAAATTGTGCCATCTGATTCAGCTTCAGCTTCAGAAATAGTATTTCAAAACACTTGAAGAAAAACTGCAGCTTTAAAACCCATATCTACATTTAACATCACAGTACAGAAGATGTCTGGATAATAATCCTGAACTAAAGAAGCCAAAAACATAAAATAGTGATCTTTAGGGAAAAGAAAAAAAATATATATATATATAAATATAAATATATATATTTATATATATATACAACTAAAGAAATAGGGTTTTTTTTCTTTTATAATGAGAAGGAGAGGAAGAAAACAATAAAGTGAGATTTGGGTTTTCCCCTATTAGACTATCAGATCATTTACATCCAGTGTTGGTGACATGCAAAATAACAGGCATTAGCATAGCTGCTGGTGACCTTGGAAACTGATACAATCTTTGTAGAGGGCAATTGACAATACATATCAAAAATCTTTAAAATGGACTTAGAAATTCCTCCTCTATGAATTTACACTGAGGAAATAGATAAAAAGAAATTTAAAATGTTCATTTTGGCTTTGTTCATAAAAATTAAAGACAAGTTGAATATTCAAAATAGGGGGTATGTTATATATATGGAAGATATATACAATGTCTACTAAGAATTAATATCAGTTTTTGATATTAATATGCAGATTTGATATGAAAATATGTTCACAATATATCAGGTGAAAAGCATATTACAGAGCAATCTTTTTGTCATGTTCTTGATTTTATAAAATGTGTGTGTTATGTATGTCCAAGCAGAGAAAAAGAACAGCAATTATCTCAGGTAAAATGTTTGTAAATAAGCTTTTGCTGTTTTTCTTATTCTTTTTGCTGTTGCTTAACATAATATGTGCACAAGTTCACTTTACAATCAGAACTAAAGCTATAAAACTGTTTCCATTTTGAACAAAGAAAGAAGCAATCCATTTGATTTTAAAATAAAAACTTTTTTGAGTGCTCAGCATCAAATTCTACTTTAATACATAAATTCATACTTAAGTGATTATTATATATATATTTTTAAAATCAAATCTAGAAACTTTGACCAAAGGTGGCACTATTAGTGCAGGTTCAGTTACAGGGAACAGAATCTACTCTGGTTCACTGAGGTAGAAATGGATTTATTACACTGTACAGCATGGCCTATGGGATGGGTGGGATGGCCAAAGAAACAGATTCTAGGCTGAGTTTCTAGGAACTGCCTGAAGCAGTAGATCTGTTAATTCTTCTTAACTCAGTCTTTGGTAAACATATCTGACTGGTGAAATCAAATTACAGTTGAGTCTACATCTAGTCTGCAAGGGAGTCCAGGAAATGTAGTTTTCAGATTTTTAGCTTCTGCAGCATAGGAAAGCACACAGAAAAGAGGTTGAATGGTGAGTGGGTCAATCAAAAGTATATGCTTCAGCAATTGAGTAGAAGAATGTCAGTTAATATGTGGAGAGATTTCTATTATTACTTTGCCAAGTGATTGTTATAAACCCTTTCTGCAGAGTTTCTATTCATATACCAAGGCTGATGGAAGGAAAGAAGTGTGGTGGATGGAATATGTCTAAAAACCAAACAGGTCAGAAAAAAAGAGTTGGTAAATCATCAATTATCCTTCTCTTTATATTTCAGCTTGTTCAAATAACTCTTTTAAAAGTTTTAATGAGATATCTTTTTAAAAATAGTTTTAACTTCTTTATATGTGTGTTTCATGAATTTGAATACTCTTTTCAAATTCAAACACAATTTTATTTGTTAATAGCCTTTAATCATAGCAGGTAATCTTAGCTAAATAATTACCTTTCTAAATTAAATAACAGCATATATGCTTAGTTCATAAATTTTTTCTGAGTTCTCCCTTGCAGCGGTATTTTCAGATAATGGTACGCATAATCTTCATATTTTTTATGTGTCTTTTAACATATGGGTGTGTGTATCTGTTCTTAATGTTTCACTGGCAATGATGATGTTTTATCACTCTCTCTACTTTCTCTGCTAGAAAAGTATTACTCAGCCTTCAGGACTCAATCCCAAAATCTTCTCCTCTGAAAAGGCTTTCCAAATTTTATGTCAGAATTTTATTATTTTCACCCTGTTTCTCTGTACCATCACTACTAAAAGACTTAGCATAGTGTATTGTAGACAGTATAATACCTGTCTCCATTTCTGCCCCTTCCCCCTCACACTGAGAGCAATTTGAGGACGGGTTTTGGTTATGTGACCTCCGTTGGGAGCACGGGGTGAACGTACTAAGAATGGAGGAGGAGTGACCCTCCAAAGGAAAATTAGCATGCTCTCATTAGAAGAAGGAGGAAGAAAATCAATGAATGGCCACTGTACAATAAAGAGAACATCCCAACTGGATCTCAAAGGCGTTTCAAAGGAAAAAAGTCAGTCTAAAAACTCACATATGATTCCATTTATATAACATTCTCAGCATGACAAAATTATAGAGATGGAGAAGAGATTAATGGTTGTTAGGGGGTAAGAATGGTGGTGGAATCGTACTCCTGGGCATATATCCAGAGAAAACTCTAATTTGAAAAGATACATGCACCCCTATGTTCGTAGCAGCACTATTTACAATAGCCAAGACATGGAAGCAACCTAAATGTCCATAGACAGATGAATTGATAAAGATGTGTTACGTATATATAATGGAATATTAGCCACAAAACAAGAATGAAATAATGCCATTTGCAGCAATATGGATGGTCCTAAAGATCATCATACTAAGTGAAGTAAGTCAAAGACAAATATCATACGATTTCACTTATATGTGGAATCTAAAATATGATACAAATGAACTTATTTACAAAACAGAAACAGACTCACAAACATAGAAAACAAACTTATGGTTACCAAAGGGGAAAGGGGGTGGGGGAGGGATAAATTAGGGGTTTGGGATTAGCAGATAAAACTACTATATATAAAATAAACAACAAGGTCCTACTATATACCACAAGGAACTATAGTCAATATTCTGTAATAAACCATAATGGAAAAGAATATGAAAAGGAACATATATATATATATATATATACTATATATATATATATACTCTCTCTCTCTCTCTATATATATATATATACATACACACTTACATATAACTGAATTACTTTGCTGCACACCAGAAACTAACACAATATTGTAAATCAACTATACTTCCAAAAAAAAAAAAAGAATGGTGGTGGAGAAGAAAAGTAGGTATGACTATAAAGTCATGGAATAGTTCTACATATTGATTCTGGTGGTGGTTAGGTTACACAAATGTATACATGCAGATCAGAGTTCTGAAGAAAAGAAAATGTGATCCAAGAAACTCTTATCCAGTGAGGCAAATGTTATTCTTATATGAAAGCTACAGGTAGATATTCTCAAACTAGGGGAAAAAACCCCTTAAAATAAAGCATCCATATACCCTTCTTTAGAAAAAACTACTTGACAATTAAATTCATCTTATTCTGAGATTAATCAAAATTCATAACTTAGAATGGAAGCTGTTGTAAAAGGAATGGAAATGAGCATTATAGTCATTTAAATGTATTAAATGAATTAATACAATACATTTTTAAAGATCAGAATCTCAATATTACAAACATGGGTGTTGTACAAATAATCACATAAAAACTGGGAAGTGAGAGCAGAGGAGATGAGAGAGTATGTAAGAGTACAAAGATTCTCTTATTTCATAGAAAAGCTTAATTGGTAATATCTAATTTTTTTTTTAACATCTTTATTGGAGTATAATTGCTTTACAATGGTGTGTTAGTTTCTGCTTTATAACAAAGGGAACCAGCTTGGTGATATCTAATATTGAAACATACATAACTGCAGTTCAAACTTGTTATAATCTTTTTTCTTAAATTTAGAGATATCATGTGGAATATGTTAATTCTTACCATGAAAACACACTTAGTTTAAGTTCCACAGTTCCTGAAGTTTCCTTTTCCCCATTAAATTAAAAGAAAATTACATGTATTTTATTTTTGTTCTATTAAAAATAACTTCTAGAGTATGGTCTCCATTTTATAAAAGCATTTCTTCCTCTCCCTCTCCCTCTCCCTCTCTCTGTATTTCTGGGTGTACACACAGAAAGATATCTGAAAATATGTTCATCTAATGTAATGATTACAATATTATTTCTGGGTAATTGAATTTGAGGTGATTTTAAAATATTCAGCATTATTTGTCAATGTCTGATTCTTTTCTATGTGTATGTTTCATTTTTATTAAAATAGTGAAATTTTTTTCTTACTTAAAAATATGGATATAAAATATGCCACAGAAAATTATTAGAAAATAAGTCAACAGTTGTTATTTCTAGGTGGTGGATTTATTAAACACTTTTTTCTTTGTACTTTAATATTTTTTTAAATTTTAGAAATAAATAATATTTTAATTAATAAATAAAAGATGAGCAGCGACCTGAGAAACTAAGGAAGACTTTTCCAATATCCGAAATTTATTGTTGAAATTAAGGCTAGATAAAAAACAACACCTCAGGCAGACAGGAGGATCCAGAAGCACTGTGCTCCATTTTTAGGTTCTTTCTCTGCACTACTCTAAATCACTTAATAGATTTTCATTTCTTAGTAGTCAGATCTGCACACTAACCAACTGACAGTGTGACCACCATCTCAACGATCTGGGTTTTCAACGAAAGATGCGGTGATAGAGTTTCTTAACCCTGTTGATTTGAAGGGATATTTGTGAGTGCTTCAGTTCACATGGTTTCACTTGATGCCCTGGGAAAGGACTGGACAGATTCCCCCAGCCAAATGAAAGCCTCTCTGAAACTGGGACAAGTGTGGAACAAGCTGAAAATATCATGTAGATCTTAGTAGAGAAATCTGAGTAGAGAGTAGAGTTCAGAGAAGAAGATCTACTTCAGGTACCACCTATGAGGTGTAGGCATTGAAACCCCTCTGTGTAAAATGTTCTGACTTCTAAGAAAGTCTCATGGCTTGGAACAATGCTGTTGCTATTCAAACACAATCTACTGTAAGATTTACAAGTACTTCCAAAGATTCTACTTTGACAATGGCTTACATTCGTTTGCAGGTCTGTGTGGGTTATCCCACCTAAATGAAGGGAGAGAGAACTGGGGACTTGACCCAATACGGCCAATATGACTGTGAAGCACCCTTTCCATGACTGTGTCCAGAGAGATGAGCTGGAATTGAAGAGCAGAGCTGATCTTTCTGGGAATCAATTACAACTTAGAGGAGCATCTGCTAATCAGAACAGCTAATATTTATCAAATGCTTAAGGTGGACCCGCACTATACTAAGTATTTGACATAATAAAATACTAAGTATCTTATTTAACCCTCATGATCTCTATTATCTTCATTTTATAGATGAGGAAATTGAGGATCAGAGAAGTTAAGAAACTTACCCAAGGTTACATGGTCACATAGCTGGGTAGCACAGGATCCAAACTAAGATCAACTGTGCTGTCCGTTGTGTGTCCTTGTTGTTATCTGCTGCAAAGAGGGAGGCTACATAAGACTTGTGGTAGCCACAGATCTGATAAACTTCAACACAGGAAGGTGGAATTCTTCCTCTTGATTTTAAACCCCAGTACAACTTTTATATATTATGGCCAAATGTAACAATACCAAAACATAAATTGAAAATAACAGTACAAATAATGTCTATTCTAAAATCGCACTTAGCCACTGAAAAACCCTCTGGATTTATCAGAATACAAATAAAAGAGTGATGAATGCACTTTACAGAAATGCATAAAGGTATACCAAACCAGCCAATTTGTCCTGAGACAAGACCATGTAACAGTTCTAAAGTCATGGGTGTTTAGAATCTATTGAAAATATTACTTCTTTATAATGAATGTAATGTTAATCAAATGATAATGGTTTCTGTTTAAGGACCACAGAGAGTGGATAATACAAAAGCCACTTATATTTTGCTTTGATTTGCAATTTATATTATTTTTGCAGCAACAGATTTACCTGCCTATTGAATGTTGCTTATTCAGACTAGTAAATCAGTTTGTTTTCCCTGAGCATAAACCAAGTGAGTAAGTTGGGGAGTGTTCACATGTTAAGGAGAAGTAAGGGGGTGCGTAGTGCACAGATCATCTAGTGCAGAAGACTGGACTTGTTATTCTTTGAGGACATTGAAGAAATCCCTGCCCTCATGGAATTTATGGTCTAGTTGTAGAGATAAAACGTACACATATAAGACACCTTAAATTTTTGAAGCAACATGTTAACAAAAGCAAAAAAAAAAAGATAAGATGTAAATTATAATTAAATACAAACGTTCTAAGGATATGCAAAGAATAAAATGATTAGAACAAAGATATAACTAGTAAGTGAAGATTTTTGAACTGAGTTTATATGAAGCCTTCCGAGGATGAAAAGCTTATGAAAGATAATCCCCAACACCTAGTCTAAATTAAATAAAGGTTGCTGCTTGATGGTTTTTTTTTTCATGTCAAATATGCCAAGAGACATATGTGGTCCTCTGTCAGTAGAGTTAAGAAGTGAACTCTGCTTTTCCTTTAACAAGAAGACTGTCAATAGTTCTTTTGGTTTCTCTTTGTGAAATAAAAATTTCAATGTTTTTCCTAGATATTGGAGGCTAACAATGCCATATATAAATTGCCTTTCATTCCATACACGTTTGAATTTATTTGAGCAGAGGAGCATGGACATAAAAGTCTTGATTTAATATACATTTTAGGATAAATAGCTATTAGTTCTACTATATTATGCCAAGGTGAGGAGTTAGATGACTCATAGCCAATAAGGAAAATGTCACTATACAATCCCACAGAGATAAAATTGAAATATATGCTATAAAAGAGATTATTTTAGCTCCAGAAGAAACTGAACATATCTTGGTGCTTTTCAATACAGAGTGACTTTCACTTCACCTTTGTACACAGAAGTTCAGAAATTAACTATTTTGCCAGACAACTTGCTTTTTTGCTGTGAGCATGTCTCTCAAGCCTGTCATTACAAGTTCTCTTATATTTTCTATTATAAATGTCTTCAAATCCCAAACTCTGTAATCTTGGCATGACTCATAATGACCAGATAGCTGTAAAAGAAATCCCAGGGGAACCATTTCTGTCCCTGAACTTCCAGTCAGCTCTTTTTTGTATCTGTACAAGATACAGAGCTAAACGTGATCTAACTCATTATTACAATTCAGCCTCAGCATAAGGATCCCACATCGTGGGAATATTCATTCGATTTCACTGGCCACTAATGGAAATTGTCACCAGAGAGCATTGGAGAAGGGGCAGTTCAGTAAGTTGGGCTCCATATCCTTTAACGCGCTCACACACACGCACGCGCACACACACACACGCACAGACGCGCGTGCGCACACACACACACACACACACTTTCTTTCACTTCAGCTCCACTTTGCCCACCCCCCGCCTTTTTTTTTTTTTTTTTGAATCATACTGGAAATCTGCCTACTATTTCTTTTGAACAAAATGTTCTGCCACTTTAAAAACACATATGTTCTAAAACCATTGTTCTGAAAGATGAGATATAATGCCTTAGTGCTGTCTTCCAACTTAAAACCGCTACCTTTAGAGTCAAATTCTCAATAGGAAATACTGTCTATCAACGAAGAGAAATACAGAGAAGGAATTAGTTCATCAAATAAAATGCATTCAAAACAAGTGAAATTAAAGGGCAGTACTTAGTTGTTCAAAACTCTTGATTTCTTATTTCTGAGAAACATGATCAAGGAGCCCCACTTAAATCTTACTCAAAGTGTCTAAATAAAATTCTTTGCATGAATTTAAGATTATGTAAGCGTAAAATAGTCAGCTCATAAAATGTGTCTGCACTTTCCGGGATTCTGCCCTTGTGCACACATAAACCCACAAGAATGGGCTGAGTCCAGTGGTCTCAGAGTTATCTGCCTTACATGTGTGCCTCGGGTTTCATTTTAGGTTCACTCTGTTTGGATTCTGCCACAGCATCCGTCCTCTTAGGGAAAGCTGCCCTTGGAAATGGCAGGCATAAATCAACTTGAAAATACTGACAATGTTCATTCCAACCACTGTACAGAAATCAGATTCAGCAAAGAAATTTGAAACAAAATCCACTTTATTCTTATCCAAAATGAATGTGATATCCAATAAAAATAACTACTAGAGCATCACAACTTCAAAGTGCTCTTTCATTACCCACTAGCTCATTTGGTTCTCTGAACAGTCCTAAAAGATGAGTACCATTTCACTCATTTTATATTGTATTGAGACTAGGAGAAGCAGGAGATTCATTTGACAGAAACTCAGATTTTTCTGAATCCAAATTCCCCAAAGGGAACAAACTCACCTCTGATTTAAAGTTCGACATTCTTTGACTCAAGGGCAGTATCGGAATTTTGATATGTTATGAACTCTATAGGCAAAGATTCCCTCACTTTCAATGTATTTCTTTGACATATTGTCTACAGAAGGAAGAGAGAGAGCATTTTGATATGAAGGTAGGTGAACATTTCCAGTATGTTCTTGGGTCCATGAAAATTTTCACTAGTTTTTCCCATTATTTATTATAAATGGAGTCATGTGACTATGAATATACAAGAATAACACTGAAGGCATCAAAATGCTTTCAAAATGCAATACAAAAGACTGGGGGCACAAGTGCTGTTGCAGAATTATGGCAATTAAGTCCTTAAAAGCAATCTTATTTCATTCATGGTGAGCAACAATTCATCTGAGCTGATTTATGTGACTGAGGAAGAAAAAGAACCTCGTCTCAATTTAAACTCATAATAGATCTTTTGACTACATTGACTCATATTTTCTAATTAGTCACTAGAAAGTTGAATTCAACTAATCAAGTTATTAATCTGTAATAATGGTCAAACTACTTGTGTGTGACATCAAACTCACACACTTAAAACAAAAAGAACCTAGAAATTAAATATCTAGTACTCAACTTTAGAGCTTAGTGAGAAATAAGTTTATTTTATTAATTTACTTTTTTATACTTTTGAAAACGTGGCATAGGTACAAAATAATAGAAAAAGTTCAAACAGTACAAAACAATACACAGTAAAATCTGAATGTCAGATCACCTGTCTCCCATTCCCAGAGGTAACCACTGTTAAGTGCTTCTTGTTTATCCTCCAGACATAGTCTATGTATAGATAAACATATATATGCATGTGTGTATATTTCTTTTCTGTTTTTACACAAATGAAGGAACAATATACACATTATTCTACACCTCACTTTTTGCCCTTGTGGTATGTCTCAAAGGTTAGCCCATGTCTACACATACAGAGCTAATTCACGCTTCTGAACAGTTGCATAATGCTGTTTTTATGGATGTACTATCAGTGAGATATGCCTTACAGATGGGGCTTTAGAGTTTTCCTGGTCTTTTGCTATTATTTGAAACAATTCGGTATTCAATACCCTTTATGTACATATATAAGTGTATGTGAGAGATAAATTCCTAAGATAAATTTTTGACTCAAAACATGTTACTTAACTGGGAATTTCTGACATTACTTAATTATTTTAACAGAAAGCTACTCAAGAAAAATTTATCATCATTAAGAGAGAAAGGAATGTTAATGATCACAAGAGTGTTAATGCTCTTCCTTTACAAACCCTACATTGAAATGAAGTGAAAGTTTTTATTAAGGAGTGGTGGGGGTGCGTGTATGTGTGTGTGTGTGTGTGTGTGCGCAATGTTAGAAGGTCAGAAAGAAGAACGGGGTAATTTCTATCATTCGAGGTCTAGTTACTCATTAAGACCTCTGGGAGAAAGGCTATCGAAAACAGTAATCCACAAAGCTTCTCTCTTCCTTAAGGCTTTATCTCTCTCACCACCTCTGCTGCATGCTGGCGTGAAGTGGCTGAAATGATATATGCTATAATATATAGATAGATAGACAGATAGATAGAGCTCCAAATCACAATCAGTGGTCTGGGCAGAGAAAAACTCCCTCATCCAGATCTGAGACTTCTTATTCCTCAAGGGTATCCCTGGAGTCTTGAGAAAAGATAAGAAGAAATCAGACATATCTGACACTTCTCCATCTTAGGAAGCAATTTTTTGTAGGCAGAACCAAACTTTCCTATAACATCCCACTGCAGTTGTGAAACTCTTTCAGCTTAGCTGAGAATCTCCCACATTTCAAGGTGCTCAAATAAAGGAAGGGTCTGGGTGAGCATAATGTTTGCATGAGATAAAATGTAAAACCCCATCTATTCTTTCTTCTCAGAAAAAAAAATTAAAATTACCCAGCATATTTTTCTAGCCAACTGCCAAAAACCTGAAATGGAGTTTTTTTTGTCTTCCTCTTGACTGCTGATGCTGGCTTCCTTCGAGGCAATTCAGGACAGCATCTGGCTTACCTCATGTTCCACTGAAATACAGGTTCTGAAAAGCAGCCTGAAGATGACATTCTGGAAAGAGGAGCTATGTTCTGTGTGGCGGGCAGGCACTGGGGAAGTGGGAGCAGGGGGAGGTGGCAGAGCCGTGTTAATGCAAATGTATTCCCCGGGTTTATTTGCTGGCAAACCGAGTGGACACCCAGCTATCTGAATCTGGGCCAGCGAGTTTGGCACATCTTCTGCTGGCAGAGCACGAGCCCAGCACAGCATCCTGCTGCTGTTGGCATGTATACAGCTGTCTTTCTTCATTGACTCTCCAGCACAGCGGCCGGCTCAACAGGTGTTGCCAGGGACACAGTGTGTTTGGCAGCTGTCAACTTTCAATAATCATCTCTGTAGCATATCCTTTTCTACTCTCCCACCCCAGTTCTTCCCCCCTTGCCACCACCTTCAAAGCTCCCAGCACCATTTGGGCCTTTGCGAAGGGCAGAGTGAGGCAAAGATGCTGAACAAGGCGCATGGTCATCTGGAGGGTAAAATTCTGCCTGGGTCTTGACTGAAGTGTAATAGGATTTTTATAAGATATAGGCCTTTGGTGTGCATCCGATTATCCTTTTTTATTCCCCCTTCTGAGGTAAACTGTTAACCCATTTTTTCCTGACCTTTATTCTTTCCATTTTCTTAGTTCTTTCGAATGCCAGCTCCTCTCCTTGCAGCTGTGAGATCTTAACCGTGTTCTTTAGCTATCCAAGCCTCAGTTTTCTCATCTGAAAAATGGAGATAATAATATTTGCCACCTATACCAACGAGAAAACGGAGGCAAAATATTTAACACTAAGTGCCACTATGCGTTAGTGATTCCCCTCCTCCCAACTGCTCTGGAGTTTCATCCTTAAAAGCCCTAGGCTTTAATGACTGCCCTTGAATTCCAAAGATGTGAGGACTTGCTCTGTTCTGGGGCTTCTTTCCCATTCTTATCAAAGTTAGAATCAGAAAACATACTGGCCCCTTAAGTTCTGGGGGAGACGCCAAATAGATTTTTTTTTAAGGCAGGGATATACAGTTATTTATTACAGCCTTATTTATAATTCTAAATATTGGAAATCCCTAACTGTCCATCAGTGAGAAATAAATAAATGGATGAAGAAATATGGCACTGTATGCAGCAGGTAAAATTAATTAATTAATTAGATTAGTCAATGAATAAATTAACTAGATTATTTATGTAAGCACATGTAGTCCTTACTATATGTCCGATGATTTTTTTTTTTTAATAAAACATTGGCTGTATTCCCTGTGTTGTACAATATATCCTTGTATCTTATTATTATTATTTTTTATACAGCAGGTTCTTATTAGTCATCAATTTTATACACATCAGTGTATACATGTCAATCCCAATCGCCCAATTCATTACACCACCACCACCACCCTCCGCTGCTTTCCCCCCTTGGTGTCCATACGTTTGTTCTCTACATCTGTGTCTCAATTTCTGCCCTGCAAACTGGTCCATCTGTACCATTTTTCTAGGTTCCACATATGCGTTAATATACGATATTTGTTTTTCTCTTTCTGACTTATTTCACTCTGTATGACAGTCTCTAGATCCACCCACGTCTCAACAAATGACCCAATTTCGTTCCTTTTTATGGCTGAGTAATATTCCATTGTATATATGCACCACATCTTCTTTATCCATTCGTCTGTCGATGGGCATTTAGGTTGCTTCCATGACCTGGCTATTGTAAATAGTGCTGCAATGAACATTGGGGTGCATGTGTCTTTTTGAATTACGGTTTTCTCTGGGTATATGCCCAGTAGTAAGATTGCTGGATCATATGGTAATTCTATTCTTAGTTTTTTGTTTGTTTGTTTTTTAAACATCTTTATTGAAGTATAATTGCTTTACAATGGTGTGTTACTTT